>NC_091259.1:52140000-53390000 GCF_042477335.2 Ovis canadensis
ATGGAATAGAGCCCACCAAGATCCTTGTCCATGGTGTCTCCATGGAGTGAGTTGCCATGTTCTCCTCCAGGTGATTTTCCCAATCAAACCCACGTCTCCTGCAGCTTCTGCATTGCAGGCAGATTCTTTACCACTGAGCCACTGGGAAGCCTATAAATAAGTGGAGCATGAAGAAAGATGAGAAGCTTTCAATCCAGATTTACCAGGTAGAAGTCTCAGGCCCACCTCCACTCCTTGGCATTATTCTGTTGGCCTTAGCAGATCGAGGCTTATGTTAAGTAATTCCATCTAGATCAGTAGCTTCCAGATCCTAAGCTCTGGCTGGGATAACCTCCAGGCAAATGCTCAAGGTCAGGTTGGACTAGATTGGACAAGAGGACTATTCTCTGGGGCACATTTTGTGTGTTATCGCTGTGCTCTAAGAGTTGCTGAGCAAACTTGCTGGGGCCCTTGGGCAAGGCATGAAGTAGGAGAATGCCACCTTAACCAGGGACCCATTTGGGTCCTATGAAATGAAATATGAAATGGATTTTTATGAAGGCAGCTCCCTGTTCCTGTTGTATCCACAGACCCAGGTCACGTCTTCAGGGTCAAAGCATCTGCTCTACAACCAGCAGAAAGGGTGAGTGAGGGGGAGGGCCTAGCCAGAGGCCCCACAGTTAGACCCATTGGGCTAAAATAGCCAAGGTTAGGGTCAAGATGAATACCTGCTGCTGCTGCTGCTAAGTCTCTTTAGCTGTGTCCGACTCTGTGCAACCCCATGGACGGCAGCCTGCCAGGCTCCCCTGTCCCTGGGATTCTCCAGGCAAGAACACAGGAGTGGGTTAGTGGAATACTTAACTGGGCTCAAACCAGGGAGGGCTAGGCAGCCTAAGACTGAGACTAATCCCTCAGCCTGACTCCTGCTCCATCTGTGCCCTCAGCTAAAAAGAAAAGGTCTTAGATGTTTCTGCATATTCTTTCCCCCATCTCTTCCAGGGTCAGGCCTTTATGTGACCCTCAGGGAACTTCTTGAAGGAAGGAGGAATCAGGGGGTATAGCAAGGGTTGGCTCCAGGCCAAGGAACAAAGTTTTCCATTCTGGGCAGCTTCCAAGAGACCAAGTGCCTGGCAGAGCAATACCTGGTATTGGAAACTTGAAACTTGAAGAAATCATAGAAACTATTTTATTGCTGGAAAATCAGGCTCAGTCTATTCATTAGGGGAAAGACTTAGCTCCTGTAACAGACCCCAATCTACAATGGCTTGAGGAAGATGAAACTTTATTTTTGTCTCTCATTACAGGAGATAACCTGGGTGGCTTGGTGGTAAAGAACCTGAATGCCAATGCAGGAGATGGAGGAAACATCGGTTTGATCCAGTGGGTCAGGAAGATCCCCTGGAGGAGGAAATGACAATCCACTCCAGTACTGTTTTCTGGGAAATTCCCTGGACAGAGGAGCCTGGCAGGCTACAGTCCATGGGGTCACAAAAAGTTGGACATGACTGAGCAACCGAGCATGATAAGCAAGACAGGAGAAAGCCCAGGTTAGCAGGGCTGCTCCACAAGGCCACTCAGGGACCCATCTTCCTTCCACGGTGTTTCCCCTCATCCCTTCTGGTGGTGGCGTGCAGAGTCAAATCTGGGTGTTAAAATGTCTGTCTTCTAGCTTGTGGGAAGGGTAAAGCCAGGAAGCCCTGGATAAGCAACGTCCTTGTACGCAGGAGAGGTGAAAGTAGCTCATACCTGTCCTGCCTACAGGTGAGAACAGTGTCTACACTTATTTTAAAGGAAACTGAGAAAGATAGCTGAGCAGCTGTGTGCCTGGAGGGAGGAGACAAAAAGGCTGGGAGACCACCAGGAGTTGGCCAGGCTCAGGAACGGGAACTTGCCTAAGATCTGCATGGAGCAGATCTTTGAACCCGAATCAGGATCCAGGCCTGAGCGGTCACCACCAAGTCCGAGAGGCCTCAGGGCAGCACCGCAGCTCTGAGGGTCTGAGTTAGCAGCCAGTCTCCAGCCTGAAGTCCCTCAGGCTGGGGATGACCTAGTCTACTGGGCTTGGGCACATCTAGTGCGAGCTCTGAGAGGTGGCTGACTGTGACCACCAGCCCCGACATGACTCAGACGTGTTTACGTCTTAACACAGGAGGGGCTGAGAGGGGCTCAATGCATTGGAGAAACCCAGGCAGGTCCTAGGGAGCAGCAGGCATGGAGGACTATGTGCTCCCAGGGGGCTGGGTTTTCCTCCAAACTTGCATCATCTGGGAGCTGGTGGTGCACGAGGAAGAACCCTTCGATCTTGGGGTAGGGATGGGACAGAAGGATCCCACTAGCTAGAGCTTGGAGGAAGCAGAAAAGGAATGCTCCCCCACCAGCGCCACAGGCCTCGGCCCCTGCCTGCAGTATGAGGACGGCTTCTGTAGGTGTGTACTGTTGGGACATGCAGTTGTAGCTCCAAGGGGACCACCTGCATGTGGGTGTGTGCACTCTGTGAGCTTGTCAGGAGACGGTCTGTTCTCTGGGAGTGAGTCACCATGCCCAGCCCTACGGGCCAGTCGGTTGGGAGTCCACAAAGCTCTAGAACCAGCATCAGCCCCCAGAGCATGTGGGAACACCCAGCCTGCGAGACCCAGCCCAGGACCACTCCAGGACTCCTGACCTCGGTGGGCAGGTGATTAGGAGGGTGGGAGAGGGAGAGAGGACCCTAATCCCGCAGGATGAGCATTGGGATTCTGATTGGGACTGAGGTTGGGATTCTGAGGCTGCAGGTCAGGCTGGAGTTTGGTTACTGGTGTGGCTGTGACCCCAGAAGGGACATCGGGGCTCCAAGAGCCCCCATGGTGAGGGTCTCTCAGGGGTGGGAGGTGCAGAGAAAGCCATTCGGCCATTAGGAGAGACCCACCCTCCAGGTGTGCCTCATTCTAACTGCTGAGGAAGGCTGCAAACTCCCCAGCAATACAGAGGCTCTGTCATCACCAATTCTCAGAACAAGCCAGTTGGCTAGATAAATAAGAGAATGGAGGGAAATATTTGAGCAGACAAATTCTCCCATCTGGGTACTGGGTGGTAAGTGTGCAGAGGGCAAGGGCAAGTTCAGAATCTCAGAGTTGGGTTAGACCCTCAAGGCCTTTTGTCTGACCCATTTCTCCCCCATAGCAGGGAGCTGGAAGAGAAGATGCAAACACAGCTTACTAGTTTTTCTTTTATCCCCATCGCACAAATCACTATACAAATAACTATGTAATTAACTTGATGGTTGTGATAAGAGCTATGGAGGAAAAGCAGAGAGGGCCCTGCCAGACTGTAGCAGGGAGATCTAACCTAGTCTGGAGGGGAGAGGCCACCCTGATGAAGGGAGGGACATTAAATCTCAGACTCACAGTGTGAGCCAGAGGTGGTCCAAATGAAGAACATTCCAAGGAGAAGAAAGAGCAAGTCCGAGGGCCCTGTGGCAGGCAGTGGTTCAGGCGGTGACAGGGGCAATGGGTGTTGGCGGGGACCAGTGGTGGATGTCCATGATGGGAGATGCTCCAGGAGAGTCTGCTTGTGTAGAGTCAAGGGAGGGGCAGAGATGGGGGCTTTCTGCAGAGAGTAATGGGGAGCCATTACAGCTTTGAAGGTTGGTTGACAAAATCTGATTTGCGTTTTTTTAATATGTCCCACCTGCCAATGGAGTATGGAGGCTGGATTAGCAGGCCTCAGGGTGGGTGCACGTATTCTAACAGGATGCTTGTGGAGCTTTTGTGATTCAGTCGCTCAGTCATGTAGGACTCTTTGCGACTCTATAGACTACAGCAGACTAGGCTTCCCTGTCCTTCACTATCTCCCTGAGCTTGCTTAAACTCGTGTCCATTGAGTTGGCGATGCCATCCCACCATTTCATCCTCTGTCATTCCCTTCTCCTCCTGCCCTCAATCTTTTCCAGCATCAGGGTCTTTTCCAATGAGTCAGTTCTTCACATCAGGTGGCCAAAATATTGGAGTTTCAGCTTCAGCATCAATCCTTCCAATTAATATTCAGGGTTGATTTTCTTTAGGATTGACTGGTTTGATCTACTTGCTGTCCAAGGGACTCTCAAGAATCTTCTCCAGCACCACAGTTCGAAAGCGTCTTCTTCAGCACTCAGCCTTCTTTATGGTCCAACTCTCACATCCGTACATGACTACTGGGAAAACCATAGCTTTGACGATATGGACCTTTGTTGGCAAAGTGATGTTTCTGCTTTTTAATAAACTGTCTAGATTTGTCATAGCTTTTCTTCCAAGGGGCAAGTGTCTTAATTTCACGGCTGTAGTCACCATCCGAAGTGACTTTAGAGACCAAGAAAATAAAGTCTGTCACTGTTTCCATTGTTTCCCCATCTATTTTGTCATGAAGTGATGGGACCAGATGCCAAGATCTTAGTGTTTTGAATGTTGAGATTTCATCCTGCTCTTGGAATAGCAGCATGGAAAAGATAATGGTCACTCGGACTAGGACAGTAGTGGTGACTGTGTGATTGGAGAGAGTGTTAAATATGACTCTGGTTTATTTCTAAATTTTTAAAATTACAAATGACTTATTCATTATAAATAGTCAAAAGATTCTAAAAGTGAGTAATGAAGAAAGGTAATACTTTCCCCTTAACGCTCATTCCGCTCTCCCGCTAAGGCCACCCTGCTGACAGCTGGGACAGGAGCAGCCTTGCACAGCTTTCCTTTGTGCTCATCTAAGGGGAGAGAGGTTTCCTTTTAAATGGGATATTACTCGCTACTTACTCTGCAACCTACTTTTCTCGCTTAACAGTACATCACAGATATCCTTTGCAATTCTGTAGGATTGTAGGTCTAACTCATGTTTTAACAGCTTCCTGGTGTTCTACAGCGGGGCTGTACAACAGTTTGTTTGATCACTGAGTGACGCTGATATTCAAATAGTTTCCTGCCACCACAAACAATGCTGAAATTATGAGGTTATCCTTAAATACAGGTGGTTTGCCTCATAAGATACTTTCCCAGAAGGAGAATTTCTAGGTCAAAAGGCATGTGCATTTTTAATTTTAATCAATAGCACCAGGTTACTTGCCCCAAACTGTAATAGATAGTGCCAGATTACTTGCTCAGCAACAAATGAGAGCACCATTTCCTCAGATTTTTAGCAGACCTGAACATTTTACTCTTACCATTTTTTCCACTCTGATGAATTAAAGCAATGAAAATTTTTTCACTTTAATTTGCATTTTCCCAGCTAATAATCAGGGTAAGCATTTTATTGGCTATCTAGGTCTTCTCTCACAATGACTAGTTCATATCCTATTTCATTTCTCTGTTGGGCATTTGTCTTTTTCTTTACAATTTATAGAAACTCTTTGCATATATGACATAATTTCCCTTTTACTGTTTTATATTTTGCAGATTTCTGGTAAATCATTTGTCTTTTTCTTTATTTATGGTAGCTTCTACCATCAAAGTTTTAAAAATCAACTGTAGTATAATATCTAACTTTTTCTGTTACTCTTACAGGTATAGCCCACTAAATTTATTCATAATTTCATTATCCAAATCTATTCTATTTTCCCTTAAATTTTTGTAATATTTTCACTGGTTCATTTTTATATTAAAATCTCTAACCCATCTGGAACATAATCTTTATGGGGGGTGGGTAGGGATATCATTTTTTTTCTTTCAGATGGATAACCATATTTTTTGTAAATTAATTTATTTCTTTTAATTGGAGGCTAATTACTTTATAATATTGTAGTGGCTTTTGCCATACATTGACATGAATCAGCCATGGGTTTAAATGTGTTCCTCATCCTGAACCTCCCTCCACCTCCCTCCCCATCCCATCCCTCAAGGTCATCCCAGTGCACCAGCCCTGAGCACCCTGTCTCATGCATCAAACCTGGACTGGCGATCTATTTCACATATGATAATATACATGTTTCAATGCTATCTCTCAAATTATCTCACCCTCGCCTTCTCCCACAGAGTCCAAAAGTCTGTTCTTTACATCTGTGTCTCTTTTGCTGTCTCGCATATAGGGTCATCATTTCCATCTTTCTAAATTCCATATATATGCATTAGTATACTGTATTGGTGTTTTTCTTTCTGGCTTACTTCACTTTGTATAATCAGCTCCAGTTTCATCCACCTCATTAGAACTGATTCAAATGCATTCTTTTTAATAGCTGAGTAATATTCCATTGTGTATATACCACAGCTTTCTTATCCATTCACCTGCCAATGGACATCTAGGTTGCTTCCATGTCCTGGCTATTATAAACAGACTGTGATGAACATTGGGGTGCACGTGTCTCTTTCAATTCTGGTTTCCTCGGTGTGTATGCCCAGCAGTGGGATTGGTGGGTCGTATGGCAGTTCTATTTCCAGTTTTTTAAGGAATCTCCACACTGTTTCCCATAGTGGCTGTACTAGTTGGCATTCCCACCAACAGTGTAAGAGGCTTCCCTTTTCTCCACACCCTCTCCAGCATTTATTGTTTGTAGACTTTTGGATCGCAGCTATTCTGACTGGCGTGAGATGGTACCTCACTGTGGTTTTGATTTGCATTTCTCTGATAATGAGTGATGTTGAGCATCTTTTCATGTGTTTTTTAGCCATCTGTATGTCTTCTTTGGAGAAATGTCTATTTAGTTCTTTGGCCCATTTATGACAACACCATTTTAAAAAATAACTCTCAGTTCAGTTCAGTTCAGTAACTCAGTTGTGTCCAACTCTTTGTGACCCCATGAACTACAGCACACCAGGCCTCCCTGTCCATCACCAACTCCCGGAGTCCACTCAAACCCATGTCCATTGAGTAGGTGATGTCATCCAACCATCTCATTCTCTGTAGTCCCCTTCTCCTCCTGCCCTCAATCTTTCCCAGTATCAGGGTCTTTTCAAATGAGTCATTTCTTCCCATCAGGTGGCCAAAGTATTGGAGTTTCAGCTTCAGCATCAGTCCCTCCAGTGAACACCCAGGACTGATCTAATTTAGGATGGACTGTTTTTATCTCTTTGCAGTCCAAGGGACTCTCAAGAGTCTCCTCCAACACCACAGTTTAAAAGCATCAATTCTTCGGCACTCAGCTTTCTTTATAGTCCAACTCTCACATCCATACGTGACCACAGGAAAAACCATAGCCTTGACTAGATGGACCTTTGTTGGCAAAGAAATGTCTCTGCTTTTTATTATGCTGTCTAGGTTGGTCATAACTTTCCTTCCAAGGAGCAAGTGTCTTTTAATTTCATGGCTGCAGTCACCATCTGCAGTGATTTTGGAGCCCCAAAAAATAAAGTCAGCCACTGTTTCCACTGTTTCCCCATCTGTTTGCCATGAAGTGATGGAACTGGACGCCATGATCTTAGTTTTCTGAATATTGAGCCTTAAGCCAACTTTTTTACTCTTCTCTTTCACTTTCATCAAGAGGCTTTTTAGTTCCTCTTCACTTTCTGCCATAAGGGTGGTGTCATCTGCATATCTGAGGTTATTGATATTTCTCCTGGCAATCTTGATTCCACATTGTGCTTCCTCCAGCCCAGCGTTTCTCATGATGTACTCTGCATATAAGTTAAATAAGCAGGGTGACAATGTACACCCTTGACATACTCCTTTATTGAGATATAATTCACATACATACAATTTACCCATTTAAAGCGTAGAATTTAATGTATTTTAATATATTCTTAGATAGGTGAATCACCACAATTTTAGAACCTTTCATTATCTCAAAAAGAAACCTTGTATCTTTTAGGTAGAGGATGAGATGGTTCGATAACATCATCTACTCAGTGGACATGAATTTGAGCAAATTCTGGGGGACAGTGAAGGACAGAGGAGCCTGGAGGACTACAGTCCATGGGGTTGCAAAGAGTCAGACACAACTCAGCATATGAATAACAGCAACAACATTTTAGGTGCTAGCTTGTTCCTACCCCTGCAACCACTCATCTGTTTTCTGTCTCTATAAACTTGCCCACTCTTGACATTTCTGTAAATGGAATCATATAATATGTAGACTTTTGTAACTGCCTTTTTTCACATAGCATAACATTCTGAGGCTTATTCACTTTGTGGCACGTATCAGTATTTCATTCTTTTTGTGGCCCAATAATATCCTTTGTCAGTTGATGGCCATTTGTTTTTTTCTCACCTTTTGTCTGTTATAAATAACGCTACTTTCAACATCAGTGTACAAATTTTTTGCGTGGATATGTTTTCAGTTCTCTTGTCTACATACCTAGAAGTAGAACTAATGGGCCATATGGTGATTCTATGTTTACCTTTTGAGGGATTACCAGGCTGTTTTCCAAAGTGGCTGCAATTTCACATTTCCACCAGCAGTTAGGGGTTCCAGTTTCTCCACATCTTCACCAACATTTGTTATTATCTGACTTTTTGATTTTAGCTTCCTACTGGATGTGAAGTGGTATATTATTGTAGTTTGATGTGCATTTCCGATAGTGATGGACATCTTTTCAGGTGGCTTATTGGCTTATTTGTTTATCTTCTTCAGGGAACTATCTATTCAGTTCGATCTATTCATTTTCTCTGATGAACCGAAATGAAACTTTATATTAAATTATTTTCTAATTTGGATCTCTATATTGGTTGTTTGTTCCTCTGATCTATTTACCACTTCCTAGCTTATCCTGTACTGTTCAGGTCATGGTGGCTTTGTAATATCTTTTATTATCTAATAATGCAAGATCTTGTCAACTAGTCTTTCTTTTCATGTTTTCTCAACTAGACTCAGACACTTATTTTTCAAATATAATTCAAATTAATTTTTTACATTTCTAAAATACTTTTAAATTTGAGAGTCTCATAGAAATTGCATTGAAAGTGAAGTGAAGTGAAAGTCTCTCAGTCACGTCTGACTCTGCAACCCCATGGACTATACAGTCCATAGAATTCTCCAGACCAGAATACTGGAGTGGATAGCCTTTCCCTTCTCCAGGGGATCTTCCCAACCCAGGGATCGAACCCAGGTCTCGCGCATTGCAGGCAGATTCTTTACCAGCTGAGCCACAAGGGAATTCCAAAAGGCTGGCTTGTCAGGAGTGGGAAATGAATTATTTTTATGAGAATAAGTCTTTTCTTTGAAACATGGCTACCTTTCTATATGTTTAGATCTTGTTATATATCCTTCAATAAGATTTTATAACTTTATCCAAAGAATTTTACCTTTGTGATTGTTGTTTTAAAATTATCCCTTAGTATTTTACTGTTTTGTCACTATTGCAAATTAATTCTTTTGTCATTTACATTCTAATATGTCATTGCATTGAGAAAAAAACTATAGATTTTCCTTTACCTTGTATTTAACCACCTAGTAACTTCTAAACTAAACTTTGCTGGAATTTCTTGAAATACAATCATATCATTTGTAAACAAACATGTTTGTCATTTTTAAAAATCAGCTATTTATTCCAATTAGTTTATTTTTTCTTATTGAATTAGTTAAAATCTCCAAAAAATGTTGAATATTAGTGATGGTAATGAGCATCTTGGCAAGAGGTGCTCTTGCCAATTTCTGGCAAGAGCTTCTGAATGTCATATATTTGTTATTGAGTTTTGATAGATAGTCTTTATCAAATTAAAATATTTTTCTTCTTTTTTTCACTTTGCTTTGTATTTTATTAGCAATATTTGCTGAATGTTATGAAATGATTTTTGGCATCTATTACTATGGTCATATTTTGATCCTTTCATTAGTTGATATACTGGACTTATATTTATAAATTTCTTAATGCAGAATCATGTTTTTGATGATAAACTCTCCTATGTATGGTGTAAATCTGTGATACTTTTCCCATATCTAGTAGCTAATATCCTTATTTTAGATCTTGTACTCATTGAAACTGGTCTGTAATTTTTTCTTTCTCTTTTAATTCAATCTTTATAAGTTTGGGGAATTAAGAAGATGCTAGCAAATAAAACAAACCAGTAATATTTCCAAATTATTCTCTCATCTGGAAATAATTTGGGTAACATTAAAAATCATCTGTTTTTAAAGGTTATATAAAACTCATTTTTGCTATAATCTGTGGCTTGTAATATTTTTATTTTATTCTTAATTATGGTAAAATACACATGACATAAAATTCACCCTCTCATCCATTTTTAAGTGTACATGTCATTAAGGGTAAGTACATTTACATTGTTATGCAGCCAATCCCCAGAACTCTTTTTATTTTGCAAAACTGAAACTCTCTCCAGAACTCATTTTATCTTGCAAAACTGAAACTCTATACCCATTAAACAAAAACTCCCTGTTTTCCCCATCCCTCTGCCTCTGACAGCCACAATTCTACTTTCTGTCTCTATGAATTTGACTGTTCTAGGTGTCTCTTTGGAGAAGGAAATGGCAACCCACTCCAGTATTCTTTCCTTGAGAATCCCGTGGACAGAGGAGCCTGGTAGGCTGCTGTACATAATATCGCACAGAGTCAGACACTACTGAAGTGACTTGGCGTGCATACATTGGAGAAGGAAATGGCAACCCACTCCAGTATTCTTGCCTGGAGAATCCCAGGGACAGAGGAGCCTGTTGGGCTGCCATCTATGGGGTCGCACAGAGTTGAACACAACTGAAGCGACTTAGCAGCAGCAGCAGCAGCAGGTACCTCTTATGAGTGAAGTCATGCAGTATTGATCTTCCTGTAATGGTCTTTTTTTCACTTAGCATAATGTCCTCAAGTTTCATCCAAGCTGTAGCATGTGTCAGAATTTCCTTCCTTTTTAAGGCCAAATAATATTCCATCATATATATATGTATATTTTTACGTATATATACTGCATTTAGCATACCTATTCATCCACTGATGAACACATGAGTTGCTTCCCCCTTTGGGCTATTGTGAATAATAATTCTACAAACAGGGGTTTACAAATACCTCTTTAAGACCTTGCTTTCAATTCTTTGGGGTATATTCCCAGGAGAGGAATTGCTGGATCGTACAGTATCTTGTGGGCTTCCCAGGTGCCTCAGTGGGTAGTCTGCCTGCAGTGCAGCAGATGCAAGCAGACACGAGTTTGTTCCCCAGCCTGGGAAGATGCCCTGGAGGAAGACAAGGCAGTCCACTGCAATATTCTTGCCTGGTGCCAGAAACATCAGTTCACTTCCTGGGTTGGGAAAATTCCCCTGGAGAAAAGATAGACTACCCACTTCAGTATTCTTGGGCTTCCCTGGTGGCTCAGACAGTAAAGAATCTGCCTGCAATGTCTGGATTCAATCCTTGGGTTGGGAAGATCCCCTGGAGGAGGGCAAGGCAACCCACTCCAGTATTCTTGCCTGGAGACTCCCCATGTACAGAGGAGCCTGGTGGGGTACAATCCATAGAATTGCAAAGAGCTGGACATGACTGAAGCAACTGAGCATGCATGCACATGATATCTTATAAGGTTTTAATAGCAGAGTTTTCATTAAAAAAACAACAACTTCTGTTTATTGGCCTATTCAAGATTTCAACTTCTGTGCTCAATTTTGATAATTTTCTACTTTACCTGGAAAGCATCTATTTCCTCTAGGTTTTCACATTTGTTTTCATAGGCTTATGTACATTATTGTTACAATTCTTTAACCTTTTCTGTACCTGTGATATGCCTCTTTTCTTATACCTAATATGTATGTTTTTTCTTTCTTGTTTTTCTTAACTAAGGTTGCCTGGAAAAGTTGATCAATTTTGTTGGTTTTCTCAAAGAACCAGGATTGGGTTTTCTTTTAATTATTTTTGTGTTATTTATTTTCTGTTGCGTTAGTTTCTGATTTTTATAACTGTTAATTTCATTTATTTTCTTTGGGCTTAGTTTGTTTTCTTTCTAATTTCTTAAACTAAATACTTAGTTAAAATTTTTTTAGTCTTTGTTTCATTGTTAAGAGCACTTATGACCCAACTATTTTTTAAATTCTCTTATATCTATAGTAAGTATATAAAAAAAACAAACAAAAAAATTTATGGCTATATTTTTTCCTCTGAATACAGCTGTGTCTTATAAATTCTGTATGGTATGCTATTCTCTTTTTCATTACTAGGTGGTTTGTAATTTCAGTTTTGACTTTATTTTTGGTCCAGTAGTAATTTAAAAGAGTGTTTCTTAATTGCCAAGCAGTATATACTTTTGGCCTTGAGATTAGTCTTATTTATAATAATATTGCTGTTCCTACTCCTTCTCTGATTGCAATTACTTGGTGTATCTTTGCTCATTGCTTTATTTTCAGTCTTCTTTGTCACCTTGTTTTGAGAATATTTCTTGTAAACAGCATGTGGCTATATTTTATGCTTTAAATTACTCAGACAATCTGTTTTTTGATAGGGAAATTCAGCCTCTTCACATGTAGTGTAATATACCGATATACTTAGCTTTACTTTTTCCATCTTATTCCATATATTTGTTGTTTCTTCCCCCCTCACACACACACACACACACACACACACACACCCCTTTGTTGTTGTTGCTTTTGCTGGCTTGGTTGAAATTCTGCTTTACTTCTAGATTTCTGATTTTAGGAATTGAGTGGTTGGTTTACTGAAACAAGATGAAGAAAGATTTGGGAAGAAACTCATGGGCTCAATTTGGATTTTTAATTTTAAGATACATCCAATTGGAAACATCAAGTGGGATGAAACATTCTACAGGAGATGTCAAGAGGGTATGTGGAAATACCGGAGCAGGACTCAAAGGGAGAATCCTGAGTAAGGGCTACACACACCAACAACCCTAGATGGCACCTCAAGGTGGGGAAGGGGTTCAGAGATGCCTGGGACCCAGTCCTGAGGGATGCCACAGTTAACAGCTGATGAAAGAAGAAAAGCTGGCAATACATGAAGACTAGAAGGAATGTCCCAGAGAAGGCAATAGCACCCACTCCAGTACTCTTGCCTGGAAAATCCCATGGACAGAGGAGCCTGCTGGGGTGCAGTCCATGGGGCCGCTAAGAGTCGGACACAACTGAGCGACTTCACTTTTGCTTTTCACTTTCATGCATTGGAGAAGGAAATGGCAACCCGCTCCAGTGTTCTTGCCTGGAGAATCCCAGGGACGGGGGAGCCTGGTGGGCTGCCGTCTACGGGGTTGCACAGAGTTGGACACAACTGAAGCGACTTAGCAGCAGCAGCAGCAGCAGAAGGAATGTCCACCGGGTAGAAGGAAAACTCAGAGAACATGTCTGTCTGAGGAAGAAATATGTTCAAGACAGAAGGGATTATATGCATTAAATTCTGAGGGGTACAGTGAGGCCTAAACATAGTCTTTTAGTGACATAAAAGTCACTGGTGACCTTGGCAAGCCTTGCGGAGGCTGAAGCCAGATAGTTGTGGAGGAGGAGAGGGTGGGTGGTGAGGAAGTGTGACAACAGAGGGAATAGATGGCAAAAGGTCCCAGGGCAGATGTGAGGTCCAAGGGACTCCTTTGTATACTTGTTTCAGGGGAGACACCAGAGTTTGTCTGCCTGCTGTGGTGAAAGGTCCAGCAGAACCAGGAGGTCAAAGGGAAGGGGAAGAACCAATGGGATCCTTTGACCAGTGGTAGCTGGTGGACCAGAGCACATGCTGAGAGACAGGGCCCAGCAGGAAGAAGGTCATGTTCTCCAGGAGGGAAGGTATGCATGACCAGGTGCCTGTTGCAGATGTGGAAAATGATGGTAGAAGCACAGACCTGGGGCAGGAGGACCTGGGCCTTTCTGTCTGACACATCTCATCTCTTAAAGTAGGAAGTGACATCACCCACTGACACTGCAGTGGAGCAGGGGGATGGATCAGACAGCTGGGGAGACAAGAAGAGAAAGAGGACACGAAGAGAAAGAGAGTGTGGGAGAACACGTGTGGCTTCAGGAGACCTTCCGGGCAGCAAGGGGCAGTGGGAGCAAAGCCTTGGGTTGGCCTGATGTTGATGACATTGATGACGCCTTTGCGTCTCTGGCTGAGCTCCACTGCCCCCCAGGCAAGGCTGGCTGTGGGTGCTATTCTGGCCCATTCTCGCTCCCACGGCCTCTCCCTTCATGCCGGTCACATAGCTAAAATAGGTTGGAACGTGGAGGCCGTACATATGTCAGGTACCAGATCTCACACATTTATAACAATCAGCTCCAAATTCTGATTCCTCTCTTCTGGGTCCTCCTCTACAAAAAGGTGTAAGACCTTCTAGGAATGCTTACACATGTAATCCAGGTGCCCTCTGGACACCATCAGACTTTGAGTTCTGGATAAAGCCATTTTCTCTCTAACATTCCCAGGGTTGGGAGGCAGGGCTGATAGGCTAGGGATACAGATGCCTCCCATATAATTAGGGTTGCTCCCTGATACTCTCACCATCTTGTCATCCACTGCATGCACATGTTTCCACCCATGCCACTGAGCTGCTGACATGGGTACTTTTGTCCCTCTCTGCGATTACCCATCACTTCTAGCGACCAGCTGTTTTAGAGGAGGCCTTGATAGTAGAGCTGTAGGACTCTTAGTGACCTGCTTCCTCATCTGCATCATTGCCCTCTTCTCACTAGAGTGCTGGGCAGAAGTGGGCCAGGCCCAGCTTTGCACCATACCTGGAACGGTTGCCCTTCCAAACGCCAGGCCTTGCTACTCAATCTAGACCCCCATGGGGATCTCCTCACTGACAAGGATCCTCATTGTCTCTCCTCCAGCGTGGTCCCCTTTGGGGACCTTGATCCTTATAGTACATCCACCCATGTCCAAATCTCAGGGATGGACTAAGTTCAGCGTCCTTCACTAGTGCCTGAGGCCCATATACATTCAGAGATGGGGCTGGGCATCTGTTTCAGTATCCCTGACCACCCATCATGGTGAAGCTCTAATTTTCTCTTCCACTATGAAAACCATGAGGCTGGTCTTCAAAGAGCTCACACAGGTCCTCAGTGTAAGTGAGGGTGGGGTAGTGAAGCTGGGCTCGACTCAAGTGTCAGATCTGGCCAAGCAGATAACCCAATTGCAAGGCCATGTTCGTCCATATAGTGCTTTTCTGAAAATTAGCAAAAAGTACTCTCTTTTGGCAGGTGCAGCCTATGTCAGGCACATGGCTTGGAGAGCAGAGAGAGGGCAGAATTTCAGCCCCCTCTTGTCCTCTTGGCCAGAAGCCCTAGTGCCAGGAACAGCCAGCACCAGTCTAGACAGTGGCCGTGCCTGGCAACACAGAGAACAAAAGAGCATGGAGATCAAAATATTGGATTCATAGGAAGCATGCACCTGGGTTCTGGTCCTTCCATCTGAGGTCCTGGGGAGGACAAAAAGATGGTGCCTAAGGTTCTCGCCTTCTGAGCCTCCATTTTTATATCTGAATTCCTCCCCTGCCTCTACGGCTCCCATTTTCTCCAGTGACCCAGTGTAGACTCTTCATATGGTATCTGTCCTTTTGCTCTAGGGGAGAGCTGAAACTGTGCCCTCAGGGACTGACCTTATTCTCCAGGTTTCAGTGAAGTAATGCACGCACCACTCAGAAGTCCAAACTTCACACAGAGACACTCAGAGGAACACAGGGGAGATGTTTCCTTAGAGGACTTTGAGAGGTGGGCAAGGGCTTCCTAAGCAGAGGGATGCCATGAGAAGAATCACTAGAGCAAGAACCTGCAGGGTGTGTTCAATTATAGCAAAGCAATCCAGAGGGGCAGGAGTGTGAGGCTGTTGTTGGAGGTCAATAGATAGCAATTAAATTGAAGTGAAGGGCAGTGGTGGTTACAAAGGCTTCCCCAGATCTGGTGAAGGGCCTAAAATGATCTGATAAGCAGTTAGGGCTTGGTCTTGTGGACAAAGGGGAACCACAGAAACTTTTTGAGCAGGAGAGTAGTAGGGTTAGGTCTTGGCACCAGGAAGATGACTCTAGCAGCTTATGCTGGATGGTGAGGAGGATTTGCCAAACTCGGTCACTGCATGGCTATGTCCAGTGTTTGTGGAAGATGAAAGCAGCAGATTTGGGAGGTCATTCTGAAGAGCACCCCTGAACAGCCCCCTTTTCTTCACTGAATTGAGTATAATTAATTCACTCATTTCACAAACTTTGCCCCATATGAACTATGTGGGTCAATGTGCAAGGATGGAGGAGGGCAGGAGGAATCAGGATGAGCCCTCCCTTCCCCTCCCTTAGCCCCCTCTCCACCCCTCAGTCAGAATGTGTTTTGATAAGTGGGGGCTTGGGAGACAGCATAAGGGTGACCGACTGTGCCTCCTCCACCAATTAAATTTTTTAAAAAGCTGCTATGGAAGGAGCGAATATTAGTTTCCTGATTTATAAAGCCAAATGGATTAAGCTCATTCATTGCCCGAGGAAACAAAAAGGAAATCTTCAATACCTCTGTGCACATTGAGAACAGGAACAATACTGGTCTTTAGAAAGCAGAAACCTAATTTGGGGGAATCAATTACCCTCTGTGTCCCTGCCTCTGTGGGCTCTCTCACTGGCTTTCTCTCAATAGAGATTTCCTGGGAGGTAAAATGTGGAGAAGTTGGTCAACCATAGGCACACCCTCCGTTTAGCCTTACAAACAGGAGGCAAAGAACTAGGGTTTGTGGAGTGGGAGCTGGGGGTGCACCTAGATATCAGACACTTGTGGAAATGGGAGGAGGCAAGCTGTGGCTGGGGAGGGCTTTGGGATAAAACCTGGAGAATGGGGGGTGGGGTGGATACAGGGATGTGCAGTGAGAGGGCAAGAGAAGGGGATGATGGGAACCTGGAGTTTATAAGTGGGGGGAAGGGGAGCATCCTCCAGCCCGTGATGGGGTGAGGAGGATACTCTCTCAGCCTGGCTCCACAGACCCCGACCGCCTCCTGATTCGTCTCTTCTGTGGTCTGCACTTGCCCTTGTGGGTTTGAGCCTGCAGTGTGCAATGGCCAGAAAATTAGACAAAATGAAAGGGGATGGGGCGCCGGCCACAGTAGCCACGGAGTCACATTCACAGCCACACACAGAAGCGCGAGCACAAGCTCACACCTTCCTGAGCTGGGTCTCAGACACTGGCCCACGGTCCCCAGCCCCAGAGCTGCACTCACTCCGATGCACTCAGTCCCACACGGGGAGTCCCACACTCACAAGTGGGACTCAAAACGGCACCCACACACACCCACCCGAAATCGCCCACACTCCGCCTCCCCCAAGTCCAAGCTGAAGCTCCCACGGTGTCTCACCACCCCACACAGCCCTCACTCTGGCATGTGGTCACACACACACACACAGAGTCCCTCACACGCACACACTCTGGCTGTGCTTTTGTGTTTTGTCAGAATTAATGAGAAAAGTTCCCGTGCCCTGCGGGTAATTAGTGTCCTTGGAGTTAAATAAGCTAATGGCGGGCACCTCTGGCCCAAGCAATTATGTTTGTGTATTGAATAATTGATTCAAAGGGGGGGGAAGGGCCGCTAATCAGATCTGAACATAATGAATTGATTTAATTAACAGGGGAATGTGAGGGGCCCTGGGAAACGCAGGCTTCTTCACTCGGCTGAGCGAGCGCGGCCGGCGCGGAGAGAAGAGCGCTCGGCGGCGGCGGCTCCGGCGGCTCCGGCCCGGCCCGGGCAGCGGCTGCCGGCTCGGCTCGGCTCGGCCATCGAGGCTGGGCGGACTCGCCCCAGCCCCAGCCCCGCCCCAGCCCCGCCCCGCCCCGCCCCGCCCCCGGGTCTGGCCAGCCCGCCCGCCCGCCCGCCGGAGCTCCTAGCCGGTGGGGCTCAGCTCCGGGCGCCGGTCGATCCGCCCCAGTCCGCGGCCGCGCTCGCCGGGCGCGGAGCCCGCGCGGGGCCGGCGGGAGCAAAGCAGACGGGCGACGGTGGAGTCCGAGCCGCCCGCACCTCCGCGTCCTCGGCCCAGGCCGGGCTGGAGCCGCCGGGGACCATGGTGTTGGACCAAGAGGACGGTAGGTGCCCGGGGACCCGCGGGGCGCAGGGCGAGGGCGGCTGCAGCTTCCCCCGCGCCCAGCCCCGGCCGCCTTTGGCCCGCTCCCCGGAAGCCCCGCGGTGGAGGTGCGCGCGGGTGCTTGTCGGAGTGCCGGGCTCAGCCCGAGGCTCCTCAGCCGGATTAGGAAGTCACACGGGCCAGCCAAGCCCGGCAGCCCTGCACGCTCGGGCAGGGAACTTTCTCACTGACTCTTGCCGCCTCGCGGGCAAAGGAGCACCTCTTCAATCCGCGCAGTGGGCTTCCCCGCAGTGCCCACTGACCTCAGTCTCTCTGCCTCCCCGCTGGGTATCTGCATGTTCCCAGTTCTGCACCGTTGGGGAAAGTCTCCCCCAGGAGGATGCCCAGAAAACCCTGGGGTGGGGGTGCCGTCCAACCAGCACCGTCCTGGGGTCCCTCAGGTCTGGAACTTCATAGCTGCGGGATGGGTGACATGGCTTCACACCTGACCGGGCTGGGGAGGACTCTCACCGATCAGTTACCCCAGCCCAGAGTGTTGGGAGGTGCACTGCCGGTTAGGGCATGTGGATGGGCTGTGTATCCAAGATAGCAGAGGCGGATTCACCTTGAAGGAATGAGTTTTTAAGCTTCAGAGCCCTTCCGTTGTAATTTTGTTTAGTAAATCTATTATTTTTCTTAAAGACCCTTTACTTACCCACCCCAACCCTAGTTGCATAAGGAAGCTTGACTCTCAGAAAATCTAACCATCCCTGGGGTCCAGCTCACACCCTTCCCATTGTAACTGCCAGTCTCTTAGAACTCACAGCCCTGCTGGTCCATGGAGCATCCCCAGTTACTAGGGCTGTTCTCTGGAGCCTGGGAGAT
This sequence comes from Ovis canadensis, assembly GCF_042477335.2. Classification (NCBI taxonomy): domain Eukaryota; kingdom Metazoa; phylum Chordata; class Mammalia; order Artiodactyla; family Bovidae; genus Ovis; species Ovis canadensis. Next base: position 52,158,689 of record NC_091259.1, read on the forward strand.
GAAGCCCTAAGGCAGGAGGCTGGGAAATTGGGGGTTGGGAGGCAGCTGCCTGTGTGCAGGGAGGGGTCTGGGTGCCTGGCCTTTCACTCTGGCCCCGCTAGTCCCTTGTCCCACCCTGCCACCTCCCAATAGGGTGATTAACTGTCCTGGTTTGCCCAGGACCATCCCTGTTTTATCACTGACAGTCCCAGGTCCTGGAAGCCCCTCAGTCCAGAGAACTGGGGCAAACTAGGACATCTGGTCGACAGCCTATATCCACAACCTTCTCTGGGCTGTTGTGCAGGGGTGGGTTGGCCTTCATTGAAGGGACGGGGAGACTTGTTTTCTGGAGTGTAGATTCTGCATGCTGCTGCTAAGTCACTTCAGTTGTGTCCAACTCTGTGCGACCCCATAGACGGCAGCCCACGAGGCTACCCCGTCCCTGGGATTCTCCAGGCAAGAACGCTGGAGTGGGTTGCCACTTCCTTCTCCAATGCATGAAACTGAAAAGTGAAAATGAAGTCGCTCAGTCGTGTCCGACTCTTAGCGACCCCATGGTCTGCAGCCCACCAGGCTCCTCCATCCATAGGATTCTCCAGGCAAGAGTACTGGAGTGGGGTGCCATTACCTTCTCCATAGGCCCTCACAAAACCTAACAAGTTATAACGGCAGCTTCCTGGAAGGCCTGTCCTGGGCTTCCAGAAACTGAAAGAGGAAAAGTTTGCCAACTGTCTACTTTGCCACTCTAATTGGTTGCAAATCCCTATGCATGGGCTGCTTTGTGGGAGTAGGAGGCTGGGCAGCGTGGGGCGCCTGAACTTGGCCAGCAGGCATCCTGATGGTACACAAAGTCTGTAGATTCACTCTGTCCCCTCAACTGTGGCGGCCACTGGGAACGGGCCTTTGTCACTCCAGATACCCCATTTGAGTGTCACCTGTGAGGCCAGCTTGGAACTCCATCTTGGAGCTGGAAGCAGGCCCTCAGGCCAAGGCACATGTGACAAGCCCCACTGAGGAGTTCTGGAATATCTGGTCTGCTGGGCCTCCGGGGCATCAGGTCTTTAGCCCCCTCCCCCACAACCCCAGTGCAGGAATCCTTCATCGGGACTTTACTGCCAGATGCAATGACAAACTGCGAGGACCCGCCCAAAACTTTGTAAAGCAGCCAGGCTCACCCCCTTTCTGCTCACCGTAACCTAGGGGGCTGAGCAACTGGTCTCCCTCTGCTGTCCCCAGAGGCATTTCAAGGGCATTTTGGAGCACTCTTGGCAGTATCACAGTGAGAGTACATGCTCATCACCTGTGGAATGTGTCAGGTGCATACACCCCCCCCTCCGCCCCCCAGCCCCGGGGGACACGAGAGTTCCACCCTCGGTGTTGTGGGCGTGCCCCTGCACCTGAAGGCAGTTTGGGTGGGAGTGAGCATGGGCACAAGAGTTACCTCCCTGCCCAACAATTACCCATAAGCTGCGAGGGAGGCTGCTGGAGGAGCCAGGCTCCTGCCTGGGTTTGTCAGCCCAGCAGGCCCCTTCCTGGGTGGGAGCTCAAGCCACCCAAAGCGTCCAAGAGTTGCTGGGTAGCTCTGTCCACCAGAAGGCCTCTGTGGAGGCCCTTCTCCAGATGAGTGTGGCAGCTCAGTGCTCATCACTGGGGCTGCAGAGGGAACTGCCTGTGGGCAAAGGCAGCTAGCCCTTCACACACAGCACCTACTCCCTGCTCACACCCCAGCCTCTTCTACAGCATTGTTCTGTAACCCAGGCCTGCCCCAGTCCCTGGGTTGGGCTGCAAGGCCCCTGACTCCCGAAAGAGATGCTGCTAACTGTGTGGCTGCTAATTGGGCACCTTGGGAGCTGAGGAGAGCTGATGTTGGGACAGAGTCCCAAGCACACACCTGAGAGTGAGAAGGTGGCCCCAGCTAATCTGTTTGGGTTTGTGGGTCAGGGCCAGACCCTGAGAGTGAGAAGCAGTCCCAGAGGCCAGGAGAAAGGCCACAGCCCTTGTAGAGTGAACACCTCCAGGTAGCAAAGCGGTGTCTTACAGAAAGAAGCTCCCCCTTGCCAGCCTGCTAGGTCCAGTGCTTGCTGCGCTGTCAGGCCCCCAGCTCAGGCTGGGGTGAGGGGCTGGCACTAAATGTGCCAGCGGCGGCAGTGCCAAAGCCTCCCTCAGACCCTCAGGGTACAGTTGAGCTGCAGTGGCAGGGGAGAGATCAAGCTTGCAGTCCTGAGGGATGGTGAGTCTGAGCAAAATGATATATTTAACATCAAATATACTCAAGGACTATTAGGATTAAGTATTCAAGATGAAGGGGAAAGCGAAACTCTCTGAGCTGCGGATGAAGCATCTCATTAGAAGCAGCCTCTCTTCTGTTTTCTCAAAGCTTGACTTTCCTGCCTAGGGTAGAGGAGGATGGGCTGCAGCACCATCCCCTCTCCCCTTCCCCCTCCCATCAGGCACCCCACATTGGGGCCCTCTAGGGCTTAAGGGGCATGACCTGGCCTTCAAATCTCCCTTGTACCCACTGCCTCCCCCTCACCATTGTCCGGGTGCCACAGTTTACAAAGCATATTCATATGCATTGTCTCATCTGATCCCCACAGCAAATTTGGAGATAGCAAAGCCATCTTCTGCTTCACAGACAGGGAAACTGAGGCCCCAGGGAGAGAAAATGACTTGCAAAAGTCCCCTATTGGTAATAGGCAGAGACGAGATGAAGTTGTGATGGCCCTTTGCCCCTCCAAGGACTCCAGCTTCCTTCTCCTTGCCTGGATCTAATGCTTGGAAGTGACTACGGGGGATAAGCCTCTGGCACATGTGTCTGGAGAAGAGCTGTTGAGATTTCCACCCCATCCTGGAACTCTGTACTGTCAAAAGAGAAAAAAAAAGCCCTTGATATTGAAGAGTGGCCTTCCTGGAGAGAAGGCAGCCTAGGCACCAGCCCCAGGGTGCTCAGAGAGAAGCAGGGTTCAGAAGGAGAGGAGATGAACACTGTATCTCTTCCTGCCTCCGGCGTTACTAAGCAAGAATCATCAATTCTGTAATGGTAGGAATCTGTTTTCACTGCTGTATCCCCATGTGCCTTAGAATAGAGCTTGGTGTATAATATGTGCTCAATAAATAGTTGTGGAATGAAAATAATAACCTTCAAGGCCATGCTGTGCTTGCTTAGATAGAAGCTGAGACAGGATCTCATTCTCTGTGAAATCAAGATGCTCTTCTGAGGGCCTGCTGGAGTAAGGGTGGTGATGGAAGACTCAACAGTGAGAAAATCTGTGCCCTGCAGAGGGTTAACTTTGCCAAACAATCCAGGAAGCAACCAGGAACCCCAGAGAGAGGAGGTAGGAAGGGAGGGTACGTGGTCAGAGAAAGAGTGCCCCTTGGGAGGGGTCCAAAATCAAGGCTGAGGGGACTGAGAGACAGGAGTAGTCCACCAGATAGTGATTGGGAATGAGGACCCTGGGGCCTGAGCAGAGCCACGCGCCGAGTTGAGGCCTAGAGGCCTCCAGGTGGCGCTGCGGAGCCGGGCAGCCGCGCGTCTCCACTCCCCATTAACTCGCGAGGGAGGGGGGCCTCGGGAAATGTGTGCATTTATTCAGTAGCAGGAGTGCAAACCTCATACATTGAGGGAGAAAGGCAGCGGGAGACGGCCGCCGAGATTCCCCCATCTCTTTGAATATAATTTTAGATTGAGATTCAGATTAAATCCGAGGGGAAAACACTTTATGAGGCTGAAAGCTGTGTCGTTGCCAGAGCCAGGGTTATGAGCTATCAAATGCAATTACATTAAGACAGATTATACTGGGCAAATTGAGCCATTTAGAAGGTGAGAATCAAAGAAACGGCTCTGATCCTCTCTTCCCACTTCTCGCTCCCTCTCCCTCTCCCTCTCCCTCTCCAAATTGCAGTTCGTAGTTCCTTGCAATTCTGAGGCACAAAAGTAGGTGAGACTGCTTTTGTATCTGCGAAGTGCTTCACTTCTGAATGTAATTCTAGCTGAGTGCAATCTAGGTTAAGAGCCGGACAAGCGGGTAATTAGAGTCCGCTCGCTGCCCGAGGACCGGCCGCCCCGCCGAAGCGCGCCCGGAATCGGCGCCCTTCTCCCGGCCGAGTAGAGCTGCGGCTGGACACGGAGCGCCCGAGATGATGGTGCTGGACAAGGAGGACGGTAGGTGGCGGGCGGGGGTCCCAACGCCCCGCGCCCCTGCGCCCCCGCCACGGCGCGCGGGAACACACACGCCGGGACACGGGTGCGCACACGCCGGGCTGTGCTGGGCTGGCGGTCCCCAAGGGGCTTGGGACTGGGGTGGGGAGGCAAGGGAGCTCTGGGCTGCGCGCCCCCGGGGCCGGGCCAGGCCGAACCGGACCACGGGCGGGCGAGCTGTGCTCCGGCCGTGTGATGCTCTGCGGGGCCGCGTGGAGGCTCTGGCTGCCCCCGGATCTCGGCGCGGAGGCGGTTCGCGTAGAGCGTTTCGTCTTTGCGGCTGCTCCTCTCACCGCAGCCATCACCCTCGCGCCGCACGCGTAACCCGAGAGTCGCAGAGCGCCGAGCAAATCAGTGGCTTCGGGAAATCGGACTCCAGAGCTTGCGGCCGGCTGGCGCGCAGAAAGAAGGTGGCCACCGCGGTGCCCGTCAGGCCAGGGGGAAAGCCGGCCGGACCTTCGGGGACACAGCTGCCCGAAAGCTCGTTGAGATAAAGGGACGCCTCCTGTGCTGCCCACTGTCTCCCTGCGGGCTCTTGAGCTCGGAGGCAGGAGTTTGGCCCAGAGGAAGAAAGTGTCCCGCTCCTGGCCAGTAGCACGCGTGCCGGAGCCACCAGGACCTACCCTGATCAAGAGCTTCACTGCGCCTGAGAGGTCAGAACAGCGGGGCCCGCGGTGGCTAGAAGCCACTAGCAGGGGGTCTCACACACCCAAAGCCTTCCTGACTGTGACTGTCCCGCAGTAATTGTCCTGGTATGTGCAGGAGAGGTCGGAGAACCCAGCCCCCTTGAGGGTAAAACCAGTGGGTGTCCTGTGACCCAGGGGCAGCCCTCGGGGTCGGGAGATTGGCCCTGCCCTGGAGGTGAGGGTTACCTGGTGGGTTAGTGTTGTCAGGAGACATGAATGTAATTGTTAGCACCCAGGCCCCAGCTGCGTTGTACTGCTGGTGAGGACCTGAGAAGAGGGGTTTCCTGTGAGTCAGCCGGAGTCCTCTTTGAGTGACATCAGCTGACCTCTCCCAGTGAGTATGGAGGTCTGTGCCCTCTGCCCTCCAGGTCGGTGGTGTTCCTGACCTGGTCACTTGGTGGAAATCTGAAGTTAAGTGACTTAAGGTCACACAGGATGTTCGCTTTGCTGCCACTGTGTGTCGATGCCCCTAGCCTCCCTTCCACCCACTGAGACCTCAGGCAGGAAGAGCCATTTAAAATATCTGGCCCACGGGTGGCATGTTGGGGAGCTCTGTGGCTGGTCAGCCCATTTCTGGGCATGTGTGTAGAAAGAGAGGGAGGAGGGCTAAATGCTCAGGCCAAAAGAATCCATTTGCCAGGGTTTGACTAGGGTGAGACACCCACTTCCTGTGTGTTGTTCTTTCTTTGTGGGCCCCTCCCCTGGAGCCCCAGGTGGGCCATTAGAGGGCTGGGCTGGTGCAGGTGTGTACAAACTGGAAAGGAGAAGAGGTCTGGGGTGAGGCCAGACAAGGAAGAAGGAGTCCTTGCTTTAGCTCCTTTCTCATCGACTCCCCGTGTTATCTTGGACCAGTCGTGCCCATCTCAAGACCTCACTTTTCCTCTTGGTAAAGTGAGGAGCCAGGGCAGCCAGGTCCTTCCTTGGTGTTTGGAGGTGCTCCCACCATGGGGAGCATGTGAAAATTGGGGTATGTCTTCAGCCCAGATTGTTTGGCACTGACTCCCTAGGCCCAAGCCAGAAATCCAGAAGACCCAGGCCCTGTACACAGGTGGCCTCAGGCAGGAAGACTGGCTTCCAGCTGACAAGATAACACTGCCAGCAGCACCAGCTCTTGTACCCTGTGCAGGCACCCCAGAATGCCTCGACTCTGTGTACTAAAGGTTTCTAGATGAGCCCTAAATGGAAATGGTTCTTTGGAGGTCATATCAGCCAGTCTCCTGCCTACCCACCCTGGTATATGTGTTTCCCTTAGTGTTCCCCAGACCTGTAGAGAAGAGCTGGCTCTGCCCTAAGGTCCCCAGCCTGCCCAGTCTTAACGATGTGGTGCCCAGTAGTGCTGAGATCACTGAGCTCTGGGACCCCTCACAGCACAAGGAAGAAGACTGGCTTAAGTCCTGAGGAGTCATTTGATTCGTGTCCTGAGCATGTCTTTCAAAAGCAGCCTTTTTGCTCATAAATCCACCCTCCATTCCCTGTTGGAGTCTAGCATCTCCTGGTTCCAGGAAACCTTGAAGGTGGTACCTTCAGCTAGATGGAGGGAGAAAGGCTCTAGACCCATTCACATCCTCACCTCCCCCCCACCCCAAACCTGCTGCCTAATTCCTTCCTCACACTTAATGCTCTCCCAGCAGGTGGCCGTATGGGCTGGGTGGCAGCAGTGGTCCCCAGGGCCCCGAGGAGTGTGTTCCTCCCGGCTGTGGACTGCACCCTTTGTCTGGCTGCAGCGGGGAGCTCAGGCTCCTATTAAGCACCCCCAACGCCTTTTCTCCACCTGACAGCATCTTGTGGGAAGAGGCCCAGGCTCCTCTGGTTGAAGTCAGGTCTGCCAGCTGCCGAGGACCAAAGCTCTTGCTCTGCTGGGCTGCAGGGCTTTCATGTTGCACTTCTGAAAGATAATAAAATATCAATCGCTTTGCCGTAGCAACGGGTTTAAGAGACTTTCTGAAGTATTGAATCGTCAGAAAAAAAATTTTTTTTTTTTTTTTGCTTTTAAGCACAGTGCATTATTAATAAAGTAATCCATTAGGTCGAGCAGTGAAGGGCCACCACAGAGAGGAAAGATCTGTTTTGCAAACGGTTAAACTTCGGGTTTCAAGATTAATTGCTTTCATTTGGATGCTTGCTCTTGGCCTAGCCAGCTCCACTTTACTGGAACTCAGGGTCCTGCCTTTCTACGTGCCGTGGGGCCTGCCTGTCAGCAAAGGGAGCCCAGCTCCAACTTTCCTGGAGAAATCACCCTTCTCCCCCTGGCACCTGTGCTTGGACTGGCACCAGGCAGTGGGCTTTCAGGGGAGGTTTGTGGTCCAAGGGGAGCTATAGCCCTGAACCCTGAAGTCAGATTTGCTCTCAGCCTGTTGGAGAAATGGCCCTAGAGCGGGAGCAGGCAGCAGAGGGTCCAGGCAGCCCCAGAAACAGGGGAGAGCCTCAGGTTGTGAAGGAATGGGCAGGAGAGCATGCTGAAGTCACCCCCAAGGTGTGGCCCCACGTGTGTGCTGCAGAAAGGCAGGTCTGGGTGTAAGCTGCCTCTGCATAGGCCCGGCAGGAGGGCCGGGACGACTGCAGGAAACACAGGCAGCCAGTGGAACTAAACGCCAGACTTAATTCCTAGGGCATTTTTAATAAGTTAAAAAGACCTAAGGAGATTGGAGCTGGGCTGAGGAGGACCAGACAGTGCATCTTCAATTGTTAATGACCGCTATGAGCACGGCCTCCACAGCAGACTAGGTTGATCCATGGGGGCAAGCTCTCAGCTACACTTGGCTACTGATCGGCAGGACCTCCTAGAATATCCCGTCATGCTCTGGACTACAGAGGGTCCTAGGGGCCTTTCCCAGCAGAGTGTGGCCAGGACCTCCCTGGTCCTGGAGGTAAGGCAGGGAGGGAGTGGGCCCTGATGCTGTTCCGTAGCGCAAACCCCAACCCATCGGCAGGAGGGTGGAGCCCACTAGACACTGCTCTCTGTTGAGGGCTGGTAAAGGCCTTGTGAGGCTGGCACGGTGGGGAGCAGGCCTGGCACCCGCCATGTGCCTGGAAGAGAAGGGTCTCCAACTGCACCCACCAGTCTGGCCTGGGCTTCAGCCATTTCCTCATGCAGGGGAATGAAGCATCACAAAATCTGAGCATGTACAGCTATGTCCCCTTCCTGCCCAAACTCAGCGAGGCAGGGAGCCTATAAGGATGCCTTTCCCCAACCCCCTCCCAGAGCCCAGGGTAAAAAGCAGGTGCTTCTGTCTGTTCTCTGCTCTTCCATTCATCTGCCCATGCGGAGAACTCGGGATGGGAGGGACAGGGTGGGGGGACAGGGAAACAACATAAATTGGTCTGTCGTCCGGAATCCATGTCTCGCTAATGTACCCAGATTAACTCAACTGTAAATTGTCTCCTTGGATGGCAGTGTCTTGCTAAAAGTTTCCCATATGATTCATGATTTGGATTGCTTTTAACGGCTATTGGCTAAGCAAGCCGGTGACTGTACAAGGTGATGCAATTGGCATTAGCGAGGGAGGCACGGGAGCGTGTAATGCAGTCAATACTGCATTAACTACTGATGCCCAATTACAGGGAGTGGGAGAGAGCCTTTCAGGAGCATTAGGACTGGGGGAAGCTGAGATCACTGGCCGCTGCTCGCCTAAAAGCTTCACCCTTTGCGTGCCGGGGCTCGGCCCTGGCCTGGCCACTCACTTGGCCTCTGTGGCCGTAGGAACTGCCTCTCTCTCTCTCTTTCGTGTCCCACAACGATGCTTTTAGCACATGGAAATGTGCATTTTCCTAGAGCCGGGGCCTGCTTCTCATCCCTTCTGAGAATTGATTTCCCACCTAGCTCCAAGTCCCAGAATCAGACGGGGTGGCTGCCCCACCTGCTTCCATTTAAGCAACTGCTCAGCCCCATCTGAGAGTAGGACCAAGAGGAGGTCTATTTTGGTCTCTCCCCCTTGGAACAGATGGATGGTTGCCAGTGAGCATTGGCGGCCAACCCTCTATGATCGGAAGAGACATGAGGTTTCGCGCTCAGCACAGCTGGACTGCTGGCACAGGCAAGGCTGCTGAAGCTGGAGAGTGGTCCTGGCTGGGCCTTCTCTGAACAGAAGACAGAGCTGGTTGGCTGATGAAAGTGACCCAAGCCAGCATGGGGTCCTTAGCCAATGTGGGCCTCCTCCAGAGCTATATCCCACAAAGGGCAGAGCTGTCCCCATGTAGCCAGGAGGCCAAAACTGTTGTTCAGGTCCAATTCCTGGGGCCAGAGGACCTCCCAGGAACCCCTGATCAGGCACATTATGAAGTTTGGAAGCAGCTAGGGATGAAGGTAGAAAAAAGGACCTGATACCCAGTGTGGCAGGTACTATGGGACTGGCTGCCACATCTACTATTTTGCTGAGCTACGTAGGCCCAATATGTCCACTGTAGTTCTGTGTTCTGTGCCAACCCAGCGTTGAGGTGGTTTTGCCTCTAGACTTTCTTCTCATCTCTGTGGTGAGAACAACCACATCTAACTGGCAGGATTGTTATCAGAATTAACTCAGATAATATACATGTGCACACATAATAAACCAGGAAGCTTCATGCATTGTGCAGTAACAGTGCCAGCTGCAAAACCACAGGCTGATCTGAAATAGTCCTGTGCCCAGATCCGTGCTTTGTTTGCTGCCCGGCACTGGGCCCTCATCCTCCCTTTTCTCTAGTTTATCCATCGTGGCCATCCCTCACCACTGTCCGGGAGGCAGGGCAAACTCACTACTCACCACTGTTCAGGTCCTTACAGTCAGGTAGCACCATGGGAAGAAGCCTCCAAAATCACTCTTTGTAAGCCCTTCCATTTATAGTGGCAGAGTTGAGACTCAAAGTCGCCCAGAATTACATAGGGAGTTAGAGCCCAGAGCTTTAGCATCTTTCTGTGTTCCATCCTGGCTTCCATGCCTCTGCCTGTACCCAAAGTGTGACAAGGCTGGATGGTAGAAATCTCTGATAAGGAGGAATATGAACCTAACCAAGACCATGTGTCTGGGCATCCTACTCATGGCCCCACTGACAGCCAGGGCATGTGTTCTCAGATGTAGGTAGGTCTTCCTGGTAGGTGCTGATGGGCGCTAACCTGACCTGGGCCTTCATGGGCTGGAGCAGCCCCAGAGGTACATGTGGCCTGTAGCCCATGCTGCCTGCCTGCCCTGCCTGGAGCTGAAGGACACCAAGGCACACACGACCTCCTCCCAGCCTCGGCTGAAATTTCCTTGGTGTTGCTGGCCTGAGTTTTCCTGGTAGGTCTGTCCTCTAGATAGGGCTACACCAGTGGAATCACCTTGTGCTGACTTGCAAAAGCTGATTTTGCACATCCCTTCCAATTCTGAGTTCAGTGACATCACATTGGTAACTTGATACAAGCCATAGTGGAAATATTAACACCACAGAAATTGGCAAACACTGGAAATCAAGGTTTCTTTTTTTCCTGGAGAATCAGTTGTGAGATATTTATCAACACACCACTGGACTGCATTCATCTGGGACTCTGGACCTAACTCTTTCACCACCATTCTCCCATCCCATCTACCACCTTTCATTTGGTACCAGAGGACACAGCCTTTGCCACCCTGACATTCTAGCAGATACCTGCTGCCACACTAGGCTGGGCAGGACTGATATGTCCACTCTGGTTTTATCTCCCATGCCATTCTGGCATTTCCCTCTGTACCCTTGCTCATGCTGTCCCCCTTGCCTGGTGCATCCTCTCTACCCTTTGGTTGGCCTTGAGGGAGCCTACAGGCAGCCTAGGCTTCTTACAGACCATTCCAGGTCCTGCTCAGAGTCACATCCACCCAACTAGCTACAAGCTCATCTCTCATTGGTTGGAGGACGTTTATTTTGTGTTCTGGCTAAGGCAGGAGCCTATTGTGGCTGACATAACAGAGGTGGGGGGCAGGAGGGAGGGGGGCTGGCCCAGGTGCAGGGACAGATGCCTCAGAGTGCAGGCCTACCGAGTCCCCAACTCTACCTGCTACCCCTTTCTAAGTGGGCTTTCTTGAGTGGCCTACTGCTTCAGGTGCAGCCTGCTAGCATAAGTCAGGAGACCTGGCTGACTGCTGTGTGACTTCCGGCAACTTCCTGGGCCTCGGTTTTCACATGTCTACAGTGGGGGCAGCACTTAACTGGCACCTCATGTCCATGTACACACTTGATAATCCTGGAAGCCTAGTGTCCATGTGAAGTGAGAGTGCTCTCTACACAGATGCAGGATGATCTCTTTGGCTTTGGCCTCTTGGTCTTTACACAGCAGCTCTTGTTTCACTGAGCCCTTGATTAAAAGCAAGCATTGTACTGTGCATGTGTATCAGTTAGTTATTGCTGCATAACCAACCACTCCAAAACTCAGAAGCTCAAAACAAGCATCTATTTAGCTTTTGAATCTGTGTGTCAGTAATGAAGGTTAGGCTTGGCTAAGGGGTTTTTTGGGCCTTGGCTGGACTCGCTCATGCCTGGGGGATGGCTGATCAGCTGGATGCTGGGGATAACAAGACTACGTCCCTCATCATCCAGCAGACTTTTCTAGATGGTTCCCAGGCTGGAGGCAGGTCCAGAATGAATGTGCACAAGGCTTCTTGAGGCCTCGGCTTGGCTCTGGGATATTGTCACTTTGTATTCTGTTGGCCAAAATAAATCACAAGGCCAGCCCCAATTCAAGAGAGGAGGGAACAGTTCTATCCTTGAAGGAAGGAGGTGAAAAGTCACATTGCAAAGAGTGTGAATATGGGGAGGGGTAGAGACTTAGAGCCACATAGGGGTTGCACAACTCACAAGACCAGAGCTGGCTGTGAGCCCAGGCCATCCGCACCCCTCTTTGCTCTGCTGGCTCCCAGCTCCCCGTTGCAGCTGGCAGACTTGAGGATGGGAGACAATGATACTTGTGACCCTGAGTAGGATCAGGAATGGTCTGTAATGGGGCCGCAGGGGGAGCTCATGGGAGAGGGATGGAGCCAGCAAGAGGATGACTTGGGGTTGGGGGTGTGAGAGGCTTCCTGTGGGGGCCATTGTTGGGAGCCGACATCAGAGCCTGGCCTGGCCGGTTCCTCCATGGGGAAGCCTGGCGGGGACCACAGTGAGGTCAGGCCCCACTGCCTTCTCTGGCTTTTCGTCTGTCCTGCAAAGCCACCCATCAGTTGCAAGGGGCGTGAAGTTCCATGGTTCCCAGAGTGGACTGAAACCTGGGCATCCATGCAGATGCAGCCAGGCGGGAATCAATTCATTGGTTAGCCCCTCGCCTCAAAACAGGGCAGTAAGTGGGCTGGTGAGAGGCCCGTGTACATTCATAAACCAGCTGATTGAAAAGCAATATTTCAGATAAATACAAGCCAGCGATCTATCAGTGGTTGTAATAAAACCCAGGCTTCAGGCTGTGATTTTATTTTGAAATAATAAGAATTGCTTGATTCTTTTTACTTGAGTTACCATGGTAATTCCAGCGTGGAGCAGTGTTATATTGATTTAGAAAGTGGACAGTAATATTTCTTTTGTGTTATTCTGTTTCTAGGCCTTGATTTCTAATTTCCACTTGGAGATTACTTTTATAAATTTCTTAAGTCCTTCCACTTTTTTTCCTCTCACAGTATAATTTTCCTCTCATACGCCGCTATGTTCTGAGCTTATTGGTTTGCTCTTATTTTAAATTAAACTTGCTGGTTTCAAATATTGAAATGACATCTTTGTCTGTGTCTGTACTTTGGTTTAGCAAAATATTACAGTCTGACGCTTTCTGCTTAATAATTTAAGGGAGGCATTCTGCCGGCCCTCACTGGGTGCTGATAACTTATGACTCAACCAACGCAGACCTTAAACTCCTGACATTTTAATATTGTGTGGCGGGAGCGGCCGCCCCTCTGCTTGGAATCTCAGTGGAGAAAAATCCATGTGGTACCCCAGAAGGGAGTTTTAATAATTCACCTTTGCTGGTTGGCACAATGACTTGATAGAGAGGGGGAGGGACGCTGGTTCTTTTTGGATAAGTGGGAGCAGCCCTGGTCTGGGCTCCGATGGCCCCCACGGGCACCCACTCCATCCAGACTTTCCTGTCCCCTGAATCTTTAAAAACTCCAATTCCTGATCCCTTGGTGATAGACTGTACAGCCTGGATTATTGGGGGCTGCCTATGGATTGTTGGGGGCTGCATCATGAATGCTTGAACTCTCCGTTTCTTAATTTTCCAAGTGAAACTAGCTTGGGCTTAGTCAGACAGACTGAGTTCAAATCCCACTTTGGTCACTAGGTAATCCTAGATAGTAAACTGAATAGTAATTCTAACTGCTGAAACGGATATGATCATGACCATCTTCACACAGCTCTTGATGGTCTTAAAGGTGATTGATGTGGTTTCTCTCACATTCCTAGGGTTTTGGGAGGAGTAGGGGAGAAAGTGGATGTGGCTGTGCTTTGAAAAGTTTACTCCGCTCCAGATGTGCCTGGGTTCAGAGCTCTGGCAGGAGTGTTCTTTGGAGAGGACCCGGGGCAATGACTCCGCAAGGAAATGGGTCAGCCCCACCCACTTTCCTGGTCTGCCCAGCGGAGAACAGGGAATCTGCTGCAGCAGGCTAGAGGGTGTTCTCTGTCCTCCGACTTCTCCATACTACACAGCAAGAATGGGGCTCCAGGAGGCTCACAACAACAGCGGTTGTAGGGCAGAGATCTGTACACAGGCCCCCTGTCTCTGGCCTGAGGAAAGGTCCTTCCTGTCCTGTGTGTATCCACCCGTGTGGTGGTGTATTAGTTATCTCTTGCTGTGTAACAAATTATTTCACAATTTAGCAGCTTAAAAAAGAACCCACTTTTTAATCTCACAGTGTCTGTAGGTCAGGAGTCCAGGTACTCAGCTGGGTCTTCTGTTCAGGGTCTGTCATAATGATCAAGGCACTGGCTGGGACTGTGGTCTCATCTGAAGATTCATCTGGGGGAATGAACTTTCAAGCTCACTCATGTGGTGGTTGCTGCTGCTGCTGCTAAGTCACTTCAGTCATGTCCGACTCTGTGCGACCCCAGAGACAGCAGCCCACCAGGCTCCCCCATCCCTGGGATTCTCCAGGCAAGAACGCTGGAGTGGGTTGCCATTTCCTTCTCCAATGCACGAAAGTGAAAAGTGAAAGTGAAGTCGTTCAGTCGTGTCCAACTCTTAGCGACCCTATGGTCTGCAGCCTTCCAGGCTCCTCCATCCATGGGATTTTCCAGGCAAGAGTCCTGGAGTGGGTTGCCACTGCCTTCTCCTCATGTGGCTGTTGGTGGGATTCAATTCCTTGTGGGCTGCTGGACCGAGGGCCTCCATTCTCCACTGATGGATGGCCAAAGGCTGCCTTCAGCTCCATGCCTCGTGGGTTTCTCCACTGAGAGCAGCTTGCTTCCTTGAAGCCACCAAGGGAGAATGTCTGCTAGCAGCAGGAAGTCACAGTCTTTTATACAATGTGACACATCTAAGCACAGATGTGACATTCCATCACTTTTGCTGTGTTTTCTTCCTTGGGAGCAAGTCTCTAGGTCTAGCTCACACTCAAGGAAGTGGGTGGGGGGCGGGGTGGCACAGGGTGCAGAGGATCATTGCACGCCTGTGTGCTCAGTTGCTTTAGTCTGTCCAATGCTTTGTGACCCCAGGGACACCAAGCTCCTCTGTCTGTGGGATTCTCCAGTCAAAAATACTGGAGTGGGTTGCCATGCCCTCCTCCAGAGGATCTTCCCAACCCAGAATCAAACCTACATCTCCTGAGACTTCTGAACTGGCAGGTGGATTCTTTACCCACTGAGTTACCTGGGAAGCCAGAGGATCACTGGGACAATCTTAAGAAGCTTCCTATTGCTTGTGAGAGGTCAGCCTCCGGAATAGCATCTCAGGCCCCAGGTGTCCAACAGCTTAGCTGCCCCCAGAGAGAGTGACTCACCTCTATCCCTAGGAGGCCCAGTGCCTCTACTCCCTGCATCACCTCATACCAGGGAAGGACACGGATGTCCCAGCACCTTTCATTTCATCTTCACAGCACCTCCAGGAGGCTGGAGCTCAGCATTAGGCCCATTTTGCAGAGGAGAGGGTTATGCCCAGAGAGGGCAGGCTTGCAAAGCACTTGTCTGTTACTCCAGGGCCTCTCTTCTCTCGGAGGAGATGAGGGTCGTTCCTTCCTGTGGCAGCCTCCCCACAGCAGTGGGACTGAGGGCCTCGGCCCTTTGCCTGCTCTGCTCAGGTGGAGCTGGCGTCTTTGAGGTTGCCTGGGCAGAGGCCACCTCAGCAGTTTCTCACCTGTGAACAGGGCTGAAGGAGACTCTCCTGTGGGCTGGGGCAAGGATGGAGACCAAAACTCATGCCTCCTCCACCTGGCTCTGCCACCAATTCACAGTATGTCCCTGAGCAGGTCTCTTCCCCTCTCTGGGGTTATGTTTTCCCATTTATGTTTCCAGGGTTGCTGGCTGCTTGATGCCCAGCTATACCATGCATGGAGACGTGACCACTGGTGGATAGCAGTTGGGGTGAGGCCAAGACCAGGAGAGAGACACCACCCCATTGATGTTGCTGTGTCCTTCTTTCGTCTCCCGGGGTTAAGAAGTAGAGATCCCAGGTGAAAGCATCTGTGGCCTCCAACCCTCCACACTTGGTCAGGTGGACGATCCCATCCCTGGCTCTTCCCAGACAGAGCTCAACTAGGAGACAGAGGGGACTCTTGGAATAGGTCTAAAGCCTGGAGGCCAGTGAGCCTGTCCCAGCTTCAGACCTGAGAGGACCCTGGTCAATTATGTCCTTTTATCAGTGGTTGGGGGGTGGGGGTATGAATGCACCAAGAAGCATCCATTAATAATTCTTTGCTGACCCTGAGATACTCAGCTGATACTTTCTGAGTAGAAAAGTCCGGGGCCCAGCAGAGGCTGCCTACAACCTGGGATGGGACATCAGGGCTGAACCTCATCTCTTTGCCTGTTGACCAGAGGCAGTCTCTTGTAGGTGGCCATTCTCATGCCAGCCAGAGGCTGCTCCCCAGCTTCCAGGCATCCTGGCAGGGCTTAGGGCTCCCAAGGACCAGAGGACAGTGGATGGGGCTAACTTGGGCGCAGGTCCCGATTAGTACTCAGCCCAAGTACAGAGTATGATGTTTTGACCTGCCTTTTTGCCCCTTAGGATGTTTTCACACTACTCTTTGATCCTCAGAATGCTTTATCAGATCAGTGCTAAAATATGCCTTTTACACAAGAATAACATCTCATTAGTATTATTGAAAATGTAAAGAAAAAAATAATCCAGGAAAAAATCTAAATTGGTTGAAATAATTAACACAAAGCAAAACTGGCAGCAGTTAAGGCTGCACCTGGCAAAATATGTTATTGACTAAAAATTGACAGAAGA
The DNA here is from genome assembly GCF_042477335.2 of Ovis canadensis. Classification (NCBI taxonomy): domain Eukaryota; kingdom Metazoa; phylum Chordata; class Mammalia; order Artiodactyla; family Bovidae; genus Ovis; species Ovis canadensis. The sequence continues at coordinate 52,174,902 of NC_091259.1, forward strand.
ACCAAATCTTCCTGATAGAATTTAGACCTGCCAAAGTTGGCTCAGGAAATATTTTCTGGTATAAATAATTACTACCAAAAAAAAAAATCCTCGGCAACAATGAAAGTTCTAGTTTGAAAGATTTCATTTGAGCACCAAACTGATCATAAGCCACATAGTAACTTAAAAATCTAAGAATAATTTACCCCAATGAGAATACTTCCAATATAATAAAATGGAGGAGAAAGAAATTGTTTAACACTAATGAATAGAAAATTGATCAAGGCATCAAACTGATTTAATGAAGCTCATTAAGAACTACTTTCTTAATGAAATATAATCAAGAGACAATGCTTATTAACATATGGCTGTTAGGGGCTAGCCCCTAGTAGTAGATGTTTAGTAAATATTTGTTGCATGACCTGTGAATGAATGAGTTAACAGGTAAAGGAAGGCAGGAGAGGAATAGACAGAATGAAGAATTCCTCTATCCCAGAGAGAGGGCAGATTTTCATTTTATTAAGATCATTTGGGCTATTCTGGAATGTTTTCCAAAACCACCAAGCAGTTCTCCAGTTTTCAGTGGTCACCTACTGGATGTCCTACAAATTTAACTCAATTCTGACACCTGTCTTCCCAGAGGTGACGTCAGAACCCACAGGTCCAGGGCTCACTCCCACAAGACTGCCTTCACCTCAGAAGCCAGTCTCGAGCCCAGGTGTCGCCTGTACTTCAGATCAACATGGTAATTATCAGGGTTCCCCACACCTCCTCCTCCGGTGAGATCATCTCCTGGAATGGCTCACAAAGCTCAGGAAAGCATTTCCTGTCATTTACCAGTTTGCGCTAAGGATATGATAAAGGATACGGATGAGCAGGTGGATGAAAAGCACGTAGGGTGAGGTCTGTAGGGTCCCGAGCACAGCAGCTTCCATCCTGTGGAGCTGGCATGCATCGCCCTCCTAATATGTGAACATGCTCACCAGCCCAGAGCTCATCGAATCTTGCTCAGGACTCTGTATAGAGCTTCATCACTAGCCACCTCCCAGCCTTTCCTGGAGGTCAGTGCGTGAGGCAGAAAGTTCTGACCATCTAATCATAAGGTCTTTCTGGTGACCAGCCCCAGCCTGAGGCTATCTAGGGCCCCCACCCTAAGTCACCTCATTAGTATAAACTCAGAGGGACTCAGTAGGGACTCCTTATGAATGACAAAAGATACTCCCATTACCCAGGAAATTCCAAGGTGTAGGGGAGTTCAGTGCCAGGAACCTGAGACAAAGACAAAGATATATTACTGTTATATCTACTCAATCCGTTCAGTTCAGTCACTCAGTCCTGCCTGACTCTGTGACCCCATGGACTGCAGCACATCAGGCCTCCCTGTCCATCACCAACTCCCAGAGTCTGCTCAAACTCATGTCCATTGAGCTGGTGATGCCATCCAACCATCTCATCCTCTGTTGTCCCCTTCTGCTGCCTTCCGTCTTTCCCAGCAACAGGATCTTTTCCAATAAGTCTGTTCTTCACATCAGGTAGCCCGAAGTATTGGAGCTTCAGCTTCAGCATCAGTCCTTCCAATGAATATTCAGGACTGATTTCCTTTAGCATTGACTGGTTTGATCTCCATGCAGTCCAAGGGACTCTCAAGAGTTCTCCAACACCACAGTTCAAAAGCATCAATTCTTTGGTGCTTAGCCTTTTTTATGTTCCAACTCTCACATCCATACATGACTGCTGGAAAAACCATAGCTTTGACTAGATGGACGTTTGTCAGCAAACTAATGTCTCTGCTTTTTAATATGTTGTCTAGGTTGGTCATAGCTTTTCTTCCAAGGAGCAAATGTCTTTTAATTTCATGGCTGCAGTCACTATCTGCAGTGATTTTTCAGTCCAAGAAAATAAAGTCTGTCTCTGTTTCCATTGTTTCCCCATCTATTTGCCATGAAGTGATGGGACTGAATGCCATGATCTTAGTTTTTTGAATGTTGAGTTTTAAGCCAGCTTTTTCACTCTCCTCTTTCACTTTCATCAGGAGGCTCTTTAGTTCCTCTTCACTTTCTGCCATAAGGGTGGTGTCATCTGCATATGTGAAGTTACTGATATTTCTCCCAGCAATCCTGATTCCAGCTTGTGCTTCATCCAGCCTGGCATTTCTCATGATGTACTCTGTATATAAGTTAAATAAACAGGGTGGCATTATATAGCCTTGACATGCTCCTTTCCCAATTTGGAGGATAATTGGAGGGGATAAAACTAGGGGCAGAAAAAGACCAGGCATGACGTAGGAGGGAAGTGTTCCTTGTTTTGAGTTTTATAGGATGACCACTCCCTACCTTCTCCAGCCTCAGACTGCCCTCTGCTTCTTCCTGCAGTTCCCTTCCTTCCAAGAGTCATTCTGGGCCTGTGGGTGGGTGGGGTGGAGACGGGGGACTAGATGGTCAGACTGGAGGCAGTTGAAGTCCTGGAAAGAAATGGTGGAGGGTGTGGCTAGAGCTGTGCCCTTGGGAATGTGAGGGCTCCTCTGAAGTCTCCTGGTGGTCAAGATCTTGCCTAGAGCATTTCTACTACCAGTAGCAAGGCTTGAGTTTCCAGAGTTGAGCCCCAGGGAAGGCAGAGTCCTCAACTGCAAGCCTGTCCTTATCCGCTTTTGTCCCAGAGGTTCCTGCTGACCCTGCCCAGCTTTGGCCTGAGGCTCCCTGCACACGTGCTCTCTTCTGTGGCTGCCCCATGATTGGACCAAGCATCTGGCTTTCCAGCCTTCAAAGGAGTGAGCTGAAGCCCTTGGCCTGAGGCAGGCGGGAGCACACCAGGGCAGGGGAGCAGCAAGTCCAGCCCAACCAGCTATCCACTTCCCAGCTCCCAGAATCTCATTTAATCGGTCTGTAAAGTGTTTCCTGGCCTTCACAGCTCTGGGCCTGTTTCCTCTCTCAGGCTGTCTTCCATGAAAGCTCCTGGACTTCCCTGGTGATCTAGTGCTTAAGAATTCGCCTGCTAATGCAGGGGACATGGGTTCAATCACTGGTTCAGGAAGATCCCACATGCCGTAGGGCAGCTAAGCCCGTGCTTCGCAGCTACTGAGCCTGGGCTTCCTAGAGCCCATGCTCCGCAGCAAGAGAAGCCACCACAGTGAGAAGCCTGTGCATCACAACTAGAGAGTAGCCCTCCACTTGCCGTAACTAGAGAAAACCCAAGTGCAGCAATGAAGTGCAGCCAAAAATAAAATTTAAAATTAAAAAAAAAAAAAACCTCCTGATTCTGGGAAAGAGCCAAGTCCCTCTACCCTTATCCATGTCTAATACAGCCCACCTCCTGATTATGTGAGAGTATGACTGGCCTGAGAAGATCAGAACCTGTGTCTGAGGGCACTTCCATGGTGAGCCGAGTGTAAGGCCCTGGCTCTGCAGTGAGCTGTTCCTCAGGGCCTCTGTGCAGCACCGCTCCTGCCTGGCCTAGGGAGCCACCCAGACCATTCCACCCTGGCTGCACTCTCCCCATGGCCCACATTCCAGATGCCCTGCCTTCCCTTCCGGGGTAAAGGCTTCAGATTCCCTTCCCCAAGAAGAGAGAAACCCCAAGAGCATCAGTCCAGGCCCCAGATTCAGGGGTGGCTAGGTACACCCTGCCACAGTGGGCCTGGCTCCCTCTGCTGACCACAAGCTTCATCTTCTTGAATCACCTTCTCAGATTAGCCACAAGGGGCGCTGCCCTGGCCTGGGCACTGTACTCTCTCCCTCTAGCAGTTTTCATTTGACCCCAAGGCGGCCTAGTCACCTTCCTTCCTGGCCTTTGTGGCCTGGATCTGAGCTGGTACACCCCGCCTAGGGGAGACTCTCAGGCCCTGAGAGAGGGTAGCACTCCTTTCTGAACCTTGGCTGGGGACCTGGAGGACCTCACTCCAATCCAAGTTGCCTATGCTGTCACTTGTCCCTAATGTAGGACAAGCTCAGGGTATGGAACAGGGACCCCCCTCCCTGAGTGTGTTGTTTGTGGGTGGGATGATAGCCTCAGAGGATGGAGAAATTTCAACAGAGAGCTCTAGGGAGATAAAACACAAGTGTAGGCGTGGACACACTCAGGGAGTCAGAGGAGAGTGATACACCAGTATGGTCTGAGCTGCCTAGGGAGCAGGGCTGGAAAGAGAAGGCACAATCAGATTTCTGAATGGGAGTACTGAGGAGGGAGCTGGTAGGGGTGGGGAGGGTGATCTGAAGCCCTTCCTTATGGAGTAGCTGTTATGAGACAGGATGATCACGGCTGAGGGCTGGCTGGACCCCTCTCCTGACCCCAGCATTTACTTTTTATGAACTGTTTTCTCTTGTTCTGAAAGGAACATTTGTTTTGTTGTTTGTTTTGCTTTCCTTTATAACAGCTTTACTGAGAGTAATTTGAATGCCACAAAATTAACCTTTTAAAAATGTGCGTTTCAGTGTATTTAGAGTGATGCAGCCATCACCATTATCTAATTCAAGAACATTTCATCACCCGAAAAAGAAACTCCATATCCATTAGCAGCCACTCCCCATTCCCCTCCTCTCTGGCAACCACTGATTTACTTTCTGTCTCTAAGGATTTGCCTATTCTGGATATTTCATACAAATGGAATCAGACAAGTGGTGGCCTTTGTGGCTGACTTCTTTCCTATCGTAATGTTCCCAAGAGTCATCCATGTTGTTGCATATTTCAATACTTCATTTCTTTTCATGGCCAAATAATATTCCATTATCTGTATATATCACATTTTATTTATCCATACATCAGTTGATGGGCATTTGAATTGTTTTTACTTTTTAGCTATTGTGAATTATGCTACCATGAACATTCATATACAAGTTTTTGTGTGGACATATGTTTTCATTTTTCTTGGGTATATATTTAGGAGTAGAATTGCTGAGTCATATGGTAATTCTATGTTTAGGGATATTTGTTTTTGACTTTAAATAAATAGTACAAGAATGTTGAGAAGATAAACCATCCTTGGCTGTCTGAGCTTTGGGAAAGGAGGTTGCCTGCAGCCTAGTGCCCTGGGCAGTCCTTTTCACCTGCTGGCTTCAGTTTTCTGATCAGTGAAGTGGGATTTCTTATGGATCTTTGCTCACTTCGAGAGCTGTTGTTAGTAATTACTACTTACATAGCGTGTCTAGGATTGTAAAACACTCCTCTTGCTTTAGCTGCTTTGCTCCTTTGGCCATGCAGTTTGGGTATTATTACTCGAGTTCTGTTGATGGAAATGCTGAAGCTCAGAGAGTCTGAAGGACTTGACTGAGTTTACATTGTGGATTCATGGCAGAACCTGAACTTGAACCTAGACTCATCAGGGTCCAGGTCCCTGGCCTGAACTCCCGTCTTGCCTGTGTCTCTGGGCACAGCAGGGTGTTATGAGAGGGAGATCCTTGTCTGAGCAGCCATCATGTTCTCATCCCCATCCTGCGTGCTGGAAAGTCAGGCCCCAGACGTGGCAAGACGTGGGCTCTAAGGCAAAATGCTACCCTAGGATTTGTCAAGAGTCCACTTTTTAGCTGTGTGACTTTGGATAAATTACTCCACCTCTCTGAGCCTCAATTTCCCCATCCACCAAACTGAAGCAGTAATTACTCAGAGCACTGGAAGGAGAATGTGGTAAGATGTATAGGAAATGCCAAGCACGATGTGAGGCAGGTGCTACAACACCTGAGGGGGGCTTGGGGAGGGTGCGGAGTGCTGTGGGACCTTTGAGGAGAAATGGGTAGATTCTGGGCTGTTCAGAGCTGGTGTTGGGGAGGAGACATCCCTTGGGCTGGCCAGGAAGCTGAGAGGAGGTGCGCTTTGCCAGCGTTCTCCAGCCTGGGGCTGCCAGAAAGCAGGAGGGGTTTCCAGGGGTCTCACCCAAACCTCCCATCTCCAGGAGAGCTTGTAGACAGGCCCTGCTGCACCTCAGCCCTCACCCCTAGCCTCGCCCATGATGCCTGAGACGGGGGCTTGCATGACTGCCTTAGTTAGCCCGAATGGTAATAAAACACTTTAAATTTATTGTGACATTTGGATTTAATTAAAAAGTACACACTTAGGGAAGTAGAACATAATGGGGAGAGAGGCAGGGTGGCTTTTCCCCTCCTTTCTTCCCCAAACTAATTAGCGTTGTATTTTAAATTGTTTATGTGCCGCTAATCATTGTAATAAATCATTTATACTGAAAAAGACACAGTCGGCTGTGCCCGCCGCGCGGGTTCCGCTCGCCAGGCTCTATCGCGAACAAATTGATCTGGAAGTGAATTTATTAACCACTGGGGAAGAAATCATTAGTGCTTTCTCTAAACATTCCCCAGGTACGCTTTATTGCCGCAGTTTATGCTGTAACTAAAAGGAGCATTACCCAGGCCCATGTTGTAATTTCCTTGCAGAGCCAGCAGCCCACTCCCAAGACAAGGGGTGGGAGGGGTTGGGGCATTCCTGCCTCCTCGCCTGCAAGTGGTCTGGTGACCCCAGCCCTTCTGCAGGGCTGCTCATTCCAGAAGGGGGCTGCCCTTCTGGTGCCTCTCAGTGGAAGAGGCTCACAGTTGCTTGTGTTTATGTCTCTTTCAGTGTGGCTTCCAGTTGAGGGCTCAGCCTCAGGTTTGGAGGGGCAGGGGCGGTGAGTCACTGAGGTCAGACAGGCTTGTGGACCAGCTTCCCCACCCAGAGATGGAACGCATCAGTGGTGGGCTGATCGTCTGCTTGGAGGAACAAATATGCCTGAGCAGGGCCCCAGACAGGGCAAGGGCTGCTAGGAGCCTACTCTGCCTGCAAGTATCCCCAAGGCTCTCCTCCTGTGGGCCTAGGGGCCTCCTCCCAAGTTTGGCTGGAGCAGTCTGTTCTGCTTGGCTTCCACCTGAGGCCCGCTGTCCCATGATTCCCATCCCCTTCCAGAGCAGGGCCAGGATGGTGCTCAGCACGCCCCACCTGGCCTGACGGGTGGCAGGCAGGATGACTGTCAGCTCTCTGGCTGCAGACCCCATGCCTCAGTGCAGCCTGCGGCCACCCCGGCCTTCCCAGCAGTCCAGCTACCTAGTCATGCTTTCTCTCCCTTTGCTCTGGGAGGCTTCAGACTACTCTCACTGCCCAGGGCCTGCACGCCCAGGCCTGCACAGCAGGCTTCCTCCCACCAGGTTTCTGGAAGGGAAATTCACTTCTGAACCAACACCTTCTCCCTGGGAACCCATGGCTGGTCTGAGTTACAAATGTCTGAGATACAAATTCCTGCCTGTCTGACTCACTGCTTGTGTTCTTAGCAGCTCCCTCCACTGGGGCCCCACGAGCCTCCTCAGCCAGGTTTGGGGTTTGTGGGGATCTGGCTCATGTGGGCCTTGCCTTCACTTCTTTTCACCAAGGTCTGCAAAGGAGGGAGGAGCAGCCCCCTAGCCTTCAACAGGAGGCCCCAGGGTGGCACCTCAGGCAGGCACCCAGGGGCCGTGCTGGGGCTACTGGCACCTAAGAGGCTTCTCCCACTTCTGGGGTCTCCCTCCCAGCCTCCTCACCCTCCCCTCCCTCACCCAGCCTGGGGGCTAGCAGATGGGCCCTGGCTGTTCCAAGAAGCAAGCAGGACCCAGCAGCTGGCTAGGCCAAGCCTGCCTGGAGGGTCCCCTCGTGGCATCTAGAGAACACATTTAAAAGTTTGAATTCAAAATTGATTTTGAAGGGCCCTAATCTCCGATCCCCTGGCGCTCACGGTGTGTCTGCAGCTCCTGCCAGACTCTCGTTTTCTGGTTCAGCGCGTTGGTGCTCGCGTCTCTGATGCTGTGAAATTGAGACTCGTCTGAGAGTCCATGCCCTCCTCCTCCTCTGTGGAGATTGCAGGCCCCTTGGGAGCCCTGTTTCATTAGATGGGTGACGCGGGCTTTGCCAGTGCCCAGGGAGCAGCTGAGTTGCCTTCTGGGGAATTCAGCTTCCAGATGTTTCCCCACTAGTACCCACAATTATGCAGCTCCAAGCAGCATCCTGCCAAGTGACTAGGGGCTGGTTGCAACAGACCAGGATGGGCTGGGGCTTGGGGGAGCTACGGATAGAGAGAGGCTTGGACCTGGGGGTTTTCTGTAGCAAACTTCAGGGGCTTTTTCCTCCTACTGCCCCCCAGAGGTTCAGAGTAGGCAGGGAGGGAGGAGTGGTTATATCTTTAAGCTCAAAGGACCCTCAAGAGGGGAGCTGTGGGAATGTGTGCCAGGGGAGGGGTGCCCCGGCCGCAAACGCAAAGGGAAAGACTGAACTGCCAAGATTACACAGATGCCTGAGCTCCAGGCCTCTACACTAGAGTTGGGAGTATTTACTCAAGAGACTTGCAATACAGGAGACTCAGGTTCAAGCCCTGGGTTGGGGAAGATCCCCTGCAGAAGGGAGTGGCAACCCATTCCAGTATTCTTGCCTGAAGAATTCCATGGACTGAGGAGCCTGGTGAGCTATAGTCCGTGGGGTCACAAAGAGTCAGACACGACCGAGCTACTAATACTTTCACTTTCAGATGCACTGAGGAGGGGAGGGGGGCTTCATTCCTCATGGGTCTGCAGGGCTGAAGGACAGGATTGCTGCTCCTTTATCTAAAAGGTAGAGGGTTTATATTGGATTGGCAAAAAAGTTCATTTGATTTTTCCTTAAGATTATATGGAAAAACCCGAAGGAACTTTTTTGGCCAATCCAATGTTTGCACAAGAGCAGTCATTTCTCAGCTGGAGCCCTGGGGTGGGCCTATTCAAATTCCAGAGAATGGCAGGCCAGGCACTGCTGCAGTTGCATCTGTTTGTTTCTTTTAGCTACATAGCTCCAGGTATATGATTCAGGACAGCACCAAGCTTGATGAAAGTACCCGTCTCTGGGGATCCTGCCTATCTGCATCAGCCCACTTGGCCCAGCAGACTCTGGTCAGTAATATCTGGATAGATTCTGTTCAGTTTCTGCATTCATTGACTGAACTGATGGTTTAAAAGTGATCACCGTGGGGTTCAGTGCTGGAGACACAGTGGTGAATAAGACAGAACCCCCAGAGTAGGTCTTCATGGCACTTACATTCTTAATGATAAGAGACCAGGCATTTTTCTTAGGTAAAATCACAAAAAAGTAACAACAATTACAAATTGTGGTGAAAACTCAGAAGGAAATGACCAAGGAGTCATTTAAATAAGGAAAGCAAGAGATCAAGGCTGACCTGTCTAAGCAGATAACATTTAAGCTGAAGCCAAAAGATGAGAAGGAGTCAACCAACCTCATGAAGTAGCGGGAAGGGTGTTCTGGCAAGGGGGAAACAGCAGGTGCAAAGGCCCTGAGGCAGGAGGGGGATCTGGACTCTGGCTAAAGCTCGTTGGGGGTTGGGGAGCAGAGACCAGACCACACAAGGACATCATGGGTTTGATGAAAAGTGTGGGTGATATTCCCAGCCCCCTGGAAGTTGAGGAAGGGTTTCAAGCTGAGCAGAGACCTGACCTACTTTGTTTTGAAAGATTTCTCCAGCTGCTATTTAAAGTTGCATTGTAGATACGAACAGAGGAAGAAGCTGGTCGGGGGCTTAGGTAGTAGTGTGGTGAAAGATGGTGGTGGCTCTGGAAGTGGAACGAAGTAGGTGAGATGGGATATAGACCAAGCAGGGGAGAGGAATGAAGATGATGGAAGATCTGAGGATGACTGAGTTTCTGCCCTGACCACCAGGATGGATGATGGTGTTAGGACTGTGAACGGAAGCCTGGGTAAGGGTACAGGTTTGAGGGAGGAGATCTAGAGCCCTATTTTGGATCTGTTGCCTCCTAGATGTGTCTGGAGCTTCCCAAAGATGAGAAGAGAAGGCCTTCACCAATGCTGGAAGGGCACGCACTGAAGATAAATATGCAGTTAACTTAGGCATCATTCCCCACGACAACCTCCAAAGAGAACGTGCAGCTTCTGATGTTTCAAAGTGCCCCGAGATTCTGTCTGCAGCTGCTCCCATGTCTCGGTGCTCCCCTTCAAGTCCTCTACTGGGTTCCCTAAAGCTGTTGCCCGACAGCAGGCCATGCTGGGTCCGGCTTACCTCAGCAGCGAGGACCCATGTGGTGGTATCTCCCCCCACTGGAAGGTCCCCGCGGGCTCAGGCTTCCAGACGCACCATACCTCAGGAGGTTTGCCTCCACCAGAACCTGCTGCAGAAGTGCCAGCTGCTTTCAGATTCCAGCACAGAAAGTGGCACCCTGGGGACCAGGGGCCCATCCTGCCCTGGTGCGTCCCTGCAAGTGGTGTTTCAGAGCCGCCTTCTTTTGGCCAGGCCTAGGTCGGGTCCAAGCAGAAGTTCACTTTCCCCGTCGCTTAGGAAAAAAATGATGCAATGCTGCCTCTGGAGAGAGCAGGGAGGGGGTGGGGCACTTCCTGGCCAGCAGCCTGGGTCCAAAGCCCTGCTCGGCCACTCATAGGTCGCCTTGGGCAGGATTCTGATTTCCCTGACCTTGGGGTCATGAGGAGGATGAGCATTAAGGAGTCTAAAGCGTTTGGCTGTAGTAGGCATTCATTGTGGAGTGTTATCGTGAGGTCAGGCGCACCCACCGTGGCTGCAGATGTTTGGGACAGGGCTGGACAGTGCTTTCCTTCCGCCTCTACTGTGGTGGTCTGTGGACACCAGGAGAAACTTGGCACTTTAGAGAAGGCAACTGTTGCTGGACCCCTTTATATTTCTTACCCAGGCCCCTCTCCAGGCCCCGCTTCCCCAGTCATCTCATTCACACGAAGCTCCTGGCTGTTGACTGAGGCTCCCCCAACCCTTGTAGCTCTGGGTCTGGAGCTGCCAGCTGTCTGTCCTCTCACAGCTCAGCCCTCCCTAGTGAAGCTTCTTTGTCTTTCTTAAGGCCGCAGTGCAAACATCTCAGCCCTGCCTCCGCACAGCCTTTCTGCTCCCTTCCCAGCCACTGAATCATCTCTGTCCTTAGATTCCAGTCCACATCCCCTTGCTGGCCCGGCCAGAAGCCCTGTCTACATCCCATACCAGCCACAGCTTCTGAAGGACCAGCATGTGAGAAGCCTGTGACACACCAGAGCCTGGAGACAGTGCCCTGCCCGTCACTCCTCCTGCTGTTAGTCCAGACCCTGCTCTAAGCTTGCCCCCAGAGTCCCACCCTAGACTTGCCCATGTTCAGGCTGCACAGGAGAACCCAGAAGCTGCTCCAGCAAACCTTTTTCACCTGGGCTGTTCAGGGAGGCCATGGGGTGTGTGCAGGGGTGAGAACTTGATCCTGGGAATTTGGCAGGCTGGGGCTCCAATCCTTGCCCTCCCACCTTCCAGCTGTTTGACCTTGGGTAACAGCCTGAACCTCTCTGGGCCTCTGTTGAGTGCGTTAATCATTTAGTGCCTCAAGGTAAAAATGAGGATTCACTGAGACAAGAGGTAGTGAATGGTGAGTAAATGGTGGGTTTTATGAAAAGACATATAAAGTCCCAACTGAGGGGCCTTCTTAGTTTTTTGTTGTTGCTGAGGTATAATGTGCAGTAAAAGGCCCAAGTCTCAACTGCTCAGTGAAGTTTTCCGTATGTGTGCACCCATTCACACACCACCAGGATCAATATAAAGGACATTTTCAGGCCTTCAGCGGGCTTCCTCACATCTCCTGGCGGGTGATGGTGCACGCCATCATTCTGACATTGATCACCATGGGTCGGCTTTCTGTTTGGGAAGTTCACACATATAGAATGATACAGTGTGCCTCTCTGTCTTGCTTCTTTTGTGCCGCATTATACTGTCTGATTCATCCATGTTGTTGTGTATATTGGGGATTCATTCTTTTTCATGGCTGTGTACTATTCCATTGTATGATCATAGCATGATTTAGTATCCATTTTACTGTTGATGGACATCTGTGCAGTCTCCAGTTTGGAGCTATTGAGAACCACTGGGAACATCCTTGTGCGTCTCTTTCGGTGGACATAAACTCTCACTCTTTGGGTGCATACCTAGGAAGAGAATTGTTGGGTCATCAGATGTACGTAAGTTTTCTTAGCTGACTTTTTAAAGCTACTTTGTTAAACGTTGTTATAAGCATTTCGTGTCCATTATCTAATTTGATACTCTAAATAATCCTTTGAAGTAGGCTGTCCTCATTTAGCAGGTGAATATATTGAGCCTGGGCTGGGGAGTGATGGAGTCAGCTGAGCCCATCTCTCTGTGTGGACCACTGTCAGGGTCTACACGGCCTTCCTCTCCTCCAGAGTCAAAGGGGCCGGTCCCCCCACCGCACTGTCCAGCATCCCAGGAGCCAATCCCCCACCGCAGGGAGTTGGAGGTCACTGGAGCCTGACATCCCTTCCTCATTGAATCCAGCACACAGCCACCTGCCTGCAAGGGGGTGTGTGCACAGAGGTGGTAATGAGTGTGCTCTAGGTGGCTGTAGCTGCGTGCTTCCACAGTTGTTCTCATTGGCTTTTGAGTCCAAATGAGTAGGAAATGCTATTAGTTCAGGCCTCGCTTGGCGCATGGCAAGGCCCTGGGATAAGAGTGCAGTGAGACGAGAAATTGTGGAGATAAAACTGGTGTGAAATGGAGGCCTTCGCACAAGGCTGGATGTGTCCGTGTGAAATGAAGTTACTTCTGAGAAAACGAGATTTAAAGAGATTCTGCAGAATTAGATTACACTTTCAAATTTCCTTATTAAACGGGATTGATGCTGAGGAGGGGCCCCCGGCTGGCTGTGTTTGGGATCCTACGTTGCAGTTCCAGGCCCAGGTGTGGACGCTGCTGGGTACAGGCACCTTGCAGGTGGCAGGGACCCAGACCCTACCCTCTGGCAGCTGACATGGGTATGATGATTGTAGACTGATCACTTCTGGATAATTTCAGCCACTTCATGTGGGTCCATGTGGGCAAAACCTCAGGGCTCATGCACTTCCATTTCCTGGGGAACGTGGTATTGAGGACAGAGCACCAGGCTTCTTCTTGTGGGTTTTGTTCAAATCAGAGCTTGATTTTGAGCTACGATCCACTTTTTGGATATGTTGTGGGTTATTTTTAATATAATTTTATTTATTTATGGCTGTGCTGGGTCTTCACTGGTGCACGAGGGCTTTCCATGGTTGTGGGGAGTGGGGGCTACTCTTGGGGGCTCTGGAGCATGCAGATTTTAGTAGTTGTGGCACACGGGCTTAGTTGCTCCACAGCATGTAGAATCTTCCTGGTCCAGGAATCGAACCCACGTCCTCTGCATTGGCAGGTGGATTCTTATCCACTGCGCCACCTGGGAAGTCCTGATACGTTGTTTTTTTAAAAGACAGTTAACAATCATATGACCACTCAAGTATACGTGTGTATATTTACGTGACACCCGTGCGTGCATGTGCTTGGATGCAGGGGCGGGCATGTCTTTTCATGTGATTTACTGAGTACCTACTGATGCTCGCGCTGTGCTGGAGCCTGGAATAAAGTTGTTCCGGGGAGAATAAGCAGATACGGCCCTGCCTCTTATGGACCTAGTTTGCAAGTGTGCGATTACATGTATGTGTGACAGTATGTGTGCAGCTATGTATGCTTGTAGGTGTGACCTGCATCTGTGTACCTTCTGTGTCTCCTGACCTCTGTGATGTCTGCCTCCTGGGTCTGCTAGCACCTCCAGGTGAGCAGTGCCCAGCCCGACATCAGAGCAGATGAATCCTGAAGACAGGCTGCTGGGCTTCAAATCCCAGCTCTGTATGACCTATGACAAGTCACAACCTTTCCAGTGCCTCAGTTTTCCCATTGTTAAAATGGAAATCATTTTCATCTTCAAGGGCATTTGTTAGTTTCTGTGAGGAGAGGTGCACTTAATGCCAGATGTTATCCTACATGCCCCTGAGGACATCCTGGAAGTACATGCTAGAGTCCTTCCCACCATGCAGGTGGGGAGACCAACAGGAGCTTGAGAGACGCAATGACTTATCCAAGATCAAGACCAGGGCTCTGTACAGGAGACCAGACAGGGGCTGGTCCGTGGAGTCCCTGCTCCGTCGGCCCGCTGCAGGAGTGGGTGCCCCACACCACCAACAGAGCCGAGGACAAGTTCAGGGGAGGCAAAGGCGTCAACAGCGGACAGGAATGGGGTCCAGGTGGTGTGTAAAAAAATAATAAAATGAAAATAATCAGGGTACCATCTCATAAGGCAGTGGGAGGCAAGCACTGCTAAGTATTCAATCATAGATATCTCCCTGCAGAATACCTTTAGCCCCCAGGAGAGTCCAGCCCTGGCTCCCTGCCTGCCCCTCGAGTGAGAAAGGGAGGCCCAGTGCTGAGTTGGACAGCTGTGTTGTGCTGTGTGAACGCGGTTTGGAACATTGCCCTGAGGCACGTGGGGCAATGACGAGAAATCCCAAACCCACACCTGCCTGTGTCCCAGGCCTCCCAGAGCACCCAGCGAGACTTGCCCTGAGCTGTCACCCCTTGAGCTGCCACAGCCCCCGACTGGTCCCTGAAGCTGCCTGTCAGATAGACGCGGCCGATCTCCTGTACATGTTTGCAGTGGCCACTAGACAATCCTTTGGGTAAGGCTCGACTCTAGTCAGGGCCTGTATGACTTTAACCATGGTGGCATGTTCAAATCAAGTGATTCTCCTCCAAATGTGTCCATCACGGGTTGTAGGGCCCTGAGATGGAGCCGTGACTAATGTCATTCTTCCCCACGTGCTGAATGGGCTGACACTAATCGGGGCTAACTCTGGACTGCCAGGTTCGGTTAGTCCAGAGCACTTCACATGGATTAGCTCCCGGATTCCTCACCGAAACTCTAGGAGTGCTATTCTCATATTCGTTTTATAACAAAGAAGCACAGAGCAGTTAAGGTCATATAGTCAAAGGTGTCAGATAAAACCAAATTGAAGGAAACTCCGTAATAACTGGCCTGTACTCTTCAAAGATGCTAGTGTCTTGAAACACAAAGAAGGGCTTAGGAATTCTTCCAGATTCAAGTAGACTGAACTTGATGACTGAATGAAATGCATGACTTTTATTTTGCCGTAAAAGATATTATTGGGGGAACTGATGAAATCTGAATGGATGGATAACAGTATTAGATCAGTGGTAATTTTCTGGTTTTGATCATTGTACTGGAATCATGTGAGAGACTGTCCTTTCTATTAGGAAATCACACCAAAGTTTTAAGGGGTTCAGGGGCTTCATTACTGAAACCAGCTCTCAACTGAGTCAGGAGAAGAATTATAGGAAGGGAAGGAGGTAGCGGCATAGATAAACAGGGAAGGATAAAGTAAATATGGTTTAAAAAGTTTATATTTAGAGGTTTGGGGTAAAGAATATACAGGACTTCTTTCTGTTCTTGCAAAACCTGGAAGTTTGAAGTGGTGACAAGATAAAAAGTTAAAGAGCAAGAAAACAAGTGTCAGAACGGGGAAGACTTCCCAGGGTGCATGTTAGCAATATAGAGGCTCCTATTTGTCAGTCGCAGCCAGTGGCCAGACTCTGGGCTGTGGCTTCCTATGCAGAACCTTATTCTGTCATCACCATGACCTGGTGGAAGGAAACTGGCTTGGCCCCATTTCACAGATGACAGTTGGAAAGGTGAAGCGATTTGCACCAGGCCCTCCGGTGACTTGGGACAGTTCCAAGACTGGAAAGTAGGCTTTCTGAGTTCAGGGTCTAGGCTCTTAGCCTCAGCTCCACCGTTGACCCTGACCTCTGGGAAAGAGTGGGGTGGGCAGGACCAGGCATTTTTCTTCCTGGAGCAATGGTGAAAGGAAGGCTCTGGGGCAGAAGCAGATGAACTCCATTTGCAGGATGGAAAGGGAATATTATTCCTGGATTCTGCAGGGAGCGGAACCAGCAGTGCCAGGCAGTGGAGGGGGCCTCAAATACCAGGTGGAGCTGGGTGGTGGCCACAGTGGCTTCCAGCAGGGGAGCCACAGAGCATAACGTGGAGTGACCGGGACTGAATGGGGTTGGCATTCTGGGGAGGAGGACCGGCCCTTGAGATCACTAGGAGCGGAGAGAGTGCTCCACAGCTGGGCTTAGCCTGCTCTCCAAACTGGAGGCATGGGTGGGCCCAGGAGCCGGTGGCCTTGGCACTTTGGAAATGTCCGATCTGAGGGGCAGGCTAGCCGGGGGTAGGTGGCAAGAGTTGCTGAGGACTTGGGTGTGGCCTGACAGACCACTCTGTGGGGTGTGGGAAGAGCTGAATGACCTCTGGCAGTCCCTCCTGGTCACCCGGACTGTCTGGCTTTCCCCCAGATTAAAGAGCTGAGGGTTAGTGTCTGGCAGCCGGATGAGTCAGACTGGGAGCCTGCCTTCTTCCTGCATCAGCCCGCCCAGGGATTCAGTCCGACCAGGGTAGGGATAGGGTAAGGGTTGGGCTCATCTCCCCTCAAATATCCCCCTGCACACCCCAAGATTTGGGGGAACACTCAAGCTGAATGCATTAGTTTATTTTGCTGGGTCCCGTGTGTGTGTGTCAGCATGAGCCTGCACACGCGTGCAGGGGCAAACACCATCCATTGTAAAATATCAGTGTTTTCATGGGTGAGTAGTAATTACTGGGTAATGCTTTAAAACCTTTCCTGAAGGAGCGCAAAGCTGTTTTTTTTCTAAAGTCAGGAGTACATTAAAAGGATTACCATGTAGATTTGATTTTTAGATAACACTAAAATGGATCCCAAATGGACTTCAGCAAAAGGATGCTATCTCCTTAATGGAAAGTGCATGGCCCGAGGCTCAGCTCCCAGAGCCGGGCAGGGGAGGGAGGGAGGGAAGAGGTGTCTGCAGGGCCCACTGGCAGGCTGGAAGGGGGCTGGGGAGGCAGGACAGGGAGGAAGAGCCCAGACCCTCTGGGGAGCATCTTGCTCTATCTGGGGAAAAAGGGACCATAGATGTCCTCCTTAAAGCCCTTTCACCTTGCCAGGGGTGTTTTCAAGTCTCCTGGACCAGCCCAGGGAGAGCAAATAGCGTGAGTGTTCCCTAAGGAAGGGAGAGGTGAGTCAGACTTCTCCCAGGACCTCAGACTTTCTAGGCAGAGAAAGCACAAGTTCTCCGGATGCTCTGGGACCTCCTTGGCCAGGCTGACCCTAGTGTTCCGTGTCTCAGTGGACATCAGACACTAACAGGAGCCACATGGCTTCTTAAGAGTTCTCCAGGGCCCAGAAAGCAGTGTCCAGATAAGCAGCCTGCCTGGAGCAGGGCGTTCAGGCCATACAGAGCCCCCACCTTATGCCAGGTTGGGGACCTGGGGCAGCATGTAGGTTCACTCCCTATAACATCCCTGGGTCCTCTAGGTGCCCCATCTCAGCGGCGATAGAATTACCAGCTACCATGTGGTCTATAGCCCTGCAGGCTTAGCCTTTCCAGGAGTCAAGCCAGATGGAATATGGAGCAGGACAGATACTCCTATTGCTGAGATCCCCCTTCATTTGGGGGAATAACTTAGTGGGCCAGATATATTCCCTGAGTAAGGAAGTTCCAGCCACCCCCAAACCCCCCAGCAGTGAAAGCACAAGTGCAGAGCCCCGGGAGGGCCCAGCATGTCTGGGAAGGGAGCCAGGTCTGCTGCCAGCCCAGGGGAACAAGGGTAAAATCAGCCTTAGGGAGGCTGGATAGAGGCTTCGCCTGGGGTTTTCCAAGCTGGAATTTATATGCACAGCTATGCTGGCTGGCTATCCCTCCACAGGCCCCAGGGACAGTTTTGCCCCCGGGAGCCCCCAGACCTTCCCACACCCAGCTCTTTGAATCCTTCCCGCATTTGCTCCCTGTAGGCCAGGCCTTGGAAAGGTCCCCTGGGCCCCTCTTAGCTTGCGGGCGTGTCTGCTCCCCAGCCAGCCTCTCTGGGCTCCTCAGAGCTCTGTGACCGGGCTGGCCCCTGTCAGCGGAGACACAGGCAGTCCTGAGGACGCAGCCAACCTGAGCTCCATCACTCTCTCAGACCAATTAACCTTTAGAGCTGCATTAAGGAAATGAGGCAGCGGACTTCCCAGCTAAACAGATGGGCCCTGCGGGGACTGGGGGAGGAAGGAGCGAGCCCAGCACAGGAAGCCTGGTCGGCCTCCACACTGCCCTCGCCTGTCTTGCTGATCCTGGGTTCTCCAGGGCCGACCCTTCTCCCAGAGGAGGCAGCGAGGCGGAGAAGAGCACAGGAGGGACGCAGGACCCCAGAGGCCAACTTGATGTGGGGCTTACATGAGCAGTTTGGCTTGTCTGGGTCTTAGTTTCCCCACCTGTGGAATGAGAGCATTTGCCTATAAGAAGTCTGGGAGCCCCTCTGACCAGACATCTGTGGACTCTGAGACTGAGGTCCTTTGGAAGCTACTTCTCTCCTGAAGCCTTAGGAAGGGTCACCCTTGGAAGAAGGAAGGGAATGGTTGGGGTGGGGGGGTACAGTGAGGGGGAGGGCCGAGAGGAGGGGTGCCCTGGGACTAGAACTGAACCCAGAGCCTGGAGAGTACGCAGGTCCTTTGGAGAAGATGGGCCCAGGAAGAGGGAGCCTTCAGGGGCTTGTTGGAAAACCGAGGGGGCAGGAAGGAGTTGGGCTCTTTCCTCCAGAGGCGACTCCTCAGCCCAGCAGTGCCCTGGTCAGGGAAGGAACACCCTCTACCCCCACCACCCCTGTGAGGGGCTCTTAGACTAGTGTCACAGGCAACCCCGCTGTCCAGCCTGTCTCTGAGACTCCCCACACTTCCATCCAAGCCTGGAATTCACCACACCCGAGCCGCAGGGCTCTGCATGGGTGTCCAGGTCCCCTGGAGACATCCACCCTCACCTCCTTCTCAACCTCCCCTCCCTGTGGCCTCAGGGCTGGGGCCCTGGGAGCGTGCCTCTGTGCACATACAAGCTCACGCCTGCATGCAGTGCCAGTGTGCGAGTGAATGCACTCGCTTGCTGCTGGGTGGTCTGCCCCTCCCTCCAGGCAAGGCCATGCTGAGCTTCCTGTCCTCTGTACTCACCACTTTTTTGTGTGCTGGGAAGCTCATATGGGCCCTGGGAGCCGGCCAGAGTCTCCAAGTCTTACTTTGGTAGGACGAGCAAGGATCAGAGGCACTGAAACTCCCCTTCAGGCTAGGGCAGGTAGGAAGTTTGAATCTAGCTAGAAACATTCCTGGGGGCTGCCCAGGTGGCCCAGCGTGAATCAGCCTGCCAGTTCAGGAGATGCAAGAGACACAGGTTTGATCCCTGGGTCTGGAAGTTCCACTGGAACAGGAAATGGCAACCCACTCTAGTATTCTTGCCTGGAGAATCCCATGGACAGGGGAGCCTGGCGGGCTACAGTCCACGGGGTCACAGAATTGGAGCCGACTTAGCACCTGAGCAGGCACACATGCAGAAACATTCCTAGGGAGACCAGCAACGAGGCCAGCGCCCACTGTCACCCCAACACCAGCCAGGAGCTCCAGAGCTCCTGTGCCCCCGGCAGTATCACAGGAGCACTCCACTTTCTTCTTGAGACCCCCACAACCACGAGGCTTTAGTCTGATGTGTCCGGTTAAAATAAAAAGCACACTGCAGTGTGAGGATGTCCTGAGGTGGCAAACAGATCTAGTGGAACCCAAGCCCATGATGAGCTTCTCAGGGCTGCTGGAAGCGCTGATGAGATGGGGCCGCCTGAGGAGGCCTCGGGTGTAGGTGGGTCACACAGCACAGGGTACAGTGGCTGGATGGAGGGGGGTGACTCAGGGGGGCTGGGCCCTGGGGCTGATTGCCTGCCTGCAGCCGAGCAGACTTGGGGCTCCTGCAGCTTCTGGAGGGACCTTCATGGGCCAGGGGAGGAGGCTGTGCCTTGCAGCCCCACAGCGCGGGACCCAAGGCCAGGAGAGGTGGTTGCCAAGGAGACGGGGAGGGATCCTGGGAGGGGGCAGCAGAAAGAAGCAGAGGGACATGTCCTGAGCCACAGCGCCCACCGTGTCCATCTGTCTGTCCGTCCGCAGGTGTGCCGATGCTCTCCGTCCAGCCCAAAGGGAAGCAGAAGGGCTGCGCGGGCTGCAACCGCAAGATCAAGGACCGCTACCTGCTGAAGGCGCTGGACCAGTACTGGCACGAGGACTGCCTCAAGTGCGCCTGCTGCGACTGCCGCCTGGGCGAGGTGGGCTCCACGCTCTACACCAAGGCCAACCTCATCCTGTGCCGGCGCGACTACCTGAGGTGGGCGGCCTCCCCCACCCCTCACGCACCCCGGCCCTGCCGCCCCGAGAGCCCCCTTCTCCACACTGGCCCTGCTCTGCCCTGCTTCAGCCCCCACACCCAGTCTACACACATCCTGCCCCCTGCCCCCGCCCCTGGGACTCAGTGCCCAGCACTCGTCCAGGGAGGGCATGTCTCTAACCATCGGGCATCCAAGAGGAGCCTCCCAAGGGCACCAATATGGTTCTGCCTCTGCTTTTGCCAGGCGCTTCTGACCCACCCTGTCCCTGGAATCGAGGAAGGGATGCGGTGAAGGAGCTTCCAGGAGCAAGTAGGGGAGTTCCAACTTCCCTGGGCCCCCTGGCCTGCTGGTTTCCTCCTCAATATCCCCAGGGCCCAGCTCCCCATCCTCCAGGTGGGCCCTGGGATTAGACACCCCCATGCCTGCAGAATCTGGTAGGTAGTCAGACCCTGGAAGAGCCACTGATGTTGGAGCTTAAAAACCTGGGTTTAAACTAGTTCTGAGCCTCTTTTCCCAACCTCAGTTTACTCCTCTATAGATAGTGAAAATACCAACACTTCCCCACCTTGCATTCCTCAGAGTTCCAACCCACCCTTCCCCTACAACCTGGATCCTATTCCCTGGGGCTGCTTCCCCCAGTTATCCCTCCCTTAGGCCATCTATGACATCAGCAAGGCTGGAAGGAGTCCACCAAGCAGGGGCCTTGGCTTAGACCCAGCATCTGCATTTGGCTCCCATGCAGGCTGCTGGGTGGTGGCTGGGCCTTGCGGGGAAGGAAGGCCCATCGCATTAATTAGTAGATCGTGGCCAGGGTTTCTTGGGGGCTCCTTCTGCTCAGAACTGGGCTTGTTGCGGAGGAGGGTACGATTATCAGCAGAGGCTCCCCTACTTACCCAAAGAGCCTAAGATTTACCTGCCTCCACCTTCTGCCTTTGTAGGAGGTTTTGTTTTGTTTTTGTTTTTTTTCAAGTGGTGCTATAAACCAAGATGTGTGACTCAGCCTGGGGCTGGAGGAGAGATGCTGAGGCCAAGAGGAGGGGTTAGGCACTGGGGACTCACCCCTTGGCAACCTGGAAGCTGCCTCCAAGTCTGGAGGTTTAGGACATCACCTGGGGGCTAACCCAGCCAGGCTGAGGGGAGATGGCAGACCAGCTGACCTGGCCAGGGGTGATCACAGTGCAGGAGGGGCTCATCTATAAGGTCAATGCACCCACAAGCACCCTGGGCCCCGCCAGCTATTGGAGCCTGAAGATATTTTCCTGGGCTCTGGCAGAGGCCCAGGAATGACTCTGAGGCCACGCGGGCCAGTAGGCCAGGGGGCCTGTGGGGCTTCCTTGAGTTGCTCAGTCCCAGAGAATGTCTGCCCAGAACCTGCCCCTCTGCAGTGACTTCTCATTGGACTGGTGGCCAGAAAGGCCCCTCTTGGCGGGCAGATGTTGTGGCCCAGCCTTTGTCTGCCTTAATCTGAGCCACCAGGCAGCTCAGGCTGATGAATAATGGAGCTACGCTCATCTGCAGGCGCCTGAGCTTGAGCTGGACAAATCAGGGATTAGAGGGCCTCCCGCTTGCCTCTCGGTCCCTTGCCTCACTTGGGGCCTGGCTGGCACATACCCCTGGAATGTCCAGTCAAGGGCAGGCCTGAATGGGGAGGGAGTGAGTTCCCTGTCCTTAGAGCTTTGCAATCAGCAGCCAAGAGGAGGGGTGCCTGCCCCAAAGAGGTGTTGTGCCAGATGTCCTTGAAACTTCCTTTTGGCATCAGTCCTGTTTTAGAAGCATCTTTAAACAGGATCATCTAGTCCGGCATCCCTATTTTAAAGAAGGGTAAACTGAGGCTCAAGGGAGTTAGGCAAGTCACACCATGAGTCAGTAGCAGAAAAAGACTACCCCATAGTGGTGTTGTCAGGATTTAGTGACTTGGTCTTTGAAGAGCCCCTAGGATAGCACCTGGCATATAGCAAATGTTATGTAGGCATTCACTAAAGGAGCTGTGGCTAAGAGGTTACAGTTTTCACAAGCCTGTGAAGGCTATGTTTCAGTCCCCATTTTACAGTTGAAATAAATCAGGCTCAGAGAAACTCAATGACTTGCTTAAGGACACACAGCCCATGACTGGCAGACTGTATCTAAGTTCAAGCTTGTGTAAGCCTGGAATCCTTGCTCAGGGCCCAGCCTACTTACTGTTCTGGTAGCCCCAGGTGCTTGAGGGACCCCAGTGGGAGCCCTCATTGTCAGCGAAGCCAGGGGACAGGCAGTATCAACCAACTCCTGAGTCCCCACAGGCTCCTACCTGAGTGACTGTGTCAATTTCTCTGAAGCCTGCTCTCTTAGCCGAAGTTAGACACTGTCATCTGTGCTTCTTCCCTCTGGCCCGGGCCTGCCTGCTGAACTACAGGGGTAGGGGGCAGGTGGGCCCCCAAGTCAAGGCAACTCCCCTGCCCCCCACAGCTCCCCACAGGCCCCTGAGCCCTCTGCACCCTTCCCTCTGCAGGCTCTTCGGCACCACAGGAAACTGCGCCGCTTGCAGCAAGCTGATTCCAGCCTTTGAGATGGTGATGCGGGCCCGGGACAACGTCTATCACCTCGACTGCTTTGCCTGCCAGCTCTGCAACCAGAGGTGAGTGCTGGTCCGTACCAGACCCAACATACTCAGCAGACCCTAGCTGACACCTGCTGCCACAGACCAGGAGTGCCGTAGAGGCACGCACGCAAGCGCGGGTTCTGTTGCATGTTGTTGTAAGTATGTACATGCATGTGTGTGTGTTATGTATGCCTGAGCCCTCCAGCCAAATGTGTGTGCTCTAATAGCATGTGTACTCGTGTGGGGTTCATCTCTGTGCAAGCGGAATGGACGGGGCTGTGCATGAGCTGTGTGTACGTTGTGTGTTGTGTCCATGATTGTATTTTTAAATGTCCGTGTACCAGGCGGGTCTGTGTGTGTTGTGTGTGTGTGATGGGTGAGTATGCCTGTGCATGTGTGTTTTAAATGTATGTGCACCGGAGCCCTGTGTGTGTGTGTCCTGTGCCCTGTGTGCTACATGCAGATACACGCATGGACATTCTAGTGAGAAGAGTTTCCCAGACCTGACCAGTGAAATACCCCTGGGGAACTCTCACTCATTCCTGTGATTCTGGTTCCAGCCCAGCCTTCTTTCTGGTCTTTTGGCCCCTGCTCTGTGCCCTGCCCCCCTGCCCTGTGGGAGACCCTAAAAGCCCTTTGCTCAGGAGCCCCAAAGTTAGGAAAGAGCTCATACAAATGCTTCCAGAGGTTAAGGTCCAGGGGGACCTGCAGGGAACACTGGTTTGTCTGGGGCTATGCCCAGACCCACTGCCAGGGGGGCTCGGTGAAGTTGCAGCGCCACCTGGTGGTTGAAGCAGGATTGCCTGGGACCGGGCCTGTGACCTTCGGGTCCCACTCAAGGCGTCTGACCCCCGGGGACATCTTTGGGGGAAGGGCTGAATCCTCCAGTGCTTGAGGAGGACTGGGAGAGGCAGGGCGTTCTTTAGGTTAGAGGGAAGATGTTGGGACAGGGTCACCTCTTCCCGGAAACCCACAGATTCTGTTTAGAAGACGAGTGCCCGTCACTGAGCCATCTCCTTAAGGTGGGTGGGGAACAGAGGGTTGGAAAAGTCGGCCATTTAATCCCTGCTTCTTTCTCCACCTCTGCCTCTCTCTTTCCCTCTCCTCTCTTGGTCTCTTCCTATCTCTTTGTCCATCTCTCTTTCTCCCTCTCTTGGGCGTCATTTCTACACCTTCCCACCAAGCCCACCGCTGCCCCCACCCCACGAGAGAGCTGGCTGTGGAAGCCTCTGGCCTGGGCTGTGGGCCTGGCTGAGGGCTGGGCTCACCCAGGGTGACTGGCTGGGTTTGCTTGGGGCTTTCTGGGATCCTGTCTGGAAAGCTCAAGGCACAGACTCCCCAGGACCTCACTGTCCCCATGTCCTCCTGTGCCGGTGGGGTCCTGTCTGGAGCTCCTACCATCCGCTGGGACCCCACATGGCCTCTCTCTCCTGCTTGGATTTTCCAGATTTTGTGTGGGAGACAAATTCTTCCTGAAGAACAACATGATCTTGTGTCAGATGGACTATGAGGAGGGGCAGCTCAACGGCACCTTTGACTCCCACGTTCAGTAACGCCCGGCACCTGGCCTCCAGGCCCGTCTGTCTGTCCATCCACCCGCCTGTCCACCCGCCTGGCCGGCCAGCCGCTCTCCTGCCGATCAGAACTCCTCCATCCTCGATGGGAGGGACGGCCCTCCCTCCGCCGCTGCCCGTCTGTGTGTGACCCCTCCTGGGGCCAGGCTGGGCCTGTACAGTCTGTCTTCTGTATATAAATGGGAACATTTATTTTATGAGAAATGTAATGCGATTTTATTACTGGCGTGGATTAAACTTATGAATGTTTCCGGGGAGGTTACTCTGCATTGATCACATGACTGACACAGACCTGGGGGACCCTCCCCTCAGCTTGGGAGTAAAACAAGGCCCTCCCTCAGTTCTTGGCAGGGTGGAGGGCCCTAGAGCAGGACGTGGGGGCCCTAGCGTTTGCTGTTGTTGGGCAAGGGAGTTCCAGGTGGGCCTTATGGAGAAAAGCTGGAGGGGAAGGGACAACCCCCAGTACCCCCCAACCAGAAGCAGGAGCTAGGCTGTCCACCCCCCACCCTCTGGCAACCATATACCCTGGCCCCCAAATGAAAACTTCCCTTCCCTGGGATCCTGTGTTACATCCCCCCCCCATACTGCTCAGTCAGGGACCCAGCTCTGATCTACCTCCATGCTAAGACCCCAAATCCCAGGCTCCCTGCCATGGGACCACAATCCTGAAACCTCTCTTCACCTTCAGGGGGACAAGCAGCATTCGCTGTCTCTTCTTTACAGCCTGGGTCTTGGCATTTTGCTCCTCTGGGTGAGAGAGAAAATCCTGTTTCTCTGTAACTCAACCCACGCAGGCTGGAGGTTTTCATTCATTCAGTCGGCAAACCTTAATCCGCTCTGTCTGAGCCCTGTGCTGCCAGTACCAGACACGAGGATGAATCACGGATCGGACACAGTCCGTGCCCTTGAGGACCAAGGGGAAAGCCAAGAAAACAAACAGATCACATCAAAGTGAGGACCAATGCCATGGGGAGACCCGGGACAGGCCCGTTTCCTCCAGCAGACACAGGACTGTTGGTGATGACTCCAGAGTCAGACAGACAAGTCAACACCACACAGACAGATACGTGTGCTGACAAGAAGAGATGGACACACACATAGGTGGGTGTGTCGGCAGAGAGAGGTAGGGACAGCCAGGTAGCTGGCAGGAACTCAGACCGGAAGGCAGCCAGACAACCAGTGGCCGAGTGGGGCCACAGCTGGAGCCACATGGCTCCAAGCACACGGCCTGGGGCTGAAAAGGCATCACTTTTCCAGTATTAAAGAGAGAGGTTCCTTGGATCCAAAGCCGAAACAGAGAAGGCTGAATGGACAGGCTTCTCCAACCATCAGGACACTCACTCCCCCTTCCCCAGGGACTGTTTTTATCCTGGCCACAGACCAGAGCCCAGATGAAGTCAGCCCACAGCTTCAAGCTCTGCCTACTCTTGGACAAGGGACTTGTTGCCTGGATGGAGCGGGGGCTGCACTGTGACCTCATGTCACCCGCCCCGAGGCCTGCTTCTTCCCTGGAGTGATGTGGGAGGACACCTGGGCTCTTAGGGGCACTTGGAGGAGGTTGTGTCTCTAAGATATGATTTTGTGGCCAGTGACCCAGTCCACGGGAAGGGATTGCTACGGCCAAGGATCTTGGGGTAAGAGTTCTCCTCTTTGGGTCTCCCACCTTCTGTGAAGGAGCTGCATCCATGTATATGAGAGAGAAGAGAGGCTGAAGGGGGAGTGAGTCTGGTGAGACCAGGAGCTGTCATCCATATGTGACTATGTGAGACTGTGAATGGATCTGAGAGCATGAACTGGAGGCTGAAGTCCGTAGTGAGGGATTTTTCTTGCTCAACATGAGCAAGTAAATTATTTCTCTGGACTGTAGCAGAATCCCCAGTGCCAGACCCTCCCTGGCCCCTGAGGTCTAGGATGGCTGTGCCCACCCCGAAGAACCCAACTCCTGACTTCGGAGTTTGCCACAGATAAAGTTGTAATGCAAGTTAATTGCATGGTTATCGAGAAATAACGGAGCCACTCGAATGCAGTTTCTGGGCAATTACAGTTGTTTCCAACAGAGTTACCATATTGCAGCCATGAAATAATGTGTCATTTTGCAGTAATTATGTAATTAACTTGTCTCACACTCTAGGTTGCACAACAATTAATTCATTCACAATGAGATTGACTCAAAAGTCAGGCAGCTAGGCTCTGAAAGCCCCTAAGAGCAGAGCCGGCCTCCTAAGGTGACCCCAGCCCCACTCTGCCTGACGCAGACCTTGCCAGGATGCTTCTCCAGCCTAACGTGGTGTGGAAAGCTCCAAGTCCAGCATCGTGACTCCACGGACCTCTGTCTCACTGTCCTCCTCCAGGAAATGGAGATGATCTGCTTCCTGGGACAGCCACAAGGCTGAGATCCACACTGTGAAGTGCTGTGCTTACATGAGCTGGGGTCACCATCCTGGACATCATGAAGTCCTGAGTAGGAGACCCTTAGCCCAGGAAGACCCATAGCAGTTCACAGCTGCCCCCACGAAGAGGCCACACAAGGCCTTGCCTCCGCAGCTGTAGAACCAATAGGTGGGGAGGAGAGCGAGTCAGAGAGGGGTCCAATCTCTCTAGCAGGGCAGTCAAGCTAGGGCTGGAATGGCTACTGGGAGCCAGGCATTATGTGCCTGGAGAGGATTTGCAAGCCTTCAGGGGAGATGCAGGAAGACCTTGATTTTCTCCACCTGCCTGGTCACTGTGTAGGAGAAACTTGGTTAAATATAGCGCATGAATGGTCCTGACCTGGTTCTCCTTGAGGCTGCCTCCCACCACCACAGGGGACTGGATTAGAGAAGCCAGGTTGACTGAACATGATCCAGTAGAGGCTATAGTAGCTCAAGCCTCAGCCTGGGGCTTGTGGGTGGTAGGAATGTGGAAGGCCTTGCACTGCAGCGATGCTTAAACCCCCTCTATCCCCAACCAGCCCATGGGATCCCATCTCCCCTCCTGCTTTCCTTAGTGGCTTGGCATCAAAAATACTCTAACAAGAGGCCTGGGGCCCATGGAACATGGCATGTGCTTATGCCCCCACTGCTTGGTCTGAAGCTGGACCACACAGTCTGTGTTTGGAAAGAAGTTTGAGTCTAGCCTTGCAACTACTACAAGGCCCATCCTGAAACCTCACATGGCCCAGAAACCGTGCTCCACACCATGAGACACATAGGAGCCACAGGTGGAATCCACATGAAATCTCTGCCTGGGACATCTCATCTCTACATGGAGGCAGCTGCTCTTTCCCTTAAAGCTGTCAGAGATAGTGAAGGGCAGGCTAAATCTGGCACTGACCGATCCCCAGCATCACCCATCTGGGGATGCTGCCACAAGGTGAGGGTAGGTTCAGGAAAGATGCTTTGTAGCTGAGATTGTGTATCACTCTTGGTGAAAACTCCAGTGAGAAAATTCTGCCAGTCTGCACATCATTATTTCGCTATATGCTGTTGGGTGCTTCGTCACTCAGTCGTGTCCGACTCTTTGCGACCCCATGGACTGCAGCACACCAGTCTTCCCTGTCCTTCACTGTCTCCTAGAATTTGCTCAAACTCAAGCCATCTCATCCTCTGTTGCCCCCTTCTTCTCCTGCCCTCTGTCTTTCCCAGCATCAGGATCTTTTCCAGTGAGTTGGCTCTTCGCATCAGGTGGCCAAAGTTTGCTATATATTTCCTTTGCTATATATTTAATTGCCTAATAATGAATAGAGAAGAGCTGACATGAAGATGAGTTGGTGCAGAAAAATACTTGATCCAGACTGGTTTATCATGAGAAAATGATCAAATGAACCAAACACACACCCACACACAGAACTAAGATCCAGGAAAAAAGTGCTGGTTAATCAGCACCTACTGAGCAAACCTCATCTCTGCTCCTGGCCTCTGGGGCAGACTCTCAGGCTACTTTATCCCAGCAAGAGTGGGAACCTCCTGCTCCCAGAGGAAAGGTTTGAGGGGTGTCCAGATTTCTTCAGACTCTTGGTACTTCCAGAGTAGATTGTTCTTGAGCTCCCTCCTGTTGGGGCCATTTTTTTGTCCCCCACCAACAGCCCCTCCAGCCAGTGGGTCTGCCCCCAATCTACCAACACCTCTCTGTTCCTGCCACCATGTTCAGCCCCTGAGGCCCCAGTGGCCTCCAGCACTCACCAACTCTCCCCCTGGGACTGGATCCAATGCTCACATAATAAGTTTCACAGCAAACTTCTTTCCACCCTGTGCTTTCTCGCTTTCACTGCCTATACCCATCTCGTTGGATCAGCGGACCTCCCACGGTATGGCTCATTCTACCTGCATTAGACCCTCACGACCCTCTCTAGGGTCTCAGGGCTGCACCTAAGGAAAGGGAACGCCATTGCTGCTCCGGCATCCATCAGGGGTGCGGGGCAGAGGTGAGAGGTGCTTTACTCTGAAACTGCTGTAGCAGGAAGGAGAGGCTGGACCAAGCCTCAGGTAGGAGGGAACCCTATAGCCCAGAGAGTGAAGTTAGCTTTAAGAACCTATTTTCAGTGTTCGGGGCAGGGGAAACTTGGATGCAAATATTTTGGACTCTACAAAATTCTTTTTATTCTGGGGCCACATCCTTCTCCTTTCTGAGAACTGATAGAATCCCTCTGTGCTGCTGGGTACTCCAAATCACCAGTCGCTCCTGCCCTCCAGACGCCCAGTCTGCACAGCTACCCAAGGCTTCCAGTGGGTGCTGCTCAGGCCCCGATTCTCTGGACTCACATGCTCAGAGCCCAGGACAAGCAGCCCAGTCCCAAGTCCATCCCACCGGCACTGGGCTTTACAGAGACTATGACTTTGGCAGAGAAAGGCTGAGTCCCTCGGGCTGCATGAAGCACCGAGTTCGGGGGTCTGCATACCTACATTCCCCTGCCTTCTCTGCAGGCACAACCAGATCCCAGAGAGAAGCTAAGGCGGGGGCTTCTCCCCCTGCTTGACTTACAGACTCGTACCTCCTGGGTCTGCTTTGTGAGCGGAGTGGAGTTTCCTATAGTTCTGGCAAGTCCATGGTTATCTCCCAGAGTCTGAGATGCTAAGGGACTAAGGCAGTTCCCAGGCCACACCTCTTGTTCCACCTGGTCTGTTGCTGCACCTGGGGACATGGGGGCTCGCCCCATAGAGTAGCCAAAGGTTCCCCAGAGGACCCAGGCTCCCCTTCTTCCTCCTCCCTCCCCATTTGCCAACACAGATCAGGGATCACTTCCCTGAGATAGAGGGGCAGGGAGAGCTGAAGCAGGGAATAAGAGAGGGAGCAGGAAGGGAGGAAAGGTGCAATGAGGATAGGGAGAAGGAAGGGGGCATGGGGGAAAGAGATGAAAAGAGATGAGACAGAGTGGGAGAGAGAACGGGCAAGAGTCTGGGAAGAATCTGCCAACTGCAGGGAAGACTTGGGGTAGGGGCCGCCATGGTGGCAGAGGGCAGTGTGGCATGGTGGTGGCACATGGCCTGGGAGCCAGTTGTGTGGGTTCAGGTGCTCCTCCTCTTGGCAGCTTACTGCCTTGGGCAACTTACTTAGCTTACAGATGAGGCATTCCTCATCTTTGTAAGGGATGTGTCAATGGTACCTACTTCTCAGAGCTGCCTTGAGCATTAGCTGAGTCATTACATGGACAACATTTACAACTGCAGCAGGCTCATGGTAAACACCAGAACATGCAGTTCCACTGCTGGAACATTCACTGCATTCAGCCATGTCTAGGTCTGGTTCTGAGGCTTGGAGCCCTCCCATAGGAGGCTTGGGCTCCCCACAGCAGCCTCTGGCCACATGCCAGTGGTTGTTGCTGGGCATTGGTGTGTGGTCCCTTGAAAGGGCACTGCACTCTGGACTCAGTGGGCTTTCGAAAGCAAAAACATGCCAAACCCAGCTGAGCCATTCCAGAGCTCTGCTGTTGTTCGTCGTTTAGCTGTGTCCAACTCTTCGGGGACCCCATGGACTG
The DNA here is from genome assembly GCF_042477335.2 of Ovis canadensis. Taxonomy (NCBI): domain Eukaryota; kingdom Metazoa; phylum Chordata; class Mammalia; order Artiodactyla; family Bovidae; genus Ovis; species Ovis canadensis. The sequence goes on from NC_091259.1 coordinate 52,205,034, forward strand.
CAGCCTGCCAGGCTCCTCTGTCCATGGGATTTCCCAGATAAGAATACTGGAGTGCACTGCCATTTCTTTCTCCAAGGGATCTTCCTGACTCAAGGACTGAACTCACATTTCCTGCTTTTCAGGCGAATTCCTTACCACTCAGCCACCAGGGAAGCCATAACTGTATTGCTGCTGCTGAGTCACTTCAGTCGTGCCCGACTGTGCGGCCCCATAGACGGCAGCCCACCAGGCTCCTCCATCCATGGGATTTTCCAGGCAAGAGTACCAGAGTGGGTTGCCATTACCTTCCCCAAGAGGACCATGCTGCTGCTGCTGAGTCACTTCAGTCGCGCCCGACTGTGCGGCCCCATAGACGGCAGCCCACCAGGCTCCCCCGTCCCTGCGAGGTGCTATTTTTGTTACCCCCATTGCTATGGGTGCCACTATTATCATCATCCCCATTTTACAGCTGAAGAAAGAGGCTCAGCGAGCTGTTCTAGTAAGCAATAGAACCTAGATCTGAATTCAGACCTGGCCTAACCAGATTCCATGCAGGTAATTTCCATATGAGATGAATAACTAGACGCAGCCCCATGCAGTGAAAGGATCCGAGGGTACACAGTAGGTTTTACCTATGACAGAGCCCCTGGACTTCCACCTCCCCAGACTACCCCTGAGTCTCACAACCCATCCTCCAAATGAGAACTTATTTCTTGGGTAAGGATGGCCCTTCTGTCCCTTACTGCACATCCTGACTGAGCCTCTCACTGGGCCTGGCTTGTGCTGGGTGCTGGGTTGGAACGGAGCAATTCCAGGTGATGGAGTTAGAGGCAGTGTAAGGTGGAGCAATGGTGAGACTCCAGCAGCTCATCCACTCCTGGGGCTGGAGGTTTCTCAGTCACCAATCCCTGGGCTGGAGGTTTCTCAGTCACCAATCCCTGGGCTGGAGGTTTCTCAGCCACCAATCCCAAGGCTAAAGTTTTAGCATTCACCCAATCCCTGGGCTGGAGGTTTCTCAGTCACCAATCCCTGGGCTGGAGGTTTCTCAGTCACCCAATCCCTGGGCTGGAGGTTTCTCAGTGAGACAGTCCTCAGTGCATCATCATTCAGTCAGGGAGCCAGCCCATCAGTCAGTCAACAGTCATGAATCAAGTGTCTGCCACATGCCAACATGCCAGGCATGGTTCTGGGTGCAAAGGAATGGAAATGCCAATGGAGAAGGAAGATAGGGTCCTTCTCTGTGTGTCATTTACACCCTAGTGGGGGAGACAAATGATAAATAGATCAATAACAAGCTAAATATAGTGTCAAGTGGCTTGAAGGAGGCTTACTTCAGACAGAGTGGGAAGGAATAGGCTTTTCTTGCCCACTCTTATAGACCATCTTAACCAAAGAGCTCACTTTGGGGAAACTGAGACCCAGAGAGAAAGCAATGCCTGTAGGCACACTGTAGCCAGACTGGTTTGGAAGCCTGGCCTCCTGGGCCTCAGCCTGACCCAGGGCTCTGTCTCCTGCATCCTGAGACCTGTATTCCAGCCAAGGGTTTTCCTTGGGACACCATGCATGAAGAGAGCATCTCTCAGCCCTGACACCTGCTCGCTGCTTCTCTCCTTTTGTTTTCTAGGTTCATAAAAAATAGCATTTCTTAAAATACCAGGAAACTGGGCTTGGGTTCCTGGCTGCCATCATCAGTCTCCCTGCACGGTAATACCACTAACTTAGGACATAGTGGCTGGATCCTTGCTTCCCGGGATTCTAGTCTGATTGTTCTAAACACTTGGAATGACTGCCCTCCACAGAGGATGCATCAAGAAAGTAGGTTTCTCTGCAGATTCTGCATGACCAGTTTCCAGGGAGAAGAGGTGCTTTAAAAGCAGAAATTGGCGGTGCCCAGAGGGCCACAGAACAATGGGGCAGCATGACCAGCCCTCCTTTACCTCTTCTCCAGACCCTCACCACCCTCAGCTCTTTATTCACCACCCTCAGCTCTGCTGGTCTATTCTGAGGGTGGAGGTGATCCAGCTTGAGGCTCAGTCTCAGGGCTCCTACTGGACTGACCTGGCCCAGAGAGGGGCCAGTGGAGGTGGGTTTCTCTTGACTGTGTCACAGAGCTGAGGTTGGGGGCTGCTGCCAACAGTGTACCCCACCAGGCACCCCCTGGAGGAAGAGTGGTTTTGTCTGACTCTTGAGATGCCCCTCCTGCTTCATCCTGGCCTTTCATCCAGGGCTATAGATTTCTAGAATCCCCCTGACAGTAGAGCCCCTTGCTTCTAGATGAGGGACACCGGGCCCCCACCCAGCCCTATCGGCTCCCAGTGAAGAAGTGAGGGGAACTTTCACAAAGCAGGGTTGGTGTAGGCACTGGTTCTGTGGGGCTCAGGAAACCCTGGACCCCCTTCTCCAAGTCCGCACAAGTTGGATGCCCCTCATTCTCAGACCCAGCTGGCCTGGCCTGTCCTTCACCCCGTCTCCTGCACCTGTCTTCTTGCTCAGGGCCTATTTGGAAGCTAATCCCTGTGTTCATTAAGTGACCCCTCCTCCTGCCCCTCTGCTTTCATTAGAAACAAGAGAGCTAATTACCAACTGCTCTGAGGCCCCACCACTGGCCATTTTAGAGCTGATGCAGCCCTTAAAATGTGATTTTAAAATCTCATTTCCCTGTAATGAAATGGGCTACCCGTCCCTCCCTGGTAAGGCTAATCACTACTGCTTCCCATCTGAAGAGGGACCTTGCTCCTTGTCCTCCCACCTAGCCTCAGGCTGTGGCTTTTTACAGATGCCTTTCCAGGCTCCAAAGCAGGGAAGCAGTGGGAGCATCATCAGAGGAGCCTCTCCTTCCAGGCAAATGTCCAAGTGAGTTCAGGAAAGCTGAGCCTGGAGGAGACTGCACAAGATAGGTCCAAACAGGTAGGGTTGGATGGAGAGAAGGTATTGAGGAGGAGGGATGAAGGGAAAAGCAGGGCTGACTGGTGGCGATCATCGCCTCTGGAGCTTCAGAATTTTCCTGCTCAAACCCAAGGCTTGAACATGCCCTGTTGAAGGGAGAATGGGGTTAGGGCTATAGCGCTCCCTGGAGCTCTCCATGGTTCTGAACTTTTTGAGCCTGAGCTCTCTGGTTCTTTCAGCTATCCAGAGTGGAAAGGATGGTGGAAAGCATCTCCAAGTATCAAGACGTAGCCTTTTTTGGGAAGACAGGTGCTCACTGTCTCCAGAAGCAGCTGGAGTCTAAGAAGGGAGACCCCTTGTCAGGCCCCTCTAACTCTGGGAAATGATGACCAACATAGCCCTTCATAGTGACCCATCTTCTTCTCTACCTCCTGCCTGGAACCTGCAGGTGGAAAAAAAAATAATTAATTAAAAGGGGAAATCTTCTTTTTTGGCGGGGGGAACAGTTTGTGGGATTAGTTCCCCAACCAGGGACCTTACCTGGGCTTCCCCCAACCTTGAAGCACAGAGTCTACCAGGAAATTCCCAAAGGACAATCTTAATTTTGTCATATATGTAAGTTTGTTTCATCTCAAAAATGCACTTTTCTTTTGCACTTTAGATATTATATTTATTTTAAATAACATAGGGAGATGCCCTAACATTGTTTTCTTAATTTAGGGCCTCTAACTTGGGCTCCCAACTCCATCTGGCTCTGCTTTCCTGAGTTCACTGGGGAATTTGCTACATAATCCTAGAGATCCCTCCCCGCCCACATTCTGGGAGCTCTTGATTCCCCTCTCAAAGGACACGTGGTGATACTGAATGCTCTCTTCCCAGTTCCAGCAGCAATAGATGTCCACCAATGTTCAGCCCATAACCTGTTAAAGTGGAAATATAAGAGGGGAAAAAAGTAATATGCTCTGTCCTGTTGGGGACCTCCAGGCCTTCTTAGTGCAAGCCCTGGGCCCAGTAAAGGGCATCCCCAGCCCTTTACTGGAGAGGACTTTGAAGTCTGAGAGACCAGAGGGTTCAACAGATGGCAGAGTTCAGCACCATGGGTTGATGTTTTTAAATGCTGCCTCTCCCAAGAGATAATAATGCTGATTGCAAGCAGAGAGGATCACTCTCTTGGCTAAAAATTGGGCATGACATGGCCTAGGACAGAGTTCTGTATCTGATCACTAGGCACCTCCTATCAAGCTACTACATTTGGTGCTTTTGAGGGGCAAGTCTTCAAACACCTAAGTGTGTGTGATGGAGGCAGAAAAAAAATGAGGTTGTTTTAATTTCTCCATCCATCCCTCCCCACTTCCATTCCCCCTTCCATCCACTTCTCTATCTAGCCAATGTATGTTGAACATCTAATACAGGATATGACAAGTGAGATACAAAAGAAATGAAGCAAAGTGCCTGCCTTCAAAAAGTCTCACAGAAAGGAGGGGAGGCAGGAGCCAGCCAGTGAAAAAGTCATAACTCAGGGTGTCAGTGTCATGATAGAGCTTCAGAAAGAAGAAAAAGGTGACTAACTGAGCCTGGGAGACAAGAGAATTCCTGAGGAAATGACGCTTCAACTATCAGACAAGGGAAGATGATCATGGCAGGCAGCGGGTGAAGGCCCAGAGGTGGGAGAGAATGAGTTCAGGTGGAGGGTGGCCCAGAGCTCGGTATGCCTGCCACTCAGAGCACAGAGGCCTGAGGGAGAGCAGCCGGGCTACTGCCAGGAGCCCTCACACCAGGCTGGGGAGATGGGCCTTTATCCTTGAGGCAACAGGGAAATGTCAGGCCTTTGTAAACGGAATAAGGACATGATCAGATCTGCACTCTTTGAAAGATCATTCTGGAGTGACATAAAGGGTGAATCAGAAGGAGCAGACCCCAGGGGTGGGAACACCTGTGGTTTAAATTGCCCAGGTGAGAAATGAGCTTTGCATGACTTGCTCCTCACAAGCCCCTGCTGGGATTTTTTATGTTTATACCCATTCAAAAAACATATACTTGAACCCCTCTGGGGATGCAGAGGTGAGATGCTCTACCTGCCATACCTTCCAAGGTCTGCCTTTTCCTTTTTCAGAAAACCCAGCCTCCCAGATCTCCTCCCCAGGACTTTTACCCAGGTTCTGCTCCCAGGGCATCTGCAAGCACAGAGAATAAAATGGCCAAAGGAACAGTGTTCTTATTGCGTAAACAATTTCTCGTGAGCTGAGATGGACTGTGGCCAGCTCCTCAGTATCACCCCCTCCATTACCAGGGAAGACATTTGGGGCTCATAGAGAAAGGAATTGAGAATGGTGCCAATATCCCAAATGACTCAAGTGGGAGCATTTTCTGTGAATGGAGGAGCCTGGGAGAGCAGGATCAGAAATGAGTCAAACACTTCCTTAGCACAGTAATTCCAGGTCATAATTATTGGAGAGAAATAAAAATGAGGTTGTTAGGAGGAACACGCATTCCTCTGGTGAGAATCAGCTATGTTGCAGTGGCAAATTTCTCTTAGGTAAATCCAGGGAGAAGCCGTGTATGTCTGGTTGAGATACTGAAGCAGAACCACAGCAGCAGCATCCTTTTCTCTCTCACAGGAAACAGGGAGCATCTCCCTGAGACACCCTCTCAGGTGGACATTTGGTTCAACCTCCATTCCACAGATGATCAGTCTAAATCAAAAGGGTCCACCTGACACCAATTATTGGTCCACTGTGAGTAGGTATCCAAGTCACCCCAAGGAAGCTCTGTTTGCTACTGGAAGCATCTTATGACCGCAAAGGAAACCAGCCTTAGAATGAAGCTCACACCCAGGAAAGCAGAATGAAGGCGTGGAAACACCTATGTTCTTGACGACTTCATTAAGTCTGGGAGTACCTATTGGCTTGGCCAAAAAGTTCGTTCAGGATTTTCTGCACACTGGTATGGCAAACTCACATGAACTTTTCGACCAACCCAATACTTGGGGTCCCACCCTTCTTCTGGTGTCTTTATTCTTTCTGGTTCCTTTTCAGAACAATGAATCTGAACCTTGGAGGACAGGCGGTATTGGGGAGAAGAGGGACCCTTGCTAAGAACCTTATTGCCAGCGAGGCTGCATTATAGACCCCATGGATTAAATAGCCCACCAGTATAGTGTCTACAATGTGGAAGGTGATGGACTCCCTCTTCTCTCTCCTGGCCAGACCACTTCTGGGCTTTGGACAGCAGGAAGGAGGCCCAGGATGGCAGGAGATTTGGTGAGAAGGGAGACCTTGCTAGACAAGGAGCATCTGAGCATTAACTGCTGAAGACCTGCCTCGGGGCCACAGTGTTCCTGTCTGGGGAGCAGAGTGGTCAAAAGTAGGGTCTGGCAAAGTGGGGTTTGGTGTCTGATGCTGCTACTTTCATGAGTGACCTTGCCTAGTTAGTATCATATGTCTGTGCCTCAGAATCCCACTTCTCTCACAGGAATATTAGGAAGACTAAATAAAATGGTGTGTAATAGGTGCCTAGTACTGTGTGGCAGGACTTCCCAGGAGGTAAAGAATTGGCCTGCCAATGCAGGAGACACAAGAGACATGGGTTCAATCCCTGGAGAAGGAAAGGGCAACCCACTCCAGTATTCTTGCCTGGGAAATCCCATAGGCAGAGGATCCTGGTGGGCTATATAGTTCATGGGGTAGCAAAGGATTGGACACGACTGAGTGACTGAGCAACTGAGCACACACACACACACACACACACGGCACGTAGTAGTTCCTCAATTAACATTAGATACTATTATGATTATTGTGTTATTAGCTAAATTATTGTCAAGGGAAGGGGAGACTCTGGGTGGGGGAGGTGTTACAGGGAGGAGCATGCAGACTTCATATAAGAGGACCCTTATTATTAAAGTTTCCCTCCCCTGAAGGTCTTCAAACAGAAGCTGAATGACTCCCCCTCCTCAACTCTAAGGGCCACCTCCAGTTCTTAGCCAGACTTCTGGGTCCCTTCTACAACTTGTGCACCTGGTGGGGATGCCCATGACATCTGTCAGGCTGTCCACTGGGACTCTATTCCAGCCCAGAGGAAGGGAAATGGGCAGATGGCATGATCCCAGCCAGTGTCTGCAGAGGGGGATGCAAGACCGTCTTCCTGACTCATCTCTTTGCTCAGAAAGCCCTCAGAATTCCTCTTTCTGAACAGAAGCAGCAGGATAGGGACAGGAACAAGGGCAGGAAGAGGTGGCTTAATCAAAAATCCCAATAAAACTCTGCAGCCCCTGGTGGCCAGGGCCAGGTCCTGGGCACAAGCCTTCCTTAGACCCACCCACCGGGGGCCCCTGACTAATATTCCTGGAGCCTCTGTCTGCCCCCAGCTTCATTAATGATGCTGAAGGGGGCTGGGAGGTCCAACAGGCTCCCCAGTGCTGCCTGAAAATACTGCTGAGCTTTCCAAGTGAGCCCCACCCCAGTGCACATACTCCTCTCAGTTCCAGGCCCTCTGCCGAGGAATGGGTTTGATTCAATCAGCCATTTGCCTGTGGGACCACCCAGATCAACTTATTATGGGCAGGTGTCAGCTCCAGGGAGTCAGACAGCCCTTGCGTGGAATTTAGAGCAGACTTATTGAAGAACAGCAGAGAGATGCTGGGATGGGGTTCTGTGCCCCCAGAGCAACCAGACCCAGGTAGGCTCGGGTGAGGGAAGGGTGGGCTATGGCAGGCGGGGGCAGGAAGCCAGGGAGAGCCCACAAGCAGCGCTGCTCCGATGCTGAGAGCTGGCCTCCCTCCACTGGGAGTTCTGGGCAGGACAGGCTTGGACCTTGTTCCCTCTCCCTACCCACTAATAGAAAGCACAATGCTTTAAGGAGTTTGGGCTGCAAAAGGAAGTCTGGCCGGTTTGAAGACAGCTAGACAAAGGCCTGGTGCGGGACCGCCCGGAGTGCCTCGGCCCTCAGCTGCCTACAAAAGGGAGGAGAGGATTGCGGACGCTGCAGTTCAGCTTAAAAAACCTGTGAAACAGAACCCACTCCCCCCACTTCCCCCTCGCTCCAGCATTAGCAGGAGGGGCTGAAAACATTTGTTCAGAGAGAGAGGAGGGGGCAGAAAACCCTAAGTGCTTCTGCTTCCTTTTTTTTGCCAAATCATGCAGAAGATGCTGGCAGCTGCAAAGATTCAATTATGCACAATGCGAAAAATCATTTACAAAAATAATGGCACTCGAAAAAAATGGCCTCTCCAGAAATGGCGTGGAACAATAAATCCGTTAATTAGCTAATTAATATTCAATTGGGGTCAGTGGGCTTAATAGAACCTTTCTTGGAGACCCAAGAAATTCTAAACTGCCGCGAGGCGCCTGCCCACTGCCATTATCTCGGACGAGCAGGCCCTTATCGGGCTGCCAGCTGTCCCCGAACAATGCGGGCCCTTATCAGCTGGGGCAGCAGCCCTGGCCGCTCACTCCAGCTCCCTCCGCCCAGAGGAGCACGCAGCCTCTTGGTAATTGATATATGGCGCAGCTTTGTCTGAAACTGTTTGCTCTGCTGGTATTTAAGGCAGCGCGGGCCCCCTGATTGATTGCCATTGGCTAAGTTTCTGCCGTCAATGACAACCCGTCAATGAGGGCCCAGCCAATGGCAGTGACTGACACTCCTGATGCCCCGGCCATCTGGACCAGGACAGTGGCTTGACATGTGGCAACATGGCCTTCTTGGGTCTGGCTTGAGTTTCCTCAAATGTGAGCCTGAGGCCATTGACAGGTATTTGCATGGCTGGCCAGTGTCCCCCGCCCTGTTTTGCTAGGAGGTTGAATCCGGTCTTTGTAACTGTAAGCGTGGTCCCTGGACCTTTAGCATCCAACACCCTGGAGCTTGTTAGAAATACAAATTCTTGCTGCCACCTCAGGTCTTGAATGTGAATATCAGAGGAGAAGACTTGGGAATCTAGGCTTTAGTCAAGTTCTCTAGATGTCTCTGATGCTTGTTAAAGTTTGAGAAGCAGTTGACAAGACCAGAGTTCCCACTCTTGGCTGTCTTAGAATTACCTGAGGTGGGGGATAGTTAAATACACAGATTCCCACTGAAGCGTGTGTCCTGAGCACTAAGGTACTCTGGGAACACAAGGACTGGCCAGCAAAAAAGCACAGAAACAGGCTGCTGTGGTCAAGGCCCTCCAGGGGTAGGGTGCTGGGTGGGGAGGACTTGTCCAGCATGGAACAAGGCTGCAACAGTGTAGACAAGCTCAGGGTTTGGGCTCCAGGAATCCACTCGGGAGCCATTAGGTATTCAGAATGCATTCTCTATACAAATTACGTTCCTCATGGGAGAATGTGTCCCTAGACACTTTGAGACCCATAGTGAAGCTGTCTCAGCACATCTCCTTAGCAGAAGGGGCCGTAGGATAGGGAAAGAAGAGAAGGAAGTAGAGCTAGAGAAGAAAAGGATGGAAAAGAAACTTGTCAGTTCTCTCCTCTGGGCTCACAACATAGAGTCGGGCTTTAGCTGCTCTCCGAGAGGGCAGGTTCCTCCATGTGCCATCCTGCCCCATCTTCTCTCTTCACCCTACGGGGCCATTCTCTATCATGGTACCCTCTCCAGTCTGCCTTTGTGTGCAGGACTCAGAGTCCCAGCCTTCTGAGGCCTGCCCTCTCCCCAGCCCAGACACATATGTCCAGAGTCCCAAGTACTCAGGGAGCAACACGGTCATGTCTCTGCATATGAAAGAGTCTCAGTCATGAGGATGGAAGGGCTTTGGGGGACCTGGACTTGGAGCCCTCCTAGGATGAGGAGGTTGGGAAAGTCTCCTGTCCTTATCGCACCCCGCCTTCTCTCCAGGGCTGAGTGAGAATCAGCCATTAATTAGCAATAGAAACCAGGAGGCCACAGGGAGGGCCAGTCACCAGGCATAAGGTTCAATGCCCTGATCCCATGCAGTGCAGAAGGGATCTGCAGGTCAAGGAGCTTCGTGATAGGAATTCACAGCCAGCGCCAGGTGCAAGGAGGACTGAGCATCAGCAGGCAACAGGGCCCCAGCCATAGGGGCTGTGGGCAGGGCTGGTGGGGCAAAGCTGCTTTAAGCAATGAGCAGGGGACCTGGTGGAGCCTCAAGCCTCATAACACGTTAGGATGAACAGCTCAGCCCGGGGCTGGAGGCTGAGGCCCAGTGAGACCAGTGGGATGCCCCCTGGGCCCCACTGAGGCCACAGGCGCGGTCAAGTGGCTGATGAAGGGAAGCATCGAGCAGCCAGCCTGAGCAGTACCTTCATCTTTAATGTGGCTCAGCAGCAAGGGCTCAACATGCTGTTCCTCCCTGGTCATTTCCAGGGCCTTTCGACCCCGGGGCTTTCTGGGCCTTGACCTCTGTTTGAGAGGACTGACAGGCATTTCTAGAGCTGCCCCAGGCCTTGGGGGAGGCTCAGGCATGTGCTCCATCTGTGTGGAGGTTACTGGCATGCCCCACTGGAAGGAGCACAGCTGAGATCTGGGCTCCTGACTAAACGCTCCCCATCAGTGCCTTCTCTGGGGCTCCTGGTGCATTGAAAGGCTGTCGAAGAATAGCAAAGGTAAACACCCATCACCTGTCACTCTGCTAGGTTAAATGACTGCCATTTTGATATTTGTACAAACCCGAATAAGGAAAATAACTTTCTGTTAAGTAAGCAAACCACTGACTTGAGAACTCATGGATTAACCCAGGCGCTAACCTACTAAGTGAATAGTTCGCTTCTACAACTGCCCAATGCAACGAAACAGTGCCTTGCTTCCCCTACACATGTGCACACACATGACTTTTGCCTTCGCGGTGACCCTTACTCCCTCACTGAGCAAGTCTGCTCCTCTGGGCAGCTTAGCTTTGGCCCATCTCATCAGATCTTGGGACTGGAGGCCAAAGGTGGGCTGGGCTGTATACTCCCTTTGGGAAGTGAACCCGTGATTCCAGGTCAGGGGTGCTGCCTGGCAAAGCTAGTGCAAGGGCAAGTCACCTCAATCTTCCTTTCCCAGATCAAACCTGCTCTGGTTCCAAGAGGGCCCTGAATGCTGGCCCCCTTTGGACAGGCCTCCATAGCCAGCTGTTGGTGGGAAAGAATAAGAGACAGTGAGAGACTCAGAGACAGAGGAGAGGGGCAGAGGGAGCTGGTTGGTTTGTGTGAGAGTTGGGGGAAGCACTCATCATTGGTTAAATTATCTGGACTCTCCTTTGGCTGCCCCAGAAACTTGCTGTGTCTTTGATGACAGTTGCTAAGGCACAGGACATAGCAGGCTGGGACCTTGCAGGTTTTCCAAATCTCTATTCTGATCTTGAGTCACTGGCTTCCTTCAAGCCCAAAGTGAGTTCTTTCTTGAGCAGGTAAAGGGCTGAAAAGTGAAAGTGAAAGTCACTCAGTCATGTCCAACTATTTGCCATCCCATGGAGTATACAGTCCATGGAATTCTCCAGGCCAGAATACTGGAGTGGGTAGTCTTTCTCTTCTGCAGGGAATCTTCCCAACCCAAGGATCGAACCCAGGTCTCCCACATTGCAGGCAGATTCTTTACCAGCTGAGCCACCAGGGAAGCCCAAGAATACTGGAGTGGGTAGCCTATCATTTCTTCAGCGGGTCTTCCCAACCCAGGAATCAAACCAGGGTCTCCTGCATTACAGGTGGATTCTTTACCAGCTGGGCTACCAGAGAAGCCCAGGAAAAGGGTTGAACTTACTCCCAATCCCCTCTGTCACTTGTCCTTGAAACACTAGACTACTGGGAACCTCAGACCAGCATCCACCCCAATTTACAGATGAGGCAACTGAGGCTGCCCAAGTACATAACACACACACAGGGTCAGGGCTGAGCTCGGCTGGCACTCTAGGAACTCTCTCTTTCACCTTTATCCATCTACTTACTGCCCACCTTCTCACACCCCTCATGGGTCTCCCTGGTGGGGGAGTCCAGGCCCACCATCAGCTGAAAGGAAGTCCCACTCCCCTGAAAACCAGCCAGGGAAGCAGGAGCTCTGAGTGCCCCTGCAGAGTTTGGAGCTCCCTCAACTTCACGACTAATTGCAGAGAGGCGGTGGGCGGGCTCTTGGCAAGCGATTAGCTGTCCCACTGCATGAATAATTTGCATAGAAAATGCTTTATTTTGGCAATCTATTAAAGGGCCCACAGTGCTGTGGCTTATCTCCGTCTCACAGCAAGGAGAAGGCTTGGCTATCTCGTTAAGTTCTGTTGATGCATAACAATTTGAAATGGGCACAAGCTAGTATGACATTTAAAGATGCCTTCACTTAATTATATTACACAAACATGGGGTTGTTTATCCTTGGGAATAAAGTCTTTTTGAAGTCGAAGTTGGCATGTGCATAAAGGAAGGCATTTTAACTGATTTTTTCAAGAGGGGGCCTCCTCACTTCAAACTTGGGGGGTTGCATTTCCCTAGGGCCTCGTAACACAGAGGGCTCTGTGGCTGAGATGCAGGCTTTGAGATTGGTTCTCTCATTCTTCTTCTTCTCTGGGGGTGGCCTACAGTTTGGCACTTAATACAGAATTGTAGAAAGAAAAGCTTATTAGAGCAAGGAAAAGAGATGTGCTGTGTGACCTTGGGAGAGCCCCTCCCCTTCTCTGAGCCTCCAATGTCTCACGTGCAACATGTTGGGGTGGGACTTTCCAGCCCCAGGCAATGACTGGCAAACCACGGTGCATTTTTGCTTTCTCTCTGCCTCTGCTTGTTGACTCTGTAAATAAAAATACAGCCTCTTTGGTAAAAGTCAAATGAGATTCAGGGTCCACGTCATACTCTAAGGACTAGAAACGTGCTGGAAGAGGGGGACGAGGAGAAATAGAAAGGGGCTTGCTGCTGCAGCAGGTATTGGTATGTTTTTGCTCTGCTAAGCCCAAGAGACTCCAGAGCTAACAGCCTTGCCTCAGTACCCTGACAACTAGGAATTGGGCCCTGGCTGGAGGAAATGCAGGGAGAGCCCTAGGACATTGAGAAAATCCCCGAAGTCCTGAGAAACCTACCTTGCAGATCTGGGGCTCTGCATCAGAGCAGAGACGTGGGAGGAGCCCTGGACATGAGGTTAGGCGGGCTGGTTTCTGGCACAGTAGGGTCTTTGATGTTTCCAGTGACTGTACTGCCTGAGTAGGTCCCTCAAGAGAAAAAGATGCAGAGAAAGGAGGCCTTTGTCCACAGCCCTGGCTTCTAGGCTCTGTGTTCCTCCTGGATTCAAGCTTTCTGGAAAGCAGACTCTCATCCCTCTGTCCACCTGCTTTCTTGCCCCTCCAGGACTGAGGACTGCATTCTTCTTCGCTTGCAATGAACTTGCTCCTGCTTCTGGCTCTTCCTGGCTTGAAAAAAAATACATGTGATTAATGGACGTGTTATCTGTGATTAAGTGTAGAGACAATTCCCATTCCATTATGATTTTCTGGACATACAACTCTTAAAATAATTGAGGGTATTAATTAGCATTGGTAGTTAACTTTATATTTAACCGTGCACCACTTTGAATAAGACCTAAAGGAATGTCAACTCCAAGGCACGATTAGGTAGCTCTCCGGTTAGTCTTTAGCTGTGGCAGTCACTGCCTGCTCTAAGGGGATTGTGCCCAGTCTTGCGTAAAACAAATCCACTGAGTGTGTAAACCTTGAGTCAAAACCTTCCTGGTGGTGCTAGAAAGAGCTTCCTCTCCAAGTATCAGCATAGACAAACAGTTGAGGTAAAGGAATTCGCTGTTAAGCTTGTACCTTCTGGAAAATAAGAAGTGGAGGTACTGCTTACCAGCAATTGTTCCGTACCACGTCTGACGCTAAGTGTTTTGTTAAGTTAAAACTGTATGACATTAGTGTTTTCGTGGTTTGAAAGGGCCAGCTGGTGGCAATTTCATATTGTTCAACCTCAGATCTCATTTGATCCTTCCTGTGGTTATTACTCTTTACATATTACACATTAGGAAAACGAGGCACAGAGAAGTGAAATAATTTACCCAGATTACGGAGCAAGTCAGTGGGGCCAGGTGCCATCCAAGAGCTCTAATGCTGTAGGCAGCCAATTCTGATACTTCACCTTTTACCAAAATGTTCCCACAAGTAGTTCACATTTCAGTCAACAAAGTGGTCAGAATGAGCCTGGTGCATATTGTGTGCTCAATAATGCTTATTAAATAAATGGCTGAATAAACCCAGGCCTGACTACAGGGGTGCCCGAGGCTCTAGAATCAGGATGGTGTGCAGGAAGGGGGCTGCTCGGGTCCTGCCGAGCCACTGAGTGCTAGACGGTGACTCCTCGCACTCTCTTCTCCCAGGCTGACCCTCAAACTAGGTTCACTCCGGGAGTTAAATACAGATCAGACACGGCTGGAGGGGTGGAGTAGAGAGCAGACAAACCCAGGAGCTTCCTATCAGGGCAGGGCACTAGAACTTAGGTCTTTTTGGAGGAGAGAGTGAGAAGAACCATCATTTCATGAGATGTGTGCGTCAGCTGGGAGAGATAACACCTCCATGGATCTAGATTCACCCTCCAGATCACCTGCAAAAGTCTGTGAAGTGTTCGTGAAGACATAATTATATGCAACTGAATGGCTTCGAATAACAAGAAATAGATGTACTTAGGCAATGGCAACCCACTCCAGTACTCTTGCTTGGAAAATCCCATGGATGGAGGAGTATGGTAGGCTGCAGTCCATGGGGTCGCTAAGAGTCGGACAAGACTGAACGACTTCACTTTCACCTTTCACTTTCATGCATTGGAGAAGGAAATGGAAACCCACTCCAGTGTTCTTGCCTGGAGAATTCCAGGGAAGGGGGAGCCTGGTGGGCTGCTGTCTATTGGGTCGCACAGAGTCGGACAAGACTGAAGCAATGCAGCAGCAGCAGCAGCAGCAGCAGCATACTATAGCCTTTGTTTCCGTGTTAAGTAGTGTTTAAAAGGGAGTGATTGATTAGCAGATACTGGTGTGGTGCATTGCCCTCCCTTTGGGTCGTCAGCAACATTGTACACAGTGATGATAACAGCAGCCCATGATGACAGCAGTCCAGAGGAGGCAGCTGATGAAGAGGGAGGCTTCAGATTCCAGGCTGTTTGCTTGAGGCCCAGATAGATGGCTGCATGAGTGCCAAAGCAGTAACAGCTAATCCCCAGAGGGCAGCAGGATGCAGAGCCTTGACTTCTTTGGGCCCCAAACCTCCAGATCCAGGTCACTGTGCATATGTACATGCTAAGTCTCTTCAGTCATGTCCGATTCTTTGCAACCCTATGGACTGCAGCCTGCCAGGATCCCTAGGATTTCCTAGGCAAGAATACTGGAGTGGGTTGCCATGCCCTCCTCCAGGGGAATCTTTCTGACCCAGGGATCGAACCCGTGTCTCTTATGTCTCCTGCATTGGAAGGCGGGTTCTTTACCACTGAGCCAGCCACCAGGGAAGCCCCCTAGGTCACTACTAAGGGTCTTTTGAAGAAAGAAATTTAGTCCTACTCAATAACTTACTCAGCATCCATGAACTGCAACAAGGGCAGTGGGAAAACAGAGGTCAATGGGGTTAAGCGTGTTGACAAGACAGTGGTAAAAGTGATGGATCACTGGAAAGATCAAGAGGTAATGACACCAGGATGTGACTGAAAGACTCCTAGGAAGAGGACTGGAAGAGCTGCCAGGCACAATAAGGACCAAGACAGGAGAAGCAGGGCAAGGACATGTGAATACCCCAAAACATGAGGTTGTGGTCAGAGACGAATACTAGAGAACAAGGCTTCAATAAGCAAAGCAGTTGGGGTAAGAGCAAGGTTAAGAGTGTGCCTATAGAGAAGGAGTGGGTAGGTGAGGCTTGGCATGACGTGCAGATGAAGGAAGGAGGTGGAGACACCGAGAGGCCAGGGCCCTGAGCGGGTCCCCATAGATATTAGAGTTTCTCACTGGATCCCCATGGTAGCTAAGCATGTGTTCTCAGGGGCATCAGTTTCAGGGACCCGTTGACAACTATAAGAATTTCATGTATATGAATTGTGAGAGCAAAATCAAAGCACTTAGTGAAAAAAAAACTCCTTGGTTTCCTTTCCCACCATTGACACCCAGTTAAGCCTACATCTAAAAACACTGGATCTGAAGGCAAGGTTTAGGAGCCATTGCATGTGTTTCTGAGCATAAGAGCTCCCTTGGGCTATGCTTAGGTCCCTTTTGGTCACCATTTCTCTGCCCGCAGTGGAAGCTCATGGTCAGAGTTGGGATGTGTGGTAGGTTGTAGACACGGCTGCACATTCTTCCTCTTTTTGCTCTTTTGAAATGTGATTTGCAGCACCTCCCACCGAGAGTCTTTTTTCCTAACCCTTGAATCTAGGGTGCTTCTGTGACTCGTTGGCCAAAAGAATATGGCAAAAGAGACGTATGAATTCTGAGCCTAGACCAAACCTTGCAAGCTTCCACTTGATTTCTTGAAACTTGAGCAGCCATATGGACATGTGCCTTACTAGCTGATGACAGACATGTAGCCCAGTTGCCACCGTTCCCTCGAATGACAGCCTTCCAATGTCCAGAATCAGAACTATCAACCGTGCGAGCGATGCCGCGCTGGGTTATCCAGCCTATATCCTCTAGCTGAGGGCAGACACATCAAGAAGCTTAGCCTAGATCAGTGAAACAAGGTGCAAATCATCACAAACACCCAGCCAACCCAGGAACTCATGAGCAATGATAAGTGGCTGCCATTTATCTAATTTGGAGGAGTGTCTGAGTCAGCTTGAGCTGCTAGAACAAAAGACCAGAGAATGGATGGCTCAAACTGCAAGTTCGTATTTCTCACAGTGCTGGAAGCTGAGTTGTCCAAGATCAAAGTGCTGGCTGACTTGGTTCCTGATGAGATTCTCTCTCTTGTTTGTGGGTGGGTGCCTTTTTGTCATAACCTCACACGCGGGAGAGAGATCATCTCTTTGTGCCTCTTATATTACGGCACCAATCTCATCATGAGGGCTCCACTCTCATGACCTAATTTTCTCTCAAAGGTCTCACCTCCAAACACTATTACATTGGGCACATTGGGCTTCAACATGTGAATTTGGAAGAGAAACCATAGTGTGAAGAGTTGGTTTGTTATGCAGCAAAAGCTAGCTGATACAGAGTGGTATGAAGAATAGATAAGAGATGCATTGTTCTAAGTGATAAAAAGATTATGTGCTAATCACAGTATCTGAGCCACTTTTCTTCAGCTGGAGGCTTCCTTCCTCTGGGCTGGTGCAGCCCCATACAAAGCTGTATGGTTTGCTCAAGAGTGTGGATGGAACATCAGCCCCCTTCTGCCCCTTCGGCCAGGCACTCTTGATCAGGGGCCCCCTCACCTAATCATAAGCAGCCCCTTTGCATGCCATCCCAGTGTCTGATATCACCCTTTCTAGGCAAGTGTTGTGCTGGGTAATCTCCTGACACAGCCAACTGGACAAAACTGGTATCTGACCAGGAGATGCTTTTGGCAATCTGGATTATAAAATATGGAGAAAATCTCTTTGTAGCAAGAGTAAGAAGGTAAAAAGAAATATCCAGAAAGGCCCTGCAGTAGAGTATGGGGTCAGAAGTCCTGAAGGGCCATTGAGGGTTCAGTTCAGTTCAGTTCAGTTACTCAGTAGTGTCCGACTCTTTGTGACCCCATGAATTGAAGCACGCCAGGCCTCCCCATCCATCACCAACTCCTGGAGTTCACTCAAACTCATGTCCATTGAGTCAGTGATGCCATCCAGCCATCTCATCCTCTGTCATTCCCTTCTCCTCCTGCCCCCAATCCCTCCCAGCATCAGGGTCTTTTCCAATGAGTCAACTCTTCACAACAAGTGGCCAAAGTATTGGAGTTTCAGCTTCAGCATCAGTCCTTCCAATGAACACCCAAGACTGATCTCCTTTAGGATGGACTGGTTGGATTTCACTGAAAATTCAGAAAGTACAAGTAAAGAGGAGCTGGAAACTCCTCAGGCATACAGATGGTGTGTAGGAGAGGAGAGGCAGACACACAGGGTTAGCGATGGAGCCTTACAGTGAGGAATGTGAAGATCAGCCACGTGGGACCTGACACCTCCCAGGCCAGGCTCCTGACACCTTGCACCACTAGCGTCCTGTCCTTGAGTCGCTGGAAGATAGAGATCCCCTGCTTTTTTGGCCTCCCTTATTTGGATGCTTGGTTCCTTCTGCACTAAAGACCTCTGAGTAAGAGAAAAGCTTATCCTCCACCGTCTGAGGCCTCAAAGCCAGATGGACTCCACCACTGCTCATCTGTTACCTCCTCTCTGGTCCAGTTACCTCCTCTTGGGGGCCAGTGTGGGGCTCCAGGGGCAGGACAACAAGAGCCACTGTTTGCTTCTCTGGGCCCATTCTTCAGGGCACGATGGGGGACATACAGATTGTGCCTAGGGAAAGAGTTCCTGAGAACAGGCTAAGGGCCCACGACCCACCCATGCTTCAGGACTAGGAGACCGAGTGGAGTGGATAGACAGGGAGAAGAAGCTTTAATCTGAGGGCAACCGCAGAGCTGGTACACAGGGGCAGGCTCCCCCGAGATGGGGGTGCCCTGATGGCCTGACGCCAATTCTCACCCCCACTTAGGCCCACACTCGCCCAAGCACTGGGCAGGGCAGGTGGGGCTGACCCCTGAGAAAGAGAGAAGGGACCTGCCATCATCGGGCCCAGCACCCCTGGACAAGCTTCCCCGCAGCTCACCAGGGCGGTTAGTGTCTCTTCAGCAGGATAGAAGACCCCTTAACTGGTTATTCAGCTTTTTGACAAGAGGAACAGTGGTCCTCTTCCTGCCCTCTTGCCTGTAAAATTGCTGGCTGGCGATCCCAGAATCTGTTGCGTTGGTTCCCATACGCACAGCGCCATCTGCTGGGAGGACGGAGAAGTGATCCAGGGGCTGCCCTGTGCTGGGCACAAGCCAGAAGTCACATCCTAGGAAAGCCCCTCTCCTGACAGTCCAGCCGGAAAGTCCCAGCTTCCCTGCCTGCTTCCTCACCTCCCAAACCGTCTCTCACACCCGCTCTGGGTACCCACCCGTCTGTCCTGGGTTCCTCTCCCCTAACTCCTTACTTTGTATAGTTGCTGCCTGAGGATGGATTCACACTCAAGCATGGAGGCAGAGGCTCAGAGTAGGAGCTTCGGGGCACATGTCCCCTCGGGCAGAAGATGATGTCTGTCCTGCTGTCATCCCAGACCAGGCCAGGCCAGGGGCAGGGAGCCACAGGGTTTGACCTATCACAGGTCTGGAGGGAAGCCTACAAGGATGTACTGCCTCCAGTCAGCCCCCGGGCTGCCAGGCCACAGGCCCAGGCCCGTTCCAGAGCCAACTGCACCTGCAGCTGGGAGGGGTGAAGCAGAGTGTGCCCCCAATTGTGAACTCTGCCAGGAAGTCGGAGCGGGGGTGGGGGGTGGGGATCAGAGCCACACAGTAGAGCAGGGAAGAGAGGGAAGGGACCTCTGAGACTTCCCACACACCCACTTTATGGATGGGAAAACTGAGGCCCAGAAACAGGGTGCATCGCACTAAGCTTTTGGATAAGAAGAGCTAGGAAAGCACGTTCCTGAAGGATCCAGAGGACATCTAGCCCAATCCTTTCCATTATAGATGGAAAGGGAGGCCTGGAGGGGCGCAGAGGAGAGGGTTGCTGACCTACTCCAGGTTGCGCTGCCAGTTTGTGTCTGACCTGGGCTTTTCTGTGCACCAGCCTGCTCCAGTTGGAAGAGGTCAGCTCCTATCGTAGAAACTGCTTGAAGACATGGGGCTCTGGGACAGGAGGTGGCAGGCCTCCTAGCCTGCTGGTGAGGGAAAATGCTGAGGCAGCAGCCACCGCTGGCTGCCCTGTCCTGCTGTGAGTTCCTACTGGTTTCCTTGCTGCTCAGAGCAAGGCCAAAGTGGGAGGCTTATTTATTCCTGTGCTTTTATTTATTCATCTTTTATTCATTCCCATCCTGTCAGTGTATATTGTTTACATTATAAATCATATGTATTCTCACACTCCCTCTTAAGGAAAAGGCCCAAGAATACAGATTGTTGAAAAGCTGTGAAAATGGTGGCAGCTGCAAGCACCCTGTCTGCATCCCCCTTAGGGGCCCTCTACAAGGCTGCAAAAAGCCGTCATTATACCAGACTGAGGGCTGGGACCACCTAGACCTTCCCAAGCACCCACTCAGTGCAGCATGCTCCCAGTAGAGAATGCATGAGAAGGAAGAGGAATGAGAGTAGATGGCGATCTGCAGGGAAACCCGAGGATGGCATTTTCCCCACGCCTCCTTCCTGAGCTGGCCGGGTTGGGGCACCGGCTGCTTGAAGCCATCTGGAGGAGTGAGCCACATCCAAGGTAGTCTATAGGAAAGCCTCAAGTCACCAGAGACATATATTGCAAATGCCAAGGCCAAAGGAGAAGAAGCAGATTTGTGAAGAAGAGATGGAGGCTAGAACTGGTAACCTGGCAGGGCATGGCATTCAAGCAGAAGCAAGTAGGCACAGAAGCAGCAGGCTCGGGAGAGATCTGCTCGGCTATCACAGTTTGCATTTACAGACTGACTTAAGTGGAGGGACGACCTAAAGTTCTGGCCAGACTGAGATTTGAAGAACTAAGCTGAGCAAATGTGTCTTGCAGCTGTAAGACTGAGCAAATGGGACATGTATGTCTGAGCAGGAAAAAATTCAGTATTTTAATTGCATATCAAAACAGTTGAATATGTCTAATGCTATACTCAGAGGAAGAGTCATAGCCTCAAATACATTTCTAGGCAAGATAAGTAACTAAAAGCTAGCACTGCAAGCAAATCCCCAAATTGCAGTGGTTTAACTCATCGGAAAAGACTCTGATGCTGGGAGGGATTGGGGGCAGGAGGAGAAGGGGACGACAGAGGGTGAGATGGCTGGATGGCAACACTGACTCAATGGACGTGAGTCTGAGTGAACTCCGGGAGTTGGTGATGGACAGGGAGCCCTGGCGTGCTTCAATTCATGGGGTCGCAAAGAGTCGGACACTACTGAGCGACTGAACTGAAATGAACTGAACACAATAAAGGTTATTTCTTGTTCATGCTACATGTCTGTTTCAGTTACTTAGGGATGCAGGCTTTTTACAGGATCTTTTGCCTTGTTGCTGAGCTATCCAGAATATAAGGCCTACAAGACTATGATAAAAGCATAAGGAAGAGGAGGGAGAAAACATATTGGCTGAGTTCAAATAAAACATACATCACTTGTGCTCACAGCTCATCGGCTAGAGCTGCAAATCGAGTGGCCGAAACCAAACCTCAAGGGCTCTGTGATATGTAGGTGAATAGCACATGTGCATCCAGTGAGCTCTATCTCAGCCACATGTTAGACAGTAGACAACAAACAATTAAAATAAATGACTTAGGCATCCTTCTAGACAAACCAAGAAAAAATATCCTAAGAAAAGTTGCAAGAAGAAATTAATAATAAAAGTAGAAATTAATTCATTAAAATAATTTATTAACTGCCCAACTGACAAAAAGACTAAAATAAAATAATCAGGTTTAAAAAGAAATACTATACAAAACAGGGAAATAACCACAAATAAGTAGAAAATTAAAGTAATTATAATTTTCAAATGTTATAATTATATGCTATTATGGTTTTAAAGTTGTGAAATTACTTCTTGAAACTATTATAAAAATTGACTAGCAATATGTTAATAATCATAGAGAGTATTGAGAAAATTGTCAAAAAAGATTCTCCTGTATGTATACACACATTTGCATGTACACAAACAGTTTCAGAAGTGAATTTTTTCCAACCTCTGAGGAACAAATAATTCTGGAGTTGAACTGTTCCACTGCATAAAAAGAAAAGGAAGCTCCAGGTTATTTGTAACAAAGCTAATAAATTATTGATAGCAAAACAGGACAAGGCACAAAAACGACTATAGATTAATCTCACTTTTGAATAACAAAGCAAAAATCTTAAATAAAATATGAGAAAATAGAACTTAGCATATACTACACGGTTATCAAGTGAAATGCATGCCACAAATGCAAGTGTGATTTAAAGCAATTTACCATATTAACCATCCAGATATATGTTCTCAGACTAGAAGTTAGTATCATTTTTAATGTTGCTTACTGTTTAACAACAGAGTAATTTCTATCAAATTAAAAATAAGACCGGAACATACTCTAACACTACTAATTTTTAACACTGTTGTGCAGTTATTGACTAATATAAACAGATTGCCTATCTCCACTTCACTTAGTGGTTCTTCCGGGGTTTTTCCTTGTTCCTTCATCTGAAGCATATTCCTCTGCCACCTCATTCTAAGTTGTTATTTGCATTTTTATGTCTGTGGTAGGTCAGTTCTATTTCTCATCCTTGGAAAACTGGCCCTCTGTGGGAGGTATCCTACACATCCCAGCAGTACACTCCCCTCTTATCCCCCAAGCTATATGCTCTTGGGTTCCCCCTAAGAGGTCGATGTGGGTCCTTCTTTTGTGCTGGGCTGACTATGTGGGTGGTCTGGTGGGCTTGGTTGACCCCTAGTCTGGTTGGTTGTCAGGCTCTGCCTCCTATGCATGCGGCTGGCTGCTGTTTAGCAGGGCCTGGCCACAACGTGGCTTGTTGTGGAACCTTTGGGGACCCTGGGGTTAGTACCGGCTCACTGCTTGGCAGAGTCAGGGTCCTGAAGACTTTGGGGCTGCTGCCCACCCACTGGCAAGTGAAACCAGGGCCCTGTGTTAATGCAGGACTACTGGCAGGCAGAGCTGGCTCCTGGAGTCTGGCTACAGGCCAGGGATTGTTGCTGTTCAGCTGCTCAGTCATGTCCAACTCTTTGTGACCCCATGGACTGCAACATGCCATGTTCACCATCTCCTGGAGCTTGCTCAAACTCATGTCCATTGAGTCAGTGATGACATCCAACCATTTCATCCTCTGTTGTCCCCTTCTCCTCCTGCCTTCAATCCTTCCCAGCATCAGGGTCTTTTTCAACGAGTTGGCTCTTTGCATCAGGTGGCCAAAGTATTGGAACTTCGGCTTTAGCATCAGTCCTTTCAACGAATATTTAGGGTTGATTGCCTTTAGGATTGACTGCTTTGATCTCGCTGCTGTCTGAGGGACTCTCAAGAGTCTCCTTCAGGACCACAGTTCTAATCAGGCCCTGCTGGCCATCAAAGCCACGTGTCCTGGGGGTTCCTCCCTTCCCCCATGCCAGATGCCCAGGCTGGGGAGCATGACATAGGGCTCAGAACTCTTACTTCTATGGGAGAACTTCTGCAATATAATTATTCTCCAGCCTGTGTATTGCCTACCTAGGAGGTATGGGATTTGACCATATTGCAAGTGAACCCCTCCTACCATCCCACTGTGGTTTCTTCTTTATATTCTTGGATGCAGAACATCTTTGGGGGCAGGCTCCAGTCCTTCCATCAATAGCTGTTCAGCAGTTAGTTGTCTCCCTGGTGTGTTAGAAAAGCTGAGCCCAAGTTCCCTTGACTCCACCATCTTTGGGGGCCAGAATTAACCAATACAAATAGCCAAGAGAAATTAATACAAGATAAAATTGGAAAGAAGGGGTAAAATTATGGTTATTTTTAAACAATATGAAAAATCCAGACAATTCAAAGGAAACAAAAAATGGTAAATGACAATTGGAAAATTGATGTATAAAATCAGATTTTTCCTATGTGGAAAAGCAACAAGTTAAAGAATAATACTGGGGAGAAGTTCACATTCAAATAACAACAAAGAAATACGGGTAAGAGAACAACTATAAGCTTCACCTGAGGAATTGAAAGACTAGAATGAATGATACAAGTAGTACACTGGTATTTGGCTGGAAAAATTCAATTTTATAAAGATGATAATCATTAATAAATGAACTGATACATTAATTGTGATATCAATGCTAACAATCAGTTTAGAAAATGATTCTAAAGTTAATCTGGAAAAATATAAGAATAGGCAGTAAAACTCTGGATAACAAGAGAAAAGAGAATTAATCAGCTCTACCAGAAAATCAAACATAAAGCTTTGGTAAATAAAATAGTACACTACTGGCATAATCGATGATCACTGGCCCAGAATGGAGAGTCCAGAGAGAAGTCAAAATGTATATCTACATTTATAATAAAGGTAGCATTTTGAATCAATGATTAAAATATTGTATTATTCAATAAAGAGTGCTCATTCACTAGCTAGTCTTTTCTTGGGAGTGGGTGGGGAGGAGGATGGGAAGAAGAAGCAGGATTCCTGCCTCATTCAACTAGCAAAGTAAATTCCAGGTGGATCTAATATAATTTTGGAGCATAGAATCATAAAAGTACCAAGAGGAGACATGGATGGATGCTTTTCAAATTCTTAAAGTGAGGAAAGCTTTCTTAAGTATATAGCCCCAAAGCCTTAGATGAAAGTCTAATAAATCAGCCATTAACAAGGCAAAATCTCTTCTTCAACAAAATCTGGTTATTTCCAAGCAGCATAGTTTGGCGTGGATATTAGCTTTCTTCTTTGTACCCTGCATTGTTTCTTAAAATAGACATGTATCAGTTTTATAAAAACAACATCCCTATCTTTAAAAAAAAGTCAGTCATTTAGGTCTTTAATCCATTTTGAGTTTATCTTTGTGCATGGTGTTAGGAAGTGTTCTAATTTCATTCTTTTACATTAGCTATCTAATTTTCCCAGCACCATTTATTGAAGAGGCTGTCTTTGCCCCATTTCTTGCCTCCTTTGTCAAAAATAAGGTACCCATAGGTGCATGGGTTTATTTCTGGGCTTTCTATCTTGTTCCATTGGTCTGTATTTCTGTTTTTGTGCCAGTACCATACTGTCTTGATGACTGTAGCTTCGTAGTATAATCTAGAGTAACAGAAATAAAATCAAAAGTAAACAAGTGGGACCTGATTAAACTTAAAAGCTTTAGTACAGCAAAGGAAACTATAAGCAAGGTAAAAAGACAACCCTCAAAATTGGAGAAAATAGTTGCAAATGAAACAACTGACAAAGGATTAATTTCCAAAAACATACAAGCAGCTCATACAACTCAAAACCAGAAAAACAAACAACCCAATCAAAAAGTGGGAAAAAGATCTAAACAGAAATTTCTCCAGAGAAGACATACAGATGGCTAACAAACACACGAAAAGATGCAAACATTGCTCATTATTAGAGAAATGAAAACCAAAGCTACAGTGAGATATCACCTCACACTGGTCAGAATGGCCCTTATCAAAAAGTTAGCAAACAATAAATGCTGGAGAGGGTGTGGAGAAAAGGAAACGCTCTTGCACTACCAGTGGGAATGTAAACTGATACAGCCACTATGGAAGACGGTATGGAGATTCCCTGAAAAACTAGGAATAAAACCACCATATGACCCAGCAATCCCACTCCTAGGCATATACCCCGAGGAAACCAAAATTGAAAGAGAAATATGTTCCCCATTGTTCATTGCAGCACTATTTATGATACCTAGAACATGGAAGCACCCTAGATGTCCATCAACAGGTGAATGGATAAAGAAGTTGTGGTACATACACACAGTGGAATATTACTCACCCATAAAAAGAAACACATTTGAGTCAGTACTAATGAGGTGGATGAACCTAGAACCTATTATACAGAGTGAAGTGTGTCAGAAAGAGAAAGATAAATACCGTATTCTAAAAGTGTGTCAGAAAGAGAAAGATAAATAGCATATTCTAATGCATATATAAAGAATTTAGAAAAATGTTTACGGGGTAACAATGGAGAATCAGATATCGAGAACAGACTTATGGACATGGGGTGAGGGGAGGAGAGGGTGAGATATATGGAAAGAGTAACATGGAAACTTACATTACCATATGTAAAATAGATAGCTAATGGGAATTTGCTGTATGGTTCAGGAAACTTAAACAGGGGCTCTGTATCAATCTAGAGGGGTGGGATGGAAAGGGAATGGGAGGGAGGTTCAAAAGGGAGGGGATATATGTATACCTAAGGCTGATTCATGTTGAGGTTTGAGAGAAAACAGCAAAATTCTGTAAAGCAATTATCCTTCAATAAAAAATAAATAAATTTAAAAAAATTAAAAAATAGAAAGTAAATCAAACAATTAAAAAAGGTCACTTTGAAATGTCAAGAATTAAAAGCAACCATATAAAAAATGAACTCAAAATAGATCATATACATAAATGTAAAACTATAAAACATATAGAAGAAAACAAAATCTGCTTGACCTTGAGTTAGGCAAAGAGTTCCTGATGTAGAATCCAAAGGACAACCCAGAAGAGAAAATATTGATAAGTTGGACCTTATCAAAATTAGAAACTTTTGCTCTGTAAAGGATACTTTTAAAAGAAGAAAAATATCAGCCACAGGTTGGCAGAAAATTCTGAAAACTCAACAATAAGAAAGCAATATAATTGTTTGTTTAAATGGCAAAAGTTTTAGATAGACACTTTACCAAATAATCACGTGAAAGGATGTGCTTTCAGTACCACTAGTCATTAGACAAATATAAATTCAAAATATCATGACACTCTAATATATACAGATTAGAGTGGATAAAACTGAAAAAGAAAAACTGACAATACCAACTGCTGATGAGGCTGTGGAGCAACTAGAATTCTCATACATTTCTGGTAGAAAAGCAAAACAATATAACCTTCTGGAAAACCTAGTGTAGCAGTTTCTCAGAATCCCATTTCTTTGTATTTATCATAGAGAAATGAAAATCATGTTCACACAAAAACCTGTACAAAATGCAACATTTCTTAAACACAAAAACTGAAGATAACTCGTGCCCTTCTATGGGTGAATAGCTAAACTGTGCTATATCCACATAAGAGAATACCACTCAGCAACAAAAAGCTGTGAACTATGATACACACACCAACTTGGATGAATCTCAAATGCATTTGGCTAAGTGAAAGAATTCAGTCTCAAAAGATTACCTGGTTCCATTTCTAAGACATTCTGAAAAAGGCAAAAGCATAGAAACGGAAAACAAATAAGTAGTTGCCAGGAGGATCTGAAGACAAAGATGGAGCACACGGGGATTCTCTGGAATGCTGGAGCTGTACCCTGAGGTAGCGGTTAGAAGAGTCTACGTTCCCTGGTAGCTCAGACAGTAAAAAATCCACCTGCAATCTGGGAGACCTGGGTTCAATCCCTGGTTTGGGAAGATTCCCTGGCGAAGGGAAAGACAACCTACTCCAGTATTCTTGCTTGGAGAATCCCATGGACAGAGGAGCTTGGCAGACTACAGTTCATGAGATTGCAAAGACTCACATACATCTGAGTGACTAAACACACATACACACACACACCTGTAACAACTCATAGGAACAAAAGTGAATTTTACGTCTGTCAATTTTTTAAAACAAACAAACCAACCCAGTGATTCAGTTTTCCACATTTAAAGTCCTGATGGAAATGAACAGCTGTACCAACCCAGAAAGTGAGGGAGAGTGTAAAGATCTGTAGGGTACCAAGACTTTATAAAAGCATGAGACCGTGTCCTTGTGATGGCAATAGTTTATCCATCCACATGGCTGCATCAGTTTCATAAGAAAAACAAAAGCAAGAGAAGACCACCCAAATAATTACAGTTTCAAAAAGTACTGAAAGCAAGGGCTATTGAGGAGAGTTTCTGCTACTTACCAGTTTTGGCACCCAATTTATTTCTGCCTTCGTTTTGATTACATAGTAGTCAGAACATTCTGATGCTGGAGGAATGTAGTGAAAATGACAATATATTTTAAGCTCACCTTGCAACCTCAGGATAATCTTCAATTAACCCGTTTCAGAAGCTTGAAAGTAAACAGTAGAAAACTTTTTTCAATAGAGAATCACCAAAGTGATCTGTTTGCATTCCTTATTGAATAAAGTGTCACAAATGAAGAACTCCAAACTTATCATTTTTACGAACACATTTATAAGAAGTCCAAATATATTTATATCAGTGGCAGAAAAATGAAGAATCTTTATCCTCAGGCTATACTTTTTTAGAATGAGTTAACTTGACAGTGCTCATTAACACATCAGAAATTGTCTTTGTATTCAAATTTAATATATACTGCAGTCAAGTCTGTTCTAGTCTCAAATAGTTAAAAATATTTTTAAAAATAAAATTCAGAACACGCATCGAAGGAAGCCCTGCAGCAGCTGAATTTCTACAGAACATCGTTGTAAACCACCCAGCCACAGCACGAGGGCTTCCTAGGTGGCTCAGCAGTAAAGAATTTGCCTGCCAGTGCAGGAGACACAGCTTTGATCCCTGGGTAGGGAAGATCCCCTGGAGAAGGAAATGGCAACCCACTCCAGTATTCTTGCCTGGAGAATCCTATGGACAGAGGAGCTTGGCAGGCTACAGTCCACAGAGTTGCAAAGAGTCAGACACGACTGAGCATGCACGCATGCCTCCCAACCCCCACCCCAGCCACAGCATGATACACACCATTTAAGCCAAACATGAGAATGTGGATAATCAATCATTCAGTGTAAACCTGTTACCACTTTACTTACTCAGCTGTGGTTTCCAACTGGTATGTAATAGGCATATAAACTGATTTCCAGTCAATTTAGGAGTTTTCCCAAAACACATCTTCATTCATTCATCCAAAGATTACTGAAGCTTACCATGTGCCAGGTACTGTTCTAGAAACTGGTTACGCAAAAGCAAGCAAACTCCCTTGCCCTCATGCAGCTTGTACTCTAGAGGGGAGGGGCAGGAGACAACTGAAAGTATTTAATAATAAGCTGAAGAATGTGATAAGTTGATGTTATAGACTGAATGTGCTCAGTGGCTTCAGTCATGTCCGACTCCATGCAATCCTACGGACTGTAGCCCGCCGGGCTCCTCTGTCCTTGGGATTCTCCAGGCAAGAATACTGGAGTGGGTTGCTGTGTCCTTCTCGTAGACTGAATGTGTCCCCCTGAAATTCATATGTTGAAACCTAGCCCTCTATGTGATGGTATTTGGAGGTGGAGCCTTTGGGAGGTAATTAAATCATGAGGGTGATGAGCTTCTTTAGTGAGATTAGTGCCTTAATAAAAGAGACCCCCAAAGAGCTCCCTTGCCTCTTCCTCCCTGTGAGAACACAGAAAAGACAGATATCCACGAACAAGGAAGCAGGCTCTCACTAGACACCAAATCTGCCAAGGCCCTGTTCTCAGAGCTACAATCTCCAGAGCTGCGAGAGACAAAGTTCTGCTATTTCTCAGTCTCTGGAACTTTCTTACAGCAGCCTGCAAACGCTAAGCGCCACTGAGGAAAATAGAACAGGGGCTAGGGAGTGTTTCACTTTAAAAGGGCTGCCAGGGAAAGTTACTGAGAAAAGCGACATTTGAGCATAGACTTGAAGGAGGCGAGGGGTCAAGCCATGCGGGTGTCTGGGGCAAGACCATCCCAGCAGGGAGCACGGGGCAAGGGTCCAGGGTGACGCTGCCCAGACACACGTGAGTGACAGCGTGGAGGCCAACGTGGCTGGTAGAGACTCTCAGGAGATGTGCTCAGAAAGGTGAGGATGTGTATGAACCCGGGCTGCTTGGGACCCTCAACCTCATAGCAGGATCCTGTCCCTCTCTTTGCCTCTTCCCTTGAGGGATCACCATCTTCCCATGCATCTGGGAGAAGCAGAATTTGTCTTAAGTGCATTCTTGACCAGACACACTGCAGCCTGCTTCTCTGCATTCACCTGACTAGCCTGCAGCCCTCCATTCACATTGCTTCAGGTCACCTTGGCGGCTGTTGTTGTTTAGTAACTAAGTTGCGACCGACTCTTTGCAATCCCATGGACTACAGCATACCAGGCTCCTCTGTCCATGAGATTTCCCAGGCAAGAATACTGGAGTGGGTTGTCATTTCCTTTTCCAGGGGATCTTCCAGACCCAGGGATCGAAACCACGTCTCTTGAGTCTCCTGCATTGGCAGGCAGATTCTTTACCACTGAGCCACCAGGGAAGCCCTTCCTGTCACCTTAGCTGTTGGGATTAGAATTCTCCCCTGATACAATGCTGCTACGTCTGCCCTGGCCTTACAAAATGACAGTCCCTGCTAAAAGTGGGGCACAGCGTCAATGATATAGACATGGTGTGTCACAGACTTTTCTAAAGGCTTGAAGAAATCATAAGAGGAATCAATGCAGGAGAAAAACCAGGATATCACCATACTAAATCCATAGTCTACCAGGCATCGCCGTCTCAGGAGTTTTTTCCCAGCTAATTCTCTATTAACCCAAGTTCCTCCACAAACCACCAAACTTCAAACATTGTTTTCTCTTACCCAGACCTGAGGCTATCAAATTCCTGTCTCTGGGCCACCAGAAAGAGGCCCAAATTTTGCAATATAGCAACCTCTCGTTGAAAGAAAACACTACTTGAATTTATTCGGAAAAGCCCCTTCGTCTTCATTGTTTCAACTGAGTTCAGACTATCATCTGGGCCTTGCCTGTACCTAACCAAAAGTTTCATGGAAGCATTTTTCCTCTGCCAAGATCAAGTCTTTTGCCATACCAACACACATACATCTGCTGGCAACTTTTCTAAAAATGGCAACATTTTACTTCTAGGATGCTTGATACAATTAAAACCTGTTATATGTGATGGAAAACAGAAAAAAAGTAGCAGCATTACTAAACATTCAGAAAACTAAGATCATGGCATCTGGTCTCATCACTTCATGGGAAATGGAGAAACAGTGGAAACAGTAGCTGACTTTATTTTGGGGGGCTCCAAAATCACTGCAGATGGTAACTACAGCCATGAAATTAAAAGACAGTTAATCCTTGGAAGGAGTTATGACCAACCTAGACAGCATATTAAAAAGCAGAGACATTATTTTGCCAACAAAGGTCCATCTAGTCAAGGCTATGGTTTTTCCAGTAGTCATGTATGGATGTGAGAGTTGGACTATAAAGAAAGCTGAGCACTGAAGAATTGATCCTTTTGAACTGTGGTGTTGGAGAAGACTCTTGAGAGCCCCTTGGACTTCGAGGAGATGCAATCAGTCCATCCTAAATGAGATAAGTACTGAGTGTTCATTGGAAGGACTGATGTTGAAGGTGAAGCTCCAATGCTTTGGCCACCTGATGCGAAGAGCTGACTCATTTGAAAAAACTCTGATGCTGAAAAGATTAAAAGCAGGAGGAAAAGGGGATGACAGAGGATGAGATGGCTGGATGGCATCACTGACTCAATGGACATGAGTTTGGGTAAACTCTGAAAGTTGATGATGGGCAGGGAGGCCTGGTGTGCTGCGGTTGGACACGACTGAGTGACTGAACTGAACTGAACAGACCATTACTAAAATGTTTCAATTTCTCTTAGAAGGAAAGAAGAATTTTTAGATAGAAAGTGTCTTTATATTTTTTTGGATACACTGTTTGGCATGTAGGATCTTAACTTGCCAACCAGGGAGCATGGAGTTTTAACCACTGGACTGCCAGGGAAATTCCCAAAGTGTCTTAATATATAATACTAATATATTTGTCTTTATAGCAGTGCAATCATAAAACATAGTTAAAATTTTTTCTTTGGTGGATGGGGCTTTCAACAGTCCTGCTGTAACCATACCCACTTCAGTGTTCTTGCCTGGAGAATCCCAGGGACTGGGAAGCCTAGTGGGCTGCCGTCTATGGGGTCGCACAGAGTTGGACACGACTGAAGCGACTTAGCAGCAGCAGCAGCAGCAGCTGTAACCATGCAGCCAGTCAGAGCTGCCATGACTTGAAACTTAACTGGGTATTCATGCTGAGAAGTTTGTCTAAACCATTCAGATTTGGTAACAAAATGACAGCAAAACCAATGTGATCCTTAAAAAAATAGAATAATATTTAATTGCTTGTTGTCAGTGATCAATAAGACATTAAGGCTATAGTTATTGATTACATAAATATCTCCCAGTGAGAGAGAAAGTGTACATCAATCCAATCAAGTTAGGAAAGAAGACAAAAGGGAGGGAATTAGCTAGAATTAAACTGACTTCTTTATGACTCCTTTCTAGGCTCTAGGTCATTGATCCATAGTCACTTCTGGAAGCAGGTTAGGCTTTGAATAATAATTATAGGCTGCTGCTGCTGCTAAGTCACTTCAGTCGTGTCCGACTCTGTGCGACCCCAGAGTTAGCAGCCCACCAGGCTCCCCCGTCCCTGGGGTTCTCCAGGCAAGAACACTGGAGTGGATTGCCATTTCCTTCTCCAATGCATGAAAGTGAAAAGTGAAAGTGAAGTTGCTCAGTCATGTCCGACTCTTAGCGACCCCATGGGCTGCAGCCTACCAGGCTCCTCTGTCCATGGGATTTTCCAGGCAAGAGTACTGGAGTGGGGTGCCATTGCCTTCTCTGAATAATTATAGGCACTTAATAATAATAGTAGCAGTCATGGTAGTAGAATTTAAACTGAGGCAAGCTCTATTCTAAATGCTTTGCATGCAAAGTCACTTGTTGGTTGCAAGAGTCATAATACTTTCAGTTTCAAGAGATGGAAGTCCAACTCAAGCAAGCTGAACACACACCAAAATATTGGTTGATATGGTGGGAAGGGTTCAGGATAGCTCAAAAAATCAAAGGAGGAGCAGAAGCAAGGAGAGTCCTGGGGACTCGCTATCCACCCCGTTTCTGCACATTTCCTCTGGTTTCACTCTCCTCCTTCAGAGAAGCCTATTCCACACAGTGAAGAATAGTTACCTGGAAACTCCAACCGTGCATCTATCTTAGTTTGGACTCCCTCAAAGCAGACCCCAAGGCAAGAGTTTGGGTGCACTGCTCTACTGGGGAGATGATCTCAAGAAGTATCATGAGGGAGTGGGGAAGTGAGACAAAGGAGGAGAGCCCCCACATGGATGCGTGAATGAGCAGCCACAGCTGGAGTGGAGCCCAATCCCACTAGGCAGTCTCAGAAGGAATGTGTGGAGAACCCCTCAGATTGTCCACCTGAAGCAAGGAGGCCGAGGTATGTGTCTACCAGCTCCCTTCCTTCATTGTTTGAGAGTTGCTCTGGGGATGGGAGCTCTCTAGCAAACCTAGCTTGCTCCCCAAGCCAGAGAATGGCCTTATGCAGACAGACACAGAGATATCCAAATGGTGAACAGGAACTTCAGCAGGTGACCTCAAGAGTCACGTATCAAGGGATATGGTGGCACGCTTGTAAGAGCCACAGCTCCTTCCAGTGCCATGGCCCCCAAAGCAGTGTGGAGCTGCTCCTCTTCCAGCTCCAGATCCAGCAAGCCCTGGAGGAATCCTGATCTAGCTGGCTTAGGTCACACGCCCATGATGAACCCATCCTGGTCCAGCAGAGGGCTGTGTCCTAGGGAGGTGAGGAGCTTCAACTGTTGGAATGGGAAATGTTTCCTTGGCCCTTTCCTCCATCCTCTTCAGTTACCAAAAGCCATTCACTACCCAAGGGCCAAGTCCTGAGGAGAAAGTCGCTGACAGGCACAAAACTGTCTGGTTCTCCAGTTTTCACCAACTTGATCTCCCTGTAGAAAGAAAATAGTCATTATCAAAAAGCCAATTGTCATTCTGCCTCTTTAGAAAAATTCCCATTAAAGATAAAGCAAATTTTAATTAGATTAAGTATCCAATTACTGTAATTACATTTTTAAAAAATTCACATCATGAAGATGACCCTTTTTAAAAGGGTTACAGGAATAATTAGTGTATTCATATTAACTAAAATGTATTGGATAATATTTATACCCAGAAGACAAAGTACATTACACACATTTCACCTTTGGGGAAAGCCTGCAAATGTTTTGGCAGTGGCATGAATATTTATAGGCGAGAGTGTGCTTTAGCAAGATTATGTGAGGAAGCATTTAAATGCTCACCAATTTTTACCCAGGGGTAAAGTATACAGAAAATGTAATGCACAGATTATGGATATGCAAAGTGTGACTTTAGTGGGGAATTTCTATCAGTTTGCTTAATTAATTGGAGCCAAAGACTATTTCTTCTCATTGAAGGCAGAAAGGCCCAAGGTATCCAACTGTGACCTCTCTCTGCTCTGTGTCACCAGAGGCAGGGGCCAGTGAGGAGCACTGATAGCAAAGCAGTAAGGACATTCTCACCTCGACCCCTCGCCACCAGGAAGCATGGATCTTCATGCCCTTGACCTTTATCTGCGCAGTCCCAGTTGGGTAAAGCTTCAGGGTGAGGAATATGGGCCTTCTAGAAGCTTCCTCCCTATACATTTCCCTCCAAAACCATCTACCCTTTCCTGAGTCCAATTTGTTTTCACTGGACTCACTTAAAGCTGTAGCTCCTACTGCTGTTTTTGTCTCATACACAGTTGCCTTCCAGACTCCATCACATTTGTTAGCTCACAGGAGGGAGAAAGAGGAGGGTAGTGGCATAGGCTCCATTTCACAGGTGAGAAAACTGGGGCTCTGAAGCTTGGAATGACCCCCAGAAGTAGCTGGAAATAACTTCACAGAACTAACCTTGAAAGGGAGCTGCCGCTGGCCCCAGACCTGTAGGGCCTCTGCTCTGCCTTTAGGAAACTACTTAGGGCCTCCACCAACTGCAGGAATATCTGCTCTGCTACCACTTATAGCCATCAAAAAAAAAAAAAAAAAAAGACAGCCCAGAGACAACCCTAGTGGCCCAGTGGTTAAGAATCCACCTTCCAATGCAAGGGACTCAGGTTCAATCCCTAGTCAGGAAACTAAAATCAGCCATGCGGCAACTAAGCCCACGTGCAGCAACTACTGAGTGCACACTCTAGAGCCCTCATGCCACAGTGGAAGATGCTGCATGCCACAACTAAGATCTGAAGCAGCCAAGTAACACACACACACGCACGCACACACACACACACACATTTGTATGTGCATATAAAAGCAGCCCAGGCATTGATGTTTCCTCTCATAGATAACTTCCAAACTGAAATCTGGGTTCATCTGACTGGGAAACAGAGTTATGTATCTGCACCCCAGTGGCCAGGGGAAATACAGTTTGTTGGATTCGACGTTGAGAAAGTGAGGTTCTCCATGTGGATAACATCTGACAAAGAAAGGGTATTCAAAAGGTGTTTATCAAATCTCCTTATCCCTGATAGGAATTTCATCCATCTCTCAATGCGCTGGTCCAATACAGCCTCTTGTGTGTGTCCTGTCCCACCTCTCGCCTGCCTCCACTAGCCTTTCCATTCTGTGCTTTGCAGTTGCATGCTTTGCTCCCTTCTGCTCAGTGTTCTGGATATTTGGGTCTCACTTCCCTGCTCACCACGCTGATTTCTGCCTTTAATAAGGTCTGTGGCTCTACAGTAGGGCCACCATGGTTCCTTATGGGCTCTTTAAAATTGTTTTCAGAGGCCAAGGTACAGCCTTGGAATCTCCTCTGGGATAAAGAAGCCTCAAAAATAGAAGAATTACATTTTCAGAAATAGCCAAAGTCACCATATTAAAGTTCCCCAGAGAAATAGAGCTAATGGTATACTGCTCAGTACATATTTCACTCTGACTCCATCTCCTATCCTTGACTTCCCAAACTTTCTCCTTACTGTGCCTTCTGGATTCAAGATCTACCATCAGAAAAAAAATCAAGTTTGGAAATCACTAATATAAGTCATAGAAGTAAGTCAATAGCTTATTGACAGCAGGCTAAACATTGGGCTATGATCAATGACTATGAATATGACTTAAGGCTGAGTGACTTTTTGATGTCCCTCATGGAGGAACAGTTCAGGGTCCCCAGGCAGGCTCAGCTGGAAGCAGCTGCAGTTAAGTGGCTCTAGCTGCAGGGCCTTGAGGGACTCACATCAGGGAGCCCTGCTGGTCATCACAAAGCAGAATGGAAATAGATTCCAAGGAGAAGGCAAAGAGAGGTCCCCTCTTTTGGGGTTTAAGGCTGAGAGAGCCCCTCTTAACCACTTATTGCACATCAGAGGAAGGTAGGTTCTCTTCCCTGGATCCTGAGGCCCACGAGCAGTTTGTTTCTGTTCTGAAATTGGGTGTTAAGAAAGACTAAAGGAGGTAAATCAGGAGTATTAGGAAGGTAGTTATCACAAAGGTAAGAATGCCAGCAACATAGGAAGAGCTGCTAGGGAACAATTTACAAGTTCCTCAGGAGTGAGATTGCAGGTGAAAGGGAAAACAGTTTGTTCTCCGTGCAAAACCATTAACAACAGAATTAGACCAAATAGTTACTGATAGTGCTTCCCAGGTGGCACTAGTGGTAAAGAACCCACCTGCTAATGGAGGAGACTTAAGAGATGTGGGTTCAATCCCTGGGTGGGGAAGATCCCCTGGAGGAGGGCATGATAACCCATATCAGTATTCTTGCCTGGAGAATCCCATGGACAGAGGAGTCTGGGGGCTACAGTCCACTGGGTTGCAAAGAGTTGGACACTTCTGAAATGACTTAGCATGCATGCATGCAGTTACTGATAAGAACTTGCATGTATTCAGGAAGTTCTGTATAAACATCAATGTATTTTTGTACATAAAGCACTTAGAAGTATGCCTCTGAGTGGTTACTGCAGCCACTACCTGTTGTTGTTTAGTTGCTAAGTAATGTCCAACTTTTTGTGACCCCATGGACTATAGCCCACCAAGCCTCTCTCTCCATGGGATTTTCCAGACAAGAATACTTGAGTGGTTTGCCGCTTCCTTCTCCAGGGGATCGTCCTGACCCAGGGACCGAACCCACGTCTCCTGCATTGCATCCTTTACCACTGAAACACCAGGAAAGCCCACCACCACTGCAGCTGCTAAGTTGCTTCAGTCGTGTCTGACTCTGTGTGACCCCATAGACGGTAGCCCACCAGGCTCCCCCATCCCTGGGATTCTCCAGGCAAGAACACTGGAGTGGGTTGCCATTTCCTTTTCCTACACCTACTCTAAAAACCAACTACAACTCCTTAAAAGAGAAGGTCATCTGACTGCTCATTATACTCTCTGTTCCTGTCACCTTCCAGTGTCTTCATTCATTCAAGACTTTAACACCTGAATCACTGTCTTTTTTTCCATCCCACTTTTGTCATAATACTTGGTAACTTCAATGAAAGGGTGTAACCCAAGTTTCCATTGTGGCTTATCATTTGCACGAGCATTCTGGCTGATGTTATCTTCTCCCAGACTTCATTTAAAATTGATAGACTGATCATTTCTATTTTTATTTCCAGTCCAAACATCTTTTCTGAGCTTCAGACCCATCTATCCAACTGGATAGCTACCTCCAGGCTCCTCTGTCCATGGGATTCTCCAGGCAAGGATACTGGAATGGGTTGCCATGCCCATCTCCAGAGCATTTTCCCAGCACAGGGATTAGATCCACACGTCTGCCTGCATTTGCAGGCAGATTCTTTACCACTTGTACCACCTGAGAAGCCCACCTGGACACTTCATGGACCCTCAAACTCAACTCATCAAAATCTGAACTCATCTTTCTCACAAATCTGATTCTTCTGCTCTCAAAATCTTGTTATATGAAGCCAATGTCTATCCAATCACCCAAGCAAGAATTTGGGGATAATCTGAGATTCCTCTGTGTCTCTTAGAAGCTATATCCTATCAGTCATCACCTTCCTAAGATGCATCTGCTCTCTGTGAGCCCAGAGCTTCTCTGGTTCCAGAAAGCAAAACTGGCAGTTAAGAGAGCAAGTCCTGGAGTAAGCATGTGTGCTCAGTCATGTTCAAGTCTCTGTGACCCCATGGAATGTAGCCCACCAGGCTCTGTCCATGGGAATTTCCAGGCAAGAATACTGGAGTGGGTTGCCATTTCCAGGAGTAAGCCTGCCTGGTTTCAAATAAAAGCTTCCAATGTATATTGTGCAGTTGTGGGCAAGTTACTTCAGCTTTCTGTTCCTTAGTTTTCTCATGTGTAAAATGGGTACATATTTCTTACTTCTAAAGTCAAGAGAATCAATTGTTATGATATGGAAAATACCTGGACAATAGGAAATGCTCAATAACTTTTAGTACTAGTGATGACATCAATAATAACGATGCCCGAGTGATGCTAGTAGGGGCATTCCCCTGGCTGCAATAATTGAGGATTCAGACTTGGAGGATATCAACTGCTTCTTCACAGACTTTCAATCAATCTTTCATTTAATCCCACGCCACATCTTTGCCTTTAAAGAAACTCATTACGTTCAATTCCTAATACTTTATAGGTTCTGAAAGCCAAATTGGTTTGCTTCTTGGAGTCTTTCTCTCTGTAGGCCCTTCACTTTTTATTCTCTAAACCTGCACTGTTCAATATGGCAGCCTCTAGGCATACGGCTACTAAGTCATTGATATGTGACTGACAGTCCATGAGGTCGCTAAGAATTGGACATGACTGAACAACTTCACTTTCACTTTTCAGTTTCATGCATTGGAGAAGGAAATGGCAACCTACTCCAGTGTTCTTGCCTGGAGAATCCCAGGGACGGGGGAGCCTGGTGGGCTGCTGTCTATGGGGTCGCACAGAGTTGGACATGACTGAAGCAACTTGGCAGTAGCAGCAGCAGTGTCACACATGTGGAAATGATAATATTTGGGATATTTTGGGTTAAATAAATTAATTTCACCTGTTTGTTTTCACTTTTTAAATGTGTGGCTACTA
Organism: Ovis canadensis; assembly: GCF_042477335.2. Lineage (NCBI taxonomy): Eukaryota > Metazoa > Chordata > Mammalia > Artiodactyla > Bovidae > Ovis > Ovis canadensis. The sequence goes on from NC_091259.1 coordinate 52,243,355, forward strand.
GAAAATTTTAAATTATTGGTTGACTAAAAATTTTGTTCAGGTTTTTAATCCAAACAAAGTGTTTGACAAACCCGATACATAAGTAACTGGCATTTTATTTCTATTGGGTACTGTTGCATCTTATAAACGTTTTGACATCTCTATCTGCTGTCACGTTTTCTCCCATCCTCTTCAGTGTTTTAGTTGATACACTTTTTTTTCATTTTTGTGAGGGGTCTGGAGAAAGCAAAGATAAGAGTGTGCTCCATCTGCCATGCATGTGTGCACATGAAGTCGCTTCAGTCGTGTCCAACTCTTTGCGACCCCATGGACTGTAGGCTCCTCTATCCATGGGATTTTCCAGGCAAGAATACTGGAGTGGGTTGCCATTCCCTATTCCAGGGGATCTCCCTGAGCCAGGGACCAAACCCACATCTTTTGTATCTCCTGCATTGGCATGAGCACCATAGTGGTACTCCTGCACCCCTAGAAGCACTTGGGAAGCCCTCCATCTGCCATGTTTAACTGGAAATTATATCTAAGCTTCTCATAACCTAGTTCCTGCTTATATTGCCTTATCACTTTATGTCACTGACCCTAAATGAACTATAACCAAAATGAATTACTAATAGTTTTCACAGCACATAAGGAAGCTTCAAGCTTTCATGTCTTTGCTTTCTCTGCAACCTTTTCCTGGACTATCCTTCGAATTCCTCTCACCTGTCTGCCTAGTAACTTCCTCATTCTTTAAACACTCACTCAAATTTTACCTATTTTCAGAAGCTCTTTCCTTATTTCTCCTTCTTACAGTTGAACTGAGTGATTTGGAGTCCAGAATATTTGCTGCATGTTCTTGATTCTATGACTATCTACCCTATAGGGAACCTATCTTATTCATAAGAACCAAAAGAATGTTTGTTAAAGAAATTCATAAGGACAGTAACAAGAACTGTGGGGACACAGAGGAAGGAGAAGCTGGCTAAAAATGTTTCATGAAGGCAGTACTTTTCAGCTGTTCTTCAGAGAAGTTTTTAGCAGTGGAGATGTGTAAGGAATTTTCCAGGCAGTGTGAACAAGATAAGCAAAGATTCCCGGAACGCAAGAAATATGTTAGGGAAATAGCAAATGGTCTAGTTTGAACGGCGCATTGGTAAAACCAGACCAGGGAGGGCCTTGAGGTCACAGAAAGCAGCTGGACCTTTCTATGAGGATAAAGGGGAGTTTTTCAAAGATGTGAAGCTATGGAGAGCTTCAAACGCATTACACCTGAGTTTTAGCATTATCACCTTGGGCTTCAGGTGGAGGATGGATGTGTGGGGCCTTCCAGAGGGACTGGAAGCTTAACCAGTTAACTGATGGGCGGTTAAGGAGGGGATTGAGCAGTGCGGTGATAAGCGTGAAAGGAAGGGCGCGGCCACCCGTAGTTTAGGTGTAGAACGCCCCTGTGGGCGTGGGTTACAGGGAGGAGTTTCTAGCTGGAACGAATGAGAGGACGCGGGTACCATTCAGCGCACCCGGGGAGCGCGCGGGAGGAGCGAGTCAGCCCCACGCGCCGCGCTCGCGTGTCCCTCGCGCGGCGCCGTCCGCGCAACGCTCGGGGGGTTGGCGGAGGCCGCGGGCGCTGCGGTTCCGGTTCCGGCGGGCGCCCGCACCTGCGGCGGGGGCGGGCGGTCATGGCGTACTCCACGGTGCAGAGGGTGGCCCTGACCTCGGGACTCGTCTTGGCCGTGTCGCTGCTGCTGCCCAAGGCCTTCCTGTCTCGCGGAAAGCGGCAGGAGCCGCCGCCGGCGCCCGAAGGTAAGCGCGGGCCGGCTCCCCCACCCCGAGCCGCAGGGCGAGCACGAGCGCCTAGAGCCCCGCTGGAGAGAGGGCGGCCGCGGGGGTCTCCGGCCCCGCGGAGTTTGGGAGGTGCCAAGCGCCAGGGTTCTCTTGGCCCCAGCGGGCAGCGGCCGGACCGGGTCGCTCCAGGCCTTCGCCTGCAGGAGCGCGCGCAGACGAGCCTGGACGCACTCTCCGGTTGCTCTCACCTCTTCCCCTCGCTGGCCTAACTCAACTACTCACTGTCTGCCCAAGTGCTTTGAGTCAGGAGGGCTGCCACTTGAATTCCCCTTTTTAGGGTGTCCGTGTGCTTTCTCTCGTGCTTTCGAATGAGATAGTTGGACTGGGCATTATTAACCTTAATTTGTTGTGTATTTTCAGTTTGGTGTCGAGAGCCCTCTGCTTCAGGCTCTTTTTGTGCCTTCGTAAATATAATGTGAAGATTTTAGTAATCCGAGTTTCAGTTACTGAGATGCACATGGTTCTGCATTTTCGTTACGTGAACAAGTATTTCTTAATCCTTTGTTACTGGCATGATGTATGTGGTGGTTAAAAATCCAACCTGTGGTTTGCATTCTGGGGCTTTTGCATAATGGGTGAGTGTAACAGGGCAGGAATGCCAAAGGCTGGGAGAAAAACTGGAACAGTTCTCTGTAGATTGTGAAGTTCTGGTAACTTTCTTCTGGAAATTGTCTGTGTAACATCCGTAAGACCCGGTTTTACAGTGTTCGTGCTTCCACTGATATTCAACCTGTTGATGTTGGACAGCTCCTTGAACTGAAACTCATTTCCCTCTAATTTGTGCACATTGACTGTAACTCCACCCTCTTGTACATCATAGATTATAAATACAAGAAATGCAAAACACCAGGCTCTAGGGGTGAAGGGCAGATCCAACCCAGAATTCTGTTCATAGACTTTGCTTGATAATCTTTATGTTTGTAAAACTATCTCCCTAGGAGACACTTCTTTTAAAAAAAAAAGCAAACTACCTCATTTGTTGGGTTTTCTTTTTTTTTTTCTCCTTTCTGTCTTGGTACAAAACCCGAAAGGTTTTACTCACTTTGTCTAATGATGAAGAGTGAATTGATGATGATCCTAAGCGGTTAAAGATTCGTCTACAATAGTGTCTTATCACGTTAAATTTTCATCGTGCTGAATTGTCTTGAATAAGTTCTCTTCAATACGGGTGGGAGAGTCTCTTCTAAATGTTGTGTAGAGAGACGATCAGAGATGGCTTTTTCTCCTAGGAGCTCAAGTAATAATAATCAGTGTTCTTATCTTAGAAACTTTGCAGTTTCTGTTCCCTTCATTCCTCAAGTGTTATTTCCTTGGCATCCTTCTCATTGCTCAGCTTAAATGCAATCTCCTCAGAGGCTTTCCCTGATGATTCTAACTAAAGTCACTCTTTACACTCCCATCATTTCCTATTCCTATGTTTTATTTTCTCGATTGAAGGTGTCATTGTATCATATGACATTTTCTTATATATTTTACTAGGTTTTTTTTTTGTTTTTTGTCTCCACTTTGTAGAGTGTAAGCTCCTGAGGGCAGGCAGTTTGTCTTGTTTACCACTGTTTCTTTAGCATTTGGCATATAATGGACAGTCAGTATTTTTAAATGAATAAAATGCTCTTTTTGCATTCATTATCAAAGTAGTATAATCTAGGTAAAAGTAAGTTAGTTTTTCAGTCGTGTCCCATTCTTTGCGACCCCATGGACTGCAGCCTGCAGATAGCCCCTCTGTCCATGAAATTCTCCAGTCAAAAATACTGGAGTGGGTGGCCATTCCCTTCTCCAGGGGATCTTCTCCACCCTGGGATTGAATCCAGGTCTCCTACATTGCAGGCAGATTCATTACTGTTTGAGCCACCATAATCTATGTGAAAACCTACATTAACTGATGTAGTCCAGTAACTGAAATTTGCTAACTAAAATCCTTGTCTTGGTACACTGACATTTTAAAAACGGTGACTCCTAACCATTATTGGGTTATATATCCCTTTGAGAATCTAATGAAAATTATGGATTTTTCCCCTAGGAAAAATGCCTATACTTTTTGTACATACATCGAGAATTTGAGTATCAACTCAGAGAAACCACAGACTCCAGAAACTCCTGCTCTGTAGAAAGGGATAGCCCTGATTCTTTGAAAATTCATGTCATCCGTGTCTTAAAATTTGTGTCATTATAGCTTCCATCTCTGCCCATTGGAATATATGAAATGAGCATTGTCCCTTTTCCACATGACAGCCGTTAAGTTAGTCTTTAGCAAGTATTTATAATGTACCCTTTAACATAGCTTACACACGGTATATAAATACTGTTTAATTCTTTAAAAAAAAGAGCCAAATCCCTGCCTCGAGGAACTCACAGTTGAGTAGAGGGGATAAGACATTGAATAAGTGCAAAAAAGTATCAATTGCAGGTACTCAAATCCTTGCAGGGAAAGGAGGAGACACATGTTAGAATGGTTAGTTTTATTGGTGTCTCAAGAAAGGTGTTATGGAAGAGAAGAGCCTTTTCTCTTTTTTTGGTAATAGCTTTCTTGAGATATAATTCACATACCATGCAGTTCATGTATTTAAACTGTGTGACTGCATCAAAATATACTCAACATTGCTTATTATTAGAGAAATGCAGATCAAAACTGCAATGAGGTATCAACTCACACTCGTCAGAATCAGTTCAGTTCAGTCACTCAGTCGTGTCTGACTCTTTGCAACCCCGTGGACTGCAGCACTCCAGGCTTCTTTGTCCATCACCAACTCCCAGAGCTTGCTCAAACTCATGTCCATCAAGTCGGTGATGCCATCCAAGCATCTCATCCTCTGTCGTCCCCTTCTCCTCCTGTCTTCAATCTTTCCCAGCATCAGGGTCTTTTCCAATGAGTCAGTTCTGGTCAGAATGTCCATCATCAAAAAATCTGCAAACAGTAAATGCTGGAGAGGCTGTGGAGAAAAGGGACCCGTCTTGCATTGTTGGTGGGAGTGTAAACTGATACAGTCATTATGGAAAACAGTATAGAGATTCCTTTAAAAACTAGGAATAAAACTACCATGTGCACTGACCATACCAAGTCCTGATGAGGATGCAAAGCAACTGAAACTCTCATACTGCTGGTAATGATGTGGAATGGTACAACCACGTTGGAAAACAATTTGATAAATGCATTTTAATAAAATTAAACATGCTTACCACATTAAAAAAAAACAAACTGCCATATAACCCAACAATCCCACTACTGGGTGTATACCCTGAGGAAATCATAATTGAAAAAGACACATGTACCCCTGTGTTCATTGTAGCACTACTTATAATAGCTATGACATGGAAGCAACCTAGATGTCCATCAACATATGCTTGGGTAAAGAAGCTGTGGTACACATACACAATGGAATATTACTCAGCCATAAAAGGACACACAGTTGACTCAGTTTTAATGAAGTGGATGAACCTAGAGCCTATTATACAGAGTGAAGTAAGTCAGAAAGAGAAAAGCAAATATCATATATTAATGCATATATATAGAATCTAGAAAATGGTACTGATGAACCTATTTGCAGAGCAGCATTGGAGACACAGACATAGAGAACAGACTAGTAGACACAATGGGGGAAGGAGAGGGTGGGACAAATTGAGAGAATAGCATGAATATATATACACTACCATATGTAAAATAGATAGCCAGTGGACATTTATGTATGACACAGGAAACTCAGCCCCGTGCTCTGTGACAGCCTAGAGAGGTGGGATGGGTGGGAGGTAGGAGGAAGGTTCAAGAGGAAGGGGACATGTGTATACCTATGACTGATTCATGTTGATATGTGGCAGAAACCAACACAATATTGTAAAGCAGTTATGCTCCAATTAAAAATAAGTAAATTTCAGAAAAAGCAGTAGCCATTTGCAGCAAAATGAATGGCTCTAAGAATATGCGTAGTGAAAACAGAGACAAATACCATGTGATATCGCTTATATGTGAAATCTAAAAAATAAATGAATATGTATGCAAAGCAGAAACAGAACCACAGATGTGGAAAACAAACTTGTGGTTACCAAACAGGAGGAGAAAGGGGGGAGGGTAAATTAAGGGTATGAGATTAACAGATATAAACTACTATGTATTAAATATGGATAAGCAACAAGGATATACTGTATAGCCCGGGGAATTATAGCCATTATCTTGTAAAAAACCTATAATGGAGTATAATCTGCAAAATATGGAATTATTGTGCTGTACACCTGAAATGAATATAATATTGTAAATCAACTATACATCAATAAAAAAGTAAGCAAAAATAAACTGTGTGAATGGTTTTTAGCATGGTCACAGAGTTGTGCAGCCATCGTCACTATCAATTTTAGAACACTTTATCATTCCCGCCGCCCCCCAAAACCATCTTTAACCTCTTTAGCCATCACGCATTAACAGTCCCCCACCCTGAGCCCCTTCAGCCTTCAGTTCGGTTGAGTCATTCAGTTGTGTCTGACTCTTTGCGATCCCATCAACTGCAGCACACCAGGCTTCCCTGTCCGTAACTCAAAGCAATCTCCCTGAGTTTGCTCAAAGCCATATCCATCAAGTTGGTGATGCCATCCAACCATCTCATCCTCTCTCATCCCCTCCTCCTCCTGCCTTCAATCTTTGCCAGCATCAGGGCCTTTTCTAATGAGTCAGTTCTTCACATCAGGTGGACCTTCCTAGGCAACCATAGATTGCCTGTCTATAGATTTGCCTGCTATGGGCATTTCATGTAAATGGAATCATACAATATGTGATCTTTTGTGACTGGTTTCTTTCACATAGTATGTTTTCAAGTTTCATCCATGTTGTAGCACGTATCAGTGCTTCATTACTTTTCATGGCTGATTAATATTCCATTATGTGGAATATTCCATCTGCATTTTATTCATTTATTAGTTGGGCATTTGGGGTTTTGATGATTATGAGTAATGCTGCTATTAACATCCATGTACACGTTTTTGTGTGGATATATGCTTTCATTTCTCTTGAGTATATGCATTTGGGAAATGTGAACATTTTAGTGTGGCTGGAACTAAGAGTGGAATTTCGCTCACATTATTACTCTGTGAGCAGTTTTGAGGAACTGCTAGATTGTTTTCCAAAGTATCTATCATTTTACATTCCCACCATTAATATGTGAGGGTTCCAATTTCTCCACATACTCTCGGACGTTTGTTATTGCCAGCCTTTTTATTATAGCCATCATAACGGGTGTGAAGTGCTATCTTATTGTGGGTTGTTGTTTTTTTTGTATTTCCATGACGACTAACAACTTTAATATATTTTCATGTGTTTATAGGCTGTTTGTGTAACAACTTAGAGAAATGTCGGTTCAGACTTTTGCCCATTTTTAAATTGGGTTTCTTGTCTTTATTGTTGAATTATAAGAATTCCTAATGTATTTTAGGTACAAGTTCATTATCAGATATGTGACTTGCAAATATTTTCTTCAACTCTTCACTTTCTTGATGGTGTCCTCTTAAGAAAAGTTTTTAATTTTGATGAAGTCTAACATTTACCTTCTTCTCTTCTGCTTTTGATGTCAGACCTAAAAAAATAATCTCCAGATCCAAGGTCATGAAGATTTATGTCCATGTCTTCAAGTTTTATAGTATTTACTCTTATATTTAATCCTTTGATCCATTTTGAGTTAATTTTTGCTTTTGATATGAGGAAAAGTCCAACTTCATATGGATATACGGTTATCCCAGTATTATTTGTTGAAAAGAATATTCTGTTTACATTGAACTGTTTTAAGACCCTTGTTGAAATTCAGTTGACTAAGTGTGAGAGTTTATTTCTGGACTCTCAATTCTGTTCCATTGACAAACATCAGATATAGAATATATACCTGTCCTTACGTCAATACCACACTGCCTTGATTACTGAAGCTTTGTAGTTAAATTTTGAGATCATGAAGTGTTAGGTCTCCAAACTGTGTCCTTTTATTATCAAGGTTGATTTCTGAGTGCTGTGGCTCAGGATTTCCATACACATTTTAGGATTAGCTTGTCAATTTCTGCAAAAACCAGCTGGGATTTTGTTTGTGTGGAATCTGTAAATCATTTTGAAGAGTATTGCCATCTTAATAACAATAAGTCTTTTAATCTATGAATAGGATTTTTAAAAACTTATTTAGGTCTTTAATTGATTTCAGGCTTCCTTGATAACTCAGTTGGTAAAGAAATCTGCCTGTAATGCAGGAGACCCTGGTTTGATTTCCTGAATTGGGAAGATCTGCTGGAGAAGGGATAGGCTACCCATTTCAGTATTCTTGGGCTTCCCTTGTGGCTCAGCTGATAAAGAAACCACCTGCAATGCGGGAGACCTGGGTTCGATCCCTGGGTTTGGAAGATCCCCTGGAGAAGGGAAAGGCTACCCACTCCAGTATTCTGACCTAGAGAATTCCATGGACTGTATAGTCTATGGGATCACAAAGAGTCGGACACAACTGAGTGACTTTCAGTAGTTTTCAGTGTACAAGTCTTCTTTTGTTAAATATATCCCTAAGTATTTTATCCTTTTTGATGTTATTGTAAATTGAATTATTTTATTAATTTTAAGACTATTCATTACTCAGCTTTAGAAACACAATCTTTGTGTATCAATACTGTATTCTGTAGATTTGCTGAATTGCTTATTGGCTGCAGTAAATTATTGTGTTGTCTGCTGCTGCTAAGTTGCGTCAGTCGTGTCCAACTCTGTGCGACCTCGTAGACGTCAGCCCACTAGGCTCTTCCATCCCTGGGATTCTCCAGGCAAGAACGCTGGAGTGGGTTGCCATTTCCTTCTCCAATGATCGTGTTGTCTCCAGAGATTGTGTTACTTCTTTCTTTCCGATCTACATGCCTTTTCTTTTTCTTGCCTAACTGCCTGGGCTAGAACCTCTAGTACAATGTCAAATAGAAATGGTGAAGAGTGAACATCCTTGATTGTTCCTAATCTTAAGAAAGCTTTCATATCCTTAAGGATAGTGCTAGCTATGGATGCATTAATAGAACTAAAGAATTTTTAAAAGGGGGCCTGTTGAGTGTTTTTATTATGAAGGGATTGAATTGAATTTTGTCAGGTGCTTTTTCTGTCTATTAAGTGACCATTGGGTTTTTGTCCTTCATTCTATGGATATGATACATTACATAATTGATTTTTGGATGTTAAAACCTTGCAGTTTTTTTTTTTAACTAAATTAAGGAGGTATCTCTAACGTGTTTTTATTAGCCAGATTAACAAGGATATTTCAGGCAGAGAGAACACAGCAAAATCAATACCCAGAGCTTTGAAATAGCTTTAGAGTTGTAAGAGATGAGACAAGGGCCCAAATTGTAAAGATTTTTTTCATGCCATACTTAAGGAGTTTGGATCTTATTCTAAAGATCGGTGAGGCCATTGTGAGTTTGTTAGTAGAAGAGAAACTTACAGTCTGAAAGGACATCTTGGCAACAGTGTAGAGGCTGTATCAGTGAGGGTTTCTTCAGGGAAAATAATGTTGCAGTAGTCCATTTGAGACCTTGTGAACATCATTAAGGCAGTGTGTTTGGGCTCATCAGTTTAGGATTCTCATGGTGAGTAACAGAAAATTCAGCTGAGTTGTCAAGTTGAAAGGAGGATGTATTGACTAGAGCACATGAAAAGACTTCGTGTTAGAATTGGCCTCCTATGTGGTTTGATCCAGAGGTTAACAATCCCATCAGGGCTTCTGTCTGACTTTCTTTGTCCTTTTTACTTCTGGGTTCCTTCTCATGTCGGCTCTGTCCTCTGGCTTCTCTCTCTCAGGCTAGAAACAGTATTTGCAACAGTTCCAGATATCACCTCCTCATATTTAATTGTCCAGAGAAAGAATGTTTTTTTTCTTTTGAACTCTTCCTTCACTCTCATATCACTTTTATACCTCCACTCCCAGTTCTTTCCCAGTAGTTCCAGCTAACATATCCACCCATCTTATTGACTTGAGTAAAGTTATTTGCAGTGCTCTGGGTAGAAAGAATATGCTGATCCGCTGTGGAGTTGAGAGTGGTTCCCAGAGGGAAATAGGGATACTGGAGGAAGAAGGAGTAAATGGAGCAGGGGAAGTGTCCACATTGAACAGGAGGGAAAAGAACAATTTTAAGAGACATTTTTAACTAGAAGTGGAATGTGAGGCAGAGGGAGGCATCTTGAATTATTCTCAGCTTATTGGCTTAGGTGACTATACCAAATATACTACCAAAATAGTAATGAAGCAACACAGATTAAAGGGGAAAGGCAACGATTTCAGAAATTTGTAGACTAGTATCACATCCCCTTTTTCCATCTTTTTTCATACGTGAAATCCCTGGAACCCACATCCATTCCTCATGTGACGTAGTTACAAGTATTTAAGTATGGCCCTCTTAGAAGGCAAACAGTAGCAAGTGTAAGCCAGTTGGCTCATGGAAGAGCAGCCTATTGCATCCCCCATCCCCCTTTATAGGGGGTTCCCTGGTGGCTCAGCAGTTAAGAATCTGCCTGCCAGTGCGGGAGACTCACTTCCCAATCTGGATATAGATATTGGAGCAGGAGGAAGTGGCAACCTGCTCCAGTATTCTTGCCTGGAGAATCCCATGGACAGAGAAGCCTGGCAGACTACAGTCCATGGGGTTGCAAAGAGCTGGACTTGACTTGGTGACTAAACGCATATCCCCCTTTTTAAAATTCTTTAGTTCTATTAATGCATTCTGGGGATTGCTTTAGACTTTGGGTATTTCGCTTGCTGATTTTTGCTGTGTATTAGAATTTTAAACTTTTTTTTTTAAAGGTACTCCTATAGCTTTGTCTATTTTGTACATTCACTTGGTGTTTTGGAACCAAATAGAGGAATATAGCCTTTCTTGTTGCATTTTGTCTCAGTTTGATCCAGAATTCTAGCCTCTTGACTTTTCTTCAGAACATTTATTGTTTCATTCATTGTATTTGTTTTTACCATCTCTCTCAGCTATGTATCATTCTTGATTTTTAAAAAACCTTTTTTGTTAAAGACATTTTAACATAAGAAAAAGTAAAGAGAGTAGTATAATAAGATGAATCCACATCATCCTTCTTCAACAACCATCGTCCTGTATCATGGATATCCCCATTTACTTTTCCCCCTATGCAAATACCAAATCTCAGACACTGGGATTTCATTTCATCCTTAAGTATTTTTGTATACATCTGTGAAGCATAAGAAAATAAAAATTATTTTTTAAATATAGCTTTAATATCATTATCGTACCTGAAAGTCAGTGATTCCTTAATGTCATGAAATCAGTATTCAAATTTCTCTCTCTGCCTCATAATTTTTTTTCATGATTTCCCCCTTGATTGTGATTAGCATATCTTCTTGATCATTCACATTATCTAAAAAAAAAAAAAAATCTATCAGTCTTTTGAAACTGCTCTTAAGGTCACCCCATTGTGTTCATGGAAACCCATTTGTGTACAGTCATTAAACCAGTTGGTTTGATTGCTTTATCCCATCTTATTCTGTCCAATATAGGCTTATGGTCTGCATGCTTCCTTTCTTCCCCCTTCATTGTATTCTCAATATAGAATCCATACTAACCCTGTTAAAGCTTAAGTCTCCCTCCACAGAACCCTCCAATGGCTTCCTGACTCACTCAGATGAAAAGACAAAGTCTGTACAGGGCCTACAAAGCCTACTTAATCCTCTTCTCGTTGCCCTCTTTCCCATTTTGCTTTGAGCGCACTGGCGGCCTCCTCACTATGGCTTGAACGTTCCCGGTGTGCTCTCACCTCAGGGCCTTTGCATTTGGTGTTTCCTCTGCCCGAAATGCTCTTCCTTAGATAGCTGTGTGAATTTCCTTTATCTTCTTTACATCTTAACTTAAAAGACATCTCCTGAGCCTTCTCTGGACACTCTTGCTAAATCTTTACTTTCCCCCAACACATCCTATCCCCTTTGCCTGCTTCATTATTTCTCTTAGTATTTATCATTATCTTGTGTATCATCTCTTTTCTGGTTGAAATAGGAGGCTCCATGAGGGTCAGGATTTTTGCTTTGTTCACTGCAGTATCTCCAGCTTTAGATCAGGCCCACACATAGTAGAAAATCAATTAAAGAATTTAATCAATAAATTGAAGAATTGGAATTAAGCAAATTAATGAATACTGGCTCCCAAGGATCAAGGTTTCCTCCATTAGCATTTATAAGCCATTATTGTTGTTTAGTTGCTAAGTTGTGTCCAGTTCTTTTGCAACCCAGTGGACTGTAGCCTGCCAGGTTCATCTCTCCATGGGATTTCCCAGGCAAGAATACTGGAGTGGGTTCTCATTTATTATTATTTATGGCTGTGTGAATTATTGTACATCCATATGATAGACTGTTATGATTCCAGTAAGTTATATTCATGAAGTATTTGTGTGTGTGTGTGGCCAGGTTTGTTTTTCTTTTAAATCAAAGGGGAAAAAATATTGATTTCTCTGGAATCACTAAACCAGTGGTATTGATTTATAAACAGGGTAGACAATACAAATACAGAATAAATTTGAAATAAATTTGAAATCTGGTACTGTGCACCTATTGTTTGAGACTATTTTAATTGAAGTATAGTTGACTTACAATATTGCATTAATTTCTGCTATTCAAAGTGATTCAGTTATACCTGTATCAGTTCAGTCAGTCAGTCGTGTCTGACTCTTTGCGACCCCATGAACCACAGCAAACCAGGCCTCCCTGTCCATCGCCAGCTCCCGGAGTTTACCCAAACTCATGTCCATTGAGTCAGTGATGCCATCCAACCATCTCATCCTCTGTTGTCCCCTTCTCCTCCTGCCCTCAATCTTTCTGTGCATCAGGGTCTTTTCAAATGAGTCAGCTCTTCGCATCAGGTGACCAAAGTATTGGAGTTTCAACCTCAACATCAGTCCTTCCAGTGAACACCCAGGACTGATCTCATTGAGGATGGACTGGTTGGAGAGTCCAAGGGACTGTCAAGAATCTTCTCCCAACACCACAGTTCAAAAGCATCAATTCTTGGGTGCTCAGCTTTCTTTATAGTCCAACTCTCACATCCATACATGACCACTGGAAAAACCATAGCCTTGACTAGACAGACCTTTGTTGGCAAAATAATGTCTCTGCTTTTTAATATGCTGTCTAGGTTGGTCATAACTTTTCTCCCAAGGAGTAGGCGTCTTTTAATTTCATGGCTGCAGTCACCATCTGCAGTGATTTTGGAGCCCCCCAAAAATAAAGTCAGCCACTATTTCCACTGTTTCCCCATCTATTTCCCATGAAGTGATGGGACCGGATGCCATGATCTTAGTTTTCTGAATGTTGAGCTTTAAGCCAACTTTTTCACTCTCCTCTCTCACTTTCATCAAGAGGCTTTTTAGTTTCTCTTCACTTTCTGCCATAAGGGTGGTGTCATCTGCATATCTGAGGTTATTGATATTTCTCCCGGCAGTCTTGATTCCTATATATACATTTTGAAATAGTCTTTTCCTTTTCAGTTTATCATTGGCTACTGAATATAGTTCTGTGTGCTGTAAAGTAGGACCTTGTTTATCTGTTCCATGTGTAAGAGCTTGCATCTGGTAGCCCCAGCCTCCCCCTCGGTAACCGCAAGTCCGTTCTCTCTGTCTGTGAGTCTGTTTCTGTTTTGTAGACAGGTTCACTCGCATCATATTTTAGATTCCACAAATAAGTGATATCATATGGTATTTGTCTTTCTCTTTCTGAATTCACTCAGTGTGATAATCTGTAGGTCCACCCACGTTGCTACAAATGGCATTACTTCATTCTTTCCAATGGCTGAGTAATACTCCGTTGTATATGTGTACCACATCTTTATCCGTTTATCTATCAGTGGACATTTAGGTTGTTTCCATGTCTTAGCTCTTGTGAATAGTGCTGCTATGAACATAGGGGTTCATGTATCTTTTTGGATTAGAGTTTTGTCAGGATATATGCCCAGAAGTGGGATTTCTTTATTTCAAATATTTTCTTCCATTCTGTGGGTTGTCTTTTTGTTTTATTTATGGTTTCCTTTGCTATGAAAAGGTTACCAGTTTGATTAGATCTCATTTGTTTATTTTTGTTTTTATTTCTGTTGCCTTGGGGGACTGACCTAAGGAAACATTGATACAGTTTATGTCAGAGAATGTTTTGCCTATGATCTCTTCTAGGAGTTTTATGGTGTCATGTCTTATGTTTAAGTATTTCAGCCATTTTGAGTTTAATTTGGTGTATGATAAGAGAATGTGTTCTAACTTCATTGATTTACATGAGGCTGTCCAGTTTTCCCAACACCACTTGCCGAAGAAGCAGTCCTTTCCCCATTATTCTTGCCTCCTTTGTTGAGGATTAATTGACCATAGATGTATGAGTTTCTTTCTGGGCTTTCTATTCTGTGCCATTGATCAATGTGTCTGTTTTTGTCATAAACATCAAAACATCATAATACTATGATGTTTTGATTACTGTAGCTTTGTAGTGTTGTTGGAAGTCTGGGAGAGTTATGCCTTCTATTTTGTTCTTTTTCCTCAAGATTGCATTGGCAATTCTGGTTTTTTTATGGTTCTAAATAAATCTTAGGATTATTTGTTCTAGTTGTGTGAAAAATGTCATGAGTACTTTGTTAGGAATAACATTAAATCTGCAGGCTACTTTGGGTAGTATGGCCATTTTAACAATAGTAGTTCTTCCAATCCAAGAGCATGGGATATCTTTCTATTTCTTTGAGTCATCTTCAGTTTCCTTTGTTAATGTTTTATAGTTCTTAGTGGGTAAATCCTTCATCTCCATGCTCAGATTTATTCCTAAATATTTTATTTTGGGGAGTGCAATTTTGAAAGTTATTTATTTATTTATTTTTTACATTCCCTTTCTGATATTTCATTGTTAAAAGAAATACATCTGATTTCTGCATGCTAATTTTATGTCCTGCTACCTTGCTGAATTTCTCAGTTCTAGTTTTTGTATGGAGTCTTTAGTGTTTCCCATTAATATATATTGTATCATGACATCTGCATATAATGACAGTTTTAGCTCTTCCCTTCATTCGAATACCTTTTATTTCTTGTCTGATTGCCATGGCTAGGACTTCCAACATTATGCTGAATAGAAGGGGTGAAAGTGGGCATCCTTGTCTTGTTCTGGATTTTAGTGGGAAGTCTTTCAGCTTTTCACCATTGAGCCTTTTATTGGCTGTGGGTTTATCCTAAGTAGCTTTCATTATATTGAGGTATGTTCCCTCTATACCCACTTTGGTAAGAGGTTTTTTTTTTTTTTTTTTTTAATCATGAATGGATGTTAAATTTTGTGAAATGTTTTTTCTGCATCTGTTGAGATGATCATGTGGTTTTTGTCTTCTCATATTTATTTGCTGTATCACATTGATTTGTGTATGTTGAACTATCCTTGTGAACTTGGAATGAATCCCACTTGGTTGTGGTATATGATGTTTTTATGTGTTGTTGAATTTGGTTTGCTAATTTTTGTTGAACTTTTGCATCTATATTCATCAAAGATATTGGCCTATAATTTTCTCTTTTGGTGGTGTCTTTGTTTGATTTTGGTATAAGGGTGATGATAGTGGCTTCATAGAAGAGAATACCTTTGGGAGTGTTCCTTCCGCCTCAGTTTTTTGGAAGAGTTTGAGAAGGATCAATATAAGTTCTTGTTCATATGTTTGGTAGAATTTGCCTGTGAAGCCATTTGGTCCCAGACTTTTGTTTTGTACAGAGTTTTTTAAAGATTCTATTTTATGCCTAGCGATTAGTCAGCTCAAATGATCTATTTCTTCTTGATTCAGTTTTGGTGAGCTGTTTATTTCCAGAAACTTACCCATTTTTCCTAGGTTGTCAAATTTGTTGGCATATAATTTTTCAAAGTAGTCTCTTAAGGGTTTTTTTGTATTTCTGCAGTATTATTTGTTAAGGCCTCTTATTTCTTATTTTGTTCTTAGCTTGGCCAGAGGTTTGCCAGTCATGTTTATCCTTTCAAAGAACACACTGTTGGTTTCACTGATTTTTTTCTTTTTTCTTTTTAATCTCTACTTTATTTATTTCCTCTCTGATCTTTGTTTCCTTCCTCTTACTGACTTTAGGTTTTGTTTGTTCTTTTTCTGATTCTTTTAAGTGAAAGGTTAGGTTGTTTGTTTGAGATGCTTTTGTTTCTTGAGGAGGCCTGTATCACTGTGAACTTCCTGATTGTCACTAGGACTTGCCTCTTAGAACTGCTTCTGCTGCAGCCCACAGATTTTGTATGGTTGTGTTTTCGTTGTGATTTGTCTCAAGATATTTTTAAATTTCCTCTTTGGTTTCATTATTGGCCCATTGGTTTTTTAGTAGCTTGTTTTTAGTCTCTGTGTAATTGTTTATTTTCTCATTTCTCTTTTCTGTGGTTGCTTTCTAGTTTCATGACACTGTGGTCAGAAAAGATGCTTAAGATAATTTCTATACTCTTTAATTTGTTGAGGCTTGTTTTGTGCCCTACTGTGTGGTCAGTCCTAATGAATGTTCCATGTGCACTTGGAAAAAGTATGTACTCTGGCTTTTTGGATATAATGTTTTGGAAATTTCAACTAAGTCTAGTGTATTGCATAATCTAAGGTCTCTGTTGCCTTATTGAATTTTTTTGTCTAGAAGATCTATCCATTGATGTGAGTTGTGTTTTAAAACCTCCTACTATTATTGTATTCCTGTTATTTTCTCCCTTTATGTCTGTTGGAATTTGTTTTAGGTATTTGGTGCATATATGTTGACAAGTGTAAATTCCTCTTTTTGAATCGATCCTTTTATTATTATATAATGTCCTTTATATTCCTCTGTGGCCTTTGTTTTATAGTCTGTTTTGTCTGATATAAGTAGTGTAACTCCCACTTTCTTCTCGTTTCTGTTTGAATGCAATATCTTTTTGCGTCCCCTCCCTTTCATGCTGTCTGTGTCCTTTGCCCTAAGATGGGTCTCTTATAGGCAGAATATTGTAGCTGTTGTTTTTTCAATCCCGTCTGCTACTCTGTGTCTTTTGATTGGAGCATTTAGTTCATTGACATTTAAGGTAATTACTGATAAATATGAATTTATTGCATTTTAAGTTGTATTTTCCTGTTGATTTTATATTTATTCTTTTTCTCTTTCTTTTTGTTTTTCCTTTTGTGGTTTGATTTTCTTTTGCATTATACTTAAATTCTCTTTTTTTTTTTGTTTTTGTGAATGTGTTATATGTTTTTGTAGTTATTCTGTTTTTCAAGTATGTTAATTCCATCCTTTATCTGTGTACTTTAGACTGCTCATATAGGCTCAGACACACTCTAGGAAATGAAAAAGAATCTACGTTTTTCTTACTCTCCTCTCTCACTTTATGATTTTTATATTTTCTTGTACATCTTCATATTCGTCCATTTGTTCTTCATTGTGGTTATCACTTTCACAGAAATTTTGAATTTTTAAAAATCTGTACACTGGTCTTATCTATTTTTTAAATTGTATTATTGAGGTTTTTTTAATTAAAAAAATTTTTTTGACCATACTGCACGGCTTGCTGGACCTTAGTTCCCCAAACAGGAATCATGCCCAGGTCCCAGGCAGTGGAAGCCTGAAGTCCTAACCGCTGGATCACCAGGGAGTTCCCCTGGTGTACTGCAAAGCAAATGATGTAAATAAATGATTTAGGTGATTTTGTCTTTCCTATATATTTATAACTTCATTTCTATTTAAAAAGGATCTTTCAATATTTCCTTTAGGATAGATTTAGTATTGCTGTGTTCTTTTTATTTTTTGCCTATCTGAGAAATTCTTTGTCTCTCTGATTCTAAATGATAATCTTGCTTGGTAGAGTATCCTAGGTTGCAGATTTTTCCCTTTCAGAACTTTGACTATTTCTTTCCATTCCTTTCTGGCCTGCAACATTTCTGAAGAGAAATCAGCTGATAGCCTTACGGGAGTTCCCTTGTAATTAAGTCCTTGTTCTTTTCTTGCTACCTTTAGAATACTATTTTTAACTTTTGAAATTTTTATTACTATATGTCTTTTTATAGGTCTGTTTGGGTTTACCTTGTTTGAGATCTTCTGTGTTTCCTGTACCTGGATATCTGTTTCCTTTCGGGAAGTTTTCAGCCGTAATTTCCTTTAATACATTTTCATTCTCCTTTTTTCTTTCTTCTCATGACGAGTTCTAAATGATATGCAAAAATTGTGTGCTATAAATAGAAAGTAAAGATGTGTTCACTATGCATAGTCACTAGAAAGAAGCAGATCAACATTTTAACAGTGGTTATTTTAGGAATTATAGGTGGTCATTATTTATACTTTTTGTATTTTCTCAGTTTTCCATAGGTATGCATTTCTTTTACAACCAGAAAAAAGTTTCTTCCTTTTCATGTCCACTCCATAAAAAAGGGAAGAATCGTTTTTAGAATTGAGCCCAAGAGCTACACAAGATGTTCACTTCTCTATTAGTTGAAAAGTCTACTATCCTGCTTTTGCTTTTTGCAGATTGGAACAATAGTTATCTATTGCCATTTGTTCAAAATTTTTCTTTACCAATTTAATTTCTAAATTTTTTTTTAGTTTGGTGACGTTATTTGCAAGTTTTACCAGTCTTCCTGAAGGAAATTATTTAGTGAATGGATTTGAACTTATCTTCCTCACCCATCTGGGACATTTTTTCCCTCTATAATTGTTAATTCTCTTCTGTTTAATCCTAAATTCATATCCTTTGATAGAGAATATGGAAGTAAAATATAGGTTGAGCAGTTCTGCTTTCTCAGCACTACATTTTATCATCAGTTAAATTTGCGTTTTCTTTTCTTTTATTGGAGGATAATTGCTTTACAGTGTGTCGGTTTCTGCCGTGTAACAGCATGAATCAGTTCTGTATATATAGGCTGGGCTCCCTGTGTTATACGGCAGCTTCCCACTAGTTACGTATCTCCCACATGACAGTGTGTGTATGTCAGTGCTACTCTCTCAGTTGGTCCTACCCTCTCCTTCCCCTGCTGTGTCCATAAGTCCACTCTATGTCTGCATCTCCATTTCTTCCCTGCGAATAGGTTCATCCATATTATTTTTCTAGATTCCATATATGTGCATTAATATGTGATACTTGTTTTTCTTTTTCTGACTTATTTCACTCTGTATAAGAGGCTCTAGGTTCATTTACCTCACTAAAACTGACTCAGATTTGTTCCTTTTCATGGCTGAGTAGTATTCCATTGTATATGTGTACCACATCTTATTTATCCACTCATCTGTCAGTGGACATTTAGGTTGCTTCCATGTCCTGGCTGTTACGAATAGTGCTGCGATGAACATTGGGGTACATATATCTTTTTGAGTTGTGATTTTCTTGACTATATGCCCAGTAGTGGAATTGCTGAGTAATATGGTAGTTTTAGTCCAAGTGTTTTAAGAGATCTCCATGGTATTCTCCATAGTTGCTGTATCAGTTTATATTCCCACTAACTGTGCCATAGGATTCCCTTTTCTCCACATCCTCTCCAGCATTTATTGTTTGTAGTTTTTTTTTTTTAATCTTTTTATTTTGTGTTGGGATACAGCTAGCTAACAATATTGTGATAGTTTCAGGTGAACAGTGAAGGGACTCAGCCATATGTATAGAGGTAGCCATTGTTCCCCAGACTCCGCCTCCATCCAGGCTGCCACATAACATTGAGCAGAGTTATATGTGCTGTCCAGTAGGTCCTTCTTATCCATTTTAAATATAGCAGGGTGTACATTTGTATCCCAAGCTCCCTGTAAATTTTGTATTTCCACTCTAAAAATATCCCTTTTGCCTTTGCTAGCCTTCTGTAAACTTAGTTTGAACCTTGGCTTCCTGTGTGGTTCTCCCAAGTCTTGCTGCTCTTTCACTCTGATTTCTTCTGTCTTCTATTCATCTTTTGTCTGTTCCTTTAGAAGAGCCACCAGTACGTGTTTCCCAGGAAAACAGTAGATGCACTGGTAGCTCTTCTAAATATCCAGGCAAAAGTGCATTTCAAGAGCTTTCTTCTTAGAGTTTCATGCCATGGAACTACATGGCTTTATTTTTAGGACTTCTTAATTCTGCCTTACTAGAACCTGTGCCACACAACCCCTACGTTATTGCCACAAATTCTAAGATGGGATGGTCTCTCTTTCCTATGGTTCTCCTTTCATTTCATCAACCAGTTTCTGCTTTGGCCAGAATAGCCATTCTGCTACTCATCTTACACACCCGTGGAACATGAAAATGTCAGCATACTAGGTCAGGGGCTTGTCAGTTGTTCCCAGTTAGCTGACTAAGACTTAGCACAGGTGCCAGAGCGTTTGAAGTCTTCCACAAAGACAGAGTGCTGCTTCTGTGCTAGAGCTGACCCCAGGAGAGTCCCGCCCTCCATCTCCGTTGGCTGGGCCCATGGCGCTCAACAGCAGTGTCACACCTGGCATCTCTCCTGCTCACCCTGCCTGCCTGTTTTCCATTGCGCATCTCACTTTGAATGCCTATAAACAGGGTTCCTTACCATCGCCTCCTCAGGAAGCCTGCTTCTCTGGAACAGTTCAGACTCCTCTTGTCCCCGTCTTCTCCTCAAGTGAGTCCTACTCACTGGCTCTTAATCTCATGGATACATATGTTATAGACATATATAACATGGACATATATACATAATGGTAAGTGCCTGGAACAGATTATTTTGGTCCCTTACTTGTTCTTCTCCTAAGGAAACATCAGACATCTACTCTGAAAGTGTATACAAAAAAGAGAGGAGATAGTTTGAGAGACTGTGAGTGCATGTGAATTAAACACTTTTTCAAATTCAAAAACTCGGAGGTGTGTGGGTATGGAGCACCATGATGAGTCACTCTGACTGCTGTTTTCTTTTCTCAAAACTGTGAAGTTGAAAACACTCAGGATAATGAAGTAAACGTTTAGCCTTGAGAGTGACTGGGCTGCGTCTTGAGATTCCAGAAAGGGGTAACAGGCCTAGTATTAGTCGTTCAGGTCAGTTCAACAAAGTGTACAGCATGTGAGACCCAGAGCATGCCCTGTAGGCATAAAGAAAATACTAGACTTTCATTCAAGAAGTTCATAGTTTATCCTCCAGCCAGGGTACCGGGAGTGCACCTGTAGTTGAATAAATTGGATTTATTACTTGTTCAGCAAAGGAAGATGTATACCATGATGAAGCAGAGTGTTAGAAAAGTCTTACTATAGAGATTGAGGCTTGTGTTAGGTGATTTTGAAGAAGGTTCAAGGACATGGGGCTTTGCTATGGATTGTGTGCTGTCAGAAAGTTGGGTGAATTCTGTGACTGGGTGTCTTAGAGTTTATGTAAAGAGAGCAGTCTTAAAAGCTATAGCTATAATTAACAAAGTGGCAGCAGTCCACAGTCACTCATCATCTAGGAATAGTGGCTGTTTGATATACACACACACACACACACACACATTTCTTATTTCTTTGGGCAGTGTTTGTGTTTTTTGTGTGTTCAGACAGATTACAGAATGTTATTAGTATTATTATTTTGCCTTGATCCATCATGGTCACAGAATGGCCTTGTCTGCTGTTGATGTCTGAAATTGCCTACGTCAATAACGTCAGATATGCAGATGACACCACTCTTATGGCAGAAAGTGAAGAGGAACTAAAAAGCCTCTTGATGAAAGTAAAGAGGAGAGTGAAAAATTTGGCTTAAAGTTCAACATTCAGAAAACTAAGATCATGGCATCTGGTCCCATCACTTCATGGCAAATAGATGGGGAAACAGTGGAAACAGTGTCAGACTTTATTTTGGGGAGCTCCAAAATCACTGCAAATGGTGACTGCAGCCATGAAATTAAAAGACGCCTACTCCTTGGAAGGAAAGTTATGACCATCCTAGATAGCACGTTAAAAAGCAGAGACATTACTTTGCCAACAAAGGTACGTCTGGTCAAGGCTATGGTTTTTCCAGTGGTCATGTATGGATGTGAGAGTTGGACTGTGAAGAAAACTGAGCACTGAAGAATTGATGCTTTTGAATTGTGGTGTTGGAGAAGACTCTTGAGAGTCCCTTGGACTGCAAGGAGATCCAACCAGTTCATTCTAAAGGAGATCAGCCCTGGGATTTCTTTGGAAGGAATGATGCTAAAGCTGAAGCTCCAGTACTTCGGCCACCTCATGCGAAGAGTTGACTCATTGGAAAAGACTCTGATGCTGAGAGGGATTGGGGGCAGGAGGAGAAGGGGACGACAGAGGATGAGATGGCCGGATGGCATCACCGACTAAATGGACGTGAGTCTGAGTGAACTCCGGGAGTTGGTGATAGACAGGGAGGCCTGGCGTGCTGCGATTCATGGGGTCACAAAGAGTTGGACACGACTGAGCGACTGAACTGAACTGAAGAGAACACCAAGAACTAACTGAGTGCCAGGCCAGCTGGTAGCAACACCAGATCTTTTCTTGTTCTCAGATGTGATTTGTAGGTTTCGATTAGCAATAACTAAAGTTGAGTAGAAATGGTACTTAATGGGAGTCGTTACCCATTTCTGTTCCAGTCCATTCAAGTAGGAGCTATGAGACACAAAATTTCAATGTAACTCTTGAATAAGGCCAGGTGTGATAAGTGTAATTGAAGAAGTTCAGACAGTGTATTCTTAGCAATGGAGATGATAAGAGAAAATGCTTCAGGGACAAGGGCAGCATTTGGCCTGGGCTTAGAATAGGTTGGATTTAGGTATGTGAAGTGGGATGGAGAAGCAAAACCACTGGAATAAGCAAATTTTGGGGCTAAGAGGCAAGAAATCAGAAGGCAGGCCCAAAGCATGGTGAGAAGTCTAGTTTGGCTGAATCGGGGGTATGTAATGGGAAAGAAGTGTGAAGAGGTACTTGTGGGCTAGATGATGGAATTTGGTTGTTTAGGAGTTCAGGTTGTAAGGAGGGAAGATCAGAATTCGTTAAATACCTACTGTGTGTGCTGGGTGCTTTGAATATGTTATCTTATTTAATCTGTAACCCTGGTAACAACTCCAAGAAGTAGGTCTCATGATAGCCGTTTTACAGATGATGAGAATGAGCTCTAGAAAGGTTGATTTAACCTCCACTCAGATGTTGGCTGCACAGTGAGAACCTCTGACTGAAATGGTGGTGCTCATTTTACTTCTCTGGCCTCCTCCTGCATGACGCAGTCTCTTGTCGATAATGGGAACCATTGAAAGCTTTTGATCAGAGATATGGCAAGACTAGTTAGAGTTATGCTTCAGGAAGATTACTCTGATAACAAACAGTAATAGTTAACACCTATTGAGTATATGGACCAGACCCTGTGCTAAGCAGCTTAGACCCACAAATATCTCCTTTAGTTACGTGTAGTATGAATTGGGAATGGAGAGGTTGGTAAGAGATGAAGAAAAACAACTGATTAAACAGGGAGAAAACATTAAGGCAGTAGTCAGCCAAGTAGAGTTAGGTAGGAGGGGAATGTGACAAGATGGGCTCTGCGAGGAGACGGGTGAGAAACAGTCAGCTGTTGTTGGAGCCGCCACCTTAAGTAATGCTGAATTAAATATGGCTTTGAGAATGTCCTCAGTATTTAGGGAGAGGCTTTCATATCTTAAAGGACTGGCCATTAAGACCTTTCTTACATTGTGGTAATCAGAAATATAAACACATCCAGTTCTTTATTGATTTATATGCCCTGAGAATGAAATGCTGCAGATGGTTTAATGTTGCTTTCAGAAAGCTCTTTTGTTAACAGTGCTAGAGTTTCTGTTTTTGTTTTTAGCAGTGGGGCTGGTTATTAACAAGGGAAAGTAGAGCTTCACTCTGTAAAATCCATTAAGTTTTTAGTCAAGCTTAAATGATTTGCTAAGTGAAATTTTAATAATTAAATAAACCGAAATATGGGGAAAGCTTTCAATAAACAATTGGGATTTAGTCAAGTCCACTTTATAGAATACTTAAGTACATATAGAGATAGGAAACACAGCTGTTTTCTATTTTGGAAGGTCTGCAATTTTAATGTTCTAACATCTTTAATGTTCTGATCTCTCTAGCTGTTTGTTTTAAAGCTTTTTTTTTTTTTTTAAATCACAAATCCCAGCTTCCTAATTTATCCCTCTCCTCCTCCCTTTCCCCTTTGGTAACCATAAATTTTCCTATGTCTGAGTTTCTGTTTTGTAGATAAATTCATTTCTATCTTTTTTAAAGATTCCATATATAACTGATATCATATGATATTTGTCTTTGTCTAGCTTTTTTCACTTAGTGGGATAATCTCTAGGTTTATCCATGTTGCTGTAAATAGCATTATTTCATTCCTTTTTATGGCCAAGTAATATTTCTTTGTGTATATATTGCCTTATATATAAGATTAATATATGCACACTATTATATATAAAATAACCAACAAGGACCTACTGTATAGCACAGGGAACTACACTCAATATTTTGTAATAACCTATAAGGGAAAAATATGGAAGTGTGTGTGTGTATATATGTGTTTATATATATACACACATGAAACTGATTCCCTGTGCTGTATATCTGAAACTAACATGACATTATAAACCAACTATACTCTTAAAACCCACAAATCCTTCTATAATGTAGCTGTAAAGTAATATTTAATATTTTGTAACATTTATAATAGTGGAAAATTGTGATATAAATATATAAGGAGATGCTCTAAAGCAGTTTGAGTGAATGAACTAGAGCTACATGTATCAATCTGGTTATATTTCTAGGTCAAAATATTAATCCTCACCCAGAAAAAGCAAAAAAAGAGTTGCAGAAACATCAGTACAGTGTGATACTGTAATATAAAGTTTTTTTTAGTTGTTACAATATACATGACATTTATCATTTCAACCATTAGGTATACTGTTCACAGTGTTACACTACACCATCCATTCATCATATAAAGTTTTAAAATACTCAGACAATATTGTATGTTGTTCATGGATGTATGCTTGCATAGTGAAGCCTAAAAGCATACATTCTGATAATAAGAACTAAACTCAGAGATGTGGCTATCTCAGCGAGGGTGGGAGGAAGAGACACAAGGGGCTCCAGTTAACATCTCGTGGTAGGTAGTAATACAAGTGCTCATGTATTATCATCTATAGTTTTTTTTATACTTGGGGTCTTTTCTTTAAATTTTTTTCTTAAAAAATCATTTCAACCAGACATCTCCAGGTGTTTGCTTGCCATTGACTTTTTAGGCATCCTGGGCTGTTCAGTTCTAGGAAATATGGTGGTACCAAGGTCCAAGAGGTCAGGTTACTCCCTATTGAGAACTCTTGCTGCTGCTGCTACTGTTGCTCAGTCGCTTCAGTCGTGTCCCCATAGACTCTGTGTGACCCCATAGATGGAAGCCTACCAGGCTCCCCCGTCCCTGGGATTCTCCAGGCAAGAACACTGAAGTGGGTTGCCATTTCCTTCTTCAATGCATGAAGTGAAAAGTGAAAGTGAAGTTGCTCAGTCATGTCCAACTCTTAGCAACCCCATGGACTGCAGCCTACCAGGCTCCTCCACCCATGGGATTTTCCAGGTAAGAGTACTGGAGTGGGGTCCCAGTGCAGTTAACTTCATGGAAAAATCTATTCCAGATTCAGCATTCTGAACTTAGCTTGCCATTTCAAGTGTACCTTTGGTTACAGGTGGCAGGGGTTATAGATCCAAAGCCTAATTGACTCTACAAAGAAAAGAAAATACAGGAGGAGAGCAGGTTTTGAAAGGTGAAAACAAGTTTCATTTCATAGCTTTGAGTTGATAGACTCAGAGGACATATACACCAAAGGACATACACTAATGGGATTCAGAGATAAGAGGTAAGAGCTTGGAGGAAAGGTTGGAACTAGAGCCTATACATTTTGGAAATTGAGTGAATGAATTTACCAAAGGAAAAAGAATAAGGAAAAAACAAAAGATGAAACTAAATCTTTAGGAGAAAGGATTAAAGAACAGGTGAGAGAGATGGAAAGAAATAGGTTGATGGACAAGTCAGTGGGCCAAGATCAGGAGAGTGATATGCCACAGATGTTAAGGCAGGAAAGTTTGAGAGATTTGTTCAGATTAATCCAGTATTTATTGAATGACTGTGGTGATCATTTTCTTGTGTAGCAGAGGAATCTTACGAGTGAGAATTGAGTAAAAGCCATTGGACTTGATAGTTGCAGTACGTTACCATGTTGCTGTAACTATACTTCTTGTCTATAATCTCTTTAAATGCAGAAGTTCTTTTTATTTATTTTAATCTGTGTCTGGCATAGTGTCTGGCATATTGTTAAGTGTTCAGTAGTAAATATGTAAAATGTTACATTGAATATAAAATGCACAGTTTTATCCTAGGACATAAAATGTTTTTACCATCTAGCCTATCTCTTCCACTGCTGTCAGTTCCCCCTTCTGCCTTTGAAAACAGTATTCTCTACTTTTTCAGTGTTTTTTCCTAGGGATCTTAGTTCCCCAGCCAGGGATCGAACCTGTGCCCCTGCTAGTGGAAGCAGGGAGTCTTAGCCACCAGGGAAGTCCTTTTAGTGCTTCTTTGATTCTAATTGTAATCTCCAGTTTGTGCATGCTAAGTCGCTGCAGTCATGTCTGATTCTGTGCATGCCAGGTCGCTGTAGTCATGTCCGATTCTGTGCAGCACTGTGGACTGTAGCCCTCCAGCCTTCTCTGTCCATGGGGATTCTCCAGACAAGGATACTGGAATAAGTTGCCGTGTCCTCCTCCGGGGGTCTTCCTGACCCAGGGATCAAACCCACGTCTCTTAAGTCTCCTGCATTGGCATGCAGGTTCTTTACCACTAGCACCCCCTGGGAAGCCCATAAACACCAATAATCTCCTTTAAAATCAATTTTATTATGTTTCTCTACACCTGGCCACATCCTTCAGCGTTGCTTTTTAAACCCCTGTATTACACTTCCTCCCATTACTCTCGCTTTAACTCAGTATAAAGAAGACAAATCTAACAGTCAGGCTATGCAGAGGTGGCATGGGCTTCCTGGGGGGCATACTGAGTTTTCTGTTTGGCATTTGGCAGGGTCAGAACCACCGCTTAAGGAAAGTGGAGGGTATTGAACACAGGTGGCTAGATAGCTCTTTTAAAAAATGTCAGCTTTACTGAGATATAATTCACATACTGTGTTGCACAATCAGTGGTTTTTAATAATAGTCACAAAGTTGTACAACCATCATCGGAATCAGTTTTAGAACATTTTAATCATCACCCCTCAAGGAAAAATAAAACCCATACCTGTTAGCAGTCACTTTGTTTTGCTCCCTCTCCACCCTCCCTCCCTCCCTCCACCAAGCAACCATGAATCCACTCTGCCTCTATGGATTTGCCTGATCTGGACATTTCATATTAATGGAGTCATATGTGGTCTTGCATGACTGACTTTTTTCCCTTCACTTAGCATCGTGATTTACAGAGTTCATCCATACTGTAGCATGTGTCTGTACTTCTTTCCTTTTGTATGGCTGAGTACTGTTCCATTGTACGGATATAGGGCATCTGTTTATTAATCAGTTGATGCACATTTTACTGTTATGAATAGTGCTGGCTTTAAACATTTGTGCGTAATTTTTTGTGTAAGCGCATTTTGGCGGCATTCTGGCGCCAGCAGCCTGAAGAGGCTGGGTAGAATTGCTGGGTCGTAAGGGATTGTTGACCTTTTTGAGGACCTGTCAGACTGTTTTCCGAAGCAGCTGCATTATTTTACATTCCCATCCAGCTGAGTGTGATAGTTCCTTTCTCCACATCCTCCCCAACCCTTTTTATTATCTTGTCTTTTTGATTATAACATCCTCGTGGGTATAAAGTTATATCTGATTGTAGATTTATTTACTTTACATATCTTCTTATAAATTTGGATTCTTGACCTTTATGAGATATGATGTTTTCTTTCATTTAGTGGATTGTCTTCCCTTTTTAAAAATGGTGTCCTTTGCAGCACAAAAGCATTAAGATTTGATGAAGCCCACTTGATCTTCTGTTGGTTGCTTGCGCTTTTGGAGGCATATCTAAGGACGTGTTCCCTAATCTCAGGCCACAAAGGTTTATGTTTATGTTTTTTTCCTAAGACTTTTATGGTCTCGGCCCTTACATTTAAGTCTCTATTTTGAGTTAATTTTTAGAAATTTAATGTGGTGTGAGGTGAGGGGCCCAACTCATTCTTTTCTATGGATGTCTTGTCCCCATAGCACTTTTTGAAAGACTGGATGGCTTTTAAGGCTCCTTCTGACTCTGGAGTTTCTATGATCCTTTGTATCATATTGATTTCTGTTACTGCCATTATTATCCAAGCAGATGGACAGTCAAGATTTCATATGCTGGCCATCCTTTTCCCAAGAACACATTGTGTCTAAAAGCAGGGATAACTATTATTAGTCTTTTATCAGTTTGTTCTAGATTTCTCAGTTGCTTTCAAGTCTATCCTCCTTTGACTTCTCTGATACTGGTTTGCTTCTGGCCGCCTTTGACCAGCTCAGGGTTTTGTTTTGTTTTGTTTTTTTCTTGCTCCTTTTGCACATAACTTTCACATGTCCTTCCACCTTTTTTTGGCATGGGGATTGTTCACTCAACTTAAATTTATTTATTAGCTATGTCATTTAGATAGCTCAGAGTTCCTTCTCAAGCCTAACTAGAATCAAGTAAAAATTTCCTCAGGATGTGCCACCAACACTTAGAATTTAACATGTGCAAATAGGTGTTCAGTCTTCCCCTAACCATAACCCCTCTCGGTTTTCCTCTTTGTTCTCTCTTGGTATCTTAAACCAACCTTCGAGTTTTCTAAACTGCCCCCCTCATTCATTGTTAAATACTGCAGATCATTACAAGGTAAAAGCCCTTGGATCCATCCTTTCCTTTCTACAGGCATAGCTGTCAGCTTGCTGATTTTCTGGACCCTAGTTTCTTTCTGTGTTTAGTCTTTACTCAACTGCTAGGATAATCCCCCTCAAACACCCTTCTTGTTAAATCACTTCCCTGATCGTAGACCCACAGTATTGAATTTATATGACACAAGTTAGCATTTAATCTACCTGCTTTCCTTGCCTTGCCCCTTGCTACGTCCCTAAAAGGATTTGGAAGTTGGCCTTGTTTATTCTTTCTCTGTTCGCATCCTTGTCTCATTGCGCATATTCCTCTTCTCCCGGTGTGCTTTTGCTTCTCTTCTCTTCTGAATCTCATTCCCTCCAATGCTTGATCCCATCTGACTCCTTTCCTTTTTTTGGCATTCTTTCAATACTTAGACATTTAGTTTGTCTAACAATAAGATCCATGATCCTCTGTTCATTTTTTGCTGTTTGTTTTGGGTATACTACTTTTTAAAAGCCTTGCTTCATGTGGGAACCACTGTTTCTGTTTCATTTATGGCTCTCCTCCTTTCCTGCCTGCAGTACAGAGTAATAATAGCTGTCCAGTACATCTTCTTGGTTGATGGAGCTATATAAGTTTTGGGGGGAGGGAAATGTGTGATGTTTAGCATCATCATCATCATTTTTCAGTTATAGAAATGCAAAATAATGCCTTTTGTGCCATTACTTGGTTTTAATTTTTTATATTTTGTTTTATGCCAAGTTTTGGAAATGGTGTTCTCAGTACAGTAAGATGGAACTCAACAACATATTACTACAGATAGTAAATCTACACTAACCACCAGATATATCAGATTCACTCAAGAAGATGGTTAGCTTTTTGGATGCTGACTAAGTATTTGTTCAAAGTGCATGATAGCCTTAAAGCTAGTAGTCACCATTTAAGCTATAAAGATCCTTGACAATTTAAGAGCAAAACAGTCACCAGCACCCAGAGTAAACTTCCCAGGTGACTCAGTGGTAAAGAATCTACCTGCCAAAGCAGGAGACCTGGGTTCGGTCCTTGGGTTGGGAAGATCAACTGGAGGAGGAAATGGCAGCCCACTCCAGGATTCTCACCTGGAGAATCCCGTGGAGAGAGGAGCCTGGCGGGCTGCAGTCCCGGGATCTCAAGAGTCGGCCACGACTGAGGGGCTGCACGTGAGCACAGCACCCAGGAGAAGGAGTAGAGGCCTGCTGTCTTCCTTCAGTTGCCTGAAGCTGTGCTTTGTGCTGACCTCCTTTCAAAAAGAAGCATTTCTTCTCATAATTTCCATGTCATCCGAAGTCATTGACAGGAGGGAAAAGAGGATTATTGGGGTGGAGCTTGTCCGAGAGAAGGTACAAAGCAGAGGGCAGCTCCTGGCCAGGGGCTGGCTGTCCACTCTGTGCCTGCCCACCCACACTCTCTCACCTCAGGAGCAGCAAGTGGACTTAAAGATAGTCCTCAGTTCACCACACTTGATTAACGTCATGAGCGCAAGCTTGCTTTCTTATTTCATTATTTTCTTTTTAATCCTTTACCTTCAGTCTACATGCCTGTTCCTTTCTCCTGTTCATATGCACCTACTCTAGTGTGTCTGTTTTATGTTCTTATGCCTACATATTTGTTTCAAAGATATGTAGTATAATTATGGTGTGTCTTTAGCTTACACGTGGTATTTGCTTATTTATTGTTTAACTCAGTGCTGTGCTTTTAAAAATATGTTCATGCTTCTGTAGGTACATCTAAAGTGTGTTTTCTGAAAGCTACATGAAATTCCATGTTTGTATCTACTCCATTTTGCTTTTATGTTCTAACAGTTACGGAGATCAAAGTTCCTTCAGGCTCCCTACTACAACATCATCACAGTGAACATTCTCACACAGGTCTATAAAGCCTATTGCTTGAATTCAGATATAGACAGCCTTATCTGAGAATTTCTCGGGAACTTATCCATTAGTGTGGGATCACTGGATCATAGGATATACCCTCAACATCACTAAGTACGGCCGTATCACTTAACAGAATGCCTGCATCCATTTACACTCTTACCCACAGTGCACGAGCGTGCTTGCCTCCCACATCTTGCCAGTACCTGCTATTACCCACCATTCTGATTTTTGCCCTTCTAATAGGTATAGTGCTATCTCATTGTTTAAATTGGTATTTTTCTCGTTGGTTTTACTTTGATCATCTCTTAATATACTTGTTAACCATTTGAGCTTCTCTTTCTGAGAGTTCCCTACTAATATCTTTTGGGCATTTTTCTGTTGGGCTTCCTCTGATGTTCATATCAAATTGTAGGAATTCCCTGACTATTCCAGAGGTTTGATCCCTTGTCAAGTTTAGATACTGCAAAAGCTTTTCCTTCTCTGTCATCTGTCTTAACCCCGTTCATGGTATTCTTTATTGAACAGAAATCCACAATTTTATTGAAATCAAATCCACCAGTTTTTTACCATATAGTCTGTATTCTCAGAGCCTGAATCAGGAAGTCTTTCTGTTCCTTAGTCTTTTCTGTCAGTGGTTTATCCACAGAAGCCTGTTTGCATGGCTTTTGAAGAGATGTCCTTTCTTTCTTTCTCACCTATGACTTGCAGGAGGCTTGACAGTTGGTGTTAATGTTTGGCTGCCCCGATGGAGGAAAACAGTGTGAGAAAATTGATGTGCACTCCTTTCTCTAAGCCCTGTTTTTCCACCCACAGAGATGAGCCCCTATGACCCTGTTTGTACTACGTGAATCCTGTCTGCTCAGCTGCAGCTGATTAGAAAGTGCCACATACCTACCCAAGCTGAGCCCTCAAAATCTTCCTGCAGGGAATTTGGAATTATGACCAGTCTCTGCTGACCTGTTGAAGGACATGCAAATTGAAGGGTTTGGGGGTGAACATCTTCATGTTCAAGGAGAAGCTAGTAACAAAGTAACAGAGAAAAAACAAAGAAACGGAAAAAAGCCTTCTGGCCCCTTAGAGAGGGAGAATGATTGAGGTACAATGTGAGAGGAGCTGTCCTGAATCCTGATGGCTTTCCAATTTCCAGTTGTGTTCTCTTCTGAGACCAAAATTATATATATTGCATTTCCTGACATGTATTAGTGGGGGTGGCTAACTGCTCTAACAGATAGACTCCACAGTGTATCATGGCCCTAACACAATAGAAGTTTATTTCTTACTCACATAAACAGGTCCAGATGGTGCTAAGTTGGTGGGGTGGCGACAGCAGAAGGCTCTGTGCTGCACAGTTATTCAGGAACTTGGGTTGATAGAGGCTCTGCCATTTTCAACACTTGACTCCCAAATGCCTCCCTAGGTGTCAGCATCCAGCCTGAAGAAAGGAAATGAACACAGAATTCAATACATGAGAAGTTGTATAGACCAGGCCTTGAACTGGCACCTGTCATTCACGTTGCTTTGGCTGGGTCTCATTCGCACAGCCACATTTAACTGTATGGGAAGCTGAAAAATGTCATCTCCCTGTGGACCAAAAAAGGAAGAGAAAATGGGTTTGGTGAACAGCTACATAGTGTTTATTATCTGTGTGACACTCTAGTGATACCTGTTCCGGTTTTTTCTTAAACTTGTTTGAGTTGGCTTCTATTATTTGTATCTCAGAATGTGACATGTTTCAAAATAGCTGTATTTAAAATAGTAGAAGAAATAAAGACTGGTTAATCTGTTTTCTCAGGGAAGTTGGGTCGATTTCCACCTATGATGCATCAGCAGCAGGCACCCTCAGATGGCCAGACCCCTGGGGCTCGTTTCCAGAGGTCTCACCTCGCAGAAGCCTTTGCAAAGGCCAAGGGATCAGGTGGAGGCGCTGGAGGAGGAAGTGGTGGAAGAGGCCTGATGGGCCAAATTATTCCCATCTATGGTTTTGGAATTTTTTTATATATACTGTACATTCTGTTTAAGGTAAGTGGAATCATCCTGATTGTATTACATCTATGAAAATCTATTATCATCATAATGAGAATCATTGTCGGCATTAAAACCCTTTGTATTTCAGAGCCCTTTTTTAAATCCACTGTCTCTAAATTTTGCCTCTTCTTTAGAAGATACTTAAGACAGTTGTTATCTCAGTTTCATAGATGAGAAAATCTTCACTCAGAACCCAGATAATTTGCGCCAGAATTCACAACTGAAAATGTAGAAGCAGGGCTTGAACCTGGATCCTTCTAATTCCTAATCCATTGAGCAATAAAGTTCAAAGCCTACCCTCTTGCTGCCCTTCCTGGTTTTTTTCTTGACTGGGCATCTTTGCAAGCTGTAAAGGCATAAAGATGTTCTAAGAAGAACTTTATCATTAGGGTTGGCATTGTGATTTCTAGGTAATCACTGTGAGGCCAAATAGTGACTATGCCAACACCACTTTTTCCTCCTTTTACCAGGAGTGCTATTTTTAATGTCAGTTGCAGTAATTCACTCAGTCGTGTCCGACTCTATGACTCCATGGACTATAGTCTGCCAGGCTCCTCTGTCCATGGAATTCTCCAGGCCAGAATACTGAAGTGTGTTGCCATTTCCTTTTCCAGGGGATCTTCCTGACCCAGGGATTGAACCCGGGTCTCCTGCATTGCAGGCGGGCCCTTTACCATCTGAGCCACCAGGGAAATCCTAATAGTAGTAATTCTCCTGAAACAGAACTGCCACATCCTGAAACTAAGCCTGATATTGCCTAGTTCTGAGGAGACATGATTTGGGTCCTTTAGAAAGTAGACTCCTAATTAAGTTCCGTGTCTAGGCAGGCCATGGCCCTTAGTACTGCAAGCAGAGGAAGCAGATTCACTTTGCCCTCCTAACTAGAGTACGAGGTCACTTTTCTCCTGCCTAGGAATTCAGCCAGCTCAACCTGGCAGCCCAGGTTGAGTCTTCAATGAACATGGGCAAAGCACATGACTTGTGAAGAGAGTGTTTTCTTGTGCCTCAATAGTTTTTCACTTGGGAACCTTCTGTTGGCTTTTGTGTTTTGCGATGTTTCTCTAATGTTGCTGCTTGATTTGATTTCTCCCAGCCTTTTTTTTTTTCATTTAATATGAGGGGTTCCGTGACTTTGAGGTTCTGAGCTGCTGTTGATGTGCTGTACCTCCTTCACTTCTCAGCTCTCAAGGGGGAAGAGTACTGCAGAGGACCAGAAGTGCTCTACTGCCACACCTGGAAACACCCACAGGAAAATTAGTGAGTGCCCTTTCAGTATTTCAGAAGTTTCATTGAGTCAGACAGCTGTAAAGCAGCCAGAGTGACAGTCTGTGGATATGCCTTAAAAGCATTTCTCAAAAGTTGTCCCAGTTTAATCTGATGGCATGTTTACCTTAGCTGGCTTCCCTGGTGGCTCAGATGGTAAAGAATCTGCCTGCAATGGGGAGACCCGGGTTCAGTCCCTGGGTCAGGAAGATCCCCTAGAGGAGGAAATGGCAACCCACTCCAGTATTCTTGCCTGGAGAATTCCACAGATGGGCTGTAGTCCATGGGATTGTAAAGAGTCAGACACGCCTAACACACACACACTGGGAATTCTCAAAAGTTTCCATGTTGATATTGGGCTTTTAAGGGACAGACAGTTATGAAAAGTACAGAACTGTCAGTTCATTTTTTGTTAACATATATTACAAATTAATATTTTACACTTAGAACGGGTTTCTTCTCATTTCCAGACTTCAGGATATTGGCAGCAAAATTCTTTGTTTCACGTAGAGGAAAACTGAGACAGTGAGATCAAGTCAGTTGCCAAAGTCAGTTATTAGATCTAGGGATCGAGTTTAATACTTCTGACTCTTGAAACATGATCATCAAATATTTATGGACCGACTAGCATATTCTATGCTCTCTGGAAAAATGAAATGTATGTGGCATGGCTCTTCACTCTGAGAATTTATAGTCTAGGATGAATGTTAGGAAAATATAACTGGTGAAAAGTTTATTGCCTAGAAAAAAGGGAGTTGGTGCAAGCCTTCTGGGAAATCGTGTCTGGCTGTGGAGGAGGCCTGATAGGGAACTTGAGTAAGACACAGCCTGAGACGGGGCAGCTGTGCGAAAGAAGGCATGAAGAGTAGGTCAGTTAAGCTGTTATTGCTGAAGGCCTTGGAGGCCAGACTATCCTGTGGATACTGAAGCCTCATCAGAGGTTTTTAAAAAGAAAGACATCATCAAAATGAAGAAAGGCTGCACCATTGAAGCATCTGCCCTCAGCCATAGTTGCTGTTTGTATTTACTCTGGATTCACCATGAAAATAGATATCCCAGTGGCTTCTGCATCCTGAAATCTTAAATATTCAGGTTTAAGTGACTGCAATCCTTGCTGTATTCTTAGCTGAGATAGTGTCTAACCAAAAGTGATGGTAAACACATCATAAAATTTTTTAAAAATATTTGTGAGCTAAAGAGTAGCAAATTCATAATGTCACATAATGCATTTAAAACAGAAAGAAGTAAATAAGATAAATTCCTAAGAGCAGCTGTCTTATGATATAGTAGCAGTTGTATCAACTTTTTATACTTCAATTTTGAATCATACACAAAATAAAAATAACCCAAGCATTTACATGGCACAGATGTTAATCGGATGCAGAAGAATATGTTATAAAAGTACTAAAAAGCCTTTGAAATGTTATATTTTATAGTGACCCTCTAAATATATCTGTGTAGGATGACACTCAGATATGAAACAGAATGACTAGATTATCTACATAATGAACAACATTTTATTTTCCTATTGCCTTAAAGTTTATTTCATGTGCTGATTGAGTGATTTACTTTTTTGTTCTACTTTTAGGACCTTAACATTAGTTTCAATAGATGTGCTCCTTTCTGACCTTTTTTGAGAAGACTGCTTCTGGGGGAAGGTTACACAGTTCAACCACAGATGACTGAAGTAGAAAACCGGGGCCAGGAACGTGTCAGCCCTAGTTCAAGTCTTTTTCTTTTGAAGAATTAAACTGTTATCTTCCATATGTTTCCAGATCTTAGGTACAGATGAAACAGTGCTCATTTCAAGGCTTTAATACCTTTTCGGAAGACCTTTACCAGATTTGGTACTTCATCCTCAAGTACTGTTTGAATTAGAAAGATGATATTTATCTTCATTTCTTCTTGGCTGACTGTGTAGGGCTGTGTTTTGCATTTGTAGGTGTTTCTTTGGCTGGTCCTGCTGTATTTCTGGGTGTAAGAAAGGGTGATTTATTCATCAGTTTCTAAATGTGTATCCTTTAGATCTTGGTACCTAGACCTCAGTACCCTTTGTGCTCTGATTGGATTAGCTGCAGAGACCGTCAGTCTCTTCTCTGAGTCTCAGGACCAGCCTGGATTATTGTAGAATGTCACAGCCGCTGTGTTTCAGAAAAGAGCTTAAGGAGTTGTATATGATGGTTCTCAGATTAATGCTTATTTTTCAGCCAATTTTGAGCTTGTTCAACTGCAAGAAAAACTGAAGGAAACAGAGGAAGCCATGGAAAAATTAATCAACAGAGTGGGGCCTAATGGTGAGAGGTACGTTTTCACATAACAGGGATCAGACTGTTGCCCATTAAGAGTTAATTCAAAATTTTATCTTTCTTTGATTTCTGGCCCACTTGATTTCACTTTATATTATTGTTATCATATTAGCATTTGCATATTATTTTTCATTTAACATTTCCATGCTCACACTTTCAAGTGTCATTTTCAAGAGTATATGTTCTGTGTTGTGCAACGTTATTGTGAGAGTGAGTAAATTTGTGAGTGGATGCCACAAGGAAAAATGACTGGGTTTTAAGGAAGTCATTTTCCTAGCTGTCTAAAAATGGCATTAAGTGAAACAAGATTATTAAATAGTGTGCTTTCTGTTTGAGACAAAATTCGGGGAGCCCAAGTATGCTCAGAGTAGGCATTTGTTTTTTGTTGACTGTGCCAGAACAGAACTGGATGTGTGAAGTAGGTGTCAGGAGCCAGACTAGCCCTTTAGGATGCCCCATGGCGAAGACACACTCTTCTTGCTACAAGGCTGGCTGAGGATCTGAAATGGTGGCTTTGGGGGTTAGTGGAAGTTGGCATCAACTAAGAAAACGCAGGTGTAGGAAGGCGAGAGAGGAGAAACTAGAATGTGAAATTGAGGACAAAGAGGGATTCGGTTCGTGCTCAGCCTTCTGACAAGGATGGGGTAGGAACTGGGGTGAATGGCATGCGGGAGGTCCCATGCAGGAGGTCCCATGCAGGAGGCTGTCTTGAAAGGTCCCTCCTGTAGACTCAGGGGCTCGATGTAGAGTCTCTGCCTCAGAAAACTGCTCTGCGTTGGCCCCTTCTGTTTGCCGTCCATGGTGCTGTTAGTGCCCCGTACTCTTTTTCCCTGCTTTCTGGCTCCTGCCTTGCCCATATGTGGCTGGATATGAAAAAAGTAAACATCCTCAAATTATAGTCCCTTGGTTTGGCTTTTCCCTGCAATGTCTACATTGCTGCTGAAGTGACCTTTTTAAGAGTGATTCCTGCCTATCTGGGCCCAGCACCCTTGACCTTCTTTTGGTCCAGAAAGCACAGTGACCATCTGGCCTTCTCCAGAGCAGTCGAGGTAGGTGTACATGTCTATACATGAGTATATCTGTGTGAGTGAGTAATACTATTTGGTGTTATTAGCAGTTACTAAGAACCAAGCTCTAAGCTAAATACTTTACGGACATTATCTGTTTCAATGTTTCGTATGAGTGTGACTAAACTAGTTTGTGCAACTATATGTGTCTGGCCTTTTCTGCCCTTCCCCTATACCACTCAGTCTGGGTGGGCAAGTACCCAACTTTTATAGACCCTTGTGCCTCAGAAAATATCGTACCCTGGCCTGGTCTGTTTGAAGCCCTAGGCAACACCTAAAGGTCAGAAAACTATCAGTGAGTATCTGTGGGCAGGGCCTCCCACCTGGGAGACCCAGTCACTCGGCCTTGGAGTAAGAAACTACGTGAAGATATTTTCTCACTATTACTCGCTGCTGTTCAGACTCCCTTAGCTCAGATCAAACAATGCTGCCATGCATCCCATCTGTCCCATTGCCCAAGCTAGGGATGCAGTACTGTGACTCCTAACTACTGTCTGTCCTCTTTGGGCCAGCCAGGATTGCGTCTCCACATTTCATGTGCAAAAGCAGAGGAGTTGTGTGTCTCCTCCACCACCCTGCCATCACCGTTGCATATGAAGTCGTGCCATATCACTGTTTCTGGGGCAACAGGCCCTAGCTCAGATTACTTACTCCTTGTCAGATGCTGGAGTGGGGACTCTCTGAAAACACATGGATTGCACTGCTTCATGGCAACTATTGTGTAAAATAAATACTTCCACAGTACCTGTCGGGAACCAGGGATCAGCTCTCCTTTCACTCAAGAGAGCATAGCTTGTGTCTCCCTTTCCCAGATCTCATTTTCCAGTCCACAGGAGGTGACTTTCTCTCTGAAACGCCTTAATCTAAAACCTTTTATCCTTATAGGTAGGCCCTATGGGTCTTACACCTTCAAAATTGCAAGGGCTAGGTAGCTACATGTTTTATATTCTTGTCTTTTTTATATTTAAATCCTTTAACTTTAGTTTCTGTAGCATTTTTTCTTTTACAAGTCTGTGCTTCTAGGGTTATTAGAAGAGCCCAAAATAACCCAGTATTTTTTCTATCAGATCAAGATTTTGTCACATTGCCAGGCTTCTGGGGGTCAAAAAGGGGATTTAAGACAAAGAAGACATGTTCATTTGCCTTCCAAGTCCTTTTATATAATATCACTCCGTAACTTTAAGATTTTACTTAAAATTCCCAATATATGCCATTTCTAATACTTAGTGCTTATAAAAGAATCAAAATATGGGAAAACTTTTCAGACAGCTTTCACCTCTGAGCAATATAAGTCTGCACATGTTTTAGAATAACTAGGCCTCCTAGAAGGTTGCTATTGTGCCATGTTCTGTCTGATACTAAGCAAACTCTAGTCCCAGGACACAAAGACTAAGGAAGGGGTCTCGGAACCAGAACTGAGGTGTCCTTATTTCTGTCCTGTGATCAGCAAAATTTCCTTCCTGGAGCAGCATGTCCAGCTGTAATTATTTACCTAGAAGCATGGAGTGCCCCGAGAGGAGACATGAGGGTGCAGCCTCTGGCAGCAGACACCTTGGCAGGCATGTTGTATATGTATGTGGGGCTGCACGTTTCTGGCAGGCATCGTTGGGGTATAAACTCTGCGAGGACAGGCTTAGTCTCTTGTCTGTTAACTGCGTTCACATAGTAGGTACTAAGTAAATACTTGCCATTGGAAGAGTATATATAGTCACTTTTGAGGTAAGCATTTGTACTCATCATGGTAGAAGAGTAAATCCTACCCATTCCTTGTTGGCATCCTTCTCTTCCTTTCCTGATCTTTGTACGCAGAGTTCTATAGGATATGTCACATAGATAGCTGCTCTTTTCCTCATCAGACAGAAAATGTCTTTTGAGTGAATGGACATCCAAAACAGAGCTCATCATCTACCCACAGATGAGCCTATTCTACCTGTAATGTTCCGCATCTTAGCAAACAGCTCCACCAACTACTTAGTTGCCCCAAAGAGGAATTAAATGTCATCTTTGATTCATCTTTTCTTCACTTCTCGTATCTCATTAATTACCTGTCCTGTCATTTCTTCCTGGTTAATAAGTGTCTCCTTGCAAAACATTCTAAACTCTACCAGGGCAGGAATTTTCCTTTTTATTCCTGGTGCCTAGCACAGGACAGTAGTAGGCTTTAGAAAAGTATTAGTTGAAATGGAAGAATGAGTGAGCAAATGGAGAATGCCTTAACTTTTTTCCTGTAAAGAAATTGTTGGGGAGGGAGGTGGGAGGGGGGTTCATGTTTGGGAACGCATGTAAGAATTAAAGATTTTAAAATTTAAAAAATAAAAATAAATAAATTTTAAAAAATTAAAAAAAAAAGAAATTGGTGTCTTTTAATTTTTTTTTTTTTTTTTGGTCCATGTTGTGTGGTATGTAAGATCTTAGTTCCCTGACCAGGGATTGAACCTGGGTCCCCTGTATTGTAATAGATTATGGAGTCTTTGGACTGTCAGGGAAGTCCTGAGAATGCCTTTACTTTTGACATAGGTCAGAACTAACTCGTGGTTTCTTTTCCTCTAATTTGCCTCCCTTCACTTCCTGCTTTCCAAACCAGTGGATTATGTCTTTCAGCCCTTCATTAGGTCCCTGTTGCTTTTGATTATGAGTAGAATGTTTTACATGACTTACGTAGTCTGGGCTCTGCATACCTCAGTTGCTTTATCTTTCCCCATTACTCTTCTCCATGTCTGTGATCCATCCACACTGAATACTTGCTTTTCCTCTGAAGTACCTGTGCATTTTTGCTTCTAGGACTTTGCATATACTTTTTTCCTTTGCTTGGGTGTTGCCCCAACCCCCTCCCCACAGACACTTATTTTATTGGTTCCTTGTCTTAGAGGTCTCAACTTAGTCATCATTTCCTCTGAGAGCCTTTCCCTGGACCCACAACTTGGTTAGGTGTTCCTCCTACATGATCCCAGGCCACCTATGTTTACTGGATATTGTAAGCATCATGTTACTTCCTAATCCTCTGTTAACTTTTCTGGCTTCCCTCATGCCTTATAACCTTCTTGAGAATAGGGAGTTTTCATTATTCAGACTTGCATTCCTAATGCTGGCACAATCGACAGTGTCTGTACATGTTAAAAGAATGAATGAGGTGGATGTAAAGAAAGTACTTTAAAGCAGACATTTTCAGCAACAATTAGAATATTTTTGGTACCTATTTTGATTTGCACAACCCTCTATGGCTGTCAATTGCAAGTATTATTTTCTCTGTAAGGCACTGCATCTCAGAGAAAAGGTGTGCTCTAGGAGTGTGTATTAGTTTTCTGTGGCTGCTGTAATGAATTATCCTGACCTTAATGCCTTAAAACAATACACATAGTTTCTTACAGTTCTATATGTTAGAAGTCCTACATTGGGCTAAAATCAAGGTGTTGGCCAGACTTTTCCCTGCATTCTAGAGGTTCTGGGGTAATATCTTTCCTCGCCTTTTCCAGATTTTAGAAGCTGCCTGTATTCCTTGGCTCATGAACTCTTTCCTCTACTTTCACAGCCAGCAACAGTGAGTTGAGACTTTAGCCTCTTCTGCCTCCCCATTCTGCTTTTAAGGACCTTCATAAATGCATTGTGTCCTCCCAGATAATCCAGAATACAGCCCAAACTGGTAGGAATATTATAGCATCAACCAAAATAAAGCACAGAAGAATGAAGATAAGGCTTTGCAGTATGAGTCTTGAGTTCAGCTTTGAGTATGGTTGAAGAAACCTCAGCGCATCCATGTATTGTATATGTATAGCTGAGTCCCTTCACTGTTCACCTGAAACTATCACAACATTGTTAATTGGCTCTACCCCAATACAAAATGGTATGTTTAAAATGAAAAAAAAAAAAAAAACAGAACGTCCATGTATGATAGAAAATTGAAAATCAATAGAAAATTGGGGTATTGTGGTCAGAACAAAGGACCCAAGTTTGGAAGTGTCCATTTGGCTGGGAGTAAGAGGCAGAAAAGATGAGATTACCAAATCCTTGAAGCATGTTATGTCATGTGGCCATTGCCAGCAGTCTTCTGCTGGTCTGATTTCTTTTCTCATTTGAGTGATGTTGTACGAAGCTGTTTCATTCTGTGTTTAACTCTTGGATTCAGAACTTAATGACTCCTCGGAGTTTTGAAGCATTCAAAAGTTTGTGTTGTCTCCCAACTTGACCTTTTATTTTTCTAATGTCTTGGAATCAGCCATACCCAACCTCACCTAGCTTACCTGTTCATGCAGTTGCTAATGATCCTGGGCCACTAGGACATGGTTTTGAAGGGTGAATTTAAGATTAATTTTAGTATAGTGACAAGGCCTCCAAGTAGAAATGCCCAGGAGGTAACTGGAGTTATGAGACTGGCCTTTGTGTGAGAAGTCAAGGTTAGAGGTAGAGTCTGAGCATCATGTATGTAGACGTGATGGTTTAGTCTGTGAATTGGGTCTGCTTCCTGAGGACATGCCTATAGGAGTGGATAAACAGGAGCCCTGGGATTGAGCCTTCAGGAAAACCATGTTGGAGGAGGAGGACATTTCAAGGAGAAGATGGGCCGCAGTACAGAGAAGTCAAGAGGAATGAAATGTGATAAAAAGACTTAGACTTAAGAGTAAAGTGGTCGTTGGAGAATTCCCTAGTGGTTCAGAGGACTCCATGCTTCCATTTCAGTGAGTACAGGTTTGATCCCTGGTTGGGGAAATAAGGTCCTGTGCGCTGTGTGACAAAAGGGACAAAAAATAAAGTGGTCATTGATTTTCACAAGGTTTGGTAAAATGATGGAGTGGCAGCCAGATATCAGGGAGGTAGAAGAAAATGGACGGTGAGGAAGTGGGGACCAGTCAAGCTAACACATTTATTGAGCACTTAAAATGTTCATGGCAGTGTGCCTATACTGCAGTGAACTTATTTCTGACATCCAGGATTATCAAACCAAATTGAGACAATGAGGAAACCATGAAAGTGCTTATTGCAATAAATTCAGAAGATGTAAAGTGGACCATGATTAGCTGCCTCATGCATGATGCAGACACTGAGTACACCTGAGGACACTTTAGTTTGGAATTCTCTAAAGAAAGCGTCTCTCTTCTGTTTCTGCTTTTCTTAGCCTACCCATATCCCTTTAAATTAAGGGCTCTGATTTTCCATGAATTAGAAAACAAAGTCAAGACTGTTGTATTCAGTAAAAATCAGAATGTACTAAGTACAGTCCAGAGAAGTAACATGTGCAACGTGTTGTGATAATCACATAGACTCTTTGAGCTAAGGGTGACCCAGCTACCCCCAGAAGCCTCCCACAGAATCAGTTGTCATAACAACAAGAGTTAGGGGTTATAGAACAGATGAGTAGTTAAGGTGAGTCAGGACTCCTCTGCTGATGGAAAGTATAAAGCAGCTGTTCACATGCATGTAGAACACACAGGCTTTCCTCAGTTCAGAGCTTTGAGACCATTTATTGTAGAAAAAGTGGAGCTCCTGGGGTTTTTATTTTCCTCCCACTGAGATCTATAAAAATGTTGCACCTACATTTTCCTCAGTTAACATGTTAATATTGACAGGAGAAGCAGTTTTCTCTTCTTCCCTGTTAGTCATTAAGGGTAACATAATGTAGGTTAAATGTAAAAAGAAACATAGGCTTGGGACTGGGAAAGATTGATGACACCACCATGAGGCTGGGACAGAATATATCATTTCTTTCCTCTTCATGGGTGTTATATTGACTTCGAGTGCTTTGGGGTTTTAAGAGGAGAATAAGTAGCCTCTGTTAAATCCTGCCAGTAGATAAAACTGGTCCCAAAGCAGACAATTCTCAGTCTTACTGAGTGGGGCCTTGCCTGCCTGTTGATACGATGCAGCGCTTCCCTCTCAGATCATCACATGTTATCCTTGAGCCTCATCTTACTCATGCAGGCATTTCTCCAGAGCCAACACAGCTGAATGAGGTGGTCAC
Source organism: Ovis canadensis (assembly GCF_042477335.2). NCBI lineage: Eukaryota > Metazoa > Chordata > Mammalia > Artiodactyla > Bovidae > Ovis > Ovis canadensis. Next base: position 52,286,448 of record NC_091259.1, read on the forward strand.
ATACAGGTTTTCTAAAGTGTGGAACTTGAGCACTGTGCTTCAAGAATTGCACTGAATGTTATTACGACTTAGGAGACTAGTTTTAGGTAGAGTGCTGACATTAACTAACAATGTGAATAAATATATAATTTCTTCTCCATGGGCCTCAGTTTCCCTAGTTCCTTTGGTCTGGATGATTTGTCAGAATGATCCAACTCTCACATTTTAGAATATGTCTTTATTTCTGCACAAGTAGGTTCAGCCTGGCAATTCTAGGGTTGGCCTAGTAGCATATTTTTCCCTCATCCAGGCAAGTGGTCCAGCACATTTTCTTTTGATGACATTACTGCAGAGAAAAGTGGCTTGTAGTAAATGGAGTAATGTAAGTAATGGTGAAACTGCTTGAGGATAGGGAATCAGGGCAGTGAGGTGTACTGTGAAAGAACCTGAAGGCTGAGATATCTGGAGTCTTGTCCTAGAACTGACATTAAATCATTCTGGGACCTCGGACAATCACTTCCTCTGTTCTAGGCCTTAGTTTTCCCATTTATAAAATCAAAACATTGAACTAACATCTCTGGTTCCCATCTATGCAGTTCCAGAATCAATTCCTACAGTAATTATCTGTTGCTATTGAACTTGTTATTCTAGAGTCCAGACAGATCATAGTAATGTCTATGTTCACTGCCTAGGAGTATTTGCTACTAACTAGCTGGATTGTCTACTGTTTCTAAGCAGAGCACAGACTGTGACTTCTGACCAAGAAAAACGATTGCTTCATCAGCTCCGAGAAATCACCAGGGTCATGAAAGAAGGAAAATTCATTGATAGATCCACTCCAGAGAAAGAAGCTGAGGAGGCCCCTTATATGGAGGACTGGGAAGGTAAACAGTGTTTTCTTATTTCTTTGTTAACCGTCAGCCCAGAAAAGAGATCTTCACAGAATTTTTAAAATCAGCTTTATTACTGAGGTATAATATATACACAGTTCACCAATTTTAAGTGTATGGTTGGATAAGTTTTGACAGAGAGTTGTATAATCATATCACAGACATGAAATAGTCATGATACTTCCATCATCGCAGAAAGTTACCTTTCCCTTTGCTGCTAATCCCCTTCTGCCCTGGCAACAGCTGAACTGCTTTCTGTCCCTCTAGCTTTACCTTTTCTGTATCATTGGGCCATACTGCACATGTTCTTTTGCATTCTGGCTTCATTGATTTAGTGCAGTGCTTTTGAGCTTCATGTGATGAGTGTATTAGTAGTTCTTTCTTCTAATTGCAAAGTAGTGTTCTGTTGTCTGGATATAGTTTGTTTCTCCATTCACCAGTTTAGGAACTTTTGGGCTGCCAACTTTGAGCTATTATGAATCAAGCTGCTGTGAACTTTTGCATACACATTTTTATTGGAACATATATTTGTATTTGTTTTGGTATATCTCTAAGAATGAGATTTTGGGGTTTTCTACGTGTATGTTCAACTTTGGAAAGCAGGTTGATTATTCTAAAATAATTTTGCCTTCCCATTTTGCAGTGTATGAGAATTGCAGTCACTCCACATCCTTGGTATCACTTGGCATCGTCAGTCTTTTTAATTTTAGCTGTTCTAGTGAGTGTGTAGTGGTATTTAGCTTGTGACTGTGGTGTGAATTTCCCTAGCAACTAGTGATGTTGAACATCCTTTCATGTACTGATTTGTCATCTGTCTATCTTTGGTGAAGTGTTTGTTCACATTGTGTGCCACTTTCTTGAGTTGGTTATATTCTTACTGAGTTGCAAGAGTTTCTTCTGTATTCTGGATATAAGTTGTCAGTTATGAATTTTGCAAATATTTTCTCTTAATTGTGATTTGCTTTTTAATTTTCTTAGTGGCATCTTTCAAAGACCAGAATTTTTTTTTTCATTTTGATGAAGTCCAGTTTATCATTTTCTCTTTTATGATTCACTTTCTTTGTGAGCTTTTAAGAAATCTTTGCCTTACTCAAAGTTACCTAAATCTTCTGCCTTCTTCTAGAATTGTATGGTTTTAGCTCTTACATTTAGGCCTGTGATCTATTTTTTACTTTTTATATACAGTGTGCAGTATCAGGATGAGGTTAATATTTTTCCATATTGATATTCTATTGTTATTTATTTTGTTATAAACAAAATTTTGTTATATTTAATTATCTTGGTGTGTTGGTTGGAAATCAACCAACCCTTCCCTTTTGGAAAATGGAAAAATCAATTAACCACATATAGGTGGGTGTATTCCGGATTTTCTGTTCTGTTTCATTGATCTTTGTGTGTATACTTATACTAAAATCACAATGTCTTTATATTGACTTGAAATCTGGTCAGGCTAGTTCTTCAACTGTTTTTTTCCAAAATTATTTTTGTAATTCTGGGCCCTTCACATTTTCATATAAATTTAAAATCAGTATGTTCTGTTCACTCACTTAGCCGTGTCTGATTCTTTGCGACCCCATGGACTGCAGCACGCCAGGCCTCCCTGTCCATCACCAAGTCCTGGAGTTCACTCAGACTCACGTCTATCGAGTCCGTGATGCCATCCAGCCATCTCATCCTCTGTCGTCCCCTTCTCCTCCTGCCCCCAATCCCTCCCAGCATCAGAGTCTTTTCCAATGAGTCAACTCTTCACATGAGGTGGCCAAAGTATTGGAGTTTCAGCTTCAGCATCAGTCCTTCCAATGAATATTCAGGACTGATTTCCTTTAAGATTGTCTGGTTGGATCTCCTTGCATCCAAGGGACTCTCAAGAGTCTTGTCCAACACCACACTTCCAAAGCATCAGTTCTTCGGCACTCAGCTTTCTTTATAGTCCTACTCTCACATCCATACATGACCACTGGAAAAGCCATAGCCTTGACTAGACGGACCTTTGTTGACAAAGTAATGTCTCTGCTTTTTAATGTGCTGTCTAGGTTGGTTGTAACTTTTCTTCCAAGGAGTAAGCATCGTTTAACTTCATGGCTGCAGTCACCATCTGCAGTGATTTTGGAGCCCCCAAAAATAAAGTCTGACACTGTTTCCACTGTTTCTCCATATATTTGCCATGAAGTGATGAGACAAGATGCCATGATCTTTGTTTTCTGAATGTTGAGCTTTAAGCCAACGTTTTCACTCTCTTCTTTCACTTTCATCAAGGGCCTCTATGTTACTTTCTACAAAAAAAAAAGCCTGATGAGATTTTGATTGGCATTGTATTGATTCTTTATTTTTTATTTTTTTTTAGTTACATTTTTTATCTTTAATACTGTTAAAATTTTTCCAGTTTTAATTAACATATTTTATATAATTTTCAGGTGTACAACATTATAGTTTGATTTATATAGGCATGCATAAACAAACATATATATGGTAAATAATTATAATAGGTTCATCTAAAATCCACCTTTTCACATACATACAGTAAGAGGAATAAGAAGAGAAAAAATTGTTTGTGATATGAACTCAGGATTTACTCTCTTAACAACTTTCCTGTTTTTCATACATCAGTACCTAGTACTTATTTAACTTATAACTGAAATTTTGTACTTTAAGCCATCTTCCTCCAATTTCCCCTCACCTCATCTTTCACTGCTAGTAACCACAAATTGGATTTCTTTTTGTGAGTTTAGGTTTTTTTGTTTGTTACTTTAGGTTCCATATGTAAGTGAGATCATATAGCCGTTGTCTTTCTTATTTCACTTAGCATAATACCTTCAAGTTTCATCCATGTTGTTACAAATGGTAGGTGCTTCTCATTCTTCTATGGCTGGATGATATTCTGTTGTGTATATGTGTGTATGTATATACACACATGTGAGCTCAGTATCCCAGTTGCATCTGACTCTTTCCAATCCCATGTTTTATAGCCCACCAGACTCCTCTGTCCATGAGATTATCTTAGCAAGAATATTGCAGTGGGTTGCCATTTCTTCCTCTACAGGATCTTCCCAACACAGGTATTGAACAGTGGTAAAGAATCTGCCTGCCAAGGCAGGAGTAACAGGAGATGCAGGTTCAATACCTGTGTATTGATTCTTTAGATCAGTTTGGAAAAATTGACATCATAACAATATTGAATCTTCTAATCCATTAACATTTTTATCTTTCCATTTATTTAGATCTTTAGTTTCTCAGCAATGTTTTATAGTTTTCAGTATTTAGGTCTTGTACATGTTTGTAAATTTATCCTTAAAGTTCATATTTTTGATATAATAAGTGATATTTTAAATTTTTTAAATTGCTTATTGCTATCTGTGTAGAAACACTATTTTTGTTTTCTGATCTTGTATCCTGTGACTTTCTTAAACACACTTCTAGAAGCTTCCTTTTTTTTCTTCAGATTTTTTTAAGATTAAATTTCTTTAAACTTGCTATGTAGATAGTCTCAAATTATTTATATAAGACAGTTTTACTTCTTTTCAATATATAGGTCTTTTCTTTTCTTGGCCTACTGCACTGGCTAGAACCTCCTTGCACAATATTGAATAGAAGTGGTGAAAACAAATATCCTTGCTTTCCTGATATTAGGTGGGAAGTGCTCACACATCCTCCATTAATATGATGTGAGCTCTTGGTTTATCATGGATGTTCTTTTCCAGTTGAGGAAGCTTCCTTCTGGTTTTACTTTGCTGAGAGTTTTTCATCATATATGGGTATTGAGATTTTATGAATGCTTTTTGTTAATCACATGAACTGATCATACTATTTTTCTGTTTTGATGACTTAAGTTAGTGAATTATACTGATTTTTTTTTGTAAAGAAGAGTTTGTGTAGGATTACTTATTTATTCCTTGAATGTCTGGCAGATTACTCCAGTAATACCATCTGGGCCTGGAGTTTTCTTTGTGGCAAGACTTATATGACTCTGAATTTAATTTCTTAACATGAATTGCCCTGTATCAGTTTATTTCTTCTTGAGTGAACTTTCATAGATTGTATCTTTCAATGAGTTTACATATTTTATTCTCAATATCAAATTTATTAGTATAAAATTATTTATAATATTCCCTTATTTATTTAACATGTGTAAGGTTTATAAGGATGTGTCCTATTCTTCTCCAGATATAGGTAATTGGGCCTTTTTGTAATTTTTTTTTCCTGATTAGACTGATCAGAGGTTTAGCAACACTGTTGATCTTTTCAAGAGCTATACTGTGGTTTGGGTTTTTTCTTATTTCCTATTTCATTGATTTCCATGGCTTACTTAGGGTTTGACATTCTTTTTCTAGTTTCTCAAGGTGGAAGCTTAGATCCTTGATCTATTTTTGGCCACTGTTTCATTAATGAGATAGCTCTCTTGAGCTTCTGTGCTCTCTTGATTCTCCAGTTGCATATTTGTTAGATTTTTTGATATTGTTCCACAGCTCACATGTGGCCTCTTTTTTTTTTCTTCAGTCTTTTGTTTCCACCATGCTTAATTTTGGATCGTTTTCCTATGTTTTCAGCTTTATTAATGTTTTTTTCCAGTATATAATCTGGAAGAGATTATATATTCTTATATATGATATATAAGAGCAGTATATAATCTGCTCTTAGTCTCATTCAGTGTGTTTTTAATCTCAGATACTGTATTTTCATCTCTAGAAGTTCTGTTTGGGTTTTCTTATGTCTTTCATCTCTCTCATGTATTTTCTTCTACCTGCTTGAACATATGAGACATAATTATAACAGCTTTCTTAACAGACCTACTGCTGGTCTTATTTTCTGTGTCATCTCTAGATCTCTTTCTGGGTATTGATATTTTCTCCTTGTTATGGGTCCTCATTCCCTGCCCTTCATGCTTGCCTGGTAAATTTTGATTGGGTGATGGGGTATTGTGAGTTTTACATTGTGGAATGCTAGACTTTGTCTTAGTACTTTAGTGTTGGACTTCTTTCTAATACACAGTTAAGTTACCAGAGATCAGGTGGATCCTTCAGTGCTCGTTTTTAAGGTTTGTTAGAGTGGGTCCAAAGCAACCTTTATTCTGTGACTAATTTAGCCCTGTTAGTAAAGCAGTATCTTTCTCTGGACTCTGCCTGATGCTCCACAAGGTCTTTCCACTTTGGCTGGTAAGGACACGAACTGTTCCCAGCTATGTGTGAGCTCCAGGAATTTATAGGCCTAATGCTTTTAGCATTTCTTTCCTGGCCCTGGTTAGTTTTATCCCATATATGCACAGATCCTAACACAGTTACAAACATTAGGAGCTCCCTCTGTAGATCTCTGGAGCTCTCTTTGCGAAGCTCCTTTCCTTCCAGTATTTTTCCCTATATATTCTCACTGCTCCAGTCTCCCTGAACTTTGTGTTCCAAGCTCAGTGAGACCACTGGGCCCTGCTTCCCTTTTCTCAGGATCCATGACTACTTTTGTTACGTAATGTTTGAAAATTGGCTCTTCATAGGTTTCATTTGATTTTCTAGTTGTTTAACGGGGGAATCCTCATGCCTTCATTATTGCCAGAGCAGAAGTAAGAGCATACATATTAACATCAGAATAATCCTAGGTATATGAAATAGTTAAGGATGGAGGGGAGAAACCTTAAAAACTAGGAAAGAAATAGTTGTGAATAGGTATTCGCTCTTGGCAGGAAAAAATTTCTTGAGCATAAAAGCAGTACAAGATCTCTTCATCATAAAAACAGAAATTAGGACTAGAGGGGAATTTCTTCAGCTTGATAAAGAGAATCTATGAAACCTACAGTTAATGTTATATTTAATGGTGAACAATGAGTGCTTTCTCCCTAAGATTGGGAACATGCAGGGATGACTACTTTTATTCAGCATGGTGCTGAAAGTTCTAGGTAGTACAGGAAGAAAAGAAAAGGAAATAAAAGGCCTGCTTGCAGGTGACATGATGGTCTGATAGAAAACCCTGAGGAATCTATTTTAAAAGCTAAAACTAATAAATGAGTTCAGCAAGGTAGATAAACATACAGAAATCAATTGTATTTCTGTACACTAGAATGAACGTGCTGGCGTTAAAATGAAAACTTTGTAATCATTCAAAAAAATGAATGATTTAGGTGTAAATTTCACAGAACATGTACAGGATTTGCATGCTGAAAAACCATACAACACTAATGAAAAAATGAAAGGTCTATTAATAAATAAATGGGGAGACAGACTGTGTTTTTCTCACTTGCATTCATTTCACATGCTAGCAATGTGATGCTCAAATTCCTTCAAGTTAAGCTTCAGCAGTATGTGAACAAAGAACTTCCAGAAGTACCAACTGGATTTAGAAAAGGGAGACGAACCAGAGGTCAAATTGCCGACATCCACTGGATCATAGAAAAAGCAAGAGAATTCCAGAAAAACACCTACTTCTGCTTCATTGACCACACTGAAGCCTTTGACTGTATGGATCACAAAAAACTGGAAAATTCTTAAAGAGATAGGAATACCAGACCATCTTACCTGTGGCTCTTGAGAAACCTGTATGCAGATCAAGAAGCAACAGTTAGAACTGGACATGGAACAATGGATTGGTTCAGAATTGGGAAGAGAGTATGTCAAGGCTATATATTGTCATCCTGCTTATTTAACTTATATGCAGAGTACATCATGAAAAAATGACATGCTGGATGAAACACAAGCTGGAATCAAGATTGCCAGGAGAAATATCAATAACCTCAGATATGCAGGTAACACCACCTTTATGGCAGAAAGTGAAGAGAAACTAAAGAGCCTCTTGATGAAGGTGAAAGAGGAGAGTGAAAAAGCTGACTTAAAACTCAGCACTCAAAAAACTAAGATCATGGCATCCTGTCCCATCACTTTATGGCAAATAGAAGGGAAAACAGTGGAAATAGTGACAGACTTTATCTTCTTGGGCTCTAGAATCTCTGTGGATGGTGACTGCAGACATGAAATTAAAAGATGCTTGCTTCTTGGAGGAAAAGCTGTGACAAACCTAGACAGCATATTATTTCTTGCTGACAAGTCTGTGTAGTCAAAGCTATGGTTTTTGCAGTAGTCACATACAGATGTGAAAGTTGGACCATAAAGAGGGCTGAGCGCTGAAGAATTGATCTGTGGTGTTGGGAGAAGATTTTTGTGAGTCCCTTTGGACTGCAGGGCTTCCCTGGTGGCTCAGATGGTAAAGATCTGCCTGCAATGCGGGAGACCCGGGTTTGATCCCTGGGCTGGGAAGATCCCCTGGAGAAGGAAATGGCAACCCATTCCAGTATTCCTGCCTGGAGAATCCCATGGACAGAGGAGCTGGTAGGCTACAGTCCATGGGGTCGCAGAGTTGGACACGACTTAGCGATTTCACTTTTACTTTGGACTGCAAGGAGATCAAATCAGTCAATCCTAAAGGAAATCAATCCTGAATATTCCTTGGAAGGACTGATGCTAAAGCTGAAGCTCTGATACTTTGGCCACGTGATGTGAAGAGCCAGCTCACTGGAAAGACTGATGGCTGGGAAAGACTGTAGCAATAAAAAGGAAGGGACTACTCATAAATGCAGCAGTTTGGATAAACTTCTAGATATGTTGAATTAAAAGAAACTAGTTGTAGAAGGTTATTATGTCATGTGATTCTATTTATATAACAGTCTTGAAATGGCAAAATTATAGAAATGGAGGACAGACTAGTAGTTGCCAGAGGTTAAGGAGGGAATTAGGGGCAGGAGGGAGTAGGTGTAGCCATTAAAGGGCAATATAAGGGATCCTTGTGGTGATAGAAGTGTTCCTGTATACTGACTATACCAGTATTAACATCCTGTTGTGACATTATAGTGTGTAGTTTTGTAAGGTGTTATCATTAGAAAAAACTAGATAAAGAGTACATAGGATTTCTGTATTTCTTATAACTACACATGAATCTACAATTAACACAAAATAAAAAAACTAAAAAAACAATGCAAGAAATTATAAGGGAGAGGATACCATAACATTAAACTTACATGGTGTATATAAAATTTTTACTTTCTGTAGATCAGATAAGGTCGAAAAGTTTTCAGAACGAACACTAATTTAGAAAAATATTCGTAACAAATATGACTGGTAATCAGCAAAGAAGACGGTATCTTTAATATATACAAAGTTCTACAAATAATTTAGGAAACACTGATCTCCACCTGACTATGCAGTGCACAAAAGAAAAAAGTTCAACTGGCTACAAAACAGAAGAAAAATTATTTCATTCTCAGTAAGAATCAATGAAATGAAAAATGGAATGACTTCTTTCCTTCCGAACTGCACATCTTCTTTATATAACCTGTTCACAAATAAGGTAAAATTATTCTTATTTATTTTCTACCTACTACTTAGGTTTTGTTGAAATTATGTAGAGTTTTAGCTCCAAATGATTTATGTAGCTTTTAAAGATATTAGCCTTTTCTAAGTATTTAACAATGTCATTAAATTTCTAACCACATTGTCAATAATTATTTATTTTACATTGATAATTCTTACAGATTTCATTTTTTTACCACTTTCTTGTATATACTATCTTCTTTCTTTAATTTAAACTTTTGATTAATTTTTGTATCTGTCAGAATACTTTCTTAAGGTCCTCCTCCAGCTCCCCCAAAATAGAAGGGTGTGCTTTCTAAGTATTGGACCTAACCATTTTTCACCTTGATACAAATAATTTTTTGGATGGATATAAAATTATATGATCATTTTTTTCCCTTATAAGTCTGAAAACATTGCTTCATTCTCGACTTTCATTTGATGTTGAAAATGATAACTCTTATCCCAGTCTTATTCTTTTTCTCAGTGGGCAATCTGTTTTTGGTTAGCTAGTTTGTTTTCTGTCTGGAAATTTGTATTCTTTTTATACTTAAAAGTTTGAATTTGTAAAAGTTCATCAGCATATATCTGACTGTGTGTTAATGTATGGATTTTTCAAAGTATTTTTACCTAGCATTTATCCATCTGAAGACTTGGGACTTTATTTCAACTCAAGAATATTTTCTTATAATTTCTTTGATTATTGCTCCCATTTAATCTACTCTGCCCTCTCACTGTAGAATTGTAGTAATTCTAAGATTGGATCTTGGATAGGTCTTCTGTGCAGCTTATCTTTTTTCTCATAATTTCCATTTCTTTGTCATATTTATCTTTGAATTCTTTGAAGAATTCTCAAGGAGAATTCTTTACCTTGGACTTCTAATAATATATTAATTTGGTTTTCAGTCATGTCTATTTCAACCTACTCTTTTCTTCCTTATTCAGGTTAAAATTTTTTTGCTATTAGGATTTTCAGTTTCTGACAGCTCGTTCTTATATTCTGTTTGCTCCTTTTTTTTATATTGAAGCCTGACTGGTTTTATACATACAATAACCAGTTGAATATTACTGGAAATGTCAGTTAAAAGCTGATTGACCTTAACTTCTGTTTCCTGCATTGACTTTTTTAAGGGGCTCTTTACATAGTTTGCGTAGTTTGGTTCCAGTTTTGATCGGCTGACTTCCTTGTAGGACCAGTGAGTGTTTGTTTCTTGCTTATGTTTTAAGTTCCTGCGTAATCAGTACGTTGGTGGATATGGGCTACTCAAGTAGTTAAAATGTGAGTCACTGTTTAATTTTCTTCAGCAGGCTTCCCCATAATAAACCAAGGCAGATAGTCATGAAATTCCAACATTAAGCTTTGTTCTTGGTTTAGGGAGAAGGCAGAAACATGCCAGAAAACAGCCTTCATTCTTAAGCATTCAGTAGCTAGGAGCTAACTAGAAGTGGACTTCCCCAACCTCTGCCTTTGACCAGAGAGACTGTGAGGACCTTGGGTAGCTAAGCTCCAATGTCCCCAGCATAGTTAAACCTGGGAACTATAAGACTGCATTGGCGAGATTCTTGACACACTACTATAGTGCTGGTGAGGATGTGAGAAGATGGAGTTTTTTTATATCACTGGTAGGACTAAAAATTTATACCATTCTTCTGGAAAGTAATTTGGCAGAGTATAAAAAAGGCTTTTAAAATGTCCATCCTGTTTGGTCTAGTTTTCATATTTCTAAAATTCTATCTTAAAAAAAACAGGGAAATGGACATGGATTTATATTCAGAGATCTTAACTAATATGAAACTTATAATGGAAAACTGGAAAGAATCTGAATGTCTTACAGAGGGGCATGGTAAATCGTGTCAGTTATGTAGCTGTATGATGATATTTTGTAGCCAACTTTTAAATGCCCAGTAATATGAAGAAGTACTCATGATATAATGTTGAAGGAAAAGAATCTGGGTACAATATTTTCTGTACGGTATGATCCCTCTTTGTTAAAAAAGAGAAAAATATATGTTATCACTTGCAGTGATATAAAGGCCAGAGGTAGTACAACATATTGTTATCAGTGATGGGATTCTAGGTGACTTGTTTTCTTTTCTAAAACTTGTCTGGGTTTTTCCGATTTTCTACAATAAGCCTGTGTGATTTTGACTTTTTTTTCCCCCCAATCATAAATGTTGTAAAAATGTGTCTCCACACTCTGCATGGCACCAAAAAAGACCCCTACTTTTCAGAATTTGTAGGCAAAAAAAAAAAAAGGTTTATGTTAGGGTTCAATTTGCCAATTATCATAATGTGCAAATGGGTTTTGAATTCTCTGGCCGAGCACGGCTGCTGGTGCCAGCACCGGCATATGAGCTCCAGCACGGCCCATCTGCTGCTTAGGCTCGGCTTGGCTGACACAGATTTATTTCATTTCATTCTTTAATTTGGCAACATTTTCTCTTTTCTCATTATCATTGCTGGGATTCGTTTTGTTTACCAGTTTGCTGTTTTCTTTTGTTCCCTGTCGTGAAGACGAAGAAGCCAACAATGGGAATCCTGTCTTCTCAAAATGCAGTCCTTGTCCTTGGGGATCTTGGGCATGTCTTGCTAAAGTGCTGTCTATTTCTGACACTTGCAAGCCATTTCAATTGTTTTGATTAGTAGAAGACTTTCTGGTGTATTTTTCAAAGAGCTCAACATTCCTTTCCTCCTCCCCCCCCTCCCACCCCGCCCCTGGGAAGCTTTGGAAATGGTTCCAAATAGAAATTATAAACATTAGCCTTGAGCTATGCTCTCTCCATCTGGTGTTTGGCACTTTTTTTTTTTTTTAACTGAGGATCATGTTGTTTGTTTAATCTTCATCACTACTGCAGAAGCTTGAGGTGTGAGACTTACACTCTGCCCCAAGCACCCTGCACTTGAGAAGGGATTTTCAGCTGAATTGGTTTGTATTTCATAGAGCTGGTGGACAGTCAGCCGGATCGCCAAGAATTTGCTCAAGTGAAACTTGAGAACTGTTAGTTATCTTAGAGATTTCTTGAATGGATTTGTTGGGATAGGATGGCTGCTGCCTTGAGAAGCCTCTTTGAGCCTGACACTATTTATTTGGAAGAGACATTCTTTGTAAGACTTTGTGCTACTTTTTTCTCTAGGTTATCCCGAAGAGACTTATCCAATTTATGACCTTTCAGATTGCATCAAGCATAGGCAAGAAACAATTCTGGTGGATTACCCTGACTCAAAAGAGCCCTCTGCTGAAGAAATAGCTGAAAGAATGGGAGTGCTGGAAGAGGAAGAATCAGACCGTGTGGGTTGGGCAATGCCTACTGAGCCCAGAGCTCAGGAAGATAATTCTGTTACCTCATGTGACCCAGAGCCAGAACCATGTTCCTGCTGGTCTCCTGAAGAAGAGGATCCCGCCGTCTTGGCAGAGAATGCTGGATTTGGTGCAAACAGTTACAGTGAGCAGGAAGAAACCACTAACGAAGTGTGGCCCTGTGACTTGAGAGATGAAGGGTCAGGCATCCGTGCAGATAGAGCAGATCCAGGTGGCATGCTGAGGAAGCGGCATCCCCAGGGTTTAGAGTGAGAACAGTCAGTCTAGGACCATTACTGGAGTCCCAAGGTGACCTTTCTCTCCTCTCTGATTTCATCCTTGGCCCTGTGCCCCCGTACTTCATTCTCCGTGTTTAAGTATCACAGCCAATCAGGCCACTACCATGGACATCATGTATCCTTCCTGGTGCTTGCACACCTGTCACTTTATAAAACATCATAGAAATCAGTATGAACACAAGACAGCCTCCCTCTTTCTCTTCCTTCTTTGCTCCATCAGAGATTCGATCCACTGAGTAATTTCTGATCTATCATAATTACAGATGGGACCACTCAGGGCAGAGGTCTGACTCTCCATGTTAGAAGTAACAGATGGTTAGCCTGTGATGAACATCAGATCACACATGATGAGGACTTAAGGTTGCAAGAGTGAAGATTTCAGGGTCTAAGGTGCCTTACTCTGTGGGCCCTGTGCAGGTTAGTGGTCTGCGGGGTTCAAGGAGAATATTTTGTTTGTGGGGATGGTGGGGCCAGAGCGGGAACTCTTGCCTGAGCTGAAGCCCCTTAGAGCGAGGGCCTCCTGAGGAACCCGTTACAGCGAGGGCCTTTTGCAGAGCCCCAAGGCTGCCTCAAACCTCCACCTTTCTCTGGCATAGAAGACTCTCACTGGCCTGAGAATGAGCCTAGAGGCTTGCTAGTAATAATAGTAGTAGTGTTAGTCACTCAGTTGTGTCTGACTCTCTGTGACCCCATGGACTATAGCCCGCCAGGCTCCTCTGTCCATAGAATTCTCCAGGCAGGAATACTGGAGTGGGTGGCCATTTCTTCCTCCAGGGTCGGGCTTGCCGGGAAACGGTTTTTCTCTAATAATGCCTGGATCTCTAGCTTCCTTTGTCCTTGTTCTGCTTAACAGAACTGCCAAACGTAGAAGCACCTTCATACCTCTCATCTTCCGTGGCTAGAGGAAGCTTGAGATAGAGACTTTAGTCCTTACCCTGTGGAGCCAAGGTTTGAAGCTTCAGGAAAGGCTGCTGAAGGGTGGAAGTCCTGCCATGAGATGCTCACAGGGCCAAGGAGTGTCTGACGGAGAGTAAACCCATGCACTGACAGGCAGTCCTTGCTTAGATGCCGTTTCTGAATGTTGTGCCCTCTGGGAAATTTGTTCTTACAACAAATTAAAACAGAAACGAGGAGGATTGAACTTGTAGACCACGTGCTGCCCTTGGTCTAAGGACCTTGGACCCACACTATTGGGGCCCTGTATTGTAGGGACCCAATATAGCAGTGCCTGGGAACAGACCATGTGTTCCCTATTTGGATATCTGAGTCTGTTGAGAAAGTTGGGCAAAGTGGGAGGTATTAGGACAGGGAGGACTGTGACCAGACCCAGAGCGTAATTTCTGAGCTGCCATCTGTCATGTGTCTCCTTGAGGTAAGATGTATTCTGTATGGTAAGGATGAGTGAATTCAGTTTACAGGTAAGACCTGAGAGTTTCAAGAGGACATATTCCTGAGGACCACGAAATGTGGAAGACTTGAAAACTGAGCAGTCAAGTAAAGGTGGACTGGCTTTTAGAGTTCCACTATGCCTGGAATGAGCCAGAGGCCAAGAAAATGATTTAATAACTGTTAAAGCACGTGTAAGCATGCACACTGCCGTCACAGGCGCAGGACCAGATTAAGATGATGTGTCAGCTGGAGCTGTGCAGTGTTTGTTAATGACTTCAGACAAAAGTCAATGAAGACTGAGTCCATAGGAAGCATATTGTGTCTCTCTGGAACGTTAGATTCACTTGTAGAGAAAGGAGTTTAAAATGTACTGAGAACAATCTAGATGTAATATAATGCTGAAGGTAAAAAATAATGTAGGTGCTGTTTTCTGTTTCGATAAATTATTTGCCATGTTCTTTCTCTCCATTCACAGTGGGGGGCTGATTTATGAGGAAAGTTCTGGGACTCTGGTTCAAGTTTCTTTTTTCCTTAGGATATGATTCCCTTAGTAGAGGTGGATATTTGTTTCTTTCTGCTTATTCTCTCATTTATTCATCTTGCAGACCCCTGCTCAATTCCTGCCTTTGAAAGAAAAACGAATATGAGAGCCTTATCCAGTTTATTTTTTAAAATAAACTGAACTATAAAAGGGCTCAAGATGGTGAGTTCTGCAGGCAGAGAAATATTGGTCACAGTCCCAAGTAGAATCTGGCCAGCTCCTTAACCCTGAGAACTTTGGCTTTCTCATCTCTGAAGCTGGGGAGCCAGAGTCCAGGTCTTTACAGGGTATGAGGATTAAATCACAGTTATGGAGATTAAGTGAAATCATCAGTGCCTATAAAACAACATTGGTCCTATCTCATATAGGATAACCACTCAGCAAGTGGTAGCTACTTTATTGTGCAAGATTTTATGCTATAATTGAGATACGGACCCAAATCCATATGAGCACAAAGGAAGAAAAAGTCACTTTTCCTAAAGTACTTCCAAGAAACTCCAGAGGAGATGGGTCTTGAGGGATGCTATGAACTTCTCCAGATGTGCAAAGAAGAGAAAGGATACAGTTGGCAGAAAGTGGTGGCAGGGCAGTGGGTGTGAAAGTAAATGGATGTTCAGGTATTTTGATATTTGAGGCTGGCATGTAAGGTGTCACATAACCAACTCTTTATTTGGAATGTTCATCTCTGGAGGAAATTGGCTTGTAGAAACAGTTCTGCCCCAAGTACTGAGACCTCATGATGATTCTTGCTGCGCTGATTCTTGGTGGGCTTACAGGAAAACATTTATGTATTTATATTTTTAAAAATTTACTTTTCAGTCATTTCAGATTAGGCAGTCCTTTTTGGATTCTTCAGAATTATGTTATTCTTCAGGGATGAGATTATATGTGTATGTACAGTCCAGGATGACCAAAGTCCTGGGCCCGGTATTTGTCATCTCTTTTCTCCTGGTCTTCATTTCTCCAGAACTGATCTGGGCTGAGAACCTGATCAGTCCCCTGGGACTAGGTCTGCAGTGACTCTTGGGCACCATGGCAGAGCAGAGAGTCACACCTCTGGGGTCAGATAGTTGGCCTAGGAAGTAACTGCATCACGTGGGGCCGTGCTTAGTGACTCGGGCGGGTGATCTGGCCTGGAGATGCCTCTTCCTGGTCAGACCAGGCACACGAGGAGAGCACCTCCTGAGCGCCAGGACTGCTGCTGTGGGAGCTCGGGAGCCAGGGACAGAGCGCTGCAGTGAGAAGTGGAGGCCATGTGGCCTCTGGAAGAGATGCCTGTGAGCACCCCATGCACCTTCCCTGGCCTGGGTCATCCAGCGACTTACAGTCCAAACTGGGACAGTTTAGGAAAACGGAGCTTAAATAACAATTACACCAGGATAATAGCTGTCAACCAGGACTCTCCATGGACCCTGTCCAGAGCTGTTGGAGATCATCTTTAACCTGATCACTAAACCACAAAAATCCTCTTTCCTTTTTTCATAGTAGTGTCCTGCAAATGCTATTTCCCAGAGGCAAAGCCACGGAGAGAGGCCACAGTCCAGGTAGGTTCTTGATCTGGGGTAATAACCAACACTGCTCATGACCACATTAAATTCCCTCAACCCAGACTATATTCCAGAGGAAAATCGAATGCTTCAGCTACCCGGAAAGCAGGAAAACAAAGTATCACAGACTTTGCCTTGATGATTTTCATACAGCTCTTTCTAAAATGTACCTAATGTTAGGTTTTTCCTTTCCCATTTTCTTATACACATTAAATAGGCCAAATTTCTTTTCCTTAGATTATTCCTTAACTTCTCTAAGAACCAGTTTCCTCAGTTTTGAATTGGGAAGCTCTCCCCTGGTGGCTCAGACGGTAAAGTGTTTGCCTGCAATGCGGGAGACCCGGGTTCGATTCCTGGGTCAGGAAGATCCCCTGGAGAAGGAAATGGCAATCCATTCCAGCACTCTTGCCTGGAAAATCCCATGGACGGAGGAGCCTGATAGGCTGCAGTCCATGGGGTCGCAGAGAGTCAGACACGACTGGGCGACTTCGCTTTCACTTTCCCCTTGCAGAGCTGTTGGGATGAAGTGAGAGGCTATGTATAGCATCTGTCCAGGGTAGCCTGTGTTGGGTGCTGAGGCCAGTGCCATCAACAGCGTAGCATTCACCAAGTTCCTGTGCTGCCGGGCTGCTGGACTTGACGCTCCAAGGCTAGCCTGACTGCCAGGAATGGTCCAGAGCCCAGGTCCTGCAGTCACTGGGTGACTTCAGTTTTGAAGTCAGGTCTGGTCTGCCTAGGACCAGACCTGTAGCTGTCAGGCATAACTGCAGCCTCCCTTGCTCCTGACACATCTGCCACAGGCTGAAAAGAAAATTCCCAAGCGTGTAGCATGTCCAGGTTTTGTTTAAACAGGTTGGGCTGCTCTGAATATGGCTAGAGGAACCCAGTGGCTGGGTCTTCATGTTATTTCTACCACTTTGGCCTTCCCCGCCTTTTTTCAGCTCCACAGCCGTATGTGTGTTCCTCTGGGCCAGGCCCACAGGGTTTACTAGGAAGCAGCAGCCCGCTCTTCCGGCTGGCACAGCTGAGCCTGCAAAGGATGCGCTTAGTGCCTCCTGTCCTTACCCTTCCTCCCAGCCCTTCCTAGCCCTCTGCGTGTGGGGTCCTGACCATCTTTAAACTTGAGGAGCACAGCCAGAGGGAAGACAGTTTCCTCCCACAGGTGACTGTTTCCAAACCAGCTATGATCCCCATGTTACCACCACCCTCCTGCCCTCCCCGGAGGCTCTTAGGGCAGAAGGAATGAATGATGCAGAAAAAAACTTCTAGGTAAGAAACATGGTTTTTCTTTGATAGGGGGGAAAAAGTGCACAGCAGTGTTGAAACAGTTCAAGTTTAATTTGTTGATATATGGTCTGTACTTAGACAAACATTAAAGTTCTACAACATACATAATAATGTGAACATGGGAAAATACCAACTTTGTCATTGCACATACCAATAAATAAATACATTTGCTCCAGAATACCAAAGAGTTTATTCCAAAAATCACTTAATAAAAGCACAGTTTTGCAAGTTTATCTAAAACTCGATAATTTTGAACAAAAATAAAATGTCTGACCACTCCAAAATAGGAAAAGACAATCTTGTGCAGACAGACACACATTCTAGGCGTTATGCAAACTGGCTAATGCACGCTCTCAACAAGAGAAGTGTCACCGTTCTAAGTCCCCTTTGTCACCAAATGCAGGACTAAAGAGGCCAGAGTTGGGCTTCCCTTTCTACGTCACTCTGTTACTCTCTAGGAAACTCTGGATCTCGGCCTAATCTCCAGCTCGGCCTGGATCTTGAGAGGGAAGCAGGGAGGAACAGGAGAACAGAAGAGGAAAGAGGTGTCACCACCTTCTCAGGAAAGGAAAAAGGCACAGTGATGAGCCAGAAAGTGATGAGCAAGGACCAACTTTCATTCACCCCGAATCCAACCGCAAGCTGCCACAGTCTAACCTCCTTATTCTGTGAGAGAACAGATCTAGAAAAATCCCATGGTTTGCTCAGAATCACTTGATTACTAAGTGCAGTAGTGCTTTCTGTAGGAACCAACTTGCTTCTCAACATGGCTGGAAAATTCAAAAACCAAACCTGTCCCTAAACATTTGTTGGACTCCCCCCCCCATATCCTGAGATGAAAGAAAACTGCAAAACTAGAGGCATGGAAGGACGGATGACCGATAAACTCAAACAAGAGCCCACAGTCTGGCCTGTTCTGGGGGCTGCTCCAGTTCTACAGGCCAGGGCCCAGGGCAGCATAGGGTCCCGGCTCTGGGCCCTGAGTGCCAGGGAGTCAGGCCCCCCTTAGTGCTGGGCATCAGAGCAAGCAGCCTCCTTCAGCTCTCTGGAAACGTGTGCTCTGAGCGCCCCCTGGCATCCTGAGGTGACAGGGCTATCTCAGCTGGGGTAAGGAACGGTAGAGAAGGGAAGGCCGGGAAAGCCGGGGACCCCACCTTGGAGATGGAATTTGTGCTTGCGTTAACAGAGCCGTGGACACGGCCAGCCCACCCACCCCCCTACCTGCTGTAAGGAAAGCACAGGCATCTTAGTTTGAAATCATCACTGTGGCTTCTTAAGAACTACCTCTGAATATTCATTTAGAGGTAAATGCCCCACTACTTCCAGAGGGGAGAAAAAAAAAAAAACAAACATCTGCTTCTACAGTTTTGTCCCTTCTTCTCACTGCAGGAGGCAGGCCCCAAAGGTTCTCTTCTAGCCTGTGATGATAACATTCCTTGGCTTCTACCACCTGTCCTAAGCATGGGTCTGGACCTCACATGCTCGTTCTGAATTAGTGTCATGATTTTTAAGGCACATTCAACTAGAATAAGTTCAAATTCATCTAAAGCACGCATGCCACACCAGTTTCTCCAGGTAATTACAGAATGGAAACTGAGGAACTGAACTTTTCTGGATAGCATCTTCCCAGTAAGAACCTCCGGAGAAGGAGTTGGTACTTCCCAAGGTACGCTTTCTGATCAAAGGGCGTGAAATGAACAGAATCCACAGGTGATCACAGCTACATCCTCATTCCTTTCCTATTCATCCACAGAAATATGATCATAATAGGAAACCTTAATTGATTGTTCACCGATTGCTCTTGGCCCCAAATACACAGAGACAAAGAGACAGACAGAGCACCTTAGAGCCAGAAGGAAAGGAAAGCCAGGACTGGAGAAGAGTTAGGGATGTGAGTCTTCCTGCCCTGCAGAACTGTGTGGGGGCAGAGACGGGGGGTGGCCCCAGGGGGAGTTGGCAGCAGGAGCGGTTACGGAGAGCTGCCTGAGGCCCCAGCCCCCCAGCTCCCCTGGGGTATGCCTGTTCCAACGCTAAGTTCCCTGCCCAACCAAGGACCATCTGGGCAGTGGGTACGAAGGGCAAGGACTCTTACCATGGGAGAGACTGAGCCCAAGTGGTCTCCAGGGGTCCCAACAGCTTTAGGAGTCTGGGTCCATGGTTAAGGAAAACCAGCATCACCCAGAATGGGGTCTTAGGAAAGACCTTGCGAGGCTGGGTCTCCAGCAGGTGATGAGTGCTCTTGCCTGTCACTCAGTACCTTACAGAGTTTTGTTGTTGAGCTACCCTTTGCCACGCCCAGGCTGGAACTCTCAGGCCACACTCCCGACCCTAACGAAACACCCATCAACCCATCCTCTGTGTACTGGAGGAGTAAGCAGGCGACACGCTTTCCATTGTACGTCTGATGAATAATACACTCTGCCACCAGGATCCTCCCTCTCACAAAGATCCAGAATCAACCTTTCTACCTTAAAATCACTGACCCAGAAAAACAGCTTGACTAGACATTAGAGGTCATCTAGCTTCTGTCATTCCAAATGTCAGCGGGTCTGTCTTCTCAAAGTCAAGACAGGAAGAGCCAGAAAGGAGAACATCACAACAGTATTTCCCTGGGAAGTGGACCTGCTCCAGGACAGAAAGTTCCAGTGCCCTCAAGAAGGCCCCAAGTCAGAGTGGTCTAGGTACCAGACCCATGTTGACAACCAGAGATGGATGCCCCGGGTGTGGCTAGGTCCCTGCTAGGACAGGAGGCCTCGCTTTAAGCACTCAACACGTGAAAACCTAGATTCCCAGGGAACGAGAACATCCTAGTTCCACTGAAGTCAGAACAGCTCCACCACCTCACTCAGGGCCTTGCTAACATGTTTGAAGCATGACTTTTTAAAAACCCAACTTCTGTGTAGTCTTTCCAAGCACAGCCATCTACTCTGAAGTGAGGAACGAGTCTCGCTCGCTTCCCACTGATTCGTCATCTCCACCTGGGCCCGCAGCCTCTGTCAAGGTGAATGACACAGACGCAAGCGTTCCCAAGTCTGCAGCGTAGACGGTGCCTTCCAAGGAGGAGGGTGGCAGAGGGAGAGGTCGGGCCACTCACAACCACCTATCACAGCTGGATAGAAAACCGGCCGCAGCCTTGCTGAAGCCTGCCCTCGGGGCGGGGGGTGGGGCTGGGGCAGACACACACCAGTCCTGATCAGACGGACATGCAGAATCAGACAGCTTTCAGCAGGGAACTGCCCGGTTTCCCGCTGAAATGGCCTAGGTCTCACCACCTCTTGACATTTCTAAGTCTGGAATCAGGTGCGTGGGCATGCATATTGTGCCCCAGGAAGGCCAAAGACAGCAGTTTTTTTGGAGGAGGGTGGGAACAAGGAAATGAGCTAAAATCCAAATTCTGCCCTTAACCAGCCAGGTGACCCCAGGCAAGTCCATCTTCTAGGTGATCTCTAAGAGTCGCCACCTCTGACCCCTTGTGGTTCTAACATGTCTCCTGCTCCCCTCACCCTTTCCCATTCCCAACTCACAACTACACACACGCCCTCAGTGGCCACAGCCTAGGCTTTACTGCAGGGAGCTGGGGCACAGGCAGGAGCCCCAGGTGCACCTACCTGTGTGTCGTCTGGGGCTGGCATCCTGGGGTTCCCTGGGTCAGCTGACAGGGCTCCTGGACAGCCCTGGCCCACGTGCCACCTGTATGCTCAGCCCGTATGGATCCTACAGACCCCACCCGCTAGGACATTTGGCCTTGGGGGCCGGCCTCCTGCCGCCTCTGCGCGCACAAAGAAATCCTAGAGAAATCAAATGAGCCCCAACCGCAGGCCGCCAGCCAATTCCCACAGCCACAGCCGGGCCCTGCAACCCTGATAGGGGCCTGCCCCTCACCTTTCCACCCCAATTCTTCCCAGGCCCGGTGGAGGCCAGCTGACGCTCGAGGACTTTCTGCAGTTGTAAGAGCGAGGCTCGGCTACCCAAGCCTGTGCTATGTAAAGCTGATGGGCCCCAGCACTCACATGCTCTCTCTCACACACACACACACTCACA
This sequence comes from Ovis canadensis, assembly GCF_042477335.2. Taxonomy (NCBI): domain Eukaryota; kingdom Metazoa; phylum Chordata; class Mammalia; order Artiodactyla; family Bovidae; genus Ovis; species Ovis canadensis. Next base: position 52,308,041 of record NC_091259.1, read on the forward strand.
CACTCACCAAGCCCTGTACTGCTGGGGCCCGTGGTCATCGGACCCCGGGCTGAGTGGACGCTGGGCCGCAGCAGCCCTGCCTGTGCTTCTCGACCCCTCTTCACGCCTCTCCTGCTGAAGGGGCTGCTCCGCTTGGCAAACAGGACTGCAGCAGGACACTAACCCGAGAGTGGGGGCACAGAAAGGATCTGCGCTGGTCCCCTCATGCCCCCCACTCCTCTGCTTGGCAGCAAAGGCAGAGGAGCCCGTTCCTGGATGGCCAGCCCGGGCCCACCGAGAGCCGAAGGCTCACCTGGCAGGGGGCCTATGTACAGGGGTCGGTGGGGCTGCTCCACAGGCAGGCGGGCAGCGCCACTCCAGGCTGGGCCGCCCCAGAGGGCACGGGGCGGCCTCTACTCGCACGCCAGCTTGCTGTCGAAGCTGGACAGGGCAATGGCGAAGGCCTGCAGCGCGCACAATGGGTAGTTGTAATCCATGGTGAACACGTCCTCTGCTACGCGGCCAAACTGCATCACGATGTAGTCCGCTGGAGCCAGGCAGAAGTGAGGACAGAGAGGAGGGCAGAACAGGGATGCGGAAGCACAGACGGACACCCACATCATGAGAGGGAAGACAGAAGGCCAGAAGCAGAGATGCCAAGAAGATCCCAGAGGAGGCAGAGCACAGATCGAATGGGAGCAGCGGCAGGAGAGAGCAAACAGGTGACAAGACGCAGACACAGCAGGAGAGGGGGAAGGAGAGGGGAGGCCATTCAGAGGGTGCCCCACGCCTGAGACTCTGCCGCACGCACAGAATCCCGGGTCAGGGCTCCAGAGGAGGCTTTTCCAGGGCCTCCCAGTCATTAAGGTCACAAAGCCCTCTACTAACCCAATAACCCATAGTCCTTAAACTTAGCTCTACAGGCAGGACTGAGTGGGCTGAATCCCGAGTTAAGGGCCCCGGTGTCACGCAGTCATGAGTCAGGGCAGAAACACTCACGGTCATTGCCGTGGATGATCTGGAAGTTCTTCACCGAGGCCTGAGTGACGCGCCCGTGGAAGTTGAGTACGTAGGACTGCGTGTCGTCGTTCCAGACGGGAGTCTTGTTTTGCAGCTCAATGATGCTCTCTGTGTTCTTGTTCTGCCAGCGTGCTAGCAGTGTCTCATGCTCCTGGGAGGGCAGCCTCAGCTGAGCCAGGCCCCGGGCCTCAGCCCCATAACCACCCCAGAGAGTGATCTGCCCTGGGGTGGGGGTCCTTAGATCTCCCCACGACCCCCAGGGCTTCTCATACTGTTTACACATGTACACCCACTGGAGCTGTGCCCTCAGAAGTGCGTGCAGAGGCTGGGAGGAGGGGGAAAGCAGGTGGGGTGGGTGGAGACTCACGTTGCGGGGCCGGATGGAGACTCTCTCATGAACCATGGTCATGCCTGGGACAATCACACTCATCTTCCGAGGCCCCTTAAAACCTAAGACGTTTGTCTCCTGGGAAAGAGAGAGAGAAGCTCGCTCAATACTGGCCATCTGAAGATGCTACCTACCTGCTGGACAGACTGGAGGAGCAGATAGAGATGAGCTAGTCAACCACCACTCGAATGTACAGGAGGCATCTATAAACTTACCGTGTCCAGAATTGGCTCCTTAATCTCCACTCTGCCCAAACAAGCTGCTCTTACCATCTTCCTCGCTCCAGTGAATGACATCTCCATTCTTCCGTCTGCTCCCCTACCTGGAGTCCTAACTTAACTCCCCCCACCCTCACATACCACTTCTAACCCATCAGCAAATGCTGCCAGCGCTTCCTTCAGGTTATACTCAGAATTCAACCACTTTTCAACCACCACCATCTCTCAGCAAGAGCACAGGACCAGCCCGTAGCTGGACTCTTCATTTCCTCAGCCCCCGCCCCACCTCCTTGTCATCTGTTTTCCACACAGCGCTGAGCAGTCCTGGTGAGTCAGGTCATTCTCAGTTCACTCAGAGTAACTGAGTCTCAGTCAGAGCACGGTCTTACCTCGTGCTGCAAGGCCTCATGAAATACGGCCCCACCACCCCCCCTCTTCACCACCTACTCTCTGCTACCTTCGCTGCCCTCCTCCTGCTCCCCTGACACGCCAGCGTTTTTGCTCACCATCTCCTCAACACCTGCACAGCTGGCGCTCACTTCCTTCTGGCCTTTACCCAAACACTACCCCAGTGAGGCCCTCCCACCATCCTTCCTAAAAGAATATTCATAGCCCTCTTCCGGTGTGCTGCGGTTCATGAGGTCGCAAAGAGTCGGACATGACTGGGCGACTGAACTGAGCCGTCTTCCTGCTTTATCCTTCTTCAGTTCAGTCGTTCAGTCGTGTCCGACTCTTTGCGACCCCAAGGACTGCAGCACACCAGGCCTCCCTGTCCATCACCAACTCTCAGAGCCTACTCAAACTCACGTCTATTGCATCAGTGATACCATCCAACCATCTCATCCTCTGTCATCCCCTTCTTCCGCCTTCAATCTTTCCCAGCATCAGGGTCTTTTCAGATGAGTTGGTTCTTCACATCAGGTGGCCAAAGTACTGGAGTTTCAGCTTCAGCATCAGTCCTTCCAATGAACATTCAGGACTGATTTCCTTTAGGATCTCCTTGCAGTCTAAGGGACTCTCAAGAGTCTTCTCCAACACCACACTTCACAAGCATCAATTCTTCAGTGCTCAGCTTTCTTTATAGTCCAATTCTCACATCCATACATGACTACTGGAAAAACCATAGCTTTGACTAGACGGACCTTTGCTGGCAAAGTAATATCTCTGCTTTTTAATATGCTGTCTAGGTTGGTCATAGCTTTTCTTACAAGGAGCAAGTGTCTTAATTTCATGGCTGCAGTCACCATCTGCAGTGATTTTGGAGCCCCCAAAATAAAGTCTCTCGCTGTTTCCATTGTTTCCTCATCTATTTGCCATGAAGTGATGGGACCAGATGCCATGATCTTAGTTTTCTGAATGTTATATAACTGTTCTATAGCTAGCCCCCCGCCCCCCCCCCCCCCCCCCGCCCGCCCAGTCAGGATTCAAGTCCCAGAAGGGTGTATCTTTGTTCACTACTGTCTCTCAGTGCCTCAAATGGCACCTGGGGCTAAATATCACCTGAAGAGATTCAGGCTGCCTCCCCAGAGCTGACCAGCAGGTGGCACCATTGGATCATATGAAACAGCTATGAAGTCCCAAGCTAATGGTATCCCTCATTTTGAAATGAGATGGAGAAATTCCTTGTGTTTGTATCCCAGTTCGGTATCTATGAGCTGTGTGACACTGGCAAGTGGCCCAACCTCTGACCTTCAGTTTCCTCATCTATATAATAAAGAAGATAGGCTCGAGCTCTTAGGTTGAATATTCAGTGAGATTATGCAAAGGGCCTTACAGTCCATTTAGGACCTGAATACTGGAGGGAAGACGAGGGTTGTGCCAACATGAACCCAGGCCTCCTGCCTCCTCCTTCCCAGGAGGCATCCGGGCTGGGCTGCAGAGAGGCAGGCCTAGTTCCCAGAACTTGCCAGGCAGGTGGTGAGCTGTGTACTGTCCCAGGCAGGGGCCACTCCACTGCCCTCCTTGTCTGCCCACAAAAGCAGATGGAATAGGCCACAGGCAGGTAGCAAGTCCTGAGTGTCATGCCTAGCTCGAAGCCCAGAGACCCAGAGCCCCCAGACTCACGTAGCAGACAGCAGCCAGCTCCTGACGCAAGGTTCCACTTTCCAAAGTAGAGGCTGATGCTTTCTGAGGGTTGACTCCATTGTCATACACGGTGAACTTGGTGCCCATGAGGTTGGACCTGAAGGACAGACACAATCATTGTAAGGTCATGCATGACCTGTCCCTGGCAGGGAGTAGCTCAGAGGCTATCCTAGGGAAGGAAGACTGGAGAGGACCTTTGTGGGCAGAGAGCAGCGGACCTGGGGACACACTGTTAACAGAATCATCTCAGAAGGAGCTTCATGGACAGAAGGCCTCGACTTGCTCTGAGTTTAATCAAAGGGCATCTCAGCTGAGTTCAGGGAAATCGGAGTTCCACAGAAGGTCTCCCTGGAGGAACTGGGGTGGCCCCCCTCATGGAAGGTGAGCCACCACAGGGGCACCTGGCAAGACTGCAGAGGGATCTCAGCACCCCATGGAGGGTGGAGATGATCCGCTCTGTCCCGTCAGCCTGGGAGTTACGGTCCAGCCCCACCTCCAGCTCTAAGCTTGATTTATGCTCCTGAATCTGCCACACTTCTCAGCACACCCTCCCGCCCCTAAGGCCCAGCTCAGAGCCTTCGCCCCACCCCAAGGTTGCTTCCTCTTCCCTCAAGGGCTCACTCCTGCCCCTTGGCACTGACCATGAGACCAAGGCGGCTCTTCCAGGGTGGCCTACATCATCCCTGACATCCTGGAGTTTGATTTGCCCTCCTAGTGGGCCTGCGCCCCCTCTGCCTGGGAGCAGCTTAGGGTAGGATGACAGGCTCATCTCCAAATCTGGCTCAAAGCTAGCACAGATCTGAGCTTGCGGTTGATCTGATGGACAGAGGACCCTGGGAGAGGATCCGATGCTCGACCTCCTTCAGGGGCAGCAGCTGCCCTCTACAGAGCCTGCCCCACCCCCGCTGGCCTCCTGGGGACGTGCTGGTACCGCAGTTTCCCGATGTAGCTGTCCCCTCCTCTAGACAAGTCTGTAGGGTCCACGGAGATGAGGTAATTGGAAGTTTTACTCTTCTTTCTCTTCCTTCCCGCCAGGAGGAACACCTTGGGGAGTGGAGCCAAGTTATGCATGTTCCAGGCCCAGCCTCCAGTCCACACGCAATCCCAAGACCACTCACACACCCTCACTCACACAAGCAATCCCCTCACTTCAGCTCTTGAACATACACGTTTGCACACATGTGCACCAACGGGGCACACAGGCTTCTGTCTCTTTGGGGGAACTGGCAGGTCAGTGCTGGAGCTGAGGCTTCCAGTCCCACTCCAGCCCAGGACTTCAAGCCCACAGGATGAAACTGCATGTCCAAGCCAACCTCACCTTCTTCCCGTCCTCACGGTCCAGGTGCAGGAAGTAGGTGGGGTACATGCCCCGGTCCATGCCCTTCTTGTCCCGTGTGATGCGGCACTTGATGGTGATCCCCTGGGGGGCTGGCCTTAGGGCAAACTCTTCCAGATCCTGGACCTCAACATCCACCGACGGCTCGGGGGCTGTGGGGCTGGGGGCCGAGGCTGCCTCCTTCCAAGGAGAGAGGAGGAGCCTAAGGCCCAGGCAGGGACCCCAAGCTGAAGCTGGTGGTCTGGAATCCAAAGCTGCCCCCATATGGTGGTGGTGGGAGACAGGGCTGGCACCCTGGGATGTGGGCACAGAGATCCTGGCCCTGGGCCAGCAGCTGGCTTCCTAGCCCTTCCTTCAGCTCAGCACCCCAGGGTGGGGATGGAGGGAACAGGCAGGCTCTCAGAAGCCGTGCTGTCCAACTCCAGAGCCCCCGCCCTCTGGCTTGACTGAAGACTGAGAGGACAGAAGAGCTCCAGGGGAAGAAGCTCTTGACAGGCACCTGGGCCCAGCCCAGGGCCCAGGAAAGCCAGCTCTGCCTCACTTCACTTCGTTCCCCTCCCACCTGGGCGACACTGCTGTCTGCCCTCCTGCTGAGCAGGAGCTCCTCACTCACCCTGGTGGACTTCCTGCTCGTGGCAGAGCTGGGGCGGGTGTTGCTATTCAGCTGGGAGGAGCTGGAGCTGTTCTCCTCCTCCTCCTCCTCCTCCTCTTCGAAGCTCATGCTGCTGGAGATGCCTGGGCCGGGCAGAGGAGTGGGAGGGGACGAGTGGTCACACAGGCACACCCTGACAGTCACCCATTCACTGGCTCCAAGTCACTCCTACACACAACACACACACGCAGAGTGGCACTACACACGTATATCCACGCACTCCCATGCACACATTCAGATGCACACTAGGACACTCTCTCTCCAGTGCATGTGAGCTGGGGCTGGTCACTGTCCCCGGGTGCAGCCCCCCTCCCAGCCTCAGCTGTCAGACCCTCCCTATCTGGCAGCCAGGATGCCCTGTCTCCTGGGTAGCAAAGCCTGAACTGAGCTGGCCCTGCCTGGGAGCCTGCATCTCTGGCCTCAAGTCTACTGGAGGCCTTGGCTGGCAAAACCTATAAAATCTCAAGAAAGTCCCAACTCCTCACTCAGCCTGATGCTCGGGGCCCACCAATCCTCTCCAAAGAAAGTGAAAGTCGCTCAGTCATGTCCGACTCTCTGTGACCCCATGGCTCCTCTGTCCATGGGGATTCTCCAGGTAAGAATACTGGAGTGAATGGCCATTCCCTTCTCCAGGGGATCTTTCTGACCCAGGAATCGAACCAGGGTCTCCAGCACTGCAGGTGGATGCTTTACCAACTGAGCTACCTCAGCTGCCTGCTGAGGACAGGCAGCCAGCCCGTCCTCTCCAAAACCTGCCCTGTCTACATGCCTTCATATCTTCACCCCAGCTCAGCAGCCCTTCCTTCAGGAAGCCGTCCCTCATGCGATGTCTCAGAGCATGTGCACTGCAGGCTCTCCCTCCACCACCTTCCTGGGACAGAGCTCACTCTCTGGGCAGCAGGCCTCCTGGGAGGGTCTGCCTTGCCTCTCAGCCTCCTGGCCCTGCTCCCTCTAGCTCAACAGAGTGGGGACATTTTGTAAGAAAAGAACTTTCTCAGAGGGACAAAAGGGAAAGGAAATCTGTCCCCACATCTGGGCCTCCCTGCGGGCAGGGGATGGGGACCCAGGGCTGGGCTGTGGGCTGGCTGGTTCCTTGAGCCACACTTCTCTCCCTCAACGCAGCCTTCTCAGGGGTCCCGGCCCAAGTTGCTCACTGGTCTCCAAGTGTGCCCCCTACCAGGGCCTGGGAGGGGCTGAAACAGACACAGGAAGGCCATGCTCCCTGAGAAAGGTGCATCTGAGAACCTGGGGCTGAGCTTTGGGGGTGTCTCTGGACCCCCATGGGGCTCACCCTTCCTCTGCATCGTGCCATGGATGTCCTGCCCGCCGGGCCGTGCGCCGCCACCTGCGGCCGTCTCCCCCGTGTCCTGGGCCTGGTCCGACTGGCCCACAGTCAGGATCTGCACAGGGCCTCGGGCCTCAGACTTGTCTTCAGCCGGTGCTGCTGGCCCGCCGGAGCCTGCAGGCCATGGACACTCCTGAGTCCCATCCAGGGGTGCGGAGGGGGCGGGGCAGCCTGGATCCCCAGGTGTCCAGGAAGAGGGTGAGGGAAGAACAGGGACACCTCTGAAAACTTTATTTGCAAAACCGATTTTTAAAGAAATGAATGACTGCTGTCAGCCTCTTAAAGGTGGGTGAGCCAAGAAGGGGCATGGGCTCCATTTATTCTGCTGTTCCCCCACATCTGCGGCCGAAGGGGGGGACTGAAATGCCTCGTGTCCCTAGGCAGCCGGCAGCCGGCTCCAGCTACACGGTGAGCAGGACAGGAGGGAGAATGAGGCTGGGTCCGACACAGCAAGGCCACCACTCAGCTCGGACACGGCCAGCTCTGCACTGTCAGTGCCAGCCTTCTCTCTCCCTCACACGTGCACACAGACTCACACACATCAGTGAAACACACAGGGCCCCTGGAAAAAGACAGGTCGGCATACACTCGCCTTCCCAAATGGAGGGGCTCCCACCTCCCCCATCAACCTTCCTGTCCAAGTTGCCACAGCTTTAGGACCAGAAACAAGCCCTTAAATGCCGCGGTCACTCCACAGGCCCTCGGACCCAAAACACCACTGTCCGACCATGACACGGAGGCCTGGAAGCCACTCCCAGGCCCAAGGTTGAGGAGTACGGTGGCCAGCAGAGATGGGACTCAGGGCAGGGCCACTGTAACTGGCCTTGATCTCCAGGGATCTTTTCTGGAGAGGGAGGAGCAGAGGGAACAGACTGGTCTGTGGGCCAAGAGGGTGGAAATGGGACTAGAGAAGTGAGCAAGCCCACAGGACGATCAAGCACTGCCCAAGGGGGAGACAGGCTGCCCAGGAGACACTGAGGCTCCCAGAGGAGTGTCCTGATCAGGGTGGAGGTGCTCGGGCCGGGGGGGAGGGGCTTCTGGGGCCACAGCTGAGCTGGACTTCACATCCTCGGGCAGCAGGAGAGTCCTGCCCATGCCCACGGGCCAGCCCGGTCCCACATGAGCAGGAGGAGGCCTGTGAGCCAGCTGGGGGATACTGAGTGCCATTCAGGGCTCTCCCCGAGGACTCTCACCCAGCCCCTCACCCCAAGTCTGGAGGACAAGCCTCCTGCCAGCCCCACGGTGGGGGCCGGGCCTCCCAAAGAGGGGGCAGTGAAGGCAAGCCAACCTTTGTGCTTCCCCTTCTTCTCCTTCCTAGAGGCCCCACCCTGGCCCCCTGCTGCGGCGGCTGCCTTGGTTCTCTTGGCTGAGGCTGGTGCTGTGGGATGGGCAGCTCCCAGGGGCACACTGGCAACTGAGTCGGCCTCTTGAACTGCTCAGGAGAGAGCCGGAGAGAGAGAGAGAGAAATGCATACAAGGTGAGACCAGAGCTCCACCGCAACACTACCCAGCTCCCTCACCAGGGCCTCTGCACCATCATTCCTTCAGGCAAAGGTGCGCAGGGCAGGCCAGGCTGGAAGGAGGTGGCACCCCCCAACCCAACAGGGTGCTGAAGTCAACAGCCTGGTCTGCACCATGACCACCCCAGAAGCAGAGCAGTTGGGGAGGTGGAGGGAGTGTGTCTGCAAGAAGGGGGGTCTCCGATGACAGTGGGTGAAGACAGAAAAGGCTGCAGGTTCCAGAAGAGACCACAGTGAGGGCGAGCACCGCAGGGACTGCTCTGTTCTCCTGGGACAAGCCCTCGAAGCAGGAGAGTAAGTGGATCCCAAGAGCTGCCTGCCAAGTGGAAGGTCTCAGAAGGGCCACCACTGGGTATCTCCACCCTCTCCAGGCATCAGAAGCCCAATCTGTCAAGGCCCTTGAGTGGTTTCTCACTGCTCACCGCTCTTAAGATGACGACCAATGTCCTCCCGCCAGCCCAGCCTTCCCCTTGACCTAGCTGCCCTCGTCACCTGTTGGGCATTCCAGGTCCCAGACACACCCGACTCCCTCCTGCCTGCCACGGATCTGCTCTCGCTGTCTCACCGCCTGGACTGCCGTCACCACACAGCCCCCGCTCCCACTAACTCCCATCAGCCTGAGAGTTCCAGCTCAGACATCACCTCCTCAGGGAAACCCTGCTCTGGCCACGACTCTGCCATCCACTCGCCGAGCTTGGCTTCCTTCCGCAACCCACACCTATGACAGTCTGTTTCACCCTCTCTCCCCTCCTAGATCTTAAGGTCCATGAGAGAACAGACTGCATCGGTTCATGCTCACCCTGGACCCTCAGCCTCTAACCCAGAGCCTGACACAAACAAGCTCTCAATAAATATTTAATGGGTAAATATACAAAATGAATGAACACAGCCAGTAGGTCAAAAACTCTCCACTGGGATAAAATGCTAGTTCTGAATTATCTCATCTTCTGGAGTTCCCTAGTTGTTCAGATGGTAAAGACTCGGCATGCAATGCAGGAGACCTGGGTTCAATCCTTGGGTTGGGAAGGTCCCTTGTAGAAGGGAATGGCTACCCACTCCAGTACTCTTGCTTGGAGAATCCCATGGACAGAGAAGCCTGGTGGTCTACACTCTGAGGTCACAAAGAGTCAGACACGACTGAGCAACGAACACTTTTTCCCATCTTTCTCTGGGAATGATCCCTATGTATTTTACACCAACAGCCAGCAGAGGGCAGAGCAGAGGCAGCGGAGGCCGCAGGGGGTGGGGCTCCTGGAAACCCGAATCCCACAAAGGCCAGCCTGATGAGCAGCCTCCTAGAGCTGGGGAAGCCTGGGCCTGAGAAGCTGCCCTCACCCCACCTGGTCTGGAGTCTGGGCAGGGGACAGCGTTCAGCTGACTGGACCTGGGAACACACCACAGCTGCTCCAACCTTCAAAGCCCTGAGACAGAACTTGCCTCGCTTTATAGGGAAGGAAACAGACCTGGAGAGGGTAGGCAACTCGCTCACAGTGACAAGTGGGCAGGTGACCCACACAAGCAGAAACTCTCTGACTTTGGCTGTGCGCGCTCAGAGGCACTGTGGTCTTTCTGCAGGCCTGGCCCAGCCCAGAACACAGTCGGTGCTCAAGAAATACCTGCCAAAGTGACTGCACAGATGTGACCTGCCAGACTCTCTCTCAAAGCCTCAAGATGTTGGCTCTGGCACAAACTGGCAAGGCCTGAAGTCCCTGGAGCAGGCTCCCCTGCCACGGGCAGACTCAGACGGCCAGGTGCCAGGCTTGGCAGAACTGGGGCAGTGATGCCAGGCTCCAGTGGATACAGACTGAACTCCAGCAAACCCAGAATGGCGGGAGGCCTTCTCTGCAAGACACTGTGGCCACCTTTGGGACAGCACCGACGGACAAGGAGCGAGGGGAAGCTGCCAGGTAAGGCTGGGGCCGGGGGCCATGCCGAGTGGAGCAGCTGGGGCCGCTTCCCACAGACCATCCCCTTCTCTAAAGGGCTTCTCAGGTGGAGCAGACGCATCAGCTGTGGCCCACGTGCTGAACTGAAGTGCACACGGGGGCATTACTGTGAAGGAGCCCCAAGGCGAGGCAACTACCAGTCGTCTGAAGTGGCTGGAGGCCGCACAGCCCGAGGAAGCCCGGAAGGAGGGGAGCCTTCTAACTGCAAAGCCAGGGGCCTGCAACCTTCTTAGAGTCACTTGTCAATGGAGGAGCTGCCGTGATCACTGGCCACCACCAGGGGGCAGTGGGGACTAGCCTGAGTCCTCCTTTCAGGCTCAGAGAGACCCACCCTCTGCCCAGCCTGGGGTTCTCAGCAGAAAGGAGGGTCCTGAAGTCTGGGGTGAAATCGAGGCATCCCTGCCCCCAGGATAAACCGCACAGAATTCCCTTCCCAGGGGACTCCGCTGAGAACCAGTGTGTACACAGCTGGGAGATGGAGGCTGCTAGTCACCACAGCTCCATGCAGGGACCCACGGGCCAGAGGCTGGGCACACTGAGGGTTTGGGGAACCCAGGGAGGAGAGGCGATAAGTGTCTGTCTATCTGTGACAAGAGGCATGGGTGGGCAGCATGTGAGATGGAGTCCTCTCGAGAGACAGAAAGCTGGCAGGAAGCAGACTGTTCTGCTCCTGGGAGCTGCCTCCTGCTTTCAGGGAAATGATTCAGATCAGAAACCCAGGCTTTTGAAATCCCAAGCCCACAAAGCTGTACCTTCTGGCCCCACACCTGGCATGGGAGCCCAAGGCTCCAGATCCCAGCCTCCCTCCGCCTGTCCCACCCCTCTGCCCATTGGGCACCCCCAACAAGATGGGCCCCTCAGCTGTCCAGGTCAGCAGGAAGTCCCTGAGGGCCCCCGCAAGCAGTCCCAGGGTGGGGTGTACCTTGGTAGCCGGTGCTGCCGCTGAGGCAGGACTCCACCAGGGGGGCCTGCTCTTCCGACCGCAGGGCCCGCCGGCTCCGGGGCCGCCCGTCGGCGTTGGCCTGCACCATCAGGGGCTCCTGGCGCTTCTTCTTCTGCTTCTGCTCCAGCAGGGCCCGCTACAGAGGCAGCGGACACGCACAGGGGTTGGTGGGCCCTGAGAGAGCTGACCACCTTCCCAGGGGAAGGCGCCCAGATGAGGACTGGTGGGGCCCTGCTGTCTCCATATGGTTCCAGAGGTCACAGTGGGGTCCACGCCCCACTCTAGCCTTGTGTCCTTGCGCCCCAGGACTTGGTATCCAAGGGAAGCAGGCAAGTATCAGTCCAGGTAGCTGCCCTGGCAAGGTCATGGCACAGTGACCCAAGCTGCCTCCTGGCAGGAGCCCTAGATGCCAGGGTGGTGCTAATGCCAAGTGGTGAAGGAGAGAGCTCACCACTTCTCTCCTGGGAAGGCCCCCTCTTTCCACCACACAGGATCACCCAGGAAGGAGGACGGCTCCCCCACCCACCGCCCAGACTCCGGCCTGGATGGTGCGTGCTGGCCACCCTCCCACCCGGCTCCAGCCTCACTCACCTGCCGGTCAAGCTTCTGCTGCCGCAGGTTGCTGCCCTCATCATCTAAGACACTGCAGGGGGAGAGAGGGGCACTCAGGGCCGGCCCACGAAGAGCCAGGACCACCCAGAGCCCTCTCCCAGCACGTCTGTGTTTTTTAAGCCCCTCCCATCACGGCTGCTGGGCATGGGACAGGGCAGAAAGGTGAAGCTATATTCTGGAAACTGGCTAGAGACGTAAAGACATAAGCCGTCTTTCTGCCACTTCAGGGACTTACCTCCTATTAGGATCCCTGCTGCCCAAGGACTTCCCAGTCTACCCTGACCCGGTAAACTGAGGAGGAAACTTTTCCGTTGGGCCCATTAGGGCCCGGCCTGATTGAGATCCAGGGGCATCAGTCACAAGCTGGGCCCCAGGCGAGGCTTCAGACCCAAGAGCCTGCCCCTCCGGCTCCACCCTTCCATCTTTCCATCCTTCTGGTGGAGGCTGGGTCTTCTGGGGCAGACCCTCGCCATCCATTCAAGAGCAACTCCTGGCTCTCCAGGTGGTAAAGTGGAGCTGCTGACACTGCCCACCTCCCTGCCCCACTTAAAGAGGACCCCTACTTCTGGAGAATGAAACTGTAACCCCAGCCAGTCCCTTGGGGCACGGCGAGGACTGGGTGCAGATGTGTGCAGGGCGGACACAGCACTTTGATGCACAGCCCAGCAACCAGCCGCTGGGTCCTTCCTTGGCCACCTACACGGTGTGGGCGGCATCAAATCCTTGAGTCCTTTACTAAGGTCGTGGGACGGGCAGCCTCATCTCACACAGACTGGCCCTGCCTCCAAGTAAGGCAGAGCATGAGGAGGGAGCACCAACCACTTAAGCCTTCTTTCCAGTCTAACACATGTATGAGACCTAGACCCAAGCCTATAGAGCCAAGGTCAGGCCAGCTGCATGGGGGTGGGGCTGGAGCCTGAGGATATGAGCTCTGGGAACACCCAGACTGCCCTGGCCGCCTTATTCCAGAGCCTGCCACGGAACCAGACCTTGTGTGGGTGCCTGTATAGGTATATCCAAGTGTGCTGGGTTTGTGTGTGACACTGTAGGAGTATCTCATGTGTGCGCACACTGGGAGATGTCCAAATGTGTGTAAGCATGTCCACATGTGTAAGCACATACCTGGACATACATGCATGCAGACACCGTGTCAGAGGTGGGTGTCCTGAGTGCAGCCAAGCACGGCTGCATGTAAGGAGGTCACATCACCCTGAAGACAAGGTGAGGTGATCCACCTCCTCCTGACAGCAGCAGCCCTTTCCAACTGGAACAATCATTGACCTGAAATGTCCTTTCAGCTCAGCAAATTGCTTGTGCTGCAGGGGCTGGCCAGGGGGTGGCAGGGAGTCCACAGATTGCAGACGGCCCACCACCCAGCCCTCTGGCTTCAAACCTCCCTGGCCAAGACCTGTGAAGACTGCCTATTTTGAACTCGCAGCTGTCCTACCTACTTGACATCTGGGAAGGACTTGCCCGATGCCCACGGGCTGCTCTACACACAAGAAGAGCCCGACTGTGATCTGGAGCCCTTCATGGAACAGCCGCATTCACCAAACCCTCAGGGGCCAGAGCACAGGAGAACACACTCAGACATGCTTCTAGCCAAGGCCTCAGTCTCCCTAAAAGAGCCCACCTGCCGAAGAGCACGCAGCTGAACGTGGGCCTCTCCAAGGGCAATGCTAGGCTCAGAGGACAGGGAATAGCTCTGAAAATATCCCAGCTGGCTAAAATATCCCAGTGAGGGTCCCATCACAGGAGGCCACACACAGGACAGGCAGGGCAGAAGGTGAGCAGGATGCCTGGGAGTCCAGCCAGGTCCAGAGGCTACAACTCTTCTATCTCTCTGCCTCCAGCCAATGGCCTGACTGGAGAGTTCAAGGGCCACACATCCTCAAAGGGTCAGTGTACCAATACCACTGTCCTCGTGGTCCATGGTGCCCAGTCTGGCTCTGTGTGCCACCTGGCCGAGAGGAGCAACGGGGCCTGAAATCCAACTGTGCCCTGCCCGCCGCGCTCTGTGCCTTGGCACGCGTGGGGCAGCCTGCGTCTCAGGCATGTCGGCCACCTCTGCAAGGCCGTGCTGCCTCCCCTTCCTGCCAGCAGGAGAGGCTGTTTCCTGGCTCACTGGGATGACGTGAGCCAGTCATCTAGGTCATCCCTGGCCCTGGGCTTGGCTGAGCAGGACACAGTCGACTATTTCCATGGTGCTGACACCCTGCCAGGAGCTGACATCTAACGTGAAAGGGCAACATCCTACTGCAAGGTAAGCTCACATCGGCAACGCCACCTCCAAACTGCAGGTCACAGCGGTTGCTCAACCGACAAAAGGTGGTTCCTGCCACCGCGGCCTCCTTGCCCAGTGTCCGGCCCCCACCCCAACAACCTCATCCACGTGGGGAGGACATCTTCCTAGCACAGGCACTGTCCCACTGCCACGGGCTTTCCACTCCGTTCCATCACTTCCTCTTCCTCTGTCCCCACCTCCATCCCCCAATGGGCGAGAATGACAAAGAGCCGCGCCGAGTACCACTACAGGTCGAATGGACTTATCTGTCTGTAAGTAGATAAGTCATCAGCCTTCAGGGAAAGATGGATGAATACAAGGGTGAGGCTTCTGAAGAGATTCCAGAAACTCAGATACCCCAGAAGTGCCTGGAGAGCCAACCCCCTCCTGAGTGGAGGATGCAGGTGAGCGGGGGGATGCAGGGGGCGGCAACCAGGGAGAAGCAACATGTGCCTGGTGAGCAAGAACACGCCTGGCTGAGCAAGACCCATCCAGGAGGGCCGACAATCAATCCAGCTAAACGAGGAGGCTCTGAGAGCAGGCAGCAGCCCGTGCGGGGCAGCAGGGTGCTTCCCTGAGAGCCACAAAAGCAAAGGGTGGACCCCATCACCTGGCACCGGCCAGCTGGTAGTGGGCGGTGTTTCTGCCTGACAACAATGTATCCGGAGCACACAACATCTGTCGCTGGTGAATAGCAAAGAATCCCCTGCACACAGCGCAACAATGACAACAATGATGGCCGTCTCCAGGGAGAGCAGAACCAGAGCTCCTCTCTCACCCCGAAAGCAGCCCAGCCAGTCCTTCCCCCCTCCCCTCCCTCAGACAGCCCTGCCTCCCACAACAGAACCTCTCCCAGGCATCTTCCTTCCTCACTCCCTAGCCTGCCTCCGTTCTAGACAGCACCAAACGATAACCATGAAAGGAGACAGTAATGGCCTTTTAATGACCCGGGCTCCAATTATGGAATCACTGCCAAGCCCAGGCTGCCAGCTGCAGCCCCGCCAGGAGACTCGGACAGGAGACAGGGCACTGATGGATGGGCCTTCCAGCTGACCCCGGCGGCTCCTTCACGACGGTCATCAGAGGGGCCGGGGGAAGCACTGGCCACTGGCTCATGAAGGCCAGAGAAACCTGGCTGCGGTGTCCATCCATCCAATCAAGTGACCCCCGAACCTCCCGGGAGACGGCCCCTCCACATCCCCCAGCTTCAAAGCCGCCAGACAGATATCTGAGCGTGAGCCATGCATGACAGCAAGGGTCAGGGACACTTCCTCCAGGGGCTTGAAAAGCCAGATGTGGCCAACGTCGCTAGGAACCCAGGTCTCCCGTCTCATTAGACCCCACCTCCATTCTCCAGCTAGTCCACCAGGGCCGACCAGAGGCCAGGCCCTCCTCGGAGCAGACCCACTCCCTGCCCTCTGTTCCCGCTCCTCCCACTCAGTCGCAGCGGGGCCTGCCCCTGCTGGACTCGGGCCGTCAGGCAAGTGTGTTGGCAGGGGAGGAAAGACCACCTGCTCGGCTGTGAACTCTGCCCAATGCTGGAACCTCCCCACTCCCCAGCACGTCCAGACCTGTGGCTTCTGTTGCCCAGTGGCTGCTTGGAACATTGCGGGCAACAGGGTGGAGGTGGGAACGGAGGCAACCCCAGAAGCCAGAGGACCACACTGCTCACAAGAGTCAGCCTCCCAGGATGAGGCTTCTCCATGCCAGCCACTGGCTCCCAAACTTACCAGGTGGGTCCCAACTGCTGGGGGCACTCAACCCTGACTCGACAGTTCAGACCTGCTGGGGAAGCCGCCCCAGAATCAATCCCCCACCTCACACTTTGCTTTTTCAAAGCCAACGACACATGTGATTCTAATGCTCAGCCATGCAAATGGAGATCAGGAGTCAGAGCTTGTGATCTCTAAAGAACAAAAGGAAACTGAGAAGTTGCTCTGAGGCTGGGAGCATGCAAGCACAGTCTTCTGTTCAGATGGAAAACACAGTGTGCAAAACAGGGTGGAAGGGGTCAACTGAACATCTAGACAGGACGTGACCATTGGGAGCAAGGCCAAGCATGCTGGTAAGTCAGGGCACATGTCCTCGGGCCTATCAGAAAAGACGGGAGGACAGTACAGCCAGGCCTCCACGTGGAGCTGCAGGGACCGGTGACGCTATCACGTGGGCAAGACGAAGCCATGCAAGTGGTGCACCAGGTCAGTCAGATGGATAAAGGTGTTGCCAGCCATCGGTCATGTCATCATCAAAGGAGGTTCCTACTAATAGCATCACGCTTCTCTCGGTCAGCAGGTTTTTCGATGACCTGACACAAGGCAGGCCTCTGAGCAGACTTACAGGTGAAACAAAGTAGAAGAGATACTAACTGTCCACTGAGAGAGTGTGAATTCAGAAGACCCTAGAAGCCTAACAGTCAAATCTTACATGTGGGTACCCCAACACCCCGTCTTGCCGCACAGGCAGAATGGAGAAGACAGGGCTTGACACTAGCCTGATGAAAGACTCCGCAGTCTTGCTCACAGAGGCCTTGAGAGGAGTGGTCAGTACCAAAGCCATCCCCCGGGGGTGGTAAGGGCGGGAGGGCAGAGTCCACTGTGAGGAAATAACACCTCCCTCTGCTCGATGCTGGACATCTGGACAGGCCACAGCCAGGACCCCGTCTGCGGCTCCGGGAGCTGGAGGAGGGCAGAGACCAATCTGAGCGCATCCCCAGGCTCCCTGCTCCCTGGATCATTTGTCAACTTTGTGCTCCTGCTTCCTCCGCCCCGGGCAGCAGCAAGACGACTTCCCAAAGACGCTTACGGTAGGAGAGGAGAGAAACTCCCTGCGGAACTACGGGTAGAGGGTCTGCTCTTCCCTCCTGCGGCCAGAGGCAAAGCAGCGGGCCAGAGTCCGGGCACCTCTGAGGCAGAAGTGAGCGAGTCGTGAGTCTTGCCTAATGAGCAGTCATTCCTCTCCCCAGGAAGCGGAGTGAGAAGTGCAGTACCAGGAGGATCTTAATGAGGACCAAAAGGAGGGGACGGGCTTCCTTGGTGGCTCACACAGTAATGCGATGCAGGAGAACCCGGGTTCGATCCCTGGGTCAGGAAGATCCCCTGGAGAAAGGCACGGCTAACCACTCCAGTGTCCTTGCCCGCATGGACAAGAGGAGCCCGAGGGGCTACAGTTCATGGGGTTGCAAGGAGTGGGACATGACTGAGCGACTCACACACAGAACAAGAGGAGGGGAAACCCAGAGACAGGAGTAGGCTCACACTAAGGGAGAGTTTTCTAATGGTCTCGTCCATCGGGAGTGAGGCTGCTGGCAGGGATGCTGAGGGAAGCATTCACACAGAAGACTGGGCAGTCTGTGAGGGCCCTTCTTGCCTGAAATTCTCCTTCTCTGACCTAGAGCTGTGCTTTGCCAGTAGCACCCAGGAAGCCCCGTGGTGAGGGGAGAGTACTGCAGCCCTCAGGGATGCTGAGAAGCCAGGTGTGGGGCCAGGAAGTCCTACAGTCTACCTGGGAATGCCACTTTGATTCAAAGCAATGGGCACCGTGTCCATGCAGGGTTGTGCCAGGCACGTGGTTGCTCTTCAGGTGCACTCCCCACTCTCCAGGAGTTCATGGCTGGTGAAGGAGGTGCCAGGCAGCGGCCACAGGATGGTGCAGAGCACTGAGGACAGGGCTGGCCATCATTCCCTCCTCCAGTACACCTGCGGGCAGCAGGCTTTCCTGACTCTCACTGCTCCTCCTTCAGCCCATAAAACATAAAATCATGAACCAGGGACATCTGATACTCCTCAAGAACACAGGTGAAGGCAGAATGGCAGAAATAAAAACCAGTAGTTGTAATAATATGGAAAAAAAAGCCAAAAAAGTTATAACAGTTGTTAACACTTTATAAACTAAATGGCTCCCTTCTAAGTCAGAATGTGAGGTTAATCCATGATCATTACAAATTGAGTCACAATTACCCTTAAGAAGATTATCACCAGCTGTCACAGCTTCAAAGAAAATGAGCCAGGTCTGGGCGATGCAGGTGCAAACCACCACTGAGGCAGCAGAACCCCCACCAGGAGAGCTAACAAGATATCGACCCACCTCTGGTCCCCAAGCCAGATGATACCCTCCAGTTCCGACATGCTGTGACACGAGGGAAACCTCACACCAGAGCACGTGCACACCCGCCTCTCCATCTTCTGCCCCAGTTTCCTCTGTGATCAGGCAGGCATGTGGCTACGACTGCGATCAGCAGCCCTGTTAGTGCAAAAGGCAATTTGCATCTGCTCCTCTGAGCCAGATCTCCTCATTCTGGAAGTCTACACCCGAGTCCAATGCTTTCCGAGGCTCACAAAGGCTCAGAAAGACCCCAGCGAGGTGGGAGACACCGACAACTTCTAACCCCAGCTCACCTCCAGCTAAATACCTACCCTCCCTGCCACAGAACAAGAAGGTGGCAGAGCGATGGGATGGTGAACAAGGCAGGGCCCCAAGGGGGCCAAGATGTTCCTCGGGGCTGGGCTTCAGGGTGGCAGGATTCTGTGCTCCAGATGGAGTGTGTGGGCTCAGGAAAGGAATGAGGGGATGGGGTGGTTGGGCCTGAGCTGGGGCAAGTGCCAAATCCCTCTCTGCAGGATGCCAGTGCCTGGGGCTCGTGGGAAGACTGAGCATCTCCGGGAGACAGCCCCATCTCCTTAGTGCCCTCTCCCCTAGAGGCAGGCTTAAGCCTCCCCAGTATGAGGCTGACTTTCTCTAAGCCCTGAGCACTCCCTTCCCAAGTTGCTGGCTCCTGGGAGAGGCTCCCCTGAACCATGATCTGGCCTGGTCCTCAGCCTGCGGATCCTAAACACGCCATCACATCCCAGCTCCACGCGCTGCCCCGTTTCTCCCTTCCTCCTAAGTCAGTCTGTTGCCACCACCCTGCCATCAGCACCCTGGGCAGGTACTTCCACAGCACTCACGGCCTCTAATCGCACAGGTACTGCCCAGGCATCTCTGCTGGGTGGTTAGAAGAGGTTAATGATACTCTGTGGGCTGCAGTGTCTTCTACAAAGTCCTCAGCACACACGTGTCAAGAAGGCCAGGATGCTCCGGAGACTACTTGCACCCCCAGCCAAGATGCCCTGTGCGGGGTGACAACCCTTCTGAGTCAACAGAGCCCCAGTCCCCTGATGGGACTGTCTCCTGGTCTACATGTGACTGCATGTGTTCACAAGAAATCCTGGGTTGATGTGTGTGTATGCACACACGTGTGTGTGTTGGTGGGAGGGGCACCCACAAATTCTAACTTGGGAAGCCCTGAAGCCCCCAAAGCAGCTGAGATTAGAGACCACAACAATTTTCAGGAGAAAACTGTGAAGTCTCAGGCCAGTGACAGGTGCTTGTTTGTAGCAGGATCTACTTTTAACAAGCCTCAGGCAGTTTCAGCTGATTTCCATTTGGATGCTGTCTGGACAGACTCACCGAAGAGCCCTATCAGAATTATTTTCTATTAGTGACTGGAATCAGGTCTCTTTAAGAGCAGGCTGTGTTACAGGCAGGTCTGGAGTCTGTGTCTGCCAGCCACAAGCGTGTGCACCTGGGCTGGCAAGAACATGGTGGACCTTAGAAGTCCAGCACCCCTTTTACACACAAGCCTCTCAGGGGAGGCCTGGAGAGAGGCCCGTAGCCCATGGCAACCAAGGAGCCAATGGGTGGCCAAGGATTTAGCGCTGCCATGGCGATGAGCTCTTCTCCAGTGGTAATGGAGAGAATGGAGTAGAGTGGATGGGGAAAGGCCCGCACCTGTGCAAGCCCCAGGGACCCCCCCCCACCCCCCACCCCAACCTCCACATAGGCGTGAACACTCAGCTGTCCTTGGGACACACCACAGCATCGGGGAACACAGACAGACCATGCTTCCCTGAGTGTGCCCCGGGTTCCTAGGTTCATTCTCTTGTGCATGTGAAGGCAGTTCTCATGTACTGAGTTGGTTTGTATGCAGGTGTTTAAACCAGTTAGCAAGCGGATTTCTGTGTCTTTGATAGATACCAGTGGTACTTGTGTGTGAGTAGTGGGGAGCAGGTATTCCCCCAAATACAAGATGTGTGTGTGTACAGATAGGCAGGAGTGCACCTGTGTGAGCCTGAGAATCGGTGAGTGTGTGCGTGTGTGTACATGCGCGCAGCAATACAAGATGCATGAATATAGGAGCAGCCTGTGCTTTAGGTTCAGAACGACTGTCTCCAGGAATTCATGTTCTGACTGTGTGACCCGACCAGCAGGAGCGTCTTTGGTCCACTGGACCTCCGATGGGTGCATGTCTGCAGATGTATGCGTGTGTGCACGCGGCTATACTGGCGTGTGACCAGTATGCTTGGCCTAGGAGGGGGCTCAGCACGGTTAACTCCCTCCCCGGGCAGTCACATGGCGCTGCCCGACCCAACAAGGCCCATACAGGCCCAGAGCACTGGCCTCTTGCAGCAACCCCGGCCGGTAAGTGGGGAGGGCAGAGCAGGCGGGTTCACTGGGGCCCCCAAAGTTGGGGTAGGAAGGCCCAGCACCTCCAACCCGCACCCCTAGGGTAGGGCCAGATGGGGAGGGTACAGCTGTCCTGCGCCCCAGCCCTGCATCCGCAACCAGCCCTGCTCCCGGAGTTCGGAGTGGTGGGCATCCCGACCCAGTACCCTCGACCCTGCCCCGAGCTTTCAGCATTGAAGGGTGGTGGGCTAGACCAGCGCCCCGGGGGGAAGTGAAGGTGGGGGCCGGCGCCCGCGTACCTGTAGGGAATCCAGTCGGAATGCGGCTTGGAAGTCATGTCTCTCGGGGGCGGGGCGGCAGCTGCGGCTCGGAAGGCCGGGGCCCTTGAGGGCCGGCGCGGGGGCCCTGCTCAGCTCCCGGGCCCCCCAGGGCCGCATCCTCCCGGGCCGGGGCGCTGGGCCCCGCCGAGGCCCGCGCTGCACGCCAGGGCCCCGGCCGCGGGTTCGGAGAACGACTGCTTGCGCCGCGCGATGGGCGAAGCGGCAGAGTGCGCGGGGCCGCCACGGGCGTGCGCGCGCGTGGAGGCGGGAGAAGTCGCCCGCGCCGCCCCCCGCCGCCAGAGGGGCTGGGGCCCGCGCCGGGGGCCCGGCCTTGGCGTGGCAGCGGCGGCCCGCCCCCGCCTCCCTCGCCCCGCCCCGCCCCCGGCGGAGACCCCACCCCCAGATCGGCTCCGGCGTCCCAAACGCCCCCGCCCCCCTCACAGAAAGCGCGGGTCCCCTGGCTGGGCGCAAGTGAGAGCGCCTGCGCCCACTCTGGGTGAATAGAGGCGCTGCCACTGGGCGGGTCCCCGACCTCCAAGCCTCAGTTTCTCCTTCTGTAAAACGGGGATAATTCTAACACCTATCTACCTTCCTGAACTACCAATCTCCGCTAAGGGATGGGAAACCGTTGCTTAAATGGGGTGAGGGAGAGAGAAGTAGGGGGTGGGATCTAGTTGTGTAGGAAAGCAATGATGCTCCAAAAGACCGAAAGAGGTCCAAGGGGACCTTCAGGTGCCGAGCATGGAGGTTGGCCTTTCCCTCTCCCGGCAGCTCCAACCGCCTCCCCGGGGAACCTTCTTTCTTCGGGTTTAGTAAAGGAGGTTATCTTCCCACTGCGGAGGAGTCCTTCCCCTCTAAGCTATCGCCGTCAAGACAAGGATAACATTCAGTCTAGTGCATCCTTAGCCCTTAAATTTTATATTATTTAATCTCCACAGCAGCCTTGAGAGGCAAGTGGTTGCTGCTGTTTCCCAGAGAATAAAGCCTAGGGAAGGCTAAGATGTCCAAGGACAGAAAGCTCCCAGCAATGGAGCTAAAAAGGACCCAGCGTCTCTGTCTTCCAAAGCCCTAAGGACCACACTTAAACGGAGGCAAAACCTCTCAACAAAGATGACCCTACAGTCTCTGAGTACTGAAGTGGTCTTGGCTGTGACAAGCACTGAGTTCAAAGCATGTTGAGGTGAAGGGCAGCCAATCCACAGCAGGGCTGGCTGAAGCTGGGGGAGACCCGGGGATAGCGGAGGGGTCTCCACACTGCAGATGGGTGTCCTCATGTGCACCCTGGATTCAGCAGTGCCATCCCCCAGGCAGGCCAGGGGAGTGTCCCTGACTGCCTGGCTAATGGCAAGAGCCTGGGAGGGCAGCCCGCTGTCCTCCCACATAGGAGGGCCTCTACAGCCGCCCTGGGTCCACAACCAGGAGACCCCACCCCAAGACTCTCCCCACTATAAAAACAGCAACCAGGATCTTGGCCGGGTTGGTGGGGGGGGCGTTTGCTGAGCATCAGGTGCCAGCTATATAATTTGTGTAATCCTCACAACCACACATCATGCCCATTTTATAGCAGAAGAAACAGGCGCAGAGAAGACAAAAGATCTTGCCCGAAGTTACACACCTGGTCAATGGTGAAGCCAGGATTCACACACCAGTGCCCACAGCCCTTGTCCTTAGCTTCCTCCTGCCTATCACAGTTCTTGCAGTGCGCATACACACACACACACACACACACACACACATATGCATGCCATCTCCCTCTTCAGGCTTCTGGCTAACAGGGCGGTCAGATCCATCACTGTCTACTGCAACATCAACGCTCGCCAAAGGCCGTGACCTATGATTATTTATCAGCCTCCAAGAGCTATCACTGTCAATGAGAACAGAGAGCAGACAAAAAAAAAAAATTCACCCCAGAGTAGGGTGCATTGGGGAGAAGGTAGGGTGGTTTCCTTGTCTGCTGGGACCCTTGGCCTGGGCCTCTGTTTTCACTTCTGTCGGGTTCAAGAAGGACTGCAGAAAGGGGCTGGTCCCTGGCCTGGAGACCAAGGCAGCACAGCCTATCACTACCCAAGGCCTCTATCTGTCAGGACCTGTGGACAGAACACTGCCTAGAAGGAGGAGGTCAGTACCACCCTCTGGACCATCAGCAGCTACCAACCACTTCAGAGATGAGCTGAGAAGACTGCCTCTTCAAGAACTTCAGGCTACTTTCCTCCTTTTTTCCCAAATTATCTGACACCTTAAAGCAATCAGAATCAAGTTGGAAGGTCTCAGGAGCCTGGAGTAATTGAATCTATTAAATAGACACTTTAAGTTCTGTCCTAAGGGAGCATAATCTGGAGGCAGAGTGAGGTGCAGAAAAAAGTTCTCCATGTCTCTTTCTGTGGAGGCTGTGTGCACCCATGGGATGTGGGGGAGCCAGAGGGGCTGTGTGCCATGTATGTGTGAATGTGTGTGTGTAAGGTATCCCTGCAATCATAATGGGACTGCACAAGAAAATTTGTTTGTTGATATGTTGATGTGTGTGCATGAGAAGGATCTAAGCATGTGCTTCTGTGAGTTCTACAGGGATGTGTGAGTTTCACACTCAATTCAGAACTGGTGATGGGTTTTGCTGCTCAGATGACTTCCCTGGTTGACATTTTAAGCGTATGCCCTTGGCTTCTTCTAAAAAACCACTCCAGAAAGGCATGAGAAGAATATTGTGCTAAACTGTGGTTAAAATACAGCTGTGCTGTACAGTGACCTTGAAGAAGTACCTAAGCTTTTAAAATTTAGCCCAGGAACAAGGGTATCTCTACTGAAACAGAGCAGCCCACACGCCCTCCTCACCACCTGTCCCATTCCTCAAAGATGACATATTTGCTGTGAATTTAAATTCTCCTCATGGCATGTTAGGCATTTTCAAACATGGTCATGGCTTGTCAAGGGAGAGGAAGAATACATGGGGACAGAAACAGCCTGAAGGAACCTTCACCAGCTGCCACCCACCTGGAAGGGACCCTAGCGCAAGTTCCCAGCAGTAAGCCTCGCTCAGTTAAGGAAGAAGGTGAGCATGTTGGCACCTTGCTACTTCCATGTGGAATCTTAAATTTTCTGTTCCTAATTTAACAGCTTGAATGTGGGCCACCTTGCGTCAATTTTGGAAGCAAAAGGATATGAAGAATAAATGAACATCGATTCAGATTGGGCACCAAGTCCCGAGGTGTCCTCCCTGCTTCATAGCTTGGCACAGTACCCTTGTATTCTGAGGAAGACAGTGCAATCGGCCAAACATCAACTCGACCCAACGGGGCTCAAGGGTCCTTGCAGCAATTCAGCAGGTGTCATGCTCAACCCTGCTCTCAGGGAGCTTTCAGTTTGGCAGGAGAGACAGAAAGCACCAACGCACCGGTATTACAGTCCAGGTGTACAAAGTGCTGGGAGCAGCCAGTGATTCTAAAGGGAGGGGTATCAGGTTAGGATAAGCCTTCCCCAAGAATGAGAAAGGATGGCAGTTGAATTGGGCCTTGATGGATGAGGAAGTTTTTGGTTTTTGTCAGCCAGAGAAGTCCCCAGGAGGGTTTTGATAGATGAGGAAGGAATGGGCGAAGTTTAACAATTCCTGAGAGTCTATCACTGGCTTGGCATGGTTCTGGGCTCTTTTCCCAAAGGGCATTCTAGACAGAGAGGATGACATGAGCAAAGGCAGGGATGTGAGAGTCTGTGACCAAGGCACGTGAAAATCCAAGTGCAAATCGCCTAATGTGGTAGCGTGTAGGTGAGTGGTTTGGTGTGGCAGAAAGGCCTAAAAGTTAAGGTAGGACCAGATCACATGGTCCTCAGAGCATCCGGCGGGCTTGGATTTTACCCTATAGCCAATGGGGAACCACTAACGGGTTTTAAGCCAAGGGTAATCCAATCACTGTGGATGGTGACTGCAGCCATGAAATCAGAAGACGACTGCTTCTCTGCAGGAAAGCGATGACAAATCTAGACAGTGTGTTGAAAAGCAGAGACATCACTCTGCCAACAGAGGTCCATACAGTCCAAGGCTACGGTCTTCCCAGTGGTCATACACGGTTGTGAGAGCTGGACCGCAGAAGGCAGAGCGCCAAAGAATCGATGCATTCAAACTGTGGAGCTAGAGAAGAGTCCTGAGAGTCCCATGGAGAGCAAGGAGAGCAAACCAGTCAATCTTCAGGGAAATCAACCCTGAATATTCACTGGAAGGACTAATGCTGAAGCTGAAGCTCCAGTATTTTGGCCACCTGATGCAAACAGCCGAGTCATTGGAAAAGTCCCTGATGCTGGGAAAGATTGAAGGCAGGAAGAGAAGGGGGTGTCAGAGGATGAGATGGCTGGATGGTATCACCAATGCAATGGACATGAACTTGGGCAAACTTTGGGAGGTGGTGAGGGCCAGGGAAGCCTGGCTTGCTGCACCCCATAGGGTTGCAAAGAGTCAGACATGACTGGGGGGCAACTGAACAACAATCTGCCCATGTGTACCTTTTAGAAAAAGAGAATTGGGAACACAATGGGGGATAAAGAAGACAAACCCAGAGGCACTGAAGCCTGCTAAATGGTGGATGGGGAAGTCCAGGGCAGAGATAAACGGCCCTACACCAGGGACCAGTGCTTTGCAAAGTAGTGGGGCAGACATCATGGCAAGATGGCAGCACATGTGTGGGCAGTCAGAGAAGCCCTCTGAAATTCCCATTCAAACTGCAGAATATACAGAGACCACTGCTCCATTACACATGATTAAAGTGAGATAAATAGGCTTACTGATGTCTGTGGAAAAAAATGTAGGGTAACCACTCATAGAATTAAAAGCAGTATGTCTATTTTCCAAATCACTGCAGAAGAGAATAGCAAATAAAAATCTTCAGAACAGAAATGATCACAGTCTAGGGACTTCCCTGGTGGTCCAGTGGTTGAGCCTCTGTGCTGCCAAGACAAAGAATACAGGTTCCGTTACTGACTGGGGAACTAGGATCTGACATGCTGCACAGTGTGGCCAAAAAAAGAAAAAAAGTGATTATAGTCTAAAGGAAACAGAAAACTCAGAAAGTATAAAACAGTGTAATGGTGAGGAAGTCAGCGTCAATGAGTGCCTATAAGACTGGCAGACGTGACTATCATTTGTGGAGGATACTCTCTATGCTGGGCACCCTCTGTTTCATAAAAGCAAAAGGGTGATGAAATGGAACTATGTAGTTGAGGCTCCAAGGCAATAGATATCACATTCCAGGGTGAGGTGGGACACCACCGAATGTGACATGGAGAAGAGGCTGTATCATTAGCTGACACATCTTTGATACATATAAAATAAAACAGTCTGAAAAAAAAAAGGTTGTTGGAGGTTCAACAGGAATTTTAGAGAGAGCCCCCAGGGTCCAGTGAGCCCTGAGCAGGAAGGGGGGAGAGTACTATGTCCTTCAGGTGGAGCTTGATGGAAACTCCTATGAGAGCTTAGTGTCCAACTCTTTCCAATCCCATGGACTGTAGCCCACCAGGCTTCTCTGTCCATGGGATTCTTCAGGCAAGAACACTGGAGTGGGTTGCCATTCCCTCCTTCAGGGAATCTTCCCAACCCAGGAATTGAACCTGGGTCTCCTGCGTTGCAGGCAGATTCTCTACCGTCTGAGCCGCTAGGGAAGCCCAGGATGGGCCACAGTGCTGGGGCATCTGAGTCACACCTGCCCTGATGGCCGAGAGGGAGCTGCTGCCCCAGGGTCAGCCTGTGCTCTCAGGTTAGTGGGGTGATGGATACAGTGTGGGCCCTAGCACAAGGAACAGGTGTGACTGTCTTAGATCCCAGGCCAGAGGGACTCCTTGTCAGGGGAGGCCACCGTGGGGGAGGGGATGAGTCCAGCCGCTTTCCCAGGGCCTGAGAATGGGTCCATAGGGTGAGCCATAGAGCGGAAGCAGCAGCCACATCAAAGGAGCTGTACTTGGGGAGACACCCCAGTGATGGAATGATCGCCAAGAATCCACAAAAACACCCCACGCAGAGAGATAGCCCAGAGAGTGGGACACCAGCTCATCAGAATATCGTATCAGTCAGGGGAGAACTTTCCCCCCCACTCTTCTCCCCACATTGTACCTTCATCTTGGACCCTGGAGAGGGTCAGAACTGCTGAGTGGACCCTTGCCTACAAGCAGCTGGCCTGAAGCAGGCTGGGGTGGACAAGAGAAGCTGATGTTATTCTGGAGTTCAAAGATTTTTTAAATCACAATAGATAGAACATACTAATGGCTGACAGGACAACCTTTGGTTACCTGGAAATGGCCAGAAGTCATGGACTTACCTTCAATTTCATCTAGGTTTTGGGGAAGGGGAGGGGGCGGGGAAACAGCCTTGAAGAAAAAAATTAAAGAGACCATGGGAGACAAAAATAAAGCTGGCTTTATGATTCCATCTCATGAGTCATGCCTATTCAACCCAACAGCTACACATGGCTTCTCTCATCTAATCCTCACAACAACACTATGAGGTAGGTACTATTATTATCCCCATTCTGCAGATGAAGAAACTGAAGGTTACGTAACCTGCTCAAAGCCCCACAGATAATAAGTGAAAGAGTTCAAACTCAGGCAGCACAGAGTTCTAGAGCTCACAGCTCAATGGCTATCATTTAGAGACAACCCAGTGATGAGGGCTTAGCCCTTTGACTCATTAATTCCTGTCCTAGAAATTCAGCCAAGGGAGAGATGTACTGGAGCCGAAGTTTATGTACAGAGATAGTCATCCCAGCTTTACTTCTATGGGGGAAATTGGCAGGAATTGGGCGGGTGGGGGTGGGGTAACAAAATGCGTGTCATCTGGGACTTGGTCAGGTCAATGATTCTACATTCACAGGATGGATCTCTGAGCATCCTTTAGGAGGAATGTAACTACAGAGGAACAGGTTTATGAGGTAAGATACAATATCATAGGAAAGTATAAGATCCTACAAAGAAGCTCCACACTAACATATGCACACATGGTCTCAGAAAAAGTTGCCCAGGGTGAGAAAGACACAGTCTA
The DNA here is from genome assembly GCF_042477335.2 of Ovis canadensis. Lineage (NCBI taxonomy): Eukaryota > Metazoa > Chordata > Mammalia > Artiodactyla > Bovidae > Ovis > Ovis canadensis. Next base: position 52,336,142 of record NC_091259.1, read on the forward strand.
GTCCATCAGCAAAGCCACCCTAGGACCACCTTCCAGGTGCTGGCTTCCTCTTAACTCTAGCTTTTGGCTCCTTAGATATCCTGTTGACCTCTCCATAGCACAGACAGCACCCTGCCAGTGTGGTTAGGGAGACAGACAGTAAACGAACACTTGGTACACAACGGGTTTAGTGAATTAATAAATAATATTCTTAAAGCTGTACAACTGAAATATCCTTAATCGTCCTATGTAGTATGATCTGTTACCGAGATGGCACCCAGGTGGCCACTCTCCAGTCCCCCTGGGCATTAAAAATGTTTGCAATTTTGAGCCAGGTATTGAATGATTTATCTTGGACAGGGTGGGGAAGTGTGGGAAGGAGGCTTAATACTTGCTTTCAGCCCAGTTTACCAGCTCTGCTTTGAGGATCTGCTGAGCATCTTCTGCTCCGAGAACCCAGACGTGGGTGGGGTGTGGCTGGGGGACCCAGAGCCAAGGCACAGGGTCTCTGCCCACTTCCGCACAGGGCATCCAAGGAGCAGGGGCTGAGGTAAGAAATAGGAAAAGGCTCTGAGGAGAAGCACCCAGGCCCCTATGCTCAGCCTGCAGGAGGGGTTTATTTTATCAGTGTTATTGAATTTGCAGATAAGCAACAATGAATTAAGCTGATCAGGAAGAGAGGGAGAGAGTTCCCATTTGTTCATAATGCAAGATTTATCTAGCAGAGCTCTCTCCTTTGTCAAACAGAGAGCCACTGCCTTTATATCCTCCAGCAAAGAACATTTTATTTTGTAACCTTTCAGAAAACCTATGAGTTTGCGGTTTTGACCTGGTTTTTTTTTTTCCCCCTCATCTAAGAAAACCATGGTTATTTAAAATGTGAGATGCATTTTAAACAACCCTACTCTGAATGTGCTAACCCATCTCTCTAGCAAAGGAATCAGACCCTGAAATTTAAACTATTTTCAAAGTTTATTACCCAAGCTGAGTGCCAAAGAATTGATGCTTTTGAACTGTGGTGTTGGAGAAGACTCTTGAGAGTCCCTTGGACTGCAAGGAGATCCAACCAGTCCATTCTGAAGGAGATCAGTCCTGGGTGTTCTTTGGAAGGAATGATGCTGAAGCTGAAACTCCAGTACTTTGGCCACCTCATGCGAAGACTTGACTCATTGGAAAAGACTCTGATGCTGGGAGGGATTGAGGGCAGGAGGAAAATGGGACAGCAGAGGATGAGATGGCTGGATGGCATCACTGACTCTATGGACGTGAGTTTAAGGGAACTCTGGGAGTTGGTGATGGACAGGGAGGCCTAGCGTGCTGCAATTCATGGGGTCCTAAGGAGTCGGACACGACTGACTGACTGAACTGAACTGAACATACCATCTTTTCGCTCCACGGCCCTTCTCTTTTGCTGCTAATGGTTCATAAATATCAAATTCTAATCAGATTCTAAAGCTACCAGGTCACTGAAGAAGCAGTGTACTCTAAGGGAAGAGCTATGGGACTGGAATGAAGCTGTTCTACATTTCTGTCTCAGTTTTCCCATCTCTGAAATGGGGAGAAAAGTCACCAAGACCTATAGAGGCAGCAGGTATAGGAGAAAGAACACCAGACCCAGAATTCCAGTTCTGGCTTTATTGTTAATATGCTGTGTGAGTTTGAGTATGTTGTCTGTGCCTCAAGAAATTCAGGGGGTGGGATGTTCTCCAAGTCTACCTTCCAGCACTACACATCTCTCTGATATTTTAACTCTTTACAGCAGGGCTGTTAGGAGACAAAAGAAGGGGATTAGAATTGGTCCAACTCTGAAATAAGGATAAAAGTCTTGCATTTTAGAAACACACGGCAGTGAATACACACTAGACTTGAACTGAATTCTTGTCTTCTCTGTGCTGCTAACTCATTGGGTAGCCAAGGACCACTCGCAGGGCTCACCTCTGTTTCCTCATCTGTTATGTGGGGACAATGCACACCTGGCCTACCACACAGGGTGAGAGAGACTGAACGCAGAGAAGGAATGCGAACCTGCGATCACTGTGTTCCAAAGCACCACGGAGATGTGACAACACATAGTAATTAGAGCTTCCACTTATTGAGCCCTGGTGCGGAGCCAGCACTGTGCTGAGCATTACCTGTATTATCTCATTGATTGCTCACAGCAACCCTGAGGAGCTATTACACGAAAGGAAGCATAAGCTCTACGGGTGGTCACAACAGCAAGGATTTACTTGCCTTGGCGGAAGCCTGGGCTTTGGGGCCTGAGCCCATCTCAGAGGAGGATGAGAACAGGCAGTCCCAGTGGCTGCTGCCCTGCCTGGGCTCGGCGGGGAGGAGAGAGCTGCTCCACCTCAGCATCCCCGAACTCTGGGAAGCTCCTTCTAGACTTCCTCAGTGAGACAGTGCCCAGGGCTGGTGGGGCTGCACAGGGTGGAACTCACCTATGTCTTTCTCCAACTCCAGGCTGCTTCCGACCTCTCTGCGTCTCTCTCCCTGATTCTCGGTCCTCCTCCCAGGCCACCCTCCTTCACATCTCTGCTGCAGGCACCATCTCCCTGCTGCTGCAGAGCTGGCCCCTTCCATGGCCTTAAGGCTGACATGGGGCAGGTGGCAGGGAATGAGGGGCCCTGCTCAGCAGGACAAGGCCCTGGATTTTGGCTTGATCTTCTGAGGCCAGCTGGCCCTGTCCAGGCCCTCATACTCATCACTACTTCTGGGATCTCCTTGGAGATGGGCAAGCTGGGCTGGCCCTCAGAATGGGCTTCAGAGGTCTCCTCTCCCAAGCAGGCAGAGTTCAGAGAGGTGTTGTGTGTTCCTCTAGCTCATGTCACCCTCCACTCTTCTCCAGCTTCTTGGAACACCTGATCCAAAATCTCACAGGCCTCCCTGCTGGGTCCCACCTCTGCATACTTACACCTCAGCCTGTCTGGTTTTCATGGGTGATGGGTACCCATTTCTTCAGCTCAACCCAACCTATTTTTTACTTTGCCCCATCCCACCTCTTGGCTCTGACACACTGTAGGATCTTCCTGGGGACCCCCACCAGAGCAGGTGACTGGACACTTGCTGATGCTGTTGGCTGACATCCTCGCTCATCCAAAGATACATTTAGTGTCTTGGATGTTGGGAGACCTGCATCTAAGTCCCTGGCCTTCTTCCATGACCATCGACAAATCTCTTCCCAGTTCTCCTGCCCTCGATGTGCCAATCCAGAGAAGGCAATGGCAACTCAGTAGTGTTCAACTCTTCGCGACCCCATGGACTGCAGCCTACCAGGCTCCTCTGTTCATGGGATTTTCCAGGCAAGAGTACTGGAGTGGGGTGCCATCACCTTCTCCGAGATAATGTCTAAGGCCCCCAATATCACTGGAGTTCCAGTATCCAGGGCCCCATCTGACAATTTACATGAAAAGAATGCACATTTCTCACCTCCCACTCTAAATGCCCTGGGAGAGCTGAGTAGGGAACACTCAGAGCAGGTTCACTTCGCTCTCACACCCTTAAGCAAAAATATAATGAGCAGAGACCATATCCCTCAGCTGGTTGCACACCCAGAAGACACATGGGAGATTCAGAATGCACCCTGGCAATGTATCTGAATTCCTTCCTTCCCCAGAAAATGAGTAGAGGTGATAAGCATGTACAAATAACTCAGTAGAAAAGTCGACAGACAAGTCCCACAAAAACTCCAAATGACCACAAGGACATAGGAAAAACTGGAACCATGGTATTTCCTCCCACCACCCCACTGCATGAAATCCATCACCAGGTCCTGTGGCTATGAGCTCCTAAGTATTTCTTCAATTGGTCCCCTTCGTCAATCTTCCCACCATTTCCCATGCCACCACCCTGGTCCATGCTACGTCATCTGAGGTACATGGGATCACCTGTGCGCTTCAGGTGTCCACTCTGGAGCCAGATCTGTGGCTTCAAACCAGGCTCTGCCACAAACTCCGTGTGTACTTGGAGACTTAACAGTTAATATACAGAAACCACTCAGAACAGCGCCTGGCATGTTGTAAGGAAATGTATGAGTTAGCTGCTATTACATAATGAGCTGCACCCCTTTCCCTCTGGCTCTCCTGCAGTCTGTTCTCACATGGCATTGAGAGTGATCTCTCCATAATGCAAATCTACCATTGCACCTGCTGCGTTAAATCCTTCACTGACTTCCCTTGCTTGCAGACCAAAAAAAAGAAATGTTTAAATGTTCACACAACTGATCAAGTTTCCAATCTCCAGCCATACTGGTCTGTTTTCAGACAAGCCAGGCTCACACTCTCCCAACCTCAGCAGAGGCTGTCTCTTAGGTCTAGAACCTACCCCCCACCCTCCCCACCTCCAGTTCAGGCTCTATTGCTGAGACCTAGGGTGAGGGTTCAGATGGGATGGAGCCAAACCAACTACCTCAGTTTTTAAAAGTTCCTGAAGGCGACATTGAGGAACAGTCATTCAGTTCAGTTCACTCACTCAGTCATGTTTGACTCTTTGTGACCCCATGGACTGCAGCACACCAGGCTTCCCTGTCCATCACCAACACCTGGAGCTTGCTCAAACTCATGTCCATAGAGTCGGTGAAGCCATTCAACCATCTTATCCTCTGTCATCCCCTTCTCCTCCCGCCTTCAATCTTTCCCAGCATCAGTCTTTTCTAGTGAGTAAGTTCTTTGCATCAGGTGGCCAAAGTAACGGAGCTTCAGCTTCAGCATCAATCCTTCCAATGAATGCTGCTACTGCTGCTAAGTCACTTCAGTCATGTCCCACTCTGTGTGACCCCATAGACAGCAGCCCACCAGGCTCCCCTGTCCCTGGGATTCTCCAGGCAAGAACACTGGAGTGGGTCAATGAATATTCGGTACTAATTTCCTTTAGGATTAACTGGTTTGTTCTCCTTGCAGTCCAGAGTCAAGAGTCTTTTCCAACACCACAGTTCAAAAGCATCAATTCTTCAGCACCCAGCTTTCTTTATAGTCCAATTCTCACATCCATACATGACTACTGGAAAAACCGTAGCTTTGACTAGATGACCTTTGATTGCAAAGTAATGTCTCTGCTTTTTAATATGCTGTCTAGATTGGTCATAGCTTTTCTTCCAAGAAGCAGCATCTTTTAATTTCATGGCTGCAGTCACCATCTGCAGTGATTTTGGGGCCCCCCAAAATAAAATCTGTCACTGTTTTCATTGTTTCCCCACCTATTTGCCATGAAGTGATAGGACCAGATGTCATGATCTTGTTTTCTGAATGTTGAGCTTTAAGCCAACTTTTTCTCACTTTCACCAAGAGGCTCTTTAGTTCTTCTTCAGTCATTAGCGTACTATATTAGACTATACATTAGCCTATAACAGTCATTAGTCTACTATATTAGAAAGTAGAGTCATAATTTACATTGTTGCAAATAGGATCAACCCAGAGAATCAAACCTGTAATAATTTACATTATTACAAATGGCACTCTGTACTGGGTTCTTGAGAAAACTAAAGTGGATCAATGAGAAAATCTCTAGAATCAGAAAGTTCAATAAAGTCACCACATAAAAAGATGAAAAGAAAATAGTCAATATTTCTTTTATTATTATAAAATAACAATCATTTACAGCTTGAAAGATCTCTCATATATAATGGAAAGATTATGTGTGAAATGTTTTAAAATCATATTAATGAAACTTATTTGTGATCCATATGAAGAAATTTATGCAATATAATTGAGATTTATAAAAAGAACCTGAATGGAGATTCCTACGACTGAGCGACTGAACTGAAATGAACTGAATATATTCCTACCTGATAAGAAGGATATTTTAAAGATAGTAATTTTTCCTAAATTAGACTTCACTTAATTCAAAGCAAAAATTGAAGGGAATTTTGAAACTTGATAATGTGTAGGGATTTCTTAAGATTCCCTTAGGTGATGACCTGAGGAAAGGAGGGCACAGGCCAAGATGGTCTGTGAACCAGGCTTCTAAGCAAGAAAGGCAAAGTAGTCACTTTGCCTAGCTGACTAGTGCCAATCAGCAGTGTTCCTAAAAACAGGTCATCAACAAGGATCTCTGTAGAGCCCAGGGAACTCTTCTCAACACTTTGTAATAACCTACATGGCAAAAAAATCTGAAAAAGAATAGATATATGTATATATACATAACTTAATCACTTTACTATACACCTGAACTGAATATAGCATTATAAATCAACTATACTCTGCTCAAAATTCCCCAAGCCAGGCTTCAGCCCAGATGTTCAAGCTGGTTTTAGAAAAGGCAGAGGAACAGGAGATCAAATTGCCAACATCCGCTGGATCACGGAAAAAGCAAGAGAGTTCCAGAAAAACATCTATTTCTGCTTTATTGACTATGCCAAAGCCTTTGACTGTGTGGATCACAATAAACTGTGGAAAATTCTGAAAAAGATGGGAATACCAGACAACCTGACCTGCCTCTTGAGAAACTTATATGCAGGTCAGGAAGCAACAGTTAGAACTGGACATGGAACAACAGACTGGTTCCAAGTCAGGAAAAGGAGTACGTCAAGGCTGTATATTGTCACCCTGCTTATTTAAGTTATATGCAGAGTACATCATGAGAAACGCTGGGCTGGAAGAAGCACAAGCCAGAATCAAGATTGCCAGGATAAATATCAATAACCTCAGATATGCAGATGACACCACCCTTATGGCAGGAAGTGAAGAAGAACTAAAGAGCCTTTTGATGAAAGTGAAAGAGGAGAGTGAAAAAGTTGGCTTAAAGCTCAACATTTAGAAAACTAAGATCATGGCATCCGGTCCCATCACTCCATGGGAAATAGATGGGGAAACAGTGGAAACAGTGGCTAACTTTATTTTTCTGGGCTCCAAAATCACTGAAGATGGTGATTGTAGCCATGAAATTAAAAGACGCTTACTCCTTGGAAGCAAAGTTATGACCAACCTAGACAGCATATTAAAAAGCAAAGACATTACTTTGCCAACAAAGGTCAGTCTAGTCAAGGCTATGGTTTTTCCAGTGGAAATGTATGGATGTGAGAGTTGGACTACAAAGAAAGCTGAGCACTGAAGAACTGATGCTTTTGAACTCTGGTGTTGGAGAAGACTCTTGAGAGTCCCTTGGACTGCAAGGAGATCCAACCAATCCATCCTAGAGGAGATCAGTCCTGGGTGTTCACTGGAAGGACTGATTCTGAAGCTGAAACTCCAGTACTTTGGCCACCTCATGCAAAGAATTGACTCATTTGAAAAGACCCTGATGCTGGGAAAGATTGAGGGCAGGAGAAGAAGGGGATGACAGAGGATGAGATGGTTGGATGGCATCACCGACTCAATGGACATGGGTTTGGGTGGACTCTGGGAGTTGGTGATGGACAGGGAGGACTGGCATGCTGCGGTTCATGGGGTCGCAAAGAGTCAGACACAACTGAGCGACTGAACTGAACTGATACTCTGACATAAAATGAAAATTTTTTTAACAAAGAGGATTCCTAAATTTTGTCTTACAAAGCAGTTGGGTCAGTGATAAAATTAGGTGTCTATTCTGTACCTCAAGTAAGTGCTTTTAAGGGTAACTGGCTCATTAGAGGTGAGGTGTTAGTTTTGAGGTACCAACTTTGAAAGAGTGGGCAGTGAGAAGCAGGCTCCTGCACCAGAGCACAAAGACCTAAGGGTGCAGACAGACTGGGCCCCTGCTGAGGAGGTGGGAAGGCTGCAGGGCTGGTGGTGCATGTTCAGAGGATGTGTGGGCTGGGCCTGCTCCCTCGACTCCCCACCCTACACAGGATGCTGCCAGGAGGCTCCCGGTCTCAGGGAATCCCATAGTTGCTGAGTGATCAACTGCGCCAGCTACGCCCACCCTGAGGAAGCACATCTGTCACCATGCGGCCATCCTGCCCTGCCTCCCAGGACAGTAGGTGAGGGGCAGTGGCAAGGGGAGTTGGTGTTACCACTTCCTTTTTTGCCTATTTCACCCAATCATTGGGCCTCTTTTTCATTTTCAGAGCCGTGAGTTGAGCACACAATTCAACTGATCTGTGTTGATGCCCAAGATTAGGGCAGCCTGGGATAAACTCTTTTCCTGCTCTTGATTCCTCTGGATAACCCAGGTAAAAATTATCTGGAGGAAAAGAAAAGTAAGTAAGAAAAGCAAAGAAAATTCTGATAATCATGGCTAATAAGAGAAGGACCAGTCCCACTAGATGTTAAAATATATCATAAAGCAACACCAACTAAAACAGCATGCTGACAGGAATCTCACATGAAATTTCAGTGGACAAAGACAGGCAACCCAGAAATATACCCCGTTTTCTATAAGAACTTAAATATTACCCAAAAAGTACTAAACAAGAAAATAGGAATGCAAACTTGTGATGACAGCTGTATAAAATGACGTGTACATGGGGTTATCTGGAAGGGGAGAGGGAAACATTCCAGAGCCTTAAGATTTCGGCTGATTTTCAGGAAGGAATTGGAGTTACCACAGCAGGCAGTTTACACTGAGAAAGAGCAAAGAAAAAAAAAATCTAACAATTCAGCAAAGCAGGAAGTATGCTGGGATCTGAATTCTAGTCAGAACTTCTCACTGATGAATCACCTGGGACTAGGTCTTCCCCTTTCTGGGCCTCAGTCCAACAATTCAAAGATAAAGGATTAACATAGATGACCTCCACTGGCCCTTCCAGCTCAGCCATTCTTCTGGGATTGACAATCTTGAAAATCATCCCCCATTTCTGGTTTCTACAGTAGGATATGATGGGAATAAAAGAAAGACCCTCAGACCTTTCCTGACCCAAACTGCTGAGTGACACTGGAGGTTGGCTCTGTTCATCTGAGCATGGAGACTCCCTCTGCAGCCAGCCCTGTTAGCCTCTGGCACCCAAAGATGAGTAAGACATGGTGCCAGCCTATGAGAATCACAGGGCAGTGGAGGACACCGGTGAACACAGACACAACAAGTGATAATCCTGAGCAGAGTGAAGGTCTGGACCAGTGGGGTCCAGCACTGTGGGGGCATAAGGGGGGGCAGTAGAGTCTGGCCAAGGGTCAGGCAGAGCTTTGCAGCAGAGGCACCACTCAGGCTGGATAGAGGTTTAATGAAAAGGAGTAAGGGAGACACAGGAGGCAGGAGAGCACTGGGGTGGGTGAGTGGCGTATGGAATGAATGGGGAGGTTATTTGAGGCCAGGCTGAGGTCTTGAATCTCTTAGCAGCAACAGGAAGTTGGGGAGACACATAGTCCCGCTTGTAAGGGAGATCGCAGGCAGCCCTTGGAGCAGGGTCTGGGGTGAGGCAAGAGGGATGCAGAGATACAGGTGAGTGGGCTCTTCAACAGCCCAGAACAGAGGGGCCTGGCCTCTGGCTGAGAAGGGGACCAGGGTGAGTGGCACAGCTGAGGTGAGCCCACTGAGAAAGGGCTCAGGGCAGGGCACACAACCAGAGGGAAAGCAGGGCCTTTGGAGATAGTTTCTGAGGCCAGGCTGCCTCAAGCTTTTGTGTTTGGAGTCTTTTCTGTTTTTTGGGTTTTTTGGGGTTTTTTTTGGCTAATAATCCTGGCTCTGCCATTTAGAGTCATGGAACCCTGAACTATTCATGTAACCACTCTGGCCTCAGTCTTCTTATCTGCAAACAATTGCAACTACTTCTTAGGGATTTCAGGAGATTAAGTGATTTAATAAATGAAAGCCTTTGGAATAGTGCCTGACATAGTAAGTGCTCCATGAGAGGCGATGATTACAATGAAGATGATAGAGGAATAGCTGGAGGTGGGGCAGGGATCCCCACAGGAAACAGCGGGAGAAGAGGTTTGGGAGGGGGGTTGGATACGTGAGCGTCAATTCAGATATGCTAGGTTTGCGTGTCTGTAGGACACACGTTTTGGGCAAGTGGAAGAGCATACACAGAGGATGGGCCAGGAGATGAGTTCAGGGAGTCTTGAGGGAGGAGGCTGAGGGAGAGAGGGCAGAGAGGTTGTCCCACGGGAAGACGCAGAGAAGAGGCTGACAGAAGAGGGGGATTTTGTGGGGGTGAAAACCATCAGAGTGAAAGCTCCCAGGGCAGGGATTTCCTCAGCTTTGCTCCCCAGATTATCCCCATTACCTAGGGCAGGGCTGGAACAAAGCAGATCAATATTTCTTTGCTGGGTATATAAATAAAGATAATTGTCCCTATCTACTCCATATATTTTCTTAGGCACAAAGTAATAACAGAAGCTAATGTTTATTAAACATCTACTATGTGCAAGGACCTGTGCTAAAAACCACATCTATGGGGTCTCACTGAGTTTTTATGGTAGCCCTACACGGGAGGTACTATCAGTGTTCTCATTTTACAGACCAGGAAACAGGTTTCAAAGGTAAAGCAACTTGCCTGAGTCACACAGCTAGGAAGGAGCAGACAGAGTCCAAACCTGGGAATTTGTGACTCCTTGACACTGGTTGAACAGGATGGGAAACTGGGAAAGGACAGCCCATCAGCAACCCCATCGCACTGACTCCCAAGTGCCCCATAAAGAGTGACAGTTCCTAGATCTTGCTGGAGGAAGGGGGAGGCAGAAGTACGAGCCAAAGATGCAGGACCTAGTTAGCGTAAGACTGGTGCGGTAGGGCCATCGACAAACCAATCTCTTATGCAGCCAGACGCTGGGAGGACAGAGAAATCAGATCAGGAAATCAGAGTGGAGCTGCTGGAGTGAGAGGTTCAGAATGAAGGGCAGAAACAGAGAGAGGGAGGGGTCCTATCTTTACGTGGTGATGGCTCTGTGCATGTGTGAGTGTGTGTGTGCTGCAGAGAGGTGACAGGCTACACAGGTGCCCAGAGGATCCTGGCAGGTCCAGACAGGTCCAGGGGTGTCCAGGGGGGAAAGGGACTGAGGGCCATTTGCCAAGTGTAGGGACTGCACACCTGAAGGGGGCGAAGCTTGTGCAGGTGTCTTCACACCCCTTCAGAGTGCTTTTGTAACCACTGCTGAAGTCCCCAAACACCAGCAGTTATTACTGGTATAATTTACAGGCCAGTTCCTAGACCAAGGACTCCAGACCCAGGGATCATGTCTGATTCTGGCCCCTGCTGCGTACCCAGTACAAGCACAGCACCTGACAAATGAGCACATTTTCCAGAAAGGGATACAAAGAGTCACATAGGCTAGACTTGCCCTGGATCTCCAACTTGCAGGTGACAGGCTGGGACTCAGGACCCCGGAATCCTCTTGCCCCAGGGCTGCGGTGCCCAGAGCTGGGGTCCTGGAGGAAGTCCGAAGCAGTTTCAGCTCGACTCCCAGATGTCTGGATCCTCTACATGGTCCTCCTGCCTCCAGAAAACAGTCCATCCCCTGGTCCCCTGTGCACAGTAATGGACCAGGCCTGGGATCAGGGCTTGGGCACAAGCAGCTGACCACACGGAACTGCCTGCCCGCTCCCCCACCGACCCCCACGTCCTGACCCCATGCTGGGCCCCTCCTGCCTCCCTCCTTCACTGTGCTGCCTGCCTCTGGTGATGCTCCTGCAGGGGAAAGGCGGTTCCCTGCTGTGCCAAGCAAGACCTTAGCCCAATCCTGATCAGACCTGCTGGCTCTGCCACTCTGGGAACTCCCAGCGTGAGAGAGAACTGCTGAGGGCCTGTTCTGCCCCTGGCAGGACCCTGGAGCCCCACAGGTCCTGGGGCCTCCGGGCAGTGTCCGGCTGTGCCCTCCCTCCTCAGCCAACTCAAGGATAACACGTTAGCCACAGACTACTTAGCCATAGCACCAGCTGGAGCACTAACCACCATGCATATACTCGTTCTCTCTGTGATCCTGGGGTCACAGACGTGTCAGCAGTCACAGAAACCACACTGTCACATATGAATGGGCCTACTATGTGCATGAGTGGTGTGAGTGCTTTCCACGCATCATTGTGACGCCTCATGTGATTCTGGATTTGAGATGTTAATAAACCCATTTTTCAGATGAGGAAACAGAGGCTCAGGAACTTGCCAAGATTTAACCATCCACTGGGGCTGCAGTCCATGGGGTCGCTGAGGGTCGGACACAACTGAGCGACTTCACTTTCACTTTTCACTTTCATGCATTGCAGAAGGAAATGGCAACCCACTCCAGTGTTCTTGCCTGGAGAATCCCAGAGATGGGGGAGCCTGGTGGGCTGCCGTCTATGGGGTCGCACAGAGTTGGACCCGACTGAAGTGATGCTTTTGAACTGTGGTGTTGGAGAAGACTCTTGAGAGTCCCTTGGACTGCAAGGAGATCCAACCAGTCCATTCTGAAGGAGATCAACCCTGGGATTTCTTTGGAAGGAATGATGCTAAAGCTGAAACTCCAGTACTTTGGCCACCTCATACGAAGAGTTGACTCATTCGAAAAGACTTTGATGCTGGGAGGGATTAGGGGCAGGAGGAGAAGGGGACGACAGAGGATGAGATGGCTGGATGGCATCACTGACTCAATGGACATGAATCTGAGTGAACTCCGGGAGTTGGTGATGGACAGGGAGGCCTGGCGTGCTGCGATTCATGGGGTCACAAAGAGTCGGACACGACTGAGCGACTGAACTGAACTGACTTAGCAGCAGCAGGGCTAAACTCACCATAACCCACAGGTCAGATTAACGCAGAACCTGAGGTTCTGTTCCAGCTCTGCTCCTGGGCTTTGCCAGTGCACCTGCTGCCCCCTCCCCTCCCCCACCCCCTCCCCAACCCCCGGGCCCTCCTGCTGAGGGCAGAAGCCCACCTGAGACACACATGGCCCTGCTCTAGAAGCTAAAAGAAGCAAAAGGAGGGAAACTGGCATTTGCTGAGCAACAACTATCTGTGCTGAGCACGTTCATACGTTCCTCTCTAATGCAATTCTTTTGAATTCCTCTGTAATTCAACCACCCTATAGTGAATATCCCCATTTTACAGAAGAGGAAGTGGAGAGTGGGAGATGGTGAACTAAAGTGACACAGAAACACACAGCACCAGGATCAAACTCGGTTATCCGAATCTGAATGCACATTTCTGCTGCAACAAACCACTTCTCAGCTCTGTCTAGTTGCCATTCAGGGGTCCTGGGGCCATGTCTCCCCTGTCCATGATCACCTGCTCCAGCCCTACCCAGGCACTGGGTCCATGAGCATCAGGCCAGGAATGAGAGGGAAAGGAGATTCACTTCTGGCCCAAAGGTTGGAGGTCCCAGAGCCCAGGACGGCTCCCAGCTGCACCCCCTCAGCCCCATGTCTATGAGCCAGGCCTCCTCTCAGCAGATCCGAGCCCAGGTGCTGGGCTGGAACACTGATCCTGGCCAGCTTCTGCCAATTCCCCTCCAAGAGGCTGGCCCCTGTTTTCTGTATCACACACTGGCCCTGTGTCCTCCCCTCCCCCAGCATCCTGCTTCAACACAGACAGGCCCTTGGTACAGGAACTCCCAGATGCCCTTGGCTCACAAACGGCCCTGTAACTCCATCCTACCCGGGACACCCTTGAATGTCCACATGTGACTCTGTGTTCTCAAATTTTCTCAGTACTTCGACTCTGACTGCCAGCCTCACACTCTAGTTTCCACTGCCCACCAGTCAGGTCTGCCTGGACTTATTCTCCTCCCTCACTCAGGCCTGTTCCCTCTGAGATCCCAGGGTGTCCCGTGGTCCTGCCCACAGTAACCACAGCACCGAGTTGCCATCACCGGGTTTCATGCCCTTGAACCTCACTGTCTCCATCTTGAGAGCCCCTTACATCATTGGTGAGCCCTCCTGACATTATGTACAGGCCACAGTGCTAGACCTTGACATGGGTCAAGGCTCCGTAAGACTGCCCCAAATTCATCAAGCCTGAAGCTCAGCCAAGGCATGGCAGCCCAAAGCTTACAAATGTTCTTGGCCTTACCCAGATGGCCTCGCTGGTCACAGTCAAAGCCCTGGCTTCACAGGCAGTGGACAAACTCCTGGTGGAGCTCCCCAGTGGTGGTCGAGATCAAACAACAGGCAGGTAGACTACAAAGCCCAAACAGAGTTTAACCCCAGGACCACAGCCACAAGCACAGCATGGTAATCTAGGCAGCCAGAAGGCCACAGCTGGTGCAGGCAGCTATCACTCAGCCCCAGAGCAGGTGGAACTGGGGTCCAGGTGCCCTACCGCGAGGGGCAGAAAGACGAAGTCTAGAAAACCAACATTTTCCATTTCTCAGCTCTAGTCTAACTCTTTGACTCAGGACTGATCCCACAATAATCCCTGCCTATCATTGGAAAAGGCTCTGATGCTGGGAGGGAATTGGGGCAGGAGGAGAAGGGGATGACAGAGGATGAGATGGCTGGATGGCATCATTGACTCAATGGACGTGAGTCTGAATGAATTCCGGGAGTTTGTGATGGACAGGGAGGCCTGGCGTGCTGCGATTCATGGGGTCGCAAAGAGTTGGACATGACTGAGCGACTGAACTGAACTGATCAGGTTCTTAGGGTCTTTCAGAGAATGCCCAGCTCCACTGGTCATTTCGGGAATACATATGGGAACAACTTTACTGCATCACCGCTCCTAGCCAATATGGCAAGACAGGAAAAATCAAATCAAAATAAAACAAACTAGTGGATGCCAACGAGGAGGGAGGGTGGGGGAGGGATGGTGTGGGAATCTGGGATTAGCAGATGCAAGCTATCGTACACAGAATGGATAAACATCATGGTCCTACTGTATAGCACAGGGAACTATGTTCAATATATTGCAATAGACCATAATAGAAAAGAATATGAAAAAGAATATATATATTTGTACATAAAACTGAATCATTCTGTGGTACAGCAGAAAATAATACAACATTGTAAATGAACTATACTTCAATAAAATAAATTTTAAAAATAAATAAATAAAAATAAAAAACAAAACATCTCCAAACAAATAAAAACAATGAATCTTACTACCAGAGGGCTGTGTAGACTGGCCACACATAATTGACATCATGGTAAACGGGTTCAATATTTCCAGAGTACTATTTAGTAATATGTGACAAGAACTAAAAAATTGTGCACGTCCTTTGACCTAGTGATTCCACTCGGGGATTGCTTCCCAGTAAAATACTAAGAAAGTAATTTGTACAGAGATATTCATAGCAGTGATATTTATAATAGCAAGAAATTGGAAAGGGCCCAAAGGTTCAGCCCTTGGGAAGTGACTCAGCAAACTGGGTCGAGTGAGCAGCTCAGAGGCTCCGCAGCCAGGAGGTGTGGACGTGCCTGGGGTCAGGGAGATGAACGTGCAGCCCCAGGCAGGCCAGATGGGCGGTGACCTAGCTCACAGCACCTCAGACTCCAGCTCCAGTATGCAAACATTCAGTTACTTCTGTTACTTTCACGTTGATTCAGTGAAGTCAGTAACCTTCACGTTAATCAGGAGAGCTTTTAAAGGTCATTTTTCAAAAGACATTAAAAATACTGAAAAATGAACTCTACTGACAAAATTCCATAATAATCCTTGGGCATGCTTGCCTTCCAAGACAACCTCTCCAATTTCTCTGCTGAAGGAGTCAGGCTCACTCTCGGGACAGATGGGGCAGGGGCGTCAGGCTGGGGATGGGGGCAGTGCGGGGGCTGGTGGACCTGGGTGCCCTGGGCCCTGAGCAGGCTACGAGGACCACAAGCCTGGGCGTGAGGCCCGGACACTCAGGTGCAGGAACCCCATTCCTTCAGGCTTCATCCTTCTCTTCCTCAGTCTTTTTTCCTCAAGGGCCCACCATATGCACGATCCTTTCTCCTCTGGGCCTCAGGAAGAGGTTCCTGAAGAGGTCTTCCACGCTTCACGTGAGATTCTGGGTGACCAGAACGTCTCTAAGAGCCAAAGCCTGAGTATCTACTCGTGGCACTGTGGGCAGGGGCCTGTCTATGGGAGGACTGGGCCAGGGTGCGAGTCCTCACCCAGCCACAGAGCTCCATCAGAATCACCTGATGGGCTTTCAAAACTAGACTCCTGGGCCCCAACCAACACTCTGTGAGAGGAGGGCCTGGGAACATGTATAAACTCTCCAAAGGCCTGTATGAGGCAAATCACTGTCCCAGTGCCTCTCGTGCCTAAGAAAGAAGTCACGGGCCTGTCTTCCTGGGCTCCTGGGTTCTCGTGGCTCTCATCTGGACCAAAGGTAGCTTGCAGTCAGCAGTCACGGCAGAGACCATAGCCTCCCCACCTCCACACGACCCTCAAGGGAAAGCCCTAGCGCAGTAACCTAGGACATCTCAGAGGGTCCTCCACAGGCCCCTGAAATGGGAACTAGGCTCCTTAGCGGTCCACAGGCTAGTTCCCCACCCCCTGCCTTGGCCCCAGCATTGCACGTCCCTGACACTGGCAGCCCCCCAGCTATCCGGCTTGCCCCAGAGCAGCTGCAGCTGCTCCTGGTCCACTCCTACATCCCAGGGTGGGGCAGAGGGGCCTACAGCCCCATCCACCCAGTCCATACTTACGGAGTCATTTTATAAAGCTGCGTCCTCCTCTCAAACAGTGACCCTCCCCAGGCCCAGGGCCACACCCCGGCCACGGGCGTGGCCTGGGCAGACTCGGTCTCACTGCCCCCTGTCTCCACGACTCTCTTCAGCTTCACATTGGTGCTTGAGTCCCCCGGCCTGTTGTCAGAAACACCAAGAGTTGTCACCCCACCCCCCACCCAACCACCCTGCCAAATGACAACTGCTGAGGTGGCCTCCATGGTCCTAGGAACTGAGAAAGCAGGGGAGGGGGTGAGGGGCTCATCCCAGGGGTCCTAGAGCAAGCTTCTGAGCCCTAGCTAGGACACTGAGGGGGTGACAGGGAGGAGGCCACTCTGCTGAGCTCTCCCTCCAAACTGTTCCCAAGGTAGCAAGAGACCTGGGGACCCTGGAGCTCCCCAAAGGCACAGCCTTCAAGCCTGGGATCCTGGGGCCCAGTGTGGCCTGGTCTGGGCCATCTGGATGCCTTAGGAGGTAGGGGCAGGGGCAGTACCACCTTCCCAGCAATGGGAGGGTGGTGCATGCTGGGCCATGAGCTTGGGCTGAAGAAGCAAGGGGCAAACAGGCATGAATGCTGGCCCCTCCCAGATGACCACCTCATGGCAGGATCCCAGAGCCAGGGTGTGGGCAGGGGCCTTCCACAGCTCAGGGGCCCTGCCTGGAGAGAGGGAAGCCAGGCATGGGCTTCTTGGGACTGTGAATGCACACAGATTTGAAGGGTCTGGGTTTTCCCTAGGGGGCACTGTTAAGGCCATTTCTGCTCCCATCTCTGACCCCCGCTCATCTCCCTCCTGCACACATGTCTAGGCCCAGTCTCCCTCCAGTTTGCTGACAGTGCCTAGCTTTGAGGAGCACTGGGGGACAGTTGGGTGAGGTGGGCAAGTCTTAACCAGTGGAGGTCTCCAGCACTCAGTGGGCATCATCATGGAGATCAGACTTTAGGAAGAACCCAAGTGTTTTCCATGCTGTTCAGAGAATCTTTATTCTGTCTTTATAGCGGCAGTGGACAGACAGCATCAAGGGACAGGGAGGCCCTTTGCTGCTTCACAACCAACCTCACACTGTGTTGTCCCCAGAAGCTGTGGGGAAGGGCTGGTGTCACACAGACCCCCAGGGAGGGGGCGGCTCTGATGGTCGAGGCTTGTGACCCACCAGCCAGGAAGAGGGAGCAAGTTGAGCTGCTGAAATTGCCCACAGCCATGCAGAGTCTTGGGTAAGCATGGGCATGACCATGACTGCGCTACATGGGAAAACGGGCATCAAGGCTCACACAGTATCTGAGTGAGGCTACACGTTTTCTCATCGTGTTTTATTACCCTTCAGTCTCCACAGTGTCTATGTGGATAAGGCTTCACAGACTTGGGATTCTCTGACCCAGTGGTTCTAGTGGAAACCAACACAGAGACCACAAAAGCTCTGGTGGCTCTGGACGAAGCTGGGGGAGGCCAGGGACTGGAGTGCCTCACCCTCAGCCTCTCCCTCCTCCTCCAAGGATGCCCTAGAGTTAGTTCTGGGTGACTCTGGGGCTTCAAATGTCATGTGAAAACCACTGGTCTGGTCCAACCTTCCCACTTTCAAATAAAGAAGCTGAGGCCCAGAGTGGGAGGTGATTTATCAAAGGTCACACAGCAAGTTGGCAGCAGAACCAGGACTGGAGCTAGAACTGAGACCCCGAGACTCCTAAGTGCTGTGACCTCCAGCTCTCGTGAAAGGCAGCTTCCTGCCCACGGTTCTGAACTACTGCAGCCTCCTCCAGTCCCCTCTCTGGCTCTCTTGAATGGAGGGACCGGTGTCTGGGCCACCTCTTCCAGAAATAAGGCCAAGTCAGGCATCTGAGCTCCTGGCCCTTCAGGACTGGATCCAGACACCTGTTCTGAGGCCCTTCTCACTGTGTGTTCTCCCAGGGAATCTCTCCAATCCCACCCCAGGCCCCCACCTACCTTCTGGGGCTCCCAATCTACCTCCTTCAGGTTTCCCTGAGCTCCAAGTATCTTGGGGTTCCTCCAGAAGAACCCCAGCTCTCTAGGTCCAAAACTGAACTCTTCTCACTCCAGACCTGCTCCTCCTGTGTTTTCTGGCACCACGAATGGCCCTGCCATCTACCCATTCACCCGCAAACACTCAGATCCCACCCTAACTCATCTGTCCTTCACCTAGCCCTGTGAGTTCAACCTTCAAGGCCTTCCTATAGGTCCCTCTCCCCTGTCCCCCATGCTTCTCTCTGAGTTTAGGCCTCACGTGACTCTAGCCTCCTTCCAGAATCCTGACCTCCAGTCCTGCCAGCTCTAAGGGCACCATACTTTTCCAAAGTCAACCTGAGCACGTCGCCTCTCTGCTAACCAGGATCTTTCAACAGCCCCTCATTCCACAGGACAGAATCCAAACCCCTTGTGAGGCTATGTGAGCGGCTCCCTCCGTCTCCTGCTTCTCCCCACCCTCCCCCTCCAGGCTGGCCCACCTCCACTTTGCTCCAGCCCCCTCTCCCCTCCTCTGCCCCCATCAAGTCTCATTTCAGATTTCCCAGCATGACTTCATCTTTCTCATCCCTCTGCCTCTGCACACACCCTCTTCTCTCCCCAGATCAAGACTTCTCCAAGTGTAGCCTGAGGGTCACCGCCCCGCCACACCCAAGCACACTGCAGACTCCTGGGCACCAGATTGCCCAGACCTACTGAAAGAGTCTCTGCCTGTTTAACCGAGAGCCCATGGGTACTGTGCACCCAGTACTGAGAAGCGTCTGTATCAGGCCAGCTGCTCGTGTCCTGGCTTCCCTCCTTCTCCAACTGGGTGAGGGGTCTGCTTTCTGCCCCATGCTCTCAAGGAGTGGCTGGCTGGGCCTGGGTATCTCCTCCTCTGGGCTGTAAGTTCCATGTAGGCAGGGACCATGTCCTTCTCTTCCTTGGGAATGCCCAGCACCTGGCAGAGAAGGGGCTTAGGTAGCTATTGCTGAATAAATGGGGCCACCAGGTGAGCCCCAAAGCCCAGGAGCAGGAGGAGGTCACAGCTGAGCCAGTGAGCTGCTGCAGCTTGTCTGGGGATCTGAGAAGCGGCTCCCAGTGTCTCTGAGGTTGCACCTGCACCGTTCCCCTCACCCCATGTACAGTAAGGGAGACATGTGTAGAGGGGGTAGGACCTACTGAGAGCTCTAGTCATGCTTAATACCCGGCTCGCCAGAAAACATCTGCATGCCTACATACATAAGCTTATCATAAATTTTGCTGATATAAAGGATGTACAGCACATAATTTACAAATAAAAATTCCATATAGCCAGTTGACTGTCCCCCAAATCAATGCATTCATTGATTTCTGCTTTCCTCTTTAGCTAGAGCCAACCTATTGCAGTGATAGATGGTATAGTTCTGATGCGCATGTTGGTTGATAATTTTGTTTAAAAAGTAAGATGAAGGTGAAACAATGAAGACGTGTCAAAACATCAGCCATTCACCAGTGATGTGAGCGGCTTCTTTGCTGAATCGGTAAACAGTTTTTGAATACTTAAAAAAAATTGTCAACAGCACTAACTATCGAACAATGAAGCAGCCGCACACATTTCAAACTTGAAAATCTGATCTGCACTCATAAAACTGTTTTCTGTCCCTTTCTGAAGTCTAGACCATCAACAAAAGAATAAATCAAGTCTTAACTTATAGCATCTGTTGACTTCTGGGGAAGGAATACTTGCATTCTGAGACATGACTGAATGTGGAGTCAGGAACAGATGCAAGGCAGTGCCTCACAACAAGACCAGCCACAAGAGTGGCTGCACTGGGGATGCAGTCCAGTGTAGGAAAAAACTTACAAAGTGGGGAGTTTTGAGTATTTATACCTTTTTTTAAAACATAATTTAATTTTACGTTTATATTATTTAAGTGTCAATAACAGCTATATTTAGCAGCTGGCTTACAACATTTTTTCTTTATTGCACAATTGGTCCTCATGGGGTGTGGGAGCCAGCTCCAGGACAATAACCCTAAGGGACTGAACATGACCGGCTATAACCCACCAGCACCAGGCCACCAGAGGGGCCAGTCTCCCCTCAACCCTCACGAGTCTGGGCTGTGAGCTGCTAGGCATAGGGCCATGCTTATTTCCCTACGTGAGCTTCAGGTTCCTCAGCTTGGAGAAACAAGACCACGGCCACCAACACCTGTCCCTTCTTCACACACACTCCACATTCTCACATGCTAGTTCGTTTTCATTACTCCTCCAGCACACACTAACTAGGACACACCATGCTCACAATTTTGGAGCCACATATAGCCCTCCCCCTGCCAAGCCACATATACTAACATGCCAGCTCTTCCAGCATAGTCAGGCTCACATGTGTACAGCTGCCTCCCACACACCACCTTGGACACTCCACAAACATATTTTGCCTCCAGCTCTATTTCACACACACCCACTATCCCTGCACCCAACTGTCACACACAATACCCACACACACATATGTACCTGAAATTCCTTCATGTACTTCATATGTGCATACCCTCCAACAAAGACCTGTCAGCCTCCTACTCAAGGCATTTCACACATCAGTGGATACTATACCAGCCCATCACATACCTCCACCATTCCAGACACACCACACACACTTCTTTCCCCACCACGCACACACACACACACCATGCACATGTGTACACCATCACCTGCCTCATCTCTTTCCATGATCACTCTGCACAGGCACTTAGACCGGCCACCCCACACACAGAGCTCATACTTCAGGCATCCTCGTATCACCCCCACATTCCAAGGCAGGAGACTCCTCCCAACCCCTGCCAGAACTCTAAGCCCACCTCCTAGATCAATCATGAGGGTGACCCTGACAGCAAGGGGTGGGAAAGCTGGAGGGAGCCTCCCTGGGGTCACAGCTCCATTCCCAGAGGTCAGGCCTCCCTGGGGCACAGGGATGAGGGGGGACAGGGAAGGGATGGACAAGCGCTGCTCGCTCAACACTTCTGGGTCCTTCAGACCCAGCCCTGGGCACCACGGGTGCAGCCCACCTCCTTCCTCTCTCCCCAGCACCCCACCTCCCAAATGAAGCACCCGCCTGCTTCCAGAAGCTCATCCCATGCCTGCCCGGGGAGAGCCTCCCTGGGTCCTGCGGCCCTTGCTCAGGGGCAGTTAGTTCTGGGCTCAGGCTCTCCTGGGCTGGCGGGGAGGCTCAGGACCCAGGGGGGCAGGAGCAGGGGGCAAGGCGAGCAGGGGGCAAGGCGAGCAGGGAAGTAAGGACTCCCAGCTACAAACTCCACAGATGCTCCCAGGACCCGCGGGCCTCCCCTGCCTGAGTCTTGCCAGACTGAGGCTGTGAAAGAATCACGTGCTGGCCTTGGCTGTCCCAACCCTGAGCGCCATCTGCAGGTGAGACCCTGTCCACCCCTCCTGACCATCACCCTGTGGACTCCTGCACTGTCCTTGCCCCCTGGCCCATTGTCAGTGGAGATGAGTCTTGGGGTGAGAGGTCAGGCTCTTCTGCCATCATCTCAGGGTCTGTGTGGCCTGGGTGGGGGCCTCCCTTTGGGCCTCGAGGGAGGAAGAACCAGTGACCAGCAGATGCCAGCTGGACTCCAGGTCCTACGATGGGCAGATGCTAGCACTTCTGCCTAGAGTGCTTCCGGCTCACTCTAAGAGCAGCCTTGGACACCCCTTCTTACAGCACCACCCAGTGTCAATCTAGAGTATGGCACCAGACCTTAGTAGACAATGATGAGGTGGGTACCTCTCTCTCCTTAGAAAGTGTTTCCCTTCCCTTTCTCTACCCTCCGCCTCATACATACACACACACACACACACACACATGCACACACACACCCTAGACTGGTCCCATCCTAATGCAGTCTGTTCTCTCTAGACTCCACATTCTGGTCCTCCCACAAGATGCCACTAGGTTTCCATGGCAACAGCAGTTGGCTCCCTGATTACTGAGTTACAATGAGCCCTTCTCTCCATCTAACTTAGGTGGTTTCTAGGGGACACAAGCTGGGAATCTACTCCTGGGCTCCAGATTCACCCTGTGACCAGAGGCAAGACCCTACTCCTCAGGCCTCGGGTCTCCCGGGCTCAGTGAGGATGAGGCTACACCCTGATCCTTCAGTTCTGACACACCTACTCCAGTTCTGACACACTGACTTACATAGTTATCTTACATATCAGAAACATCTAGTTATAAATATAAAACAAGAGATTCTAGCCTATTCACATATCCAGAAAAACTTCACAAGAAATGTCTCACATATACATGAAAACATACTAAAATTCTAAAACAAAAGACAAGAAATCTTACCTATACGAACACTCCTGATTTAAGGAGATGAATCCTCTGTTCCTGTCTGGTATTATACTTTAGGTATTCATGTCTACAAATGAATTTATAGGTTTGATGCCATTCTAATCACCAATGCAGAATTTTTTAAATTAAACAAATATATCCCAAAATTCACCTGGAAAAAATAAGCCAATTTCCCCAAGATATCCAAGAAAACTTTATAAAAGAACAAGAATATGAAGGCACTTGTCATACCAGTTCTCAAACTGTACTAAAACTCTGAAACAACCAAAATAATGGTACTGGCTCGAGAATGACCAAACAGACTAATGCACTGTGGAAAGAGACCCATGTCTGCAGAGGAAATCGGTTTATGATAAAGACGGCCTTTCAAAAGACTGAAGAAATGTTGCACTATTTGCCAAATGCTTTAGAGATCAACTTGCTATCTGGGGGAAAACAGTGTATCCCTACTTCATATCAGACACAAAAACAAATAACAGATGGATTAAGGTTTATGCAAAAAGGAAAACATTTCTACAAGGAAAAAATATTAGATAATAGTGTTCCAATCATGTGTAGAGAGTAGAGGAGCTGCTCTAAGCAAGTACCTAAATCCAGAAGCCAAACAGATTTTATAAGGTTCGAAACAGCAGCCTTCTCATACGGCAAGAGACACTGAAGCGAGAGCAAAGTTGGTGGACATCCAAGGGGGTGGCGTGTCATCTATCGTCATATATTGCTGAATGATGCTCTTTCCAGAAGAAATGGCTCACACTGATGTATCAGAGACCGTTAAAGACATTCACTCTTCTGAGCCATTAATTTCGCTTCTCTGAAGCTATTCTAAGAAAGTAATCTAAGTGAGCATGGAAATTTACAATAAGGACGTTCATCATTGAGAATTTAGAAGCTATTGAAATAACCAAAACAGGAGAGTGATTAAATAAGTTTCAGTAAGTCCATTAAAAAAGCTTTTCTAGAGACACTAAAAGTTTTAAGTGTTAAATGATATGGGAAGACATGCTACAAGAAAACTTTAGATGTCAGTCTGCACAACTCTGAAAAGGATATCTGTACACATGAACATATATAATTGTCTTGTGGATAAATTCAATCTGTATATTTTTTCAGATAATGCCCAGGAAGATTTTTTTCCTAAAGCATCTAAAGAAAATTTAAATCCATTTTTCAATTAACAAACAGTTTCTGCATAGCAGCACAAAACAAAACAACCTTATTTCTAGAATTCGCTCTGCTGGGTCCACAATTTGACTTCTGCTTCACTCTACAAAGCTTCTACTGTTTCCGAGGGAATGACAGTAACTTGTTCTGGGCATTGGCTACCCAAGGCTTCCCTCTCTCAGCCTGAATTTAAGTTTCTCCTTTGTCACAATAGCTTTTCTTTGAAGAATATTAGTGCAAAGTTTATAAAATTGCATCCCCCACTCCCAAAGATACAAATGCTGTCAGTAAAGCAAGTGAAAATTAAGTGGTTGAGAGAAGCACAGGAATCAAGAGCTAAGAGATGGAACAACAGCAAAGCATATATTTTCTTTAAGGTCTGAAAGTCAGACAGCGTTTATTTTTAATTGACAGACTTCACTGAAGGGAAAAACAACATAGTATTTTACTCTGGTTTTTATTTTACTTGATCAGATTTTTCTTTTGTTTTATGGTTTGGAGGTGTCTATCTTTTTCTGTTTTTCTTTTTAAATGAACTAAGGGTTGCCAGAGGTGAACACAGAGTAAAAGGTTAAAAAGAAATACATGAAGGGTGGGAATTTCCTGATGGTCCAGTGGTTAGAACTCGGTGCTTTCATTGCTATGGGCCCAGATTCAATCCCCGGTCAGGGAATTAAGATCCCATAAGCCGCAAGCTGCAGCCCAAAAAAACAAAAACCATGAAGGAAAAGATGCTCAATTTCAGTATTCACCAAGGAAATGCAAAGGAAACCCACAATATCACACACTATGCACTCACCGGGATGGCTAAAATAAGACAGTTTTGGTGAGGACGTGCACAAGCAGAACTCATATACTGCTGGCAAAGGTGCATTTGTAGGGCCATTTTGAAAAACTTGGGCAGTATCTGCTAGAGCTGAATGTAAAACTCAGCAACTCCACTCCTAGGTGCATACTTCACAGACATGCAAACACACGAGCAGCAACAGAAAGGCACAAGAAGGTTCATAGCAGCACTAGTCACAGTTGCCAAACACTTTCAGCTCCCTAAATGCCATCGACACTAAAATGGACACATAAACCGTGCTACAGTCACACAAATACTATACAGAAGCAAAAATGAACTACTCTACATTCTTAACACAGATGAAGCCCACAAGTATAATATCAGCAAAACAAGCCAGACTCAAAGAGGAGATAAGAAATTATCCATTTATTTAAATATCAATCATAGGCAAAATTATACAGTTCATGGGGTTCTCAAGGCAAGAATACAGATGCTGGGGAAAACTGAAGGCAGAAGGAGAATAGAGCAACAGAGGATGAGATTATTGGATTGCATCACTGATCCAATGGAGATGAGTTTGAGCAAACTTTGGGAGATGGTGAGGGACAGGGAGGCCTGGTGTGCTACAGTCCATGAGGTCGCAAGGAGTCAGACACGACTTGATGACTGAACAACAATAGGCAAAATTAACTAGTAATGTTAGAAGTCGGTTTAACTGCTTTGGGCTTCCCTGGTGGCTCAGCTGGTAAAGAACCCACCTGCAATGCAGGAGACCTAGGTTCGATCCCTGGGTTGGGAAGATCCCCTGGAGAAGGGAAAGGCTACCCACTTCAGTATTCTGGCTTGGAGAATTCCATGAACTGTATAGTCCATGGGGTCGCAAAGAGTCAGACACAACTGAGCGACTTTCACTGTTCTTCGCTTTGGAGGGAGAGGTTACCAGAAAGGAGTTCAAAGGGAGTTTCCTGAATGCTCTTGACGTTTTGTTCCTTGGTCTGGGTTTTGTTAACATAACTGTGTTCAGCTGTGAAAATTCATTATAAGCTGTGTCCCTAATAGTTGTTCATTCTTACGTGTACAAATATACACTTCAAAAAAGAGTTTAAAAAGAGAAATGAATCAAAATGTTAACAGGAGTTGCCTCTAGGTGTTAGGATTATAGGTAATCTTATGTTTCTTCTTTATATTGTTTTATGTATTCCAAATTTACTACAAGGTTTTCTAATATTATTTTCCAATATATGTTCACACCACATGAGGCCACTGTGTTTCTAAAAGGTAGTGTAAAGTTGGTCTGGGAAAGAGTCCCCACTTCTTTTCCTAAGGAGTATCCATTTCCTCTTTCCTGAGCCTGGGGTCAGTGGTTCCCAAATCAGTCTAGACATCAGAGTCACCTGGGGAGCTGTTTAAAAGTTCAGATTCCTGTGCCTCCTCCCTGAGGTTCTGATTTAGTTGGTCTAGGATGGGTTCCAATATGGCACCCCTCAGGTTCTAAGGGACTAGGACGACGCATCACAGTGTCTGAACTGACAAAGTGTCACCTCTCCCTCCTGGACAGGGGCTGGAGAAACTGCCCGGGGCACAGGTGGTCCCCTTGGATAGTGCTGTGAAGTGGGGACCAGGCCCTAGGATTTGGGAGTTTCCTGGAAGAGCGAGAGCTTGGAAAGCCCAAGGCAGCCCCTGCTTCAGCCAGGCTGGAGAGGGGAGTACAGCAAAGGCCTTAAGAGCACAGATATGGCGTCAAATAGACAGGGGCTCAAATTTGGCTTTGTGATAAGCTCTGTGACCTTGGGCTTGACCTTTCTGAGCCTTAGTTATATCACAGGGATTCTAACACCAATTTCACTGAATTATGAATATTAAATAAAGCAATTTATATAAAACACTTGACACAAAGCCCGGCAGGCAGTAAGATCATAGTGTTAATAGTGATGATATTTACTATATATGAGCATTACGTAACACTTAATACTTACAGAATTATTACATTTAATTGCATATTATATTTAATATTATACTTATATAATATAGAGAGATTAATTAACATTGTGTATGGATACTCAAAATTATAGAAAGTCTGATGTTCTGATGATTGTTTTAGGAACTATACTTTTACCTATTGTGGTCCCCTTTTGTAGACACTATATCAAAATATTCATTCGTTCATTCAATAATGATTAAGGGTACACCCCTTTGAAAGCTTGCCTCACTACTTATATAACGATGTGACCTAGACCAATTTACTTAACCACTCTGTGTCCCAGTTTCTTCACCTCATATTGTGAATGACAACGGTACCTACCTCACAGGGCAGTTGCAACTTTTTATGAGTTAATATATGTAAATGGCTTAGCATACTGTAAATCCTCAGGAAATTTTGGTTATTATTGTCCAGTCAACGTTTATTGAGTGCTTACTGTGTACATGCACTACAGGCTGAGGACAGAGAGTGAAAAAAATAGACATAGCCCCTGCCTTCATGGAGCTTGTAATCAAACAACAGTAAAGTATATAAATCATTTTTAAAATGGATGAGAGAATAGGATCATTCTTAGCAGAGTTACACGGCATGGTCGTAAGACCTCAAGCAGAACATGAAAAAGACTGTACCAAGATACTCCATAATCAAACTGTTGAAAGCCAAGGATCAAGAGAAAATCATAAAAGCAGCCAGAACAATGGATGGAGTGGCAGATACTGCAAACAGAAACAAAGAAAAAAATGGCAGAGGATTTCCTGAATCTGACAAGGAGCATCTTATGGAAAACCAAAACTAACATCATACATAGAAGTAAAAGGCTGAATGCATTCCCAACAGGATCAAGACAAATCTAGTCAACGCTGTACTGGAGGTTCTAGCCAAGATGAGTAGGCAAGAAAATGAAATAAAGGCTCCAGGTTAGAAAGGAAGAAGTGAAATTATCTCTATTTATAGATGACATGACTGTATAAAGAAAATCTAAGGGATCTACTAAAAACCATTAGAACTAAGAAACAAGTTCAGCAAGCTTGCAGGATATAAGACCAATATACAAAATTTGTAACATTTCTATACACTTACAGTGAACAACCCAAAACATGAAAGAATAACTCTATTTACAAAAGCATCAAAAAATACTTAAGAATAAATTTTTTTAAAACAAGTATAGATTGTTCATTGAAAACCACAAACTTCTTTCAAAGAAATTAAGAAGACCTAAATCAATTACAAGATATCCTGTGTTTATGGATCGAAGATTCAATGTTGTTAAGATAGCAATATTCCTCAAATTGACCTACAGATTCAACACAATCTCCAATCAAAATACCAGCTGGTTTCTTTGCAGAAATTAACAAGCTGGTCCTAAAGTTCATACAGAAATTCAAGGGACCTAGCACACAGCCAAAACAATTTTGAAAAAAGACAAATTTGGAGAGCTCATACTTCCTAATTTCAAAACTTACTATGAAATCACAGTAATCAAGACTGTATAAGGTTAGACTCATAAATCAACACAGTAGAATTGAGAGTTCAGGAATAAACTCACATTTACAGTCAGTTGATTTTTGGCAAGGATGCCAAGACTGCTCAATAGGAGAAAAATTAGTTTTTTTCAGCACATGATATCGGGAAAAACTAAATATCCAAAATGAGAAAAGCCTGGGATCCCTCTACCGCATACTATATACAAAAACTCACTCAAAATTAATGAAAGACCTTAGTGTAAGAGCTAAAACTATAAAGTTCTCAGAGGAAAACATAAATCTTTGTGACCTTATATTAAGCAATCAGATACAACGCCAAAAGCACACGCAACAACAACAACAAAACAGACAAATTAGACTTCATCAAAATTCAAAACTTTTGCGTTGTAAAGGACACCATTAATAAAGTGAAAAGCAATCCGAAGAATGACATAAAATATTTGCAAATCATTATCTGATTAAGGATTTTCATCTAAAATACAAAAAGAATGTTTACAACTCAGTAACAAGACCAATAGTCCATTTAAAAATGAGCAAAGGATTTGAACAGACATTCTTCCATGGAAGACACACAAATGGCCTATGGGCACA
Organism: Ovis canadensis; assembly: GCF_042477335.2. Lineage (NCBI taxonomy): Eukaryota > Metazoa > Chordata > Mammalia > Artiodactyla > Bovidae > Ovis > Ovis canadensis. The sequence continues at coordinate 52,364,823 of NC_091259.1, forward strand.
TTATCACTCATGATTAGTCATTAGGGAGAGAGAAGTCAAAACCACAATGAGATACCACTTTAGACTCACTAGGATGATTATTTAGTCAATACCACAGCTAAAACATGTATTGGCAGGAAAGTGGAGAAACTAGATCTCTTACACATACACTGCTGGTGGGAATGTGAATTGGTCCAGCCACTTTGGAAAATAGCCTGGCAGTTGCTCAAAAGGTGGAACATACAGTCTTCCAAAAGTTCTAGGCATGTACCCAAGAGAAATGAAGCATGTCTGCAAATATTCACAGCAACATCATTCATAATAGCTAAAAAGCGGGAAAATGTGTATGTCCATCAACCAATGAATGGATAAACAAATGTGGTAAATCCAGACAATCGAATATCATTTGGCAATGAAACGAAATGCAGTATTGAGACATGACACAACATGGATGAACCTTGAACACACTGTGATGTTTGAAAGAAGCCAGTCACAAAAGGCCACTTAGGATTCCAATATATGAAATACCCACAATAGGCAAATCTACAGACAGAGGGTAAATCAGCAGTTGTGCAAGGCTAGGGGAAAGGCTAGTTGTGTGTGGCTAGAGGAAAGAGGAATGACTACTAATGGGCATGAGTTTTCTGGGGAGATGGGGTAAATGGAAATGTTCTCAAATTGATTGTAGTGTTGGCTGTACAACTTAAAACACATGGAATTGTACACTATAAACAGGTGAATTATATGGTATATAAGCTTTATCCCTCAGAAGTTGTTTTTTAAAGATAATTCACTGTTTAAAGCAAAAATAATAAACTGATATTTGGGTTTATAAGTAAAAGCAAAATGCATGACAACAACAGCTCAAAAGACAAGCAGGGGGAACTGAAGTATACTGTAGCAAGTTTCTTAAGATATTCATGAAGTACTGTAACATTTTAAGGTAGACTATGGCAAGGGTTATATCAATAACCTCAGATATGCAGATGACACCACCCTTATGGCAGAAAGTGAAGAAGAACTAAAGAGCCTCTTGATGAAAGGGAAAGAGGAGAGTGAAAAAGTTGGCTTAAAGCTCAACATTCAGAAAACGAAGATCATGGCATCTGGTCCCATCACTTCATGGGAAATAGATGGGGAAACAGTGGAAACAGTGTCAGACTTTATTTTGGGGGGCTCCAAAATCACTGCAGATGGTGACTGCAGCCATGAAATTAAAAGACGCTTGCTCCTTGGAAGAAAAGTTATGACCAACCTAGATAGCATATTCAAAAGCAGAGACATTATTTTGCCAACAAAGGTCCGTCTAGTCAAGGCTATGGTTTTTCCTGTGGTCATGTATGGATGTGAGAGTTGGACTGTGAAGCAGGCTGAGCGCCGAAGAATTGATGCTTTTGAACTGTGGTGTTGGAGAAGACTCTTGAGCGTCCCTTGGACTGCAAGGAGATCCAACCAGTCCATTCTGAAGGAGATCAGCCCTGGGATTTCTTTGGAAGGAATGATGCTAAAGCTAAAGCTCCAGCACTTTGGCCACCTCATGTGAAGAGTTGACTCATTGGAAAAGACTCTGATGCTGGGAGGGATTGGGGGCAGGAGAAGAAGGGGACGACCGAGGATGAGATGGCTGGATGGCATCATGGACTCCATGGACGTGAGTCTGAGTGAACTCCAGGAGATGGTGATGGACAGGGAGGCCTGGCATGCTGCAATTCATGGGGTCGCAAAGAGTCGGACACGACTGAGAGACTTCACTTCACTTATGGCAAGTATAAAGTGTATACTGTAAACCCTAGAGCAAGCTTTCTTCTTTGAAGGAAAGCTATGACAAACCTAGACAGGATATTAAAAAGTGAGATATCACTTTGCCTACAAAGGTCAGTTTAATCAAAGTTATGCTTTTTCCAGTAGCCACTTAGGGATGTGAGAGTTGGACCATAAGGAAGGCTGAGTGCTGAAGAACTGATACTTTCAAATTATGGTGCTAGAGAAGACTCCTGAGAGTCTCTTGGACAGCAAGGAGATCAAACCAGTCAATCCTAAAGGAGATCAACCCTGAACACTCACTGGAATTCATTGGTGCTGAAGCTGAAACTCCAATACTTTGGCCACCTGATGCAAAGAGCCAACTCACTGGAAAAGCCCCTGATGCTGGCAAAGTCTGAAGTCAGGAGGAGAAGGGGGAGACAGAGGATGAGATGGTTGGATGGCATCATGGATTCAATGAACATGAGTGTGAGAAACTCCGGGAGACAGAGAAGGACAGGGAGGTCTGGCGTGCTGCAGTCCATGGGGTCGCAAAGAGTCAGACACGACTGAGCAACTGAACAACAGAGCAACCACTAAGAAAAACAAACAAAAATGTGTTACAACTAATAAGCTAAGAATAGAGATAAAATTGAATCATGAGAGACATCCAATCTCAAAGAAAGTAGGAAAAGAAGAGAAAAGAACAGGTGTGACAAACAGAACACTGATAGCAAGATGGTAGATTTAAATTCAACCATATTATAACAGTAAATGTAAATATTCCAATTAAAAAGTCAAATTCGTCAGATTGGATAAAAATGACACAATGATATAATTCCTAAAAGAAACCCACTTTAAAGTCAGAGAGGTTAAAAGGATGGAAAATGATACACCATGCAAACACTAATCAACAGAAAGCTGGAGTGACTAGATTAACATCAGACCAACGGAATTTCCGAACAAGAAGTACCGCCATAGATAAAGAAGGACATTTCTTACTGATGAAGGGGTTAAGTCTTGAGAGGACATAGCAATCTTAAATGTTTATGTACCTATAAAGAAAGCTTCAATACATATGAAGCAAAAACTTATAGAACTAAACAGAAAAAGTAAAATTAAGGAGAAAGGTGTGAGGAGCAGTTCTAGTCATCAGTGAGAGATGAGGTTGAAGCCAGGGTAATCCATGAGACCACCAGGAACAAGTTTATGAGAGAAAAGAGCCCAGGACAGACTCGGACCACATCAGCATTTCCAGGATGAACAGAAGAAAATCTCATGAAGAAAACTGCAGGTGGAAAAGGAGAGTGTGTGGTCATGGAATGCAAGGAAGAGAGCTTCTAAAGGCAGAGAGCACTCCCTTCTATCAAATGCAGCTGAGAGGTCAAGTAGGCACAGAAAGGCTTCAGGGGGATTTACAGCAAGACCCACTGGAGATAGGATGAGAAGCTCAGGTGGTGAAATGGGGGCAGAAGCCAGGTTGTAGAGGATTAATCAGCAGCAGGTGGGGAAGTGGAGATAATAAACACTGACTTTGATTTTAATAGGCTTGGCTGAGATGGCAGGAGAGAGAAGAGGCTATAAAGTCAAAGTACTTGTTTCATTTCTTAACTGAGTTACAAATGAAGGAGCCAGGAGAGGAGCTGGGCCAATGAAGATGCAGAGGAGAGAAGGAATAAGCAACAGAGTGGGGAACTTGGATGGAGAGGCAAGGTGGAGGGTCTGAGATCTCTTGTGGAGAGGCTAACTGGAAGAGGAACACCCATCTCTCAGTGTGATGGGGGCCAGAGGCATGGATAGGCATGGATGCAGGAATGCTGCCCAGAAGCAGGGGTTAAACAAATTTCTTCCTGGGGGTGGGGTGGGGGGCAGGCAGAATGGATCCAGGTATATGTATGACTGAGTCCCTTTGTGTTCACCTGAAATGATCACAACATTGTTAATCAGCTATACACCAACATGAAATAAAACGTTTAAAAAAATGAAATGTCTTCCTGGCAGATTTTCTTTATAAAGAGAGAGCCCAGGTTGACTGCTAGGAATGAGAAGGGAAATTGTGGTATAGAGGGATTATGTGAGAGCTTAGAAACAGCTGAGGGGGCACTGCAGTGGCCCAGGCTGGAGGACTGCTGGGGGCTCAGGTGAGGCTACGGACCGTGAATTTGGACTAGTGTTCATTCATGAAGGGATTCCCACCCGCCCCTCCTCCTTGTAAGTCAGGGCTAAAGAAGGGAGTCAGTTACCATGTTCTAGGGGTGGTGTGGGAGACTAAGGGGCCAGGTGGTGACTGGTAAACAGCTGAAGCAAGGTCATAGGGTCCAGACTGGAGGAACAGGGTTGATTCAGGGCCAGGAAAAGCACTAGGAGGCAGGAGCCTGAAGGTCACTGTGAACTGATACAGGGCATCAAAGGGAGACAATGCCTTGGAGGTACAGAGATTAAGACTTCGGAGGTGGGACAGTTTCACGTGATGGTAAGATCCCAGTAATGGGTGACTATAAGTAAAGGTGACAGTCAACGAGTTGAGGAAAACAAAAAACTCCGAGGGCAGGGTATGGAGGAACGTCCTCAGGGACGTGGAAGCTCCCCGGATGACTGGGAGAACCTGCAGTAAAAACGCTGTGACGAGATTCCTTCATTCTGGCTATGTCCTTCCATGGCTAGACCATCAAACTTTATCATCAATTATGACTATTGCCAACTTGCAGAGATACGTCCCCAGAACTCAGCCTTAACACTGAGGCTGCCTGGCTCCCTTGTCCATCTACTCACCACCCCGTGAGCCCATACAGGACTGGCTGTTGGGAGCAAAATGTCACGCTTGTTGGCACCATCTTGAATAACACAGCTTTAAAGGGATACTGGCAGAGCCTTTCAACACAGAAGAGCCAGAGTAGCAGCGGTGCGAGGAGGTGCTGGGTAAAGTAGTTAGGCACCTAGCCCCAGAAAAAGTCATCCCAGAAACCTGGTATGGCCAGGAGTCCTCGACAGCCAGGCATCAGCTGTGGATATATAGCCCACAGTAAGCTCAGGGCCTCCATTCACAGGAGGAAACCAAAGGACCACTCACTCCTATCAGGCCCCTTGACTCCTACACAGTGAGGTGGCTCCCAGGCCTGCATTGCAGAGAAAGAGCCATGAGCAGGGCGCCTGGGTTCAAGTCCTGACTCTGCTGTCAACTTGCAGGGTGACCCTTCCCTGAGGGCTTCGTTTTGTTGTTAATCAAAGGGTGATCTCAGAGGTTCCTGTGGCCTTGACAGTGTATGGGTGGTGGGTGCCAGAGGGGGCCTCATCAGCTCCCATCACTCAAATTGCACCAGCTGCAGAAGACAAATGAGCTGAAGTCCTCGAGCCTCATTTGTGTCATACAGCAGAGTGTGCCCCCTGGGGTTCAATCCTTACACCCCTCCTCCTCTGCCTCCTCCCAAGAAGCCTCTGAAGTAGGCTCAAGGACTACCCCTGCCTCCCATCTTTCTCTTCATGAGATTTTCTTTAGGCTTAAAAAGCCAACCTGGTTTTAGGCCATGTGCAGAAAAGAACAGAGGGCCACAGACACATGGTTTTCCACAGAGCTCCTCTTTGAGGACAGCTCACCAGAGACCTCATCAGAAACCCAGGACCAACATCCCAGAGGGGGCAAACCAGAGCCCCAAATGCCCCCCCGCCATGTCTCTGGACTGAATTCCTGGAAGACCAGATGTGTTCCGCAGGTTCTGGGAACCCTCGGCAGCCACATCGCACCTGGGAAGGGGATCCCACATCTGGCCTCACCTATGAGGCAAGCTCCCTCCTTCATAGGCAGCTGTTCCTGCCTGTCCTCTGGGCCAGGAAATATATCCCAGGGACCCTGCCATCAGTAAGGCACAGAGGAGGCTCTGGTCAGGAGTTCTAGAAAAGATCCATCTCCGGACTATGAAGACAGGCCTTGGGGATGCCAGCCTGGGGCAGGGAGAGTGTGGGTCTGGGGACGCCTGGCCAAGTGACCCAGGACAGGCCGGGGAGTGGAGCCCAAAACTCTGCGCCCTCTCGGCAGCATCGCCAGGCTGAAGTTGGGAAAAAGAGCCCCATGAGGGGCCAGGAGGAGCAAACCAAGGCCACAGCCACAGAGAGGGCACACTTCACTTCCGGTCACACCTTCCTCCGGACTTCATTTCCCACGCACGTAGCCCAGCACATAGGGCGTCCATGGCCGCAGAGGTGCCCTCCCCTGCCCACACCCTCCCCACACAGGCTTCTGTCGGGGGCCTTTCCCCAGCCAGCGCTCCCTCCTCCCCTGCCAGCTCACCGAGCGATCTCCCTTCCTTCCTTCCAGTACTTCCTCCTGGTTGTTCTCCTGAGGACAAAAAGCAGGGGTGACTCCACGGCCTTGTACTTCACCTCGTCATTCCTGACCCTGGCCTGGCCAGACCGTGCACTCATCAAGGCCTCCTCCAGGGCCTCAGCCCCAGCTGCTTCCGGTGGGAGTTAAGTGGGATCAGATGGAGGGACTTCCGGCAGGTGCTGGCTCTGTGGGGCCCGGGACAGCAGGCAAGCAGCTCAGGAGGAGGGCGATAATGACCAAAGCCAGGAGAATGGAGATGGGGGCAGGGTGGAGGCAGAGGGCAGGAGCGTGGAGCAGCCAGGAGCAGGGGCCTCACTCCCGTGGTGGAGGATTCCCCTGAGATTCAAGTGAGCAGAGGCGCAAAGGGCCCCACTGACCTGTCCAGAGCCTGAGGTGTTGGGCGGGAAGAGCCATGAGACCCCATGTGGTGGGGGAAGGGAGGGCCTTGGGACTGCAAAGGGAGGAGGTCATGGCGGGTGCAGTGGACACAGGGCTGGGGTCCATGGGCTAAAGGAGAGGGTGTTGAGTGCTTACCGATCTCTTCGGTGGCCCCGTTTCAGGGGCCCAGGTTTCCTGTGTTGCTTTGAATGCTGAGATCCCATGGGCCGGGGAGTGCCTCCTGGGAACAAAATCCCTGTCTTGGCAAAAGGGTGCAAACCCAAAGAGCAAGCAAAGAGGTCCTTGTCCCCATGGCTGCCAGAGGGTGGGGTGAGTTTGAGGTCTGGTCCTGTCCAGGCTGCACACAAAGCCGGTTGCAGTGCTTTATCTCACCAGCTCAGTACTGAAGCTAGCACCAGTCACCTCGGTGTCTTTCTCCATCACCGTGGCAACAGTCAGGCTAACAGCTGCCATCACTGATTCATTATGATATGGAAACCCTCTCTGCTGGTCACAGTCTCCCTCTCAAACCCTTCAGAGCAGACTGAATCCTCAAGTTCTCCGTAGCCATGCCACTGAGGGACATGCAAGTGTTTGTTTCCATGACAACACAGAGACCATGTATCCCTACATTTGTGGTTACTATGGCAACCCTGGCAGATCCAGGTACATTAAGGACAAAGACCTCATCTGGGGGAACCACAGTCAGACACTTTCACTGATGTCCTCTCTGTGGTCAGCCCTGGCCTAGGGGTCAGTGGCAGGCCCTGTGCTACGGGACACACACAGCGTGCCTTTGAGGAACTGATGGGGGATCTAGGTTTCCTAGTCTGCGTCCTCAGCCTCTTGTCCTCTCACTCCACCTAGAGTGTACAGAGTGATCTTATCCCCTCACAGGGCTTCAAGTCCCACAGCCCTGCCATAGAGAACATCCATGCCTGCATCATGGGTTCACCTCCTCCTAAGCGCCAGACCCTTACATCTACTTGCTCTCTGGACACACCCCCCTGGCTGTCCTGCAAAACCTCACACTGAGGTACACCGCCTGGGACTTCCTGTGACTCTGAGCACTTGTTCTATATATTCTATCTCTGTGAGTGACACGCCCGGCCCCCCGGTGCTGCTGTCGCTTCCTCTTTCCCTGTCCACATTCCTCGACCAGTGCAGACAACCATCAAGCCCTTCTGAGGTTACTGACCCAGCATCACTCAGCTCCCCATTCCCCCTCGCCTGGACCCCTATCCTCTGTAGGGCCTCCTTGTCTGTTGCCCAGATCTCAGCATCAGGATGGTGTCTGCTTCCAACTTACTTCTCTCAGATCCATCCTCCAACTGGTACCAGAGTGAGCATTCTACATGCAAATCTGATCATGCCTCCTGACCCTGCTTAAACCCCTCAGAAGCACCCTGTTCTGCCTTAAGGCAGAATCTAAGCTGATTTCCTTTGCCAGAGTCCTGCCAGCCCCTCTAATGTCCTCTGCTCCCAGGCTTCTCTTTGCTTCCTGCTCATGTCACCTTCAGCTCGACTTGTTCCCTTTCTTATCCATCCTCAGCCACACTCTTGTAAAAATTATACTCAGATTTTCAATGAGAGCTTAGAATAGTAATTAGGAATAGTGGGACTTCAGTTTCAAAGTCCTGAGCAGGAAATGATGCCTAGTTGCAAAACCAGGCACTTCTGACCCTACCCTGATGGGACCCCAGAGCCCTTGGCCCCTAGGTTTGCCAAACAGACAGAAAAAGACTTGTGGGGAGACTGTGAGTGGCCTGGGAGGAAAGTGCAAAGATGACCCCATTCTATCAACTCTAATGGCCCCCAGAGAATGGAACACAGATTGTCAACTGGGAAGGCATCTCATCCCTGCCCTTTGTGTCACTGACGGCTCAGCGGGAGGAGGCGTCAGAGCTGGGCTCCCCAGCTCTCGGTATGCTGTTCTCTCCACTTTGACACATGCCTCAAAGCTCCAAAGCCAGTGCAGGAAGGCGGCACCAGTGTAGAGTGCAGACATGCTGCACGTAGCAACTTTCAGGAGGGTGAGTATATGTGTGAGGCCACCTGGAACCAGAAACCACATCCCTCCACATCTCAGGAACTTCTTTCAGATGTCTTCTGTCCTGATTCGGGCAGAATGGAACTTTGCAGCCAGAGTCAAAGGGCATCTCAAAGCTGAGGCTCAGGCTTTGCTGCACTTTGCTGCACTTTCTCAAGCACAGCATCCCTGGTGGTCCCCTTTCTGCCCAAGCTCTCAGGTTTATATATTGGTCCATAAGAATGTGGACCAGGAAAAACCTTATCAACTGTAAGTGAAGCCAGCTTTCCCTAAGGAGGCCATTCTCACTTTATGGCTGGCCGTGGGACCGAGCGGCACTACCCCCCAGGAGAGGACTGGGGAAGGACGGATGAAAGGAGTCATGGAACCTCGGGGCTGGATAGACTGCATCCCTCAGGGTCACACCTCCTTTGGAAGCTAAGCTGATCAACACGGGGCTATAAAACCTCCACGTGTGCTTCCAGCACCAGGGTGCTCATTCTTTCCAGAGCAGTCCCTCCACCTGCAGTCAGCAATTTCTTCTTCCCTTCAAGCCCAGACACACTTCTCTGTGATTCTCCTTCTGTCCAGCAGGGCCCCACAGAACATCCATCTCAGGACTTGGCCATTTCTGACCTCTTTTATATACATTAGCTCTTTTACTGGTGAGCACAACCCTGAAAGGAGGGCGCTGTTCTTGATTCCTTCCCAGGAGAGGAAACTGAGGCTCAGAGGGAGAGTGACTTGCCCAGTAAGTGGCAGAGCAGGCATGGGGTGACCAACTGCCAGGCTGGGGGACCGGACAGCGTGCAGCTCAGCAGGGCTATGGAGCCTCAGCAGGGACCCGCTGCAGCAGAACGGCACGGGCGGAAGTGTCTCCCATGCATTTCATCCGGGGGCCTCCCACTGGGACAGCACAGGCCTGGACCATGGCATGACAGTGCCTCGACTCCAGATACAATTTGGCGTCCTGGCCAGCCCTTCAACATTGATCTTTCTGAAACAGTTATTTAGCGCTTAGACAAGCTGTGCACAGCTGGAGGGCTGGGCAGTGGGGACAAATGTCCCTGGGCTCAGAGGCCCTGTTCAGCAAAACAAAAGCCCTTCAGTGAATTCGATCTACCCCCTGCAGAAGGCTGGCTGGCCAGCATCCATGTTTTCCTGTCACAAACAGGTCATCACAGTCTTCCTTTAGCCACATGCCCTTCTTAACCCACTCCTGCCCGGGGAGGAGTTATTCTCTCCAGACACCTCCAGCAATGTTTTAACTTCTCTAAGACTGATGCATCAGGGACATTGTCAGGCACGCCTGCACTTACCTGTCCCTGCCTGGACGGGATTTTAGGAGTGGGGCAAGACCAGCAGTGTCCTGTCCTGCAGCTACCACAGCGGCTACCATGCAACCTCGAGGCACTCTTTGAGATGCCTGAAGGCTGAAGCAGGGTCCAGAGGGATGGAGTGGAGGCAGGGCACCGGGAAGAATGGTCCATAGTAGGGGCTCCAATTCAGAGATGCGCTGAAACCTCTCCTACCTGAAGCAGTGGACAGTGAGAACTGAAAGGAGCAGGCCCAACAGGAAGCGGGAGAGCAGGGCCAGGACTGGGGTGAGCTGAAGGAGGCACTCACCTGGGGTCCAAAATTTAAGAAGGTGCCCCCAAACCCAGTGATCAAGATAAGTTTAGTTCAGTCGCTCAGTCATGTCCGACTCTTTGCGACCCCATGAATCGCAGCACGCCAGGCCTCCCTGTCCATCACCATCTCCCAGAGTTCACTCAGACTCGGCGTTCATCGAGTCAGTGATGCCATCCAGCCATCTCATCCTCGGTCGTCCCCTTCTTCTCCTGCCCCCAATCCCTCCCAGCATCAAAGTCTTTTCCAATGAGTCAACTCTTCACATGAGGTGGCCAAACTATTGGAGTTTCAGCTTTAGCATCATTCCTTCCAAAGAAATCCCAGGGTTGATCTCCTTCAGAATGGACTGGTTGGATCTCCTTGCAGTCCAAGGGACTCTCAAGAGTCTTCTCCAACACCACAGTTCAAAAGCATCAATTCTTTGGTGCTCAGCCTTCTTCACAGTCCAACTCTCACATCCATACATGACCACAGGAAAAACCATAGCCTTGACTAGATGGAACTTAGTCGGCAAAGTAATGTCTCTGCTTTTGAATATGCTATCTAGGTTGGTCATAACTTTTCTTCCAAGGAGAAAGTGTCTTTTAATTTCATGGCTGCAGTCACCATCTGCAGTGATTCTGGAGCCCCCAAAAATAAAGTCTGACACTGTTTCTCCATCTATTTCCCATGGAGTGATGGGACCGGATGCCATGATCTTCGTTTTCTGAATGTTGAGCTTTAAGCCAACTTTTTCACTCTCCTCTTTTACTTTCATCAAGAGGCTTTTTAGTTCCTCTTCACTTTCTGCCATAAGGGTGGTGTCATCTGCATATCTGAGGTGATTGATATTTCTCCCAGGAATCATGATTCCAGCTTGTGTTTCTTCCAGTCCAGCGTTTCTCATGATGTACTCTGCATATGAGTTAAATAAGCAGGGTGACAATATACAGCCTTGACGTACTCCTTTTCCTATTTGGAACCAGTCTGTTGTTCCATGTCCAGTTCTAACTGTTGCTTTCTGGCCTGCATACAGATTTCTCAAGAGGCAGGTCAGGTGAACTGGTATTCCCATCTCTTTCAGAATGTTCCACAGTTTATTGTGATCCACACAGTCAAAGGCTTTGGCATAGTCAATAAAGCAGAAATAGATGTTTTTCTGGAACTCTCTTGCTTTTTCCATGATCCAGCAGATGTTGGCAATTTGATCTCTGGTTCCTCTGCCTTTTCTAAAACCAGCTTGAACATCTGGAAGTTCATGGTTCATGTATTGCTGAAGCCTGGCTTGGAGAACTTTGAGCATTACTTTACTAGCGTGTGAGATGAGTGCAATTGTGTGGTAGTTTGAACATTCTTTGGCATTGCCTTTCTTTGGGATTAGAATGAAAACGGACCTTTTCCAGTCCTGTGGCCACTGCTGAGTTTTCCAAATTTGCTGGCATATTGAGTGCAGCACTTTCACAGCATCATCTTTCAGGATTTGAAATAGCTCTACTGGAATTCCATCACCTCCACTAGCTTTGTTCGTAGTGATGCTTTCTAAGGCCCACTTGACTTCACATTCCAAGATGTCTGGTTCTAGATGAGTGATCACATCATCGTGATTATCCAGGTTGTGAAGATCCTTTTTGTACAGTTCTTCTGTGTATTCTTGCCATCTCTTCTTCATATCTTCTGCTTCTGTTAGGTCCATACCATTTCTGTCCTTTATCGAGCCCATCTTTGCATGAAATGTTCCCTTGGTATCTCTAATTTTCTTGAAGAGATCTCTAGTCTTTCCCATTCTGTTGTTTTCCTCTATTTCTTTGCATTGATCGCTGAAGAAGGCTTTCTTATCTCTTCTTGCTATTCTTTGGAACTCTGCATTCAGATGCTTGTATCTTTCCTTTTCTCCTTGGCTTTTCGCTTCTCTTCTTTTCACAGCTATTTGTAAGGCTTTCCCAGACAGCCATTTTGATTTTTTGCATTTCTTTTCCATGGGGATGGTCTTGATCCCTGTCTCCTGTACAATGTCACGAACCTCATTCCATAGTTCATCAAGCACTCTATCTATTACATCTAGGCCCTTAAATCTATTTCTCACTTCCACAAGTACCCTGGGTAAAATATCACAACTAAAACACAAAGTAAACAAAGATAAGGTCCTATAAAGCTGGAATTAGAGTGAGACAAGTGAGGCCAAGTCCTGCTATCCACAGTTAGATCCTGTCTTTTTTTTTTTTTGGCTGTTCAGCATGGAGTCTTAGTTCTGCAACCAGGGATCAAACCCAGGCCCCATGCAGTGGAAGCTTGGGATCCCAATCACTGGAATGCCAGGAAAGTCACTGGATTCTGTCTTTACTAAAATTTTTATTTCGTTCGCTATGGATGTTTTTGCATTCCTTTTGATTTTTAAAAATCACTGTGTTAAGATATTATCTGTGGTAAAGGCCTCACTGCCTCACCCTAGTCTGGGGCCTGGAAGGGAGGAGGGGTCCTAGTGAAAACATCATCACGTGACAAGTCACTAGGAGACACAGGTTCACTAAACTGCAGGGATTCCTCTCAGCTCTGACAGAGCCAGATTCAGCTTTTCCAAGAGTCTGCAGCATGCAGATTGCTCTTGGGGAGCACAGATGCCAGGCACATACATGGGCCTCCTACATTTGGGGGTGATAGTAGCTCGGAGGTGGCCCCCATCTCTTGGCCTCTCTCAGGCTGGCTGCTAAGGGGAGTGGAGTGGAGGGGAGCGGAGGGGGCGGGTGGGGAAGAGGCTGGCAGTTTTGCAAGGCTGGAGCAGGAATGGCAGATTAGCTGTAATTGCCTGAAGCTGAGAAGCTGTTGATAAATGTTACTAATAATCAACCTTCAGATCTGACACCAGCTCAGGCTGGGATTACTGTTTTGAATGGAAATCGAACCCAAACCAGTAATTACCCCGGTGAGCGATGCCAGTCTTACTCTGGAGCCTGTTCTAGGCAGGGAAACGGCACCTGCATGTCAGTGTCAGCCCTTTAGCTAGGGTATTCTGCAAGAAGCCCTTTCCCAAGAGAATAAGCCTTGTGCTGGCCTGGCCTCCACTGATCCTGCGGGACACAGTCAATAGAAATACCCACTCTTCTTCCAAGAAACGTCCACCCAATGCACAGCTTCTAAACAAAATCAGACCTCAGACCTCTCTGGCACTGTCCATCCCCTCTGGGTTGGATTGGGTCCTTGCTGACATCTTCCTGAGCCATCAGAAGCAGCTGCATGGTGGATGGAGGTCATCCCCAACACCAATGTAGCCCTCTAAGCCTCTGTCTGGGACCCCTGGGGAGCCACACAGTTGTTCCCTGTTAGACTGAATGGTGCTTGGAATGGGCTGAGCCAGGACCAGGAGAGAGGGATGAGGCGGCCACAGGCGCTAGAGCCCACCCTAGCCTGTGCCATCCCTCATAAGCTCATTCTTGCTCCCGGTACCAGGCAAGAGCCAGGAAGCTGCTTCTCCCTGGATAAGAGCAGCACTCTCTGGCCCTCGCCTGTGTCTCCTCAGCACCCCTCATCCCTTCTAGAGAACCCCTAGAATGTTGGCCCCACCTAGCACAGGACAGAGTGGGACCAGCTCCCTTCCCAGGGCCCACTCGTGCCCATGTCCTTCTCCCTCCCCTTCCACCCCAATCCATTCCCCCATTCCTTGAATCCCCACACCTTTCCTTCCTGGATACTAAAGAAGCACCAGACACACCACAGTGGTAAACAGTTATGGCAAGATTGTCTCTTATTTGCATGTCATCTTCCACCAAACCCCTTCTGCCCTTCTGCTGTGCCAGGCCCTGTAGCCCAGAGGAGAAAAAATCAACTGCCCTCAAGCTGCCCTGCTGGGGAGGAGGAGAAGTAGGCAGGTGATGTCAGGTCATCACAACTGCACGTTGTCCCTGATGGCTTCTTCCCACAACCCAAGTAAAATGCCCTGAACTACCAGTCCATCCTAAAGGAGATCAGTCATGGGTGTTCTTTGGAAGGATTGATGTTGAAGCTGAAACTCCATACTTTGGCCACCTGATGCGAAGAGCTGACTCATTGGGAAAGACCCTGATGCTGGGAAAGACTGAGGGCAGGAGAAGAAGGGGACGACAGTGGATGAGATGATTGGATGGCATCACCGACTCGATGGACATGGGTTTGGGTGGACTCCGGGAGTTGGTGATGGACAGGGAAGCCTGGTGTGCTGCAGTCCATGGGGTCGCAAAGAGTCAGACAGGACTGAGCAGCTGAACTGAACTGAACAAAGTCTGGAGGTGTCGGTACGCTGCCTCAGGGGGCAGATAAAGCTGGTCAGGCCTAGTGGGATTCATAGTATGTGTGAATAGTCTGAATAGTCACAGTCTTTGAGGCCGGAACTGGAGCGTGAACAGAGGGCAAGTGGCAGAACACACGGGGCCCTCCCCAGAGGGAGCCAGTACCTCAAGGGTGCCACCTAGTGGCAGTGCAGCAGGACTGCAGCTCTGTTTTCAGGCCCTGCCGTTTTCTCTCTGCTCCTGTCCTTTCTCTAAAACAGACCCCTGAACTCAACTGTGCAAAGGAGAACCAAGGAAAAAGGCTTAGCTTTGTTTTTGAAGACTCAAGGCTTAGATAAAAGAGGGCACAGGGGCCCCAGGTCTGCCATAGCGTAGCAGGCAGGGGAGGAGCCTTTTCTCTGGAGCTCTCCGACTCCTTCCAGGGCTTACTTGCGCCCTCTAATTACCTGCTCACTCAGTAGTGTCTCCCCACTGCACCGCTGGGACCTCAGTCTGTCACCTGCTCCTAGTCTGGCCCACAGGGAGAGGTGACAGGAAGCCCCCACCCCTGCCGTGATCGATGTGGTGGTCCCGGAGAAGCTGTGCTACCATCACCTAACTTGCCTCGTTCCTGGGGCCTAGGAAGGGCTCACTTTCTGCTTGGGGTCAGACACAGGTGCTGCAGGCACTCAGCCCTCAGCTCTTAAATATCCTACTGACTCTGGAATGCCTGTTGCCCCCCGTCATTTTCCTCTCTTGTCAGAGAAAGTAGTAGTGAGGAGACAGGTGAATGGTCCCCAGAGTAAAGTTCCCAGGTGTGCAGAGCACTCAGCCAGGTGTGAGCCAGGTGTGTGTCTATGCAAATGTGGGGGGAGAGGAAGACAGCTGTGGAGAGTGAAGGAGAGCCTTCCCTGGGGTAAAGCTTTTCTTAAAGGGCCAGACAGTACGTACTTTAGGTTTGCAAGCGGAACTGTGTGCAACTCTGAGGTTGTAACTGAAAGCAGCCACAGCTAATATGTAAACAAACGGGCATCCCTCGGCTCTGTCATACTATTTACAAAAACAGGCTGCCAGCCCGCTGGCCATAGTTTGCACACCAGTCAAAACTTGCTGCGCACCAGAGAGGCGGTCCACTCTCCACCACCCAGGACTTGGCCCAGGAATAATCTCATCCCCAAGGCTGCCAGCAAGGACAAATGCTCAATGGACTACCAGTCCACTGCTCCCCTGCTACCCAGGGGGAGGCCGGGGTGGTGTCATAGGGTTAAGATGCAGGGGCTGGAGCAGAGAAGGTTAGGGTGGTGAGACGCTTGGCCAATTGGGTCCCCCAGATTTCAGTCCTGCCCTCCTCTCCCCTCCACCCAAGCACTCAACACTCACCTGAAGTGAGAGGCTCTCCGAAGCGGCAGCTACTCCCCCACCTTCCCCAGGGGGATCTCTCTCCCTCTAGTTGATGCCCCTCCAGCCCCTTCCTGAGCAGGAAACCCCCAAAGCCAGGCGGGGAGAAGGGACTGAACTGGCCCAAGGACACGCAGTCGCTGCCGGACAGATGACACCCCAGGGAGGGCGAGGTGGCCTGAGCAGGGAGGACCGGTAACCCAGCACCGGGCCCCACGGGCCTAGGAGCGGCCAGGCTGGAACCGACCCCAGCTCTGTGAGCTCGGGCCGGGCGGAACCCCACCCGGTCCCCGTCCCGGGACACAGCACCAGAGTCTGCGCCAGCCTCCCTACCCCGGCCCCTGTATCTCCGCAGGTGGCGTCTCCAGAAGTTCGCGAGTCACCGGCTCGGGCAGGGCCCTGGGCGCTCCAGTTACACTAAAAGTGAGACCCAGCAAGATGGTATCAAGGCCTCTCGGAGGCAGCGCTGGCTCATCCAACATTGATGCGGCCACAGACTGCCCAGAGCCCCTCGAGGCGTGGAGGATGCAGGGTCCCGGCTCCCACTCCTTTGGGATGGGCGGGGGTGGGGTGGTGGGTCCGCCCCCTCCTCACCGCCCAGCCCGCGGTCACACCTGCACCTTGATCTAAGCGGGCATCTGGGGCGGGGAGTCAGGGAGGGTAGTGGCTCAGTGGGTCAGGTGGGTGCTTCTACAGCCCACCAGCCCCGCAGATAGTGCCCAGGCAAGGTGGTGTCAGAGCAGGCTCCTGGCCCAACCATGCTTAGTCTTGGGCCAAGACAAAGGGCAATGGAACCAGTCTTCCCTGGCTCAGGATGGAGGGCACAGATGTGCATCTCACCCAGGCACATGCTGGAGCAGAATCTCCCAGAGGGGACCCAGGCTCAGCTGACATTTATCTATTGACAAACCACCAATTTTGGCAGGATAAAGGAATTATCCCAGGGGCCCCAGCTTGGCAGTTGTCCTCCAAGCTGTGGGCACAGCAGGCCCTTCCTTCCTCCTCTGGTCACAGATATGTCTCTGTCTCAGGGTCTTTCTGCTTTTGCTTAAATGCATCCAATGATATTAGGGCTTCCCAGGTAGCTCAGCGGTAAAATATCCGCTTGCTGATGCAGGAGACCTGGGTTTGATCCCTGGGTCAGGAGGATCCCTTGGAGGAGGAAATTGGCAACCCACTCTAGTATTCTTGCCAAGGAAATTTCATGGAGAGAGGAGCCTGGAAGGCTGTAGTCCTTGGGGCTGCAAAGCGACTGACCACATACTAAATAGAAATACATCCAGTAACCCTACCTGGGAAACCCCAGTGACTGATGACTTCAAACCTGAGTGGGAGTAAGTCCTAATGTCCTCAAGAAGTCCTTGTCCACAGCCATGACTGACTTTTCTCCCCGCCCCCTAATCACCCTGAGCCTCAATCATTCCAGCTCTGTGGGAGACAGACCATTCCATACTCACCACCCTCCCCCAGAGCTCTCCTCCACTGACCCCTGAACCATCTCTCACCTTTGACCCACCCAGTCCAGCTCTCTAGATCTGTACAGCTACAAATTCATCTTAAAAAAAGAAGCAGCAGCAGCAGCTATATGCTAAAAGCTCTGGAACAAAGCAGGTCTTCAATCACCTACCTCTGGCGGCCACTGCAGCCTCCCCTGCCCAGCAACCCCTAAGCTTGGGGTTGTGCCATGGCCAGGGTCACAATCCCAGCCACCACCCCGCCCCCCGCCCCCCACCGCCTCCTCTTTCCACCCCAGCCTTCCCAATCACAGAGCACACACTGAGGCCACAGGCCATGTACTCACAGAACACCAGAACTATAAGAGTGCTTCAGTACCCAGTCTACTTTCTTCTACTACAGGGGAAATAGGCCCAGAGAACCAAGGGACTAGCCCAGAAACAGAATGGGAATGAATGGGGTGGACTCAAATCCTAGACTCCTGACTCCCTTAACAGTGCTCTGCAATACATCATAAAACCATGTATAGACAGCAGAAGGATCCCAACCTTATTTTGGAATAAGCTGCCTGTGAACTCACAAGCTACAGTGATCAGCCCCCAGGCCTGGTCTGCCCTGCTCCAGCTTCTCTGCTGAGTCTGGCCCACCAGCACTGGGGACTGGGATTAACTGACTCATCCTTACAGATTGCTCTGCTGTGGTCTCTCAACAGTGATGGCATGGGTCCAAGTCCTCAAAGAGGGGTCCTGATGTACTTGTGGATTCTCCACTGAAGCCCAGTGGTGAGGCCTAGCCCCAGTCCTTCTTGGGGAAGCTGAACCTTGTCACCCACACCTCAGGCATTGGATAAGGTTCTTGACTCTCAAGTCCATCTGCCCCTGGCTCAGAGTTCCTACAGCTGTGCCCTCTCATCCACTTAGTCTCAACTGGTGCCTACTGGGTCTTCATTAGCCTCTGTAACCCCTGGACTACCTCCCTCCATGTACTCCTGACCCATCTCTGCCTCCTCCCTTTCCTGCCCATTCTCCTCACAGAGCTTCTCCTGCCTGGGTCAGCACACCTGTCCCTGTGCCTAGGAATGGTCCAACTTTCAGATTCCATTGGAGAGAATACTCCTGATATTAGTAGAGAGCCCTGCCACATGCCAGTTCATAATGACAACAGCTAACACTTAAATAGCACTTGCTATGTGCCAGGCACTGTCCCAAGCACTCGGCATTTATTAAGCCTCCATATATTAATTCTTTTAACCCTCACAACAATGCTATGAGATGAGTACTACTATGTCCATCTTAAAGATAAGGAAATGGAGGCTCACGGCAGTTAAGGAGCTTTTCCAAGATCCCACAGGTTACTGTGCAAGTGATCTGAACGCCGTGAGGAAAAAGCCAAAGTTTAGGAACATCTAGACGTGGCTCTGGCTGCCCCCCACCTGCTGTTCCCACCCCCTCCCCACCAAAAGGATGTGGTTTTGCTGACATCAAGCTACGTTCAAGAACAGGGAGAGACTAATTTTGCTCCCTGTGACAGGAGGGCCTACTGTTTGAAAACAGAAGCACATTTTTTGTTAGTGTCACGTTCTCTCTGCATGGTAAAGTAAGCCTTAAATACAAAAAGGCTATTTTTACAAGAATTTGGCTGCTTTCTCAAGTTGACAGAAACCTACCTGGGCAGAGTATCGCCAGAAGCTTCATGCCCTGTGTGGCAACCAAAGAGCAAAATATGCTATGAAGGCCCCAGCCAGTGTGGCCCCTTGTCACCAACAATCTCCAGGCCAATTAAGTTAGGAAATTCATTCTATCTAATTCTATAGTGGATATGTGTGTGGTCCATTTCTCCGAATCCACAGCCCACCTGAGAGGGTACACAAGCATTATCTCAGCCAATTTTCACAAGACCCTTCACTATAAGAAAATCATCACCCCATTTTACAGATGGGGAAACTAAGACTGCTGCTGCTGCTAAGTCATGTCAGTCGTGTCCGACTCTGCGACCCCATAGACGGCAGCCCACCAGGCTCCCCCGTCCCTGGGATTCTCCAAGCAAGAATCCTGGAATGCATTGCCATTTCCTTCTCCAGTGTAGGAAAGTGAAAGTGAAGCTGCTCAGTCGTGTCCGACTCTTCTTGACCCCATGGACTGTAGCCTACCAGGCTCCTCCGTCCAAGGGATTTCCCAGGCAAGAATGGGAAGAGTGGGTTGCCATGGCCTTCTCCCAAAATAAGACTAAAGAAGATTAAATATCTACTTGATACACTTCTAAACTGTTCAACCTTTGTTTCTTTTATTTTCACAAGTGGCAGTATGATTTTTTATAATCAACCAAAACAAGAAGGATTTTCCCTTACTGTGCTCCATTTGCACAGCTAGTAAGAGGTGGAGCTGCGACTTGAACCAGGTCTGTCTAATACCAAAGCTCAAGTTCTGCCCCTTTTGTATCATCTCAGTGAGCCAGTCCCTTGGGAGTCACAGCTCTTCCTAACATGTTTAGTACAGGTCGTTTTTTGCTTCCCTTCCCTTGTCTCCCATTCAAAACTTATAACAAAGTTGCAGTAATCAAAACAGTGACGTACAGGCATAAGGATAGACATATAGACCAATGGAATAGAACTGAACGTCCAGAAATAAATCCATATATCTATGGTCAATCGATTAAATTGAGATATGGTCAATTGATTTTTCATAAGAGTGCTAAGTCCATTTAATGGGGGAAAGAACAGTCTTTTTAACAGATGTGCTAGAACAACTGGATTTCCAAAAGAAATGAGGTTGCACTCCCACCTCACATCATATACAAAAAGTAACTCAAAATAAATCCATGACCTACGTATAAGCTCTAAAGCCACAAAACAGTTAGAAGGAATCAGTGGCAAATCTTCATGACGTTGGATTTGGCAATGGATTTATAAATAAGACACTTAAAGCATAAACAAAAGAAAAAGGGATAAATTTAACTCTGTCCAAGTTAAAACCTGTTGTGCTTCAAAGAATATTATCAAAAAAGTGAACATTTGTATACTGTTGATGGTACTAATATAAATTAGTACAGCCATTGTGGGAAACAGAATGGAAATTCATCAAAAAATTTGAAATAGAACTATCATATGATGTAGCAATCCAACTTTAGAGTATATCCAGAAAAAAAATGAAATCTGGATCTCAAAGGGATATCTCCACCCTCATGTTCACTGCAGCATCATTCACAATAGCCAAGATATGGAAACAATCTAAATGTCTGTGGACCAATACATGGCTAACAATGAGAAATTTTATATCTCTATCTATAGCTATAAGGGAATAACATTCAGTCTTTAAAAAGAAGGAAATTCTGCCATTTGGGACAACATGGATAAATCTGGAAGACATTATGCTAACTGAAATAAGCCAGCAGAGAAAGAAAAATACTCTCTTGTATCACTTATATATTACTCTAACACAGTCAAAGCCATTGAAGCAGAGAGGAGAATGGTGATTGGCAGGGGCTGGGGAATGGGGAAAATGAGAGCTGTTGGTTAAAAGGTACAAAGTTTCAGATATGCAAGAACGAATCCTGAAGATCTAATGTACAGCATGGGGACTACACTTATCAACTCTGTGTTGAATTCTTGAATTTGCTAAAAGATTATATCTTAAGTGCTCTCACCACAAAAAAAAGAAAAAGGAAAGAAAATGGTAACTATGCGAGGTGCACGGTGATAGGCAATGTTAATTAGCTTGATTGTGGTCATCATTTCACAGTATAAATGTATATCAAACATCATGTTGTACACCTTGTGCTGTGCTTAGCTACTCAGGCGCCTCTGACTCGTTGCAACCCTATGGACTGTACCCCACTAGGCTCTTCTGTCCATGGGATTCTCCAGGCAAGAATACTGGAGTGGGTTACCATGCCCTCCTCTAGGGGATCTTCCTGACCCTGGGATGGAACCTGCATCTCTTATGCCTCCTGCATTGGCAGGTGGGTTCTTTACCACTAGCGCCACCTGGGAATTCCCCCTCATAGGTATATATTCAAAGGAACTGAAAACAGGGACTAGAACAAAACGTTGCACAGCAGCATTTTCACAGTAACCAAAAGGTGGAAACAGCCCAAGTGTTCATCAACAGATTAACGGATAAATAAAAAGCAGTATATCCATATAATGGAATGTTGTTTCACCACAAAAGGAATGAAGGGATTTCCCTGGTGGTTCTGTGGTTAAGACTCCACACTCTCAATGCGGGGGGTCTGGGTTCAATACCCAGTCAGGGAGCTAGATCCCACATGTTGCAACTAAAGATCCTGCATACTGCAACTGAGACCAGGCACAGCCAAATAAATAATTTTTAAAAAAATTTTGTTTAAGAAAAAAAGAAATGAAATCTCATACATGCTACAACATAGATGAACCTTGAAAACACTATCCTAAGTGAACGAAGCCAGACACAAAAGAAAAAATATTGTATGATTCCTCTTATATACAATATCTACAATAGACAAATTGATAGAGACAGAAAGTAAGTGTTGGGAGGTTAGAGGTGCTGGGAGAAGAGGGTAATGAGCAGTTATTTGTTAACGAGCACAGTTTTTGTTTGGGGGTGATGAACAGTTTCAGAAATCTGCAGTGGTAATGGTTACACAAAACTGTGACTGTAATTGATGCTACTGAATTATACACTTAGGAATCACCAAAATGGCTAATTTTATGTTACATATATTTTGTGTGTGTGCTCAGTCGCTTCAGTGGTGTCCAACTGTGCGACCCTATGGACTGTAGCCCTCCAGGTTCCTCTGTCCAGGGGATTCTCCAGGCAAGAACACTGGAGTGGGTTGCCAGGCCCTCCTCTAGGGGATCTTCCCGACCCAGGGTTTAAAACCTCATCGATTATGTCTCCTGCACTGGCAAGCAGGTTCTAGCGCCACCCGGGACACTCAAATTGATCTACAGTCCTAAACAAAATCCCAGTAGGCTTTTGTTTTGCTTTTGTAGAACTTGAATATCTCATTGTAAAATTAATGTGAAATTTTAGAAAAAGACCCAGAATAGACAAAACCTTGAAAACGAACATCCTGGTATGTCCAGGGCTTGGATGAGAGGCCCTCTCCAAATCATCCTTCTCACATGGTTCTGACCCCACACTCTCCAAGAAACCACCGGATTTTACCTGCCGTGTAGCTTGATTTGGGGTTGGAGACGGGCCCCAGGCAGGACCACAAACACTATAATAACTGGAAAGAAATCTTCACAATTGTGGAGTAATAGATGAGTACTGTGGTTTGAAAAAGAGAAAAAAAAAAAAAAAGAACCAAGTTGAAGGTCCTAAACTACCTGATTTCAAGACTCATAAAGCTATAGTAGTTAAGACAGTGTGGCATTGGTGTCAATAAATACAAGATCAGGCTTCCCTGGTGGCTCAGTGGTAAGGAATCCACCTGGTGATGCAGGAGACACGTGTTCGACCCCTGCTCAGGGAAGGTCCCACGTGCTGCCGAGCAGCTAGGTCCATGTGCCGCGACTATTGAGCCTGTGCTGTAGAATCTGGGAGTTACGACTACCGAGCCCACGCACTGCAGCTACTAAAGCCTGCAGGTCCTACAGTCTGTGCCCCACAAGAGAAGCTGCCGCAATGAGAAGCCGACACCCTGCAACTAGAGAGCAGCCCCCACTCACCGCGAGTGAAGGAAAGCCCATGCAGCAACAAAGACCCAGGACAGCCAAAAAAAATAACTCACTAAATAAATAATTTGTTCCAAAGACAGACAAGATCAGCAGAACAGAGAATACAGAAACAAACACACAGACACATGATAAAGGAGAAAAACGTAGTCCTTCCAACAAATGATGCTGGAACAATTGAATATTCATTTTAAAAAATGAACGTCATACCATATACAAAAGTTAACTCAAAATGGAGCACAGACGCAAAATGTTAAACCTAAAACCAGAAAACTCTTAGGAGAGAACCTTTGTCACCTTGAGTTAGGCAATGATTTTTTAGATATGACTCCAGAAGTAAAATCCATAACAGCAGAAAGTGATAAATTGGACTGCATTGAAAGTGAAAACTTCTGCTCTTCAAAATACATAAGAGAATGAAAAAAAAAACAGCCATAGACTTGGAGAAAATATATGCAAGTCACATATCTGATAAAGGAATGTATCCAGGATATGCAAAGAATTCCCAAAATTCAACAATAAGGAAGAATCCAATTTAAAAAATGGGACCCCAAAGGAGACATATAGATGGCAAATAAGCACATGAAAAGGTGCTCAGTAAATAAATGCAATTTAAAAATCACAATGAGATACTACTACATACCTACTAGAACGGCTAAAATGAAAGAGACTGACCCTATAAAGTTTGTGAAAGGATATGGAAGAATTGGGGCTCTGCTTGCAAGAATGTAAACTGCACAGTTTCTTAAAAAGTTAAACGTACACCTACCGTATGATCCAACCAGTCTGCTTCTAGGTGTGTTTACCGCTGAGAAATAAAAACACATGTCCATATGAACACTTCTATAGTCACAAAGCTTTAGCTGTAATAGCCAAAAAGTGGAAATAACCCAAGTGTTCACCATCACTTGGACTAACAAATTATGACATCTACATATAATGGAATATTACTCAGCAACAAAAAGAAATGAACTGCAGATCCATGTAAAAACATGGACGAATATCAGAGTGACTATGCTGCATGAAAGAAACCAGACCAAAAAAGAACACATACTGAATGAGGCCCATTCTACCAAATTCTAGGAAATGCAAAGAAATCAGACCAGTAGGATGGGGGAGAGTAGGACTTGGTGGGGGAGGGGGAGTTGGGAGTAAGTACTCCCAGATGGGCTTCCCAGGTGGTGCTAGTGGTAAAGAACCTGCTTGTCAATGCAGGAGATGTAAGTGATACAGGTTTGATCCCTGGGTAGAGAAGATCCCCCGGGGGAGGGCACGGCAACGCACTCCAGTATTCTTGCCTGGAGAACCCCATGGACAGAGGAGTCTGGTGGACTGTAGTCCATGGGGCTGCAAAGAGTCAAACATGACTGAAGTGACTGAGCACAGCACATTATTAAGAGGCACAAGGAAACGCTTGCCTCTGTGCTGTTCCCAAATAGACACTGGGCTCATTCTTAACTGCAGGACCTTTTTACTCGCTATTCCTCTTCCATGGAACATTCTTCCCATTAGCCACACGATTCACTCTCTGGCTCTCCTCAGGTCTCTGCTGAAACATCACCTTATCAGAAAGAGTTGCCCTGACCACACTATATAGTACAGCATACTCACGACCACCCCAACCCCCATGTAGTCAGACTCTGTCCTTATACTGCTTTACTTTTCTTCTGTACACTAACCAGATCATGTTTCACTTAGCACTGATACATACATAAATATATGTATGTATATATAAAAAAACATAGACCAAGATATTATATATATATATGATTACAATTATTACATATATATTTACATATATATATAATAGTTTGGTCTATGTTTATCTCCCCCTACTAGAGTGTAAGAACTCTGGGACCAAGTACTTTGTTCTATTCACTGCTCTGTCTCCCATGCCTAAAACATTGTCTGGCATTTAGAAGATGCTCAATAAATACATATTAAATGAATGAACCTACTCAAGAGGCAGGTGTGATTATCATTATCTTTTTTGTAGCTAGAAGTTGTCACTACTCTACAGTTACATAACCAGCAACTGAGGGAGCTGGGCTTCTAGGTCAGGTGACTTTGGCTCCAAAATCCAAGTTCTGAACAATTATACTACATAGTCTCAGAGGCTGGGAGGTCACACTCACAAATAGATAATCATACAACCAGGTCGGCAAAGTGACTAAACGTGAGAATACAAATCAATTTACTCCTTTTAGAGAGAAATCTGTCAACAATCCCCAAATCTGAAACTAAGAACCCCTCTTCTAATCAAATAATCAATCACGAGAAAAAGAATGTTATCTGGGACTTTCCTGGTGGTCCAGTGGCTAACACTCCACATTTCCAGTGCAAGGGGCCTGGGTTCAATCCCTGGTCAGGGAATTAGATCCCATATGCCACAACTAAGAGTTTGCACACTGTAACTGAAGATCCCACATGCCATGAGGAAGATCAAAGACCCTGCGTACTGCAACTAAGACTGGGCACAGCCAAATAGATAAATGAATGAATATTTTTAAAGATATAAAATAAAAATAAAGTTTAAAAAAGTGTTGTCTTAAGGATGTTTATCATGGAATGGCCTCTAACAGAAAGATGTGGAAACAATGAAAAAGTCCCCACAAGGGAGTGACTGAAATGCAGGAGAAGTGATGTGGAGGCCGGAAGCTACAGAAAATCAAGCTGGATGTGACTGATTTTTCTCAAAGGCAATATCATTTGCTTAGAGTCTGGGGACATGGGGAAAGGGTCTAGTGAGAGGAGTCTTGAGTATGCTGCTTTGGAAAAGCTGTTGTGGGAAATGAGAGTGAAGGTAACCCAGAAGAAATGAAGAGATTGAGAGGGATGGAGATAGCCAAGCTGCGATGAACACCATGAAAGTGAGGACAGCCCGCATAGCTGTGTGGTTTATGTGATAGGGTTCTGGCGCCAACATAAGAAAGGTGGGTAGAGATCCAGACAGGGCTAGGGTGGTGGTGAGCATGTGTGAGGAAATACCAAGTGATCGGAGCGAGTGATTCAAATGATCTCCCATGTGGTCCTGGCTGGGAAGCTAAGAAGAAAGGCCAGGAAAGGGCTGCAGAGAATATGCAGACATGAGGCACTAAAGGACACTATAGTATCATCCTAGAGGATGGGATGATCATGTGTATGACAGCAGAGGTCAAGCAATTCCAGGTCTCAACATCTAGGCATGTATCCTCTAAATAACTGAAGAGAAGCCTCTGGAATAGGAAGATCTGGAAATTGGAAGGAGCACTAGTTTAGTCATTACATGGGCATCGAAAGCTCTAGGGATAATGACTGGAGCCTCAATAGATACAAGGTAGTTAGCCAAGTGCCAAGTTGTTGAGACCACATGGAGTTAATGATACTTTGTGCCAGTTATTTTGGATATATCATCGCATTTTATCTTCCTAATAATCAGTTGTAGAGGTAAGGACAGACAGATGAAATGACTAGACTTGGAAAGTTCAAGGTCAGTGTCAAAGTCTTGAGGTGTTCATTTGACTATCAGGGAATCTAAATAGAGAATATAGATTTATCAGGGAAGGATCTGATTTTGAACATCTTAAGTTGTGAGATGTGGAGATGTAGGGCTAGGCTCAACAAAAAGACTGGGGATAAGGAATTCCTGGGTGGTCCAGAGGTTAAGAACCTGCCAATGCAGGAAACACAGATTCGATCCCTGGGCTGTGAAGATTCCACATGCTGTGAGGCAACAGAGCCTGTATGTCACAGCTACTAAACCTGCACTCTAGAGCCCACAACCTGCAACTACTGTATACCCTAGAATCTGTGCTCTGCATCAAGAGAAGCCACTGCATTGAGAAGCCGATGTACCTCGACTAGTGAGTAATCCCCACTTGGAGCAACTAGAGAAAGCCCTCACACAGCAACGAAAGACCTGGTGTAAACAAAAAATTAATCTTTTAAAAATTCTAAAAAATTGGGGTTGAAGATATGGATTTCTATGTTAAAAGTATTGAGTTGATAACTGAGAATAGAATGGAATGGAACAGAATGGAAAAGGGGAGAGAGAGCTTTGGCGTGTGCTCACATTTAGAAGGTGGGAAACAAGAGGAGGCAACCATTTTTAAAATGTAGGCAGCATATTGTAACAAATGGCCATGAATTCTTTGCAGCTCCTCCCTTCAAGAGGTGAGGCTTATTTCTCTACCCTTTGACTTATTTTGGCCAGTAACAGTGTGGCAAAGTAATGCTGTACAAGTTCTAAACCTAGGCCCAAGAGACCTTACAGCTTCTTTTTGCTCACTGGGAACCCTTCTAGGAGTATGTAAGGAAACCTGAGTTAGCCTGCTTGAAGGAGAGAGGCCCCAGATGGACTAGCCTTCACAGCTGAGGCACCAAACATGTGAGCCAGTGTAGCCAAAAAAAGCTGAGTTTGGCCCAGACCACAAAAACTACCCAACTGCCCAGCCCAAACTGCTGATTCACAAAATCTTGAGCTAACTCAGTTATTATCCTAAGCCATTAAGTTTAGGAGTGATTTGTTACACAGCAGTGGATAACTGATACATAAATGATGACCTCAGAAGCCAAGGGGAGGGAATTCCCTGGTTGTCCAGTGGTTAGGGCTCAGCACTTCCCCAGTTGTGGGCCCAGGTTCAATCCCTGGTCAGGGAACTAAGATACAGCAAGTTGCATGGACACGGTAAAAAAAAAAAAAAAAAAAAAAATCCAGAAAACAAAACCAAATAAACAAAAAAGAAGCAAAGGGGAAAATAGCTTATATGAATAGGTTATACACAACACAGAGGTCAAATTCAATGGGAATGTGACAGAGAGTACCTTTCCAGGTTCAAAGATGTGGTGGGGACAGAGGCTAGAACAGGGTTGGAAAGTGAGGGTTAACTGTTAGGAGTGGTTTTCTCCTAGGAGTTGGGGGTGGGGGGCTACAGAATCACTGAACTTCACTTTTAATATCTATGCACTATCTGCATTTGTTGATTATGTAATCTTTTTAACAGCTTTTTTGAGGATTGCAAAACTTTTTTGAATAATTCAGTTCTTATGTTTTGAAAACTAGTAACTAGAAAATGGAAATGGGTGGTATATATCAGTGGTTTCAGCTGTACCAGAATCATCTGAGAAGGTTTACCCAAGTATTGATTCCAAGGGCCCATACTTGGACTTTCAGATTCAGTTTCTTTGACAAGGGCCAGGGAACCTGTTTTTCTTCACACAGCTCCCCAGGCGTCAAGGTTGTCAGAATGAGAAGAAAAGAGTTCTGAGGACAGAATCCCCGGAAATATCTTAATGTGGAGGGCCTATAAAGGAGAATGATGATTTTCAAACTGAGTTTCTTTGGAGAACCAGGGCTCCCAAGAGACATTTACAATACATGCGTGCTCAGTTGCTTCATTCATGTCCAACTCTTTGCGACCAGGGATTGAACCTGCATCTGTCTCCTGCACTGGCAGGCGCGTTTTTTACCACTAGCGCCACCTGGGAAGCCCACAGGAGATGTTTACAATATTTGTTAATAAAACAGCAATGAAAGTTGCTTAGTCGTGTGGGACTCTTGGCAACTCCATGGGGTGTAGCCCAATAGGCTCCTCTGTCCATGGGATTCTCCAGGCAAGAATATCAGAGTGGATTGTCATTTCCTTCTCCAGGGGATCTTCCTGACCCACAGATCAAACCCGGGTCTCCTATATTGCAGGCAGATTCTTAACCATTTGAGCTACAGGGGGTTCCCAGCAATAGGTACCACTTAATACTATGTCCCAGGCAGAATGCTAAGGCCTTTATATTTATTAATCCATCTAGTTAATGATATTTCTCCATTTTACAGATGAAGGAACAAGTTCAGAGGGGAAAAATAATGTGTTTAAGCTTAGCTAGGTGGAGTCAGAATTTGAATTCAGGCTGTGTAATTCTAGAGACTTGCTGCTTTTGTTTATTTATGCAGGGGGAAAAAAGTTTAGTTACTATATAGAATTAATTTAAATATTTCCTCCCATATATGTGTTAGACCTTTCGTATAATGCTACTACGTATTTCCTTCTTTTTTTTTACCCCAAATCAAACATAATTTTATTAATTTCTTATACAACAGACAGTAACATCAACTTTTTTTTTTAACAGAAATCTCAGGTCATTTGAGAGGCCAAATAGATCTGAGGAAGAAAGACAATAATTAAACAGTTGAATTAATTAATAGGCACTACAACACCACCTAAAACCTACTACTGTGGTGGTAGTGGGCTAAGGAAGATTAAGCTACAAATAATCTCATGCTAATGTTACAGATTATATAGCAGGAGTTTGAGTCTGCTTTCCAGAAGACTATGGTACAATCACTTGGCACGAGGGGATATTTGGCTGGGGAAAGAAGTTCAGGCCAAATGGAAAGGAAAAGGGACAAAAGAGAATCCAAGTGACAGAATCCAAGCAAAGGGTGATGGATCATGCTTTTTTGTCCCAAGATGCATTTGCTGCATGTGCTACCATGTATTTCTCTGAGAATCCAGACTGTGAGGTTAAGTCAGGAAAGGAAGT
This sequence comes from Ovis canadensis, assembly GCF_042477335.2. NCBI lineage: Eukaryota > Metazoa > Chordata > Mammalia > Artiodactyla > Bovidae > Ovis > Ovis canadensis. Next base: position 52,394,147 of record NC_091259.1, read on the forward strand.
AATGTACTTTTTTATATCCTTATCTCCACGGCCCTTAGTTTGCACTCAATGCATGTTTGTTGATTAAGTGAATGAATGTGTGGTTTGGGATCTGAAAGTTTTGTTATTTTAAGGTTAATATTTCAATCATTTTAGAGTTCCTCTCCATAGACAGCACTGCCTTTAAAAGAGCAAGTTCACTGGAATTGTGAGGCAGACTGCAGGCTGGTTGCTAGGGCTGTACAATGAAGGGTGGATGAGGAAACTGCATCAAACTGATCTTTTTCCTTAAAGAAGGCAAGGAAAGCCAAGAAAGAGGCGACCCAGGCGCACCTGTCCTGCGGAGGGAGACAAGACAGATTTGAAGAGGTTTACAGGCTGAAGGGAGGCGACCAGTGAAGAGCGAAAGATGAAGATGGGTGGGGTCAGCGGGACGGTGAGACCCAGGAGGGAGGGAAAGAGGGGGGTCCCAGGGTAATTAGCCTGAGGCAGGAGGGACACCTGTTCCTCTGAGTCTTTGAACACGAGGGCTGTCAGAGATGCGGGAAGGTTTTAAGCAGAGGAGAGAGGAGGAAGGCAGGAAGCAAGACTTCAGGGAGATGAGAGCAGCCCGGCTACCGAAGTTTCTCTTCCAGCCCTCACCATAAGGGCCACGGATCAGAGCAATTAACTTCAGCTTTCTGGAGACTGACAACGGGTTATGAACTTTAACAAAAGCAACATAAAAAATCCATTTACTATCATTATGACTTCATTTTAAAAAGAGGGGTGATATTTAACACACCAAAAAAGGTAGAAAGAACCAAATCTCAGAATAAATCTACTCTGCTTTATGACCGACTCATTCCGTTGCTTATTTTTCTCATTTCATCGGAAGGATGGCTGATCCCTTCCTCCCGCACGAGTGCGTGGGGAGCTCCAGACCGCCCACGCCGGCAGCCGCTTTGCATCCCCGCGGGGAGAATATTGAGCCTGGCAACCCGGCGGGCGCGGGTGCCTCTCCTGGGGCCCCAACAGCCGGCCTCGGGCCGCCACCTCTATCCGCCCAGCAGGCAGCGACTAGCGGGTCCCCGACAGCGACCCAGGGCACTCCGCCCTGGGCTAGCCCTGTCCCCGCCGAGGCCCTGCGGGGCGCAGACCCAGACGGCGACTGCAGTGCCAAGGGGGGCGCGGCCCGTACTCGAGGGGCGCCTCTTCTCGCCCCACACACCGCGGGCCCGCCCCGCCCCGCAGTCCCTGGAAGCTCTTTTGCGCTGTTTCAGCGCGGATCGCCCCCCGCAGGGCAGCCGGGGTGGGGTGGGGGAGGGGTGGGAGGTGAGTGCCAACTCGCTGGTCCCAGTGCCCCGGTGCCCTCCTCCTCTGACAGTTCTGCCCCGCAGGTGTGAGGACACTCTCGCTCGGCTCCGGGTTCGGATATCCGAGGCTCTCCGCTCAATCGTCCCGGATACTCAAGGATCCGAGTGCACCCTGATTGCAGGAGTGGGGGTGGGGGTGGTCTAGACGATCACACCCGCTCTCACCCCGCGAGGGCCGGCTTCTCCCGCAAAAGTGCGAGCTTCGTAGAGCGCCCACTCAGGGCGGCCGGGAGGGTCCTTGCGATGCCCATCCTCCAGGCGCCCGCCCTACCTGTCGTAGCTCCAGCGGCTGTAGGACAGGGTCCGGTGGCTGCTGACACCCTCCATCTCCTCCTCCCGACTCTGCTTCGGACTACGCTGGCGGCGGCGGCGGCGCGGGGATCGGAGCTCGCCTGCTTGCAGCGGGCCGGGCCAGGGCGCGGGCGGAGGACTGTACCACTCGCCCCCCTCCGGGGGGTGACCCCCCCCCCCCGCCTCCGGCTCTGCCAATGGCGGGGACGCGCGGGCTGCGGGGACCCGCGCCCGCAGGGGGCCCCCTCCCCCGCGCTCGAGTCCCGCGGGGGCGCGGCTGCTGCAGCCAGAACCGCTTATTTATTTATTTCCGATGTGTGCTCTACGTCGCCATAGCAACCGTTCCATCTTTTCCGGAGTCACAAGGGCACGGCTGTTTTCAAACCTTCCCGGGACGGGGACTACTTAGAGGTTTTCCTTTCTTCTGCCGGGGTAGGAGGCCGGGATGAACCCCCGATAACACAGACCACCTGGACGGATATCCCCCCCATCGCCGTCCTTCTTCTTGGGATCTTTATCCATTAAACCTGTCACGGTCTATTGCCTCCCTTCTCAGGGAAAAGAATACCTATCTCGGAATTTCAAAGATTCCCGCCGTGTCCCCGCTCCCATGCCTTCAGCAGGGAAAGCCTTTAATCACTGGCGTGCCCCCTCTCCTAAAACTGTCGCAGCTCTGCGTCCTCCTTACCCTAGAGAAAACCCACTTCTTCCTCCCTCTAACCCAGCCAGATTCCCTTGGCATATTGTGTCCCCTTTGGGTTCTGAAGACCAAGTTCTGTAAACACTCCTACTTCAGGGCCATCGCTTTCTGTTTATTTTCCTTTATGCGTTCCCTCCATTACCACTCAGAATCCTTTCGGAAAAAACCCCCAGGTATATTGGCATAACTTCGTCTACACCTGGCTGAGGGTGGCCCAAGGACGAGTGTCTACGGGAGAGGAGCCCGTTGGGTGGGCCGGGCTGGGTGCACAGAGCCGACCGCGCAGTGGTTCTGCCCCGCCCCTTCTTCCGTTCCCTTCCCCCACCCCGGGCTCCTGGCTTGGGGATTTACAGGTATAATCTTCTTGCAGAGGTCGTGGAAGCCTAAGAAGGCCCTTCCAGTGCCTCAGCTGTGGGGAAGCTGCGCAGACAGGCTGAGGCAAGGTCCGGGTGGAGGTGTCAAGGTTCCCTAGAGGTGGAGTGCGCCGCCGTAGGGCCCAACCTACACTAATCCAAAGATCGGGGTCAACTCCCTTAACTAGCCTTGCCTGTTAACCTCCTGGATCACAGGGCTTGCCACTAGCAGCTCACCTGTTGCATCCAGGTCACAAACGTATTTTCATTTGTCCTGACCAGGTTTTTCTTTTTTCTTTTTTTTCAGTAACTAAGCAGACAACACTGGACAAGGAAATGGCAACCCACTCCAGTATTCTTGCCTGGAGAATCCCAAGGACAGAGGAGCCTGGTGGGCTACAGTCCACAGGGTCACAAAGAGTCAGACACGACTGAAACGCCTTAGTGCACATATATCAAGGTTTTATTTTCATTCCGAAGAGTCAGGTGTTGACCATCACATCACTGGGGGCACTTCCTTAATTAATCACTTGTGCTTCAGAGTCTGGTTCTGGAGAACCCAGCCTTAGAAAGGAACTATGTTAGCAGTTTATTGAGTGACAGGGCCTTTGGGAGGTAGGATTTATTATATGAGACCAGAGAATGCACTCACTCTAATGTGGACTAAAGCAAGAAACTCTAATGTGGACTAAAGCAAGAAAGACTTCTTTAGCAGGTTCAAGCTGAGGTTCCAGCTGCCCTGAGTCTTGGGTTCAATGACCCAAAAGTCCAATAGTGCCAGAGGCCTCTTTGTTAGATGAGGACACTGAGTGGAGTCTGTGGAAAGTTCCAACAGGAGATCTTTTCGGTCTGAGAGCTAAGCCATGCCTTCGGCAACACAGAGTTACTCATTTGAAAGAGCAGCTCATGATGTGCTACGGGGCCCAGGTAGCCTGTGAAGAGTTGAAAATGGGATATCAAGACACCTTGATCAGAAATGCCCATCGCAGACTGGGTTAGCAGTCGTTAAGTTGGCCCAGTCGTTAGCGAGGTGATTATGTTCACTAGTCTTAAATGGACGATTCATTGTATGATGACAGTGGTACTTTGGGGTCAGGTTCAGAGAGTGCAAGGACGTTGCATGGAAAGAAAAGGTGGTTTGGACTCCATGTCATCCCCCTATTGCACCAACCTGCTCTCTCAGCTCACATTCACACCTGTGGGGGTGTTTCTGGCTGCCATAGCTATAGGAGGACAAAAATTTGAGCCCCAGCCTATGGATGGGTTGGCTTCACACCATGTGCAAAACAAAAATGAATTGCAACATCACACACCCACTCAGGAGGAGTGCTAAATGTGAGTGGTGAGGGAAATCCTTCTCATGGGCAGTACACTTGGCCATCGGCTTTGCAGGTAGGGAGGCACGAACTGAGGGGAGAATACACATGGACTTCTGGGCAGTGGGGAGTAACTGAACTGGGTGGTCAGAGGCCTGGATGAAACAAGACTGGAATACTGGAGAAGGAAGTCTGGGGGAAAGGGGTGTGGATGGACTAACAGGAGCAGCTTCAGACTGGGCAGATTTTTGAATCTCAGTGCTCACCAGAAAGCGTCTGTTGCAGAGGAGGGGCCTTCAACAACCAGGTGCTCAGAATGATGTGTCTGGTGGGTATCAGTTTCTATCCTCGACTAAGAGTTTGGGCCCACGAACAGAGTGGGAAGGTGACAGAGATGGAAGCTCAGCATAGACCCAGAAACAGGGCTTTCTCTCACTGAGGCAGATTTGCGTACTGCTACTGCTGAATGCTCATTGCAGAGGCTGGATCCTCATTATGCTGTCATTCCTTGAGACTGCCCCAACACCGGGGAAGCTGATTGCATCAGACTCCCTCCACCCTGCAGAGAGCAGCAGGGTGTCCTTACTGGAACTGAAAGCTTTTCTGAATATGGACTCATCTTCCCTGCTGTAGTCTTTTCTCCAGCAGGGAGAAAAGATTTATAGAACATCTTACTATCAACCCAGGATCCTGTAGAGTGAAATCTGTTGATGGGTATGTTTTATGGTGAAGGATTATGACAATGGTTCTGTACAACAATGGGTCTTACCATATTCTTCATTACCTGGAAGCCAAGTGTGGAAAGTAGGAATGCCCTTTCAAAGACTTCACCTCAGCTCTGGGATGACAACCTTGGATCAGGTCACTGTCTTTCCAGGATGTAGTACATGTATTAAGCTATTGGCTGATAAATAGTGCTATGTCTCTGGTAGTTAGAACACACAGGGCCAAGCAGTCAAGGGGTGAAGTAGAATTGACCCCTTTCATCATCACCCTGGGGACTTCCTTGCAGGAACTACGTTCCCCATTTCTGTGACTGGTTCTGGTCTTTCAGGGGATGTCTTCCACTGGTTAACATGGAAAGTTCTCCATTTTGGGCTCTCCGTGCCAGTGGACCATCAGGTAAGGAAGGGTCATCTGACACCTGGGTGCTGGAGGGGCTCTTGATGCTTTGAGGCCTGGTGATGGCAGCAAGTAGGCAACCACAGCCAGCACCACCTGATGATGGCAAAGCCAAAGGCTCACACCCTCAGGACAAGTAGTCAGACCACTTTGGCAGCTGGGTTTTTGGGGAAAGAGGTGGTAAATATTAATAGCGGCTTAGGAGCAACCACAGCAGGGGAACTACACTTACTTACTTTATTCTACTGACTCTCCTGCTGAAAGTTTTTCTTTTTAAACGTAGAGCTTGCAGCTGACCACTGCCTTTAACAGTCCCGGGCAGATCAGTGGTTAAGACTCCGTGCTTCCAATATAGGGGGAGTGGGTTAGATCCCTGGTCAGGGAACTAAGATCCCATGTGCTGTGTAGCACAGCCAAAAGAAAAAAGAAAAAAAGTCAATGACAGAGTGGACTGACTTCTTGTGGGTCATGAACAGATCTGAGCAATGAAAGGGTCTATCTTTGCAGACTCTTTTGGTTCCCTGTGCCATAGCCCATAATCTCCCTGACTTCAGCACAGCTGTGATAGACAGCTCTTTGCACAGTGCTTGCATCCCACTTCAAGCTCCCCTAATCAGCTGGAAAAGTATGCTCAGTCCACCTGTGCAAGCACCCTGCAAGTATGAGGAAGTTAATCTCCTAAGAAATTCTTCAACCAATGGGAGAACTGGTTAAATGTCCCAGCCTTCAAGTCTTTCTGCAGGATAATTCTCAGTGAGATGGAAATGACCAGCTTAATACCATAGACTGTTTTTCTTCCCCTCCTTGTCTCCATTCACTTGTTTCTTGGAGGATATTATTGGTTGATTGTGCCCTCCTCTTCCCCAAAGATATGTTGAGGTCCTAAGGCCTGGTATATGCAAATATGACCTTATTTGGCAACAGAACCTTTGAAGATGTCATCAAATTAAGATGAGGTCAGCAGGGTGAGACCTAATCCAGTAAGAATGGTGTCCCTACAAGAGGGATATATGCACACAGACCACAAGGAGAATGCCATATGACAACAGAGGCAGAGACTGTAAGTGCTGCAGCTGCAAACCAAGGGACAGCTGGGCCTTCCAGAAGCTGGAAAAGGCGAGGAAGGAACCTCTTCCAGAGGCTGCAGAGGGAGCATAACCCTATAAATCCCCTTGACTTCAGACTTCCAGCCTCCAGAACTGCGAGAGTAAGAAAGACAGCAAGTTTGTGGTACTTTTTAAATGACAGCTCTTAGGACTCTAAAACAGATTGCCTTCCCCATCAGCTACCTTCCCCCCAAGTCCTTGCCACACATTTTACTTTCAGAGGACTCAAACTAAGTAGGTCCCTTCTCCAGCTGCATTTTAGGTCAAAATTTGGGGTTTCTCAGCTACCCTTTACCTTGATCCATCTCTCACACCCCCATCAGCTGAGTAGTCTTACCTGGGACTGTTTGGATGTGATCCTGCCTTGTACCATCTTCTTCCAACCTCCAGAGTTTGGAGAGGGCCCCTCCCTCACCTGCCCCAAACTCTAGTAACATACTGACAGGCTGGGCTCTTTCATAGGATGCCCAGGACTACTCATGAGCTTTGGTACCACTCTTTACCCCAGATGGAAAGCCCTAGAAACCTCATTTTGATAGTTGGGGCCTGGACGAGAGTTCCTCCTGAAAAGTGGAAGCTCTAAGATTTTTGTATAGAGGGTCTTGTAGATTACAATATGATGGGAATGAAAGTGGGCCCTAGGAGATTTATGAAGAGAAGTATCTCCAGGAGCTTTGTTTACCTATTTTGTACCAAGCTAGCCTCTCCAAAGTAGAAGGTGCCTTTTCTTTACCAGGCCCTTGGAAAGCCTACTCAAACTAAACTGGCAACCAAAAGACTTCAGTTGGTACCAGGGCACCCTCTGGTGGCCATGCCTCAGAAAGCCTCAGCCTTACAGCAGTGTCCCTCATGGGACTAAGTGGTCCGTTATCATGGACACAGAGACTGTTACAGAAACATCAACATAGGACTAGCAGCCTGAATGAGGCAGAAGATAGATCAAGAGGGACCAGACAGACCATCATGGAACAAACTGACCTAATCACAGTCTAGATCAGCACCAAATGCAACTGTTTTCCCTTCTGCGAGACATCATTGGGGAAAAGGGGGACAAAGCAGGATTTTCATTAGCCCTCTAAGAGCTTGAATGGATTCCTAGACATTAGTGAGTGTAAAAGCAACTCAGTTCCAGCAGCTGGGCCCTGTTTGAACATTCCTGGCAATGCTGACCATGGCTAGTATGTGGGAGAAATGCTGATTTCATCAGATAAGACTGATGTTGCAGCCACAGCAAGGCTTGCTGGAGCACAGCCTAGCCATTGCTAGAAGTTCTGTGGGTGCTGGAAGGTGAAATGGTCTTTCTGCCTAGAATGGGCTGAGCAGAGCCAAACAAGATGCCACCCCCTGCTGAAGCCTTGCCTTTGACTCCCCGCCTTAGGAGGTGGGGGGACTCAGTCTATCTGTTCAATCCTTCTTGGCCAGAGCAAGACGCTACGCCTGCTTCCCTCATAGGTCCACCAGTGATTATGGGCCATGTTCTTCACAGGATCCAGAACTTTCTGGTCCTTGCCAGAGACCTCTTTGTAAAGGCCTCCCAGAACTTCCCTGGCCCAGCTTTTCCCAGGGACAAAGCTCTAAAGTCATTCCCTCTCTAGGGACTCCAGCAGAGCCCAAGGCCTTGCCTATAGCCAAGCAGCCCACAGGCTCAACTGAGGAGGCAGGCTGGAGTCAGGAACAGGGAACCGTGTGCTGATTCCCATGTCCCCGCCATGCTCTCCAAAGCTACATTTTTTTCACAAGGACTTTGGTTCGGGCTGACGGAGAAGAGGTTTATGGTGATTACGGACCCATAGAGAGCAGAAGCTGGGGTCATACGGTCTCCGGTCCCCTCAGCTTCTCAATCCCTCCCTCCACAGTGGAGAGAGGGCAAGTGGAAGCTGAGATTTATTCTCACAAAGGTCTCTTCCCCTTGCAGAGGCTGGGCGGTACTGTGTGGACTTCCTCGGTGACAACGTGTGTCACAGAGTAGGGGACACAGATTACCCCAAAGAAACGTAAAGCCAGATGTTCATATCTGCACACAGTTGTTCACCAAGGAATGTTAGCACAAGATTGGAAATAACCCACATGTCCAACATTAAAAAATTTAGTCTGCCCACATTTCATAAAATTTAAGTTGAAATTTCAAAAAATCGACTCCTGATTCAAAGAACTTGAGATTCTGGAAGGATCTGAGGAAGCAGGTGTCCCCAGAGAGGACAGGTAACAGAAACTGTTGCGGCTGTCATGGCAACTCTATTTTTACCTCTAGGCCGCTACATCCTTGGAAACACAACTCCCTATACACGGACCATTATAAAACTGCCTAATATTTTGATCTTTATCTCACTTTCTTCAAAGCACTTCCTCTTCTGTGCCCAGTCAATTCCCAGTGTTTTTCAAGACTGAAGTCCCTCTCTAGCTTTCAGGCAGATTTAAGCCTGCCCTCTACTGTGTCTTCCCAAGACTTATTCCTATCTTTTTATAGCAACTAATCCATTTTGTCCTATTTATTTTTGTCTCTCCACTTTAAGACTGAAACTCGGGCCAAGGGGTAGAGAACATGGTTCACCTACTTATGTATCCCCAGCTTCTGATACTAGGTCTGGCACACATAAGCATCACTAAATACTGATAACTTGTAGGATGAGTTAAACAAATGACCTGTCTGGTATGCTCCCTCCCTCTGGCCCTTCTCCAAAGGATCCCAAAGCCCCTGGACTTATTATGTCCAGTGTGTCTCGAGGTAATTATCTTACAAGCCATCCATTGATTTATTCACATCACACACATTTACTGCAAACTGAATCTGTTTGGGTTGTTCTGGTATCTAACAGCCAACAGAACAGACAGTCTTGCCCCTCACAGAGCTTATGTTCTAACAGAGGGTAAAGAGACAAGTTCAAAATGGTGAGATAGATGCTAAGAACGAGACAGTTGTGGGATCGTGGCATGGGAGCACTTTCCAAGAGGAGGCAGCACCTAGACTAACCTAGAGCAGGAGTACTAAGCCAGCTAGAAGTGCTGTATTCCAGGCAGAGGGCAGAGCAAAGGGAGTCCAGCCTGTGAGTTTATGGACAAAGCTGAAGAGCCAGGCAAGGCCATGCTGAGCCTACAGATTGTGGCAGAAGTGTGACTTCACCCTGGCAGTAGACACCTATGAACTTCCTGGTTGGATTTATAAGAGCAGCGTGGCTGCTATGAGAACGGATGGAAGAGGGGGAACCAGGCAGCTGTCCCCTTCTACTCCACACTGACTACCACATCAAACACTTCTATGACCGGAAGTGCAACTGATTTCCTCACGCCAAGCGATGCCCAGACACCAGCTGAGTGTTCTCCAACCTAACTCAATTCTGACATCATCTGCCTGGAGTCAGCACCAGAACCTAAGGCTGAAGTCTCAGTCCCACAAGACTGCTTCCCCTCCATTTCCGCCTCCCACCTCCATTTCAGATACCAGTCTCAAGTCCAGGTTGACACCAGAGCTTCTCGTCCACTGGCTATGAACTGGAGGTTCCCACAACTGCCTCCTCAGATTCAGTCGACTTGCTGGAGCAGCTCACAGAACCCAGGAAGTCCACCTACCGTTACTGCTTTGTTACAAGTCATTAAAGGATGTGACTCAATGGCAGATGAAGAGGCACAGGGTGAAGTCTGGAGGGTCTGGAGCAGAGGTCCCTGTCCCTGTGAAGTTTGTGTGCCCTGTCTTCCTGGTATGTGTCTTGCTGCTGGACACGTGCCTGTTCACCAATTCAGTTCTCCAAACTTTGGGCTTTCAGTGGAGGCCTCATCACATAGGCACAAGTGATTAAGTCAGTGGTCATTGATTGACTGCTCCAAACTTCAGCCCCTCTCCTGTCCCTGAGCTGAATGTTCTAAGCTCCAATAACATGGTTGATTTACCTGGCAACCAGCCCCCATCCTGAGGTGATCAGCTGCTATACAAACATCATTCCATTAGCATAAACTCAGGTGCAGTTGAAAGAAGTTGGTTAGGGATAAGATTCTCTATCGTTATTGGTCTTATTACTTAGGCAATTCCAAAGGGTTTAAGAACTGCATGCCAGGAATCTAGGAACGTGAATGAAAAAATTTATTTCTTATTGTATCACAGTATCACAGAGGGCAAGAGGGATGGCTGAGTTGTGATGAACTGTTTGAGGCATGATGGTGGGTGGGTGAATTAAGGATTCACCCAAGGTTTCTGGGCTTTGACAACTACGTACATGGTTGTGTTATTCCCTGAAGAAGTGATTTGTTGGGGAGGAAGCGACAGTCAACTGAATATGAAATATGCTGAATTTAAGATGCTTCTGAGACATCCAGGTGAGAGATGTGGTATTTCTGGAATCAGGAAACCAGTTCTGAATTTCAGTCAGAGTTGGAGCCTAGGCATCATTAACACAGAGAGAGTAATCAGCCCCAAGCTTCTCTCAGCTCTTCCAGGCAGAGGGCCCAAGATGGAACCCTGGGGAATGGAACTTGTTAGGGGTGGGATGGGATAGGGGGGTGTCAGAGGAGGAAGGACCAGTTTGTTAAGGGTGTTGGGAGAAAATCAGGGAAGTGTGGTATCACAGGACTCAAGTAACACATGATGTCACACCCAGACACTGCAGTGTTTTCAGCAAAGGCACAACCACATACAAAGAGAATGTGTGAAAACACATTTCATGGAAAAAACAAACCTGTGCACATACAGGCAAAGCCTGGGGAAAAAAGTCATGCATCCTTGTAGGCACAGAGAGTGTTCTCGTCTTATAAACAACTCTGTGGCCAGGGTGGGCAACAACGGAGCAACGTTCGGTGACAGTCTTCCTCCAAGCCTTTGCACATACTGTTTTTTGTTTAGAATGCCCTATTTTCCTCTCTTTTCAATCTGCCTCTTTCTCATTCTTCAAGTCCAGCTTAGATTTCATTTCCTAACTGGAAGTCTTCCATGAACTGTAACATCTCATGATTCCCAAAGTGACAGTCTCTTTGTCCCCCCTGCAGGTTCTAAGCAGGCACCAGGACCTCTTGCTTAGTGTACTGGTCAGCATTTGATAAGTATTACATGAGCCAACACATAACTTGACTTCTTCAGCCTTTTCTCAAAACATCTGGTGTGGCCCCAGTTTACAAAATGTCACATTTATCTGCATTTAAGACTTCACCATTTGGTAAACTACCCTATAACCCTACCTTTGCATCATCAGCTTCCACCACTCTCGAGTAGCCAGGGTTTTCATATATGACCAGGCCTTTTATCACCTTTATCAGAAACCAGGCAACACCCCAGACTGCTCCCATCTCTCACCATCCAAGTGTCAACCAGACTCCAGGTCCTCCTTGGGTCTGCCTCCTGAACCCAAGTCTCTGTCACCATCCCCAAGGCCCAGCCTGAACCTGGGCTCTCGTCCTCTCTTGACAATCACAGTGACCCTCTGCCTAGCTCTCTGCCTTCTGTTTTTCTCCCTTTCCCTCCTTCCTCTATACCAGTACCCAGTAATCTTCCTGAAATCCAAATCTAATTATCCAATGCCTTCCCACAACTTCCAGGATAAAAATCCAAACTCCACAGGTTGTGGGCCCTTCTGGTCTGGCTCCTGCCTTCTTAGATTCTAAACAGGTTAAGCAATTTTCCATGTACTTCCTTTGTCCCAATCACCCTTTCCGGATTTCTTGGTTTTAAGAAAAAAACATCAGCTCAGATATCATGTCTTACATAGACTCTGACAGACTCTGGTCAGCCCTTATGTTCCCATTATGTTGTATTTTTGCTTTATGAGAGCAGTTATTTCACTGGGCAACTAAACTATGAAGCAGACAGTGGCACAAGAAAAAAATCCAGCCCTGGATTCAGACCACACACACACGACAGCTTCCACCAAAGTACTCACTTCCTAGTTCCTGGGTGAGCTCCAGAACTGCCTTTTCCCTTCCACCCAGAGGGAAACTCACATTAGATGGAATTCACTTACGAAAGGTACTCTATGTTTATTTAGAGTCACAAGCAGTTGATTGACTCAGTGTGACTCAGACCACAGACACCATTTCTCCTTCACTCCATTCTGGGTCCTGGGCTTGGCTGGGGCCCAGTGTAGCAGGAGGGTTGCCCGCGGCCCCTTCACAGGTTCACAAGCTTCTCATTGAGGGCAATCTGTGACTGTGTGAGGTTGGCCAGATATGTCACCATCAACAGGTCCTAGAAGAGAAGGAATCCAGGATGAGTGCGGGGCTGGGTAGAGAGTAAGCAGAAAGGCTGGCCAGCTGTGTGATGGACACTGAGGGTAAGGCAGTCCTGGGCAAATGAAAGCTGGGAGAGGCTGACTGAGAGTAGGAGGAAGACAGAAAGAAAACGCCTGAGAACACCGTCCCATCTCTGATACACCCGAGTCATGGGAAGCAAAGAAACGGCAGGAGAATCTCTGAGCACCTGTGCTCTCCTCCTCACAGCCTGGACTGCAAGGGGGCCAAACGTGCTGCCCCACCTCCTCTGTCCTCTCCAGGCCACCTCCCCCACCCCCTTCACACGTGTACGTGCTGAGGTGCAGGCTCCCAGGAGCCCAGGGACGCCACTCACGTTGATATTGCTGTTGAGCATGGTCTCGAAGTCCTCGGGAACTATTTTGGGTACTTGGTTAACCAGACTCATCAAGAAGCGGCCCACGGTATTGTCGGCTGACACCTTCCCAGACTAAGCACCAAAAGAGTCAATGTAGCACGGTTAATTCTTGCCTCTGAGACCGCGGCTTCGCCAGTGCAGCCCCTGCCGCCTCGCAGCGGAGACCCACGCCCTCCTCCTCCCGTCCTCACCAGCACGTCCTCCGCATACTGCAACACTGTGCTGAGGGCGTCCTGGATGCGAGCGGAAGCCCCGCCCACTTGCTGCAAGTCACTGGAGAGGCCGATCACCCGGTTGGGGCTGAAACAGGTCTTCATGATCAGGTCAACTGTGGGAGCGGGCGGGGTGCAAGAGACAAGAGAATTCAGCCATCCCATCAGATAACTACCTCCTTCTGGACTCAGTCAGCTTCCCTGAACCCCCACCCTCCCCCCCCACCCCACCGCCCTTACTAGCTTTTCTTCCTCTGAGAGAGTTCAACTCCTGCACCTAGGATGCTAATCACTGGTTTTGGTCTTATATGACTGGCCACGTAGCCTCTGGAGCTGATGATTTCCCACCTCTAACAGCTTCTCAAATAATTCCTTGAGTCCCATACAAACCTTAGATCAATGGTTGCTCTTAACCCACCCAAGGTCCTCCATCCTTGTTATATAGAAATCCCCTCCCTTGAAAAATGTCCAGGACCTAAAAATGGGGAGGTCACTTACCTCCTATGCGTTCAGTGTCATAGTATGTGTATTTCACTGTTAGAGGGGTGAACATCACCCCCATGGTCCTCCCAGGAACACCCATTAAAGTGCTGCGGAGACAGAAGTCAAGGTTAACAGATGGCTTTGGGGGACAGTTTCCATGTTCGGTCCTGGCTGGGAAAGCAGGCATATCAACAGTATGGCTTCCAAGGTTCTGAGATGAGAAGGTTGGACCAGATGAAGCCCAGAGGTCTGAAGAGAACAAGCCACTTTCTTTCCTTAGCTCTTTCCACACACCAAACTCTTGGCCTGAGAGAATGGACTCAGCATTTGGATGGGGCCTGGACCCTTTACAGAGGATTACTGCACACACTGAAATCTCAGTGAAGAGGACAGGATGCTGAATATCCCTGTGGAACTGGGTGCCTAGACATCCTTCCCCACAGAAAGAAGTGACAGGACAGGTCTCTTCTGGGACCAAAAAGCACTCATCAGCACTGAAAAAAAAAAATCTATTCTGGTCCATCAAGATTAGACTGGGTGCAATAATTAATCTCAGTAAAGGTGATTGCCTTTACTTAGTCAACTATACACTTTCGTTGGATCTGCAGGAGTCTGAAATATTTGGAAAGGCTAAGAAATCAACAAATAGAGTTTAGCAGTATAATAACTGGCCTGTAAGAACTGACATGCACCACCTCTATCCCACCGCATAATGGTTAACGGGTCACTTCAGCGTCAGAGATAGAAACAGCACAAAGTTAAGTGTCGTAAGAGATGCACTAACAAAGGGCATCATTCCAAGGAGAAAATATAATCCTTTCAACTCCTACAGCCGCCGCTTTTCTGGCATGCCACTATAGCCTTTCCCAACATCCCCCATCACCCAGCATTCCAGTTGCTTGCAAGCTCAATGTGCCAACAGAGCAATGTTACTATCATTCGAACTGTACTATATCCAGGATTAATAGACATGTGTAAGATAAGGACAGCCATTCTTCAATCTGTATTGCCCTGTTTTCTATGCAGTTTTAGGGATTTTGACAAACTTAAGGGCAATTCAAAAAATCAGTGAACATGGAGAAGAATCCTGGCCAGCATGCCATGTGAGGATCAGCGGTAGGAGCTGTGTATGAGTTAACTTCTGGAAAAGATGACAGGAAAAACGAGCTTGCTCAAATACCTAAAGGGCTGCCCTTGGAAACTGGCTATGAGCAATGAGCAGAAGTCTGGGCAGGCAAGGGTCAGCGAGTGGTAACTTCAGGGACAGTTTCTTTCTGAGTAAAACCTCTCCAGTGATAGCTGCCGAGAGTGAGGCAGGGGCTCCCTTAGGAGGCAGCAAGTTGCACGCTGCAGGATGACACTGGCATGGGGTGGAGGCGGGTGTCACCCAGGCTTAGCAGGAATGAAGGAGCCTTCATGCCCTTGCCACCCAAGCCCCCGGTCACCTGACGTAGGCCTTGATGCTCATGCGGCCATTCTGGAGGCTGGTGTCCACTGTGAGGTGAATGGGGTTGGGGGCTTCTCGGCTGTAGTACTCATGGATCAGCACTGAGTGCTCCGTGATGTCATGGCCTGTAGCGTACCTGGAAAATGGAAGAGTTGTGGACTCATGTCTACATGTGACATCAATACTAAACAGGATGGTGGCATGGGTGTCTCTGGGCACCTGACACCCTTGCAGTAGTTATACCCCCAGGGACAACATTGAGAAAAACAAAAAAAAGCACACTGATAATTTTATTAAATCAATTAAAACAAGGCTGACTTAAAAGCTCATGAAAAACTAAGTCACCAGCAAGGCAAAAACGACTTGCTCAGAAGCTGCAGCTCAAAATGAGTATTCTTGGCCTCACAGGATCAGAACTGCCAGCAAAACACACAGAATTCCTAGCCCCTTGAGATAATACACATTCAATACCCTGTCTCCAAAAGAGGAAGTACGATACCTAGTCAGGTGGCAAAAGGCGCTGGCAATCAACCAGAGACGTTCCACCCCTGTCCCAACTCACCAGCCCAGGATGAGCTCGTTTGGAGAGACTTTCTTGTGCAACTCATACATGTTCTTAGCAAATTCCATGTCAACAGCCACCTAAGAAGAAGGGCAGAAAAGAAGGCTAAGAAGCCACAAGTCCACAGCAAAATGGGTGAACAGGACAAAAGGCCACTCCCAACAAAGAGGAGAGGCCCGGCAAGTATGTCCAAATGGAACAAAGCTCTTTGAACTGCAGTTCTAATTATGAGCATGGCACACTTGGTGTAGGAGGGCCTCACAGAGAGCCTGGCAAATGAATAGTCATAGTCCGTATGGGGGCCTCAAATCCCCACTCACCTCATCTTCTGACTCATTGTGTGGCACTGAAAAGCAATTGGTGACTTCCACTGAGTGCTTGTCAACGGTTCCTGTGAGAGAGAATAGTCCAAGTGTCATAAAATCTTGGGCTTCCAACTGCCCCAAATGCTTTCAAGAGGTCTCCTCAAAGTCAAGGAACAACAACAAAAATCAAGTTTCAGCCATGTGCACCAATGGAAGCTGGGTTTTCCAGAGAAATGAAACTCCACAGTTATCTCCAACTCTCTTCTTTAACAGGGTCTATTCTTCCTTCCCAGGGCCTCCTTTTGCCTCACTTCCTGCTACCCGTCCTGCTCCAGATCTTCACTCTAAGATCTTCGTCTTTCAGCCTCTGGACTTTCTGCTTAATATAATTCACCTGCACAGCTGCCTGGAGGATTCTCACTGTGTCTACGAAGACCATTCATGTAGTAGCCCATCCTCAGAGAATACTTTTAGGGAGCTTCCCCTGTACCTCCCTGCAGCCATATGGTCCCAGTCATAACCTTAACCCTACCATCATCCAGAAAACTTCTCCCTGTGAACGCTAAACATCACGCCACAAACTTTTCCTAGTTCTGATATTTTTATTCCTGCTACATTGTTTCTTGACCTCACGAAGACTCTCAATCCCTTGATTGCTCCTTACCCTAACCTACTAGCCCCTCCTGCTAGGCTTCCAGTGCTTTCTTCTCCAACAAACTACAATGTTGCTCCTGACCCATCAGGGTCATTTAATCCCACTTCACTGTGGTTTCTGCCCTCTTGGCTGAAACTATATCCCCAAACCCAATGATACTTTTTCTTTTTAATTGAAGTACAGTTGATTTGCAATGTTACAAGTGTACAGAAAAGTGATTCAGTTATACCTGTATATACACACATATTCTTTTTCGGATTCTTTTCCATTAATACTAAGTATAGTTCCCTATGCTATACAGTAAGTCCTTGTTGTTTATTTTACGTTTAGCAGTATGCATACTCTGTATCTTATTTGACCTCTTGTCAACAGACTTGACCACTCGAACTTCTGAAATAGTCAAGTCTTCTATACTTGCATGCCATTATGGCATCCTTCTATTAGAGCATTTATCACATTATACTCCAGTGACTTGCATGTAAGAGTACATCTTCATCTTGAATCTAAGGTTAAGAGTAGCATTCGTTTTATCAGCTTTTGAATTCTAAGTATCTAATAGTTTTATGGCACATAAAAGGTACTAGTGATTTAATTTAACCAAATGGAATATATCTCATGAATCGCTTTCTAACTTAAAATTTCTAAGTTCTCAGCAAGTGGAATCTGTGCGTCACTCTTCAGTAAGCACTGCCTCTGTAACATCTAGCATTGTACCACGGTTCCATTCTGGAAGAGGAGCTGAAACCCTAGATGACAGTTGGTCTAACTCCGGTCACTGTAATATTTGGGGGCACCTAATACAAACCTATTTCTGCTTTACTGACTATGCCAAAACCTTTGACTGTGCGGATTACAATAAACTGTGGAAAATTCTGAAAGAGATGGGAATACCAGACCACCTGACCTGCCTCTTGAGAAACCTACATGCAGGTCAGGAAGCAACAGTTCGAACTGGACATGGAACAACAGCCTTTTCCAAATAGGAAAAGGAGTACGTCAAGGCTGTATATTGTCACCCTGCTTATTTAACTTCTATGCAGAGTACATCATGAGAAACGCTGGGCTGGAAGAAGCACAAGCTGGAATCACGACTGCCAGGAGAACTATCAATAACCTCAGATATGCAGGTGACACCACCCTCATGGCAGAAAGTGAAGAGGAACTAAAAAGCCTCTTGATGAAAGTGAAGGAGCAGAGTGAAAAAGTTGGCTTAAAGCTCAACATTCAGAAAACGAAGATCATGGCATCCAGTCCCATCACTTCATGGGAAATAGATGGGAAAACAGTGGAAACAGTGTCAGACTTTATTTTGGGGGGCTCCAAAATCACTGTAGATGGTGATTGCAGCCATGAAATTGAAAGATGCTTACTCCTTGGAAGAAAAGTTATGACCAACCTAGACAGTATATTCAAAAGGAGAGACATTACTTTGCCGACTAAGTTCCATCTAGTCAAGGCTATGGTTTTTCCAGTGGTCATGTATGGATATGAGAGTTAGACTGTGAAGAAGCCTGAGCGCCAAAGAATTGATGCTTTTGAACTGTGGTGTTGGAGAAGACTCTTGAGAGTCCCTTGGACTGAAGGAGATCCAACCAGTCCATTCTGAAGGAGATCAGTCCTGGGTGTTCATTGGAAGGACTGATGCTAAAGCTGAACTCCAGTACTTTGGCCACCTCATGCGAAGAGTTGACTCACTGGAAAAGACCCTGATGCTGGGAGGGATTGGGGGCAGGAGGAGAAGGGGACGAACGAGGAAGAGATGGCTGGATGGCATCACCGACTTGATGGGCATGAGACTGAGTAAACTCCGGGATTTGGTGATGGACAGGGAGGCCTGGAGTGCTGCGATTCATGGGGTCGCAAAGAGTCGGACACGACTGAACTGAACTGAATACAAACCTAGGGTGGAGAATTGAGAATTGTTTCTTACCATAGAGTCCATGGGGTCACAAAGAGTCCGACAGGACTGAGTGACTAACACTTTCACACTTTGGGAGATTATGAGTAGAGGTGAGGGTGGGGGTATGGGATGAAGGACAGAGTGAAAACTTTTCCTGGGAACCTGGAAAATGAGTGGAGCTTAAAGGAAAAAATAAGGGAGAACAAGCAAAGAGAATACAAAGGCTTGGTTTGAGATAGCTATGGCAATGTTCGTAAGATAACGGATCAACTGAAGTTTCCGTGAAATGCTACACTCTCAAAGATAAGAGAGAGAAAGTGTGTGTCAGGAGTGTGCATGATGCGGTGGACGACAGCAACCGACAGCTGCTTCATACCTAGTCTGTGTCAGCACAGTTAGATGTCTTCAGCAAGTCCCTGAAGGAAAGAGACTTCCCTAACTTTTGCAGAAGTCTGGCTACAACTACCGTCCTCTTCTCAATACACCAACTGTCTTCTACAATGGAAACTATTACAAGTTCAAGGGTTAAGAAAGAGAAATCATAAATGGGACTAAAGTGGAATCACAAAAGTGCCCCGTATCTGTGATCAAGATGGAGTGAAAAATTAATCTGATGGGACCGGACGTCCCCAGAGAAAAGAATACATCGTCAGAAATCCCTTTTTAGGGCTTCTCGGTTTTACTCTAACATAAAGTACCCATTTCTCAAATTTGGAACATGTCAGGGAAAAAAGTTATTTCTCCATGTAATCGTTAATACAAAGAATAGATTTGTATTGTATTAATTGTGTCCAAACGAAGAATCAGAGTCTACAATGGGGGAACGGGGGTCTATATTTCACTGGTGACTAGTATTACAGAGAGCGAGGAAAGGCGGATCAGGCTTAGACGTTTAAGAAAGCAGAATATTGAAATTCAAATGGGTTCCTGCCAAACTGGTTTACTTGCTGCGAGGGATATCTTTCTAGAGATGTCCCCACTCCATTGCCAACTAGTTAGAAAAAACTTCTCGGTTAACACTCGGAAAATAAAGACCAGTAGTACGTAAGGGGGGAAAATTTGGTCACTGGGTTTAAGGAGTCAAAAGGTTTTTGACGTCCCAGTAAGGTTGTGAACACATTTTTCGTCGATTGGGACTAATAACAGTTGAAGTGAAATGCTACTGCGAAGATTAAAAATAAAATGTGAGTCACTTGGCACACGATACTTATTCAACAAATAACTACAAGGGAGTGAGAAGAAAGGGGGACAAGATAAAACAAGGTGGGCAGTAGAGAAGAACGTCAGTTTCCCCTGACCACTCACCCAGCAGGGTCCCGATAACTCGGGCAGCTCCCTCGTTGCGTCGCTCGTAGCTGTCCACGATGGAGGCCAAAATGACCGGGTGCAGCCGGACCACGCGGCCGCCGGGGAAGGGGCCTGGGAGAGCAGGGCCAGAGAGAGACTGTGCGGGGGTCTGCGCTGGGGCTGGCGCTGAGGCCGGGGTCTGGCCCGGAGCCGCGGTCGTAGCCGCTGCTGCTGCCGGGTCTGAGGATGACGCGGGAGCCGGCGATGGAGCTGGAGCCGGAGCCGGCGATGGAGCCGGGGCCGAGGCTGAGGCTGGGGCTGGGGCCGGGGCCGAGGCCGAGGCCGGCGATGAGGCCGCAGCTGGGGCTTCGGATGGGGTGGCGGGAGGCGCGCTCGCCGGTACTGCCGGTGTGGCCATCTTGTCGAGAAAGAAGGAGCGAGGAGCGGAAGGGAGCGAGTTGAAGAACATTAGGAGCACCATAGGCTGAACCTGCACCACGTGAACTAGGTGCTTCTGCTTACTGGCTACTGATGATGCTTCTCAGAGCTACAATTTCCGGCTCTGTGTTTGTGCGCTGTGATTTTGGTCCGATGCGCACTCAGTGAGAATCAAGCTAAGTAGTTCCGAGTAAACTTGCGACCGCCCTGGGAGGAGAGAGACACTGCCACCAGATGGAGCCATAGAGCGGTGCAAAGGTCGCAGCTGGCACTTCAATGGGATAATTGGCATCAAGGAAAGAGCTTTGTTCTTGACTGCATCCTAAGGTGTCCATACAGTGTGTCATTCATTAAACAATTTGAATATGTGCCAGACACTTTTAGGAGCTATCAGAGAGCAAAACAAAGACCATTGTCCTTGAAACTTTACGTTCTAGTAGAGAGAGACAAATAAGTACTTTTACACGACTGAAGCGACTTAGCAGCAGCAGCAACAAATGTGTTAGTGAAGAGGAAAAGATAAAATTTTACATAAACTCCTGCTCGTTCTGCCTCTGTAACTCTAGGTCATGTAGCCTCAGAAAGTGAGGACTTAGAATACTAGGAACTGGAGCGTATCTCACGCACCCTTGTCCTGCTCTTTGCGATTGCCCAGCCCCTGCAATCCTGCTTAATCACGCGCGTCCAAGTAAAGGTCAGCCATTCATCTCCCCGTTTTGACCCCTGTTCCTGTGCCTGTGAAACGCCTTAGCCTGTTGGCAGCTAGTGCTGTCCACTATAGTCTGTCTATAAAAACTCTGTAACTCCTTTGTTCGGGGCTCAGAGCTTGGAGTGTTAACTCCTCTGGGCCTGCTGGCTTAACAAACCTGAGTTCTCCAACTCTCCGAGTATGGTGTTTGGTTTCTCGATTACTGGTTTCTGCAACACTACGTGTGGAAGGAGCTCTGATCCTCACTCCTTGCGTAACTTTGGGCAATCTAGAGGGTTTTTATTTTAACTTCCTGAGCCTCAGTTTCCTTTATTGCGTGAGGGGTATGATAACATCTGCCTATGAGGAAACTTGTCAATTCCTTTAGTTGGATGTGCCAGGTTCCAGCCCGCAAGGTGAGTGGGTGAGGTTGGACTTCTTAGCCCGGACTCTCATGCCCAAGAACTACTTTCTCCTTGGATCTACCTTTCTTGATTAGAATTCCCTCGATCCTGCTCCTCTGTCGGTATTCTGGGTACATTGTTTCTTTCCCCTTGAGAAATGGAGTATTTCCTGACATATCGCTAAACAAAGGAAGTCACCCATTAGCGATTAGCCACCACAGATGGTGAGCTGATGAGCTTGAGGGAATTTAGGAAGGAAAGAATACCTGCCATTTAGCAGCCTAAGACTATAGCCATGCCCCATTGTGAGCCCGGAGGAAATTCAGGATGTGAAAACACAGAATATTGGCCCCAGATAGGTGGATGCATATTAAAGGAACGATTTCAGTGAGCCTGGACTCTTGCATCTTCCCATACAAATAAAAGTGCTAAATTCCTTGAGATAGCTGGTTTTCTTTAATTAACAATAATCTTTTGACATCCAGACTTACCAGCCCTTTGTTACAAAACTCTGTAACCTGGCCCCCTGCCTGGCCTCCTTGGAGCAGCTATGTCAGGGTTACTTGAGATGTTGCCTCCTAGGCTTGAAGTCCTAAAAATTCCCATTGAATAAAACATAACTTTTAACTTGTAGGTTGTGAATATTTTTTAAGCTAACACCCCAAACACAGGTAAAGAGCCAACCCCAGGAGGACTGACGTGATCCTTGCATTTGATGACTTAGATGTTTAGCAGTCCCTGTAGAGCAGGGCCGGTGGACTTGAGGTTGGGTTGGATATAGAAGCCAGAATTCAACAGTGAGGGAAGGATCAGGTTGACTCATGGTATGGGTGCTGGCTACTCTCTCAAAGAAACTGCCTGGGGGAGGAAAGGAGACACTTAAAGCAGTAACAGAGGGAACAGCAGGACTGAGATGGGGACAATTAACCAAGGGTAAGGATTTAGAGGAGAAAGAAAGATTGAATATACAAGTGCAAACAAGGTGAACTGTCTCCAAGGGAGGAAGGAGGACTGGATGGGAAAAGCCTAGTTTAGAGGGATGGTCTTGCATGGCATGGGGGACCTGCTCGAAAGGCTGCCCTGGGCTCTGGCCTGCCTTCTGGATGCCTGGGGGCGGTGGAGGGGGCATCTTCCTTAGCCAGGGCTGGTCCCCTGAGATCCCATGGGAAAAAGTCCAGAGGCAAGAACCACTCCAGTGAAGTGTTGCTGCTCCCAAATGATCATGCAGAACATTGGGACCTCTCCATGTGTGGATTTGAGTTGGCTGTGGACCCTGCACCCTCAAGAACTTTGCCTTTATATCAGGAGATTAAGGACCTTTTTTGTTTTGGAGGGACAGAGAAAAGGATGAATCGAGGTTCAGAGACATTTGAATGGGGGAGAGAAGGGACATTGCAGGAATTCCTGTCAAATGCTTTTCTCAAGAAAGTGGAGGCAAGACCATCTGCTGAGAATGGCCGGGCAAAGGTGGAGTTCAGCCTTGGGGGATGGACAGTGTTAGGAAGAGAGATGGAGCGTGAGCCCTCAGCAGCATTGAACCATTATCTGAGGACCTAGCTTAGCCCAGAGATCTCAAGGATCCCATCAGTCTTTGTGATTTTCCTCTGCTCAGGGGCAGGAGGAGAGCGATCGTTGGTGTGGTCTTTCCAGGGATGCTGACTGGCTGGAACAACGGCATTCATACATCCAGATGCTGGCTTTTTAGTGGCTGATTGATGGATCTAGGCAGGCTGAACCATGTAAAAAGAAACTCTAGGTCCAGGTTTATTAGCAAAGGGCAGAAGGCATGGGGAGAGAGAAAATGGACTGTCCCCTTACATATGGGAAATGTGTTGTGTACACAGTGAATGGAGTCTTAGGGCTCTTCAGAGGAACCAACAGGAAATATATATTTATGACAAGGAGCTGGCTCAGGTGAGTAAGGAGACTGACAATTCCTAAGATCTTTGGTGGATGAGCTGGAGCCAAGGAGAGCCAGTGTGTACTTCTAGCCCCAAAGCTGGCAGACTCCAGACCCTAGAAGAGCCTATGTTTCAATTTGAGTCTGAAGGCTGGGAAAGACCAGTGTCCTTGCTCAATAAGGGCTTCCCTGCTGGCTTAGCGGGTAAAGGATCCACCTGCAAGGCAGGAGACATAGGAGGAAATGGCAACCCACTCTAGTATTCTTGCCTGGAAGATCCCATGGACAGAGGAACCTAGCAGATTACAGTCCATGGGATTGCAAAGAGTTAGACACGATTGAGCATGAGCATGGACTTACTCAACATTTAGGCAGGGAGAGTTCACTTAATTTGACAGAGGGTCAACCTTTTTGTTCTATTCAAGCGTTTGGTGTTACAGAAGGCAATCTGCTCTACTCAGTCTAGCAATTTAAATATTCATTTCATTCAAGAGCACTCACAAACACACCCAGAAAAAATATTTGATTGAGTATTTGGGGATCCTGTGCCCCAGTAAAACTGACACATAAGATTCTCCATCACACGTGGGTTCCTGGCTGTCCTGAGGAACATGCTTGCCAGTCCTGCCTGACAAGCCCAGGGTCATAGCTGCAGGCTCATGTTAAAGGTGGACCTATAGCTTGGTGCACCAATCTACACCCCCCGACCCCAGTAATGGCTGGAGAGGAGGGAGCCCCAGCTTCAGTGACAACCCATCACTTCATGGCAAATAGAAGGGGAAATAATGGAAACAGTGACAGACTTTATTTTCTTGGGCTCCAAAATCACTGTGGATGGTGACTGCAGCCATGAAATTAAAAGTCACTTCCTCCTTGGAAGAAAAGCCATGACAAGCTGAGACAGTGTATTAAAAAGCAGAGACATCACTTTGCTGACAAAGTCCCTATAGTCAAAGCTATGATTTTTCCTGTAGTCATGTATGGATGTGAGAGTTGGACTGTAAAGAAGGCTGAGCACCAAAGAATTGATGCTTTTGAACTGTGATGCTTTAAAAAGATTCTTGACAGTAAGGACAGTGTGGAGATCAAACCAGTCAATCCTAAAGGAAATCAACCCTGAATATTCATTGGAAGGACTGATGCTGAAGCTGAAGCTCCAGTATTTTGGCCACCTGATGGGAAGAACTGACTCATTGGAAAAGACCCTGATGCTGGGAAAGATTGAAGGCAAGAGGAGAAGTGGGAGACAGAGGATGAGATGGTTGGATGGCAACATTGACTCAACGGACATGAGTTTAAGCAAATTCTGGGAAATAGTGAAGGACAGGGAAGCTTGGCATGTGGCAGTCTATGGGGCTGCAAAGAGTCAGACAAAACTGAAGCGACTGAACAAAAACAGCAACGTGAGAGAACCTCCAGGGGGCACCCCAGGCTCTCTCAACTCTGCAACTGGGACTTACTTGGGCTGCCCCGTGGGACAGAGCCTACAGGAACCACTCCCTCATACAGTGGCTTGGGCAGTAAAGACAGCACCACAATGCAAGAGTCCCAGTTTCAATCCCAGAGTCAGGAAGATCCACAGGAGAAGGAAGTGGCAACCCACTCCAGTATTCTTGCCCGGAAAATCCCATGGACAGAGAAAACTGGTGAGCTGTGTACAGTCCGTGGGGTCACAAAGAACCAGACACGATGGAGTGACTAACACTTTCCACTTTCTGGCTGCCCTTGTGGGGCAGAGACCAGAAGAGCCACTCCTTAGTGGACAGTCATCTCATCCTTCTGCAGACTTGGACTGGCACAGGCAGGCTGGTGGGTGGCCTCCGACCCCCAGCTGGTCCCTGACCACTGCAGGCGTTTTCAGGAAGCCATGCTCCTCAGCCAGTCTCCACTAGCCTGAGACATTCCCGTCACACTGAGGCTCAGTGACATTAGAGCCCTCTGGCTGGAGGCGCTTTCAGTGGCTGCTGCAGATCTGCTTCCTGCAGGGGGCGTGTTCTACAGCAACCAAACCCCATCAGCTGATTGGCCACCCTGTCAAAAGCCAGCCTGACCAGGCGACCCGTGGCTTATCGCACTTGCCTGTTGCCGGGGCTCTCCAAGACCAGTCTCCTTGTCTTCCTGGCTTGGCACTCCCTTCGCTCGATTCTCTGGTTTCCTGATATTCATAACTTAGTATCTATACCTGCCTCCGGTCTTCCCTCCCTCCCCCTGGTTTTGGGTCAGTGTAGCTTCTTTCTCTGGCTTGTTAACCTTAACCATCCCTGACTCCTGCCTCTCCAGGACGCTTAGATTCTAGCAGCAGTGAGCCTCACCAACCCCCTTGACTTCATGCCAAGGTGCAGGCAGTGGTATGCTACCAAGTGTTTAACAACCAGCTACCTGAAAAAAAAAAAAATGTGGCCCTGGTTTTGGTGTTTACTTATTTCCATGGTATATGTAGACACAGGGTGTATATACATAGTTGATTGCAAACTATGAGCAGTCTAACAACCGGCTCTCAAAATACTGGAAAATTTAACAGTTGGCTTTTGTGAGACAGGACGAGCTGGCTTTAGCATCTCTGTTTCATACATACTATGTCTTCTTTTTCAATATTTCATTGCCTCACTACCCAACCTTAGAAATGACTATTTATTTAGGGCCTTCCCTGGTGGTCCAGTGGCTAAGAGGGTTGAGTTCAGTCCCTAGCTGGAGAACTCAATCCCATATACCATAACTATCAATAGGAGATTCCACATGCCACAACTAAGAAAAAAAACAAGGTCCCACATGTCACAATTAAGGACCCCGCATGCTGCAATGAAGATCGAAGATCTGTGTGCTGCAGCTAAGACTCAGAGCAGCTGATCAATAAATCCTCAAAAGAGAGAGAGAGAAATGACACTTTACCTGAATTTTGGGTCTATCATCATTTACTTAAAATTATGGTTTTATTTAAATTATATATATGACTAAATAATTTATTCTTTAATTTTGCTAGCTTTTGAACTCTACAAGAGTATAATACTGAAAGAAGTAAACTTTTGGAAAGTTTTTTCTTCCCAATCTCAGTTCACTAGGATGTATTCGTGGTATTGCATTTAACTACAGTTCATTCGTTTCCCTTGCTGTATAATATTTTATTGCTTAAATATATAAAATTTTATTTTCCAATTTATTGAATGGGCATGGGGTTGCTTGCATTTCTTGATATTGTGACCACTACTGCTTTAAAAGTCCTTCTCTATATGTGGCCTTGAGCACCTGGTAACTGGTGTTACTTGTCCAGTTGTGGCCTCCCAAATTCATCTGAAACCCCAATGGTTATGTGGCTTTATCTCAAGATAGGGTCTTTAAGAGGTAATTAAAGTTGAATAAGGTTATGAGGTTGGGACTTTAATTTAGTAGGATTGTGGTCTAATAAGAAGTCCACACTGTGAGGATATAGTGAGAAGATAACTGTCTGTAAGCCGGGAAGAGAGCGCCCAAAAGAAACTGACCTTGCTGGCATTCTGATCCCAGACTTCCAGCCTCCAAAGCAACTTGTTTTCCTAGGGGTTTTATCAATTTACACTCCTGTTAGCAATATATAAAAGTACTCACTGATGAATGAACTCTGCCACATCTTAATTTTTCCCAATTGAATGAATATTTAATGGTATCTACTTGTGGGCTTAATTTGCATTTTCCAGGTTACTAATGAGGTTGAGTATCTCTTTATATGTCAGTGGCCATGTGTATTTTGACTTCCATGAAAAATCTTTTCATGTCATTTGCTCTGTTTTCTATTAGGTTGCTTATTTATTTACTTATATCTTATTTATTTTATTTTTAAAAGGGATTTCTTTACATACCTTTATACCCATCTCTTATCAGTTATAAATATTTCAAATACATTCTGCAAGTTTATAGATTTTCCTTTCACTTCCCATGAGGTACTTTTTGAAGAACCAATCTTGGTTGTAGTGTAGTAAAGATTGTCAATACTTTCTTTATGGTTAGAGCTTTTGGGTCTGGTTTAAGACATCCTTTCTATTTGAACAGCATAAAGATAGGCATGTATTTTCTTTATATTTTAATGTTTTTTAAAATTTTGTTCTAACCCCTTAATTTATCTGGAATTTAAAAATTTTGCCCTTTGAATTGTTATTTCTTTCCTCATTGATCTGCCATGATACTTATATATCAAAGTTTCAAAAGTCAGGTATTAATTCTGGCTCTTTTTTTTTCTTTTCCATTTTGTCTATTCTGCACGAATATAATGATTTATTAATGACTATATCTCTGGTTTTAGAATAAGTCTTTGGAATTCCCTGGTGGTCCAGTGGTTAGGATTTTGGGCTTTCACTGCTGGGGGCCCAGGTTCGATTCCTGGTCAGAGAACTAAGGTTCTGCCAGCTGCACAATATAGCCAAAAAAAGAAAAAAAAAAGTCTTTAAATCTAGTAGAGCAGCCCTGATATTATGTTATTTTAATTGCTATAGTTTTGGAATATGTCTCAGTGTTTGGTAGGGCAGGTTCTTCCTCCCTTCTGCCATCTTTTTCTTTAAAAGTGTTTTGGCTATTCTTGGCCTTTTGTTCTTTCCTATATGTTTTAGGGTAAATTTGTAAAAATTTTTTTAATTAATTTTTTTATTGAAGGATACTTGCTTTATAGAATTTTGTTGTTTCCTGTCAGACCTCAACATGAATCAGCCATAGGTACACATATATCCCCTCCTTTTTGAACCTCCCTCCCATCCTCTCTCCATCCCATCCCTCTAGGTTGATACAGTGCCCCTGTTTGAGTTCCCTGAGCCATACAGCAAATTCTCTTTGGCTATCTATTTTACATATGGTAATGTAAGTTCCCATGTTACTCTTTTCATACATCTCACGCTCTCCTCCCCTCTCCCCCCCTCTCCCCATGTCCATAAGTCTATTCTGTATGTCTGTTTCTCCATTGCTGCCCTGTAAATAAATTCTTCAGTACCATTTTTCTAGATTCTGTATATATGCATTAGAATATGATATTTATCTTCCTCTTTTGGACTCACTTCTCTCTGTATAATAGGTTCTAGGTTCATCCATTTGATTAGAACTGACTCAAATGCATTCTTTTTATGGCTGAGTAATATTCCATTTGTATATGTACCACAACTTCTTTATCCATTCATCTGTTGATGGACATCTAGGTTGCTTCTATGTAACCTAGCTATTGTAAATAGTGCTGCAATGAACAATGGGATACATATGAATTTTTCAATTTTGGTTTCTCAGGGTATATGCCTAGGAGTGGGACTGCAGGGTCATATGGTGGTTTTATTCCTAGTTTTTTTTTTTTTTTAAATTAAAGGAATCTCCATCCCATCTTCCATAGTGGCTGTATCAATTTACATTCCCACCAACAGTGCAAGAGCGTTCCCTTTTCTCCACACCATCTCCAGCACTTACCATTTGCAGACTTTTTGATGATGGTCATTCTGACTGGTGTGAGGTAATATCTCATTGTAGTTTTGATTTGCATTTCTCTAATAATGATGGGGAAACAGTGGAAACAGTGTCAGACTTTATTTTGGGGGGCTCCAAAATCACTGCACATGGTGATTGCAGCCATGAAATTAAAAGACGCTTACTCCTTGGAAGGAAAGTTATGACCAACCTAGATAGCATATTCAAGAGCAGAGACATTACTTTGCCAACAAAGGTCGGTCTAGTCAAGGCTATGGTTTTTCCAGTGGTCATGTATGGATTTGAGAGTTGGACTGTGAAGAAAGCTGAGCACTGAAGAATTGATGCTTTTGAACTGTGATGTTGGAGAAGACTCTTGAGAGTCCCTTGGACTGCAAAGAGATCCAATCAGTCCTGGGATTTCTTTGGAAGGACTGATGCTAAAGCTGAAACTCCAGTACTTTGGCTACCTCATGTGGAGAGTTGACTCCTTGGAAAATACTCTGATGCTGGGAGGGATTGGGGGCAGGAGGAGAAGGGGACGACTGAGGATGAGATGGTTGGATGGCATCACTGACTCGATGAACGTGAGCTTGAGTGAACTCTGGGAGCTGGTGATGGACAGAGAGGCCTGGCGTGCTGCAATTCAGGGGGACGCAAAGAGTCGGACACAACTGAGTGACTGAACTGAGCTGAATAATAAATGATGTTGAGGATCTTCCATGTATTTGTTAGCCATCTGTATGTTTTCTTTGGAGAAATGTCTGTTTAGGTCTTTTCCCCACTTTTTGATCGGGTTCTTTGTTTTTCTGGTATTGAGTTGTATGAGCTGCTTGTATATTTTGGAAATTAATCCTCTGTCAGTTGTTTCATTTGCTATTATTTTCTCCTATTCTGAGGGTTGTCTTTTCACTTTGCTTATAGTTTCCTTTGCTGTGCCAAAGCTTTTAAGTTTAATCAGGTCCCACTTGTTTACTTTTGTTTTTATAAATTTGTAAAATTTGATGGATTTAGATTGCATTGACTCTAAAGATTAGAGCTGAACTGACAACTTTGTGATATTAAGTTGACCTATTTGTGCATATGATATGTAATTTATTTAGGCCCTATTTGATATAGTTCTGTAAGATTTTATAATTTTTTTTGTGTACAGTGTACACATATTTTGTTGTTTATATTTTTGTTACTTTTGTAGATATTGCATTTATAACCATATTTTCTAATTTTTTATTGCTAATTCATAAAACTGCAACAGTTAATCATGTCAGCTCTATTCACCTGTCATTTTTAATAATTTATCTATTAATTTTTTTTGTTTTCTATGCAGATGATCATTCTTTGCACAAAATAGCTTTCATTTTTTCATTCCTAATCATTATACCTTTGTCCTTCCCCTCTCCCCACTTTTTTTTATTGTGCTGGCTACAGACTCCAGAACAATAGAATTAAAGTGCTGATTGCAACTGTGCCTGTTCTGGTCCTGATTTTAAAGGGAATAATACTTTTTCTAATCTTTACCCATTTGAATAGTGTTTCCTGGGGGTATTTTTGTAGGTTCCTTTAATGAAGTTAAGTAATTTCTACAATTCCTAATGAGTTTAAGGAATTCTCTACAATAGTTCACTAAGAAAATTTCTTAAAAATAGTTATGAATAGTTTTCAATTTTATAGTTTTTTGCTCAATTATGATTATACATTTTATTTCTTTAATTTTTAATGAGATTAATATTTGTAGATTAAAAAAATTAAAACAGTCTCCCATTCTTGAGCTAAACCCAATTTGTTTACTACATATTACTTCTTCCACACAATATTGGGTTCAGATTGCTAATATTTTGTTTAGGATTTTTGTATTTAAATTTATGAGTGTAATGGGTCTGGGTTTTGTATTAAGTTCATAAAGATGAATTTAGATTGGATTTGCATTGACTCTAAAGTAATGTATGGAGCTCAGGAGGCTGTGAAAATTGTGCTCAGGGTCTCGATGGTTGTGAACCTGTTGGAGCTCAGCCACGTTTGTCGGGATGGCGAGTGCAGCAGGGGGCAGAGGAGGCCTTGGGACTCTTCCTTGGTTCATGGTATTTCCAGAGACTACCCTCCCCCCAGCCTATAATTCCTACTTTCTCTCACTCTTGCCCTCTGCCCTTGCCTGGGAGCCCCAGTGCCTCAGGGTCCTAGTGGCCTTGAGCTGAAGGCTCTGACTGACTTGGTTAGCAGTAACAGGAAGCAGGATCTCAGTTCCCAGAGATTGAAGCCAGGCCACGGTAATGAGAGCTCTGAATTCCAGCCACTAGACCATGAGGGCCAGTGGCTACTGGCAAGGCCCTGGCTTGTCTGCTTTGTAGAAATGAATTTCAACAAAGAGATGGAAAATAGTGAAACAAGTGTTTATCAGGAAGTAAAAAAAGTACGTGTAAATAGGCACACATGGATGGGGTCAGGGAGAGTTGTGCTTCTGTGTATCTTATATGGGGCATTTCTTCTGGGTTTCCTCTGGCCAATCATCTTATTCTGCCTGGCTCTGAGTCTGTATTTGGTATACCTCAGGGTCCTCCACTCTTAGCCAAGGTGGATTCCAGTGCAGAGGCCTGTGGGAAGCTTGACACCATCTATTATGGGGTGACACCCTCTCCCTTTTTAGCCTCCCAAGAACTTTTCTGTGCATGGGTGGTTGGGAAAGTCTCCTTGACCTCAATAATTGAGAAATATGTATTTTCTTTATCTTTTATCTGGGCAGGACTTGGCTCCTCTCTGCCCCTGCTATTTTGTTTATCTTGGAGTATCTGCCCACAGGGGATTCCCAGGAAGCTCAGTGGCAAAGAATCTGCCTGCCAATACAGGAGATGGGAGGGATGTGGGTTCAATTCCTGGTTTGGGACGATCCCCTGGAGTAGGAAATGGCAACGCACTCTAGTACTGCTGCCTGAAAACTTCCATGGACAGAGGAGCCTGGTGGGCTATAGTCCATGAAGTTGCTATATTTCAAGAGTTGAACTCAACTGAGCAACAGAGCATATACGCACACATCTGTCCACAGGGAACAGACTTCAGGTCCTCAGCCTGGGGCCCATCTATCTTCTGCTTCATGATCACTGCGGGGTGGAGGGTAGGTATTTATCAATAGAAAGACTAGTGTATCTTATGGTTATAATGCCCTCCTGGTCTCCAGTTGTCATACTAGAGGAGGAGAAAGTATGAGCAGCTTAGAAGTTGGGGGTGGTGTTGGTGAAGGTATTTCTGCTAACTAGAAGAAGCAGCCTCGAGCAGTGGGCTCACACCTTTCTCCAGCTTCTCTCATACAGGCAGCTCAGGCTGCTTCTCACAAGGAACCAGTGGACTGATGCCCCCTAGAGGGGGGGCAGTCATGTCGCCTAAACAGCCCCCATCCCTTCTAGGGTGCTGGTTGAGAACGGAGGGTCTGTGGAACCAGGGCTTCCTCCACAGGCTCCTTTCTTGCCTGAGAGCTCCTCTAACACAGAGACAGGAGGGTTCTGTAGACCAGGAGCTGGGGGGCTCCTGCTCAGAAGACGGTTTATCTTTAGCACTTGGCTTACCTTTACCAGGAATGGGCTCCTATGAAGTCGCCATTCTCCAGTTTCCCTTTCTCCTCTTTCTGACCTCACCAATTCACGTGGGGACATTTCACGTGAACACTCAGACATTCACACACACAGTGACTTTTGCATATACACATATTTTTACAAAGATACATGCTGATGCCGTGTGTGCAAAAATACACAAACTTTCATAGCACACTTTCATGAGTATGTGGGGAAATAAGGATTCACTCACACTGCACGAACACCCCCCCCCCACACACACACACAGAACACAGCCTTGCACACTCATATAGCTGGGCACAAGCACACCACACATGCATATATGCACAGGCACACATACACACACACACTCACATACACATACTTGAAGTGGGCCCTCTCCATGTTGCTAGAAGTATAATCTTCAGAGTGGAACACAGAAGATAAGAATAAAGGACAGAGGCCAGCGTTACTCTCTGTTTATTCCCTTCTCACTACCTAACACCCCACTTGTCTAGCACAGATTATGGATGGGAGAGCATGTGCGCCACCTACAGGAGATTCAAGAAGGGGGCGACAATGGCAACCATGACCAGCTTCTTCCAGTGGCCATGCCCAGCTCAGGGAGCCCAGACTCATCTCCCTGCCCCAGCTGGGAGCTGGAGCTGGACTCTGTCACAGTGGGGGCTCTATTTGATCCATAAGAAGAGCCCTTCCAGGTCCCACCCAGAGTGGCGCTACAGGGGTCACCTGGCATAGGAGAGATAACCCTGGCCGGAAAAATGGTGGTGGACTAGACCACTGGCACCCTGTTCCCAGGCTGGTTTGGTGATACCATATGTGAGCTGTAGAGTGGGTCCTTATATGTGGCCCTGCTGGCAGAGGGCAAACTGGACCAGCTCCTCCTCTGATGTTGTAGGGACAATCAAGCAGCTGTCACAGAGCTTCTGAGGCAGCTGGAATGGCTCCAGTTCATCCTAGATGGCTATGATGATCTGCAGGGGCCCTTGTGCCAAGAGGTTGAAGAGGCTGAGGTCCAGTCTCATGGAGGACGTGCTGCACCCTTGAATCAGGAGGACGGTACTGCCGAGGTCCTCCCTTCTCATCACCACCCAGACCCTGGCTTCGTGGAATCCAGAGCCCTTGCTGAGACAACCACACTCTGACCACATCCTCAGAGCTTTCTCTGAGGACAAGAAGAGGAGTTATTTAAGCTCATATTTCACAGATGAGAAGCAAGTTAGAAATGCCCTTGACATTGTGCAAGCAAATGATGTTCTCTACAAAGCATGTCAGGTTCTAGGAATTTGCTGGTTGTCTGCTCTTGGCTGAAGGACAGGTAGAGAGAGGCAGAGAGGTCTCAGAGGTGCCCAGCACAGTGCCCAGTCCATACTGTGGTGTAATGTGATCAATTGCAGCTTATATAAATAGTGGCTTCACAAAATTCGGGAAACTTTTCAAATTTCCATGTTGGAAATGAGCCAAGGTTTGTCACAGACCTTTAGTTTTGGAACCTGTACTGTGACTTGATTTAGCTCCACGGTAATAACATATAATGACTGTCCCCAGAGGTGCCTTTAACTGACTTTTCTTTCTGGAAATATCAGTCAGTTCTAAGGGCTAACTCATAATCTCTCTCTCTCTCTTTTTTTTTTTTTTTGGCTTTGGTTCCCTTTGTAGAGAAAAGAAGAAAAAAGGAATTCTAGATGTAGATGTGGTCAGTTCCCAGCTCTCATTTTTATGTTTTTATTTATTTATTTATATATTCATCAGCCATACTACCTGGCATGTGGGACCTTAGTTCTTCAACCATGGATTGAATCCATGCTCCCTGAATTGGAAATGCAGTCTTAACCCTGGACCACCAGGGAAGCCAGTCAGCTCTCATTTTACGGATGAGGAAATTGAAGTTCAGTCAGGGGCTCCATCAGGTTCTGGGGTTCCTCAGGCAGCTCTCTACTCAGCCCACGGTGTAGAGCAGAGGTCTACAAAGACTGTCCAGGTGCTGCAAACCTCACCCCATTCAGCAGTCGCCGAGAGCTCCAGTGAAGCTGAGAGTTTTAACACTGCCTCAGACCCTCAGACACCCCTCTTTTTGCCTTTCGCACAGTGTTATTGCTGTTATGACTCCTCACAAGTTGACTTCACATGGACTAGTTCCAGAAAGCTGCTGGACATGCTCAGATATATGAATCCAAGTTAACTCAGCCTTGAGTGATCAATGTGGGACCCCATGACACTAATTATTATGAGCTTTTCTTTACACGGAAAGTTTGGTGGCTCCACATTTGATAATTATATATGTACCTGTTGAACACACAGACTATGTGTATATATAGAATCTGTGTAAGAAACTGCACGTGTGTGTGTGTGCTTGCTCAGTTGCTTTAGTCATGTCCAACTCTTTGTGACACTACGGACTGTAGCCCGCCAGTCTCCTCTGTCCGTGGGATTCTCCAGGCAAGAGAACTGGAGTGGGTTGCCATGCCCTCCTCCAGGGGATCTTCCTGACCCAGATGCGGGACTGATCCCGCGTCTCTTACGTCTCCTGCATTGGCAGGTGGGTTCTTTATCACTAGCACCACCTGGGAAGCCAGAAAGTGTGCACATGTACTTAATTAAAGTGCAGTTTGTACTGGATTACTGAGGAGGCCAGTAGAACCCACTTAGCTAGTCTGTGTTGGCCCCTAGAGAGTTTGAATGTTCTCAGCAGACCAACTCTTGGGAGTCGTAGATATTTGGGGAACAACAAAACAGGTGCCCCAGTCAGGTTGCTGGTTTTTCATGGGAACAAGGAGATCTGTTTTTCAAAAAATGAATGTAATAGCCAACTGAAGTTTAGACATGCTATTTTACATAGGATTCACATTCAAACCAAACTAGATTAAGCAAAAATTAAATGACCCACTATTTTCTTTCTTTTCTTTTTTAAAGCTGATTTCTAGTTAGATCTGTCTGGCTTTTTCTAACAATGTTGTCTGGGCTTCCACCCTCTTCCCCTCTGTTGCTCTTTCTATAGTTGCCTTTTGCTGTTATATGTCAGAGAAGATGGCCACAAGGGGCATCAACCTAAACCATTCTTACAGCCAATAATTCCATAGGGAGGGATAGTCTTTATGAATAGCTCCTGCAGGGAAGCTGGAGAAGGATTCTGACCTGACCCTGAGCAGATGTCAAGCCTTGAACAGTTTCTTTGGTCTGGACAATGAACTCTGACTTGAGTGACTCTCATGGCCTAGGTTACATTCGAAGGGCTGAGTAAGAAAGGACCAGCACCTCCTGAAACATAGGGCATGGAAAAGTGGATCCCCTAAGGAAAGGATTCTGAGTGACAACATATCATACTGCACACTGATACAGCGTATACATCCTGAACACAGATAAAGGGTTGGCTGGCCTCTGGTCTGGTTGGTTGTCAGACTCTGCCTCATGGGAATGCTGCTGGCTGCTGTTAAGCAGGGCCTGATAACGAAGTGTCAGGTTGTGGAACCCTAAGAGGCCCCTGGCCTAGTGCTGGCTCACTGGTGGGCAGAGTCAAGGTCTTGAAGACTCTGGGGCTGCTGCCCACCCACTGGCAGGTGAAACCAGGGCCTGGGGTTAGTGCCAGACTACTGGCAGGAAGAGCTGGTTCCTGGAGTCTGGCAGCAGGGCATAGGGATCTGAAGGCCCATTTCAGACTGTATGCGGGAGATGGGGAGGTGGCTCCTGACACAGTTGTGTATGGAGTCAACTGAACACAGCTGTTGTTCAGTTGCTAAGTCCATGTCCAACTCTTTGCAGTCCCATGGACTGCAGCATGCCAGGCTCCTCTGTCCTCCACTTTGTCGTGGAGTTTCCTCAGATTCATGTCCACTGAGTCAATGATGC
Organism: Ovis canadensis; assembly: GCF_042477335.2. Classification (NCBI taxonomy): domain Eukaryota; kingdom Metazoa; phylum Chordata; class Mammalia; order Artiodactyla; family Bovidae; genus Ovis; species Ovis canadensis. Next base: position 52,430,051 of record NC_091259.1, read on the forward strand.
TATCTAACCATCTCATCCTCTGCCCCCGCCTTCTCCTTTTGCCTCCTGTTTTCCCCAGCATCACGGTTTTTTCCAATGATTCAGCTCTTTGTGTCAGGTGGCCAAAATATTGGAGCTTCAGCATCAGTCCTTCCAATGACTATTCAGGGTTGATTTCCTTTAGGATTGATTCTTTTGATGGGATCTGGAGTGTCCTGAAGGTTGCGTTGCCCTGCTAGTGGGGAGGGTCTGGCCTACATTCTGGTGTCTGCCCTCTGGTGGATGAGGCCCGTCTAGAGGTCTGCGCAGGCTTCCTGGTGGGAGGGGCCTGTGCCTGTCTACTGGTGGGTGGAGTTAGTTCTTGGCCCTCTGGTGGGCAAGGTGGCAGTGGGCTTAGGAGGTCTTTAGGCCCCTGTCTGCAGAAGGCTGGGGCTGTGTCCCTGCCCAGTTAGTTGTTTGGCCTGAGGCATCCAAGACTCCAGACTATTAGGTGGGGCCAGGTCTTGGCCCTAAATGCTGGAGGAAGGAGCCCGCACAATGGAGTCGGCCTGTCAGCTCCTCCTTCAGGGTAGAATGAGCTCCTAAATATGGGTGCTGCTAGTGTCTACGTCCCCAGGGTGAGCTGCAGGTGCCTCTCCAGGAGACTCTCCAAGACCTGCAAGTAGGTCTGGCCCAGGCTCTTATCAATTACTGCTCTTGCCCTGGGTCCCAGAGTGTGTGAAATTTGTGGAGTGGAGTCTCTATTTCCCCTAGTCCTGAGGGGCTCCTGCAATTTAACCCTGCTGGCCTTTACAGCCAAATACCCCAAGGGCTAATCTTCCTGGTGCTGGACCTTCTAGACTGGGGAACCTGATGTTGGGGCTCAGAACTTTTGCTCCTGTGGGAAGGCCTCTGGGATACAATTATTCCCCAGTTTGTGGGTTTCCCACCTGGGGGTGGTCCCTCCCACCGTGGTCTTGGTCTCATTTCTTCTTTATGCTGGTAGCTGTGGAAGATCTTTTCTGGTAGGTCCCAGTCTTTTTCACTGACAGTTATTCTGCAGATAGTTGTGATTTTGGTGTGCTCTTTTTTTCAAAAATGAATATTAAACAAGCCTTTTATTTATTCATTTATTTTTGGTGATGCTGGGTCTTTGTTGCTGTGTGGGCTTTTCTCTAGGTGCGGCAAGCAGGCGCTACTCTCTAGCCGTGGTGCGCGGGCTTCTCATTATGGTGGTTTCTCTTGTTGCTGAGCACAGGCTCCAGAGTGCTCAGGCTTCTGTAGCTGTGGCTCCCGGGCTCTGGACCACAGGCTCAGTGGCTGTGCTGCACCGGTTTAGTCGTTTCATAGTACGTGGGATTCTCTCAGACCAGGGATCGAACCCGTGTCCCCTGCATTGTCGAGTGCATTCTCTACCACTGAGCTACCAGAGAAATCTGATTTTAATGTGCTCTTAAAAGGAAGTGGGTCTCTCAAAAGGAAGCTCTGGGTCTCTCTCTAGCCTCTTGGCTGCTCTCCTCATCTCCTTACTTAGCTTCCCTTTGCGGGGTGGGAGGTGTGAGCCATGAGAAAGAAAAGGCTATGGTCAAAAGGAAAGAACTAGGAGACAGCTCTCGGGTCCTTTCTGAAAGAGTGGGGTTTGAGAGTGGCAGGTGGAAGATGAATCAGACAAAATATAAGATGTCTAGTTAACTTTGAATTTCAGATGGACAATTAATACATATTTTTTACATGGGATATACTTACATTGAAAGATTATTTGTCATCTATCTGAACCTCAGATTCAGACTGGTCACCCTGTGCTATTATTTGCTCAATCTGACCACCCCATTCGGAGGAGGGTCATGGTAGAAGAGGCAGTAGCTGTGAGCCAGGTGGAGTAAGGTATCAGCTGCTGTAGCTCCAATTACCGCTGAAATCTACTACCACCTCCCCTTGTCTTCCCATCAGGTGCCAAAATTCCCAATAATGCTCAAAATTCTCCAAGCCAGGCTTCAACAGTATGTGAACTGTGAACCTCCAGATGTTCAAGCTGGATTTAGAAAAGGCATAGGAATCAAAGATCAAATTGTCAGCATCCGCTGGATCATCAAAAACGCAATACAGTTCCAGAAAAATATCTATTTCTGCTTTATTGACTATTCCAAAGCCTTTTTGCGGATCACAAAAAACTGGAAAATTCTTCAAGAGATGGGAATACCAGACCACCTGACCTGCCTCTTGAGAAATCTGTATGCAGGCCAGGAAGCAACAGTTAGAACTGGACATGGAGCAACAGACTGGTTCCAAATACAAAAAGGAATATGTCAAGGCTGTATATTGTCACTGTGCTTATTTAACTTATATGCAGAGTATATAATGAGAAATACTGGGCTGGATGAAGCACAAACTGGAATCAAGGTTGCTGGGAGAAATATCAATAATGTCAGATATTCAGATGACACAATCCTTATGGCAGAAAGTGAAGAAGAACTAAAGAGCCTCTTGATGAAAGTGAAAGAGGAGAGTGAAAAAGTTGGCTTAAATCTCAACATTCAGAAAACCAAGATCGTGGCATCTGGTCCCATCACTTCATGGCAAATAGGTGGGGAAACAGTGGAAACAGTGTCAGACTTTATTTTTGGGGGCTCCAAAATCACTGCAGATGGTGACTACAGCCAAGAAATTAAAAGACGCTTACTCCTTGGACCCACCTAGACAGCAAATTAAAAAGCAGAGACATTACTTTGCCAACAAAGGTCCCTCTAGTCAAAGCTATGGTTTTTCTAGTAGTCATGTATGAATGTGAGAGTTGGACTATAAAGAAAGCTGAGCACAGAAGAATTGATGCTTTTTTTTTTTTTTCAATTAGTATGCTTGGTCCGGCCTCCCAAGCCAACGACCCCATCCCCTAACTCCAGTCCTGCCACTCAGTCCACCAGAATTGTTGCTTTTGAACTGTGGTGTTGGAAAAGACTTTTGAAAGTCCCTTAGACTTCAAAGAGATCCAACCAGTCCATCCTAAAGGAGATCAGTCCTGAGTGTTCATTGGAAGGACTGATGTTGAAGCTGAAACTCCAATGCTTTGGCACCTGATGGGAAGAACTGACTCATTTCAAAAGACCCTGATGCTGGGAAAGTAAAGGTAGGAGGAGAGGGGGACAACAGAGAATGAGATGTTTGGATGGCATCACCAAGTCAATGGACGTGAGTTTGGGTAAATTCTGGGAGTTGGTGATAGACAGGGAGGCCTGGCGTGCCGCAGTCATGGGGTCGCAGAGTCGGACACGACTGAGCGACTGAACTGAACTGAACTGAACCGCCAGGAAGAGACTGAATTTATGTAAGTAAATCCACACAGCTTTGAGATTGGGTTGGCGTGCTACACTTGACGATAGCCTGCACTGTCCAGTGACATCTGGGACATGGTTACCACGTAGGAAGTGACTGGCAGAGAACACATTAAGTCAGATATATCTGAGGTGGCTGGGTGCTTAGAAAGATTACCCAGCTCTTCCTGCTTTTAGTGTGTCTTTTTCACAGCAGTATGTGGACAGATACAATAAAACAGATCTATATCAGGACTCTCCCAGGTGGAAATAATGCCTCAGCATGAATTTCACCTGTGACAAAATCAAATGTACAAAATATCTTATATTGGTGTTATAAGCATGTCAAAACCGTACCAGATATAGTAGAACATTTTTGATGGCCTAGAAATGATAAATGTAAATTACTTGTTCTCATTGTTGCTAGTTGAATATACGTAAACTATCACTGATGTGAAAATCAAAGTGATTTACTGGACACTCAGTAAAGGCAAAAAAGACTTAGTTCCAAATGTTGGATCTGCCACTTTCTAGATGTATGTATGTTTTTATGTTTTTGTTAAGTTTCTTATCCTTTCTGAGAATCAGTTTTTAAAATATGATATTATAAAATAATAATTATAAGTTCATAAAAATTGTAAAATTAAAACCTTATAATAATAGCACTTTATTTTTTGCTGTCTTGCATACAGGGTCATCATTGCCATCTTTCTAAATTCCATATATATGTGTTAGTGTACTGTATTGGTGTTTTTCTTTCTGGCTTACTTCACTCTGTATAATCGGCTCCAGTTTCATCCGTCTCATCAGAACTGATTCAAATGTATTCTTTTTAACAGCTGAGTAATACTCGATTGTGTATATGTACCACAGCTTTCTTATCCATTCATCTGCTGAAGGACTTTTGGACTCAGAGGGAGAGGGAGAGGGTGGGATGATTTGGGAGAACGGCATTGAAACATGTATACTTTCATGTAAGAATCGAATCGCCAGTCTATGTCGGATGCAGGATACAGCATGCTTGGGGCTGGTGCGCGGGGATGACCCAGAGAGATGTTATGGGGAGGGAGGTGGGAGAGGGGTTAATGTTTGGGAACGCATGTACACCCGTGGTGGATTCATGTCAATGTATGGCAAAACCAATACAGTATTGTAAAGTAAAATAAAGTAAAAATAAAAATTTAAAAAAAAAACAAAAAAAACAACAAAAAATAATAGCACTTTAGAGAGATGATAAGACTTGGGACTGCTATTACTATATACATACAAATATAAAAATACATTTATTATATAAATATAGATAAAATATTAGAGTATATTTAATATAAAGATAGACATATTTATAAAATATAGTAAATATTGAAAATAGTACAATGTGTATTAATTGTTAATATATTGTACATATAATATACATAAATATTGTATAAAATATAAATGTAATGACAATTTTCAATTTATAGCAGCAGTAATGATGACAATTTTATTTTATTTATTTTTTAACTGAGAAGTTTGGTTTTTTTGTTGAAATACATTTGACATTTGGCTGTTCATGTCAGCATAAACTGAACACTGGTTCTAACACATACCTTGTGAAATTAGTAACATTATTTTAGCAGAAACGTAATAGAGGCAGAGAAGTTACATATTTGCTCAGTCATAAAACTAGTCCAGATATTTTGACTTCAAGCTAAAAAGCCCCAATTATAAAATCATCTGATTGATTTTTTTTCTCCATTAAAATTTCAGTATTACCATATTTCTACTAGAAAATATCAAACATATTGGTAAGAACATCCAGGCTTTCTACAAAGTAACTTCAATCAACTTAATGTATTTCCTATTACTACAGAATTTCTTAATTGGGGAGGTCATGGTGGAATTGAGCCTCTTGAGTGAAGAGGTGTTTATTCCCTGTAGAAACTGAGAATGTTGCTCCAAATTTGTGCAATTGAATTTTCTTATGTCCATATGGGATATTCTTATGGGCTGCTGCTGCTGCTAAGTTGCTTCAGTCGTGTCCGACTCTGTGCAACACCATAGATGGCAGCCCACCAAGCTCCCCCGTCCCTGGGACTCTCCAGGCAAGAACACTGGAGTGGGTTGCCATTTCCTTCTCCAATGCATGAAAGTGAAAAGTGAAAGTCAAGTTGCTCAGTCGTGTCTGACTCTTAGCGACCTCATGGACTGCTGCCTACCAGGCTCCTCCATCCATGGGATTTTCCAGGCAATAGTACTGGAGTGGGGTGCCATTGCCTTTTCCGATTCTTATGGGCAAATCTATATAAATTGGGAGTAAATTCTTTAGAGAAAGATTCTCCTACATCAAACAATTCAATGCTGTATAATATTATAAAATCAGTGCATTGAATCACTGAGTTGTTTTTATGGGAGTATTTCTCAAGTAAAGAAGTGAAATATATGTTTAAATGAGATGAAAATCATTAGGTTAGGAATTGAAGAGTCTACTAATGTACCTGTCAGTGGGTTTACAATTTACAGTTTTTCTCAATGATAATTGGAGATGCCTATCAGTGCTCAGGTAAGAATGCCTACTACACCATCTTTCATATTCAAGCATAAGTTTGAGCAATAATTAGAGCTCTAAGTAGTTTGCTTGCACTAATTATCGGTTCATAGAGGTTTGTAGCTGGAGTGGCAGATGGTCATAAATAAGGTTAGTCATGAGAAAGATGAAATCCAGAGGAGGAAGTGATTTGCCCAAGGTCATTTACAGAAAGTTAACATTAGAGTCAGAAGAACATGTCAGTGAATTAGGCCAGCATTTTAGTTTATATTAAAAGGAAAAGATGGACCATTTGGGTTTAGTTTAGTTTTTTTTTTTTTAATGAAGGCAGCACGTTTAAATTTGTTTCTAACTTTATCAGCCCCAGGAATTTGTATATTTTTAATATACTCTAAATTTTCTTATTTTTAAAACTAATTTGGTTTTACCCACCTGGAGTTTAATATATACTTTTGCATACTAGAAATGGTACTTAAAAAGTTTATTTTTCCAGTAGAGTTTACTAATTTGGAAAATTTTTTGATATCTAAGATATAATTATTAAAGTTGATACAAACATTTGATTTTAGTTTATCACTATGGCCAAATTCAGTAAATCACCTTGCCTTTTATTCTCTGCTATTGTCCTAATGATCTGAGCTCAAGACAACATTACATGTCTTTAGACTGCTTGTCTTTCTGTCCTGGCTTCCTCATGTCCTACAGTGAAATTCTGCTAGTTTTCAAAGCACCCTCCAAAGGCCAATTCTCGTACTAAGATGTCATTGAATAAATACCTTTGATTTCAGCGAGCCAGCCTTCCTGCTTTCACTTCATGACCCTTCTACCATGACATCCTGTGCTTATGGTTATTCACTCTCCTTTTCCATTCAGAAGTAATATTTCCCTCTTTAAATTTCTAGAGTATTTGTCCTGACTCTGGTTTCCCTTAAATGACAAGCTGAGAAAAGGCATTTTATTTTACTGACAGAAGGAGACTCTGAAGGTTTGGGGAGTGAGGGTATTATTTTGGCCAGGGTGTGAGGGATAGATTGGAGAAGTTACAAAACCTGGAGAAGCCAGTTTGGAAACCATTTAACGATGGGAGGGAGGTTGAAAGGAGAGGAAAAGAGGCAGTGAGCTGGAGCAGTGAAAGTAGGGATGAACTTGCTGAGCCCAAAGGGACTCCAGATTTTAAAGATAAAAGCGTCCAAAAGTGAGGAGGATGTTAGAGGCAGGGGAGAGTTGGTCTGGATGACTGGAGGGGAGATCAGGGGACAAGTGAGGTGCTCTGCCCAGAGAGGGGCTCAGGAAGATTGAGGGGAAGATGATCAGCTCTGCCTGGGGCTGGCTAGCCCATAGGACTCCGACAGCACGTGTGGCTCCTACATGCTCAGCCACCATGATTCCAGTCTTTCTTCAGCTTGTGTGTCATCTGAATGGAGGGGAAGCTTTGCAGGCTGCAGTTTTCCAAGAACAAATCAGAGAAACACTCATGTCAGAACCAGAAGAGATGTCTTGGGTTATTTGTCTGCTCCCAACCATACAGGGGAACCTGAGTGCAGGGAGAAGCAAGGACTCATCTTGGAGGTAGTGGCAGAACTCATTCCTCCAATCTAGTAGTATTTCCAATCCAACAATAAGCCGCTGGAGAAGGCAATGGCACCCCACTCCAGCACTCTTGCCTGAAAAATCCCCTGGACAGAGGAGCCTAGTAGGCTACAGTCCATGGGGTCACTAAGAGTTGGACACGCCTGAGCGACTTCACTTTGACTTTTCACTTTCATGCATTGGAGAAGGAAATGGCAACCCACTCCAGTGTTCTTGCCTGGAGAATCCCAGGGACAGGGGAGCCCGGCGGGCTGCCGTCTATGGGGTCACACAGAGTCGGACACGACTGAAGGGACTTAGCAGCAGCACAAGAAGCCTCAAACTTCTACAAAACCATGGACTTATTCTGGGCTCTCATTTTGAATTTGATTTAAACATTACATTCCTTAAGGGGAGAAAACCCATTCCCTGAGCTTTCCTAATTTTAATATTTATTATTCCATCTATTCAGCAAATATTGGTTTATTATCTATTATATCATTTAGTATCTATTCCAGGCCCTGAGAGTACAGTGAACAACAGAACAAAGTTCCTGTGCTCCTAGCATAAAACTCTAAGAAATATGTGGCATTTCAGTTGGTGATGAGTGTTACAGCAAAAAAGAAATCAGGGTGATGGGAGTCAGTGAATGATGGGGTAGAGAGTAGTGGGAGAGTGAGGGAGAGAGAGAGAGATTGAAAGAGAGAATGGTTGTGTAAACCACAGGATCAGAATGACAAAAGTGGTATTTTTTTTATATCCTTGAAAGTCACTTTAATGGTCACAAGGATAGGCCATGGAAAACTGACCTCTAAAGTTTCTCATTCAGGCAAATTTCAGTATAATTAGTCAGATCTACTCTGACTAGAAACTGGAGTGCTTGTACAACTTACTTGGGTTTATCTGAGATAAGTGCATTTAAATTCAACCTCTTTTAAGTGTTTCTATATTTGTTGGGGTATATTATTCATATATTTTATTTAAACAAAGTTATTATAAATGAATTTTGGCATTTATAGTAAATAGTCACCAAAATTTTGTTTTAATTTTGAATTACTAATTATAATTTTTTCCAGATTTTTTTTGCTATTTTCTATTTGTTTATTTGAAATACTTTATTTGAAAGTTCATATATAAACATGAAATTGAAAAGAACAGAGATGCATACATCAATGTATTATAATAGACAATAGATTCTAAATAATATAATGTCTGTGCATATTTTAAGGAAAAGATTAATTTTCCACCTAGCAAAAAAGTACTGGTGAACATCTACTATTATTTTGTACTTTTGAAACAAGATTTCTGAGCCAAAATGCTTCACTTCTTTATTTGTACTTGGAAGAGTCCCTATTCCAGTATATTAGCCATTCTCAAAACTGCCAACTTGATTCTTCAGAATGAACTCATCATTGTATCGTCTGTCAAGAATACCATACTCAAACTCTCATCTATTGGATTTTTACTTTATAATTTACATACATGGTCCATAAAAACAATCTACACTTCACTACTGAAATGAAAAGTGAAAACCAAAGCTCTGTAGTTGACGTCATCTTCTTGGGCTTTTCTAATTTTCCTCAACTCCAAGGGCAGCTCTTTGGAGTGTTCCTGGTTGATTTTCTGGTGACTCTGCTGGGAAATGCCATCATTATAGTCGTCATCTCCCTGAAACAGAGCTTCCATGTTCCCGTATACTTGTTTCTCCTGAACTTGTCTTTGGTGGAAGTGGGTTTCAGTGCAGTCATCATGCCTGAAATGCTGGTGGTCCTCGCCAATGAAAAAACTACGATCACTTTTGCAGGCTGTTTTTCACAGATGTATTTCATTCTTCTTTTTTGGGGGACTGAATGTTTTCTCCTGGGGGCAATGGCTTATGACTGATTTGCTGCAATCTGCCATCCTCTGAGCTACCCAGTGACTATGAACAAAAGGGTTTTCTTGAACTTAGTAATGTTCTCATGGGTCTCAGGGATCATGGTGGCTACTGTGCAGACCTCATGGGTTTTTAGTTTTCCCTTTTGTGGCCCCAGTGAAATTAATCATCTTTCATGTGAGACTCCCCCAGTGTTAGAGCTTGCATGTGCAGACTCCATTTGTTTGAGATCTACGCATCACTACGCATTTCGTGTTGATACTCTTGTCCTACATTCGAATTCTCTTTGCCATCCTGAAGATGCCATCAACCACTGGGAGGCAAAAGGCCTTTTCCACCTGTGCCTCCCATCTCACATCTGTTACCCTCTTCTATGGCACAGCCAGTATGACTTGCTTACAACCCAAATCTGGCTACTCCCCAGAAAACAAGAAGCTGACGTCATTGGCTTACTTTCTTCTTACACTTCTGCTGAATCCACTGATCTACAGCTTGCGAAACAGTGAGATGAAAAGAACGTTGATGAAATTATGGTGAAGAAAATTGGACTTACATACCTTCTGACTGTGCTGAGAAGGCATGGGGTATTTGGTCACTGCTCAACGGAACTCCACTTAAATTTAACAAATGACCAAACATTCCGCAGTTCCCAGCATGAACATATATAATTTGCTTAGTTTTTCAAGTTTGACAATACATTAGGAATTTCTCTCTTTTGATCGTTGTCATTCAGTTTTCATTGATAATATGTTTTGATAACATGGGGCAGGAGGAAAAGGGGATGACAGAGGATGAGATGGCTGGATGGCATCACCGACTCGATAGATGTGAGTTTGAGTGAACTCCGGGAAACGGTGATGGACAGGGAGGCCTGGCGTGCTGCGATTCTTGGGGTCGCAGAGTCGGACACGACTGAGCGACTGAACTGAACTGAACTGAACTGAATACAACAGTTTATCTGTTTCTCTGTTATAAGTATCCAAGATATTACTGGATTATTGTTATTAAGATGAAGGCTCAATAAACACCTAGTTCCATATGTTCATGGTCTTCCCTGGTGGCTTAGACAGTAATGAATTTGCCTGCAATGAGGAGACCTGGGTGCTATCCCTGGGTCAGGAAGATCCCCTGGAGAAAGGAATGGCAATCCATCCAGTGTTCTTGCCTGGGAAATCCCAGGGACAGAGGAGTCTGTCAGACTACAGTCCATGGGGTCCCAAAGAGTCAGACATGACTGAGTGACTAACACACTTTCTCTCTCTTTCCATATGTTCATACGTACTGCTATTTTATTTCTATATGACAGATTCCTCAAATTGAGTCTGATGGATGAAGAATATGTGCTTATAAATTTTAATGGTTATGGCAGAATTACTTTTCAAGATCATTGCAATTCTTCAAACTTATCCAAAGGCTCACTCTGCTGCTGTAACAGGGTAGGGCTTCAAGAGACCAAAAAAATAGATGAGATTTTACTTTCTGCAGTATATCTTCCATAAATATGTAAATAAAATTTAGCTATTTGGGGGAACCAAACTGTTCTACTTAAGGGTCTCACACAGATTATAATTCAAAACAGAATTTCTCTTGATGTTTTCCCATACAGTCACTCAATGTTGGGGACCAGAGAATTCCATGGGAACTTCCTGAAGTCTCACTTGATACTGTTAGTATCTTTCTTCACTTGTAGACCACAGTTTTTGGAGACTTTTGTTAAATTTCCCTTTATAGTCTGAGATCATAGACACTTTATTTATCCACGTAGGATGGTTTTTTTTTTTTTAATTGTGGGAAACTAAGTGATTTGTGCGTATTTTCTAAGGTCGTTGAGTCATATCATCAATGGTGTGATCTTCCTCAGGATAATTTCTCATTTTCCAACATCTGGAACATGGAATGCTTGCTTCCTCCTTTAATGTTGCTATTTGTACATAGAGAGGGGAGTGCATTATTGAATCTACATCATAGGAGCTTCTGCTCTCCTTAGTTTCTGCTCCAGGGGTGGTAATAAAGTGATAAAAACGATTTCCATTGTCATTCAGCTGTGAGAAAACCAATTTGTGATTACTAGAGCCTCTGCCGAAAAAGTGGAGCGTGAAACTGTGAAATCGGAATTTCACACACATAATAAAGAAATTTCATCATCAAATGGTTGTAACCAGTTTGAGTAACATTTGAATCTTGTATAATCTTCTTTTCAGAAGGGCATTAAACAGGCATTTGGAAGTCCTTTTAATCAAATGCTGTCTCTGAGTGAAGTTTCCTTCTCATAGCCCTTAGAGGGGCCAGTTAAATAAGGCCATTTAGGAAAAAAAAAGTCTCTGAAGCCTAAACCCAAGCCAAATATACAGCTTTGTTTTGATTTTTGTTCTTCTTCTTCTTCTTTTTTTTTTTGGTATACACTTTCTTTCTTTTTTTTCTAATAATCATGCAATTTATTTATTAATTTATTTTTTACTTTACAATATTGTATTGGTTTTGTCATATATCAACATGAATCCGCCACGGGTGTACACATGTTCCCCATCCTGAACCCCCCTCCCACCTCCATCCCCATACCATCCTTCTGGGTCATCCCAGTGCACCAGCCCCGATTATCCTGTATCATGCATCGAACCTGGATTTGTGATTCATTTCACATATGATATTATACATGTTTCAATGCCATTCTCCCAAATCATCCCACTCTCGCTCTCTCCCACAGAGTCCAAAAGACTGTTCTATACATCTGTGTCTCTTTTGCTATCTTGCATACAGGGTTATCATTACCATCTTTCAAAATTCCATATATATGCGTTAGTATACTGTATTGGTGTTTTTCTTTCTGGCTTACACTGTTGGTGGGAATGCAAACTAGTTCAGCCACTATGGAGAACAGTGCAGAGATTCCTTAAAAAAACTGGAAATAGAACTGCCATACGACCCAGCAATCCCACTGCTGGGCATAAACACTGAAGAAACCAGAATTGAAAGAGATACATGTACCCCAGCGTTCATCGCAGCACTGTTTATAATAGCCAGGACATGGAAGCAACCTAGACGTCTATCAGCAGACGAATGGATAAGAAAGCTGTGGTGCATATACACAACGGAGTATTACTCAGCCATCAGAAAGAATACATTTGAATCAGTTCTAATGAGGTGGATGAAACTGGTATACATTTTCATTCATTGGCATATACCATTCAGTCATTCAACGAATTAAGATGAGTTTTAAAGAGACTGTGCTTACAGTTTCTGACCTTGATGAATTTACAGTTTATTGGATGATCACTAACTTTGGAAGATCACAGAAGTCACATTGATCTCTGTCTCCATCCCAGGAGAGGAATAGAAGTTGATCTGGTAAGGTTCAAAATTTGATCGCACATGTGATGATTTCAGAGCTCCATTGTTTCTTCATTTGGTACCAACTGTGACAAAATACAGCTAATTTATAATTCTACTCCACAAAGTAGCAATTTAGGCAACAGGAGAATCCCAGGGATGGAGGAGCCTGGTGGGCTGCCGTTTATGGGGTCACACAGAGTCGGACACAACGGACGCGACTTAGCACAGCCCACCAGGCTCCTCCATCCCTGGGATTCTCCAGGCAAGAACACTGGAGTGGGTTGCCATTGCCTTCTCCTCATAGCAGCTAGTAAGACAGATTCTTGAAATCATGCTCTTCTGGCCTTGCAGATGACACCAAAATTTTCAACCACAATCAGTGTGGAGAGGAAAAATGTGAACTTTCAAAATGTAAATATTAGGATGGCTCTTCTTGCTGAAAATATCTCACTGGGTTTCTGCTGTATATAGGAAATAAAATCTTAACATGGCTCTGGAGCCCAGCTTGATTTGGTCCCTGCCCAGTCTCTCTGTTACTGCATGCTACACTTCTGCCCACTCACACAGTCATCCACTCATCTACCCATTTCTGGTTCAATATCTGCTATCAGTTTTATGAAGTCACTATCCCATTCTTGCCTCAGTTCAGTTCAGTTCAGTCGCTCAGTCATGTCCGACTCTTTGTGACCCCAAGAATCGCAGCACGCCAGGCCTCCCTGTTCATCACCATCTCCTGGAGTTCACTCAGACTCACGTCCATCAAGTCCATGATGTCATCGCCTGGGGCTGGTAAAATGCCTTCCTCCTCATCTCATATCACTCCACTTTGCTACTGATTAATTCTTATTCTTTCTTTATATTCCCCTTAAAATATGTTCGTCCCTTGAGATGACATCCTTGACTCCCCAAGCCACAACTTCCCAACCCACATTACTCACCTTCCAAATATCCTGTCCTTTCCCTCATGGTCCTTTATTAAATTTTATTTAATGCAGCAAAATGGGATTTTCTTCTCCTCATGATAACTTGCACCTGGTTGCCAAGTTAACAACCAGAAATGTCTATAACGTGACACAGGTGAGGAAGAGCAGACATTCTTAGCTTAATTGGATTGCTGCTGCTGCTGCTGCTGCTGCTGCTAAGTCGCTTCAGTCGTGTCCAACTCTGTGCAGCCCCATAGACGGCAGCCCACCAGGCTCCTCCGTCCATGGGATTTTCCAGGCAAGAGTACTGGAGTAGGTTGCCATTGCCTTCTCTGTTTAATTGGATTAATGTAAGACAAATGCTTCAAAGAAGTTAATCTTCACAGCATAAAATCTGTTTTTTTTTTCATATTTTATTTCAAAGCCAGATCATCTTCATCTTCCTTACCTCTGAAGAGTTCCACTTGCCTTCCTTCCCCAAAAATGGGAAGTAGAGAAAACATGGAAAATGAAGAAAAGTATGTACACTTGGGTAGCATCTTATGGGTTAGGGTCTAACAGGTCCCTCTGATGATCACAGAGTTGATTATGAGGTGTCCTCTGAGAGTCTAGCATGTGACCCCCACATGTGGCTTAGAGACTTTAGAGGAGCTGCTGCTGAGTCTTTCCTCTTGTGGAATTTGTACCACTTTGAAATATGTAACTTGAAACTGTAGTAAAAGACAGGATTAATATTCTCTTTGCTTCTGAATTTACAGTTGCCTGGCTGATTTCAGATACATTTTGTAGATTCTACTCTCTTTTCCATTATAAGGATATCATTAGCTTGAGTTTTCCTTATATAATTATTAACAAATGTGTGATCTGCGTATTGTTTGGTTGCTACACTCCATAATAGAAGCTTTCCGAGGGTAGTGACTATATGAATTTCTTCACCCCTGTGTTCCAATTGCTTCATACAGGGCCTGGGATCGAATAAGTCCTAAATAATACTTTTCTAACTAATAAGAAGATGGCAGTCTGAGATAAGATGTTAGTCTCAAGTCCTGGAGCAGACGTAGAGGACAGGACAGACACAAGAGTTAAGCAGGAGCTGGTAGTGGAACAGTCCCTGAGAGGAAATCTTAGGAGGGATCAGAGGGGAGTGGGTGGAAAAGATTGTTCAATAACCTGTTTTTTTAAAAAAAAATCTATGCCCAAGTTACCTAGAATGCTCTATTGTATTCAGCTCTTTCATGATGTTGTCCATGTCAATAAAATGATTTGATCACGGGACTCACAAGATATTAGGAATCTCTTGACATTTTGGTGTAGCCAGTTATAGGGGATGTTCACTTTTCTTTGACCTCAAATATGACACGTCTGTCACAAGTTTCAGTATCTCAGAGCAAAGATCATCTTAAGTATCTCAGTATGTGATATTTCAGTTCAGTTCAGTTCAGTTGCTCAGTTGTGTCCAGCTCTTTGTGACCCCATGGACTGCAGCATGCCAGGCCTCCTTGTCCATCACCAACTCCCAGAGTTTACTCACATGTCCATTAAGTGAGTGATGCCATCCAACCATCTCATCCTCTGTTGTCCCCTTCTCCTCCTGTCTTCGATCTTCCCCAGCATCAGGGTCTTTTCCAGCGAGTCAGTTCTTTGCATCAGTTGCCAAAGTATTGGAGTTTCAACTTCAGCATCAGTCCTTCCAATGAACACCCAGGACTAATTTCCTTTAGGATGGACTGGTTGGATCTCCTTGCAGTCCAAGGGACTTTCAAGAGTCTTCTCCAACACCACAGTTCAAAAGCATCAATTCTTCGGTGCTCAGCTTTCTTTATAGTCCAACTCTCACATCCATACATGATTACTGGAAAAACCATAGCCTTGACTAGACGGACCTTTGCTGGCAAAGTAATGTCTCTGCTTTTTAACATGCTATCTAGGTTGATCATAAACGTGATGTTTGACTTCCCCTGTAAAAAACATAACAAGCAGTAGTTTCATATCTTCTTGAATTCCTCTGCTAATGGGACCTGTTTGACTTTCAAAGTAGTCTATGTACTATTCTAGCATTCAGGGGAGCCATCTACATTCTCTTTGGGTTCAAAGCTGGCTCCCCAGGCTGACAGTCAACTAAACATATATATTCAGAGACCTTGTTAGAGACCTATATCCTTCAGATACACACACACACACACACACACACACACACACACACGCATGCATACAGGCCATCACTTGGCTGTTGCTAATAGAAGCTGGATGAATCATTTAATCTGCTTGATTGGATGTTAATGTAGGACACAAAGATCATCACACTTCATGCCTCCTCTATATGTCCATCTACGCGTATCTATCTTAGATCTCCTTACTGCCAAACTTCTTTTCTTTTCTTTCCAGTCCAAGGCAACAAACTCTCCTTCTCCAGACTAATGTACAGTACTAGCCACCCGATCCAGTATCCTCAGGCTCCAGTACCATGAGTTTTCTTGCCCTCTGTTGGTATAGGCCAGCTAGATCTTGCAGTTCCTTTGTGATACAGTCTCTTTTTTCATTATCTGGTCCAGTGTTTCTGACTGGGTTTATATGACTTAACTGTATGTATAGGCCCGGATTCCTAGAGCGGAGATGAAGGTAATTCATGATTATCTTCCTGAATCTACCTTATGTAGTCTTCCTGCTCTTAATGGGGGAGGGATTGGCAAATTCTGAATCATCAGAAGGTTCAGAGATATCTTGGAGGGAAAGTCCTTGGAGACATCCATCCAGCTTTCCCATTCCATATGTCAAACTCTTGGATTTTTTTCCAGTTCCAACTCCAGCCTTGGCACAACACACGTTTCTTGATTAAGCATTGAACTATCTTTGAAGTCTAGCCATTTAAAACCCTGGGTTTGATTTCGCTTTTTCTGCTTGGCCACAGCAAGAGATGAGGGTTCTTGGGAAGTACTGAAGGACTCTTTGGCTCTCATGTTTCTATGGTGTTGATTATGGTCACTTTTTTGTTATTTATCTGCAGGGATCAAAGTAATATAGTAACAACTATATAATTCTGTTATTCTTTGATTTATCAACCCCTCTTCCTTCTTACCTTTCAATACCTGAATCATTTCACTATCCAGACATTTCCCACCAGGGCTACATTATTCCAGGTCACCATCTTGAAAGCTTTTACTACTGAATTTCTCAGTTGTGCCAGGAGATGTCTATGTTTCATATAACAAAATGAATGGGAACTATCAGGCCAGTCAGATGGTAAGATTCAGTCACCACACCCTGTTTTATAGCCTCCTGTTGCTAACTACTTTGAATACTGTGTTCCCTGGCTTTTCTAGGTAGCAGATACTGAATTGGAGTTAGGAGTGCAAACATCTGGAAAAGAAAAAACGCTGAAACAGGACTGGGCAGGAATAAACCCCAACAGCCAAGGAGGCCTGGAAAAGTCTTCTGACCCCAACAGGGAGCTCTGGGTTGTCCATTGGAGTTATCCTTATGGGTCAGGGATGGATAGATCCTTGTTCAATATTCAACTCTGAGAAAAGTGTGCTCTTGGCAAACTTGACCAACAAGAGCAAAGCTAGAGGAACCACACTTCCTGATTTCAAACTATATTACAAACCATAGTAGTCCAAACAGTATGGTATTGGCATAAAAAGACACATATACAAATAGAACACAATAGAGAATCCAGAAATAAACTCATGCATATGTCATCAGTTAATTTTTAACAATGAACCAAGAATGCACAATGGGGACAGAATAGTTTCTTCAATAAATGGTATTCAGAAAACTGGATGTTCACAAGCAAAAGAGTAAAACTGGACCCTCATCTTATACTAAACTAAAAAATCAACTCAAAATAGATTATAGATTTGAATGTAAGACGTGAAAGAAAAAGCTCCTGGAAGAAAATCTAAGGGATAATCTCTTTGACATTGGTCTTGGCAATGATTTCTTGAATTTGACAACAAAAGGAAAAAAACAACAAAAGCAAAAATTAACAAGAGGGACTATATCAAAGTAAAAAACTCCACAGCAAAGGAATCATTCCATCAGCAAAATGATAGGCAGTCTATGAAATGGGAGAAGCTATTTGCAAAATAAATATCTGGTAAAGGGTTAACATTCAAAACGTATAAGGGGCTCACACAACTCAAAAGGAAAACACAACCAGCCTGATTAAAAAAATGGGCAGAGGAACTGAATAGACAATTTTCCAGAGTAGACATACAGATGACCAACAGGTACGTGAAAAGGTAGTCAGTATCACCAATCACAAGGGAACTACAAGTCAAAACCATAGTGAGACCTCTTCACACCTGTTACAATGGCTCTCATCAAAAGCAGGAGATAAGTGTTGGTGAGGATATGGAGAGAAAGGAACCCTCGAACACTGCTGGTGGGAATACAAATCAGTGCATGACTGTAGAAGGCAGTATGGAGGTGCTCAAAAAAATTACACCTGATATTAATATATGATCCAGTAATTCCACTTCTGGGTAAATATTCTAAGGAAAGGAAATCACTGTCTTAAAGAGACAGCTGCCCCATGATCATTGCAGCACTATTTACATTAGCCAACACATTGAAACAACCTAAGTGTGTCTATCAGTGGATGGATAGTTAAAGAAAACGTGATATTTACATGAAAATACATACACAATAGAACATTATTTAGCCATAAAAAAGGAAATTTTGTGACAACATAGTGGACCTCAAAGGCATTATGCTAGGTGGACTAAATCAGAGAAAGGGATATACTGTATGACCTCACTTCTATGTGGAATCTAAAATAATTAAACTTGGAGAAACAGAGAACAAATGGCGATCAGCTGAGTTTGGGAGGGGGAGTGGGGAAAATGGGTAAATGAAAAGGTACAAACTTTTAGTTATAGGATAACTATTTCTGAGGAAGTAATATATAAGCTGATGATGATATTTAACAACACTATATTATATATCTGTGAGTTGCTAAGAGAGTGAAAGTGAAAGTGTGCTCAGTCGTGCCCGACTCTTTGCGACCCCATGGACTGTAGCCTACCAGGCTCCTCTGTCCATGGGATTTTCCAGGCGACAATACTGGAGTGGTTTGCCATTTCCTTTTCCAGGGGATCTTCCCAACCCAGGGATAGAACCCAGGTCTCCCGCATTGTAGACAGACGCTTTACCGCGTGAGCCACCAGGGAAGCACTGCTAAGAGAGCACATCTTGAAAATTCTCATCAGAAGAAAGAAAATTGGGGTGATTGATTAAATTTACTGTGGTAATTATTCTGCAACATATACATGTATGAAAGCATTAAATCATGAACATTAAACTAACTCAATATTTTGTCAATTATTTCTTGATAAATTTAGATAAAACATAAAACAGCAAAAAAAAAGTATATTACCCATTACTGCTAAGATGATATGCATAAAGTATAGAAAGCATGGCTAATTGAACATACTAGGAAAATGCAGCAAGGACTGAGTAAACCTAGATCCCTATACTAGTCCTGCTTGCCATGTTCTAGGTTTTTGATAATAATAATGACAACAACAATAATAAATTTGGGCTCTATTCAGTTCATTCTCTCAGTCGTGTCCGACTCTTTGTGACCCCATGAATCGCAGCACACCAGGCCTCCCTGTCCATCACCATCTCCCGGAGTTCACTCAGATTCACGTCCATCGAGTCCGTGATGCCATCCAGCCATCTCATCCTCGGTCGTCCCCTTCTCTCCTGCCCCCAATCCCTCCCAGCATCAGAGTCTTTTCCAATGAGTCAGCTCTTCGCATGAGGTGGCCAAAGTACTGGAGTTTCAACTTTAGCATCATTCCTTCCAAAGAAATCCCAGGGTTGATCGCCTTCAGAATGGACTGGTTGGATCTCCTTGCAGTCCAAGGGACTCTCAAGAGTCTTCTCCAACACCACAGTTCAAAAGCATCAATTCTTTGGTGCTCAGCCTTCTTCACAGTCCAACTCTCACATCCATACATGACCACTGGAAAAACCATAGCCTTGACTAGACGGACCTTAGTCAGCAAAGTAATGTCTCTGCTTTTGAATATGCTATCTAGGTTGGTCATAACTTTTCTTCCAAGGAGTAAGCATCTTTTAATTTCATGGCTGCAGTCACCATCTGCAGTGATTTTGGAGCCCCAAAAAATAAAGTCTGACACTGTTTCCACTGTTTCCCCATCTATTTCCCATGAAGTGATGGGACCAGATGTCATGATCTTCGTTTTCTGAATGTTGAGCTTTAAGCCAACTTCTTTGCTCTCCTGTTTCACTTTCTTTTCTTTTCTTTTTTTTTTTCAATTAGCAATAATCGCGCCTCGGATAAACCTCATTGGCTACGATACTGCCACTGCGCAAAGCTCCTGTTTCACTTTCATCAAGAGGCTTTTTAGCTCCTCTTCACTTTCTGCCGTAAGGGTGGTATCATCTGCATATCTGAGGTTCTTGATATTTCTCCTGGCAATCTTGATTCCAGCTTGTGTTTCTTCCAGTCCAGCATTTCTCATGATGTGCTCTGCATATATTTTAACAACAATAATAATGACTTTTAGGTGTTTTTTTGTTTTGAAGTTTTATTCCAAAGTATATTGCGTGTATGACTATCAAATATTTGCATTTACTGATCTTTTCTCACTGACAAATAATCAATTTTGTAAAGATACCAGAGATATTTTGGTAGGAAAGTGTACAGTTAGCAAGGTAGAAAGTGTTCTTTCTGTTCCATAGTTACTCTCTCATTACCATGTTAAATGAAAATGTTATTAAAATATTCCCATTTCTATGTCTTTGCTTTTTATTTGCTTTGCCAGTCATTGAGAAAATATGTTAAATCTCTATTTTGATTTTTTAAAATAAATTTATTAGTATTGGTTTTGAATTATAGTTTGATATTAATCTTCCTTCCTTTGTATCCCCTTGCATGTATCTGAAATGCATTTATCTGGCCTAGTATACACACTGGAACATGTATAAATTGTGAGTCTACATCTTGATGATTTTTCACAAACTGCACATCACCTGGGTTACTATCACCTACATCAAGAAATAGAATATTTTAGTATGTCAGAAGGCCCTGGGATGGGACTCATGGGTATGAATCATGGAACTCTCATATCAGGCATCCATTCCCATGCCTGATGCTTGTGACTGGTTCAAGTGTGTGGTGTTATCCCACCATAATGAATGATATGGGAGGGATCTTTGGATTGGATTTTGTGATGAAAATTCATTTTTCTCAGTGTAACTGGTACATTTCTCACCGGATACAGATTGGATAGATTGAATCCCTAAGTGTTGTCAGCCTCATTGCTGTCAGAAGGGGTAAGCTTCCTTGAGAACAGAACAGCCTACTCTGGGAAAGCAACAATAAGAGGTAGACAAAGAGAACCTGCAATCCAGCCTCATCATCCAGTTTTAGACAAAGACCAGCCTGCAGATTCATTAATCTTTTCACTCTGCTGGACTGAGCCAATAGTCTCCTGAATTGTTTAAGCCAGTTTAGATTGATCCCAGAGTCCCCTGATTTTCAGGTATACTCAATAAGTATAATAATGCAAAATATCAAAATCTTTGTGGGAGGTGGAGCGGGAAGTCAGCCAGGCATTTTACAAACAGTCTTCCATCTACCTGTCCTAATTTATAGCTCAGCACTGCACAACTGCACCTCCATCCAGCCATTCCCTCCCCTCTGGCTCACCTGCCTTTGCTCACACCCTCCCCTCACTGCTTTCTTCTTTTCCCCTTTTAAACCTTTATTCAATCATTATTTCCACCTCCTATTGAGAGATATCATGGTGCAATTGAATCTCTTGTGTTGGGAAATGTTTATTCCTTATAGGAATATGAGGGAGTGGTGCTCCAGGTTTTGTGCTCTTGAGCTTTGTCACCTGAGGGGCCAAGTTTAAACCTCTTTAGTTATTGTGCAAAAATACAAGAAAGCATGTACAAACTGATTGCATGTTCTCCAGGGACGGGTTTTTCGGGTCATGTGATTCAATGTCATATAATGTTCTAGAATCAGTGCACTGAATCACTGAGCTGTGTTATGAGGATGTGGCTTTTAACTAGAGGCAAAACTTCTGACCATGTAGCATGAGCATTATTATATTGCAAGTTCACCCCTCCTACCTGTTTTGTTGTGGCTTCATCTTTATGTCTTCAGTTGTAGAAGATCTTTTATGATAGATTTCTGTCGTTTTCACTGATGGTTGTTTTACATGTTGTGATTTTGGTGTGCTCATGAGAGGAGGTGCGCTTAAATCCTTCTTCTCCACTATCTTGATCCTCCAGGCTCTTTTACTTGCGAGATTCAAGGTAAAAAAGAGAAGATTCTTGCTATATGCTTGTTGGTGGGTTTTTCATTTACAGTTCATCTTCTATTGATAGTTAGAGATGCTGTTGAAGTGATCTCAGTGATCAGGAATCACTGAACACAGCTGAAACATTTGAATCAGTAAACTCTTTGGTGTTGATGCTATTCAGTTTTGCTCTTTTCTTTTCAGAGAAAAAGTGTGGACAATACTTAGAGGTGTGTATTTGGAGGGCACTAATCATCAAGTCTTAGAAGATTTTCACTG
This sequence comes from Ovis canadensis, assembly GCF_042477335.2. Taxonomy (NCBI): domain Eukaryota; kingdom Metazoa; phylum Chordata; class Mammalia; order Artiodactyla; family Bovidae; genus Ovis; species Ovis canadensis. The sequence goes on from NC_091259.1 coordinate 52,452,103, forward strand.
GGAAGGAATGGGTAAATAAGTCCAACTTAGAGCTTTTTCAACTGGAAGGCTGAAATCTAGAAAGGAGAGTGATCTGCCTAAGTATTCCATGTCAGAGAGCTATTAAGACAGCATTAGGGTCTCTAAGTTATTAAGTGGAGCATCTATAGTCAGTTGCTATTTACATCATGAACATTTTGTTTATAACATGCTTTACATCAGTCCTTTAGAGGTTTTCCACTTTGTGTTGTTGTTGTTCAGTTGCCAAGTTGTGTCTGACTCTTCGTGACTCCATGAACTGCAGCACGCCAGACTTCCCTGTCTTTCCATCTCCCGGAGTTTGCCCAAGTTCATGTCCATTGCATTGGTGATGCCATCCAACCAACTCATCCTCTGTCACCCTCTTCTCCTTCTTTGTATGTTTGTTTGTATGATACTCTGAATTTTGTAGTGCTCAAAACCTATCCACTTTGAAAATTTGTAACTGAATATGCATCGTTATTTCTCTCCATTAGAAATTAAATACTTGGACTGCAGAGTCTATTTTTATTAATTTAGGAGTTTTTTGACAACAAAAATATCATTTATAGAGGTTTGATTTTAGTACATGCCTATAGCCAAACTTAGAAAGAAGTCAACTTGCCTTCTGCTGTTTGCTAATATTCTAATGACCTTTTTTAAAGACAGCATTACATGTCTTCAACTTGCTGTCTTTGTCTTCTTGGATTTCTCATCTCCCACAGTTAACTTCCATTGATTTTTACAATGTCACAGAGAACCAGATCTCCATTTTAGTGCTAAACTGTCAACAAATACATTTTGATTTGAGCAAGTCAGCCTTCCTCCTGTCTTTCTCCTGCCTTGTTGCCCTTCCACCCTTGACTGCTTATGAGGTAGTCATTCACTCTCATCCCTCATTCAGAAGTAATCTTTTCCTCCTTGAAGTATCTAATATGTTTGTTATTACCTTTTCCCCCAATACTGTTTATACTGATTTTACTTTTAATGTAGATAGAACATTCCTATAAAGTTGAGTCTGCATTATCCTAATTTTTGTTTTCATTTATTCAAGAAAAAATTGTTTTAGCATTTGTTATGCATCAGAAACTCTTGTAGGCATAGTGAGTATAAAGTATAATCTTTGCAATCCTGGGATTTATATTTAGTGAGAGAGACAGTGTGTGTTTATATATACATATATATACACAAATATATGGGTAAATACAAATCAGTAGGAGCTATTGAAGAAAATAGAGCACAGTGTGAGAGGTAGGAGTTATAAGTACTGGCTTAGGGAGTGAGACCCTATTTTCCATTTTAGGTTGTGTGGTTTGCTCTCTGTTGAACTCTGGTATTCAAGGTTTGTCTCAGAGTATACAGGCTAAAAATGGTGCTCAATCAGTGTTGAGTAATTAATGATTAATTGAACACCTTGATGAGAAATTTAATGGTGAGAAAGAGAAGAGAACGAAAGAGAGAGAGAGAAGGAAAACTCTAAATTATAAGTTTACAGTAAATAAAACGTGGGCTTTTCCTTAAATCATTATGTCTTAAGGTTCCACCAATGAGAACTGATACCACATGTTTCTCGTCTGGCAAGTCCCAATATATTTGACCTATTGGCAAAAATCAATGGGTATAAAGCCAGTTCACATAGTTACAGATCACCTCAGGTAGGAACATTTAAATTACACCTTCTTTGTGTGTTTCTACAGGGAGTTGTCACTTTTAACGAAGACAAGCACAGTCATTTTGAACTAATGAATAGTTAAAAAAAAGTGTATATCATTGTTGTTGTACCTAGACTTAGTAGAATCTTATAAAAATTTTTTGTGGGTTATCTTTTTCCATTTGTCACTTTTTGAGGCATTATTTTTAATTGAAAATGTTAATCCATTGAACTTTTATTGTGGTAAAATATATGTAATATAAGTTTTACTACTTTAAAGTGTACAATTCTGAGGTAGTAAGTACCTACTGCATTTTTATACTTATGGAAGTTCAAATTGTCTCACCTGTTCTGTTTTCAAAAATCTTTAAGTATTTCTTAGTTCAGAGTCTTTTGAATGAAATGAGGAGAGTGCTAGCCCACATTTGCTTTCTTCTTCCGGCCCTATGTTCTGATTAGCATAGCAAACATGAGCTTTATTTTTTGTGGTCTTAAATTTCATATTTACATAAAGTTGAGAAAATAGATGCTACCTTTAGCAGTGTTTTATGAATGGGATCTGAGTTATAGAATATTCCTACTTGCTTTAACACTGAATTTGATTTTCAAACTACATGGTGTTTGCAATAAAACTCTGATATTATTTTGTATGTATCAGATAAGATTTATAAGTTACAATAATCAGCCATTCTCCAAAACTGTCAAACTAGATTTCTGTCAGGATGGGCTCCTCTTTATATTTTTTGTTAAGATTGTTTGGGTTGAATGCAGATGCTGGCTCAGAACTGTTAGACTGTGACTTTGTACTTTGTAAACTATGTTCCTAAAACAGTATATGCTCCACTGTTGACATGAAAAGGCAGAACCAAAGCTCTGTGTTTGACTTCATCCTCTTGGGCTTTTCTAATTTTCCTGAACTACAGAGGCAGCTCTTTTGGGTGTTCCTGGTTGATTATCTGGTGACTCTGCTGGGAAATGCCATCATTATAGTCGTCATCTCCCTGGAACAGAGCTTCCACGTTCCCATGTACTTGTTTCTCCTGAACCTGTCTGTGGTGGAAGTGGGTTTCAGTGCAGTCATCATGCCTGAAATGCTGGTGGTCCTCTCCAGTGAAAAAACTACGATCACTTTTGCAGGCTGTTTTTCACAGATGTATTTCATTCTTCTTTTTGGGGGCACTGAATGTTTTCTCCTGGGGGCAATGGCTTATGACCGATTTGCTGCAATCTGCCATCCTCTGAGCTACCCAGTGACTATGAACAAAAGGGTTTTCATGAACTTAGTAATGTTCTCATGGGTCTCAGGGATCACTGTGGCTACTGTGCAGACCTCATGGGTTTTTAGTTTTCCCTTTTGTGGCCCCAATGAAATTAATCATCTCTTCTGTGAGACTCCCCCAGTGTTAGAACTTGCATGTGCAGACACCTTTCTGTTTGAGATCTGCGCATTCACTGGCACCATTTTGATTGTTATGGTTCCTTTCTTGTTGATATTCTTGTCCTACATTCGAATTCTCTTTGCCATCCTGAAGATGCCATCAACCACTGGGAGGCAAAAGGCCTTTTCCACCTGTGCCTCCCATCTCACATCTGTTACCCTCTTCTATGGCACAGCCAGTATGACTTACTTACAACCCAAATCTGGCTATGCCCGAGAAACCAAGAAGTTGATGTCCTTGGCTTACACGTTGCTCACACCTCTGCTGAATCCACTGATCTATAGCTTGTGGAACAGTGAGATGAAAAGAGTTTTGTTGAAAGTATGGCGAAGAAAAGTGGATTTACATACATTCCGACTATGCTGAGAATGCAGGTGATATTGATTCAGTGCCAGACTGAACATTATTTCAATTTAGTAGTGGTGAAAATAGTTTACATTTCTTGATACTAATATAATTTGTTGATTTTTCCAAGTTTAAAAATATATCAGGATCCCTCTGTTATGATAGTATGTTCACATTCATTTTCTGTAGGTGTGTAAGTTCTTTTTTATTGGCTGCTCTTCAGGGCATGTAGGATCTTAATTCCCTGACCAGGGATGGGAACCTGCATCCCTTGTGTTGGAGGCAGAGTCTTAATTACTGGACCACTGGGAAACGCCACATAGGTGCATAACTTTGATGTTGTGATATAGCAACTTATTTATCTGTTCTTTTGTCATGAATGTCCAGGTTGTTACAGGATCACTGTCATTTAGATGCAATTTAAATAAAGAACTACTTCCATTTGTTCATATGTACTGACTTTTTGTTTCTGTATGATAGATTTCTCAGACTAGGCCTGATGGGATGAAGAGTATGTGTATTTATGAATTTTAATAGCTATTGGGGAATTACTTTTCAAAATCATTGTAACTTTTCAGACTCTTCTGAAGGCTCTCTCTGCTGCTCTAACAGGGTAGGGATTCAAGAGACCAACAAATAGAGGAGATTTCAGTTTAGAGTGAAAAACCTGTTTCATGGATGAGTAAACAAAATCCAGTTATTTTGGGGAGCCAAACTGTTTCTACTTCATGAACTCCTCAGGTTATTATTCAAAACAGGATTTCCTTTGATATTTTTCCAGATATTCACCCAAGGCTGGGGACCAGAAAACTCCATGGAAACTTCCTGAAGTGTCACAATACTATTCAGTTCAGTTCAGTCGCTCAGTTGTGTCCGACTCTTTGCAATCCCATGAATCACAGCACGCCAGGCCTCCCTGTCCATCACCATCTCCCAGAGTTCACTCAGACTCACGTCCATCTAGTCCATGATGCCATCCAGCCATCTCATCCTGGGTCGTCCCCTTCTCCTCCTGCCCCCAATCCCTCCCAGCATCAGAGTCTTTTCCAATGAGTCAACTCTTTGCATGAGGTGGCCAAAGTACTGGAGCTTCAGCTTTAGCATCATTCCTTCCAAAGAAATCCCACGGTTGATCTCCTTCAGGATGGACTAGTTGGATCTCCTTGCAGTCCAAGGGACCTTCAAGAGTCTTCTCCAACACCACAGTTCAAAGGCATCAATTCTTTGGCGCTCAGCCTTCTTCACAGTCCAACTCTCACATCCATACATGACCACTGGAAAAACCATAGCCTTGACTGGATGGACCTTAGTCGGCAAAGTAATGTCTCTGCTTTTGAATATACTATCTAGGTTGGTCACAACTTTTCTTCCAAGGAGTAAGCATCTTTTAATTTCATGGCTGCAATCACCATCTGCAGTGATTTTGGAGCCCAAAAAAATAAAGTCTGACACTGTTTCCACTGTTTCCCCATCTATTTCCCATGAAGTGATGGGACAAGATGCCATGATCTTCGTTTTCTGAATGTTGAGCTTTAAGCCAACTTTTTTACTCTCCTCTTTCACTGTCATCAAGAGGCTTTTTAGCTCCTCTTCACTTTCTGCCATAAGGGTGGTGTCATCAGCATATCTGAGGTTATTGATATTTCTCCCAGCAATCTTGATTCCAGCTTGTGTTTCTTCCAGTCCAGCGTTTCTCATGATATACTCTGCACAGAAGTTAAACAAGCCGGGTGACAATATACAGCCTTAACGTACTCCTTTTCCTATTTGGAACCAGTCTGTTGTTCCATGTCCAGTCCTAACTGTTGCTTCCTGACGTGTATACAGATTTCTCAAGAGGCAGGTTAGGTGGTCTGGTATTCCCATCTCTTTCAGAATGTTCCACAGTTTATTGTGATCCACACAGTCAAAGGCTTTGGCATATTCAATAAAGCAGAAATAGCCTGACAGAATGTGGTCCACTGGAGAAGGGAATGGCAAGCCACTTCAGTATTCTTGCCTTGAGAACACCATGAACAGTAGGAAAAGGCAAAATGATAGGATACCAAAAGAGGAACTCCCCAGGTCATTAGGTGCCCAATATGCTACTGGAGATCAGTGGAGAAATAACTCCAGAAAGAATGAAGGGATGGAACCAAAGCAAAAACAATACCCAGTTGTGGATGTGACTGGTGATAGAAGCAAGATCCGATGCTATAAAGAGCAATATTGCATAGGAACCTGGAATGTCAGGTCCATGAATCAAGGCAAATTGGAAGTGGTCAAACAGGAGATGGCAAGAGTGAACATCAACATTCTAGGAAACAGCAAACTAAAATGGACTGGAATGGGTGAATTTAACTCAGATGACCATTATATCTACTACTGCAGGCAGGAATCCCTCAGAAGAAATGGAGTAGCTATCATGGTCACAAAAGAGTCCGAAATGCAGTACTTGGATGCAATCTCAAAAACGACAGAATGATCTGTTTGTCTCCAAGCAAACCATTCAATATCACAGTTATCAAAGTCTATGCCCCAACCAGTAGCACTGAAGAAACTGAAGTTGAATGGTTTTATGAAGACCTACAAGATCTTTTAGAACTAACACCCCAAAAATATGTCCTTTTCATTATAGGGGACTGGAATGCAAAAGTAGGAAGTCAAGAAACACCTGGAGTAACAGGCAAATTTGGCCTTGGAATGCGGAATGAAGCAGGGCAAAGACTAATAGAGTTTTGCCAAGAAAATGCACTGGTCATAGCAAACACCCTCTTCCAACAACACAAGAGAAGACTACACATGGACATCACCAGATGGTCAACACTGAAATCAGATTGATTTTATTCTTTGCAGCCAAAGATGGAGAAGCTCTATACAGTCAACAAAAACAAGACTGGGAGCTGACTGTGGCTCAGATCATGAACTCCTTATTGCCAAATTCAGACTTAAATTTAAGAATGTAGGGAAAACCACTAGGTCATTCAGGTATGACCTAAATCAAATCCCTTATGATTATACAGTGGAAGTGAGAGATTTAAGGGTCTAGATCTGATAGATAGAGTGCCTGATGAACTATGGAATGAGGTTCGTGACATTGTACAGGAGACAGGGATCAAGACTATCCCCATGGAAAAGAAATGCAAAAAAGCAAAATGGCTGTCTGGGGAGGCCTTACAAATAGCTGTGAAAGGAAGAGAGGCAAAAAGCAAAGGAGAAAAGGAAAGATATAAGCATCTGAATGCAGAGTTCCAGAGAATAGCAAGAAGAGAGAAGAAAGCCTTCTTCAGCGATCAATGCAAAGAAATAGAGGAAAAGAACAGAATGGGAAAGGCTAGAGATCTCTTCAAGAAAATTAGAGATACTAAGGGAACACAATACTATTAGTATATATTTTTTCACTTATAGACCACTGCTTTTAGAGACTTTTGTTAATTTCCCTTTCTAAGTTCAAATTGCCCCCAGACACTTTGTTTATATAGATACAACAGTTTTTTGTTTTTTATTGTGAGAAAATCAATGAATAGCCATCTAGGTATATTTTCTATTGTCCTTGAGTCACATCATTAACAATGTGATCTTCTCCAGAATAATTTCTTATTCTTGCAACATTTGGAACATTTAATGCTTGCTTCTTGTCTTAACATTGCTGTTTAAAAGTAGCTGTTTGTTGAACCACTCTCCCATGAGGTTGTACTGTCCTTATTTTTTGCACCAGGGATAGTATTAAAGGGGTCTAACATTATTTCCATTGTCATTCATTTCTTGAATTTTACATCAAAATAAAAAATAACAAAAGCAAAATTTAGCCAGCAGGACTATATCAAACTAAGAAACTTCTGCACAGCAAAGGAATCCATCAACAAAATGATAGGCAGCCTACAGAATGGGAGAAAATAGTTGCAAATCATACATCTAGAAAAGGGTTAACATGTAAAATATACAAAAAGCTCACACAACTCAACAGGGAAATACAATCAATCTGATTAAAAAATGGGCAGAAGAACTGAAGAGATAATTTTCCAAAAAAGACATACAGATAGCCAACAGGTACATGAAAAGGGAGTCAATATCAGTAATCACAAGGGAACTACAAATCAAAATCATGAGATCACTTCACACCTGTTGTAGCGGCTCTTATCAAAAAGGCAAGAGATAAGTGTTGATGAGGATTGGAGTGGTGTTGGAGAAGACTCTTGAGAGTCCCTTGGACTGCAAGGAGATCCAACTAGTCCATTCTGAAGGAGATCAACCCTGGGATTTCTTTGGAAGGAATGATGTTAAGCTGAATCTCCAGTACTTTGGCCACCTCATGTGAAGAGTTGACTCATTGGAAAAGACTCTGATGCTGGGAAGGATTGGGGGCAGGAGGAGAAGGGGACGACCCAGGATGAGATGGCTGGATGGCATCACGGACTCAATGGACGTGAGTCTGAGTGAATTCTGGGAGATGGTGATGGACAGGGAGGCCTGTTGTGCTGCAATTCATGGGGTTGCGAAGAGTCGGACACGACTGAGTGACTGAACTGAACTGAACTGTGCACTGTCGGTGGGAATATAAATTGATGCATGGCTATGGAAAACATAGCCATGTTATGTGTGGAGTTATGTCAGATAATTGCTCCTAGTATTAAAATGTGTGCATGCATGCTAAGTCACTTCAGTTGTGTCTGTCTCTGTGCGACCCTATGGACTGAAGCTGTCAGGCTTCTCTGTCCATGGGATTCTACAGGCAAGAATACTGGAGTGGGTTTCCATGCCCTCCTCCAGGGGATCTTCCCGACCCAAGGATCAAATCCTCATCTCTTTATGTCTCTTGCATTGGCAGGTGGGTTCTTTACCACTAGCGCCACCTGGGAAGCCCAGCATTAACATATGACTTAGAAATTCCACTAATGAGTATATATTGTAAGGGAAGAAAAATCATTTTCTCAAAGAGATAGCTGCCCTATGATCACTGCAGCACTATTTACATTAGCCAAGATGTTGAAACAACCTAAGTGTATCTATCAAAAGTTATAAAAAATGAGATATATACATCAGTTCAGTTCAGTTCAGTCACTCAGTCGTGTCCGACTCTTTGCGACCCCATGAAGCGCAGCACGCCAGGCCTCCCTGTCCATCACCAACTCCGGGAGTTCACTCAGACTCACGTCTGAGTCAGTGATGTCATCCAGCCATCTCATCCTGGGTCGTCCCCTTCTCCTCCTGCCCCCAATCCCTCCCAGCATCAGAGTCTTTTCCAATGAGTCAACTCTTCTCATGAGGTGGCCAAAGTACTGGAGTTTCAGCTTCAGCATCATTCCTTCCAAAGAAATCTCCTTCAGGGCTGATCTCTTTCAGAATGGACTGGTTGGATCTCCTTGCAGTCCAAGGGACTCTCAAGAGTCTTCTCCAACGCCACAGTTCAAAGGCATCAATTCTTCGGCACTCAGCCTTCTTCACAGTCCAACTCTCACATCCATACATGACCACTGGAAAAACCATAGCCTTGACTAGATGGACCTTAGTCGGCAAAGTAATGTCTCTGCTTTTGAATATGCTATCTAGGTTGGTCATAACTTTTCTTCCAAGGAGTAAGTGTCTTTTAATTTCATGGCTGCAATCACCATCTGCAGTGATTTTGGAGCCCAAAAAAATAAAGTCAGCCACTGTTTCCCCATCTATTTCCCATGAAATGATGGGACCAGATGCCATGATCTTCGTTTTCTGAATGTTGAGCTTTAAGCCAACTTTTTTCACTCTCCTCTTTCACTGTCATCAAGAGGCTTTTTAGCTCCTCTTCACTTTCTGCCATAAGGGTGGTGTCATCTGCATATCTGAGGTTATTGATATTTCTCCCAGCAATCTTGATTCCAGCTTGTGTTTCTTCCAGTCCAGCATTTCTCATGATGTACTCTGCATAGAAGTTAAATAAGCAGGGTGACAATATACAGCCTTGATGTACTCCTTTTCCTATTTGGAATGACTCTGTTGTTCCATGTTCAGTTCTAACTGTTGCTTCCTGACCTGCATACAGGTTTCTCAAGAGGCAGGTCAGGTGGTCTGGTATTCTCATCTCTTTCAGAATGTTCCACAGTTTATTGTGATCCACACAGTCAAAGGCTTTGGCATAGTCAATAAAGCAGAAATAAATGTTTTTCTGGAACTCTCTTGCTTTTTCCATGATCCAGCGGATGTTGGCAATTTGATCTCTGGTTCCTCTGCCTTTTCTAAAACCAGCTTGAACATCAGGAAATTCACGGTTCACGTATTGCTGAAGCCTGGCTTGGAGAATTTTGAGCATTACTTTACTAGCGTGTGAGATGAGTGCAATTGTGCAGTAGTTTGAACATTCTTTGGCATTGCCTTTCTTTGGGATTGGAATGAAAACAGACCTTTTCCAGTCCTGTGGCCACTGCTGAGTTTTCCAAATTTGCTGGCATATTGAGTGCAGCACTTTCACAGCATCATCTTTCAGGATTTGAAATAGCTCCACTGGAATTCTATCACCTCCACTAGCTTTGTTCGTAGTGATGCTTTCTAAGGCCCACTTGACTTCACATTCCAGGATGTCTGGCTCTAGATGAGTGATCACACCATCGTGATTATCCAGGTTATGAAGATCTTTTTTGTACAGTTCTGTGTATTCTTGCTACTGCTTCTGCTTCTGTTAGGTCCATACTGTTTCTGTCCTTTATCGAGCCCATCTTTGCATGAAATGTTCCCTTGGTATCTCTAATTTTCTTGAAGAGATCTCTAGTCTTTCCCATTCTGTTCTTTTCCTCTATTTCTTTGCATTGATCACTGAAGAAGGCTTTCTTATCTCTTCTTGCTATTCTCTGGAACTCTGCATTCAGATGCTTATATCTTTCCTTTTCTCCTTTGCTTTTCACCTCTCTTCTTTTCACAGCTATTTGTAAGGCCTCCCCAGAGAGCCATTTTTCTTTTTTGCATTTCTTTTCCATAGGGATGATCTTGATCCCTGTCTCCTGTACAATGTCATGAACCTCATTCCATAGTTCACCAGGCACTCTATCTATCAGATCTAGTCCCTTAAATCTATTTCTCACTTTCACTGTATAATGATAAGGGATTTTATTTAGGTCATACCTGAATGGTCTAGCGGTTTTCCCTACTTTCTTCAATTTAAGTCTGAATTTGGTAATATACATATCACATACGTATGTACATATATACTGGAACATTGTTTAGCCATAAAAAGAAGGAAATCCTGTCATTTGTGACAACATGGATGGACCTCAAGGGCATTATCCTGAGTGAAATAAGTCAGACAGATAAAGACAAATACTGTATGATTTCAATTCTATGTGGAACCTAAAATAACCGAAAAAAGAAACAGAGGACAGATAATGATTGGCAGAGTTGAGTGATGGGGAGGGAGATAAATGGGTGAAGGCTGTGAAAAAGTACAAACGTCCAGTTATGAGGCAAATAAAGTCTGGGGAAGTAACATACAGTATGGTGACTGCAGTTAATAATATTGTATTGTATATTGTAAGTCACTAAGAGACGACATTTTATAAGGAAAAAAAATTTGTAACTCTGTGAGGTGATCAACCAAACTTTCAGTGGTAACTGTTTTGCAATATATACATGTATGAAAGCATTAAGCTGTAGACCTTAAACCAGTACAGTTGTCATTGTTCAGTTGCTCAGTTGTGTCCAACTCTGTGATACCATGGACTGCAGCACCCCAGACTTCCCTGTCCTTCACCATCTCTGGAGCTTGCTCAAACTCATGTCCATTGAGTCAGTGATGCCATCCAAGCATCTCATCCTCTGTTGTCCCCTTCTTCTCCTGCCTTCAATCTTTACCAACATTAAGGTCTTTTCCAGTGAGTCAGCGCTTTGCATCAGGTGGCCAAATTATTGGGTCTTTAGCTTCAGCATCAGTCTCTCCAGTGAATATTCAGGATTGATTTCCTTTAAGATTAACTGGTTTGATCTTGCAGTCCAATAGACTCTCAAGAGTCTTCTCCAACATCACAATTCAAAGACATCAATTCTTTAGTGCTCAGCCTTCTTGATGGTCCAACTCTCACATCCATACATGACTATTGGAAAGACCATAGCTTTGACTATACGGACTTTTGTTAGCGAAATAATGTCTCTGCTTTTTAATATGCTATCTAGGTTTGTCACAGCTGTCCTTCCAAGGAGCAAGCGTCTTTTAGTTTCATGGATGCAGTCACCATCTGCAGTGATTTCTGAGCCCATGAAAATAAAGTCTGTCACTGTTTCCATTGTTTCCTCTTCTATTTGCAATGAAATGATGGGACTGGATGCCATGATCTTAATTTTTTGAATGCTGAGTTTTAAGCCAGCTTTTCCCTCTCCTTTTCACCTTCATCAATAGACTCTTTAGTTCCTCTCTGCTTTCTGCCATAAGGGTGGTGTCATCTGCATATCTGAGGTTACTGATATTTCTCCTGGAAGTCTTGATTCCAGCTTGTGATTTATCCAGCCCAGCATTTCTCATGATGTACTCTGCATATAAGTTAAATAAGCAAAGTGACAATATACAGCTTTGATGTACACCTTTCCCAGTTTTGAACCAGCCCATTGTTCCATGGACTGGTTCTGTTGCTTCTTGATGGGCATACAGATTTGTAGGAAGCAGGTAAGGTGGTCTGGAATTCCCATCTCTTGAAGAGTTTTCCACAGTTTGTTGTGATCCACACAGTCAAAGGCTTTAGTGTAGTCAGTGAAGGATAAGTAGATGTTCTTTTGGAATTCTCTTGCTTTTTCTATGATCCAATGGGTGTTGGATCTCTGATTTGATCTCTGATTCTTCTGCCTTTTCTAAATCCAGCTTGAACATGTGGAAGTTCTTGATTTATGTATTGTTGAAGCTTGGCTTGGAGAATTTTGAGCATTACTTTGCTAACGTGTAAAATGAGTGCAATTGTGTGATAGCTGGAACATTCTTTGGCATTGCCCATCTATGGGATAAGAGTGAAAACTGACTTTTTCCAGTCCTGTGGCCACTGCTGAATTTTCCAAATTTGCTGGCATGTTGACTGCAGCACTTTCACAGCATCAGCTTTTAGGATTTGAAATAACTCAGCTGAAATACTATCACCTCCACTAGCTTTGCTTGTAGTGATACTTCCTAAGGCCCACTCGACTTCCCATTCCAGGATGTCTGGCTCTAGGTGAGTGATCACACCATTGTGGTTATATGGGTCATTAAGATATTTTTTTGTATATCTTCCCTGGTGGCTCAGACAGTAAAGTGTCTGCCTGCAATGCAGGAGACCTGGGTTCAACCCCTGGGTTTGGAAGATCTCCTGGATAGTTTTTCTTAATGTGTATTCTTGCCGCCTCTTCTCCAGGAAATGGCATGTACACCTAGCAAAGGGTATAACTCGTAGCCTTACATCTTGATGAAATCTCAAAACTGCACATCTGTTACCATCCATCAACTACATCAAGAAATAGGACATTTCAGCATTCATAAGGACCCTGTGATGGGATTGCTGGGGTGAAAAGTGAAAGTGAAGTCTCTCAGTCATGTCTGACTCTTTGCGACCTCATGGACTATAGCCTACCAGGCTTCTCAGTCCATGGAATTTTCCAGGCAAGAGTACTGGAGTGGGTTGCCACTCCAGGGGATCTTCCCAACTCAGGGATTGAACCCGGGTCTCCCACATTGAATACAGACGCATTACCATCTGAGCCACCAGGGAAATATGACATTTCAGCATTTATAAGGACCCTGTGATGGGATTGCTGGGGTATGAATCATCAAAAGTACACAAACAGGCTTCCCCACATCTGGTGCATGTGATTGGTATATGCAAGGGGTGTTATCCCACCATGGTGAATGATATAGGAGGGGTTTGTATTGGATTTTGTGATGAAAATCCCCTTTACTCAGGATAAGTGGTACATTTCCCACTGGACACAGATTAGATAGAATGAATCCCTAAGTGTTGTTGGCAACCTCATTGCTGCCAGGAAGGCTGAACTTCCTTAAAAATGAAACAGTCTACACCAGGAAGGAAGAAATAAAAGTAGACAAATGGAACCCGCATTCCAGCCTCATTGTCCAGTTCTGGACAAAGTCCAGCCTGTAGATTCATTCATCTCTTCATACTTTTGGGCCAATGACCTTTTTAATTGTACAAGAGAGTTTACACTTATCTTTGAGCCCCTTGATTTTCACAAATACCCAATGAGATCAATAATTTATGATTTTACAGAGAAGGTAATATAATCAGGGAAGTTAAAATATTTGCTCAAAATATACTAGCAAGTACAGATATTTTGATTCTCAGTTTAAAAGTTCTATCTGAAATCATATGCAATGACATTTTTCTCAAAAATTTTCAGTGGCTTGAAGGCAGTGGCAACCCACTCCAGTATTCTTGCCTGGAGAATCCCATGGATGGAAGAGCCTGCTGGGCTGCAGTCCATGGGGTTGCAAAGAGTTGGACTTGACTGAGCAACATCACTTTCACTTTCACATATTTCCTGTACAAATGATCAAGAGTTGTTTATTGGGAGGATGGGAGGATATCCAGGCTTTTTACAATGAGATATCCATCTATCTGCCTTAACTGGTTTCCCACCCCTGCATAAATTATACATTCCATCCAGTCATTCCTCCCCCTCTTGCTCATCTGCCCTTGCTCACACCTTTTCCCCATTGCTCTCTTCCTTTCCCATTTACAACCTATGTTAAGTCATGGTTTCTACTTCTATCGAGAGATGTCATGGTGACATCGAGTCTCTTGTGTGAAAGTGAAGTCGCTCAGTCATGTCCGACTCTTTGCAACCCCGTTGACTGTAGCCCACCTGGCTCCTCTGCCCATGGGATTCTCCAGGCAAGAGTACTGGAGTGGGTTGCCATTTCTTTCTCCAGGGGATCTTTCCGACCCAGGGATCGAGCCCAGGTCTCCCACATTGCAGGCAGATGCTTTAACCGCTGAGCCACCACGGAGTCTCTTGTGTGAGGAGGTATTTATTCCCTGTAGGAATATGAGGGAGTGGTGCTCTAGGTTAATCCTCTTGAGTTTTCTCACCTGAGGGCCCAAGTTCAAGCCTCTGTAGTTATTGTGCAAATATAAGAAAGCATGTATAAAGTGATTCCGAATTCTCCAAGGATGGGTTCTCTGTGGCATGTGATTCAATATTATAATGTTCTAGAAACAGTGCACTGAATCATTGAGTTGTGTTTATGAGAAGGTGGCTTTTGGCTAGAGGTGAAACTTCTGACAAAGCACTATAAACCTTAAACTGACAGATTCAATACGTAAGAAAGTGAAGGTTCAGGTGTGTGCTTGTTGGTGGGTTTTCCGTTTGCAGTTCATCTTCCGCTGATAGTTGGAGATACTGTTGAAGTATTGTCTCAGTGTTTAGGAATCACCAGACACAGATTATATATTTAAGTCAGTTGATGTTGATGCTCATCAATTTTTTTTTTCTTTTCAGAGAAAATTTCTGAGCAATAATTAGAGGTAAAGTATTTTGCATGCTGCTGCTGCTAAGTCACTTCAGTCATGTCCGACTCTGTGTGACCCCCATAGATGGCGGCTCACCAGGCTCCCCTGTCCCTATTCTCCAGGCAAGAACACTGGAGTGGGTTGCCATTTCCTTCTCCAATGCGTGAAAGTGAAAAGTGAAAGTGAAGTGGCTCAGTCGTGTCTGACCCTCAGTGATCCCATGGACTGCAGCCTTCCAGGCTCCTCCGTCCATGGGATTTTCCAGGCAGGAGTACTGGAGTGGGGTGCCATTGCCTTCTCTGATTTTGCATGCAGTAGTAATCAAATTTTAAAGACTGTCACTGCAAGGAACTTGGTAAATAAGTCCAACCCACCCCTTTTCAACTGGAAGGCTGAGATCCAGAGAGGAGTGTGCTACCTAAGTATTCCATGTCAGAGAGTTATCAAGACAGTGTTAGGGTTTTCTAAGTTATATAGAAAAGATAGATTGGCCATGGTCTGTTGCTCTTTCCACCATGAACATTTTGTTTATATACACTTTTAATCAGTCCTTTGAAGGTTTTCTACTTTGTTTATATGATTCTGTAAACTTTTTAATTTAAAAAATCTATTTACTTATAAAATTTATAGCTGAATAGTTATTGTTCTTTCTCCCCATTAGAAATGAGTTTAAATATGTGATCCTGTAGTGTCTATTTGTAAATGTAGGAGATTTTTGACACCCAAAATATAATTATTATGGTTAATACAGACATCTGATTTTTTTAAAGTTTAATTTTTTTAATTGGTGGAAGGTTGCCTTACAATTTTGTGTTGATTTCTGCTATGCAACAATGCGAATCAGTCATAATTTTATATATATATATATATATATATATATATATATATATTTGATTTTGACATGTGACTGTGGCTGAACTCAGAAATAGGTGAACTTGCCTCCTGCTGGCTGCTAATATGCTATGATCTGTACTCAGCGTCATTTAGTGTCTTCAGCTTGTTGTATCTTTCAGTTTTCTTCTTGGGCTCCTCATCTTCCAGTTAACTGGTGCCGGCGACGGAATGAAACACCAACACTGCAGAGTGGTTTAAATCTTTATATTTTAACACTTGCTTCTTACAGCTGCTTTATTTTATATCCCTTGCACAACAACCTATAGGGCAAGTTGCCAAGCACTATGATTTAGAGACTATACAGTGCGCAGGCGCAGGGCGAGATAACCTTTACCTTGACTTATTTACTGCAGCTAAGACTTTGTTTGGGGGAACTTCCTTATCAACTTAGAATCTGTTTTGTCCCAGGGTCTGTTCCTTTTGAGGAATCAGAGAAACATCTTTGTGTGCAAGCAATGTTCTTTTCCCATGGGAACAAACAGGATTCTTAGCTGAACATCTCGTTTGCAAGAATGTTCAGCCCTGGTTGAGAGTCTCGTTTGCAAGCACTTCTCAACCTTCCTTAAACCTAGTTCCCTACACTGGGCAGAACATCTCGTTTGCAAGAATGTTCAGCCCTGGTTGAGAGTCTCGTTTGCAAGCATGTCTCAACCTTCTTTATACCTTGTTCCCTACAACTGGTTTTCAAAACATCACACAAAGCTAGCAGGACTTCATTCTAGTGCAAGTTGTCATCAAATACACTTTGACTTGAGCAAGCCAGCCTTCCTCCCCTCTCCTTCCAGTCTAATTACCCTTCTACCCCCTACTTCTTATGATGTAGTTCACCTTCATCCTTCATTTAGAAATAATCTTTCTCTCAATGAAATGTCTGAACCCCTTGTTTCCCAATAGTATTTATATTGATTTTACTTTTCATGTAAAGATAACATTTCTTAAAGGTAGAGTCTGCATTTTCCATTTATTCAAGAAAAAATTGACTTAGTATTTGTTATGAGTCAAAGACTGTTGTAGGCATTGTGAATATAAAACATAATCTTTCTTGTCCTGGAGTTTATGTTTAGTGAAAGAGTTAGTTTATATATAAAAAAAAATACATAGAATATCAGTAGGAGATAATGAAAAAACAGAGCACAGTATGAGAGGTAGGAGTTAGAAGTACTGGGTTAGGGAGTGAAATCCTATTTCCCATTTTAGACTGTGAGGTTTGCTTTCTATTGAACTCTGGTAGGTGCTCAACCAGTGTTTATTTATTAATTAATGATTAATTGTACAATTTGATGAAAATTTAATAGGGAGAAAGAAGAGAGGAAGGAAGAGGGAAAGAAGGGATTCATTAAAATTAAAAGTATAAAATTCCTACAACATGGGATTTTTCTTAAATCATCAGGGTCATAAGGATACACCATGGAGAAATGAACCTCCAAACTTCTCATCTGGGCAAATCCCAATGTATTTGGCTAGGAAGAGTCTGAGCAAAAATCTGTAACTCTAAAATTAATTTACATAGTTTTCAGATCACCTAAGACAGAAACATCTAAAGCAAACCCTCTTTGTGTGTTTCTGCAGATTGTTGTCACTTTTAATCAAGCCACACACAGTGATTTTGAACTAACGAGTATTCATAACAGTTACATATTTTCTTTGTTGTACTTTGAATTATTAGGTTTTTTATCAAAATTTTCTGGGTATCTTTCTCCATTTGTCTCTTTTTGATACTTTTATTTTTAAAATTTAAAAACTTTAATCTATTAATTTTTATATTGTGTTAAAATATCCATTACATAAAATTTACCATTTTTAGGTGCACTTTTCTCTAGTAGTATCTATTGAATTTTTATACTTGTGGAAACTCAAATTGTGTTATCTGTTCCATTTAAAAAATCTTTAAATATTTCTTAGTCCAGAGACTTTTGAATGAAATGAGGAGAGCGCTAACCCACATTTGCTTTCCTCTTATGTCTGTACTTTCTAATAAGAAAATGTGAGCCCAGATACTTTATTTTTTGTGGTCTTTAATTTCATACTTACATAAAATTGGGAGTATAGTTGATAACTTGATCAATGTTACACGAAAGGGGTCTAAGTTACAAAATATTCCTATTTGCTTTAACACTAAATCAGATTTTTAAACTACTTAGTATTCAATTTGTCATAAAAGTTTGATGCTATTTTTTGGTATTATTTTGCATATATCAGACAAGATTTAAAAGTTACAATAATTGGCTGCTCTCCAAAATTGTTTGTCATGGCCTTTGTAGACTGGGACCTGGGGACTGGAGTTGGTGAGAGGAGGGACGCAGGGGGCCCAAGTCTCCAGTGAAACAAGGGTGCTTTATTTGTAGAAACACACATTAATATATATTCATACAAGGCAGATTTAAGCAGTAAAAAAAAAAAAACTGAGCGAAAACAAAGCCAAGCAAATAACAGTCTTCAAAGGGCCAGAAAGCATTCCATATCCTGAGTAAGAGGGACATAACTGAATAGATTACATTTAAGCAAGGTCACTGAAGGAGGTCACTGAAGGGGGTCCCTGAAGGGGTCACTGAAGGGGGTCGCTGAAGGGGATCACTGAAGGGAATCCAAGCAGGTGCCCCTTCTTATGGTCTCAGTCCCGAGAACTGCATGCAGCTCTGCTTGCTCCTGTTTTCCAGGAACTAATAAGGAATAGAGAATCCTTGAGAAACAGCACACAAAAGAAAAGAATAACATATTGGATTCCTTAAAGCTGAACATCCCCTGACAATTGTTAAGCTAAATTTCTATCAGGATGAGCTCCTCTTTATATCTTCTGCCCAGATTGGTTTGGTTTAAGCTATTGGACTGTGACTTTGTACTTTCCAAGCCATGTTCATAAGAACAACATATGCTTCACTGTTGACATGAAAATACAAAACCAAAGCTCTGTGGTTGAATTCATCCTCTTGGGCTTTTCTAACTTCCCTGAACTCCAAGAGCAGCTCTTTGTGGTTTTCTTGGCGGTTTACCTGGTGACTCTGATGGGAAATGCCATCATCATAGTTGTTATCTCCCTGGAACAGAGCCTGCATGTCCCCTTGTATCTGTTCCTCCAGAATTTGTCTGTGGTGGATATGGGTATCAGTGTGGTCATTATGCCTGTTGTGCTGGTGATCCTTTCCACTGAGAAGATGAGGATTTCTACAGTGGGCTGTTTCGCACAAATGTACTTCATTCTTCTTTTTGGTGTGACTGAATGTTTTCTTCTGGGGGTAATGGCTTATGACCGATTTGCTGCAATCTGCTCTCCTCTGAGCTACCCAATGATTATGAACAAAATGGTTTTTGTGAAATTAGTTACATTCTCATGGGTCTCAGGGATCACAGTGGCTACTGTGCAGACCACATGGGTGTTTAATTTTCCCTTTTGTGGCGACAATGAAATTAATCATCTCTTCTGTGAGACTCCCCCAGTGTTAGAGCTTGCTTGTGCAGACACCTTTTTGTTTGAGATCTCTGCATTCACTGGCACCATTTTGATTGTTATGGTTCCTTTCTTGTTGATACTCTTGTCCTACATTCGAATTCTCTTTGCCATCCTGAAGATGCCATCAACCACTGGGAGGCAAAAAGTCTTTTCCACCTGTGCCTCCCATCTCACATCTGTTACCCTCTTCTATGGCACAGCCAGTATGACTTACTTACAACCCAAATCTGGCTACTCCCCAGAAACCAAGAAGCTGATGTCCTTGGCTTACTCTCTTCTTACACCTCTGCTGAATCCACTGATATACAGCTTGCGCAACAGTGAGATGAAAAGAGCTTTGATGAAATTATGGAGAAGAAAAGTGAATTTACATACATTCTGAGTGTGTTGAGAAACCGTGTGATATTTGGTCTTGTCTGACTGTACTGTACTTAAATTTACTTATGGTGAAAATAGTTTACATTACTTTCTATGAACATATCAATCTGTTGAGTTCTCCAAGTTTGAAAATATATTAAGGAAACATATCTGTTTAGATAGTGTATTCACATTCATTTTTCATAGATGTATAACTTTGATGACATATTATATAACAATTTATTTATCATTTCCTCTATTGTGAACATCCATGTTGTTACTGGACTACTGTCATTAAGATAAAACTTTAATAAAAAACTTGATCCATATGTTCATATGTATTGACATTTTATTTCTGTATGATAGATTCCTTAAACTAAGCTTGAGGGGATGAAGAATGTGTGTAGTTATAGATTTTAACAGCTGTTACAGAATAACTTTTCAAAATCTTTGTAACTCCTTTTGACTGTTCTGAAGTCCCACTCTGGTGAACTACTGAAATAGAACTTCAGGAGACCAACAAACAGATGAGATTTAATCTCTAGAGTGAAAAGCTATCCCATGAACATGTAAAGAAAGTTGAATTATCCTGGGAGACCAAACTGTTCTACTTAAGGGAATCACACAGGTTATAATTCAAAACAGAATTTCTCTTGTTTCTGTTCTACATATTTATCCAATGTTGGTGACTAGAGAACTCCATGGAAACTTCCTAAAGTCTTATATCTTTTTCACTTGTAGACTGCAGTTTTTAAGACATTTGCTAAATTTCCCTTTGTTGGCCTAAAATGCCCCCAATTCTTTTCTTGTAAACAATAGATAATTTTTTTTTTCCTGTGGGAACCAATATGGTAAATAAATGAGCATATTTTCTATGGTTGCTGAGGCAGACCATAACTTGTGACCTTTCCAGCATGATTAATTTCTCATTTTGCAACACTTGGGAGATTTAATGCTTGCTTCTAATTTTAATGTTGCTACTGAGTTGGACAGGACTTTGTGACTAAACAACTGTGAACAGAGAAGGACCCTTTCATTGAATTGTGTTATAGGAGCTCCTACTGTCCTTAGTTTCTGCTCCAGAGATATTAGTAAATAGGCAAAACATCCTTTGTATTAAAATTTTTTTTTAATTTTGGCAGAAAACAGTCTTTATGGACAACTATTTCTGCCAAAAATGAGTTGTGGAGATAGAAACCTGATTGTGTTTTTTAAAAAGGATCCCTGTGATGGGATTGATCGGGTATGAATCATTCAAAGTACTTATTAAGCAGGCCTCCCTATGCCTGGTGAACTTGACACATTTGTGCTTGGGGTGTTATCCCACCATAAAGAATGATATGAGAGGGATCCTTGAATTGGGTTCTGTGATGAAAATCCCTTCTTATCAGCATAAGTGGTACATTTCCCACTGGACACAGATTAGATTGAATGAATTTCAAAGTGTTGTTGGCAAATTCATTGCTGCTAAGAGGGGTAAGCTTCCTTAGAGAATGGAGCAAACTGCTTAAGAAAAGCAGCAATAAGAAGTATACAACACACACACACACACACACACACACACACACACACATAAGAAGTACACAGAGGGAACCTTCATTCTGGCCTCATCATCTGGTTCTGGACAAAGCCCAGCCTGCAGATTCATTCATCTCTTTACTCTTTTGCAGCTGAGCCAGTGGTCTCATTGTTCAAGACAGTTTAGACCCTTGGTTTTCACAAATACTCAGTGAGATCAATAATTTATGATTATTTTACAGAGAAAATAATGGAATTTGGGAGGTTAAAGTATTTGCTTAAATTATACAAACAAGTCTAGGCCTTTTGATTTCCAGTTTAAAAGGTCTGTTTGAAATCATTTGTAACTGATATTTTTCTAGACAATTTAAAGTGGCTGTACATTTCTAGTACATATGATCAAAAATTCTTCATTGAAAGGGTGGGTGGGAGGGTATCCAGGGTTTTTACATAGAAGCTTCCATCTTCTTGATCTAGCTTGTATTAAACCCTGCACAAACTGTTGTTCTACCCAATCATTCCTCATCCTCTGGCTCACCTGCCTTTGCACATGCCCTCATCCCACCAGTCTCTTCTTTCCCCAGTTAAAACCTTTATTTAGTCTTTGTTTCTACCTGCTATTGGGAGATGTCATGGTGACACTGGATCTTGTGTAAGGAGGTGCTTGTTCCCTGTAGGAATATGAGGTGCTCCAGGTTAGCTCTCTTGAGCTTTCTCAACTGAAGGCCCATGTTAAAGCCTCTTTAGCTATTGTGCAAAGACCTGAGGAAGCACATACAAACTGACTGCAAGTTCTCCAGGGATGGATTCTCTGGGGCATATGATTCGGTGTCATAATGTTCTAGATTCAGAGTTGTGTTTATGGGAAGGTGGCTTCTGACTAGAGGTGAAACTTCTGACAAAATAGTGAACTTTATTGTCAGAGTCTACAGGTAAGGAAGTAAAGGTTCTGCTGTGTGCTTGTTAGTGGGTTTTCCATTTGTAGTTCATCTTCTACTGATAGAGATATCATTGAAGTTATGTCTCAGTGCTCAGGAATTACTAGACACAGATAAAGCATTTGAATAAGTAAGACACTTTGGTGTTGATGCTGCTCAATTTCCTTTTTCTTTTAGAGGAAAAGTTCCGGCAATAGAGATGTGTACTTGGAATGCACTAATCCTGAAAACTTAGAAGACTGCAACTGGGAAGGAACTTGGTAAATAAGTCCAACTCCAACCTTTTTCACCTGGAAGATTGACATGATCTTCCTAAGTATTCCATGTCAGAGAATAATCAAGAGAGCATTCTGATGTTCTAAGTTACAGAGAAAATGTGGAGCACCAATGGTTTGTTGCTCTTTCCATCATGAACATTTTGTTTCATATATTCTTTTAATTAGTCCTTTACAGGTTTTCCACTTTGTTTATATGATATTCTAAGTTTTCTATTTTTAGCTCTTATCCACTTTTAAAATTTTTAGTTGAATTCACATTTCTCTTTTTTCCCATTTCATCCTATTTTTATTGATTTAGGTGATTTTTGACAACCAAAATATAATTGCTATGGTTGATACAGGCATTTGATTTTAATACAAGACTATAGGCAAATTCAGATATATATAAGTCAACCCACCATGGCTGTCTGCTGATATTTTAATGATCTGTACCCAAGGCAACATTTTATGTTTTCAATTGCTCCTTCTGTCTTCCTGGATTCCTCATCTCCCACAGATGTTACTCCCTGGTTTTCAAGCTATCATAGAAACCTAGAAGGCCTCCATTCTAGTGCTAAGTTGTCATCAATTACATTTTGACTTGAGTAAGTCAGCCTTCCTCCTATCTAATTGCCCTTCCACCTCTGACTCCTTGTGATGTAGTTTTTCATCTCTCCTCATTTAGACTAACATTTTCCTCACTGAAAACTCTAAGACCATTGTAATTAATCTTGTTCCCCAATAGTGTTTATACTGATTTAACTTGTCATGTAGAGAGAATATTTCTTAAAAGTGGAGTCTGCATTTTCCTAAATTTTGTTTTCATTTGTTCAAGAAAAAATTGGTTTTGCATGTGTTATGGGTCAGAAACTGTTGTAGGCATTCTTATTATAAAACATAATCTTTGCCCTTCTGGAGTTTATGTTTAATTAAAGAATTATTGTGTATCTATCTATCTATATATATATGTCTGTATATGTGTCCATGTCTGTATGGATGTATATATAAAAGTGGTAAATACAATGTCTGTAGGAGATAATGAAAAATTAGAGCATGGTATGAGAGGTAGGAGTTAGAACTACTGGCTTAGAGAGTGAGGCCTTGTTTCCCATTTTAGGTTGTGTGATTTGCTCTCTGTTGAGCTCTGGTGTCCAAAGTGTGCCTTGGAGCATGGAGGCTAAAAATGGCAGATGCTCAATCAATGTTTGTTGAATAATTAATGATTAGTTGAACACCTTGGTGAGAAATTTAATAGGAAGGAAGAAAGAGAGGACAGCAAAAGGGAACTAGAAGGGAAACTTTTAAATTATTTCCTTAAAACATATGATTATAGGGATATACCAATGAGAACTGTCCCCTCCCCCCACCAATTTCTCATCTGGACGAATTTCTATGTATTTGTCCAGGTACAGTCTGAGCAAAAATCAAATGTAAAGCAAATTCACATAGTTATGGATCACTGAAGGCAGGAACCTCAGAAATAAACCCTATTTGTGTGTTTCTGCAGTGTTGTCACATTTAACCAAGTCATTTTGAACTAATGAATGGTTATCACAACTACATATCATCTTTGTTATACTTACAATTATTAAAATTTTATAAAATTATATGTGGGTTATCTTGTTCCTTTTGTGACTTCTTAAGACTATATTTTTAATTAAAAATTTTCATCTGTTAATATTTTTATTATGGTTAAATATATGTAACATAAGTTTCACTGTCAGTATATAATTCTGTAGCAGTAAGAACCTACTGTAATTTTATATTTAAGGAAGTTCAAATTGTCTTGTCTTTTCCATTTTTGAAAATATTTAAATATTTCTCTGTCCAGAGCCTTTTGAATGAAATGATGATAGCCTTAGCCCACACTTACTTTCCATTTATGTCTCGACTTTCTCATCAGCACAAGCAGATATGAGCCTGGACACTATATTTTTGTGGTGTTAAATTTCATATTTACATAAAATTAGGAAAATAAATGATACCTTTAGAAACATTATATAAGTGACATCTAAGTTACAATATGTTCCTACTTACTTTAACATTAAATTTAAATTCCAAACCATTAGTATACAAGTTACAATAAAACTTAGACGTTATTTTTTATATATCAGATAGGATTTCTAAGCTACAATAATTGGTCATTCTCCAAAATTGCCAAGCTAAATTTCTGTCAGGATTTCTCTTTTCATCTTCTGCCCAGATTGTTTGGTGTGACTGCAGATCCTGACTCAGAGGTCTGTAACTTTGTACTATAGACTGTAACTTTGTACTATAATTTATAAAATATGTTTTATAACTATGTTCTTAAAAAACAATATATGCTCCACTGTTGACATGAAAATGCAAAACCAAAGCTCTGTGGCTGAATTCATCCTCTTGGGTTTTCTAACTTCCCTGAACTCCAAGAGCAGCTCTTTGGGGCTTTCTTGGTGGTTTACCTGGTGACTCTGATGGGAAATGCCATCATCATAGTTGTCATCTCCCTGGAACAGAGCCTGCATGTCCCCTTGTATCTGTTCCTCCAGAACTTGTCTGTGGTGGATATGGGTATCAGTGTGGTCATTATGCCTGTTATGCTGGTGATCCTTTCCACTGAGAAGATGAGGATTTCTATTTTGGGCTGCCTTGTACAAATGTATTTCATACTCACTCTTGGTGTGACTGAATGGCTTTTGACTGATTTGCTGCAATCTGTCATCCTCTGAGCCACCCAATGATTATGAACAAAATGGTTTTCATGAAATTAGTTACATTCTCATGGGTCTCAGGGATCACAGTGGCTACTGTGCAGACCATATGGGTGTTTAGTTTTCCCTTTTGTGGCGACAGTAAAATTAATCATATCTCTTGTGAAACTCCAGCAGTGCTAGAGCTGGCATGTGCAAACACCTTTTTGTTTGAGATCTATGCATTCACTGGCACCATTCTGACAATTATTGTTCCTTTCTCATTGATATTCTTGTCTTACATTCGAATTCTCTTTGCCATTCTGAAGATGCCATCAACCACTGGGAAGCAAAAGGCCTTTTCCACCTGTGCCTCCCATCTCACATCTGTTACCCTCTTCTATGGCACAGCCAGTATGACTTACTTACAACACAGATCTGGCTACTCCCCAGAAACCAAGAAGCTGACGTCATTGGCTTACTCTCTTCTTACACTTCTGCTGAATCCACTGATCTACAGCTTGCGCAACAGTGAGATGAAAAGAGCTTTGATGAAAATATGGCAAAGAAAAGTGGATTTACATACATTTTGACTTGCTGAGAAGCCACGTGATAAATATCCTCTGTCTGAACAAACTCTAATGTAATAATCATGAACTAGTTTATATTTCTTGATATAAATATATTTAATTTGTTGAGTTCCCCAAGTTTGAAAATATGTCCTGGAGCTCTCTGTTTCTAAAGGATATTCACATTCATTTTCTCTAGGTGCCTAAGTTTGATGATATATGATATAAGAATTTATTTGCCTATTCCTCTATCATGTACATTCAAGTTTTACCAGATTAGTGTCCTTAAGATGATGCTTTGATGAACAACTAGTTCCATATGTTCATATTTACTAACATCTTATTTCTATAAAACATAGGCCTGGGCCTCATGGGATAAAGAGTATGTGTGTTTATAGATTTTAGTAGCTATTACACAATTAGTTTTCACAGTCACTATAAAGTCTTCAAATGGACCCGAAGGCCCACTCTGCTGCACTAATAGGATGGAATTTCAGACACTAAGAAGAGATGAGATTTTAATTTCTGGAGTGAAAACTTGTTCCATGAATGTGTAAACAAGGGGCAGTTGTTTTGAGGAGACCAAACGGTTTTGCTTCATGGACTCACACAGGTTATAATTCAAAATAGAGTTTCTCTTGGTATTTTTACAATAGAAATGGGACCTAAGAAGTGGCCCAAGGTGAAGAATTGATAGGACAAAGAAACAAAGTTTTGGGTGCTCATTCATAAAGAAATAATTGCTTGATATGCTTTGCAGCCATATTAATAGATACAGGTTTACTATTTTTACATATTTTTGGAGAACTGAAACTTTTCTCATTATAAAGTGACTCTTTTGTTCCTATTACTGGATCTAGATTTGGGTCCACTTGCCCAGTGCACAGCAATGAAAATCTGTGAACATTAGATTGTATTGAAAGAAAGCACAGCATTTATTGCAAGGCACTAAGCAAAGGAAATGGACAGTTCATGCTGCCTGAACTCCCTAATGGCTTTCAGGGAAGGATTTTTAAGGTGATATGAAAAGGTGGGCCAGAGGGTGCATGATCAACTTGTGCTCAATTCTCAGATTGCTTGGTATCAAGGTGAAATTTTGAGCATCATCAACCTCCTGGTCGACTGGTCTTGGGACTATGTGCTGTGGTTAGCAGTTTTCATCTGGTAGGGGTCAGCTTTCTGTCCAAACAACTTAGGAATGTGTGTCAGAGCTATATCTATATCTTTCAGGAAACTGGGAGTTCAATCACTCTGCTATGTGGTTGATCTATAGTCAAAATTATTACCAGTTTCCCAGTCTAACAGCTATTCTTTGTTACTATATGATCACATTTCATAATCATTAACTCTTGAGCCAGGGTTTTGACACTTAGGGGAGGCCTGGAGCAAAGTCTTTTACTTCAAGACACAGGGGATGCATGCAGGGTGGAGAGCGGGGGCTAATATATCCAAGAAGGTCCTTAAGAGTCCAGTTCAGTTTATCCCTAATAAAACTTCATGCTCTGCAGTTTGTTTTTTCTGGTAGTATTGGGTTGACAGAAAAATTTGTCTGATATTTTCCACAAGCTGGCTCTAGTAGCACTTAGCTGTCTTTAACTTCATTTGAAACAATTTTGCTAGATTGTATTGTGACAGTTGTCACATTAGTGTGCATTAAGAAATGACACAATTGGTGAATTTTTGTGTAGTCACTTCAATACTGAAGATGGAAGGAAAAAGCAACATTTTTGGCTTCAGTTCAGTTCAGTCGCTCGGTCGTGTCCGACTCTGCGACCCCATGAATCACAGCACTCCAGGCCTCCCTGTCCATCACCAACTCCTGGAGTTCACTCAAACTCATGTCCATCATCTCATACTCTGTCGTCCCCTTCTCCTCCCACCCCCAATCCCTCCCAGCATCAGAGTCTTTTCCAATGAGTCAACTCTTTGCACGAGGTGGCCAAAGTATTGGAATTTCAGCTTCAGCATCAGTCCTTCCAATGAACGCCCAGGACTGATCTCCTTTAGGATGGACTGGCTTATTATGCTTTATTATTTTAAGAAAGGTAAAATGCAACTAAAACGCAGAGAGAAGATTTGTGCAGTGTATGGAGAAGGTGCTGTGACAGATGAGATGTGTCAAAAGTGGTTTGGAAAGTTTGTGCCAGAGATTTCTCCATGGATGATGCTCTAGAGTTGCATAAACCAGTTGAAGTTGATAGTGATTAAATCGAGACATTATATAAGAACAATCAATGTACCACGTGGGAGATAGCTGACACACTCAAAATGTCCAAATCAAGCATTGAAAATGTTTTGTACCAGCTTATTTATGTTTATCACTTTGATGTTTGGGTCCCACATAGTTTGCAAGAGTGCTGGAGTGAATTGCCATTTCCTTCTCCAGGGGACCTTCCCGACCCAGGAATTGAACCCAGGTCGCACTCTTGCCTGGAAAATTCCATGGACGGAGGAGCCTGATAGGCTACACCCCATGGGGTTGCAAAGAGTCAGACACGACTGAGCGACTTCACTTTCACTTGACCATATATCTGCATTCAATTCTCTATTTAAACGTAATGAAAATGTTCTATTTTAAAAACAAATAATGATGGGAGGTGAAAAGTGGATTCTATATAGCAATATGGGATGGAAGAGATCATGAGGCAAGTGAAAGGAACTACTACCAACCACACCAAAGGCTGGTCTTCATCCAAAGAAGGTGATGTTGTGTATATGGTGGGATTGGAAGGGAGTCCTCTATTGAGTTCCTTCTGGATAAACAAATGATGAATTCCAGCAAGTACTGCTTCCAATTAGACCAAATGAAAGCAGCACTCAACAAAAGCATCCAGAATTAGTCAACAGAAAATGCATAATCTACCACAAGACCACATGTTTTTTTGATTACCAGGCAAAAACTGTTACAGCTTGACTGGGAAGTTCTGATTCATCCACTGTATTCACCAGACATTGCACCTTCAGATTTCCATTTATTTCAGTCTACAAAATTCTCTTAATAGAAAAAAATTCAATTCTCTGGAAGGGTATAAAAGGCACCTGGAACAGTTATTGGCTCAAAAAGATAAAAATTTCAGGAAGATGAATTAAAGATTTTAAAATTTAAATAATAAAAAACTAAAAAAAAAATTTCAGGAAGATGAAAATGGCAGAAGGTAACAGAACAAAACAGTGAATATGTTCATTAAAAATTCTTGGTGAAAATGAAAAATGGGTCTTTTATTTTACTTAGAAATTGGAAGAACTGTGTAGCCAACCCAACAATATAATTACACGAATTTCCTTTGATTAGCATTTTGGAATATTTTTCTCCATCTTTTTATTTTTAACTTGTCCTTATGATTTGGATGTATCTCTGCTGAGGAATATTGTGGAGAAAAATAAATCAGGATAGTAGAGTTGGGTTTGAGGTTCAATTTAAATAGATTGATTTGGGAAGTTCTCCTGGAGAAGATACCCCTTGGGCAAAGGGACGTGAGGGAATAAGCATTTTGGAAAGGAAGAGCCCATGTTCAGGAAAAGCAAAGCAGTAACTCTGGGGTGAGAACATATCTGGGGATTCAAGAACTAGCAAGGGACCTTGGCTGGATGAGAATAAGCAAGAGGATGTAATGGAGATGAGCTCCAAGAGCAATGAGGGAACAGACCTTTTTTTAAAAAAAATTTTTAAAAATTTATTTTTGGCTGTGTTGGGTTGTTTCGATGCATAGGCTTCTCATTGTAGGGGCTTCTCTTGTTGCCGAGCATGGACTCTAGGTTGTGGGGGCTTCAGTAGTTTCAGCGTGTGGGCTCAATAGTGGTCCTGGGCTCTAGAGCACAGGCCCAATAGTCCTTGCATGTGGGCTGAGCTGCTTCGCAGCACGTGTGATCTTCT
Source organism: Ovis canadensis (assembly GCF_042477335.2). Taxonomy (NCBI): domain Eukaryota; kingdom Metazoa; phylum Chordata; class Mammalia; order Artiodactyla; family Bovidae; genus Ovis; species Ovis canadensis. Next base: position 52,481,488 of record NC_091259.1, read on the forward strand.
CAGATCAGAGATCGTCTCCTGCTTTGGCAGGCAAGTTCTTTACCACTGAGCCACAAGGGAAGCCTAGGGAAACAGATTTTAATCTATGTTTGTAAGTTTGACTTCTGCAGTGAATGGGATAGGGTGCTTTAGGAGGGTTTGAGCAGAGGCATGGGAGGAAGAAGGGGGAAGTTCAGAGGCTACGGCAATAATTCAACTGGGAGACAAAAGGAACTTGGATCAGGATATTAGCTTTAGGAAGGGTGAGTGCATGCTCAATTGCTCAGTCATGTCCAGCTCTTTGTGACCCTATGGACAGCACCCTGCCAGGCTCCTCTGTCCATGGAATTTTCCAGGCAAGAATAGTAGAGTGGGTTGCCATTTCCTCTTCCAGGGGATCTTCCTAACACAGGAATAAAACTTGTGTCTCCTGCATCTCCTGCATTGGCAGATGGGTTCTTTACCACTGAGCCAACTGGGAAGCCTTTTTAAGAAGAGTGAGAATGTTCAAATTTGATACACCATACTTAGAACATAGCACTTTAGATAGATTATGGATTTACTATGAGTTGGGAGGAAAAGGGGATGACAGAGGATGAGATGGTTGGATGGCATCACTGACTCAATGGACATGAGTTTGGGTAAACTCTGGGAGTTGGTGATGGACAGGGAGGCCTGGTGTGCTGCAGTCCATGGGGTCGCAAAGAGTTGGACACAACTAAACGACTGAATTGAACTGGGAGGAAAAGAGTTTCCCTGGTGTCTCAGATGGTAAAGAATCTGCCTGCGATGCTAGAGATGGGGCAGTGGAAATGAATTCAAGGATGACTCCTTGGTGTTTGGTTTGTGTAGCTAGAAAGTTTAAGCTACTACTACCTGATATGAGGGGATGCTGAGGGTGAACAGAGTTTAGGACAAGACTAGAAATAAAGTTTTGAAGACATTAATAAATGAAAATCTGGTCATTTAATTTAAAAGTTCATTTCTTAATAGTCTATAGTTCATGTCCAACTTTGAGTTAGCAAAAGATAATTTCAGAATGTTTCTTGTCGGCGACGGAATGAAACACCAACACTGCAGAGTGGTTTAAATCTTTATATTTTAACACTTGCTTCTTACAGCTGCTTTATTTTATATCCCTTGCACAACAACCTACAGGGCAAGCTGCCAAGCACTATGATTCAGAGACTATACAGTGCGCAGGCGCAGGGCGAGATAACCTTTACCTTGGCTTATTTACTGCAGCTAAGACTTTGTTTTGGGGAACTTCCTTATCAACTTAGAATCCGTTTTGTCCCAGGGTCTGTTCCTTCTGAGGAATCAGAGAAACATCCTTGTGTGCAAGCAATGTTCTTTTCCCATGGGAACAAACAGGATTTTTAGCTGAACATCTCGTTTGCAAGAATGCTCAGCCCTGGTTGACAGTCTCGTTAGCAAGCACTTCTCAATCTACCTTAAACCTAGTTCCCTACACTGGGCAGAACATCTCGTTTGCAAGAATGTCCAGCCCTGGTTGAGAGTCTTGTTTGCAAGCACTTCTCAACCTTCCTTAAATCTAGTTCCCTACACTGGGCAGAACATCTCGTTTGCAAGAATGTCCAGCCCTGGTTGAGAGTCTCGTTTGCAAGCACTTCTCAACCTTCCTTAAATCTAGTTCCCTACACTGGGCAGAACATCTCGTTTGCAAGAATGTCCAGCCCTGGTTGAGAGTCTCGTTTGCAAGCACTTCTCAACCTTCTTCAAACCTAGTTCCCTACAGTTTCTAAATTTCCAAGACCTTAGTTTCCTTTCATTATATTTGGTTGTTGTTCTGCAGTTTTATTGCAAAGTGTATTATGTGTGTGAGTGCCAAGAATTTGGATTTATTGATTGCTTTCTTTATGACAAACACATAATCAATTTTTGTAAATATTTTATAAATATTTTAGGAGGAAAATATAGTTAGCCACATAAAATGTGTTGTTTCTGACTTATATTTACTCTCATTATCATCTTATAAATAAAAATTTTATTATTAAAATATTCTCATTTCTATGTCTTTTTTGTCTATATTGTCTGTCAATCATTGAGGAAGGTATGTTAAATCTCCAGATTATTATTTTTTTCAACTTAGTATTATTGCCTTTAAGATATAGCTTGATATTAATATTATTTCCTTTTTATCCCCTTTAGCTTGTATCTGCAATTTTTCTATACAGTTTTGATTGAATTCTAATGTACATGTGGGAAAGTGTGCAAATCATAGCCCTACATATTGATGACTTCTCACAATCGGCACATCACCTGTGTTACCATCACCTACAGCAAGAAATAGAATATTTCAGTATTTCAGAAGCCCCCATGGAATTGATGAGATAAATCTTATATTAAGCAGCATTTCCCATGCCTGCTTCACATGACTGGCTCATAAATAGGGTGTTATCCTTATACTGAATGATATGGAAACGTTCCTTGGATTGGATTCTGTAAAGAAAATCTTTTCTCCTCAGAGTAACTGGTACATTTCCCATGGGACAGATTAGATGGAATGAGCCTCTAAGTGTAGAGGGCAGCCTTATAATTGCCAGGAAAGGTGAGATTCCTTGAGAATGGAACAACCTACATCAGGAAAGCAACAATAAGAAGTAGACAAAGGGAACCTGCATTCCAGACTCACCATCCAGTTCTGGATGAAGCCAAACCTGCAGATTCATTCACTCTTCACTCTTTTGGGACTGAACCAATGGCTTTAATTGTACAAGACAGTTTAGACTCATCCTTGAGTCCCCTGATTTTCACAAATATGCAGTGGGGATCAATAATGTTAATGATTATTTTACAGAGAAAGTAATATAATCAGGAAAGTCAGATGATTTGCTCAAAGTAGACAAGCTAGTCCAGATTTTTTGAGTGCTGGTTTAAAGACTGTGTCAATGAAATAAATTTTAATTACATTTTTCTCACAAAATTTTCAGTGGCTCTATATTTCTACTACAAAAGATAAAAAGTTCTTGTTGGGTGAGAGGGCATCCAGGCTTTTTATTTTGCAAAGAGTCTTCTATCTACTTATTTCCCACTACTGCCCTAACTGTTTTTCCCACCACCAACTTATTTCCCACCACTGAACTAACTGTACAGTCCATCCAGTCATTCCTTGCCCTCTGGCTCACCTGCCTTTGCTCACACCCTCTCCCCACCACTCTCTTCTTTGCCCATTTTCATCCTTTATTCAGTCATTGTTTCCACTTCCTGTTGGGAGACGTCTTGATGAAGCTGAGTTTCTTGAGTGAGAAGGTATTTATTCCCTGTAGGAATACAAAGGAGTGGTGCTGCAGTTTAGCCCTCTTGGGCTTTCTTACCTTAAGGGCCAAGTTCAAACCTCCTTAGTTATCATGTGAAAATACAAGAAAGCATGTATAAAGTGATTGCAAGTTCTCCAGGGATGGATTCTCCAGGGCATGTGATTCAGTGTCATATAATGTTATAGCACCAATGCACAGAATCTCTGACTTGTATTTATGAGAAGGTGGCTATTAACTGGAAGTAAAATATCTAATAAAGTAGTGTGAACTTTAAATTGACAGAGCCAGTAGGTACGAAAGTGAAGGTTCTGCTGTGTGTTTGTTAGATTTTCACTTACAATTCATCTTCATCTTATAGTTGAAAATGCTGTTGAAGTGATGTCTCGGTGCTCAGGAATCACTAGACACAGATCAAATATTTGAATTGGTAGACTCTTTGGTGTTGATGCTGGTCAATTTCTTTTTCTTTTCAGAGAAAAATTTTTGGTAGTAATTAGAGATGTAAGTACTTTTCATGCACTAATAATCAAATCTTAGAACATTGCAACTGAAAGGGAATTTGGTAAATGAGCCCACTTCCTACCTTTTCAGTTGGAGGATTCAAACTTAGAAAATGGAGTGATCTGCCCGAGTATTCTGTCAGAGGGTTATCAAGACAAGATTATAATCTAAATTATAGATAAAATGTGGATCATGTGTGGTTATTTGGTTTTTTCATCATGAGCATGCTTTTTAAAAGTCCTTTAAAAGTTTTCCATTTGTGTATATAATATTCTAAATTTTCTAGTTTAAAAACCTATCCACTTTAAAATATTTGAAACTGAATATACATTATTTTTTTCTCTGTTAGAAATTTAGGTATTTCATCCTGCAGTTTAAATTACTAAATTTAGGAGAATTTTTACATACAAATATAATTATTATGGATAATACAGACATTGATGTTAATATATGATTAATGTCAAATTCAGGAATAAGTTAGCTTGCCTTCTACTGTCTGCTTATGTGATACTGATCTGTACTGAAGACTTGTTTTCTGTCCTTTTCATCTGACACAGTGAACTTCCACTAGTTTTCAAGATATCATACAATGACCGGTAGGTCTTGATTCTAGTGTAAGTTGTCATCAAATGCCTTTTTACTTGAGCAATTCAGTCTCACTCACATCTTGATCTTTCCACCTGATGTATCTTCCACACATGACACCTGTAATTATGGTTATTCACTTTCCTTTTCCATTTAGAAGTAATGTTTTTCTCACTGAAATGTCTAAAACACTTATTACTCTTGCTTCCCAATAGGATGGTGTGCTGATGTTATTTTTCTTTCTGACACTCTATGCCTTTAAAATACTGTCTCGATTTCCTGTTTTCTGTATTCATCACATATTTGTTTAGCATATATTATGGGTCATGTATTCTTATGGGTATTGTGACTACAACAAAGAACAAAAGAAAATCTTTGCCTTCCTGGAGTTTTCACACTGGAGATGTTGGGTAAGATATAAATGATAGAAGTTAGAAGGTACTGAGGTATATGAGTGAGTGAGTAAGTGAAAGTCGCTGTTTGTCCGACTCTTTGGGACCCCATAAACTATACAATCCATGGAATTCTCTACAGAAAGTACTGGAATGAGTAGCCTTTCCCTTCTCCAAGGGATCTTCCCAACCTTGGGATCGAACGCAAGTCTCCTGCATTACAGGTGGATTCTTTACCAGCTGAGCCACAAGGGAAGACCAAGAATGCTGGAGTGGGTAGCCTATCCCTTCTCCAGCAGATCTTCCTGACCCAGGAATCAAATGCTATTTTATGTTGTGTTGTCAGCTCTTTGTTGAGCTGTGAAATAAAAAGTTCCAGAGATTACTGAGCCTAGAAAATGGTAGATGCTCTTTCTGTGTTTGTTGAATAAGAAATAATGAAATGAACTTTTTGATGAACCTAGTGATAGAGTAGGGAGAGAGAGAGCGAAAAGCAGGGAGGGAGGGAGAAAGAAAGAATCTTTAAAATCACTGTTTCACAATTTTCAAAACTTAGGTTTTTTTCTTAAGTCATTGTGGTTCACAAGACTGGGCCATGGTGAAGCTAGTATCAACATAACTTGCCATGACCAGTTGAGGAAGTTATCAATAAACCTGAAGTCAATTATTCACTTAGTTTACAGATCATTGAATGTAAGTAATACTACAGCCTCCACTGTATGCTTCTGTAGACTGTTGTCACATTTAACCGAGTCACATACAACAATTTTTAACCTATGAATATTTATAATAAACATGTATCAACTGTGCTGTAACTTTAAATTGTTTGGTTGTTATAAAATTTTTGTGGGTATCTTTTTCCTTTTGTTACTTTTGATACTTTATTTTCTGTGGTATTAGATTTCATACTTATATAAAACTGGGGAACTGACAGCAATGTAATAGGAATGTGACATAAGTTATTTATGTTTGCTTTCAAGTTATGCTAAAATATCAAAATGTATAGGGTATGAATTGCACTAGAAAATAAGAACTTTGATATTATTTTGTACTATTCTGATAAGATTTATAAGCCAGAAGTGTTCATTCTCCTTTTATATTTGAAAGATACATTTATTTCTTATAACAGGCCATTTTTCAAAATTGCCAAAATAACTTCTGTCAAGATAGCTTCCTCTTTGCAGCTTTTACCAGGATTATTGGAGGTGAATGGAGACCTAAACTCTCTATTATTGGATTGTGGCTTCATAATTTACATTTTTTGCCATAAAATATTACATGCTGTACTACCAAAATGAAAAGGCAAAATCAAAGCTCTGTGGTTGAATTCATCCTCTTGGGCTTTTCTAATTTTCCTGAACTCCAAAGGCAGCTCTTCCAGGTTTTCTTGGTTACTTACCTGGTGACTCTGATTGGAAATGCCGTCATTATAGTTGTCATCTCATTGGAACAGAGCCTCCATGTTCCCATGTATCTATTTCTCCTGAACCTGTCTGTGGTGGAAGTAGGTTTCAGTGCAGTCATCATGCCTGAAATGCTGGTGGTCCTCTCCAATGAAAAAACTATGATCACTTTTACAGGCTGTTTTTCACAGATGTATTTCATTCTTCTTTTTGGTGGGACTGAATGTTTTCTTCTGGGAGCAATGGCTTATGACCGATTTGCTGCAATCTGCCATCCTCTGAGCTATGCATTGATTATGAACAGAAGGGTTTTCATGAAATTAATTATATTCTCATGGGTCTCAGGGATCATAGTGGCTACTGTGCAGACCACATGGGTGTTTAGTTTTCCCTTTTGTGGCAACAATGAAATTAATCATCTTTCATGTGAGACTCCCCCAGTGTTAGAGCTTGCATGTGCAGACACCTTTTTGTTTGAGATCTACGCATTCACTGGCACCATTTTGATTGTTATGGTCCCTTTCGTGTTGATACTCTTGTCCTACATTCGAATTCTCTTTGCCATCCTGAAGATGCCATCAACCACTGGGAGGCCAAAGGCCTTTTCCACCTGTGCCTCCCATCTCACATCTGTTACCCTCTTCTATGGCACAGCCAGTATGACTTACTTACAACCCAAATCTGGCTACGCCCCAGAAACCAAGAAGCTGATGTCCTTGGCTTACACGTTGCTCACACCTCTGCTGAATCCACTGATCTATAGCTTGCGCAACAGTGAGATGAAAAGTGCTTTGATGAAATTATGGCAAAGAAAAGTGGATTTACATACATTTTTTAATTAACGTTTTTATTTTGAGATAATTATAGACTTACCTGTAGTTACAAAAAATAACAGAGATCTCTAATGTTCAGTTTAGAAGGTTCTTTATATATTAAAAATACTAGCTCTTTGTTGGATATATAGTTTGCAAATATTTTCTCTCCAGTCTGTAACTTGTTTTTGTTTTTAAATTAATTAATTTATTTTAATTGGATGCTAATTACTTTACAATATTGTAGTGGGTTTTGCCATACATTGACATGAATCAGCCATGGGTATACATGTGTTCCCCATCCTGAACCCTCCTCCCGCATCCCTCCCCATCCCTTCCCTCATGGTCGTCCCGGTGCACCAGCCCTGAGCACCCTATCTCATGCATCGAACCTGGACTGGCGATCTATTTCATATAAGATAATATAGATGGATTTACATACGTTTTGACTGTGCTGAGAAGCCATGTGATATTGGTCACTGCTACTAAACTCTATTTAAATGTAATAATGGTGAAAATAGTTTGCATTTCTTTTATTTATTTATTTATTTATTAAATTTTAAAATCTTTAATTCTTACATGCATTCCCAAACATGAACCCCCCTCCCACCTCCCTCCCCATAACATCTCTATGGGTAATCCCCATGCACCAGCCCCAAGCATGCTGTATCCTGCGTCAGACATAGACTGGCAATTCGATTCTTACATGATAGTATACATGTTAGAATGCCATTCTCCCAAATCATCCCACCCTCTCCCTCTCCCTCTGAGTCCAAAAGTCCGTTATACACATCTGTGTCTTTTTTGCTGTCTTGCATACAGGGTCGTCATTGCCATCTTTCTAAATTCCATATATATGTGTTAGTATACTGTATTGGTGTTTTTCTTTAAAAGCTTCTGCACAACAAAGGAAAATATAAGCAAGGTGAAAAGACAGCCTTCTGAATGGGAGAAAATAATAGCAAATGAAGCAACTGACAAACAACTAATCTCAAAAATATACAAGCAACTTATGCAGCTCAATACCAGAAAAATAAACGACCCAATCCAAAAATGGGCCAAAGAACTAAATAGACATTTCTCCAAAGAAGACATACGAATGGCTAACAAACACATGAAAAGATGCTCAACATCACTCATTATTAGAGAAATGCAAATCAAAACCACAATGAGGTACCACTTCACACCAGTCAGAATGGCTGCGATCCAAAAATCTGCAAGCAATAAATGCTGGAGAGGGTGTGGAGAAAAGGGAACCCTCCTAGTTTGCATTTCTTGATATGAATATATTTAAAGTTCTCCAAGTCTGAAAATATAGCAGGGATCCTTATCTTTTGACAATGTGCTATTGTCCTTATTTTTCATAGATACATAATTTTTGATGACATTTAATGTAATTGTTCATCTGTTACTGTATCAGTTCAGTTCAGTTGCTCAGTCGTGTCCAACTCTTTGAGACCCCATGGACTGCACAAAGCAGGCCTCCCTGTCCCTCACCAACTCCTGGAGTTTATTCAAACTCATGTCCATTGAGTGGGTGATGCCATCCAACCATCTCATCCTCTGTTGTCCCCTTCTCTTCCTGCCTTCAATCTTTCCCAGCATCAGGGTCTTTTCAAATGAGTCAGTTCTTTGCATCAGTAGGCATCTGTTACTGTATATGAATATCCAAATCATCACTGTGCTATGGTCATTTAAACAAAGCTCAGATGAACACCTATTTGCATATGTTCAGGTATGCTGCTGCTGCGTCGCTTCAGTCGTGTCCGACTCTGTGCGATTGATGTTTTATTTTTCTATGATACATTCCTCAAAGTGTGCCTCATGGGATGAAGATCATGTGCTTATAGATTTTAATAGCTATTATAGAATTACTTTTCAAAATGATTGTACTTCTGTCAGGTAGACTTGAAGGCCCACTTTGCTGCAGTAATAAGGTAGAGCTTAATGAGATCAATAAATAGATGAGGTTTATATTTTTGGAGTGAAAGCTGTTTCATGAACAAGTAAAAAAGTGCAGCTGTTTGGGGGAGATAGACATGGCTCTCATTCATGGGCTGAAACAGGTTATAATTCAGAAGAGTATTTCTCTTGGTATTTTTCGAGATGCTCATCCAATGTTGGTGACCAGAGGACTCCATGGGAACTTTCCTGAAATACCGCTTGATTGTACTGGTACCTTTTCACTAATAGGCATCTATTTTTAGAGATTTGTATTAAATTTGGTTTTATAGGCCTATACTACCTCTAGACACTTTATGTATAAACAATTGGTGGGTTTTAAAAAAAAATTGTGTGAAAGTAGTATGATTAACTAGTTGGGCATATTTTCAATGATTCTTGAGTCACATCACTGTGTGGTCTTTCTCAGCATGAATTATATCCCAAATTACAATATTTGAAACATTTCATGCTTGCTTCATATTTGAATGTTTCTATCAGTAGTCATTTATGGATATGAGAGTTGGACTGTGAAGAAGGCTGAGCACTGAAGAACTGATGCTTTTGAACTGTGGTGTTGGAGAAGACTCTTGAGATTCCCTTGGACTGCAAAGATATCCAAACAGTCCATTCTGAAGGAGATCAGCCCTGGGATTTCTTTGGAAGGAATGATGCTAAAGCTCAAACTCCAGTACTTTGGCCACCTCATGCAAAGAGTTGACTCATTGGAAAAGACTCTGAGGGAGGGATTAGGGGCAGGAGGAGAAGGGTATGACAGAGGATGAGATGGCTGGATGGCATCACGGACTCGATGGACATGAGTCTGAGTGCACTCCAGGAGTTGGTGATGGACAGGGAGGCCAGGCGTGCTGCGACTCATGGGGTCACAAAGAGTCGGACATGACTGGGCGACTGAACTGACTGAACTGAACTGATCAGTGAATAAAGAGGGACCACTTATTGAATCTACATCATATGAGCTCTTACAGTTCTTAATTTCTGTTTTTGGAATGATAATGAAAAGGTAATATATTATTTTCATTCAAAGCTGTCACTCAATTGTGAAAAAAATGTTTTAATTGCTATTACCTCTATTAAAATCAGAAATGTAGTATAAAATTGATTGGATTTTCACAATGAAATTTCATCATCAAATATTTGAGATTAATTTGAATAATATTTGAATATTGTATACTTTTCAGTAGGGCATCAAACAGGCATATACCAATTCTTCCAACAGGTTCTGTCTCTGTTGTTCCAAAATTTCTCAAAAGACTATCATTTGAAATATATGTTGTAGAAATCACAGTAAGAAAAGAGAGAGAAAGCAACAGGAAGTCTAATTAAATAATGGCTAAAAACATTTCAAACTTAGGGAGAGAAATGAACAGCCAGATTCATGATGATGAAAGGTACCCAAATAGGTTGAGCTGAAAAAGAATTCATCAAGACACATTACAATGAAATTTTCAAGATTTGAAGGCAAAGAGAGAATTTTGAAAGAAGCAAGAGAAAGTTATTTGACGCATAAAAGGTTTTCCACTTAAGATGGATTTCTCAATAGAAACTTTGCAGGCCAGGAGAGAATAGGATGATATAGTCAAAATATTATAAGAAGAAAAAAAAAAGAAAACACTGACAAATAGGAGTACCCAGCAAAGCATCCTTCAAAAATGTAGAAGACTTATTTTCCCCCAAAAAAATGAAATGAGGGAGTTCATTACCATTCAAATTAGAAATCTAAGGGGACCTCTTTAAGGTAAAATGAAAGAATATTGACAATGTGAACATAATATAAAAAACAAAAATGAAGTTAAGTATATTGTAAACTTCAGATTCTCCAATATACTAATGGTGATCTATGAATCACTTTCAACTCTTATTAAAAATAATTATAACCACAACCATTTTTTATTGGATACACAGTATAAAAATGGTATACTTTGGCATCCAAACCTGAAATGTGAGAGCAGAGAAGTAAAAGTGTAATATCTGTATGCTGTCATAGTTGTTTCCAACTTAAAATAGGCTGTTATATTTCTTATATATATAGTAAGCTTATATATATTGTAAGCCTCTTAATAGCCACAAAGGAAAACTCTGTAGTAGATAACACAAAAGATTAAGAAAAAGAAACCAAAGCATATCACCAGGAAAAGTCATCAAATCTCAAAAGAGACAGCAAGAGAGGAAGAAAAGAACAAAGGAACTGCAAAAAATTGAGAAACAAAATGGCAATAATAAGTTACCGATTGATAACTACTTTAAATATATGTAGATGGATTAAATTCTCTAATCAAAGACATAGAATGGCTGAATGGATGCCTACAAGAGACTCATATTAGCTTTAATGACACACCTAGGCTGAATGTGAAGAAGCAGAAAAGAATATTCCAAGCAAATGGTAACCAAAAGAAGGCAATGATAGTTATACTTATATCAGACAAAACAACTAACATTACACCTCGAGGAACTAGAATAAGAAGTATAAAATAAGCTCAAAGTTCATATAAGAAGGGAAATAATAAATATGAGAGCAGAAATAACTAAAATAGGGAATAAGGAAACAGTAGAAAAGATTAATGAAATAAAGGACTGATTTTTAGAAAAGATAAAATTGACAAACTTTTATCCAGATTCACGAAGAAAAAGAGAGAGGACTCAAATAAATATAATCAGATATGAAAGAGGAGACATTATAAATGATATCATACAAATATATTTGAGTTATAAGAGACTACTATGAATAATTCCAAGCCAACACTGAACAATCTAGAAGTAGTGGAAAAGTTCCTTAAAACATACAATCTACCAAGACTGAATCATAAAGAAAGAGAAAATCTGTATATATCAGTTACTAGTAAGGAAAATGAGTTAGTAATCAAAAATTTTCCTACAAGTTTTCCTACAAGCCCAAGATCAGATGGTTTCACTGGTGAAAGTGAAGTAGCTCAGTCATATCCGACTCTTTGCAACCCCAGGGACTGTAGTCTACAAGGCTCCGCCCTCCATGGGATTCTCCAGGCAAGAATACTGGAGTGGGTTCCCATTTCCTTCTCCAGGTAGATTCTACCAAATATTTAATGAAAAATTAAATGGCAATCTTCACTCTTCTAAAAATTAAAGAGAAGGGAACACTCCAAGCTCATTTTACCCGTCAGTATTATCCTGATAACAGATCCAGATATAGCAACTTTAAGAATAAAAAACTAAAAGCCATATCCCTGATGAATATCAGTGTAAAAAAAATTCTCAACAAATTACTTGCAAACTGAACTCAACAGCATGTTAAAAATATCATACACTATTATCAATAAGATTTATTCCTGGGATGCAAAAATGATTCAACATATGCAAGTCAGTAATGTGGCATACCACATTAATAAAATGAAAGGTAAAAACCACATCAAAATCTCTAGAGATGTAGAGAAAGGTTTTGACAAAATCCAACATCCTTTCATGATAAAAACTTTCAACAATATGAGTATTGAAGAAATGTACCTCAACATAATACAGTTCTTATATGACAAGCCTAGAGGTAACATCATGTTCAATGATGAAAAGTTGAAAATTTAAGATCAGGAATAAATGAAGGGTCCCCATTCTCATTTCCTCTATTCAATACAGTATTTGAAGTCCTAGCCAGGGCAATTAGACAACAAATAAATAAAAGGCATCCAAATTGGAAAGGAAGAAGTAAAATTGTTTTTTTTTTGGCAGATGATATCATCTTATATATGGGAAATCCAAAGACTCCAGCAAAAATCTGTTATAACTAATTAGCAAAATCATTAAAGTTGCACGATACTATTCCAACATTCACAAAGCAGTTATATTTCTGTACACAAAGAACAAACCATCTGAGAAGGAGGTAAAGAAAATCCCATTTACTATAGCATCAAAAACAATAAAATACTGAGTATATCTAACCAAGGAGGTGAAATGTCTATGTATTGAATACTATAAGACATAGGTAAAAGAAATTGAAGGGACAAACAAATGGAAAAATATGCCTTGTTTATGGATCATAAGAACTGATATTGTTAAAATGTTCATACTACCCACAATGATAAATTCAATGCATTCCCTATCAAAATTCCAATGACATTTTCCACAGAAATAGAAAAAACAGTCCTAAAGTGTATATGGAACCTCAAACGACCTCAAGTAGCCAAAGCATCCTGAGAAAGAAGAACAAAGCTGGAGGCATTACACTTCCTGGTATCAAACTAAATTCCAGAGTTATAGCAATCAAAACAGTATGGTAATAGCATTAAAAAAAAAAAAGACATATAAGCCAATGGAATAGAATTGAGACCCCAGAAATAAACCCTCACCTATATGAACACATTATTTGACAAGGGAGCCCAGATGCTACACTGGAAAAAGATAATTTATTCAATAAATAATACTGAAAGCTGGATATTCATATTCAAGAATGAAATTGGAACTCTGTATTACACTCCTCAAAAAAATTAACTCAAAATGGATTCAACACAAGACCTGAGAATGTAAAACTCCAAGAAGAAAACATAGGGCAAAATTTCATTGACATTGAATATCAAATTAAAAACCTTTTGCATAGCCAAAGAAATGATCAACAAACAGACAACCTATGGAGTGGGAGAATATATTTGCACCCATCTATCTGATGAGGGGTCAATATAAAAAAAAAAAACAACAAGGAGCTCATACAGATCAATAGCAAACCCTTAATAATTCAATTAAAAGAAGCAAAGAACCTGAACAGACATTTTCTCACAAAAGTGGGAAGCTTGTATCCTGCTACCTTGTGGAATCTGTCAGTTCTAGCATTTTTTGTGTGGAGTCTTTAGGGTTTTCTATGTATAGTAGCATGTCTTCTGCATCTAATTCTCCTTGTTGCAATAACAGGATTATTGGTTTTGTCTCCCAAGATGTGCTGCTTGTAGTGATTTTCATTTTTACTGTATCAGAAACACAGATGGCACACAAGCAGATAGAATAATTATTAATAGTATATTTCCCACTGGATACAGATTAAATAGAGTGAATCTCTAAGTGTTGTTGGAAACCTATTGCTGACAGGAGGAGAAAGCTTCATTTAAAATAAAAACTATTTATTTGGCTGTGCTGGATCTTAGTTGCAGCATGTGGGCTCTATTGGTCGTGACATGCAGAATCTTTAGGTCGAGTATGTAGAATCTTGCTCCCTGAGCAGGGATAAAACCCTTCTCCCCTGCATTGGGAGTACGGAGTCTTAGCCACTGGATCACCAAGGAAGTCCTGAAAAAGCTTCCTTGAGGGCAGAACCTGCTCCAAAAACCTGCAGTGATGAGAAGTAGACATAGGCAAGCTGCATTTTGACCACATTGCCTAGTTCTGGACAAGCCACGCCTGCAGATTCAGGCATCTATTCACTCTGTTGGGACTGAGCCAGTGTGCCAGGGTCCAGCCCCAGTGGATCCAGGGAATTCGAAGGGTGGACGGAGTCGGCGAGGAAAATACTTATTTACTTATTATATAAGATTAGATTAGAAAGAAATCGTGTAGTAGGAAAATTAAGTGGAGGAAGAGGGCTGAATAACTTGGATTACGTGGAAGACCAATAAAATTCCAGACAAGGAATTTGCACCATCTACATTGGGCCGCCGGCGCTCCCTTGAATATTTAAGGGTGCCTCACCTTAGGCTCCCTTTCGCTGCGCGGGTCTTAACAGCCAAGTAGACTTGGTGAGCCTCCACACCCCAGATGGGAATTCAGCCTGAAATTAAAGTAAAGAGCAGAGGGAGGGAAAGGGAGAAAAGGAGAGAGAGAGAGAGACACGGGGGGAGCCAGATTCCCAAGAAACTAGGCCGAGAAACTGGTCCATCCTTTATTGTTCAGAAGGCTTTTTATACTTTTGATAAAACATGGAGATCAATGGGTAACACAAAGTTATGCAGCGTTAGCAGTCCAGACTCTCATCAAAACCAGGCTTCTCTCTCTGCATACCTAGTTGTATACACAAATCTTAGGTAATTTACATCATCTTCCAGCCAAAAGGGCCAATTAACATTTTACAGCCTTTTTTCTGATAAGGGTTTGTCAACCAGAAGACTTATTTGTGTTGATCTTCCCAAAGTCTGGTGCCATTCTCAGAAAGCACTAAATAAAGTTACATTCTTACATAGCAAAGATACAGCAGTTTATAACAAGTGAAAGGAGTACAGTGATTTATAACAAAAGAAAAGTAATTAACTCTAAAGTCTAGTGTTGCTAACATCAAAACTACCATATATCTTTTTCCATATTCCATTTACATTGATTAACATCCTCCCAGGTGCCTAAAAGGTAAAGAATATGGAGGCCTGGCGGCAATCATTGAGTCAACAGTGAAAACCCGTCACCAATATGATTTTTAGCTCTTTAGGAAAGGCTCTGTATCTTTAAGACGCTTTTAAGCTTTGTGCCTCTCAGGGTTGGGGGCTGCAACCAATTCACAAGCTGTAAGAGGTCCGGGGAACCTGTTAGGCAAGCTAGAGAGCAATCAGAGGGGGTTTAACTGAAACATCCCTTTCAAATGCAGAAGACTAAAGCCCTGAATTGACTTTTTTCCAGAGAATATCAGAAAAGTAGAAAAGCAGAGTACAAAGGCCGGCAGATTTTTGGTTTTGGGGGTACATGCTCAGGAAATGCCAGGGGGAACTCCTGAAGTCTGATCACGATCTTGCGTATGTCAGCTTCCTTCCTCATGACCTTGTCACGGGCGGGATTCCTTACACTGGCTTCTGGCACCAGTGGTCTCGTTAATTGTTTAGATCAATTTAGGATGATCCGTGAGTCCTTGATTCTCATATGTAATGTTGTTGCTGTTGTTGTTGAGTTGCTCAGTTGTGTCTGACACTGCGACCCCATGGACTGCAGCACAACAGGTTTCCCTGTCCTTCACCATCTCCCAGAGTTTGCTTAAACTCATTTCCATTGAGTCGGTGATGCCATCCAACCATCTCATCATCTTCATTGTCCCCTTCTCCTCCTGCCTTCAATCTTACCCAGCATCAGGGTCTTTTCCAATGAGTCAATGCTTCTCATCAGATGGCCGAAGAATTGGAGATTTAGCATCAGTCTTTCGAGTGAATATTCAGGGTTGATATTCTTGAGGATTGGCTGGTTTGATCTCTTTGCATTCCAAGGGACTCTCAAGTGTCATCTCCAGCACTACAGTTCAAAGGTATCAATTCTTCAGTGCTCAGCCTTCTTTATGGTCCAACTCTCATATCCATACATGATTATTGGAAAAACCATAGCTTTGACTAGACGGACTTTGTCGGCAAAGTGATGTCTCTGCTTTTTAATATGCTAAGTTTGTCACAGCTGTCCTTCCAAGGAGCAAGCGTCTTTTAATTTCATGGCTTCAGTCACTGTCCAGTGATTTTGGAGCCCAAGAAACTAAAGTCTGTCACTGTTTCCATTTTTTCCCCATCTATTTGCCATGAAGTGATGGGACTAGATGCCATGATCTTAGCATTTTGAATGTTGAGCTTTAAGCCAGCTTTTTCACCCTTCTCTTTCACCTTCATCAAGAGGCTCTTTGGTTCCTCTTCACTTTCTGCCATAAGGGTGGTGTCATATCTGAGGTTACTGATGTTTCTCCCAGCAATCTTGATTCCAGTTTGTGCTTCATCCAGCCTGGCATTTTGCATGATGTACTCGGCATATAAGTTAAATAAACAGGGTGACAATATACAGTCTTGATGTACTCCTGTCCCAATTTTGAAGCAGTCCATTGTTCCATGTCTGGTTCTAACTGTTGCTTCTTGACTTGCATATAGGTTTCTCAGGAGGCAGATAAGGTGGTCTGGTATTCCCATCTCTTGAAGAATTTTCCAGTTTGTTGTGATCCACACAGTCAAAGGCTTTAGCACAGTCAATGAAAGAGAAGTAGATGTTTTTCTGGAATATGTAATGTTAATGTTATGTTTATTTTACAGAGGAAGCAACAGAATCAGAGAAATTAAATGACTTGTTCACAACATACAAACTATTCTAGCTTTTGACTCCTAGTTTAAAAGATCTATCTATGACGTTGATTGTAGTGACATTTTTGGTAAAAATATTTTAGTGACTGTATTTGTAATACAAATGATCAAAGTTTCTTGAATAGGGCTGGGGATTTGGCATCCAGACTTATTACAAAGAGGCTTAAATCTACTTGCCTTGTTTCTCATCACTGCACACAATATACATTCCATCCAGTTATCATCTTACTCTGGTTTACCTGCTTTTGCTCACACCTTTATCCCACCACTCTCTTCTTTCACATTTACAACTGTTTTCAGCCTCTGTTTCTACTTGCTATTGGGAGATGTCATGGTGAAATTGAATTTCTTGTGTAAGGAGGTGTTTAGTCCCTGTAGGAATATTAAGGAGTGGTGCTCCAGGTTAGTCACCCTGAGATTTCTCACCTGAGGGGCCCAATTTCAAGTCTCCTTCGTTATGCAAAAATACAAGAAAGCATGTACAAAGTAATTCCAAGTTCTCCAGGGATGGGCTCCCCAGGCCATATGATTTAATGCCATATAATGTTCTAGCATCCGTACACTGAATCACTGAGTTATATTTATGAGGAAGTGGGTTTTGACTAGAGGTGAAACTTCTGACAAAGTAGTGTGAACTTTAAATTGGCAGATTCAATAGGTAAGAAAGTGAAAATTCTGCTGTGTGCTCATTAGTGGGTGTCCCTTTGTAGTTCATCTTCCGCTGATAGTTGGAGATGCTGCTGAAGTGGTGTCTCAGTGCTCAAGAATGACGACACAGATGAAGCGTTTGAGTCAGTAAACTGATGTTGATGCTGGTCAATTTATTTTTCTCCTCATTTCAGAGAAAGGTTCAGGCAATAATTAGAAGTGTCAAGTACTTTGCATGCACTAAAATCAAATCTTAGAAGTTTGCAACTGGAAGGGAACTTGTTTAACAAGTCCAACACCTACTTTTTTCCATTGTAAGGATGAAACCTGGAGAAGGGAGTGATCTGCTCAAGTATTTTGTGTCAGTGAGTTATCAAGAGAGCATTATAGTCTTAGTTGAATATTGTGGAACATCTGTGGTCACTTGCTCTTTACCACTCACATTTTGTTTCATAACATGCTTAAAATCAGTCCTAAAAAATTTTCATTTTATTTATATTATACTCTAAATTTTCTAATGTCAAAGTCCATCCAATTTTAGATATTGGCACTGAATACACATTATTCTTTCTTAGAAATTTATTTTAAATGTTTGATCCTGTGAGTATATTTTTATTAATTTTAGGGGATTTTTATATCCTAAACATAATTATTATGGTTAATACAGACATTCAATTTTAATGATGATTTATTCAGAACAAATCAACTTGCCTTCTAGCGTCTACTAATGTCCTACTGATCTACACCCAAGACATTAAATGTCTTCACCTTGCTGTATCTTTTGTTCTCCTGGGTTCCATATCATCTTCCTGATGATTTTCAAGTCACCACACAAGGGCCAGTAGCCCTTCAATGGGATGCTAAGTTGTCATCAAAATCCTTTGATCTGAGCAGGTCATCTCTCCACCTTTTGTTTTCCTTATCTCACCTAAGGTACTTCCCACTAATGACATTCTATGATTATATTTCTTTGTACTTTGTCCCAAATCAGAAGTAACCCATACCTCACTGGAATGTCTGAAGCATTTGTTATCACCTCTGCTTCCCAAAAGTGTTGTGGCTTTCCTTTTAGACTCTCTTTTCCTTAAAGTTTCTTCGGATTTTCTTCACTTTTTATTCCTTTATTAATCCAAAGTTGGTTTAGCATTTATTATGGACCAGAGGGTGTTATAGACATTGTGAGTATAGCAAAAAACAAAAAAAAAATCTTTGACTCCTGGAGTTAATATTTTAGTGAGGGAGTTAGAGTTCATATTTATATGTATAATCTAAATCCATATATATATCTTTTCTGTAAGATGTTATGGAAAAGCCTGGATGAACTTTTTGACAATTGATGGTAATGGACAATGAACAAAGATAGAGCTAGGACTTAGAGAATACTGAGACAAGGATAGAATGTTATTTTGTGTAGTGTTTCCAGCTCTTTGTTGAGTTGTGGGATTAAACGTGTACCTGAGATTACTAAGCCCAGAAATGGTAGGTATTCAATCAGTGTTTGTTGAATAATTAATGATTAACTTCTTGGTGAGAGGGAGAGTAAAAGAGAAAAAATAGAAAAAACATTTAAATCACAATTTCGGAATGATCAAAATTAGACTTTTCTTAAAATCATCACGATGAAGATGAACCATAAAGAATTAACCCTGAATATTTTCTATGAAGGCCAATTGCAAGATAATTGACTATTATTTCGCAGTCTATGAAAAAAATCACTAAACTAAAGTCACTTCACATTATTTACAGACCACCTAAGATCTGAAACACAAGTCCCTTTTTGTTTTTCTGTAGAGTTTTCATATTTAACCAAATCACAAAAGGGATTTTGAACTAGACAAATAGTTATAATAAATAACAATTGACTGTGCTGTATCTTTGAATCATTAGACTTATAAAAAATTTCACGGGTATGTTTTTCCAGTTGTTAACTTTTATACTTTTTAAAAATATTTGTTTTAAGACTATTTTCATTTTCAAGCTACAAAAGTTGGAAAAGGATTTTGATATTATTTTGTACTTTTCAGACAAGATTTCTGAGCCAGACTTCTTCACTTCCTCCTTTTTTCGGGAAAAGATTCATTAATTTGAATAATTGTGCACTCTCCAAAATTGCCAAACTGAATTTCTGTCAGAATGAGTTTCTCTTTATATCTTCTCCTAAGAATATCTAGGGTTGAATGAAAACATAGCTATTGAATTGTGACTTCATAATTTATATACTATGCCCATAAATGCAAAATATGCTCCACTATTGAAATGAGAAGGCAAAATCAAAGCTCTGTGGTTGAGTTTATCCTCTTGGGCTTTTCTAACTTTCCTGAACTCCAAGGGCAGGCTCTTTGGGATTTTCTTGATTTTTTATCTGCTGACATTGATAGGAAATGCCATCATTATAGTTGTCATCTGCCTGGAAGAGAGCCTACATGTTCCCATGTACCTGTTCCTCCAGAACTTGTCGGTGGTGGATGTTAGTATCAGTGCAGTCATTATGCCTGAAATGCTGGTGGTCCTCTCCAATGAAAAAATGTCAATTTCGTTCGTGAGCTGCTTTGCACAGAAGTATTTTATTCTTTTTTTTTTTGGTGGGACTGAATGTTTTCTCCTAGGGGCAATGGCTTATGACCAATTTGCTGCAATCTGCTCTCCTCTGAGCTACCCAGTGATTATGAACAAACGGGTTTTTATGAAATTAGTTACAGGCTCATGGACTTTGGGTTTCATGTTAGGTACTGTACAAACAACATGGGTTTCCAGTTTTCCCTTTTGTGGCCCCAGTGAAATTAATCATATCTCCTGTGAAACTCCAGCAGTGCTAGAGCTGGCATGTGCAGACACGTTTTTGTTTGAAATCTATGCCTTCACTGGCACCATTTTAATTATCATGGTTCCTTTCATGTTGATAATTCTGTCTTACATTCGAATTCTCTTTGTCATTCTGAAGATGCCATCAACCATTGGGAGGCAAAAGGCCTTTTCCACCTGGGCCTCCCATCTCACATCTGTTACCCTCTCCTATGGCACAGCCAGTATGACTTACTTACAACCTAAATCTGGCTACTCCCCAGAAACCAAGAAGCTGATGTCCTTGTCTTATTCACTTTTAACACCTCTGCTGAATCCACTGATCTACAGTCTGAGGAACAGTGAGCTGAAAAGAGCTTTGATAAAATTATGGCAAAGAAAAGTGGATTTACGTACATTCTGACTATGCTGAGAGGTCTATGTGATAATACTGCTGGACTGAACTTTATTTAAATTTAATAAATGGTAAAGACAGTTTTCCAAATTTGCTGGCATATTGAGTGCAGCACTTTCACAGCATCATCTTTCAGGATTTGAAATAGCTCAACTGGAATTCCATCACCTCCACTAGCTTTGTTTGTAGTGATGCTTTCTAAGGCCCACTTGACTTCACATTCCAGGATGTCTGGTTCTAGGTGAGTGATCACACCATCGTGATTATCTTGGTCTTGAAGATCTTTTTTGTACAGTTCTTCTGTGTATTCTTGCCACCTCTTCTTAATATCTTCTGCTTCTGTTAGGTCCATACCATTTCTGTCCTTTATCGAGCCCATCTTTGCATGAAATGTTCCCTTGGTATCTCTAATTTTCTTGAAGAGACCTCTAGTCTTTCCCATTCTGTTGTTTGCTTCTATTTTCTTTGCACTGATCACTGAAGAAGGCTTTCTTATCTCTTCTTGTTATTCTTTGGAACTCTGCATTCAGATGCTTATATCTTTCCTTTTCTTCTTTGCTTTTCACTTCTCTTCTTTTCACAGCTATTTGTAAGGTCTCCTCAGACAGCCATTTTGCTTTTTTGCATTTCTTTTCCACGGGGATGGTCTTGATCCCTGTCTCCTGTACAATGTCACGAACCTCCATCCATAATTCATCAGGCTCTCTATCTATCAGATAGAGTCCCTTAAATCTATTCCTCACTTCCACTGTATAATCATAAGGGATTTGATTGAGGTCATACCTGAATGGTCTAGTGGTTTTCCCTACTTTCTTCAATTTAAGTCTGAATTTGGCAATAAGGACAAGCAGTGTCAGACTTTATTTTAGGGGGCTCCAAAATCACTGCAGATGGTGACTGCAGCCATGAAATTAAAAGATGCTTACTCCTTGGAAGAAAAGTTATGACCAACCTAGATAGCATATTCAAAAGCAGAGACATTACTTTGCCAACAAAGGTCCATCTAGTCAAGGCTTTGGTTTTTCCTGTGGTCATGTATAGATGTGAGAGTTGGACTGTGAAGAAAGCTGAGCGGCAAAGAATTGATGCTTTTGAACCGTGGTGTTGGAGAAGACTCTTGAGAGTCCCTTGGACTGCAAGGAGATCTAACCAGTCCACTCTGAAGGAGATCAGCCCTGTGTGTTCTTTGGAAGGAATGATGCTAAAGCTGAAACTCCAGTACTTTGGCCACCTCATGCGAAGAGTTGACTCATTGGAAGAGACTCTGATGCTGGGAGGGATTGGGGGCAGGAGGAGAAGGAGACGACAGAGGATGAGATGGCTGGATGGCATCACTGACTCGATGGACGTGAGTCTGAGTGAACTCTGGGAGTTGGTAATGGACAGGGAGGCCTGGCATGCTGCGATTCTTGGGGTCACAAAGAGTTGGACACGCTGAGCACCTGAACTGAACTGAAAGACTGTTTGCATTTGTTGGTATGAATATGCTTAATTTGAGTTCTACAAATTTGATCATATAGTAGAACATCATTATATATTAATGGTTTTATTCTTTTTTCATAGATGCATAATACTCCTTAATATTAGGTGTCACACAGTTTCTTCAAAAAATTGTTTATTGGTGGCCATATGGGTGTGTGATAATTTTTTGTTCCTCTAGAGAATGCTAAATAAAGAAACTAGTTTTATACTTTCACAAACATTGTTGCTTTAATTTCTGTAGTATAGGTTTCACAGTATGGTTTTCATGGAGTAAATAATCTGAGTTTGCAAACTTTCATTAATGTTACCAAACCTTTACAAAATGATATTAACAATTTTATATTGATTCTGAAAGCCCACTCTGCCCTACTGACTAGTTTCATCTCCAGAAAACCAAAAAATAGAAAGATGAGCTTTTTATTTTTTGAGTGAAAATATGTCCATGCATGAGTTGAAAAAAAACAGCTCTTTATTGAGAATGACCACACTGGTTCTAGTCAAGGACCTACAGACATTATAATCCAAAACTGTATTTCATTTGGTTATTTTAGGATATATTCTTCCAGTGTGTTACTATTTTTGAAAGTAATTTATCATATTTCATTTTCACTTATAAGCCATGGTGTGGAAATCTTGTCAAAATTTCTGCTATAGAGCAAAAATGCCCTCAACACCTCAACATTTGTCAAACAGTATTTGATTTTTTTCCTTGTAGAATATAAACATGATAAATTGTGCTTGTTTTCTATTATCCATGAATCATATCAATCTATGTATATCTTTTCCAGAAAGAATAATTAGACACTGCAAAAATATACTATCTCATTCTTGTTTCCTATTTTAATGTTGCTAGAAGACAACAGAAAGTGTCTGACATTGAATCTACTCCAAAGGAGTACCACTGTTTGTTTCAGCTTAAAGTGACATTAAAAAAAGAGGTTGGAGCACTTTATCTTTATGAAACAATCATTGATTTTTGAAAGCATTTAAAAATAATTTTATTTATTTATTTTTGATTGCACTGGGTCTTTGTTGCTTTGTGCAGGCTTTCTCTAGTTGTGAAGAGTGGGAGCTACTCTCTAGTTGTGATGTGTGGACTTCTCGTCATGGTGACTTCTCTTGTTGCGGAGCACAGGCTCTGGGTGTTAGGGCTTCAGCAAGGTGAGCACATGGGTTTGGCAGTTGTGGCTCACAGGCACTAGAGCACGGGCTTAGTAGTTGTGGCATGGAGGCTTAGCTGTCTGCAGCATGTGGAATCTTCTTGGATCAGGGATTGAACCCATGTGCTCTGCCTTAGCAGGCAGATTCTTATACACGGCACCACCAGGGAAGTCCAATGAAACAACCATTGATTTTGATGGGAAAAAACTTTTCTTTATACTCATATGTACCCCTGCCAAAAATGGGAGTAGAGTGTAGCTTCAACTTTCAACAAAATAAAACAAAACAGAGAAACTTCATTAGTAGGTTGCTGAAATCTTGTGAATAATATACGAATGTTGCACAATAGTGTTCCTGGTAAGACATCAAAGAAACAGCTACAAAAAACTTTAATTGAATCTCATCCCCTGATATCCTGAAATTTCTTTCTCATAACTCTTATAATGACTAATTAAGTAAAACTTATCTAAAAACAGATAAGAAAATGAAGCTAAAAAGTTTCCTGTTAATCATTCTCTAGTTCCCTTGTTCATTTATTGATTACATAATAATCAATAAAACGATCAATTTTTCTTTTTAAATGCTTTAATTTTTATCTTTTACCAGTTTTATTGAGATATAATTGACAAAGTTGTATGTATTTAAAGTGTACAAAATGATGATTTGACATACATATAGGTTGTGAAATGATGACCACAATCAAGTTAATTAACATATCCATTACCTCACATAGTCACCTCTTTGGGAGTTGGAGAACACCTGGTATCTACTCTCTTAGTCAATTTTAAGTATATAATACACTATTACTGACCACAGTTATGTCAGGGGAGCGTGTAATTTCCTCAGTTCTGTCTCATCACAACAAAAAGTTGAAGCGATGGACCAGTGTTACAGCCCTCGCACAGACCAGTGTTACAGCTCCGTGTGACAGCTCAGTTTTATTTAGAAAATAAAGGAAAATACATCCTTGAGGCATGACGGCATGCTGACCCAAAAGATGAGAAGAGAAGAGAGAGAGAGAGAGAGACCCCCGGCCCTTTGGCTCCTCTTTTTAGATTTTTTTTTCTCTTCCCCCGGGCCTGCCCTGTGTAAATTGGGATAGCCAGGAGTGCTGTTTGTTCTACCTGGGGGCCTCACTCCAGTTCTCGGAACTACTTTTGTTCTATTTTTGCAGGCTTGTCCCTTCCTTGTCTTTTAGCCACCACCATTTGGGCCTCCTTTTTCCTATTCTATCTACCTAGCACTCCCCCCTCAAGAGATGGGAGGCCCAATTCTTTGGGAATAGGGGCGGCAAGGTCTTTCTGGCTTCTTCCTGCTGAACTGGGATGGTGAGGGGTATTGGGCCTCCCCATCTTGCTAGTCTCAAGCCTCAGAGTCCTTATAGTGGTGTCCATCTAAAGGTGAGTGATATTTTCTGTGGTTGGCTGTAGTTTTATATATCCTTGTTGAACTGGCACTGCTTGTTGACTTGGGCAGACACAAAACAGGTTAGACAATTTATAATACATGGAGCAATCATGAGCAGCATCAATATAGTGATAACAAGGACTAGTAGGGGCATTAGCCAACTCCAAATTTCCATCACCAGGAGGATCCCCCAAAGAGGGATAGTAGCCACCCTGAGAACTCTGCAGCTCATTCTTTGAGATCCTGTAGGATCTGAATGTTTTTCTTGAGTACTGTGAGACTTTCTTTAGCTTAGCTGGAGATATTTACCTAGAAACAACATGTCTCATTCAAGATGGCTCAAGTCCCTCCTTGTTCAGGGATCAGAAGATCTATCTCCTGTCTGTTTTGGCGTGCAACCCCCTCCAAACTGTGTTGGCTCTTTAGAGCTGTCCTGAGAAATCTTATCCCCTAATTTTGGGGGTGTTCATTAGAATGGCACTCGTTTGTAGTCCTGCATAGGTGTCTGAGATCTCCCTGGGGCTCACAGGTGTATTGAGTGTCCTCTTCTGTTTTCTTCCACAGCTTGACTCATGAGTAGTAAATCCAGAAGTCATTTCCTGGTACCTTGACTGCTATGGGGGTGGAATGTATTACATGGTAGAGGCTCTTCCATGTGGGCTGAAGTTGAGCCTTTGGGGACCCATCTTTCCAGACTTTAATTAGGACTGAGTCCCTGGAGCATATAGTGGTGACTCCTTAGAATCTTTTGGGTCCTAGTTGACACCCCACAAGTATATATCTTATTGGAGTTGCCCATTGGCCATGGTGTAAGAGCAGAGGGTCTGAGCCTCTGGATCTAGGAAGAGGTCATTGACATAAACAAAAGGTCTCCCATATAGCATCTCATAAGGACTAAGACCAACCTGTTTCTTAGGGGCAATACAGGTGTGGAGGAGAGCTATTGGTAAAACCTCCTTCCATCCCAGGGAGGTCTCCTCGGTTATTTTTTTATCACAGACTTTAAGAATTGGTTGGCTCTTTCTACTTTTCCTGAAGACTGAGGCCTCCAGGCATAATGGAGATAAGTAATGCCCAACGCTTTAGAGATCCCTTGGGTGACTTTAGAAGTAAATGATGTCCCATTGTCACTTAGTAATAACCTGGGAAGACCAAATCTTGGAATGATTTCATGGAGCAGTTTTCTTACCACCTCCTCAGCCTTCTCAGTCCAGGTAGGAAAGCCTTCAATCCAACCTGTGACTGTATCTATCATGACTAATAGGTATTTATACCCTTGAGGAACCGGCATCTGGGTGAAGTCCATCTGCCAATCCTGTTGGACAGTCTGGGCCAGCTGGGGTCTTCAAGATCTTCAGTTCAGTTCAATCCAGTTCAGTCGCTCAGTCATGTCCAACTCTTTGTGAACCCATGAATCGCAGCACACCAGGCCTCCCTGTCCATCACCATCTCCCGGAGTTCACCCAAACTCATGTCCATCGAGTTGGTGATGCCATCCAGCCATCTCATCCTCTGTCATCCCCTTCTCCTCCTGCCCCCAATCCCTCCCAGCACCAGTCTTTTCCAATGAGTAAACTCTTTGCATGAGGTGGCCAAAGTACTGGAGTTTCAGCTTTAGCATCAGTCCTTCCAATGAACACCCAGGACTGATCTCCTTTAGAATGGACTGGTTGGATCTCCTTGCAGTCCAAGGGACTCTCAAGAGTCTTCTCCAATACCACAGTTCAAAAGCATCAATTCTTTGGCGCTCAGCTTTCTTCACAGTCCAACTCTCACATCCATACATGACCACTGGAAAAACCATAGCCTTGACTAAACGGGCCTTTGTTAGCAAAGTAATGTCTCTGCTTCTCAATATGCTATCTAGGTTGGTCATAACTTTTCTTCCAAGGAGTAAGCGTCTTTTAATTTCATGGCTGCAGTCACCATCTGCAGTGATTTTGGAGCCCCGAAAAGATAAAGTCTGCCACTGTTTCCACTGTTTCCCCATCTATTTCCCATGAAGTGATGGGACCAGATGCCATGATCTTCGTTTTCTGAATGTTGAGCTTTAAGCCAACTTTTTCACTCTCCTCCTTCACTTTCATCAAAAGGCTTTTGAGTTCCTCTTTACTTTCTGCCATAAGGGTGGTGTCATCTGCATATCTGAGGTTATTGATATTTCTCCCAGCAATCTTGATTCCAGCTTGTGCTTCTTCCAACCCAAGCTCCTTGGGGGTTGTTTAATTGGCAAGTGGGACAAGAGGAGACCACTTGCCTTATAGTCGTTTGGAGGCTTGTTCCTCTGAAGGATTTTTCTAGTAATCTTTGGAGGGCCTTTTAACCTAAATGAGTGGTTGCATTTAAGGAGTTAACCAACTTCCATTGGAGGTTCCCAGGCAGAAAAAGGAGTCCCTCCTTTTGGAACCACCCCATATGATCTTCTTGAAAGCCCTCATGTTAAGCTTTAAGAGTTTCACTTTCAGTATATGAAGTAGTTTCTGGCAAATTAGTCTGTGGAACTAAGGTGGCAACCCCTATTAAGTCATTGTTCTGTAATGCTGCTGATTACAGAACAAGCTGCCTGATCGGTTGCTTGGTTCCCTCATACCACTTCTATGCCCCCTTTTTGGTGTCCTTCACATAGATCAGAAAATGATCCCTTTCCCAGAAGTGCTCAGGGTCATTATAATTCCAACTAGGATCTGAGGAGGGGACTGTAGTTTCTCCTACTGGGTATTTATCACTTGACATGTGAAGCCCTGTTGCATACCTTCAGGCTTCCTTTAACACCCTGGTATGCTCAGGGTCAGATAAAGTTTGACTAAGTATGACCTTGATGTCCTTCCATGTCAAGTCAAAGGCCAAGGTAATGTGTTGGAATGTATCTATATATTTGCCTGGGTCATCTGTATAGCTTCCCAGGTCTTGTTTGATCTGTCTTAGTTCTAAGAGGGAGAAGGGCTTATGGACCTGGGTTTGTCCAAATTCTCCTCCAGTTTTGATTAAGGGACCTACTTGAGGTGGCTTTTGTGGAGGGGGTGCTCCCGGATATGGGGGCATGTTTGGATACAAGGAAGGAGCACCAGGAAACTCAGGAGCTGTGGGCTGTGAGCCTTCCTGGGGAGCGAGGGTTCCTTCTCTTGGTTGTCTGTGCCTAACACCATTTGCCTAGTAGGCTCACTTTTAGGGCATACAACAATCCCATACTTACGACAGAGTTCCTTCATATCTCTTAGTTTGAAGAAAGTTTGGAATAAGGGGTCTCTGTTCATTTTTCCTATCTTTTGCAGAATAAGTCTAGCTGCAGGAGGGTATTGTAATTTACACCCCCACCCTCAGCCCAGTGTTCCTTGTCCCCCAGGGGATACCATGGCCACACAGTGGCACAGAAGAATTTTAAGCAACTTCTCCTTAGAGGATCGAACAGCTTCCAATTATCAAGGATGCCTCTCAAGGGCATCTGTTGGGAAGTGGACTGGTTATTTCCCATCTGAAAGACAGTCATGAAAGGGAGGAAAAGAAAGAACTAATAGGCCTCCTTCAATTTTGATGGGTGGACTTCCTTAGGGGTGAGTCTTTTTGAAATTTATCCTACCCAGTACTGTTGCAACCTAAGAGCCAGGCATCCCTGGGTAAGGGTGCAGATCCCCAGGCAAGCTGAGGCATGACAGCCTCCTGGAGATTGAATCCCCAGACAGGTTGAGGCATGTCTGCCTCCTAAGAATTGGGTCCCTGGGCAGGTCGAGGCATGTAGACCTCCTGGGACTCCTGGACTGGCAGATTCCTGAGCAGGTTGAGGCATGACAACATTTTGAGGACCAGATCCCTAGGCAGGTTGACCTCCTGGGACTCCCAGACTGGAGTTGGGTGTCCCCAAGTTCTCCAGCGTGACCAGTGCTGGGTAGGATTAAGGGATTGCAATTTTAACTTATTGCCTGTTTGTTCACTGCAGATGGGAATAGATATCATGACGTAAAGAAATCCAAGCCTGTGCCCTGAGACTGGGAACCTGGTGAAGCAGCCATAAGCCTTAACTACTTACTGCTCTGAGAGAATGTATGTCACTGATTTCCTCCCCTTGTCCCCCATAAGAGTAGGTTAGGGTGTCTCCAACGGTAAACAATTCATTGTCATAGACACATTTTAGGTAATAACAGAAGTAATGACAAAGGAGTGGGTTATCTGGCCCTGTTAGGGGCATTAAGAATATTTTAATAATAAGCGGGGTAGAGCAATGTTGCCCCAAAGGGGGCAGGGTCCTGGTGGTAGGAGTTAGTAATTGGCTTAAAACAAATTGATAAGAGGCAACAGACCAGATGTTCCATAAAAGTGGAGTGGAGATTTGATCCAGGGGTGTGTTTGTAACTTTAGGAGAAGGGTGGTAAGGGTTTGGGCCCAAATGGCCTGCAGGGCTAACTCCCAAAGTGGCAAACATTATCCCTGGAAGCCCAATTGCCTTTGAAGGGATGCCGGCAGATGGACTTCTAGCAGGCATCGTGTGCCTGTCTCATGCTGATGTTGCACATGTAGGAAACATGGAAGATGAAGGCCTGAATATCTAGAGGGATTGGATATTATACAGTATTTCCCTCCCAAGGGCCAGCTATTTTCTGGTTGTCCCTCCAGAAGATTGTAGAGGCAACATTGTGTGCCTGAACGGGGTTCAGGAAAAGAGCATGAAACAGGAGGGAAGGGGGCAGGGCACAACTTTTGAAAGAATGACATAGTACACGGGCATAACATAAACTGATTAAAATCAACTGGGTCCAAGACGACAAGTCAAATTCAAGTAAACCTTAATCCTCAATCTATAAGCTAAATGAAACACTCAGAGGTGGCAGGACAGTTCCAAGTCACTGTCAAAAGATGGAGGAGTGGATGGTTCCCCAATTGTTGGGATGATCCTCCCACTCATTAGCATATGAATTCATCCAACTCGCAAAACCTAGCCAGACCAAATTCCATGGCCTAAACCCTTGCTCTCTGCAATGGCCCACACCCTGCGGAGTGCGCTTTTCTCTGAATCCGAACAAATCCACCTCTTACCTATCACTGTGTTTCTCACTGAATTTTTGCAGTGAGACATCAGAGCCTGAGCTTCATTAGATCCTGAAGCCAAGCATCATGGGTTTTAGCTGGGCTCAAGTCCTAGGAAAGAGGAGCTGAAGGATGGGAGGAAAAGCAAATGGGAATCCCATTCATAACCTGCCAGAAAATCTGCTAAATACCTGACCTGTGCTCACAGTTTTCATTTGCCTGATCCTTGGCGCAAAGAAGATTAAGGACAGAAGAAGCCCCACCGGCTTGGGTAACAGGTACTAGGACCCAGCAGATAATGAACCCTTTGGGACACATTGAAGAGTAGACCCTGCCAGAGTCCCTCGGTTGCACCCACTGCTCCTTGCTTGTTCACAGGGGGTTTGAGGAAACAAGAAATGAGAGATTGTAAAGGAATTAAGATTTTGTTAGGCATATGTCCTTCCAGCCATAGAAGGGAGGCCCTCCTACCTTAACCAGAGGTCTTCTGGAATCTTGAGACTGAGCCACATGAGCTTTCTGCTGAGTTTTTTCACTGTCCCAGTTTCCAGCACGTTGGGCTTCTTGTTACTTCCCCTGCACTGGGTTTTCTTCGTGTTCAGCTTCCACTGCGGGAGGTTTCACGAAGTCATGCTCCTTCTGTGCAGCCATGTTAAATCCGAATCACAGCACCATAGATGTCGGGGGAGTGTGTAATTTCCTCGGTTCTGTCTCTTCACAACAAAAATTTGAAGCGACGGACCAGCATTACAGCCCTCGGATGGACCAGTGTTGCAGCTCTCAGACAGACCAATGTTAACAGCTCCATGTTACAGCTCAGTTTTATTTAGAAAACAAAGGAAAATACATCCTCAAGGCATGAGGGCATGCTGACCCAAAAGACGCAAAGAGAAGAGAGAGAGGGACGCCCGGCCCTTTGGCTCCTCTTTTTATATGTCTTTCCTCCTCCCCCGGGCCTGCCCTGTGTAAACTGGGATAGCCAGGAGTGCTGTTTGTTCTACCTGAGGTCCTCACTCTGGTCCTTGGACCTTCATCTGTTCTATTTTTGCTGGATTTCCCCTTGCTTATCTTTTAGCCACTGCCATTCTGGGCTCTTTTTCCTATTTTAATTACCTCATGATTACCATGCTGTGTATTATTCACTTTGTAACTGAAAGTTTGTACCGTTTCACCAACATCTCCCCATCTCCCTGCAATCACCTCACGCATCCTGCCCCAGCCAGCCCCTGGCAACCACCATTCTACTCCCTATTTCCATGAGCTAGACTTATAATAACATGAATGCTCTAACCAAGATGGCCTTCACTGTCCACCTTAGCCTGAGTCAGCTTTAGACAGGTTGTTTTCCTGATCATAATCTCTGACCTTCCTTTTCTCAGAGTGCTTTAGAAAATTTGTAAGCATTCTTTCACTACCTCCTTCGAAACTATCCCATCATAAAAATATGGGAAAGTTTACTTTTCTTTGGGGGCAGTGATTTAACAAGCACAGGTTGCTTATGATTCCCCTCATTCCAGGTTTTAAAATCTCTCCAGCTCTTTGTTTCAGCAGAGGTTGAGTCAGTCTCTCATTCCTATTGCACTAGTCTTGAGTAAAGTCTCTTCTGCCTATTTAACTTTGTCTAGTATAATTCTTTGCCAGCTTTTAAATACTAATTTCATACAGAATGAAAACTGAAAAAAGTGAAACTTCCAACCCACCAGGGAGCTTACTGTATACCTGTATATGGTTTTACCATTTCATTGTCTTCATTAACATAACTTTATTATTCCCAGGTGATTACCTGGTGGCTCAGTGATAAAGAATCCACCTGCCAATGCAGGAGACACAGATTCTATCCCTGGGCTTAGAAGATCCCATAGAGAAGGAAATGGCAACCTACTCTAGTATTCTTTCTGGAAATCCCATGGATGAAGGAGCCTGGCAGGCTGCAGTCCGTGGGGCAAGAAAAGAGTCAGACATGACTGAGCGACTGAGTGCACACACACGCTCACACTGAGGACAATAGCCCAGAGACAGCCACTCAGTAGCTCTGAGTGAACTGCTCCAAAGAGGTGGGGGAGAAGCCAGTATATATATAAATTTTTGGCTAAGAAAGTAGTCAAGCATACATCTTGGTAAAAGGTGTTAATCACATCATCTTGGTAAAAGATGCTAATCACAAAGAATGGATACATCAAGTAAATGATTTTAGTGCTTTGTGTATGGAAAATGAAAGAATCTGGGGTCACTGAGATTCATCCTGACATACACATCTTAACTGTTACTATCTGGGTTGGAGAGCTCGCTTAATCCAGAGCACAGAACATCTCATCCTGTTCTTTCCATCCAAAATTGCCCTAGGGGGCACTGTTGCTTGCAACAACCATTTGTATAACTGGATGAGGATGTTCTTTTTGGGCTTGCATCTCATAGGTGCTGACCAGAAAAGTTCAAACTGGCTGATTCAGATTGCGTTTCTGGCCAAAGTCAAAAAGTGCAATTAGGGTAGGTAGTAAGTCTAGGTTTGTTATCATGGGCTTAAGGTCGACTGACACCATTTTAGGCCTGTGATTTTTCTCTTTAATAGTCTGCAAGTCCTACCTGAATAATCTCCCTCAGCCATTTAAGCTTTCATTAGCAGTATCCTTAAGACACCTTTTGATTCTGCCCTTTACTCTCATCCTAGTGCCTGAGACTGGGAACCTGGTGAACCAGCCATAAGCCTTATTCTCTAGTGTTTCATTATCAGTGCACTGATAGAGTGATATTTCAACTAAGAATGGAAGGATGAGTGCTATCTTATTTGTATAGGGCCAGTTTTGTGTATGTGAAGCTTACGCAAAGGCATTGGTGGGAGGGAGAATGGCCAGTTTGAGAGAGGGAAAGAAGCCATTAATATTTATTCAACAACAGTTGTTGAATGACTTGTATGTACCAGATACACTGTTAGGTGTTCAGAACATAAAGATAAGAAGATAGTACAATGAGAAAGACAGCTATCGTAGAGGAACAGAGTTTGCCACCCCAAAATATACCTCTTTGGCACTTTAAAAATTTTAAGCTGGTTATTTTCTAAGAAACAGCAGACAGGAAAAACTTGGAAAACCTTGTAGGAGTTACCTTTTGTAAGAAACATTTGTAAGGGAAATTTCCATTTATAAGGTGCCTTCCTGGTTGGATATAGAAGAAGATGATGAGCAAATCTCTTGAAACTCTTATAATGAACCAAGCAAGGATTTGAAACTGCAAAACAGCCCTACCCTATCCTTATTTACTGTGTTTTTCCTGATAACCTCCCATAACTGACTCTCCCCCAACCTCTCAACATCCTCTTTTGTCTTTATCTGAGGATAGTATTTAGGGCTTCCCAGGCGGTGCTACTGGTAAAGAACCCAGGAGTTGGTGATGGACAGGGACGCCTGGCATGCTGCAGTTTATGGGATTGAAAAGAGTTGGATATGACTGAGTTACTGACCTGAACTGAACTGATCAATGCAGGAGCTGTAAGAAATGCAGGTTCAATCACTGGGTCGGAAAGATCCCCTGAAGGAAGGAAGGAAGGCATGGTAACCCACTCTGGTATTCTTGTCTGGAAAATCCCAAGGAGAGAGGATCCTGGCAGGCTACAGTCCATAGGATCACAAAGTATTGGACATGACTGAAGTGACTTAGCAAGCAAGCTAGCATAGTATTTCAGAGGAGGACTTTGATTATTGTGATGGGTTAATCAGTTCTCCTGGATCTTTCCCATATATGTATATGTTATTAATTTTTTTCTGATTTTCTCACGTCAATTTAATTCTTAGACCAGCCAGAAGCATTTAGAAGGGTAGAGAAAAATGCCTTCCTCCTGACTCTATTAAATAAATACAATAAAAATATAATTATGGTTGTATTAGGAGCTTCCCCAATGGCTCAGGTAGTAAAGAATCTGCCTGCAATGCCTGGGTTTGATCCCTGGGTCAGGAAGACTCCCTGGAGAAAGGAATGGCTACCCACTCCTGGAGAATACCATTGATAGAGGAGCCTGGTGGGCTACAGTCCATGGGGATGCAGAGTCAGACACAACTGACTAAACACATGCAAGTATACATGGTTGTATTAACTGTTACAAAGGAAAAGCACACGCAACCCAGACATTATAACAGGAAGACCTTATGCGACCTGGAGGGAGTGGCTGGGGGGAGGAATGACTCTAGAGGAGGACAGGGAGAGCCTCCAGAGAAAGTGACATTTAAAGGCTGATAGGAGTTAGCCCGGAGAAGGCAATGGCACCCCACTCCAGTACTCTTGCCTGGAAAATCCCATGGACGGAGGAGCCTGGTAGGCTGCAGTCCATGAGGATGCTAAGAGTCGGACACGACTGAGTGACTTCACTTTTGCGACTTCACTTTCACTTTTCACTTTCCACTTTCATGCATTGGAGAAGGAAATGGCAATCCACTCCAGTGTTCTTCCCTGGAGAATCCCAGGGATGGAGGAGCCTGGTAGGAGGCCATCTATGGGGTCGCACAGAGTCGGACACGACTGAAGTGACTTAGCAGCAGCAGCAGCAGCAGCAGCAGCAGGAGTTAGCCATGCCCACCTGCAGAGTGTGGAACCATCCAAAATGTGAAGGGACTTGATGTCATTCCAGGAAAGGGAGAAGACTGGAGACAGAGAGGGAGGAGTGAGATGAAGAGGCAGGCAGAAGCCAGAACATGCCAAGTCTGATAACTACCGTAAGAACTCTGAACTTCACCTGATAGGTGACCAGTGACATGTAGAGCAAAGCAGTGACATGGACATACTTGTACTTCAAAGTGCCTTTCTGGCTGCTGAGTAGATAATTCATGGGAAGATTTCAGGACTGGAAATACTCAAGGAAGAGGCAATTGCTCTAGCCCATGTGAGGATGGTGTGGCTTGGGCTAGGACAAAGTGGGAATAGAGCTGTGTGAATCATTCTACCCATATTTCAGAAATCAACTTCAAGGACTTGGTAATAGATTGCATGTCGGGGAGGGGTAGAACAGAAAGAGGTGTCAAGGATGAACTCATATTTCTGGAGCAAAGTGGGTGGGGCTTCCATTTTTTGACACTGGAAGAGAAGATTTTTGGGGGGGAAATCCAGTTTTGGAGGAGTGAAGTTTGAGATGTCTGTGTGAAATGAAAGTCAAGTAGATAGCTTATAGGGATATATAGGTCAGGCTCAGAATGGAGATCTGAATTAGGGAAACAGAGCTACAGAGCACTAGAGAGAGGGCTTCTTAAAATAGAGAAGCCACAGAATGAAGTTCCATGGAAAGAATCCAAAAGAGAAGAAGGGATACTGAACCGCTGTGGCTCAGGCTTTGGGGTGATGTGTTTCTATTTGAGGAAAAGATAGACACAAATCAACAAAGTGATAACATGAGTAACAGAAAGAACTAGAAAGCTGTGAAGTTACAGGAATTCCAGGGACCAAGGAACTCATCTTAGGAGGTTAGGGGACAGGGTACCTGGGACAGAGAAGGTGGATCTGGGAAGCAATCCTTAAGCACTAAATGAAGGAAAGTTTCAGAAGAAGTTGGGTTAATTATGCCCAAAAATGGACTAACTTCTCACTGCCATCTAGTAGCTGATTCATGTAATTGCTATAATCTCACCCCAGCAGGTCCAGGGAGCTAAGCTTATCCATAGTTCATCCAATCATTCCCGATGAACTCACAGGAAATACTAGAATCAATCACGTCACAATGGATTTAGAAGGAGGGTAAATGCAGCGGCAAGTTTCATGTCCTTAATAGGTGTAGATGTATCTATCTTTTTGTTAGGCTTGGAAGCAGAAGCACTGAGTTGAATTCTTCCTCCTTCCGCTCTTTCCCCATATTCTTTCCCAGTATTTCTCTCTTCTTTTGCCACCACCACCAGCAGCATTACATCATCAGCAGCAGCACCTGACACTTTACACACTCATGGATTCCGCTTATTATCTCGTTTGAGTATCTGTTCATAAATTAAAAGTTACTTAATGGATAGCCACCATGTGCTAGCTGTTGTGCTAGATGTTAATCACAAAGATCAGGTACAAGCACTCATTTCTAGGGACTTATAATTGAATACTGAAACAGATAAGTTAACTTCTACCACCTTGTGTGGTGAGTGTTACAACTGTGGTTAAAACATATACTGGGAGACTTTACTGGGTAAGTCCTTTAGGACTAGGCATCAGGGAAGGCTTCCTGGAGGAGGTGATTGTTGAAAGGTTGTTGCTGAACCATGAAAGACACCAGGATTCTTGGCCTCCGGAGAAGAATTCAATCCGGGGCCAGAGATGAGGCTTGATCCCTCAGAGCTTTTGGGTAATAGAGTTTCAGTTCAGTCAGTTCAGTTGCTCAGTTGTGTCCGACTCTTTGCAACCCCATGAACCTCAGCACACCAGGCCTCCCTATCCATCATCAATTCCTGGAGTCCACTCAAACCCATGTCCATTGAGTCAGTGATGCCATCCAACCATCTCATCCTCTGTCGTCCCCTTCTCTTCCTGGCCTCAATCTTTCCCAGTGTCAGGGTCTTTTCCAATGAGTCAGCTCTTCACATCAGGTGGCCAAAGTATTGGAGTTTCAGCTTCAACATCAGTCCTTCCAATGAACACCCAGGATTGATCTCCTTTAGGATGGACTGGTTGGATCTCCTTGCAGCCCAAGGGACTGTCAAGAGTCTTCTCCAACACCATAGTTCAAAAGCATCAGTTCTTCAGTGCTCAGCTTTCTTTATAGTCCAACACTCGCATCCATACATGACCACTGGAAAAACCATAGCCTTGACTATACGGATCTTTGTTGGCAAAGTAATGTCTCTGCTTTTTAATATGCTGTCTAGGTTGGTCATAACTTTCCTTCCAAGGAGTAAGCATCTTTTAATTTCATTAAAATTAAGAAGGTATATAATTAACATAACATAGAGTTTCATTAAAGTATAAAAGAGATAGAGAAAGCTTCTGACATAGACATCAGAAGGATGCAGAAAGAGTGTCCCTCCCCCCGCCAGTGTTAGCAATGAAATTATATACCTTTTAATTAGTTATTACAATGAATCAAAAGAATGTCTGGAGATTGTAAAGATCTTACTAGACCCACTCCCATAATTTACATTTTAAGATAACAAGATTAGCCAGAAGATTTTCAGGATGAAGAAACTGTCCTCAAGCAGGATACATTATTTTTGTATAATCCCTAGCACAGAGTTTTAACTGAGTTGTGTAATTGACTATGATTGAGGAATGTAGACAAAAAAAAGTTTGTCCTTTCCTCCTCCTTGAGAATTCCAGACCCCTTTCTCCTTGGGTACCCCCGCACTTCTTATCAACCTGCCTAGGAATTGGCTCTCTCATTGTGATCATAATTTCTAAGACTATTGTTAGCTCTATGGTAAAAACAGAAAAGAGAGCTCTACATTTGGAGAATACCAGTGTCTGAAAAGCATGATTGTATATAAGGTCTCAAGCAGAATTGTGTGACAGCTGTGTAGAATACCGAGGAGTGGCAGGAAATGAAGCCAGAGTGTGAATGATTTTATGAACTAATTGAAGGAGTTTGAACTCAAATTTTGAAGGTTTATGGGGTAGTCACTGAAGGATGTTACCTAAAGGAAAAATAGAATGAAACTTACTTTTAAAAAATATCTAGCATTTATTGGAAACTTGTATATGCCTAGCTAAGTTCCCTGTATGGATGAGTTCATTTTATTCTTCACAATAATACCATTTAATAGAGGAGTTGGGAAATACTAAATAATTTGTCCAAGTATTCAAAATTGTTTGGTGGCTGGATGGGATTAGAACACAGGTTTCTTGGACTTCAGAGTGTATGCTTTTGGCCCCTGTGCTTGCTTTACTGTATCTTGCATGATAGAAACACAGGACCCGGAAATATGCTCAAATCAGGTTTATGGGCCCCAAGCATTTCTGTTGTGGCCATGCACTGAGCTGTTGTTGCCACCGTACATCCCTAGCTGGAGGACCCTCCTGGAGGCAGCCACATCCGATAGAACTATCAACTTGAAATAGATCCTGAGCAGAGATTGTGGGCAGATCAACACCGACTATCCTTGCAGCACAGAAACACCACCCCAGATCATCATGTATCCTCATGTAGCTCTTCTGGGATCAAAATGATCCCACCAACATGAATCATTTGAGTTTAAGACAGTTTCTTTGGGGAACTAAAAAAGGCATTTCTTCTTAGAAAGTTCTTGTTCCCCCTTTCTTTGACTTCTTAACTAGGTGTTAAGAGAATAAAAATTGAAAAGATAAAAATTCTTTCAATCTTTGTTATTACTGTTTCCAAGTATTATCTGCCTTTTCCCCTAACATTGTGCTTAGTCACTCAGTCGTGTCCAACTCTTTCGACCCCCATAGACTGTAACCTGCCAGGCTCCTCTGTCCATGGGATTCTTCAGGTAAGAATACTGGAGTGGGTTGCCATTTCTTTCTCCAGGAGATCTTCCTGACCCAGGAATTGAACCCATGTCTCCTAAAATGGTGACCTTTGTTAATAGTTTGCATTTATCAAGTCATGTTTCAAAATAAAATGATAGCAAATTTGTTTTTTGGTGTTAGGGCAATTTCTCTGCTTTTCTCATTATCATCCAGAAACAGGGTCATCCTATGTGCCATTTTAAGCATCTGGTCCCATCACTTCATGGCAAATAGATGGGAAAACAATGGAAACAGTGAGTGACTTTATTTTCTTGGGCTTAAAATTACCATGGATGGTGACTGCAGCTATGAAATTAAAAGACACCTGCTCCCTGGAAGAAAAGCTGTCACAAATCTAGATAGCATATTAACAAGCAGAGACATTACTTTGCCTACAAAGGTCTGTCTAGTCAAATCTATGGTTTTTCCAGTAGTCATGTATGGATATGAGAGTTGGACCACAAAGAAGGCTCGGCACCAAAGAACTGATGCTTTCAAATTGTGGAGCTGGAAAAGACTCTTGAGAGTCCCTTGGACAGCATGGAGATCAAACCAGTCAATCCTAAATGAAATCAACCCTGAATATTCACTGGAAGGACTGATGCTGAAGCTGAAGCTCCAATACTTTGGCCACCTGATTTGAAGAGCTGACTCATTGGAAAAGACCCTGACGCTGAGAGAGATAGAGGGCAGGAGGAGAAAGGAATGACAGAGGATGAGATGGTTGGATGGCATCACCGACTCAATGGACATGAGTTTGAGCAAGCTCCAAGAGATGGTGAAGGACTGGGAAGCCTGACGAGCTGCAGTCCATGGGGTTGCAAAGAGTTGGGCACGACTGAGCGACCGAACAACAACAACAATGGCATGAGGATGGACTTCCTTATAGGTTCAGTTGAGTTCAGTTCAGTCGCTCAGTCGTGTCCGACTCTTTACGACCCCATGAATCACAGCACGCCAGGCCTCCCTGTCCATCACCAACTCCCGGAGTTTACTCAAACTCATGTCAATCGAGTCGGTGATGCCATCCAGCCATCTCATCCTCCGTTGTCCCCTTCTCCTCCTGCCCCCAATCCTTCCCAGCATCAGAGTCTTTTCCAATGAGTCAACTCTTCACATGAGGTGGCCAAAACATTGGAATTTCAGCTTCAGCATCAGTCCTTCCAATGAACACCCAGGACTGATCTTCCCCGGAATGGACTGGTTGGATCTCCTTGCAGTCGGTTAGGATGGCCTAAAGCAGTAAATATCAAGAATAGGGCACAGATACTTTCAATTAATAACTACAACTTTTTTTTTTGGTTAATTGTTTTCTTTATATTTCCAATATAAATATATTCAATGACCATTTCTTAACTGTGATTTTGTTTAGAGTAGAGGTTCTTACAGTTGCTTTGGGGACTTTAAAAAGACCCTGAGACCTTTTTAGGAGAACTGTGAGATCAAAAATTATTTTCATAGTAGCATTAAAATATTATTTATCTCTTTCTCTAGAACTGTAGAGTTTTCCAGAAGCTACATGCTGCAGTTTATTGTACATTACATCTCCTAACAGTTTGAGTGCAGAAGTCAACTGCAGAATTGTATGAGAATTCAGCTGTATTCTATTAAGCCAGCACTAAAGAAATTTGCAAAAATCTCTATATTTTTTGAAAATATAATCATTTTTTATCAAATATGTTATTTCTGCTAGCATATTATAGTGGGTTATTATTGTCATTTTAAAACAAATTAATATTTAAAATAGTTTTAATTTTCAGTACAGTAAATATCAATTAATATAATCTGTATGTATAAGGAAAAGCTCTTTGAGGTTTTCTAGAGCTGAATTGTTAGAGTGCAAAGGGGTCCTGAGACTGAAAAAGTTTGAGAATAGTGGTTTATCGAATTCACTATAGACTGTTTTCCATTGATTTTAAGAGGAGGATGTATATACTGACTATGGGGCACAACTCCCCTTTTGCTAAAAGAAAATGAGAGGAAGCAGAAATACATGCGTTTAAAGGTCCCTGGTCTCTCCATGTCAAACATGCTTCTCTGTACAGTTGATCTGTTTCCTTGGTAACTCAACTATAACTGCCACCTGTGGCCCATTAACAACCTCCCTTGGCCCACTGGATTTCACAGGGGCAATGACTATCTGGGAATAATTAGGGGACTTGGTAAAGAAGTTTCTTCAAGCAGGAAATTGGTTCCTCTGGAACTTGTTAGCATTAACTCTACAGTCAAGATCAAGAAAACATTTACTGAAATTAGTAAGAATGTTCAGGTCCTCTGGGGAGCACTTACCAAGGGTGAACAGTATCAGGAGCCAGGGACTAAGAGTTTATTCTGAAAGGTTTAGGTGTCAGTTTTAAGAAGTGAGGAGGGAGCAATTAAGCTAAAATGACTCCTGAGTTTCTAATGAAAGCACACTTTGAAGCCCTTCCCTGGGGTTAATCGGTCTAGAGCAGAGGTATGAGCTGTAGTTAAAGTCTACTTTAAATCCAGTGTTCCCAATCACTGACCCAATTTGGCCATCACAGACTTAATTAAGAGTAACACAGGCTGTTCAACTTGGAAAAGTTGATTCAACTTCAGACAATCTTAGGCATTTGTGAATTTCTGACAACTTGATCAGTCTCACCTCTGAGTAAAAAGCAATAGGGTTTTTTCCTAGCTAACACTCCGAGGCTTTTAAGACTTGCTTAATATAAGCACATGAATTTAAGGTGAAAACAAAACACATCTATAAGCAGAACACAGCTTTATTTTCCTTGGGGAAAAACATGCTGAGAACTCAACAGAAGTGAAAGGAATGAGCAAAAGGTAGAGCAAAAGGTCTCCAGCTCAGTGACACATCCTGTCGCTCCAAGGAGGATTCCCTGCTCAGGGCCGCAGCCCGTGGATCCAGTTCTGCACCAGCAGCGCTCAGCCCCTTTCAGAGAGTGGCAGCTCTGAGACAGAATGGTGGTGCTGTCCTCTTAGCTCATCCTGTCATTCTCATGCTTGAGAGATGTCTTGAAATGCTAAGCACTTTCAGTAGCACCTAAGGGATTATCAAATTATATTCAAAAGAGCAGCAGACAGGGAGAACATTTCAGCAGGAAAATTTTGCAACATTGAAGAAGAAAAATAAGATAATAAAATAAATAATACTTTGAGTGCCTGCTATGGGCTGGGCACTGTGTGAGTGCTTTGTACTTGTTCAGTTAATATTCTTTAGAGTCTTATAGCTTGGGTTCAGGTATGACCTTCATTTTACCCAAGGACACCTAGTTGTGGGGAGCTTACCCACATCGTCCAAAACTAAGCAGCAGGAGTGGTAATAGAGCACCTGTCCTTTAACTCCAAGTCCCAAGTTTTTGACCATAACCTACACTCCTCATGTCTCATTTACTTCTTCATTCAGCTAGTGTTACTGAGGAATCTCTCCATGCCAGATCCTGAAATAGGGAGACCAAACAAACACTGTTCCTGCCCACATGGAGCTTATCATGGTAAAGGCAAAAGACAGAAATCAAACAATATACAAATCAGCATATTATTACAAATCAAGATATATGTTTAAAGGAATATATAATACAAATGAATTATTAGCATATTATTACAAATCAAGATATATGTTTAAAGGAATATATAATGCAAATGAATTATATATATATAATATACACATACATATACATATATATATATACACATATATACATGTATACATGAACTTGACCTAGACTGGAGAAGTCAAGAAAGACAGCTCCAATAAAGTGAAATTTACATTAAAATCTAAAGTTTGGGTAGGAATTAACCAGGGAGTTTATGGAGGGTAGGTGGTAGAGAGTGTGTGATGGACAGAAGCAACAGAGATTCCATGGCAGCAAGAAGCAATCCGAGGCTAAGAATCCAGAATTCAGTGTGTGGTATGTGACTGGAGAGGTAACAGGGATTAGGGATGTAGGATCCTAATGCCATGTTAAGGAAGCTATTAAAAGGCTCTATCGCTATATTGCTATATAATGCAAAGAAATAGAGGAAAACAACAGAATGGGAAAGACTAGAGATCTCTTCAAGAAAATTAGAGATACCAAGGGAACATTTCATGCAAAGATGGGCTTGATAAAGGACAGAAATGGTATGGACCTAATAGAAGCAGAAGATATTAAGAAGCGGTGGCAAGAATACACAGAAGAACTGTACAAAAAAGATCGTCAAGACCAAGATAATCATGATGGTATGATCGCTCACCTAGAACCAGACATCCTGGAATGTGAAGTCAAATGGGCCTTAGAAAGCATCACTACGAACAAAGCTAGTGGAGGTGATGGCATTCCAGTTCAGCTGTTTCAAATCCTGAAAGATGATGCTGTGAAAATGCTACACTCAATATGCCAGCAAATTTGGGAAACTCAGCAGTGGCCACAGGACTGGAAAAGGTCCGTTTTCATTCCAATCCCAAAGAAAGGCAATGCCAAAGAATGCTCAAACTACCGCACAATTGCACTCATCTCACATGCTTGTAAAGTAATGCTCAAAATTCTCCAAGCCAGGCTTCAGCAATACATGAACCGTGAACACCCTGATGTTAAGCTGGTTTTAGAAAAGGCAGAGGAACCAGAGATCAAATTGCCAACATCTGCTGGATCATGGAAAAAGCAAGAGAGTTCCAGAAAAACATCTATTTCTGCTTTATTGACTATGCCAAAGCCTTTGACTGTGTGGATCACAATCAACTGTGGAAAATTCTGAAAGACATGGGAATACCAGACCACCTAACCTGCCTCTTGAGAAATCTGTATGCAGGTCAGGAAGCAACAGTTAGAACTGGACATGGAACAACAGACTGGTTCCAAATAGGAAAAGGAGTACGTCAAGGCTGTATATTGTCACCCTGCTTATTGAACTTCTATGCAGAGTACATCATGAGAAACGCTGGGCTGGAGGGAGCACAAGCTGGAATCAAGATTGCTGGGAGAAATATCAATCACCTCAGATATGCAGATGATACCACCCTTATGGCAGAAAGTGAAGAGGAGTGAAAAAGCCTCTTGATGAATGTGAAAGAAGGGAGTGAAAAAGTTGTCTTAAAGCTCAACATTCAGAAAACGAAGATCATGACATCCGGTCCCATCACTTTATGGGAAATAGATGGGGAAACAGTGGAAACAGTGTCAGACTTTATTTTTCTGGGCTCCAAAATCACTGCAGATGGTGACTGCAGCCATGAAATTAAAAGACACTTACTCCTTGGAAGAAAAGTTATGACCAACCTAGATAGTATATTCAAAAGCAGAGACATTACTTTGCCGACTAAGGTCCGTCTAATCAAGGCTATGGTTTTTCCTGTCGTCATGTATGGATGTGAGAGCTGGATCGTGAAGAAGGCTGAGTGCCGAAGAATTGATGCTTTTGAACTGTGGTGCTGGAGAAGCCTCTTGAGATTCCCTTGGACTGCAAGGAGATCCAACCAGTCCATTCTGAAGGAGATCAACCCTGGGATTTCTTTGGAAGGAATGATACTAAAGCTGAAGCTCCAGTACTTTGGCCTCCTCATGCAAAGAGTTGACTCATTGGAAAAGACTCTGATGCTGGGAGGGATTGGGGGCAGGAGGAGAAGGGGATGACCAAGGATGAGATGGCTGGATGGCATCATGGACTCGATGGACGTGATTCTGAGTGAACTCCGGGAGATGGTGATGGACAGGGAGGCCTGGCATGCTGCAAATCATGGGGTCACAAAGAGTCGGACATGACTGAGCGACTGAACTGAACTGA
Organism: Ovis canadensis; assembly: GCF_042477335.2. Lineage (NCBI taxonomy): Eukaryota > Metazoa > Chordata > Mammalia > Artiodactyla > Bovidae > Ovis > Ovis canadensis. The sequence goes on from NC_091259.1 coordinate 52,525,464, forward strand.
GATTAAGAAGACTGGATTAATCCTTTATTTGTTCCTTCTTAGATCCATGCGTGTTCTCTTGTATCTCTGCAGTAAGTCTTCTAGGTAAGCTCTTCCTCTGTGGGAAAGAATTGCAGGGGTCTAACTGATTTCATATATGTATATATATATATATATGTATGTATGTATGTATTTAGCATATTTTGGCTGTGCCAGATATGTTTGACACATATTTGTGGGTTATGGGATCTTAGTTTCTGGACCAGGGACCAAACCTGGGCTCCTGCAATGAAACTGCAGAGTTGTAATTACTGGACCACCAAGGAGTTCCCTGGCTTTGTATATTTAGTTGGGCTTCTCTAATTCTGCCTTATAAACTGTTCAGATTCAAAATTCAGTGAAAAAAGCAAGACATGTATAAGTATATATATATACATTATGTGTATATTTGCACATTTACAGATTATATTAGATATCATATATTTAACAAAATTAGATTTACATATCAAGTACATATTTATATAAAGCAGAAGTTTATATAAAGGAAATATGTATATCAGTTTGTGAACTTTTGTTAAAGTAACTCTTGTGAAGTAATAGTAGGAGGGAGTAAGAGAAATTTTTACTTTTTATCTCAGTGTATAGTTAGAATATTTTAATTTTACAACACTGTGTTAATTAATATAGTTTTTTAAAGTTTGAAGAAAAAAGCCCTGGAGGAAAATACATAAAATTTTAATAGTGGTTCTAAGAAGTGAGTCTGTGGGAGGCCTACTTACTTTGTGCTATTGGTGTTGTTTAGTTGCTAAGTTGTGGTCTACTTTTGTGACCCTATGGACTACAGCCCACCAGGCTCCTCTGTCCATGGGATTTCCCAGGAAAGAATACTGGAGTGGGTTGTCATTTCCTTCTCCAGGGGATCTTCCACGCCCAGGGTGGCAGGCAGATTCTATACCACTGAGTCACCAGGGAAACCCTATTACTTAGTGGTGGTTTGGTAGGTTAGTTGCTAAGAGGTGTCCAACTTTGGCGATCCCATGGACTGTAGTCTGCCAGACTCCTCCGTCCATGGGATTCTCCAAGCTAGGATACTGGAGTGGGTTGCTGTTTCCTTCTCCAATTATTTACTTGTTTATGCTTAATATTTTAAACAATACATGTAGTTTTTTAAACAATAATTGAAATATGTTAATATTTTCTTCTCATTCTAGGGAACTGCTAGCAAATACTCTTGCCTGGAAAATCCCATGGACGCAGGAGCCTGGTAGGCTGCAGTCCTTGGGGTCGCTAAGAGTTGGACACGACTGAACGACTTCACTTTCACTTTTCACTTTCATGCATTGGAGAAGGAAATGGCAACCCACTCCAGTGTTCTTGCCTGGAGAATCCCAGGGATGGGGAGTCTGGTGGGCGGCCGTCTCTGGGGTCACACAGAGTTGGACACGACTGAAGCAACTTAGCAGCAGCAGCTAATGCCAAGATCTTAGTTTGATTTGCTAAGATCATGCCACTTAGCTGCTGCTAAGTCGCTTCCAATTTACCTTGACTCATGGACCTAACATTCCAGGTTCCTATGCAACATTGTTTTTCACAGCATCAGACTTTACTTCCATCATCAGTCACATCCACAACTGGGCATTGTTTTTGCTTTGACTCCATCGCTTCATTCTTACTGGAGTTATTTCTCCACTGTCCTCCAGTAGTATATTGTGCATCTACAAATTTGGGGAGTTCATCTTTCAGTGTCATATCTTTTTGCCTTTTCATATTATTCATGGGGGTCTCAAGGCAAGAATACTGAAGAGGTGTGCCATTCCCTTCTCTGTTTTGTTAGAACTCTCCACCATCTTGTGTGGCCCTACATGTCAGGACTCATAGTTTCATTGAGTTAGACAAGGCTGTGATCCATGTGATCAGTTTGATTAGTTTTCTGTGACTATGGTTTTCATTTCTGTCTGCCCTCTGATGGATAAAGATAAGAGGCTTAAGGAAGCTTCCTGATGGGAGTGACTGTGGGGGAAACTGGGTCTTGTTCTGATGGGCAGGGCCATGCTCAGTAAATCTTTAATCCAATTTTCTGTTGATGGGCAGGGCTGTGTTCCCTCTCTGTTGTTTGACCTGAGACCAAACTATGGTGGAGGCAATGAAGATAATGGTGACCTTCAAAAGGTCCTGTGCATGCCCTGCCGCACTCAGCACCCATGACACTGCAGCAGGCCACTGCCGACCCACACCTCCACCAGAGACTCCTGGACACTCACAGGCAAGTCTAGGTCAGTCTCTTGTGGGTTCCTTTCTCCTGGGTCCTGGTGCACACAAGGTTTTGTTTGTGCCCTCCAAGAGTCTTGTTTCCCCAGTCTTGTGTCAGTTCTGTAATCAAATCCCACTGGCCCCCTAAGTCAAATTCCCTGGTTCTTCTCAATCCCTTTGCCAGATCCCCAGGTTAGGAAATCTGTTGTAGGTCCTAGAATTTTCTTAACAGTGCAAGAATTTATTTGGTAAAATTGTTCTACAGTTTGTGGGTCATCTGCTTGGCCGCTTTATGGTGGGATTAATGGCAACCTCCTCCAAGAAGGCTTAGGCCACATGCTATGTGACCCAGATGTGTTACACCCAGAGCCCCTGCTCCTGCGGCAGGCCACTGCTGAGCTGTACCTCCACCGGAGATACTCAGACCCTCAAAAGCAGGTCTGACTCAGCAGTTGCACACAAGATTGTGGAGTAGAAGGATGTGCACTCATCTTCTCCTACGAGAACTCCAAAATCACAACTCACTGCTGAACAACTGTCAACAAGAGAATGTTGGATCCCACCAAAAAAAAGTAAACACTCTCTTCTAACAACACAAGAGAAGACTGCACATGGACATCACCAGATAGTCAATACCGAAATCAGATTGATTCTATTCTTTGCAGTCAAAGATGGAGAAGCTCTATACAGTCAGCAAAAATAAGACCGAGAGTTGACTGTGGCTTAGATCATGAGCTCCTTACTGCCAAATTCAGACTTAAATTGAAGAAAGTAGGGAAAACCACTAGACCATTCAGTTCAGTTCAGTTCAGTCTCTCAGTCGTGTCTCTCTCTTTGGGACCCCATGGAGTGCAGCACGCCAGTCTTCCCTGTCCATCATCAACTTCCGAACCTTGCTCAAACTCATGTCCATCAAGTTGGTGATGCCATCCAACCATCTCATCCTCTATTGTCACCTTCTCCTCCTGCCTCCAATCTTTCCCAACATCAGGTCTTTCCCAATGAGTCAGTTTTTCACATCAGGTGGCCAAAATATTGGAGCTTCAGCTTCAATATCAGTCCTTCCAATGAATATTGAGGGTTGATTTTTTTTAGGATGGACTGGTTCGATCTCCTTGCAGTCCAAGGGACTCTCAAGAGTCTTCTCCAACACCACAGTTCAAAAGCATCAATTCTTCAGCACTCAGCTTTCTTTATCATCCAACTCTCATATCCATATATGACTACTGAAAAAGCCATAGCTTTGACTAGATGGACCTTTGTTGGCAAAGTAATGTCTCTGCTTTTTAATATGCTGTCTGGGTTGGTCATAGCTTTTCTTCCAAGAAGCAGGTGTCTTTTAATTTCATGGTTGTAGTCGCCATCTGCAGTGATTTTGGAGCCCACAAAAAATAAAGCCTGTCACTGTTTCCATTGTTTTCCCAAATATTTGCCATGAAATGATGGGACTCGATGCCATGATCTTAGTTTTTTGAATGTTGAATTTTAAGCCAACTTTTCCACTCTTCTTTCACCTTCATCAAGAGTCTCTTTAGTTCTTCTTTGCTTTCTGTCATAAGGGTGGTGTCATCTGCATATCTGAGGTTATTGATATTTCCCATGGCAATCTTGATTCCAGCTTGTGCTTCATCCAGCCCAGCATTTTTCATGATGTCCTTTTCATCTAGAGGACTAGAATATGTTCTCATATTCTTGTTAAATTGTCAGTTTTTATTATACAACCTCTTCCTAGTTTCTTTTCTAGTTTAAATTTATCCTTGATTAGATCTTCTAGAGGTGTTCTTATTTATTGAATTTTTAAATAAAAACCCAGCTTTCTAGAATTATTGGTATATTCTATCATTTTCCTATTTTCTAATGCTTTGTTTTCTCTCTTTAACCATAGCTTCTTATTTACGCATTTCTATATTTTGTTCCTTCTAAAACATTTTCAGTTAAATGTGCAATTTGTTTATTATTTTCTAGGTTTTTAAAATAATAGCTTTAATAATTATGCAGTTTTTCAGAGCACAGCTCTGATCAGAGGGGGCCCTTATTTCCTTATTTGTATTCATGATACAACTTTGATTTCACTGCAGTAAGGAGGCAGGAATGGAGTGTAAGTTTATTTACATAAACTAGATACAACTTGTTTGGCTTATATATTTGTGGTAGAAATATTGTAACTATTGCTTTTTAATGTTTTCCATATTGAGATTCTATTTTATTTTATCTTCTTTATTTTACATTGAGTTTATTTTCTTTTCTTCATATTGTACTGACAGATCCTCTGAGATGATGAGATACATAAAAAAATCTATAATTTCAGCCTGCATCTCTCTAGAGCACTTTAAACACATAGTAGTTGCCATCATTGCTATTACACCCTTAGTTCCACCTCTTGCAGAAATCACATACTTTTAATTTTCAAATATTCAGAACATGTACTAAAATAAATCTGTTCTTTGCACATAAGTGAATACACAAAGGTTTTCCCTGCATTTCAAAAATAACTAGTGTGTACTTACTTACCTTTGTCTCAGTGTCTGCCTCTGGGGAAACCCAATCTTCTCTTTATACAGACTAATGGTACAATACAGAGTGAGGTTCTCTTTTTATTATGAAAAAGTTCACAATGATCCAAAAGTAGACAGAATGTGGTAATGAACTTCTATGTACCCAGCCCCCAGCTTCAACAATCAGCAAGTTAATTAGCATGAACACCTCTGGGGAAAAATATATAGGATCAAAATATATAAAGCAAAATAAAAAATAGGAAAGCTTTCAGAATAATGATGAGAGATTTTAATATAATATTTGACTCATAAGTTAGCCAAAGCCAAATAAAGATATATTTGAATAATTTAACATTTTTTCTTTGAATACTTTTATAAAAAATTTGCCATTTAAGTACATAACACACTTCTTTTTAAATATTTCCTGAAAATTGATAATGTAATAGCTATATAGAATATGTAATTAATTCCATGAAGTAGAAGTGTGACACATAATACACTCTGACTATAATTCAATAAAGCCAGATTTATTGATATAATGTTAGTTAAAAACAATCTAACCACTTGGAACTGGTAAAAAGATTCTTCTGATTTATTGTTGGGTCAACATGAAAATAAAAATTCCAGTAAACTATTTTTAAATGATCATCTATGATAGAAATACAAATCAAAGTTCATGACCTGAAGCCAAAAAATATTCTCAGAAAAAGAATTTGTAGCCATATTTAATAGACATTGGTTATTATTTTTTTTATTTTTTAGCTTCCAAATCCCCTTCCAGTACCTTGGAAATTGTGGTCTTTTGCATTCGAGTGGGAGGAAGAATACATCTTCCACTACAGAGGTGGGAAATACCAGGTATTTTTGTAACTTCCTAGTTAGAGCCCAGACCTGCATCCTGTATTCCATCACAAACATACCTTATGCAGACTTTGCACCAGAAGCTCTTAATACAAAGACACAGAGTAGCACAGGATTCACTCACTGCTAGTGGCACAGGTTGCGGCAGGATCTAGTGGACAGCACAGACTTCTGAGGGATCTGCTCCACTGTAGGTGGATCAACAATTCCTTCTGCATCTTCCTTCACCTCTTCTCTTGGAACAATGGGCTTGCTTTTGTGAGCCCCTGAACTGATGTGAAAAGCCAGCTCATTGGAAAAGATCCTAAAGCAAAGATGCTAAAGAAGATTGAAGATGAAAGGAGAAGGGAATGGGAGAGGATGAACTGGTTAGATAGCATCACTGACCCAATGGACATGAATTTGAGCAAACTCCAGAAGATAGTGGAGGAAAGAAGAGCCTGGTAGGCTACAGTCCATGGGATTGCAAAGTCAGACACAACTTAACGATTAAACAACAAACCAAGGTCGTCCCTTCCTGTGACCTGGTTTGATAAAATGAGTTAGTCCAAATGACCTGAGTCAGACCACATTGGGAACTGAAAAACCAACGGGGTAAAGAAAAGGCCATGTGACATCATGCCACTGATCATTATGAAGATGTGGAAATTATTAATATAGGAAAGATGAAAAAGTAAAGGCCATGAAATATGATAGATATGCAAGATAGATGGGAAAAAAATGAGTCAGTGGTGAGAGGAGGTGTCTTGGATGTGTAACAGCTAACTAGCTGAATCGTGTAAATGGCACCCACATACTCACTTACTGGACACCTCTTTGCTCAAAACTTTCCAATGGTTTCCATGCTCACTCAGAATCATTACCATGCCTACAAGGCCATACATGCTCTGATCCCTGCTATGTCTCTGTCTCATTCCCTGTTGCTATCTTGCTTATATTACTCCACTTAACTATGTCTGCATCCTTTTGTTCCTCCAGTATACCGCGAATGCTCTGTTTTTGGGTCCGTGTACTTTTTCTTTCCCCACTGCTTGGAGAATTTTATTCAGATGTCCTCCTTGTTCACTTCCTTCAGGTTTCTCTTCAGACACAACCTTTTCGGAGAGGCCTTACCTCACCATCCTATCTAAAATAGCTGCTTGAACCTCACCATTTTCTGTCCTCTTATCCTATTTTATTTTTCTTCTTAGTCCTTATAACCATGTATTTATTTATTGTTTGCCCCCCCACCCCCCTCACCCCCACAATTAGCAGACAAAGTCCAAGAGATCTTTGTTGATTTTGGAGGGACAAGGGAGCTGAAATAGAATGGTGCCTGGAATATAGGAAGAACTCAAATATTTGTCAAATGAGTAAATGGACTGAAAATAGATTAATTATAAGATCTTCATACTCCTCTTTCTAGGCACCTGATCTCCTCCCTGACTCTCATTATGTTTACAAAATGTTCTCATTAGCAAGGCTTCTAGCTCCCAGGTAAAATATTGAAAATTTAATATTATTAGAGTTTTTAAAAAAAAGCATTTTCATTCTGATATTAATGGTCCAGGAGCCTGGTGGGCTGCCGTCTATGGGGTCGCACAGAGTTGGACACGACTTAAGTGAATTAGCAGCAGCAGCAGCAGAGAGAAAGGACTGGCTTTCCGCTGATCACCATAAAGCGTATCAGTTGAAAACCTTCCCTACGTACGCAGAGTTGCTAACCAACATTGCAGTGCCTAACTTTTAAGGACGGACCTTAGTGGGCACTCAGGCACACGAGACCATCCTCTGTGAAGGAGAAGTCAAGAGTAACAAATAGGAAGAAAGTCTTTGGGGGAAATGGAGATGATGCAGGATCAGGGGAAACTGAGACAATATTGCATCTGCAAAATAAGAACATAAAACTTTTTAAAAGTAATGACTTGAGAATAAGAGTAACCTGTTACAAATTAATAATCATTGAAAAGAATATCAATAGAAAGATTGAAAAATAAAGATGAGTAAATTTTTCAGGAAGAAGGGCAGAAAGACAATTAAGAAAAAAGAATAGTGATAGCGAACCATATGATGAGTTGCAACTGTTTCAATACCAATTTGAGAAACAGAAAACAAGGAGGAAGAATTATTTCAGAAATGATTCAGGCAAATCCCAATGGTAAGAATGTGGATTTTCCAATTGAAATGATTCTTTAGGTAAGAAACTTGCGCTTAGGAACAACACTGTAAAATATTAGAATAGAATGTGAATATTATGGACTTTGACAATGCAAGGGTAAATTTGGAGATGATCTTTTTGGGGAGGAAGAATGGAGGGAGGGAGCACAGGGGTGTCAATATCTTCAATAAACAATGAAGCATCAGAGGATGTGAAGCAAGAAATAAAATCTTTAGTCAATGTTACAAAAATATCAGTGGAGGATGGAGAAAAAGGCAATAATTGGGATAAGTGTGTTTTATTGTCAGAGCAGAAGTTCCTAGAAAATGCTTAAAACGGATAAATTAATAAATGGTAGTATAGATATATTATTTAGAAATATGATATTAGTCACCAGAAATGTAGCTTAAACAGAAATGATTGCTTCTGAGTAATAGAAAAGTGGTGAATTAAAAGAACTCTTGCTTATAAACATGTGCCTGGGTAACTTTGAAATATGTGTGTATCGTTATTATACATGTATGCTAAGATCTTCAGTTTTAATACATTTATATAACATTACAAAGAGTTAATGGCAAAAAAAAGTTAATAGCTTAGAGACTGAGCTCTCTCTCTCTCTATATATATACAATCAATATATGATAATGATGGTGTATGTGTCACTACTGAGTTTGCCGGATTCTGAGTCTCTGCCCCACCCCCATGCTTTTCTGGGATGTGATAACTCTCCAGTGATATTAGCCCTGTGTGTGCCCCATCTCTTGTTGCTTTCTCTTAATAGTGCCCACACCACCATTGTACAGCTGCCTTCATTGAGTTGTCTTCAGCCATTCTCTGTGTGTCCTTCCTGATCTTGGCTGTTATGCAAGAAAGAAACGAAAAGTGAGAAACAGGATACAGGTGGGTAAAACTCTGCAAGTCGCTACCCCAAGTTTGGGAAATGTTCAGTCTTTCTAACCACATCATTTCACACAGTGAAAAAAAAAGAACTTTTTTTTAAAGAAAAAATCCATCAAACTGAGTTCTATTAAGGCAAATGGCAGTTCTTGAGGCCTGTGAGTTATTCCCAGACTGTTTTGCTCCAAATGTAAACTGCTATATTCTTTTTGGAAAAAAATGTCAGTACGTGTGAAAGATCCTTTCAAAATAGCTGCACATCTTAACCTCAGAACTTTATTTCTAGGAATCCAAACTAAGGATAAAAGTCAGAAATTATTCATGAGGATCTGTACCCTACAATGTTATTGATAACAGTGGAAGAGATGGAAATGAACTAAGTGAATTATAATAATTGGTATATGAAAATTTTAAAAATCTACATAATGGATAGATAATGCAGTCATTTAGAATTTTTTTCATGATTTGATAGAATCCACGGACTGTATAGTCCATGGGGTTGCAGAGTCGGACACAACTGAGCAACTTTCGCAATTTCACTTTCACAACATTGTGTAAAGTAATATGCTGCTGCTGCTAAGCCGCTTCAGTCGTGTCCGACTCTGTGCGACCCCACAGACGGCAACCCATCAGGCTCCTCTGTCCCTGGGATTCTCCAGGCAAGAACACTGGAGTGGGTTGCTATTTCCTTCTCCAGTGGATGAAAGTGAAAAGTGAAAGTGAAGTCGCTCAGTCGTGTCCAACTCTCAGCAACCCCATGGACTGCAGCCCACCAGGCTCCTCCGTCCAGGGGATTTTCCAGGCAAGAATACTGCAGTAGAGTGCCATTGCCTTCTCCGGTAAAGTAATATAGCAGGATATAAAAGAGTACATAAATTTATATGTCACCTAATCTGTGCTTCGAGCTGACAGTCACTTCCTCTGATTAAAACTGAGCCCTCCCTCTAGGACTATAGCATTGCTAGGTCTTCCTGAATTTCTCAATAGATATAAAAGTAGAAAACTATACTAAATATAAATAAATGAATAAATATATTATTCTTATCCTGAAACACATCACAGAGTCTCAGACTTAGACAAAACTACTCCACTGCCTGTCATATCTGCAGAGAGAATGGTTGATTATGTCTTTGAGATGCTTTCTCACTTTTTGTGAGTCGCTCACTCAAAAGTGAATTTTATGTGAACCACACAGTCAATATCTTAGACTATTCCAAACAAGTATTACTAATTTTATAAAACTCCTTTCAGCTGGTTTTATCTAATGTTGTACCAGAAATGTAAATTTAATTTTATTTATGTCATATACATATTTTAGGGAAAAAATGGAAGGGATGAATCAATATTATTTGCAATGGGTTCTTATGGCCTGATGAGATTACAGGTCATTTATATTATTTAAAATACTTTCTTATATTTTCAGGTATTCTCTAATGAGCATGGTTAACTTGACAGATAAAACTTTGAGAAATATAGAAAAGGAATTCAGAGTAACTGAGGGGCTTGGGTGTGGTAAAGCCAAGAAGAAAGAGGAAAAACATTTCTTTAGCCTCTGTCACTACACAATCCCTGCTCGTCATTTTTGTCCCATTCAGAGTGAGTTTGGGTCATTTCTCTTCTTTACTCTCTGTTTTGGTTTTCCTTTCTCTGTTCTTTCCTTGTTCTTTGTTTGATTCTTTTTTCTTTTCACTTGCACGGTAATGTTTTCTTTTCATGCCGTTCTCCCCACCCTCCTTCATTCCATTCCATTTTCTGGCTGTGAAGAGCCTCAGTGAGTGAGAAAAAATGGAAGCCCATGCACTAAATTGCTTGATCTCTTATTCTACAATCTGTGAGATTGGAGTGGCCACACGTACATGGAGAGTGGGCATTTTTTAATGCTTATCATGTGCCAGGTGCTGCTGGAAGTGCTTTATACATACTTTCTCATTTATCCTCAGTAAACCTACAAAGTTGGTACTATCACTGACCCTATTTCATGAAATTGAAATGAGTTTGCTCAAACTTATGTCCATTGAGTTGGTGATGCCATCCAACCATATCATCCTTTGTTGCCCCCTTCTCCTCCTGCCTTCAATCTTTCTTAGCATCAGAGTTTCTTCTAATGAGTTGGCTCTTTGTACCAGGTGACCAAATTATTGGAGATTTAGCATCAATCCTTCCAATGAATATTCAGGACTGATTTCCTTTAGGATTAACTGGTTTGATCTCCTCGAAGTCCAAGGGACTCTCAAGAGTCTTCTCTAGCACCACAATTTGAAAACATCAATTCTTGGGCCCTCAGCCTTTTTTATTGTCCATCTCTCAAATCCATACACGGCTGCTGGAAAAACCATAGCTTGGACTGTACATACTCTTGTTGGTAAAGTGATGTCTCTACTTTTTAATATGCTGTCTAGGTTTGTCATAGCTTTCTTTTAAAGGAGCAAGCGTCTTTAAATTTCATGGCTGCAGTCACCATTCACAGTGATTTTAGAGCCCAAGAAAATAAAACCTGTTACTGCTTCCACTTTTTCCCCTTCTATTTGCCATGAAGTGATAGGACCAGATGCCATGATCGTAGTTTTTTGAATGTTGAGTTTTAAGCTGACATTCTCACTCTCCTCTTTCGCCCTTATCAAGAAGCTCTTTAGTTGCTCTACATTTTCCGCCATTTAGAGTGGTATCCACATATCTGAAGTAGCTGATATTTCTCCTAGCAATCTTGATTCCAGCTTGTTATTTAAAGCACTTACTTTCAATCAGACAGCCTTGTAAATACATTACTTAACCTATAAAGTTGGTCAACCTCAAGATTCCCTGATGTTTTCTTTAGTTAGTGCCTCCTCCCATCTGCTTTCTAATAATGTTATCCCATGTCTAGAGGATATTTATGAAAACACAGCTTTCTCCCACAACACCCAAGGCTCCTCCTTGACACAACAGGTAGAACTGACAGCTCCCTTCTTTTGCTCCTACTGTCCCCATACAATCTTCTATCTTAGCGCACAGGACTATAGTCTTCTCTGCTCCCCACCCTGCCATATTCTTTTCATTTATTAGACTGTGAATGAATTAGACGCGGGTTATGTCTACTTCAGCCTGTCTAAGCAGCACCAAGCCTCAGGCTGAGAAAATGCAAAAGCAAATGTTTGGAGGTAGATGTGCCGTCCAACAGGGGCCATCTTGTGACTTCAGCTTCATCCATGCACAGAAACTCTCTCTTTGTCCCAGAGCTGATCTGATTCATGGATTCTGAGTCACCCTCACAAAGCTCACAAGGGACTTATAGATACATTCCAATGCCACTTTATTCAGTTATAATAAAAAAAATTAGAAATCTAAGTTCAGATGACCTGGTAACACTCCTTTTCTTGATTCTCTAGTGAGCCTGGAATTAGAGTAGGGGTGTTTGACTGTAGCAAAGGTTAGCAGAAGGTTCTGGTGTCTTGGTGCATCCATTCTCCAAATCAGGAGGACCAGGTATTTGGGTTGGACCCACAGGGCTCCTCTCCTGCCATCTGGTTCTCAGATGGCACTGCTACCTGTTGTTTTGCCAAATTTCTTGCTTCCTTTGCTGACACACTCCCCTTTTAAATTGTTCTGTGAATATGAAGTATGAAGAATCCTGTGTACTATTCTACAAAAACCAGGGCCATAGTATATAAGTGGAAAATGAAATGAACACCAACCAAAATGAGAGAAGCTGAGCATCCAGAGATGATTAAGATGCATTTCCTTTCCTCAAGGAGCTTAAAGTCCACTGACAGCAAGAGACACCTAACTACCATTTTCAACATAGGTGTTGGTTGCAATGGAGGAAGCCTGTGAAAGAGACAACAGCAATTTCCTTTGAGCATGGCCTAAAATTTTTTCTGTATTACTTCTTCCAGGTTTGTAATTTTAGGCTATCACTGCTTTTATAAGTAAAAAAGGTACACAAATAAAATCATCTATGGAAAGCAGAAATAACATGTGACTTATATAGAGTTTACAAAGGCTGAAAAGCCTAGACTAAGCTATAACCATAATTCTCAGTTTTTCCAAGGGGGTACATGTGCTGTAAACTTTGCTAATAACATCCTTGTAATTTTCTCAATAGCAGGATTAGTATTAAATCCCCAGGGAAAGTTGCAAGAAACCATTTTCTCAAGTTATTTAAAATTCAGACTCCACAAACTGCCCCCATTTATACCACAGTACGAACCTGGTAACAAAACATGCAAGTAAGTGACTTCTGGCTGCAAAGCCTCAGATATTTTTGAAAAGTTATTTAAAAATGATAATCCACATGTGTTAAATTTGTCTTAAGAAAGTTTAAAAAGTTGGACTTGAGATCATCAAAAGGCATATGTAATACATCTAACTGGTTAGTTCAACTTGAATTTTAAATCAATATTTAAAAATCAATATTTTTATTATTATATGCTTGAATTCTGCAAATTTTTTTAAGGTATTATAATTGGGAACATTATTTTTTAGAGTTTCTTAATGAAAATGGTTCTTCTTAGTTATTTTTTTTGCAGGGGTTTCTGAATTATTTGTTCCTCTTTTACTAATCAAGCAAAGGTTTGTAATATTTTAGAGGCTGTTCCCTCTTTTTTAAATTCTTATTCCAGAATTTTAGCAATTATTAGGTCCTCGTATATCACATCTCAAAAACTTGTTTTCACTACAAAACTGAGAGGTTCAGATAGGATTTGAACTGTTAAAAAAATTGAGTCCACTCTAATGATTTTTCAATCATGCCAGTAATCTGAGCCTGTAGTTTAAGAATTATAGAGAATATGGAAGTAAAAGGAATTATGGCGCTCAGACATCTACTCTGATGCAAATGATTTACCAGCATGGCCCCTGGGAAGAGAGCTACCTCTTGTCCTTGGGAGCCTGTAAGTGTGTGTTGTTTGGAAGAGAATATGTAAAGTCATCAGGCTCCTACAGATGTGCTTTATTCTGCTCCTTGTTACATTTTTGAACCCAAGAACACTTGGGACAAAAGCAAGTTCGGCCTCTGGTGCTGATGGCAGACTGAGTGTGAGTAGCCTTGCTGTGCTAGGGTAACTCTTGTGAACAGTTGACATCCAGGCCAGCTTGTCCTTGACTTTCCTGCTAATCCCAGCTCTGGGCTTCCTGGTGGTGAGAACAGTGGGGAAGCTGGTGGGCATAGGAACAGTAGGTTACAGCCCACTACAGCACCTCTGAGAAGCAGTTTGGCCTCCAAACCCAGCTCCATCACTTAAACACCCAGCATGAACTAGAAGGCTTTTGTGCTATATCCAGTCCCTGCTCCAATAACATGCAAGCCAGATCACTGTATTTCTTTTTTTTTTTTTTCTTAAAAGGAAAGTGAAAAAAAATTTGGTGGAGAAAGCTATAGAACATCTCAGGAGTGCCTCAGATCTTGCAGCAGCGCCTGCACCTCTGTAAGTAATAGCAGATGACCCATCTCCTCTCCATGGGTGAATCTGAGCTCCACCGTTTGCACACTATGTGATCTAAGATATGTTGTTTAGTTTTTTTAGATTCTGCTTTACTTTTCTATTTTATGGTTAATCATAGTAGCATCTGTTATTGTGATGATGATGTAAAATATTCCCATGTAAACAAATCACTTTGCATACATCTCCTGCAGTGCTTGAAGGGGAGCAGAGTCCAATGTATGTTAAGTACAGGGACTAAGACCCGTGATAGGGAACTAGCTTTTTTGGGCTGATATTGCAGGATAGTCTGAGCAGACTTCTTGGTGCATTCTTTATGTTACCTAAATCCAATCTGAGATTAAGAGATTAAATATGTTGGTGGCAAGTCTAGACAGGAAAGGCAGAGATTTATGAGTTTCTAGCCATCAGCTGAATTCTGACAACCAGAGAAATAAGTGCAAGAGGACTTGACTTCTTTCCTTTTCTTGAGACCTGAAAGTCAGGCAAGACTTCTTTGAAAAAGTGGCATTTATACAGAACAAGAGAACTGCTGGGCAGAGGAAAATACGAAGTAACATGTAGCTGGTTGGCGGGAAAAGAAGTCTCATGATGCCTATTTTAATGCTTCTTCGATTGCATCACACTGCCTCCATTAGAGCCTTCTTGGAATCGCCGGAAAATATTTTGGATAGAGCACTGATATAACTGAAACAAGGATCACATGAATTCACATTCACCCATTTAAAAAGTATCAGATCACTGCTATGTTCAAGGCTCTGTGTTGGGTGTGTAAAGATCCCACATTTTTTGCTAAAGCATATCCTGTTTTGGTCAGTGGCTTCTCAGACAGATCTGAAATCCCAGCATCATCTTTTACTTCATCATCTCATTCTTCCCCTCTTTTCCCACTAGCTTTAGTCACTAACTATACATCTGGGTTGTGGTAGCATCCTTTTATCTTGAGTTCCTGCCTCTAGGCTTGGCACCTGGGATTAAGAAGGTAATTTAGAGTTAAATATATAAGGCAGAAAAAGTTTGGTAAACATAAAGGCTATGGATATCTGGAATAGGATTGATTTCTTATTTTTTTGTTTATTTCAAAATAAAGAAATCAGTAAAAAGCATCTGTGATCTTATCAACTAGAAATAAACAATACCACCTACTATCAACAATCCGTGTCTGTATTTATATATTTCACATATTTCTTAAAAAAAAAATGATGTCATATGGGTACTTTGCTTTATGCATATATCATGAGCATTTTCATGAAAATAAGTATATCTACATTACATATAATGCACATAATAATGCATATTTTAATCAATACATTATTATGTATATTATATATTATTATGTATATTACTATTCATTAATTTACTTAATCAGTCCTTCATTGATGTATTTTTATAATGCTACAGATTTCTCACTGTTATAAACATTATTATAGTCAATTGTAAAATGCATAGGTATTTTGTGCTTTTCTTGGAGCATTTCCATCAAAATGAGTCAAAAAGATTTAATTTTAAGGCTTTTGGTGAATATCATCAAAGTGCCCTCTGAATATTTTATACCAATTTAAACTCCCCAAAGCAGCCTGTAAGTATGCCTCTTCTTCTACACTATCACCTGGTCATTATTATTCTTTAATATCTTTCTCAATCTGATAGATGTAAAATGATCTCTTTGTTGTATTATTTTGTATTTCCTTGATTACTAATGAAATTGAACATCTTTCAGGTGTAGTTTTTCCACATTTTTTATTTTGGATATTGTCTTTCATATTTTATGTGTACTCATTGATTTATCTTGTTTGTCTATATTAATTTTGTCATATATACATTGAGAATATTTTCTCATTTGATGTTTGTGTTTACTGATTATTGTAAAAGAAATTTAAAATTTTTATTTAACTGAAACTGTCATACATTTTATTCACATTTTATGACCTTAGTTTTTTTCTTAGAAAAGCTCTTCCTATTCCCAGACCAGCAAATATTTATGTATATTTTGTTTAAATAATTTTGTTTCCATTTATAACATTAAGATCAGGTTAATTTGAATTTACTTTAATACAAGATGTATGACATAAAAGTGTGTTCATGGTTTGCATTTGCACTAATCTATTGATAAGTCTATCATTTCCCTACTGGTCTGAATGCTGATTTTATCATACATCATACTTATACATATGTGAAGCTACTGAGAGTCTTTGAGGTTGGGAGATTCGAAGCAAAGACACAGGGAGGTCCAGGTGCAAAGTAATGATAAGAATGGTAATAGGAAAAAAAAAAAAAGAATGGTAATAGGAATGGAAAGTAAGGGGATTAATATAAGCAATCTTGCATCAATGCACCGATAAATAATGGATAGATCTCTCTTTTTTGAAATGTGAAGATGATAAGGAGAGGTCAAAGTAATTATAGCTTTTTTGAACTCAGGTGACTGAGGGAAAGTCTCCTGTATAAAACTGTGAAAAGCAGAAGTCGGCTGTGAAGTAGATGATCAACTTGATCATTAAGATTTTGTGTTTGCGGTCCCAGCAGAGCGTCTCTATGAATGTGATGATGGTGATGATATATGTGTTTGTGTCTGTGTGTGTGTGTAGGAGAGAGCAAGAGACAGACAGACAGAGACAGAGAGCAAGAATGAGAGAATAGAATAAGCCTAGAATTAGTTAACTTTTATTTAGCATCTACTGTATGTAACAGGCAACACTGCATTTTCCTGGGTAGTTCATAAGCACTTTGAAGACTTTACTCTCTTCCTTAAAGAAGTAAAGCAATAGTCTGCATGTCCATGGAGTCTGAGAAATGACTCATCAGCTTCTCTCCCCTGCCCTCTCTTTTGTTGGCATGAAAGCATCTGTTATTAGTTCCCAAATGTGGATTTATAGATGTTATCAGAAGTCAGTTACAGGTTTAGTGAAGGGATCACACATGCACAGCATTCTTTGGATGTAAAAATTTAATGTACAGGGAAATGTAAATAGGCCAGGGGATAGACACTTAACAGAGAGTGTTTTAACACCTGATTCATTAAAACAGAACAAAGAAATGCACTTTTAGATTAAAACATAGATTAACTGGTAGAGTTGTTTCTTCTGCTTGTGGACAATATAGGACCAATCTATGATTTGTGATAAATATAAGAAGGAAAGATAGCCCAAGATTTGTGAAAGAGATTTGAACATTTCTTTCTAAAAATGATCCCCCAATATAAACAACATTAATGAGCATTTCCTTTCCCTTTTCTGCCCCCTTATAGTGAACATCAATTTAAACTGTGTGTCTGAAAGGTTTCTATGGAAAGCTACTTGCTAGTTTTGCTAAGGCCCATGATGGATAAGGAAGCATGCTATTCATAATATAAGCTTTCACATGAGATGGGTTGATAGGGATGTGCTTATTCAGTCGCTCAGTCCTGTCTGACTCTCCGTGACCGCATGGACAGGCTCTTCTGTCCATGGAATTTTTAAGGCAAGAATAATGGAGTGGGTTGTCATTTCCTTCTCCAGGGGATCTTCCCTACCCAGGGATCAAATCTGTGTTGCCTGCATTGGCAGGCATTTTCTTTACCACTGAGCCACCTGGCAAGCCCACTTGCTAGGGATCAGTTCAGTCACTTAGTCGCGTCCATCTCTTTGCGACCCCATGGACTGCAGCACGCCAGGCTTCCCTGTCCATCACCAACTCCTGGAGCTTACTCAAACCCATGTCCATCAAGTCAGTGATGCCATCCAACCATCTCATCCTCTGTCATCCCCTTTTCCTCCTGCCTGCAAGGGATGTGGTGGTTTATTCACTAAGTTGTGTCCGACTCTTGAGACCCCGTGGACTGTAGCCTGCCAGGCTCCTCTGTCCATGGGATTGTCCAGGCAAGAATACTGGAGTGGGTTGTCATTTCCTTCTCGGGTGGATCTTCCAGACCCAGGGATCAAACCCGGATCTCCTGCATTGCAAGCAGAATCTTTACCTGCTGAAATACTAGGGAAGCCCTATGATAAGGGATAGCAGGAGATAACCTGCTAGGGATAAGAAGAGTTAAAAATTGTTCTTTCTAAGAGGAAAGGCAATGAAAATGGAATAAAAACCTTCTGTGGGAAACCAGAGATGGACCTGGGAGTTCTTCCTATTTCTGCCCAAGTATGAGAAACCTATTATGCAATTGTGTAGCATCCTTCCTGAGGGTGAGCCAGAGGTGGGCTGGAGAGTGCTTGTACTTACCTGGCTCTCTGCTCTATCCTTCTGCTTCTAATAGGTCCTATGTGATCAGCAGAAAGGGCTACCTATAATGAGAGGCAGAAGCTGCAAGGTGGTAGGTGTCCATGTGCTAGAGTGGTCAACACACCCAGGCAAATAAACTGAGCTTGAAGGGATAAAATACATTCTTTCAGACCACAGAATAAAGCCTTCTGTTGGGATTGTCAAGCTGCTGCAATAACACTAAAGTAATTATTTGATATTGTAAAATTAAGATGATCTTTCCCTCTCTCCAGTTTGCCTTATCTCACCAGAGATGAAAGCCCTAGGTATTTTTACAGAATAGGCTAAATCTGTCTCCTTCCCAGGAGCCTAAACTCCCCATGTTCTAACATCGGTGGCTCCCTGTCTCTCTGATGGATGCACCATTTAATTGCAGGCGAGAGCCGCTCTTCATCACTGATTAACATTTTCCAGTTCCACTTTGCTCTCCAAAGAATGCTAGAATTATACATCCAGAGCAGAGTTGAAAATCTGGTGGCACACCTTTAAGATTTAAAAATTCTTGTTTCTGGAATACTTATGTATGTCAAATAATATGAAAGAAAATGAATAGAATCTTCACTCAAGTTTCCTTTCTCATGATCAACATAATAATATCCTTTGGGTATGTTTCTAAGCATGGCAAATCAGTTGAGTATTAAATGAAAAGAAAGAAGAAATTTAAATTTAAAAAGAAAGAAGAAATTTAAGCTCATTTAAAAATTCAGCATTTTATGTGCAAATAAATATAGATTTATTTACATATGCATATGTCATATATTTTAGCTACAATTAGATGTGTTAATGGAAATTGTATTGTAGTGAATGCTGGCAGATAACATTCATTTTAGGATTACCATAAGGAAAATGGATTAATATTTTATTTGTATGTGAGAGAAGTTTTATTTTCACTTTCAGTGAAATGTTGGACCTTTAAAACCTAACACAGATAAAATTTTCATTATTTTGGTAATACTTTTGCAGAAGGAATTTGTTTATTTTGGTCAAAAAATTAGTGTAATTGTTGTGAGTATTGATTGAAGCAGCCTCACTTTGTAAGTGAATGAAGATGCATAATCATGCTAGTTTCTCTTAAGGATTAAATATAATCATCTTAATACTATACCCCTGTATTTTGTTATTGTTGTTCAGTTCCTATGTTGTTTCCGACTCTGTGACTCCATGAAGTGCAGCAAGCCAAGCCTCTCTGTCCTTCACTATCTCCCTGAAATGGAGCAAACTCATGTCCATTGAGTCAGTGATGCCATCCAATCATCTCAACACCTGTATGGTATGCTATAGATTTTATAAATGTAGAAATTCACTGGAGAATTTTCTTACCATAAGGCCCAAATCAGGGACACAAATTTACAAGACTAAAGAGTCTCAGTGGGAAAGGAAATAGAAAATATTAGCTCAAAATTTAGGTAATACAGACAGTTCCTCTCTCTGTTTTCTAGGTCTTTGAGGAATTTAGGAAAACATGAACTTATATCCTTCATAATCTGTGAATACAATGTTCTCAATTTTCTGTTTTGCTTTATAGGAAATCAAAGAAGCACATTGAACAAAGCACACAAATTCACCTGCTGTGAAAGCACTATGGAAAGGTCCTATGACATTTCTTCAGTTTTCTCTAAAAAGAACTGTAGAACTGATGAAATGTACTCTTAGGCCAAATAGTCCTTCGAGAACATGATTATAATTTGCTGCTGAGAGGTATGTATAAAACATGTGAGGTCTATTTACTATTTGTTTCCTCTTTCTAAACTAAACTGATGTGAAATAGTTTGAAAAAAAATTTTAAGAAATGAGTGTGACTTCTTGTTGAAAACATAATTTATCATCTGAGTGCTGATGCCTGCTCATTTTCTTTATCGTGAGATAATGATGGTCCCTTGCCTGTCATGGTCCATCAATAACTCTAGCTACTACCATCTTCCCAATCAATATACAATCTTCCCACATGCATCTCTTCTACTGGTCAGGCTGAGTAGTTGCCTTCATGTTTTCTTGTCTTAAAGATGTTAGCCTTGTTGAGGAGAAGATTAAAAAACAGTCTTCCTCTGATTGTGGTGATCATTTGGTGGTATACACAAAGATCAAATTTTTATGTTATATACCAGAAACTAATATAGAATTATATACCAACTTTACCTCAGTTAAAAACAACCAGAAAAGCAAAGATCTTATGACCTTAGCAGCTTCCTTCTCTCTGTTACTTCCCAACCACAGGGCCATTACTGGGCACCATGTTCACCTATCCATTGGAATTAGGACTAAATATGGAAAAGTACCATTCTGCTTGACAGTCGGTTACGGTGTGTTTGGTCTGTGCCAAGAACTGTGGTGGGTTCTAGAGTGCACTGTGAAGAGTTAACCTGGTAAGTTTCAATGAAATCATTGTCTAAGCATCTGTGTCGTGTTATCCTTCAGCACCATCTTGGCTACCTTGCTGGCTCCTTTCTTGCACACAGACTATGTAGGCTCTCCTACCCTCTGGGCTTGCTTCATACCTTTCCTCACTCTGTTCCTTTACCCTGGTAATATCTTTCTTTTTAACCACAGCCAACAACCCATATGTTTAGGAATGTGGCTTGAACACAACTCTCCAGAAAGTCTTTTTGACCTGTGAGAAGAGTTACGCCTATTGAACTATTTTTATTTTCCTAAATTACTAGATCACAAGCAACAGTTCAACAAAGACCCCTTAATATTATCTGTAATCTGGGGGCAATGGGCATCCCTTAGATCTTGACTAATTTTAAACTTATTTATAATTGATTGGTGATAAATATTCTGAGCTACTTTTAAAAAGAGAAAAATAATTGCATTTGCAAAGGGTTTGGTTTGGTTCATGGCAGATTTATATGTCTTAAGAATTATTTTGGAAGAAGTATTAGAACTGGGGCTTGAGAAAACTATAGAGTGCTCATATTTTTGCCTAAAAAAAAAAATTAAAAGTGATTTTTCTTCACCTGTCCCCACTGATAGCAAGAACTTATGTAGATTTATGTCTCAGAAAGTTGGACTATCATATCTGTGAAAATAGCAATAAAGAACATGGAAAATGTTGAAAAACTAAAGTATTTCTCTAGATCATTTAAATAATTTAAGAAACATGCACATTTGGACCTGGTCAGAATGTGCGAAGCTCTCCTCTTTTCCTCCTTAATTTTCTTTCCTTTTAGACTCTCCTCCCAAAACCATGCCTCCTAAATATCACTGCAGCTGGACTTTCCAGAAACTGGAAAAATTAAACCCTGGCTATCAAATAAATGACCACTTTTAACATCTCTGAAAGTACACTAAACCTTCTCTATCTCTTCTATTTAAATTTTCTATTCTACACAAACGTTAAAATAAGTCCCACGTTGAACTGATTCATAGTTTTTCTGTTCTCCCCTCCCCCTTATTATTGCTAATAGTAATACTATTTTTTCTATTGTTCATTTTAAGCATGCAGTATTTCAATTACACTTAAATATTCTTTTATGTGATCAGGCCTTGAAACTTGACCACCAACATAGAAATGTTATGAAGAAATATATTTTAAGATTTACAAGTGACTTGCTACCATATAGCCTGTTTTAAGCAGGAAAATGTTCCTAACAACATAAATTTTCATGTGTGGGTTTTACACCCAATTTTGTTAATTTCAATTAAAATTTGTTAATTTGTTAAATTTTACTCTGACTGTTACTTTTTGGGACTTTTTTGAATTTCCCATCAGTTTAGTTCAGTTCAGTCGCTCAGTCATGTCTGACTCATTGTGATCCCATGGACTGCAGCAGGCCAGGCTTCCCTGTTCATTACCAACTCCCAGAGCTTACTCAAAATCATGTCCATCAAGTCAGTGATGCCATCCAACCATCTCATCCTCTGTTGCCTCCTTCACCTCCCACATTCAATCTTTCCTAGCATCAGGGTCTTTTTAAATGAGTCAGTTCTTTGCGTCAGGTGGCCAGAGTACTGGAGTTTCAGCTTCAGCATCAGTCCTTCCAATAAATATTCAGGACTGATTTCCTTTAGGATTGACTGGTTGGATCTTCTTGCTGTCCAAGGGACTCTCAAGAGTCTTCTCCAACACCACAGTTCAAAAGCATCAATGCTTTGGTGCTCAGCTTTCTTTATGGTCCAACTCTCACATCCATATATGACTACTGGAAAAACCATAGCTTTGACTAGATGCACTTTTGTTGGCAAAGTAATGTCTCTGCTTTTCAATATGCTGTCTAGGTTGGTCATAGCTTTTCTTCCAAGGAACAAGGGTCTTTTAATTTCATGGCTGCAGTCACCATCTGCAGTGATTTTGGAGCTCAAAAAATGAATTTCCCATATTACTACCTAATTGAAAGTTTCTATATTACTACCTAATATCATTTTCAACATGTGAAGTTATTAACAGTCTAGCTTGTAAATCAATTCTGATTAGTCTATGATAATTACTTGGATTAAATATTACTGTCTGAAGCAAGTGGTCTAGTACTTTTGATCTTTAAAGAATCCAAATTAGATTGATTGTTTATTCTGGTTGGATGGTGGATAATAGGCTTGTGAAATTTCAAATAGATTGGTTATACCATGTCAGTACATCATGATTTCCTAATGCTACCCACTGAAAACTCACTATGACTCCTTGCTCTCCAGCATCTTCTTCAGGGTGTTCTTTACCTCTGTTCCTCAAGCTATAGATCAGGGGATTGAGCATGGGAATTATAAGACTATAAAACACAGAGACCACTTTGTTGTACTTCCATGAATTCCTTGCTTTAGGTTGCGTTAGGTACATGAAAAATAGTGTTCCGTAGAAAATGATGACCACAGTGAGGTGGGAGGCACAGGTAGAAAATGCTTTGCACTTGCCTTCTGAAGACTGGATTTTTATAATGGAAAAGAGGATGCAAATGTAGGAGATGAGGACAGTCAAGAGGGATCCAGTGAGATTCACTGCAGAGAAGATCAAGAGCTGCTTTTCTTTGCTGTGGGTGTCAGAGCAAGAGAGGGCAAGGAGAGGGGGGTCAGCACAATAGAAATGGTGGATGATGTTGGAGTCACAGAAAGACAACTGGAAAGTCAGAACTGTCTGTATCACAGAGTTTAGGAAACCATAGGTATAGACCCCGATCGCCAACTCCTTGCAGACCCTCTGAGTCATAATGGCTGTGTAAATCAAGGGATTGCAGATGGCCATGTAGCGGTCGTAGGCCATTGTGGCCAAGAGGAAGCATTCAGTGGTGGCAAAAGCACTGGAGAAGTAGAGCTGGGCAAAACAGCCTGAAAAGGAGATGGTTTTTTCCTTCACCAATAAATTTTGCAGCATCTTGGGTCCAATGGAAGAGGAGTAACAAAGATCAATGAAAGCCAGGTGGCTAAGGAAATAGTACATGGGGGTGTGGAGCCTGGAATCCATCCTGATGAGCAGGATCATGCCAAGGTTTCCCACCATGGTGATGAGATAAATGACCAAGAAGACCACAAAGAGAGGAAGCTGAAGCTCGGGACAGTCTGTGAATCCCATGAGGACAAATTCTGTGACTGTGGTATGGTTGCCTCTTGCCATCCTGTTCTTTCTCTTGCTGAAAAAAGAAAATATGGCTTCAAAATGATTAGATATTTACAAACAAAAGCTTCTTACCTCTTTGTTCCAGTACAAGATGACCAAAATTTGGGTTCACAATCCCAGTGATTAAGAGCTGTCATTTAGCTTTACTTTGCTAAAACAGACACAAAAATGTCTGAACTCATTCATTTTCTCTTTTGATGGAGAGTCACAAATTGACCTCTAAGTTAGTGGCACCAAGTTACACTCCAACAATTTTGTACAAGAATATTGGTTTTCCCACAAACCTAGTGCTATCAGATTTTAAACCTTGGCTGCTGTGATGGTAAATATTGGTAACTCATGTCTCTTGATTTGTGTCTCTTTTAGCATTTTTCAACCAATTACTTGCATGTATTTTTTTTTATGCTTGTTAAGTTCAATTCCTTTACTAACTTTTTATTAAATTGTTAGTGTTCTAATCATTTTATTTACAGGTCTCTTTCTTTATTAAGGAGATCAGCCATTTGATATATGTATTATAAGTTCTTTTTTGGCTTATCCAAGTGTTTCATTGTTGGTATGGTAATTTTTCTTTGTGCTGTGTATAGTAAATCTTAAGTGGTTTGATGTCAAATTTATCTTTTTCTTTTAAATTCTGATCTCTGTGATAGGATTGGCTAAGCCTTCCTGAATTTAAAATTATTAAAATAATAATCTCTGTCTATTCTAGAGCTTTATTAGATTTCCTTTTTATATTGCAGTGTTTGAATTTTCTGGAGTTTAATTTTGGTATAAGGATTTAGGTAATTAACTCTTTTTATTTCTCTGAAAAGCTAGCTGGGTATTCTGATGCCATTTTTTTTTGGTGAGAAATCATTTGCCAACTGATTCTGTTGATTTAAAACTTCAGCCTTTTCACAAAGTAAAGCATTCATAAGTACTTGGGTTAATTTTCGCTTCTTTTTATTTGTAGTCTCTTCTAGATCCAGGACTAAACCCTTAAATACAATATTTAAAATCTTGATTTTAACACCTGGTAGCAAATTTTCTGGATATTCTCACATGTATTTTGTATGTGTGTGTGTGTGTGTGTGTGTATGAGGAACTTTGCCAATGTTTTATCAAGTCAGCCTCAAATTGAAAAAAAAAATCTATTTGTACTTAGAATGCTATTGCACTGAATGAGTATGTTAACTTGGAGGGAATTGCCATCTTTACAGCTGAAATCTTCTTTTCTGTAATTAAAGTGTGTATTTTATTTATTTAGGACTTTCCTAAATGGAATTTTAAAGTTTTCTTTACACATTACAGATAAACATCCTGCATATTTCTTTAAAATCTATTCACAGGTATTTTATCTTTTTGTAGCTATTGTAAGTTAAATCTTTTTTTTTTTAGCTTTGTAGTTTAAGTATTGTTTATATATCCCAGGTTCGATCCCTGGGTCAGGAAGATCCCCTGGAGAAGGAAATGGCAACCCACTCCAGTACTCTTGCCTGGAGAATCCCATGGAGGGAGGAGCCTGGTAGGCTACAGTCCATGGGGTCGCAAAGAGTCGGACATGACTGAGTGACTTCACCTCACCTCACCTCCATATATAGGAAAGTTATTGATTTCTGTAAATTAATTTTATAACTGTTTTTCTTAGTATTGTTCCTCATCATTTAAAAATAATTTTTTAGTCAATTCTCTTGTTTTCTTTACCAATACAAATTCATATAATATGAAAAAGATATGAAATTCTTCCCTCATTTCTGTATACCATCTCATTCTTCTCTCTCCTCTACTTGTATTGGCTAGTACTTCCAGAACAATGTAAAAAAAAGTAGTGATAATAGTGGCAGTTTTTAACCTTCAAACTTCTTAAAGAATGCTTCAGGAGTACATAGAAAGAGATAACATCCAATATAATATAATTGGTGTTTGAGAAAGACAAGGCATTAAAGAGCTACAAATAACTAGTGTGGTTAGAAAATAGGCTTTCTAGGAGTAGGCCCACCTTTGACACTGGCAGGACCCAAGGCAAGAAAACCAAATGGAGGCCCATGTATCATATGCTTAAATATTAAAAGTCAGAAATAAAGTTAACAAATTAATAAAATACATCCTATCTTTCACTCTTAACAAATACACTTTTATAATAACCCGGAAGGCAGAATTCTTGGGATGCTTGCCTCTCCAAGCCAGAATGAGGTGGCACAGGGAAAACCTGTGTCCAGCTGCACATGTGGCTATGCAAGCTTAGACACGCCAGCCTGCATGAACACCCTCTGTTCACACCCTGCAAACAGCCATCCCTTGGCTCCCCTTGAGGCCCGTGCATGTGAGCATCTGTAGTGTGGTTCATGCTTACTAGGTGATCTGGGAAAGAAACTCCTATAGATTTTGGGAGTGAGGCAGAGGCTGTTTGGGCCAGGAATTTGAAGGTCTTGTTACTTGGATGGTCTTGAAGGAGTGGATAGGATGGACTGTGGGTGGACACACCCCTTTGGCTTTGTCCAGTGTGATATGGTGAAGTAGGAAGAGGTGTAGAGTTGCCCTAAAGAACGGAGCCAAGGCAGGGTCCCTTTTGTTTGAATCTAAGGTCTGTAATTGAATGATGAGAAACATGGCTAGAAACTGGTGCTTGACTGAAATTGTTTTCACGTCTGAAAGACCAGGATATCGATAACCTAAGAACTGACCATTTAATTTTACCTTGTCTCTTTCCCAGAAGATATAATACAATTTAAATACACATCAAAATTAATATCATAGAATTCAGAAGCTGAAACATAATCGAGGTGAAAAAGAGACGCAAAATTTCTCTCTATCTACATAACAATGTTACTGAGAGTTAGTAATTTTAACAGATATAGAATGAGCTAGGAGTGGAGTTGGAGGGAAGGATGTTGAATTCATTTTGAGGGGATCGGGGTGTCTATTGCACAGTCAGAGCTCATGATACTAATTTGGGAATCATCAACGGACAGAGGATGCTAAAAGCTGTATGGACCAATAAGATCATTTGGAGAAAGAGAAAGAAGTAACAGCAAGGATTCAAGGACACACCTTTGGAAAGTGTATCTTTAAGGGTTAGGGAGAGGAGCAGCAATCTTAGGTGTCCCAAGATCTTCAGATGAGCTTATATCAGAAAATGGTATGGAATCTTTTAAATATGGTAGTTTCTGACACTTTTGGCATATGGCAGAGGTGAACCCATTTTGTTGTGGTCTTCTCTCTCTCAATAACAGTCTTAAAACAAACCAAAAACCTTTAGATCTTTAGGCACAGTGTATGAACAATCAGTGAAATATTTGTTGTTCTGGATTCTGTGCCATCTAAAGACAGGAAAACATTCTTTCGAATTCATTTCTAGAATTGGTTAAATCCTCTCACCTCGTTCAAGTAGTGTTCAGTTCAGTTCAATTCAGTTCAGTTCAGTCGCTCAGTCGTGTCTGACTCTTTGCAACCCCATGAACCACAGCGTGTCAGGCCTCCCTGTCCATCATCAACTCCCGGAGCCCACCCAAACCCATGTCCATCGAGTCAATGATGCCATCCAGCCATCTCATCCTCTGTTGTCCCCTTCTCCTCCTGCCCTCAATCTTTCCCAGCATCAGGGTCTTTTTGAATAAGTCAGCTCTTTGCGTGAGGTGGCCAAAGTATTGGAGTTTCAGCTTCAACATCAGTCATTCCAGTGAACACCAAGGACTGATCTCCTTTAGGATGGACTGATTGGATCTCCTTACAGTCCAAGGGCCTCTCTGGAGTCTTCTGCAACACCACAGTTAAAAAGCATCAATTCTTTGGCGCTCAGCTTTCTTTATAGTCCAACTCTCACATCCATACATGACCACAGGAAAAACCATAGCCTTGACTAGATGGACCTTTGTTGGCAAAGTAATGTCTCTGCTTTTTAATATGCTGTCTAGGTTGGTCATAACTTTTCTTCCAAGGAGTAAGTGTCTTCTAATTTCATGGCTGCAATCACCATTTGCAGTGATTTTGGAGCCCAGAAAAATAAAGTCAGCCACTGTTTCCACTGTTTACCTATTTGCTGTGAAGTGATGGGACCAGATGCCATGATCTTAGTTTTCTGAAAGTTGAGGTTTTAGCCAACTTTTTCACTCTCCTCTTTCACTTTCATCAAGAGGCTCTTTAATTCTTCTTCACTTTCTGCCATAAGGATGGTGTCTTCTGCATATCTGAGGTTATTGATATTTCTCTCAGCAGTCTTGATTCCAGCTTGTGCTTCTTCCAGCCCAGTTTTTCTCATGATGTACTCTGCATAGAAGTTAAATAAGCAGGGTGACAATATACAGCCTTGACGTACTCCTTTTCCTATTTGGAACCAGTCTGTTGTTCCATTTCCAGTTCTAACTGTTGCTTCCTGACCTGCATACAGGATTCTCAAGAGGCAGGTCAGGTGGACAAGTACTATGACGGTTCTCAATTCAAACTGAGTAATGGCAGGGTTTAATAACTCTGGAGGAAACCAAAAAGCCAATGGGCAGACTCCAGGTTTATTCAACAGCTCTTGTGTTATAGAAGGTTTTTAACATGTTAGCTGTTATAGAAATGATTGCATATTTGCTGCTGAAGTTTCCAAAACATGGTTAATGCATTCTATTCTAATTTCTAGATTTTTAAAGTTTTCTTTTCCATTAGCTCAATATTGAATCATTATTTATCCTATGGAGATGCTTGTCTGCATTCAAAAAAATTTCTAACTGGATATTCTTTCTTAATAGTTTTCAACCCAGTACACTCTCTGATTTTCTTCAAGGGCAATTAAGATTGAGGCTTATAGATAACATTAATATTTAGTCTATTACTTCTTAGAATATAGAGCTACACCTGATGATAAATTCCAGAAAAAAAATCTAATAATGAATGTTTGACTCATCATTTTCTCCCAAAGAGAAAGTTTACGATCACTTTAAAAAATAAAATACTGAGTATTGTGGTTTGATTACTCTCAAACTGGCTAATAATAACTGATGATTATTTGAATATTTGTAATGTGCTGAGACTGATTATTTTTACATGTATCATTCTGTTTAATGAGTAATGGTTATTTCTTCTATTTTCTTCATGAGGAAATTGTTACACAGAAATGTTCAGCAGTTTTTCCAAATTTGCAAAGCAGCTGAGCCAGAATTTGAAAACAGTTAAGCTGATTCAAGTTAGGCTGGAATCAAGATTGCTGGCAGAAATAACAATAACCTCAGATATGCAGAAGACACCACACTTAGAGCAGAAAGCGAAGAACTACAGAGCCTCTTGATGAAGGTGAAAGAGGAAAGTGAAAAAGTTGGCTTAAAACTCAACATTCAGAAAACGAAGATCATGGCGTCTGGCCCCATCACTTCATGGCAAATAGATGGGGAAGCAATGGAAACAGTGACAGACTTTATTTTCTTGGGCTCCAAAATCACTGCAGATGGTGACTGCAGCCATGAAATTAAAAGATGCATACTCCTTGGAAAAGAAGTTATGACCTACCTAGATGGCATATTAAAAAGCAGAGACATTACTTTGCCAACAAAGGTCCATCTAGTCAAATCTATGGTTTTTCCAGTAGTCATGTGTGGATGTAAGATTTGGACTCTAAACAAAGCTGAGCACCGAAGAATTGATGCTTTTGAACTGTGGTGTTGGAGAAGTCTCTTGAGAGTCTCTTGGACAGAAAGGATATCCAACCAGTCCATCCTAAAGGAAATCATTCCTGAATATTTATTGGAAAGACTGTGTCCACCCAGAGTCCATCCTATCCACTCCTTTCAGCTTCAGTATTGAAGCTGAAACTCCAGTACTCTGGCCACCTGATGCGAAGAACTGACTCATTTGAAAAGACCCTAATTTTGGGAAAGACTGAAGGCGGGAAGAAAGAGGGATGACAGAGGATGAGATGGTTGGATGGGATTACCAACTTAATGGACATGAGTTTGAGTAACCTCCAGGAATTGGTGATGGACAGGGAAGCCTGGAGTGCTGCATTCCATGGGGGTCGCAAAGAGTTGGACACAACTGAGCAAGTGAACAGAACTGAGGCTGATTCCAGAGCTCTCAGCCTAAACCATACTGCCTCCCCACTTATGATTCCTCAATATTTTTATGTTTTGTATTTTTATGTTTTATTATTATTATTTTTTTAAATTTAGACTCCTAATGAGACAATTTTAGGTATGGTAGATGAGTTCAGTAATACTTCTTAGTTTGCTCAGACACTTTTAACATTTATTGTTGTGTTTAACTGATACATTGAAATTTAATAATTCAGAGTATTGTGTTTTTCCTTTCTTTGTTTGAACAATTCAAACAATTAAGAAATATTTTTAACCCCTGGGAAGTAGGGGCACGTGAGCTACTTTGAGAATCTGATGAAAGCTAAGTATCGCTTCCTAGGAAAGTTTCACTCACATAAAATTTTGTGTGCGATTTCATAGCTTTCATGAGCTTGTCAGGTCTCTGCTAAGGTTTCCTCATAGATTAACACACCAATAAAAACCCCAGCTTTTCCCAGACAGAGTCAACCAATCCTTCCCCATTTGCTTCTCTGACAGAAGCAAAACACCCCTGTCCCAAAGCCCCATTCTGTCCAGTCCCAGAACTGACACTCTTATCTTGACTACCTTATATAGTTTGTGTTACAACAGCCTTGGGAGTGAAGACTACTTACCGGTACCTCTCAGACAATCAGTCAGGATTCCTAATGCCCTGGAAAGGTCCACTTAGAGCATTTCCAATCGGAGGAACGAGCTTCTTCATGTCTGACTGGAAGGCTTGGTTTCTGTGTTCCACATCCATAAAGTGTGAGTATTTATAAAGTATAATGAGTATGTTATCTCCTGTTATTTCACCACTTTCTGGGTACCAAGGGAATTGTTTATATAGAGTTTCTGGAATACATTTTACATTTGATTTAAACTACCTTTGGGAATTAAAATCCTGAATCATCCTGGTAACTAATGATGACTCGGGTTATGATGCTTTGGTGCATGTTCTTAAGATGACTTGCAAGTCCAGAAGATTTGGTGTGATACTTGGAGATAAGCTTCCTGCTCTTGGAAGGACATCTTCAATGGATGGATGGCCTTGAAGTTGTGGCTGGGGTGGGAGCCTAGTGAGGGTTTTATAGGGGACTAAGTAAGGTTATGCAAAGGTTGTGTGACTAGGAATCACATATGGGACATTTTTGCTTGCAAAGAAAAGATGGTTTTAGCTGGCATATTTATTTTTCCCCTTTTGTAGTGAAGAGAAAAGCACTTTTCATTTTTCTTGTTACATATTTTGTGTTGAATCAAATTAAGGAATGAAATCATATTCAAAACCAGTGAAGTGAAATTGTCAGTTGCTCAGTCATGTCTGACTCTTTGCAGCCCATGGACTATAGCCCGCTAGCTCTTCTGTCCATGGAATTCTCCAGCCAAGAACTGGAGTGAGTAGCCATTTCCATCTCCAGAAGATATTCCTGACCTAGTGATCGAACCCAGGTCTCTTATGTTGTAGGCAGATTATTTACCATCTGAACCATCAGGGAAGCCCATTCAAAATCAGGTCAGTGACTAAATGTTTAATGGCCCCATAAGCCTCCTTCCCATTTTTTCTCTCTTCCCCATTCTGCTCTGGAATGAAATTGGGGCAGTAGCCAGGCCAGTGTTTTAATGTATCTGGTCTTTCCTCATGGTCACTAGGGAAAAAGATATTAGAACCGGATACTCTAGGTCATTAATTGCAGTGATTTAACACAGCTGTTGAAGTACTGCTGCAAAGAACATTGCCCCCAACCTCAGTATTCAAAGCAAGGCAGGGCTAAGGTGAGAGCATTCTCCAATTAAAACCTATGTTTTCCATCCCTCAGCATTTCTCAAGTCCATTGACTCACACCAAAGAGGAGGAAGCAGCTACAGACGTGTGTTCATGACAGACCCGGTGGCATGGTGCTAGTGGCCTCTCCTGGTCAGTTTTGACCTGGTAGCAGGTAAATCTGTAACTATTGATTCTGGTTTAAAGGGGAGAATTTCTAGACTATCTCCAGTATAGAGTATGTAAGTTTGATTTGCTAATTGAAGAAGTCCATGATCAAATGCCATATTTGATCACAACCAGCTTACCCTGACAATAAGCAATGGGACATCTATGCACATCTATCTTGAATAGTGACTTAGAGAGCTGGAGTAAGGGATAGAGGTAGAGGGTCAGCTAAACTACTGCCAAGGATCACATTTCATGTCTAGTCCCAGTTTAGATAATCAATGGATGTTTACTGAGAATTGATTTTCTGAAGGAATTTTCTTTTCATAATAAGCCAATTGTAGGGATGGAATATCTGAGGGGAAAGTCAACCAGCCCTCCTAAATTCTATCCTTGCATAAAGCAAATGACACTGTGCTCGTCACCTGGTAGAATGCCTATCAGGGAAAAGATAAGGAGAGAAACTGATGCTGTA
The DNA here is from genome assembly GCF_042477335.2 of Ovis canadensis. NCBI lineage: Eukaryota > Metazoa > Chordata > Mammalia > Artiodactyla > Bovidae > Ovis > Ovis canadensis. Next base: position 52,557,703 of record NC_091259.1, read on the forward strand.
GGTCTTACAGAGCTGAGGAGAACTGACTGTGGTCCTTTTGAGTCAGAATTTACACTATGCTGTATTGCTCAGCAAAATTGGGAAACAAAAGTTCTAAGTCTGGGAACATCAGATAGTCACCAGTGAGGTTCTAAAGAAGAGAAGAGTGTCTTTAAGGATCCGCTGGGTCATGAGTTTAATTCCAGTTTTTAGGAAGGACTTGTGTTAAAGGAAAGGGCACATGTTTTTCACGCATTCAGCTTGGGATACACTTTGAGAAGGAGCCTTCTGTAGGAGTGAAAGAATCTTGGTAATTTAACTCTTAAAGTGTCAGTGTCAAAACCACTGATACTTTGTTCAACCACAGTCAGGAACCCATATGAACCTGATGATTCTTTTGCTGAACTGTGAGTTAGTGGGTGCTCTGAATTACCATGTCTGCCCTAGGGGAGCTGATGTTCTGCTTGCATTTGGTTTGAAGTTTTATTACACATTTATATTTCCCTTGATGAAATGTTCCCATATTAATACAGTGTGGAATAAGTGAAGCAACTAAGAATGTCCACTTTTAATTTTCTCCTGGTGTGACCAAAATTTAAACAGGCCTAGAAGAAATGTTGGTGCTAGCATTTGAGTGAACAAATTCAATCTTCAGAAAAAAGAAAGGCATTTGCACTCCTCTGCAAGATGAGACTGTGCAGTGCCCTGAGAGAATGACAGCCTGCTATATAGACTAAAATGTGCAAGGAGCAAGATAAATTCCAGTCTGATTGGAGTAATCAGGATTGTCTCCAGTTTCCAGGCAAGAATGATGTCATTCAATGCTAAGAAAAACACAGAGAGGGACCTTTGATGTTCTTGATTTTCTAGAACTCAGAGAGGAGGTGCTTCAGTCTAGTGCACAGAATTTCTCCAGTTATTTTGTTTGTTCATGAATTTTTTTTTCATCTGGGGGGAAAAATAAGAAAATAGCAGAAACTGAGGAAAATCATGAGTAATCAGAGAGACTGAGATTAGATGTAAACAGATTGCTTTCAGCTCATTTTTGGTGTTAGTTCTGCAAACACAATTCTCACATTGTTAGTGTGTACAATCACCATAATGCTATATTTCCTCCTTTTAATCTCACCACAAACATTAGCAAGTCCTCTTTCTCTCATCCCCTCCGTTGAATTACACTGTAGGCATACATTCTGATAATACCATACCTTATATTTGAGCCTAATTTTAGCAACTGATTTTTGAAGAATAAAAATGTCCTGATAAAAGGGTGGCTTATGAAAGGGTACAATGGAAGGAATTCTGGTATACATTAAGGTTTGATATAATTAAGATATTAAAATATAACAGGCATGGGGTACTTTTGATGTCATACAATTTAAAGTATAATGATAAAAGGAATAAAGATGAATGAATGAATGATAAGATAATAAGACGTCGATATTTGACTGATACTCTAGCTGTGTCCTCCTTCCACAAAGACATTCAAAGATTATAAAACATCTATTGCTAGACTGAACCCTCACATCCTTTTTGTCTTGCTCACTTCAATAAGACTTTGTATTAAAAATGTACTTTATTGACCAACTGAATACCTATAACTGTAGCATTAATTAACTTATTCATGTTTTAAAGCTATTGTTATGTAGTAGATTCTATAACTGTCTCCCTTCTATTTTCTGATTTATTTTAACTTATTCACAAATGCATATAGTTGAATAAAAAGATCTTTTTGCGTCTGTCCAGGTACTTACTTATGTCCGACTTGAAATTTTTTAATTCTTTTTTTTTGCACATATTTCATGTTGCTTTTGCATTTATCATTGCACTATTATTTGTTTGGATGGTTCTCCCCCAAGTACTTAATTTGTAAAGCTTCAAACTTACTTTGTCAACATACTCTATAACACACTTTAGCTCAGGATGTGTCTCATCTAGGAGATTGTTTTGAAGCCTGTTGACCCTCGAATGAAACCTGACCAGTAGCCTTCTCAGTGGTGGGGCAAGCTACAGATTCAGACACTACTCACTAGTCATCGGCAAAGCAATTAGTAGAGATTTTAGAAATTTTATTTAAAATGCCAATTTTGTTAAATTTCAAAAAGTTAGGTAGTTTCAGTCCCCAAAGGGGAAGAAGGGGTATTTCTCTAGTATGTATATTTCTGTTTGAATACATATATATATTTAAGAATTAATGACATCCCCTGAACTCTGGGGATAAGAGTAATGAAATGCCCCCATTATCTGGGGATGCGGCATGGTTTGCAGATGTATTTACTGGGGAGGCAGAGATGGTGTCTCACCTATGAGTCCTCTGGGGCTAGTCTTCAATTTTGCAACTCAGCTTCAGTTCCAGATATAGGAGATGTGAATCCCTGGACTAATCTTCAGACTTGCATGGTCTCTAAAATTGTCTGTGAGGGAAGGCTGCTCTGCTCCCCAAGGAGTCATTAAAACCATTTACTCTGAGTTGACTAATCCAAACCCAAGTCTGGCTTCAGGAAAACAACTTTCACATCTAAAGTAAGTCATTGCTCTAATGAGCTTGAAAATATATTTGTTTATGACTGTAATATGATGTCAGCCATGATTTCAATCAGAGCCAGCTGTTAGTAGGACTGAACAACAATGATAACAAAAAATAAGAGTAGCAGGTAGTAGGTAGTAGTAGCAGTAGTAAATTAATTATAGTTTTGTGACTAAGGGTGAAAATTCTGGAACCATACTACTCAGGGTTGGAGTCCAAGCTCATCCCCTTACTAATCATATGATCTTAGGCAAATTACTTAACCTTTCTTTGCTTCTGTTTCCTCATCTGTCAAGTGGGGATTATATCAGTGCTTTTCAGTGGGTTGTTGAGAAGCTAAAACTAATTAAAATTTATTATGTACACCCGTAGCTGATTCATGTCAATGTATGGCAAAACCAAGACAGTATTGTAAAGCAAAATAAAGTAAAAGTAAAATTTAAATAAATAAATAAAAGTTTCTTGTGTTACTGTTGCTGTTTTCATGATGTTAATGGTATCTGATATTTACTGAGTACTTGCCATATGTTGGGATTCCCTGGTAGCTCAGCTGGTAAGGAATCCACTTGCAATGCAGGAGACCCTGGTTTGATTCCTGGGTTGGGAAGATCCCCTGGAGAAGAAGAAGCTACCCACTCCAGTATTCTTGGGCTTCCCTGGTGGCTCAGACAGTAAAGAATCCACCTGCAATGCAGGAGACCTGGGTTCGATCCCTGGGTTGGGAAGATCCCCTGGAGGAGGGCACGGCAACTCACTCTAGTATTCTTGCCTGAAGAATCCCTATGGACCAAGGAGCCTGGCAGGCTACAGTCCACAGGGTCGCAAAGAGTCAGACACGACAGAGACTAAGCACATGCCATGTGTTAGACACTATTCTAAGCCTTTTCCAGATATTATCTCACTTAATCTCTAACAGTTCTGCTGCTGCTGCTGCTGCTAAGTCGCTTCAGTCATGTCCCACTCTTAGTGACCCCATGGACTGCAGCCCACCATGCTCCTCCGCCCATGGGATTTTCCAGGCAAGAGTACTGGAGTGGGGTGCCATTGCCTTATTACATAGATGAGGAACATGAGTATTTAGAGTTAAGTAACTTGGCCAAGGTTACAAAGCAAGTGAGTGGCTGAGGTGGAATTTGAAACAAGTAATCTGAGCCCAGAGTTTAGATCTTTCTCCTTAACACTATTCTGATGTCATCTACATTATATTATTTTCATTTATATTATCATATTTACATATGTAATGGTGTTATTTCAATGAAAGTGTGAAAATGTTAGTTGCTCAATTATAGCCCGCCAGGGTCCTCTGTTCATGGAATTCTCCAGGCAAGAATACTAGATTGGGTAGCCATTTCCTTCTCTGGGGGATCTTCTCCACCCAGGGATTGAATCCAAGTCTCCTGTCTTGCAGACTTTTTACCGTCTGAGCCATGTTATTTCAATGAATGCCATCTAAATAAAAACTCTCATCAATTTTGTTGTTCCAGTGAGCAATACTGCTGCTCTTCTCATGCATTTCTAACTTGCAAAAATAATGCTAATATTGTATGCATATGAACCAGTGACAAATTTTCAATTGTAAGCAACAAAAATAGACTCCCTATATTTTCAGCAGATCAAGAGCCACCAGGAAGACAGTAGTATCCGGTTGAAAGCTATGCCCCAAACCCCTGCAAGGAATTGAGCAAGTGAGCACCCCTCTAGAGTTGCTGCTCAACTTTAGGACCTCGGCATGTATTGTAAGTGCAACCACTGCTGCATGCTGGACACGAAAGACACCACCCTGCTGCCCCAGAAACTGGATCTTGCTGCCTCAGCAATACTTCCAGGGTCTTACACTGCATCTTTGATGGATGTATTTATCTCTTATTTCCCAGAAGAAAGAAATGTTCCTTTGATTTACCATATTGGCTGGGAGAAGTAGATTTCAGGAGTCTCCACTTGGATCTTGCAGTGAAATAGCCTTTTTCCAGGGACTGGAAAACTAAATGGGGTGAGGGGAGATTCTGGCAGTTGTTGCACAGATGTATTTCAGTTATTTATGTATAATAAATCAGGGTGATATTGGGCCCACAATGAGATGAAAATAGGTCAAAGTTCCACTTACAACAAGATTCTAATAAGCACTCTCTGATTGGTGAACTGCAATGGAATTCTGGGGCCTAAAACATTAGTGGGTGGGCTGTCTATCCATGATTTTAAGAATGCCATGCTTAATTAGCTACCCCTGAAGTTCCCATTGAAAAGCAGAGACATTTCTTTGCCAACAAAGGTCCGTCTAGTCAAGGCTATGATTTTTTTAGTGGTCATGTATGGATGTGAGAGTTGGACTGTGAAGAAGGCTGAGCGCTGAAGAATTGATGTTTTTGAACTGTGGTGTTGGCGAAGACTCTTGAGAGTCCCTTGGACTGCAAGGAGATCCAACCAGTCTATTCTGAAGGAGATCAGCCCTGGGATTTCTTTGGAAGGAATGATGCTGAAGCTGAAGCTCCAGTACTTTGGCCACCTCATGTGAAGAGTTGACTCATTGGAAAAGACTCTGCTGCTGGGAGGGATTGGGGGCAGGAGAAGAAGGGGACGACAGAGGATGAGATGGCTGGATGGCATCACCGACTCGATGGATGTGAGTCTGGGTGAACTCCAGGAGTTGGTGATGGACAGGGAAGCCTGGCGTGCCGTGATTCATGGGGTTGCAAAGAGTTGGACACGACTTAGTGAATGAACTGAACTGAAGATCCCAGATGTTTTGGATACCAAATTATAAATAATTGCCTTATCAAAGTGGTAGCAACCACATCAATTTTGATAAGGCAATTATTTATAATATGGTATGCAAAATTTGATCTTATTTCTAATTTGATATCTCCCACCCACATCTCTGGGCTTCCCAGGTGACACTAGTGGTGAAGAATCTGTTGCTAATGCAGAAGACATAAGAGATGCAGGTTTGATCCCTGGGTCAGAAAGATCCCCTGGAAGAGGGCATGGCAACCCACTCCAGTATTCTTGCCTGGAGAATCCCCATGGACAGAGGAGCCTGGCAGGCTCCAGTCCATAAGGTTGCAAAGAGCCAGTGATGACTGAAGTGACTTAACATGAATGCACCCACATCTTTGGGCTACAGACAATAGCTGTTTCATTTCTTCTTAAAAATAACTATGTTCCTTCACCAATGAATTTCTCAGTGTCGTGGAGTAGAAGATGCTTCTCAACTCTTCTTGGAAGGTGCATACACGGGCAATGGGCTGCATATGATACACTCAGGTCACCTTTACATATCTTTCCAAACATTTGATTACTTCTGCATATACTAGGCAATTTTTTCTGGCTTCCAAATTCAGTTTACTCAGGGAATCCTTCAGTTTAGGTTCTAGTTAACCAACTAAACAAACAGAAGCATGTCCACATATTCTAGTTAACATATCTAGAATCTCTGGTGGTTGCGACTATAGTGGACCTTTGAAGAACCCAGATTTGAATTGTAGAAGTTCATTTATACACAGATTCTTTCCAGTTTTAAATACTACAATACCACATGACTTATGGTTGGTTGAATCCAGAACTGCAGAATTAAGGAACCCAACCTCATATAGGGAGGTCAACTATAAATTAAAAATGGATTTTTCTACTGCATGGAAAATCAGTGCTCCCAACCCCTGCTTTGTTTAAGGGTCAACTGTATATCATAAATCCAAATACTCTAATAGTATATTCTTCCCTCAGTTTGGTACCTTCATACCATTTCTATACACTAGTATGAAATAAATTGGGAAAATATTAAAATTCTTTGATATGTAAATCTTATATTCTCAGCTTTGATTTAATGTCTCCTGAGTATGTTGGGAGCTTTAAAAAAAAAAGAAAAAGAAACAACTAAGGATGAGGCATAAGGAGTTTTTATTTACCTCGAAAGGTAACTTCCTCAGGTGAAGTCATTAAAGTGTCCTCAAACAAGTTAGGAGCAGCCTCATCATACAGGCAAAGAGGAGTTTCTTTGGCTGGCAAACTCTCCAGGAGAGTCAGAGGTTCAGGGTAATTTGAGTCATCAAAACCTTCCAGGATATCCTCATTTCTATTATTTTCTGATCAAAGTTTAAATTCCACCTTATATATCTACAGAGATGTTGAACTCAGTTGTTGTAATATAACAACTGAATGTTTGCTCTAAGAATTACAACTTAGTCATTGATAGCTCTTGGTTTCACTCCATTATTTAGGCAAAGGATTAACAAATATGAATCTGTAATTCTCCATAAGGTTTCTAGAATGATTAGAAGAGATGATCCAACGCCACTGTAAGTGAATTTCTGAAACTCTTCATTCTGTCTAGGGTATTGTAACATCAAAAGACTTGCCTTCAGTGGGTACTTTATTTTAGGCGATCACAGGTGATATTAACTGTTTTAAACCAAGTCCCATGAGAATCCTGAGTCCCTCCTTTTCATATTAGTTTGATATTCACTGCCTAGCCACAGCCAAACCCCCCACCCCCACCACATGCACACACAAGCACTTATTTTTCCCAGAAGAATTTCTGTTTTGAGTTGAAATTACATCTCCTACACTGTATCTTTGTTTCTTCTTGCATGTTCCAATACAGTTAGAATTAGTTTAGAAATGCATCAAAAGTTTTCACTTTGAAAACTCTAATGAACAGACAAGAAGTGTTTGTAGATATTCTTGAGATGACACATATTTACATGAGCAGGTATACCTGAAATTTTCTCTGTCCTGATAGATTTCCAGTGAAATTTTCACAAACAAGTAATGTACTCAAGGGATTACATCCCCAAAGACCCTGAATCTCATAAATATAGCCTTGCTTTACAATGAGTTTTTGACATTTGTCCTTATCATTGAGGTATAATCATCTGCAGGTAATAATTTTCCTTTTCTATTGATACAATAATATTCGTTTTTCATTTTTGTATTAGAACTTAAGATTTGGGTTACTTCAAAGAAATAATCCTTTCTTAAGTCCACTTATTTATATGAGCAGTACTTTGTATTATTACATATATCATCTTATTTAACACAAGAATCATGTGAAGTATTTTTTAAGAAACAAATAAATAATGAAGGGTTGAAAACTTATATAAATTGTCTAAGATTCCATAGATAATCAGTGGTAAAGCTAGAATCTGATTCCAGGCCTATATGGCTGCAAATCTCATGGCATATCTTTAGAATGCTTTGGTCCATGCCATCGCTGACATTCAAAATAGGCTCTGATTTTCTCCATTACCTCTCCTCCACAGTTTTGGGAATAGCCTTCATTACCTTTTTTGTTCATTCAGCTGTTAAACACAACATAGTCAGATCTATCCATTATTTTTTCAAATTATCTTCTTTACTTGATCTTTGAACGTTAACTTCATTCTACTGGAGTTAAGAAAGGTTATTTTCAAGTCTCCTTATTTTCTCTTGAATCAAGAGGTCCTGCTTCCATCTCTCTTTAACTCCTGAAGCCTTTTTCCTATGTTTCTTGTACTTACAATTATCAACAAAATCTCATGTCTTCAGTATCTCTTTAGAGCATTCCATTCCCTTCACTCTTCTTTTCAATAGATATTAATGCTTTGCTAAGCTAACCCTGAGGACATTTTTTTTTTCCTCTACAGTCTTCTTAAGAGATGTACGTTTTTTCTCTTACTCTTAATTCCCCTGGGCCTGGTAGAGGATGGTATTCCTTCTCCTCCACTGCCACTTACAGACATTGTTTCTCTTTGGATTACAAACACTTATAGTTGAGTTTACATCATCAGACTCTATAACCAATCCTCCTTATCCTTCTCCACCTTTTTGCAATCACCTACTAACTAGCATTATGTTTCCTCATCCTTGGAAAGTTTTTGGCTTTGGCTTGCTCTGCCTCTCTTAGTGGTATCCCGGTCACAATTACTGATGGACAAGAATTGTGATTTTAATATCTTCATAGAGAAGATCCTTTGAACATTACGGCCCCTTAGTTTCTTGATTTCCCCTCCAAAGATCTTCTTTTTCTCCCTACTGTATCCAGTCATTCCATTGATTTACTAGACAGTGTCATTTGCCAATAACTGCAGCTTTTGATCTCATTTAAGCATCTCAAACTGTAACTATCATCATCTCCTGTCTTTCTAGCTCATTCTCTTTAGTAGAATAATGAAAGCATTTCCCTAGGGGCCTGACATTTTTTTGTTGGCTTTACCCATCTCATGTACTCATTCATCTTAAATGCTCTGCTTAAATAATGGTGGTTTCACTCTCTACCCTCAAATATCATACCTATCTCTTTTATTGCTCTCCAAAAGAAATCCTAGTTAAATTTGATTTCTTACCTAACAAACACCCCTAATAGTCCAGTTGAATACATGAGCATGTCAATTTTCTGTATCGGGGCACTGAGTACACATCTGCCTCACAGAGTTGTCATTACCTTGCAGGCATTTATTTATATGAATTACTAGATTTCAAAGTCATCCTTTTAAGAGTAAATATATTACCTATGTATTAATGTAATTGAAAAACTTTTTGAATTTATAAATGAACCAAATATACATTCTGATAGTCTATGTTCTTCTTTAGAAAGTATAGAAAATATTTGTGTTTTATCAGTGTGGTAATGAGTTAGAAGGCTCCAGGAATGAAATTTGACTTCAGCTCAGTTGTAAGAAAGACATTTAACCTAAAATTAGTTACCCAACTTCTTTAGATCTCAGTTTCTAACTTTATAAAATGAGAGAGATGGAATGGATGGGACTGCATTTTGAAGCTTAGCATTCTGTGATGGTGAGAAAGCTCTCATGCTTTTCTTGCTTTTTCATTTTTTTCTCAAACAAGTTGATAAGGGAAAGAGTTTCCTAGAAGCTGACCTAAAGGTGTGATTTTTCAGACAGGTGCTATTCACAGACAGGTACAGGGGCTAGGTACCTGTGGGAAGTAGGAAGCTGGAACCTTTTTGCTAACAGCAATAGCCCCAGGTTATGCAAAGTCTCAGGCACTTGTGGAATCTTTTGGAGTAATCTGATCAGTGTGTCTGGTTCCCTTTACCTGGTTTGACTATCATGAATCAGATAACTTGATCCTAACGTGATACTATCTCCTTTTCCAAAACTTAATCTCTCCAGGTTGATTTGATCATGGTTTGTTCTACATCCTGCCTCTGTCCAAACTTCCTGGATATTTGTTGTGCTTGAAAACTGTGATACCTGTTTAAATTCAGTTGCTCATCCTCTTTTATACAAGAAATGATACCTCACATATTTTCAACAGTTGTTCTTTTCCATGGGTCCTGGCCCATTCCAACATTTCTACTCCCTTTTATCATGTCTTTGGTTTAGAAGATATAGTTATTGGGTCGCTCATACTGTCTGGTGGACATCTCTAGGATGTGTTCATGAGAATCTATTCCTCATGGACCACCTAAACCAACTACACAATGCAAATGTGACTTGAATGTGTTAAGTTAAAAAAACAGATTTTTCTGAGTATTCCTGGCCTTATATCAATGAACATTTATATTTTCAAGTCTTATGCAAGATATCATGTGTGAAAACATTTTCCCCAAATATTTTCATGTGGGTATATATGCTGGTATTTTCTTATATAGCTATTGTAAAAGTAAGTATGCAGATTATAGTATTTTCTTCTAATATCCTCTTGTTTTCTTTCAGTGGGCACCATTCTCAGTATAGATGGGGACTGGAAACTACACAACTGTGACAGAGTTCATTATTTTGGGGTTAGCAGAGGATACTACAGTTTGTGCCATTTTATTCATTGTGTTTTTGGGAATCTATCTGGTCACCTTAATGGGTAATAGCAGCATAATCATGTTAATCAGAAGCAGCCCTCAGCTTCACACCCCAATGTACCTTTTCCTCTGCCATTTGGCCTTTGTGGACATTGGGTACTCCTCATCAGTCACACCTGTCATGCTCATGGGCTTCCTCAGGGAAGGAACTTCTATCCGTGTTGCTGGTTGTGTTGCTCAGCTCTGTTCTGTGGTCACATTTGGGACAGCTGAGTGCTTCCTGCTGGCTGCCATGGCCTATGACCGCTATGTGGCCATCTGCTTGCCCCTGCTCTACTCCACCCACATGTCCCCCAGAATCTGCATTCTCTTAGTGGGGGCTTCCTATCTAGGTGGGTGTGTGAATGCTTGGACATTTACTGGCTATTTGTTAAGCCTGTCCTTCTGTGGGTCAAATAAAGTCAATCACTTTTTCTGTGATTATTCACCACTTTTGAAACTTTCTTGTTCTCATGATTTTACTTCTGAAATAACGCCAGCCATCTCTTCTGGCTCAATTATTGTAGTCACTGTGTTTATCATTGCTCTCTCTTACATCTACATCCTTTTCTCAGTCCTGAAGATGCGTTCCACTGAGGGGCGGCACAAAGCCTTCTCCACCTGCACGTCCCACCTCACAGGAGTTACTCTGTTCTATGGGACCATCACATTCATTTATGTGATGCCCAAGTCCAGCTACTCAGCTGAACAAAACAAAGTGGTGTCTGTGTTCTACACAGTCATAATCCCCATGTTGAACCCCCTCATCTACAGTCTTAGAAACAAGGAGGTTAAAGAGGCCATGAGAAAATTAATGGCTAGAACACATTGGTAGTCTTAAAGTAATCTGACTTTTAATAATAAACATTGTGTAATGAAGACTTCTTCTGCAGATAAATAAATAATATCTTAAGTAAATTTCAGTGTATATTCATAGTATTTGAGACTCACAAATTTCATTACACTATTCCAAGAAAAAAATTCAGTGTAAAAAAAATGTGTATTCACCAAGATAGGAACATTAGCAAAAAAAAAAAAAAAAAGTTTTATTCTTACTTTACCCACCATTTTTTGCCCCTACAAGTACAAATCTTTTCAAATAAATTCTGTGCTCTTTGAATGTAGTCTTTGGAAATAACTTCTGGAAGCACCTGAACTTCCTTGAGTGGGAAATAAATAGCAGTGTTGCCATCCATAATCTTGTCATCTGACAGAGATGGTATCCGTGATGTACAGATAATCTAAGGACTGAAATCAGTGATGCTGGTAGTTGTAAAGCTTCTGCTGCTTTGTGATCTAAGCAACAGGATTCTTCCCATAATATCTCTGCAGGTGAGTCTCAGCAAGCTAACTCAGAGGATATCTGAAAGCTCCATTTAGCTTAGCTCTTCCCTTTCAGGGATCTAATCTCAAAAATATGTTCAAGAGTTTCCAGAAGAAAAACTACTGGGGGCTAATTGACATGACCTGGCTCCTTCCTAGGTCAGAAAGTAAGGTTTCTTTTTTTAAGGTTTGTTTCAATCTTGTCAAATGTATGCTGCATACTCCTATAAAGTGTGTTAAACCATTCTTTCCCTCCCAGTATTGTTGCCTCTTGTACTGAAATTCTCAGATTTCTTGCACATAATTTCATTGGAACTTCTGGATTAGCTCATAAAATGGTCTCTTTAAACCAGATGGTTTCCCTTGTAGAATTTAAAGTTATTTGTATTTTTATAGACTTCTTTGTGTTTTTTCTCCCAGTTGTTTTATTCTATGTGGATATTTTTAAATAAAAAAGGATAATATTTTTAAAGATCTCATTTTTTCTTTAATAAATATAAATACCAGACTACACTTAATACAAGTTATATCATGTGATCTTTCTATTTAGTCATAATCAATGTTTCCACTGTCCAGTACATTAAGTCCAGAGTGAGATTAGCTTCATGGTAATGCGAGACATCTCTCCTTTTTGTCCTCCCCTCTTTAAACAACTAATTAGGCATCCATACATCAACAAAGTACCTCAGTGGGTGTTGTGGGATCCAGAACCATACATCAAGGGATCCAGGAGGAATCTTGACCACCTATGCATCTAGTGATAGTGAGAAAGTCCCCAATATGGGCCTCAAAACCAGCAGGAGTCAGTGAATTTGTCTCAATTCTTCTCGGCCCCTGCCAAGGAAAACCTGGAGAGTGCAGACTTGGGCAGAAACCTATGGATCAGAGAGACTGTAGAAAGGTAGCTTTCCAGGTGAGGGATTTCTGCATGCAGCTGGAGAAAAATAATAGTAATGTGAGTTTGGATGCAGTGAAGACTACAGCTTTGCCAGTACTGCTGTTTCCCCAAGGCAACAGGGCCTGGGGAGGAACTAGCAGGCAATGTTCTCTCCTACAAAGGAAAAGGACAGCAGTGAGTGAGTGCTTGTCTTCCCTGGCATTTCAAGACACTGCTGGAGAAGTCCATCTAAAAAAGTGTTACTGAGGCAATACCTCCATGACTGGGGTGGGGAAGAAGATCAGAAAAGAAGCAGATAAGAATGTTGAAAGACACTAAAGGGATGAAGTTAAGCTGACTGTATTCAGTAATTAAGCAAGAAGTCTACAAGCCTCTGAGAGCAGGTATATACATACAATTTCAGGGGAAAAATCCCAGATATTACAGGAAATGCAAAACCATCACTGTAAAATTATAAGGCACATGAAGGCTGAAGAAAGTATGTCATCATCAAAAGAATAATAATAATCATCCAGTAACTGAACTCAATGGCACAAAATACTGAAATCTGACAAAGAATTTGAAATACCTGTCTTGGGGAAACTCAACAGCTATTAAAAAAACACAGAAAGACAATATATGAAAAAATGAGTCATTTAACAAAGAGATAGAAATTATATAAAAAAGAATCCAACAGAAATTCTGGAGCTGAAGAATTCAATAAATGAAAAATGCCATGGAAGGCATCAGGCATCTATAGTAGAGTAGACCAAATGGGAGACAGAATAAATGATCTAGCTAGTAGGAACTTTGAAAGAATCTATCCAGAGGTGAAGAAAGAAAAAAGCATGACAAAGAACAAAGAAAGATGATGTGATCTTTGGGATTCCATCAAATGTACAAATGTTAGAATAATTGCAGTTCCAAAAGGAGAGAAGAAGGAGAAGAGGAGAAAGAATGTTTATTTTAAAATATAATAGCTACAGGCCAATATCATGGATGAACATAGATGCAAAAATCCTTAACAAAATTCTAGCAAACAGAATCCAACAACATATTAAAAAGATCATACATCATGACCAAGTGGGCTTTATCCCAGGGATGCAAGGATTCTTCAATATCCACAAATCAATCAATGTAATACACCACATTAACAAATTGAAAAATAAAAACCATATGATTATCTCAATAGATGCAGAGAAAGCATTTGACAAAATTCAACATCCATTTATGATTTAAAAAAACAAACAAACCCAGAAAGCAGGAATAGAATGAACATACCTCAACATAATAAAAGCTATATATGACAAACCCACAGCAAACATCCTCAATGGTGAAAAATTGAAAGCATTTCCCCTAAAGTCAGGAATAAGACAACGGTGCCCACTCTCACCACTACTATTCAACATAGTTTTGGAAGTTTTGGCCACAGCAATCAGAACAGAAAAAGAAATAAAAAGAATCCAGATTGGAAAAGAAGAAGTAAAACTCTCACTGTTTGCAGATGACATGAACCTATACATAGAAAATCCTAAAGACTCCACCAGAAAATTACTAGAGCTAATTAATGAACATAGTAAAGTTGCAGGATATAAAATCAACACACAGAAATCCCTTGCATTCCTATACACTAACAATGAGAAAACAGAGAAATTAAGGAAACAATTCCATTCACCATTTTAATGAAAAGAATAAAATACTTAGGAATATATCTACCTAAAGAAACAAAAGACCTATATAAAGAAAACTATAAAACACTGATTAAAGAAATCAAAGAGGACACAAATAGATGGAGAAATATACCATATTCATGGATCGGAAGAATCAATACAGTGAAAATGAGTATACTACCCAAAACAATCTATGGATTCAATACAATCCCTATCAAGCTACCAACGGTATTTTTCACAGAATGAGAACAAATAATTTCACAATTCGTATGGAAATACAAAAACCCTCAAATAGCCAAAGCAATCTTGAGAAAAAAGAATGGAACTGGAGGAATCAACGTACTTGACTTCAGTCTCTACTACAAAGCCACAGTCATCAAGACAGTATGGTACTGGCACAAAGACAGAAATATAGATCAATGGAACAAAATAGAAAGCCCAGAGATAAATTCATGCACCTATGGACACCTTATCTTTGACAAAGGAGACAAGAATGTACAATGGAGAAAAGTCAATTTCTTTAAGAAGTGGTCCTGGGAAAACTGGTCAACGACTTCTAAAAAAAAAAAGAGAGAGAGAAACTAGAACACTTTCTAACACCATACACAAAAATAAACTCAAAATGGATTAAAGACCTAAATGTAAGACCAGAAACTATAAAACTCCTAGAGGAGAACATAGGCAAACACTCTCTGACATAAATCACAGCAGGATCCTCTATGGCCCACCTCTCAGAATATTGAAAATAAAAGCAATACTAAACAAATGGGATATAATTAAAATTAAAAGCTTCTGCACAACAAAAGAAACTATTAGCAAGGTGAAAAGACAGCCTTCGGAATGGGAGAAAATAATAGCAAATGAAACAATGGACAAAGAATTAATCTCAAAAATATACAAGCAACTTATGCAGCTCAATGCCAGAAAAGACCCAATCAAAAAGTGAGCCAAAGAACTAAACAGACATTTCTCCAAAGAAGATGTACAGATGGCTAACAAACACATGAAAAGATGCTCAACATCACTCATTATCAGAGAAATGCAAATCAAAACCACGAGGTACCATTTCATGCCAGTCAGAATGGCTGCTATCCAAAAGTCTACAAGCAATAAATGCTGGAGAGGGTGTGGAGAAAAGGGAACCCTCTTACATTGTTGGTGGGAATGCAAACTAGTATAGCCACTATGGAGAACAATGTGGAGATTCCTTAAGAAACTACAAATAGAACTGCCTTATGAACCAGCAATCCCACTGCTGGGCATACACACTGAGGAAACCAGAATTGAAAGAGACACGTGTACCCCAATGTTTATTGCAGCACTGTTGATAATAGCCAGGACATGGAAGCAACCTAGATGTCCATCAGCAAACGAATGGATAAGAAAGTTGTGGTATATATACACTATGGAGTATTACTCAGCCATTAAAAAGAATACATTTGAATCAGTTCTAATGAGGTAGATGAAACTGGAGCCTATTATACAGACTGAAGTAAGCCAGAAAGAAAAACACCAATACAGTATACTAACACATATATATGGAATTTAGAAAGATGGTAACAATAACCCTGTATGCAAGACAGCAAAAGAGACACAGATGTATAGAACAGTCTTTTGGACTCTGTGGGAGAGGGTGAGGGTGGGGTGGTTTGGAAGAATGGCATTGAAACATGTATATTATCATATGTGAAATGGATCGCCAGTCCACGTTCAATGCATGATACATGGTGTTTGGGGCTGGTGCACTGGGATGACCCAGAGGGATGGGATGGGGAGGGAGATGGGAGGGGGTTTCAGGATGGGGAACTCATATACACTCGTGGTGGATTCATGTCAATGTATGGCAAAACCAACACAATATTATAAAGTAATTAGCCTCCAAAAATAAATAAATAAAATAATAAATTAAAAAATATATATAATAGCTAAGAATGTGCCAAACCTGAGGAGAGATATAGATATCCAAGTTCATGAAGCTAATAGGGCACCCTATTATCTCAATGCAAAAAGACCTTGTACAAGGCATATTGCAATGAAACTGTCAAAAATCAAAGATAAAGAGAATACCAAAAGCAACCAGAGAAAAAGATCATAACCTTCAAAGGAACCTTCATTCCAGTAGATTTCTCAGCAGAAACCCTACAATCCAGGAAAGAATGGAATGATATATTCAAAGTGTTGAAAAAATCGCCAGTCAGGAATACTCCATCTACTAAAGTTATCCTTCAGAAATGGAGAGGTAATTTCCCAGACAAACAAAAGCTGAGGGAGTTCCTAACCACTACATCTGCCTTGCAAGAAATGCTGAAAGGAATTCAAGCTAAAATGAAAAAGCATCAGTTAGTGACTTGAAAACATATGAAAATATAAAACAAGCTGGTAAAGGTAAACAGTCATATTTAGAAAACTCCAAGTATAATATGACAGTGTGTCAACCACTCAACTATAGGATAAAGGCTAAAGGAAAAGATTATTAAAAATATATCTAGCATTATAATTTGTTAGTGAATACACAATATAAAAATAGGTAAAATGAAACATCAAAAATATAAAAGTAGGGAATAAATGGTGGAACTTCAGTTCAGTTCAGTTCAGTCACTCAGTTGCGTCTGACTCTTTGCAACCCCATGAATCGCAGCACACCAGGCCTCCCTGTCCATCACCAACTCCCAGAGTTCACTCAGACTCACGGCCATCGAGTCCCTGATGCCATCCAGCCATCTCACCCTCTATCGTCCCCTTCTCCTCCTGCCCCCAATCCCTCCCAGCATCAGAGTCTTTTCCAATGAGTCAACTCTTCGCATGAGGTGGCCAAAGTACTGGAGTTTCAGCTTTAGCATCATTCCTTCCAAAGAAATCCCGGTTGGATCTCCTTGAAGTCTCAAGAGTCTTCTCCAACACCACAGTTCAAAAGCATCAATTCTTCAGCACTCAGCCTTCTTCACAGTCCACCTTTCACATCCATACATGACCAAGGGAAAAACCATAGCTTTGACTAGACGGACCTTAGTAGGCAAGGTAATGTCTCTGATTTTGAATATGCTATCTAGGTTGGTCATAACTTTTCTTCCCAGGAGTAAGCGTCTTTTAATTTCAGTGATTTTGAAGCTCCCCAAAATAAAGTCTGACACTGTTTCCACTCTTTCCCCATCTATTTAAGGAGTACATCAAGGCTGTATATTGTCACCCTGCTTATTTAACTTATATGCAGAGTACATCATGAGAAACGCTGGGCTAGAAGAAGAACAAGCTGGAATCAAGATTGCCAGGAGAAATATCAATAACCTCAGATATGCAGATGACACCACCCTTATGGCAGAGAGTGAAGAGGAACTGAAAAGCCTCTTGATGAAAGTGAAAGAGGAGAGTGAAAAAGTTGGCTTAAAGCTCAACATTCAGAAAACGAAGATTATGGCATCCGGTCCCATCAATTCATGGCAAATAGATGGAGAAACAGTGGATGAATGTGAAAAGGTTATCAGCTTAAAATAGACTGTATATAAGCTCCATGATAACCTATAAAGCAGAAACTTAGAGCAAGTTAACGAAAGATAGAGAAAGGGAAAACAGAGCATGGAAAAGCACCAGTTTATACGGATAAGCAGAAACAAAGGAAAAAAGAAACAACTGAATTACAAGAGTGCCCATAAGCAATTAATAAGAGAACATTCCCAAGTCCTTACATGTTAACAATTACTCTAAATGTAAATGGGTTGAATTCATCAACGAAAGGCACAGAGTGACTAGGTGGATTAAAAAAAAATAAGAGGCAAGTACATGCCGCCTGTAAGAGACTCACTACAGATGTAACGACATGCATAGGCTCAAAGCGATGGGATGACAAAAGATATTCCATGCAAGAGGAAACCAAAAGGAAGCAGTTGTAGCTCTGCTTCTATCAGACAAAATAGATTTTAAGCCAAAAATAATAACAAGATACAAAGAAAGTCACTATATAATGATAATGCGATCAATTAGTGAAGAAGATGTAATAATTATAAGTGTATATGGAGCACCTAAATATATTCAGTTCGGTTCAGTTCAGTTCAGTTCAGTCGCTGAGTCATATCCGACTCTTTGTGACTCCATGAACTGCAGCACGTCAGGCCTCCCTGTCCATCACCAACTCCTGGAGTTTACCCAAACTCGTGTCCATCGAGTCGGTGATACCATCCAGCCATCTCATCCTCTGTTGTTCCCTTCTCCTCCTGCCCCCAATCCCTCCCAGCATCAGAGTAAATATATTAAGCAAGCGCTAACAGATCTGAAGGAAGAAACAGGCAACAATACAATACTAGGACAAGAGCAATACTCCATTTAAGCAATGGATGGATCATTCAGAGTATCAGAAAGGAAACATTGGACTTGAACCATATGTTAGATCAAGCAGACATATATAGACTAAGACATATATAGACTACTGGAGAAGGAAATGACAACCCACTCCAGTATTCTTGCCTGGAGAATCCCATGGACAGAGGAGCCTGGCAGGCTACAGTCCATGGGGTGATGAGAGTCAGATACGGCTTAGCAACTATATCATCATCATCATCATCGTCATATAGAACATACCATTCTATGGTAGCAGAATAACACTCTTCTCAAATGCAGAGTATTTTCTAGCATAGATAATTTGGTGGGAATAGTTTTATCTATCTTAGATCTATTACAGTTCCGAAGGGAGAAACAGGCTCTGGCATTGCAAGCAGATTCTCTACTGCTAAGCCTCCGAGGAAGTGCCTGTACCACCTAGTCTGCAATTAATTCTTTCCAGTGTTTTTTTTTTTTTTTCATTTCAGCTATTGTATTTTCAACTCTGATCAGTTCTTTTTATATTTTCTAGTTCTTTGTTGAAATTCACACTATGCTCCTCCGTTCTTTTCTAAGTCCAGTGATCATTTTAATGACCATTGCTTTGAACTCTTTTTTAGGTAAATTACTTATCTCCATTTCATTAGGGTTTTTTTCCCCCCCCCTTGAGGTCTTATCTCATTCCTTCCCTTGGTATCTCCAATTTTCTTCAAGAGTTCTCTAGTCTTTCCCATTCTATGTTGGGTGGTCTGAATACCAGACCTGTATGCAGGTCTCCTGTGAAACCTATATGTACCTAAAGAAGCAACAGTTAGAACCAGACATGAAACAACAGACTGGTTCAAAATAGGGAAAGGAGTACATCAAGGCTGTATATTGTCATACTGCTTATGTAACTTCTATGAACAGTACATCATGAGATATACCAGGCTGGATGAAGCTCAAGCTGGAATCAAGATTTCTGGGAGAAATATTAATAACATCAGATATGCAGATGACACCACCCTAATGGCAGAAGTGAAGACGAATTAAAGAGCCTCTTGATGAAGGTGAAAAAGGATAGTGAAAAACCTGGCTTAAAACTCAAACTTCAAAAACCTAGGATAATGGCATCTGGTCCCATCACTTCATGGCAAATAGATGGGGAAACAATGGAAACAGTGACAGACTTTATTTTCTTGGGCTCCAAAATCACTGTGGAAGGTGACTGCAGCCACGAAATTAAATTAAGATGCTGAATGCTTGGAAGAAAAGCTATAACAAACATTGACAGTGTATTAACAAGTAGAGACATTACTTTGCTGACAAAGCTATGGTTTTTCCAGTAGTCATGTATGGATCTGAGAGCTGGACAATAAAAAGGGCTGAGCACTGAAGAACTGATGCCTTCGAATTGTGGTGCTGGAGAAGACTCTTGAGAGTCCCTTGGACTGCAAGGAGATCAAACCAGTCAGTCCTAAAGGAAATCAATCCTAAACATTCATTAGAAGGACAGATGCTGCACTTGAAGTTCCAATACTTCGGCCACTGATGCGAAGAGATGACTCATTGGAAAAGACCCTGATGCTGGGAAAGATTGAAAGCAGGAGGAGAAGGGGACGACAGACGACAAGATGGTTGGATGGCACCACTGGCTCAAAGGACATGAGATTGAGCAAACTCTGGGAGGTAGTGAAGGACAGGGGAAACTGGCATGCTGCAGTCCATGGGGCTGCAGAGAGTCGGGCACGATTGAGCGACTGAACAACAACAAAAACATATCTCATTCCTTCATTTGGAACACATTCCTCATCTTTTCATTTTGTTTGACTTTCTTTGTCTATGAAAGTCAGTTCAATTCAGTCTCTCAGTCGTGTCCGACTCTTTGCGACCCCATGAATTGCAGCATGCCAGGCCTTCCTGTCCATCACCAACTCCCGGAGTTCGCTCAGACTCATGTCCATTCAGTCAGTGATACCATCCAGCCATCTCATCCTCGGTCGTCCCCTTCTCCTCCTGCCCCTAACCCTTCCCAGCATCAGAGTATTTTCCAATGAGTCAACTCTTCGCATGAGGTGGCCAATGTATTGGAGTTTCAGCTTTACCATCATTCCTTCCAAAGAAATCCCAGGGCTGATCTCCTTCAGAATGGACTGGTTGGATCTCCTTGTAGTCCAAGGGACTCTCAAGAGTCTTCTCCAACACCACAGTTCAAAAGCATCACTTCTTTGGCGCTCAGCTTTCTTCACAGTCCAACTCTCACATCCATACATGACCACAGGAAAAATCATAGCCTTGACTAGACGGACCTTAGTCGGCAAAGTAATGTCTCTGCTTTTGAATATGCTATCTAGGTTGGTCATAACTTTTCTTCCAAGGAGTAAGCGTCTTTTAATTTCATGGCTGCAGTCACCATCTGCAGTGATTTTGGAGCCCCGAAAAGATAAAGTCTGCCACTGTTTCCACTGTTTCCCCATCTATTTCCCATGAAGTGATGTGACCAGATGCCATGATCTTCGTTTTCTGAATGTTGAGCTTTAAGCCAACTTTTTCACTCTCCACTTTCACTTTCATCAAGAGACTTTTTACTCTTCACTTTCTGCCATAAGAGTGGTGTCATCTGCATATCTGAGGTTATTGATATTCCTCCTGGCAATCTTGATTCCAGCTTGTGTTTATTCCAGTCCAGCGTTTCTCATGATGTACTCAGCATATAAGTTAAATAAGCAGGGTGACAATATACAGCCTTGACATACTCCTTTTCCTATTTGGAACCAGTCTGTTGTTCCATGTCCAGTTCTAACTGTTGCTTCCTGACCTGCATACAGATTTCTCAAGAGGCAGGTCAGGTGGTCTGGTATTCCCATCTCTTGAAGAATTTTCCACGGTTTATTGTGATCCACACAGTCAAAGGCTTTGGCATAGTCAATAAAGTGGAAATGAATGTTTTTTCTGGAACTCTCTTGCTTTTTCCATGATCCAGTGGATGTTGGCAATTTGATCTCTGGTTCCTCTGCCTTTTCTAAAACCAGCTTGAACATCAGGGAGTTCACGGTTCACGTATTGCTGAAGCCTTGCTTGGAGAATTTTGAGCATGAATTTACTAGCATGTGAGATGAGTGCAATTGTGTGGTAGTTTGAGCATTCTTTGGCATTGCCTTTCTTTGGGATTGGAATGAAAACTGACCTTTTCCAGTCCTGTGGCCACTGCTGAGTTTTCCAAATTTGCTGGCATATTGAGTGCAGCACTTTCACAGCATCATCTTTCAGGATTTGAAACAGCTCAACAGCTCAACAGAATTCCATCACCTCCACTAGCTTTGTTCATAGTGATGCTTTCTAAGGCTCACTTGACTTCACATTCCAGGATGTCTGGCTCTAGATGAGTGATCACATCATTGTGATTATCCGGGTCATGAAGATTTTTTGGACAGTTCTTCCATGTATTCTTGCCACCTCTTCTTAATATCTTCTGCTTCTGTTAGGTTCATATCATTTCTGTTCATTATCGAGCCCATCTTTGAATGAAATGTTCCCTTGGTATCTCTAATTTTCTTGAAGAGATCTCTAGTCTTTCCCATTCTGTTCTTTTCCTCTATTTCTTTGCACTGATTGCTGAAGAAGGCTTTCTTATCTCTTCTTGCTATTCTTTGGAACTCTGCATTCAGATGCTTATATCTTTCCTTTTCTCCTTTGCTTTTCACCTCTCTTCTTTTCACAGCTATTTGTAAGGCCTCCCCAGAGAGCCATTTTTCTTTTTTGCATTTCTTTTCCATGGGGATGGTCTTGATCCCTGTCTCCTGTACAATGTCATGAACCTATCCTGGTCTTGAAGGTGTGTGCTTCTGGGGGAACATCCCTTTGCAGTCTGTGTGTGCTCAGTGGCTTTGGTGGGAGATCTGGATCTGACACTAGCAAGGACCATGACTTCTCCTGGCAGCCACCACCTTGGTGGGAATTAGAGCTGGAGATAGAGGGGCTGAAGTCAGAGCCTGGTGTAAGCCATGGATTCTCCTGTGGCATGATGGTGGTTGCTGCATTGGTGGGGATATGGTTGGAGCCAGAGGGGCTTAAACTGCAGCCTAGAGAGAGCTGCATCTATTCTTGAGACATGCTGGCAGTCACACACTGGTGGGGGGTTGGCAGAGAGGCTGTAGCTGGATACTGGGGTGGAATGTTCTGGGGCAATCTGGCAGGTTAGCCAGAGCACCAGGAACTTTTCAATCTTCTACCTTTGCACTGGGATGGAGAGCAAGTGAGTCTGTGGGTGTACCCTTCAAGAGCAGATCTCCATTTTTTACAGCCTTCTGGTAAGCCCGCCTGGTTTTCCAAACCAGGAAATGGGGCTCATCTTCCTGATGCTCAACCTCAGGGCTGGGATGCCCAATGTGGGGCTGAACCCCCTTCTTTTCAGGGAGAATCCCTGAGCCTGTGATATTCTCTTCCTCCTCTGGGTTGCCCACTGCGGGTGTGGGTCCCAACTTGAGCACTTCTCTTCTACCTGACTCTGTGTGGTTCTTTGTTTCATCACAGAGTCATTCTTCTAGTCTTCAAGTTGTTCTCAGAGAAAATTGCTCCATTTGTATTTGTAATTTTGATGTGTTTGTGGGAGGAGGCGAGCTCGATGTCTTCCTAAGCTGCTATCTTGATTGCACCTTCTACCATTTTATATTTGAAGTTTAGTTCTTAATCTATTAAACTTAGAACCAATATTTAGTTGTGAGATAATTTATTATATTTCCAATAATTATCAAATGGAAGTGTACAACTAGATACAAACAAAGAAACAAAAAATTTGATTGCTTGAGAATTGACAGACCCTTCAAAGATAAGTTACATTTGTGTGAGGTGCACTGTTCAGTATTCACTTGAGAATGTGATAATGACCCTTGGTACTGTTGAATTCACATTTGAATCTCGAGAATCTTCAGAGATTTATCCTCAAAGGCAAATAATGAGATAGCACAGGTGTTATA
The DNA here is from genome assembly GCF_042477335.2 of Ovis canadensis. NCBI lineage: Eukaryota > Metazoa > Chordata > Mammalia > Artiodactyla > Bovidae > Ovis > Ovis canadensis. The sequence goes on from NC_091259.1 coordinate 52,581,116, forward strand.
TTACAGCAATGAGTTTGAATTTATTACTGCAAGATGAATGAGTTTTCATTTTAAGAGGTAAAATTTTTCGCTTTTGTAAGTTAATCAGTTATACTGACTTAGCACGCATGAACTGATTTTTCAATACCCACTTGAGAACACTTTACTCTCTGAAGTTGTAACTGTACTTACAAATCACAGTGGAAAAATTGGGCAGATGCTATCCAGCAGTAATGTAGCAAATAACCTTGAGTGAAAGTCGCTCAGTCGTGTCCAATTCTTGGTGACCCCATGGATTATACAGTCCACGAAATTCTCCAGGCCAGAATACTCGAGTAGGTGGCCTTTCCCTTCTCTAGGGGATCGTCCCAACCCAGGAATCGAACCCAGGTCTCCCGTACTGCAGGCGGATTCTTGACCAGATGAGCCACCAAGGAAGCCAGCAAATAACGTTAGTTGAATTAATCTAAGTTTCACTAATTTACTTAGTGTACATGCTGTGCTGTGCTTAGTTGCTCAGTCATGTCTGTTTCTTTGAGACCCCCTTGTACTGTAGCCCACCAAGCTCCTCTGTCCATGGGGATTTTCCAGGCAAGAATACTGCCATACCCAGCTCCAGGGGATCTTCCCAGCCCAGAGATCAAACCCAGGTCTCCCACATTGCAGGTGGATTCTTTACCACCTGAGCCACCAGGGAAGCCCAAGAATACTGGAGTGAGTAGCCTATCCCTTCTCCAGGGGATCTTCCTTACCTTCCTTCCAAACCAGGGTCTCCTGCTTTGCAGGTAGATTCTTTACCAGCTGAGCTACTGGGAAAGCCCACTTAGTGTATAAATAGGCTTAATTCAAGTGATAATGATTCCTCATTTTTTCACCCATAAGACCAGAAAATTACATAGTCTTTCAATGATATTTAAACTTGGTATTTAGCCAACAAGTATCATACTATAAAATTCACTTAGTTTAAGATGCTTTGAGGACTTACTGTTTGTAAATATCTTGGAAAAACTTCCTCTATTTATTGTTTGGAAGACTTAAGCTTAGAGGCAACCAGAGGCTTTAGACAAAGTTGAAAATATTAAGTCAAAAAACTTGCAGATGAGTTTCAACCTGGCAACTTGCTGAGTGAAACTGAGTACACTTCTTATCTAACCAGGAAACTTATTCAGCAGTATATTATGTTGAAACTAATATTATTTGTTCTATTTTACTCCAATGTAACATCATGACATTAGGAAATAATCAGATTTCTTTGAATGTGTGTAGTCTAATTATGTCCTAGATATTAAACATGTAACATTTTACATAGAGATTATACTGATGTTTCAAACTAGTTGAAACATTTAGTTTTTAATTATAAATGTTAAATAAACATAATACATTTATAATAGCTGATTTCATTTATAACTTTAAATTTCCTTTCCATTTCTTCTTTGTCCTATTAAGAAAATTGTGTTTCTCCTTTTAAAAATGTGATCTTGTTTTATTGATTGAAATTGTAAACTTTGTAATTAACTAGGTATCTTATTTATACTTTACCTTTCTGAAAGTAGGAAAGTAATTTGCTATCCACCCATATCCAAAAGACTTGACTTCATCGTTAATATTATTTAATTTCATTTATAGCGTACTTTATAGTTACTGAAGGAATGGACTAGATTCAGACTACCAAGATGAGAGTCACATCTTGATTTTACCACTTGCTGTGCAAACGTAGCTGTTATATTGCTAAAGTCAGTTTCATCATCTATACGTGAGATAAAAATACATATTATTTTATATAAATTAAAATAGAACTATATAGAAAATTATTAACCCAAGACCTGCCATTTAGTAAATATTCAATAAATGTTAACTATTATATAAAGAGAAAAAGATACACATTATTTGAAGCAGGTTTTCCAGCGTTACTACTGAAAACAATGTTTAGCATATATAATATTCATTATATAAATAAATAAACTTTTCTACTCTAAAATTTATAATTAAAATAAAAGGATATACTTTTTTTACTCTAAGGTAAAAAAAATCAGTCCAAAACCATCTTGAAAATAATTTGTTCATTTCAATAATAACCTCTGTGTATTAAGAACAAGGAAACCATCCAATTAAAAATTTCTTTAATGTAATGTTTCATCACAGGTTCACTACAATAGGAGCTGCCTTATCTCATGGATTCCCTGGGGCATGGGAACCACACTGCAATGACAGGGTTCATTTTACTGGGCTTAACAAACGACCCAGTCCTTCGAATCATCCTCTTCACGATCATCCTCTGTATCTACCTGGTGACCATATGTGGGAATCTCAGCACAATCATTCTTATCAGAATCTCTTCTCAGCTCAATCATCCCATGTATTTTTTTTTGAGCCACTTGGCCTTTGCTGACATAGGCTATTCATCTTCTGTTACACCCAATATGCTTGTAAACTTCCTGGTGGAGACAAATACCATCTCCTACCCTGGCTGTGCCATCCAGCTTGGTTCCGTTGTTTTCTTCGGGTCATCTGAGTGCTTCCTTCTGGCTGCCATGGCATATGATCGCTTTGTGGCAATTTGCAGCCCACTGCTTTATTCCACCAAAATGTCCACACAAGTTTATGTTCAGTTACTCACACTGGCTTATGCAGCTGGTTTTCTCAATGCTTGCTCTTTTACTATTTGCTTCTATTTTTTACTTTTCTGTGGACCAAATCAAGTCAATCATTTTTTCTGCGATTTTGCTCCTTTGGTTGAGCTCTCCTGTTCTGACGTCAGTATCCCTGCAGTTGTCCCCTCATTTACGGCTGGCTCCATCATTGTGGTCACAGTGACCGTCATAGCTGTATCCTACGTCTACATCCTCATCACCATCCTGAGGATGCACTCCACCGAGGGGCGCCACAAGGCCTTCTCCACCTGCACGTCCCACCTCACAGCAGTCACTCTGTTCTATGGGACCATCACGTTCATTTACGTGATGCCCAAGTCCAGCTACTCAACTGACCAGAACAAGGTGGTGTCTGTGTTCTACATGGTGGTGATCCCCATGTTGAACCCCCTCATCTACAGCCTCAGGAACAATGAGATTAAGGGAGCTCTGAAGAGAGAGCTTTGTTAAAAAACTTCTCACTTCCTGCTCTGTGCATCCATCCTCCTAAGTTCTTTGATCATTCTTAGGATCATTACTCTGAACTCTTTTTTGGGTAGATTGCCTATCTTCACATCACTTCTTCTGCAGTTTTATGTTGTTCTTTCATCTGAAACATTTTCCTCTGCTGCCTCATTTTAAGCTGCTATTTATGTTTTTATATCTGTAGTGTGTGTGTGTATGCTCTGTTCTTTCAGTCGTGTCTGACTCTATGCAACCCTGTAGACTATAGTCTGCCAGGCTTCTCTGTCCATGAGATTTTCCCATGGGACTGGAGTGGGTTGTCATGCCCTCCTCCAGGGGATCTTCCCGACTCAGGGGTCAAACCCATGTTTCTTGGGCCTCCTTCATTGACAGGCAGGTTCTTTATCACTAGCGCCTCCTGGGAAGCCCATATCTGTGGTTGAACCTTGGAGAACTGGCCCTCTGTAGGAGGCATCCTACACATACATCCCAGCAGTGCACTCTCCTCTCATTCCCCAAGCTATATTCTCTAGGAATCCCCCTAAGGTGTGGGACCTTCTGTTGTGTGGTGGGCCGACTATGCCAGTAGTCTGGTTGGCTGCCAGGTTCAGCCTCGTATGGAGGCTGCTGGCTGCTGTTTAGCAGGGTCTGGTCATGAGGTAGCTGGTAGTGGAACCCTATGAGGCCCCAGGCTCACTGGTGGGTGGATCCAGGGTCCTGAAGACTCTAGGACTGTCGTCCACCTACTGGGAGGTGAAGCCAGGCTCTGGGTTAGTGCTGGTCTACTGGCAGCCACACTCCAGGGTCCAGGGGTTCCGGATTCGATTTCAAATCACTGGTAGGGGGATTTGAGGGTCCTGAAGGTTGCATTGGTCTGCTAATGAGCAGGGCCATGGCCCAGCTTGTCTCAGGTCAGGATCTGCTCTACATTCTTGTGTCTGTCTCCATGGGTGAGACTAGTCTAGAGGCTTATGTGGACTTTCTTGTGGGAGGGGCTAGTGTCTGCCCACTGTGAGTGGAGTTGTGTCCTGGGCTGCATATAGAGGCAGCTGTGGGCTCTTTAGTCTTTAAGCAGCCTGTCTGCAGAAGGCTGGGGCTATGTCTCTGCCCAGCTAGTTGCTTGGACTCAGGCGTCTCAGCACCTGTAGGCTGTTGGGCTAATGAGCTGGAGGAAAATTTCCAAGATGGCGCTTGCCAGCATCAGCCACTACCAGTACCAGCATCTACATGATAGACTCTGCTCCCAGGAGTGGCTGCTGCCAGTGTCTTTGTCCCCAGGGCGAGCCATAGCTGCCCCCACCCCTCCAGGAGACTCTCCAGGATCTGTAGGTAGGTCTGGTCCAGGCTGTTATAATTACTGCTCTTGCCTGGGGTCCCAGTGCCTGTGGAATTTTGTGGGCACCCTGAGAGGAGTCTCTGTTTCCCTAGCCCTCAGGGGCTCCTGAAATTAAACCCTGTTGACCTTCAAAACCAAATGCTCTGGGGGCTCATCTTCCTGGTGCTGGACTCCTAGGCTGGGGCTCAGAACTCTCGCTCCTGTGGGAGAACCTCTGCAATATAATTATTCTCCAGTTTGTGGGTCGTTGCTCAGCTTGGGGGGGTGATGGTGTTTGATTGTATTTTGAGTCTGCCCTTTTCACCTGTTTTGGTGCTTTCTTTATGTTGATATATTTAGTTGTAGAAGATCTTCTCTGGTAAGTTCTAGTCTTGTTCATTGATGGTTGTTGTGCACAGAGTTGTGATTTTGTTGTAGCTCCTGAGATGGAAGTGAGCTCAGGGTCCTTTTACTTTGCTGTCCTGGCTGCTCTCCCTAAGGTTGAAATGACCTTTGAAGTCATCTTTTCCCGTGTTTTGTTTTCCTTTGTGCTTAGCCTTTCTTCACTTACTTACAGTGCAGACACCTTGTACCTAGCACTGCGGACCACAGTTCCTGCTGTGCTGACAATTCAGCTTGGGGGTGAAGAGAGAGCTTGCTAGAAATGTGTGTTCTTAATTTGTTTTTTCTTTCCTTTTTTTTTTTTTAGTATTTGATATAATGATGTACCATGAAATAATAACGAAAGGACAAAGGGTGTCTGTGGTCAAAACATATTGGTCTGTATGTTATTAGCTAATGTGAAGGCTCTTAGTAAAGGTCGGGGCTAGATTTTTCCCATATCAGAGAGTAAACTAGAGGCCCTTAAATAAACTGAAATTTAATTCTTAATTAGTAACTCAAACTGGTTAACATGAAAAAATAATCCTTTGAAAATTCTTTAAAGTTTTATTCATATCTTTTCAAAAGTTGTATTCTGGTACAAGTCAGGGAAGGCTATTAGACTGTCAAGCCTTTAAGACTGGGTCCATTTCAAAAGTAGCTTGTCTTGGAATGAGTATGAAAGTTATAGTTATGACTGAGTATATTCTGAGAGGAGACAACCAAGTGGAGCCAGACAGTGAAATTATTAGAGACATTCTTTTTGCATGGATATCTGCTGGTGATGGTCTTTTTGGACCCCTAAAAATCTGTTCTGTGTTCTAAAGTCTGACTCCGGCCTAGTTATAGGAGACTTCATAAAGAACAGAGTAAATGCCCCTGACCAAACCTGCTATGAATTCTGCAGGTCAAAAACAGGTGATTTCTCTGTGGAAATAAGCAGGGTTCCTGAATTCCTAGGAAGTGATAAACAAGCTCTTTAAGTGACTTGTTTGTGGTCAAATGCACAGCCTAATTTTATGTGTCAATTTGGCTAGGCTACAGTGACCAGTTGTTTGGTCAAACATGAGTCTAGATGTTGCTGGGAAGGTAATTTTTAGATGTGATTAACATTTAGACTTTAAATAAAGCAGATTACTGTCCAAAATGTGGGTGGCCCTCATCCAATCAGTTGAAAGCCTTAGGTGAAAAAACTTAAGTCCTCTTAGAAAGAGGGATTCTGTCTCCAGGCTGCCTCTGGATTCAAGACTGTGACATCAACTCTTTCTGGAATTTCCAGTTCCCTGGACTGCCCCTTGCGTTTTGGAATTGTCAGCTCTCACAAATGTGTGAGCCAGTTCCTTTAAAAACACCACCACCATCACAGTGGCTCTGTTTTCTCTGGATAATCCCAGCTAATAGAACTCTCACCATCTCTCCTTTCCCCTCTCTTATTGTCTTACTTCTCATTCTCCATATACCAACCATGGCATAAATCTAACAGATTAATTCCTTTGTTAATATCCCCAAAGACTTTAAGTAAAGGCAACAATTCTTAACATGTCTTACGAAGTCCTGAATGCGGCCCCTGTTGCATTTCTCACTCTCAACACTCCTCCCGCACTCCCCAGACTCTCAGACTCTATGTATTATTGGTCTTCTTTTAAAAACCGTAAATATATCCACATTCTTTGCCACCATAGGACCCTCTCACGTGTAGTGACTCTACTTGAATGCATTTTCCCCCTCACCTGGGTAGCATCTACTTAGGCTGTAGGTACCCACTTAAATGTTTCCCATCCTCCTGGAGACCTTCCTCAGGCTTCAGACCAAATTAAATACACCTGTTACCCTTCTGAAGCACCCTGCATATTTTTAAGAATATTCAATGCACTTGCAGCTACAGATTCAGTATTTTCTCCAATACTGGACTCTTTATGCAGACACCTTTAATGTCTTGCTTTTCCTCTGTGTCTGTCTTTACATGATTTCTGGAACATAGTAAGCATAAATGTATATTTAAAATGTATGAATAAAACATTAATAAATGAATGGATGAATGAAGTTTTTGCTCTAGCATGAACCACTGACTTGGTAGCCTTTGAATCTGTTGAACATCAACCTGATTCAAATTCACTGAATGTTTGTGTCAGATCCTGCTACACCTATGATAGGCCTTTACACAAACCCATGCTCACCACAGTTACACCACTGCCTTGACCCTGTTTAACTCAGATTGGCAACTATCATTTCAGCCTGTCTTAGTAAAAGCTATGTAATCACTCTGCTGAGTAGTGTCTCCCTTTCGTCTTGGCATGGCTGGAGACACAGAGGAGAGTTAGAACTTGTACAAGACAAATGTTAGTGTAGCAGTAGCTAGAGTGTTAGCAAAGGAGCTAACAATAAGAGATTGTTTATTACCTTCCAGTTACAGTTCTTAGTAATTCACAAGTAGTGATCCAATTAATCCTCAGAATAACCCCAAAAGGTGTTTTTTAATTCATCCTTTTCAGAAGCTGTAACTGAGACACATAAAGGTTAAGCAAAAGTTTAGGGTTACAAATATCCTCTTAATACTCTGATTTCTTTTAAGGTACATAGTTTCTGTGGTCAGGCAGAATGAGGGGCTCTTTGAAAATACTTCACCACTAGAGGGACTTTTATCTGTGACACATTTCATTCCCTTCTGTTCAAAGTATGCAGACTTCTATACCTGGATATGTCAGGCGAACTTGTATTAGACCAAATTTCTGTCACAAAGTCAGTAAGAAGCTAGAAAAATATTGTTAAATGTTTGAAGGCATAGACTTCTCATTTCATAAAAGATGAAGTTGCTCTATACCCCTTAGGTTCTCCCTCTTATTAAAAACATCCCCAGATAAAACAACAAACAAACTTAGGAAGATCGTAAAGAGGATGGAGAAGGAGGCAGACTCCTAGGGACTTTACACCTGAGGAAATCCCATAGGCCTGAGTCCCTGTGTTTTCTTATTGCTTCCATATATCCCGGAAAGGATGCTGCACAAGCCTCCAACCCAGAACCACCAAGAGACACAAAAAGACAAAGAGAGTTCAAAGATAAGTCTGGTCCTGCTAGCCAAGGAACTGGGAAAAGGGTGACCTAACAGAATAGAAAACCTTTTGGCAATACCTGCCCTATTGCAGACAAGCGAGAGTGGAAAACCATACCTGTCTCCTACCTGCAGGATTCACCGGGGCCAAGTAGGGAGCTATTTTTTACCCTCCTCCCCAACCTTTGATTCATCTGCTGGGGTATTTTCATGACGGGTCCAACAGGGAAATGAACCTCCCCTGGTCATCTGGCAGCAGTGAGAGAATGTGAGGGGTGCTAGTTGGTACTCTACTCCCCTATAATGATGACCCCACCCTTGTAAGTGAGGCCCAATGGGGATCTGAGTTCCACCACTACCTTCACCAACAGAGCAGTGTGAACCAGCTCTCAACATCCTCCCTTCCCTAGAGGCAGGGGGTCCAGCGAGGAACTGACCTTACTTGGAAGAGAGGAGGTGTGCAAGGCAGTGAGGTGTTACCCTATAATAGGGAAGGAGACAACAGGGCAGTGGGAAAAACTGAGCTTGTCTCTCCCTCAGCTACCAGGAGGCAGCGGAGTCAGCACTCCATTTTTGGCCAAATCTGTATGCTCAGCAGGAAGCTGAAGTCACACACACATACACATACCCTAGTAGTTGCTGTGATGGGGGACATCCTCCTAAAACAGATTGAATCTGATCCAGAGTCTCTTAATATGACATCCTAAATGTCTCTGTTACAATAATAGTCACTGTCATACCAAGAACTAGAAAAATCACAGTTCGATGAGGAAAGGCAACGTATGCCTACATCAAAATGAAAAGGATGCTGAAATTATCTAACAAGGATTTCAAGGAGGCAGTAAACAAAGCTTCAAAAAGCAATCATTGAAATTCTATTTCTCTGTTGAAAAAATTTCAGCAAAGAAATAGAATTATAAAATATAACCAAGGGAAATTTCTAGATCTTAGAAACATAATCTCTAAAGTTAAAAGGAAACAATGGGATGAAGCAGAAGTGTCAGCACTGTATATGCCATCAGCATATCTTCACAGACTGAGTCACTGTCCTTGGCCTCAAATAGACAAAGCCAGCAAATCTATAGTGTATGCACACCACAGTGAGAAGCAAGTTGAGAAGGCCTTATGCTTCCCCTTGGCAGAAGGCATCTTCATGACTATTAACCCAGTGAAGACCTAGGAAATCATTAAAATGAAGCTGCCTACCAACACAAAGTCAGCACAAAAATAGCCATTTCACAAGAGAGTATAGTCACAAGCAAGGCAGACCATAGGCAAGACGTTGCAAAAGAAGTGCAGGTTGGTGTTGGAGTCACAGAAAGACAAGTTGAATACAGTGGTGATGGTGCACACAGAAATCAGGAACCTAACCACTACCCAATCTGCCAACGTCAGTTGAAAGTAGACCTTATTGGTCATGAGGATGGAGTAGTGGAATGGGTTGTGCATAGCAGTATACCAGTCATAGGCATGGCAGCCATGACGAAGCAGTTACTGCCGGACAGGAAGAACATCTGCGTGGCACACTCAGGAAGAGAAATGGACTTGCTGTCTGATAGCAAGCCCACCAACATGTAGGGGATGATTACCATAGCGATACAGGTTTCTTTAAAAGGTTTTTAACTGGAGGCTAATTACTTTACAATATTGTGATGGTTTTTGCCGTACAGCAACATGAATTGGCCATAGGTATACATGTGTCCCCTCCCCCTTGATCCTCTCTCCTGCCTCCCTCCCCACTCCATCCCTCTATGTTGTCAGAGCACCGACTTTAGGCTCCCTGCATCATACATCACACTCCCACTGGCTATCTATTTTATACATGGTAATGTATATGTTTCATTGCTATTCTCTCAAATCTTCCCACCCTCTCCTTCCCCTACTGTGTCCAAAAGTCCATCCTTTATGTCTGTATCTCCTTTGCTGCCCTGCACACAGGATCATCAGTACTATCTTTATAGATTCCATTTATATGCTTTAATATAGAACATCTGTCTTTTGCTCTCACTTTTTTCTGTATAGTAAGCTCTAGGTTCATCCACCTCATTAGAATTGACTCAAATGCATTATTTTTTTTTATAGCTGAGTAATATTCCATTGTGTATATGTAAGTGGTACAGGTTTCTGAAAATGAGAGACCACAGAGGAAAAAATACATGGGGATTTGAAGGTTGTGATTGAGCTTTATGGCGACCATTATGGATGCATTAGCAGCTAGCATGGTCATATGGGAGAAGAAAGTCATCACAAAGAGATTTTGCATGTCTGAGAAACTGGAAAATCCCCACAGAAGGAATGTGGTCAGTGTGGTATGATCACCCATCCTCCTGATGCACGCAGCAATTTTCCTCCAAAGGTACAGCGTTATTGAAATGAAGACTCTGAGATGAGTAGAAACTATCCTTATTTACCAGTGTCACCTAGACTTTAATCAAGGGGAGGGACCTGAGCTTCAGGGCACCTCTTCATGGGAGAGTCTGAGAGTGTGATACTAAATGCAGTTGACTGAAGTCAAGTTCAGCAATTAGAGTAGTGAGCATGATTCTAGGGTGGGAATCTGCATAAATGACATAAAGTGAGCCCAAATGTCTTCTCGGATTATACTCACAAAAGCATTCTTATCTCTCTTTTCCAAAATGTATCTGCATGTAAGAGGGAAATATAATAAAATTGCTTTGTTCTCACCCACAGGATTTTGTAATGCTGCATTTTGCAAATGCTCTGTCAGATATAATGGTACCCTGGCACTCAGGAGTGCTTCATAAACTATTGACTGAATGACTAATTCATGCATTTAAATCACTTATAACTTTACAAAAATTAGGGAGATAGATGAAAATTTTCCCAAAGAACTTTGAGTTTTCCTTCAATGAAATCCTCTCCCATCAGTTTCACCATGCAGTGGCTCTGAAAGTAATGATTATGACAATGAGCTGACCACATAAATGAATTTAACTTATTGTAACTTCTACTGGGTTTCCATTCATGGTAATATTTAAAACTTGATATATATTTAAAATATCATTAGTTCTTAATATAGATCAAATATATATCAATAACTTTAGGTTCTTAATAATTTCTAATTGAAGGGTTTTTTTCCAGATGCCTAATAAGATATTAATGGACTAGCTTGGAGGCAAAATGATTTTGAAGGTAATGTCTCAGAGTGGCATATTCTGGTCATAATGTTCTAATCAAAGTTTGGCTTTTTAAGAAAAACCTCCAGGACATTTTCTAGCAAAGTGGTTTGCTTTGAAGTACAGACCTGAATGGAATAAACTCAAATTCCTCACGTCAATTTTGTAAATAATATTTCTATTTCAATTTTTCATTAAACATTTGCTCTTATAAGAGGTGAAGACAGACATGAAAACACTCCATAGAATTTTGATTTTAACTTCTGTCATTGTTGAAGGGGAAGGGGAAGAAAAAAAGGGAGGAATCAGTGGTGGAAAATGAAGGAGTGTGGAAGAGAAATAAACACTAACTGGAAATTATTCTGTAAGACTAACACATTTGAAGAGTTACTTTTTTTTTTTTTTTTTGGCACTGTAGCTATGGGCAAAGAATGCAAGAGGAGTCAGGACAGGTAACCAGCACCCACTTAATATCCATGATATGTCAGACAATATGCTGGGGCTAGACAGAGCTGCCTCACATAGTCCTCACAAGTCTGGGAGCTTAGAATTTCTATTTTGATTTTATAAACATAAAGTGAGTTTTAGAGTGGTTAAGTGATTATGGAAGTTGTGAATTTATTCAACACATATTGACTACATGCTTATGATGGGCCAGACAATTTATACACATGAAACATAAAATGTAACCAAACATATATGATCTCTATGATGAAAAAATGAATGCCTACTTTGGTTTGTGGAGTCAGGGAAGCCCTTGAGAGCATTAACCGCATGGTTCACAACCAATTCAAAGACCCTCAGATGGGAAACTCATCTACCCAAGCAATCTTTCTAGACCCAAATGGCTTGCCTTGAGACCCTTCCACTCTCCTCTGAAGGTTTTTGTCTATTTACCTGCAAAGGAAACATTTTTCCTTTATTGCTTTAACTATCACTTACCTTGTACGACTCTCTAATTCTCACTTCTACCGTATAGGAAGCTCCCATTTCCTTTGACACATTTCTAGGCCAAAATGTCCTTCATGTATTGAATGTAAGATTTTCAGAACAGAATTGGTCATATTTCCCCCCACATGTCAGAGTTCCCTCCTGTACTTCCTGACTGAGTTACTTGCAAACATCTGAGAGCTACCATCAGACCCCAGTTTTGGTTTCTGTCTCATATTTCTGCATTTAAATTCAGAGCCAAAATTCCAGGTGCCTTTTGCCATTCCCTTTTTGTTGTTGCTGTTTGTTTTTATTCTCTCTGCTCTTGTCCTGGAACTATCCAATAGAGTAAATATGATACCTAGGTAGTTTTCCATTAGTCACAAATTTGTTGCATTTTTATTCACTGCATCATGACCGGATATTCGATTCCTAAACAGAGGATATAAAGTCACTAATGGTATTGAAGAAGGAATTCACAGGGCCTGAACTCCATCTTAGGCCTGTTCATGCTGATCATGCTCGGCCACCTTTCCAATGGGCTCTGAACTCTGCGTTTAGTGCCTATGAAAACAACAACAGAAGGATAAGACCCCCTCCAATCAGGGGAACCTTGAAGATCGTATCTAGGTTACTCATCGCCTAAGAGAAAACATACACTAATCACCCGTTCCTCCAGACAGGCCATAAATTTTTCTGTATCTATCGGAGTGTAACCTCGGGTTTATTGATTATTGGCTAATTGTTTGACTGTTTGAGCACATAAGCACATAGCATGTGAATAATGGGGTTATTGGGATTGTATTTTCCTTGGTCTCAAGGAATTTGGAGTGGTGGGTTCAGACACGTACACATGGGGTATAAAAGATTTTCACAAATGCTGGTCGGGGTCCTTGGCCAAGAGGAGACTCTGCCTTGGGCCTGCCAGTGTAATAAACTGCACTCCACTATCTGCATTGTCCTTCTGAGTGAGTTTGTTTCCGGGAACGTGTGGCTACAACAGTATCAAAAACAGTGAATAGATACACACTGATTATAAGAGGAAAGCCAAACACCCCAGTATGATATCTGATGCTCATCACAAATGGATCCCTAGGTACTACTCCTGGCTGTTTCCACCACATGCCTCTGCCTACCCTACACTCAAACCAGACAGCAGTGCCCTCTATTTTCCAAGCACATCACTATCCTTCATGCTGCTGTGTCTTTGCGCGTGGTGTCCCCTCTGCCTCAGTCTCCCCTCTTCTATTTTACTTCTATTAGACTTTTGCTCATTTTTCAGAAACTAGCCTGAATTACTTTGATTTTTCATCCTCTCTTGTTGTTCACATTCTCTAGATTCCAGAAGCCTAACTAAAAAATGTCTCCTGCTTTCTACTCCATCACTCAAATGGGTTTTTGCCACAGCCTCTATTCTTTCCCTCTCCTGGTCCTTCACGTCTTACCAGCTTTTCTATGTTCAATCTGCAATCTCTGTACATCAAATTTTAGATTTTTAGATATCTTCTGCTTACAAACTAGGTAATTCTAATAGCTTCTAAACCTCACTGCATGCTTCAGCCATACCATCTCATATATCTTCATGGCTGCTATTATGATGTTTGTAGTGAAGAAACTATGGCCTTAGCGAGTTACTTAATTTGCCAGAAGTGATACAGCTGGTATTACATAAACACAGAGAGGCAGTGAGAACCTAGAGAGTCACTTACTTGTGTGGCTAATTACTTTTTAGGCTTCCCTCAGGGCAAGTGCCATCACTTCATCTGCAACCTCTCCTATGTGGGGACCATCCCACTGTTTAAAAAAAAAAAATTGTATATGCTTCATGACTCTTCCACTATTCACATGTTTTTTATAGTGTCTTTCTGCCCTTTTCTGACTGCTAAAAGATCATTCTTAGACAATTAAAATATCACTTCCCTTGAAATTCTCCTCAAACCTTCCTATGTGTGTTAGTCATTTCTTCTTCTTAGAAAGACAATTAAAATGTCACTTTCCTTGAAATTCTCCTCAAACCTTCCTATGTGTATTAGTCATTTCTTCTTTTGGATTCACATCAGTTTATTGTGAGGAGGTTAGGTTTTTGCTGTTTGGGGTTTGTGCTTGTGTGTGTGCATGTATGCTTAGAGCAGAGAGTTGTTTTAAAATTTTGTATGCCCCAACTGCATCTAGAGCCTAGTGATTGTAGAATTTTTACTAAGGTTAGTTCAGAGACTGTGGGGCCAGGGCAGGGGTGGGGGGTGGGGGCACGGGTAGGGGAACAAACAAGTTCTTCAGAAAGCCTCCAAGCTTATACTTCAGTGCATTTATTAACTGCTCTTCAATACACCACTTGCTCTGCTTAGTACTAAAGATTGTCGGTTTCTCTCTAAATGGTTTTAACAATACTGTCACGTAGCATCGTGAATGCATGTATAAATGCTTTCTGCATTCTTGCTGAACTTAATTTACAACCACTTCTCAAAACTCCAGCTACAGTTGTTTAAAATCTAGGAGAAAGAAACTACCATTTAAAAATTCTATGCATGATCCCCATTTACTGTAGTATCAAATTACAATTGACCTATATAAGTGGTCATCACCAAGGGGCATAGCAAGAATGGCTAGGGGAGCTTTATGCGAACAGTGCATCTCCACCCATCCACCCATATTCTTTACAAGTTTTTTGCAAGCCTCTCCAAGGAGAAATGTCTGCAGAATGAGGGTTAGGTACTCTGCATAATCTTTATTAATTTTGGTTGAGAACTTTTGACTTTTATCATGCTCTTCTTTTCAAACATGCTGATAACATTTTTTTTTTTTTCGTTTATTTTACAGCAGTAGTAACAGAAAGTCATGTCAGCATGGCACTGTTTCCATTCTCCCCTATCACCCTGTCAGGCACCGGAGAACAAGATTCATAGTGTTTTCTCAGTCCTTCTGTTTGTTTAACCAAGTCTTACCCTCTCTATTCACCAGGCTTTTGCCTTCAGTTTACCATTCTGTTCTCTTTTTTGTTCTTGAAAGCTCCCCCCGCCCCCATGCAGTTTTCTGGGTTCTATCTCTACCAGGAGGAGGGAATTGAAAATTCCCTGTAATTTTCCAGGGAATTGTAAACACTATAAATTTCATCACTATAAATTTCCAGCTTATCCTTGCTTATAATTTCTTTAATATAACAGGCTGTTAATACCAAATGGGTACTTGATTATTAGAAGATATAGAATATTAGAAGATACAGTGTTACAGAAACCAGTACTCAAGAAACCAAGCACCACACTTGGGGAGTTGGAGAACTCAGGTTTATTTACACCGGAGGGCCCAGAGGAGTTAACACTCCAAACTCTGAGCCCCGAACAAAGGGATTACAGAGTTTTTATAGACAGACTATAGTGGGCAATACTAGATGTTAGTAGGCTGGTTTAAACTAAGGGGTTTCGCGTGGATGGGAACAGAAGTCAAGATGGGAGGAGGATGCCTGACCTTTACACAGGCATGATTAAGCAAGTTTGCAGGGGCCAGGTGATTGCAAAGAGCAGGACAAGGATGAGTGAGATAAACTCCAGTTCCTAGTATTGCAAGTCCCCACTTTCTGAGACTATGTGACCTACGTGATCTAGACTTTGCAAGGGGCAAGCTGAGTTACAGAAGCGGAAGGAGAAGGAGATTATGCAAAATTTTAACTTTTCAGTAGACTAAAAATTAGAAGATATACAATAATTTTAAAGAGAAAAAGCTCTAAAATTCCTACCTTTCACAGCAGGATAACCACCTTCCAGTCCCTTAAAATCATGAGTTTATTAAGCTGGAGGAAGAACTGATAGTCTCACAATTCAGGTGTGGCTTTCTGCAGTTCTTGTGATTTCATGTATCCCATAATTCAGGGGAAAGTTTTAAGGCTGCTTTTTTCCTTTGAATGTCTGTGAGTATTCCCTCTGACATTAGAGTCCCTATAACATAAAGGTTGTGTTCTCCATTCCTTAAAAAAGGTTTTAAAGAGATTCCTCAGGCCATCAGAGACCATTATTTTGAGACTACCGCTTTAGATACCAGGCATCTTGTGCTCTGTCGATCTGTTATCTCTTGTGATGTTGTCAAAAATGTTTTTAAATCCTGACATACCATAGAGAATTTTTTAGTGATGTTTGCATTTACGATTCTGAATAGCAATTGAAGTGGTGGAAACTCAACTCGTTTTTTTTTTTTTTTAAATCTTGGGATGTAGATGATTCCCTCAGGGATATTTTGCTTCCTACACAGTGTTGTTTATTTTATAATTCTGAAAATTTGCCATCTCTCAGGTTTCCTCTTCCTAATACACAGGGCAAGGGAAAGGCATGGCATGAGAAGCTATTGCTGTGGGAAACATTCAAAAAAAGAGAGTAGAAGAGAATGAACACACAGTATGAGCACTTTCTAATGAGGCAGCTCTGCTGGGAAAGACCCTGTTGAAAAAGAAAATACTCAGTTGTTGATCGCCAATTGTGATATCCACAAATTGCTCCTGTTTGCCTTTATCATCAGCTTTGGCTTTTAGAGTCTTCCCTACCACCATGTGTTATCTTCCGCCTAGTGTACTATCAAGTCTTATCTCCAATATCTGCTCTCATAACCTCAAAGCTGTGGCAAGCCACTCAGTGCACCATCTCCTGATTAAATTCTACACCTTCCTTGTTCTGAAGTCTGTTATGTCTGAAAATTCCTGTATCTATCCAGCTTCTCTCCTCCTTACAGTTTTTCTCTGAGATTATTCCTCACCAAATAACTTGCATACGGTTGCTGGCTAAGGCTCTGGTTTTGGAGAATTTATCCAGGGACAGTCTCAGTGCCTACATGGGAATGACGACAGCGTGCACTTTATTATGCACAGCCAAAATTTTAAAAAGTATAAGCATTGGGTTCTGATTACTGGCCCAGATTCCTTCTTAGTGAGGAGCTAGTTGAAACCCTTACCTATCACTGCCAGCCATACAGACTGAATTTCTGTCTATGAGACTAACTGTATTTATCCTTTGTGGTGCTAGGATTTCTGCCTCCAGCTAAATGGCTCTAATTAGTAGAATTACTTTTTTCTTATGCATCTGTTCAGAGGACAGTTATGAACTCTGAATTAATATAACTGATTTTCTATGGATGTCTGTGATATGATCTACTGAAGGCAGAGGAGGCTGCATGTAGTGGCTGTTCTATGTCTCTCTACTTAGATCATCAGTCTATTTTTGCTGTTATTTTCAGCCACTACTCTTTCAAATGCAATGTAAGTTAGCTACTGGAAGGGTAATAGGAATAACAGTGTCATTTCCTGTTAGAAAATGGAACTACAGTCATGTAATTCTTCTCAATTATGAGGAAATGTGTATGTCAGATTTTTTAACTAACACTTTTAACCATCTTCCTAGAAATGGAAACAGAGCATTAATCAAGAACTAGTATATATATATTTTTTTTTAAACTTTTTTTTTGTATTGCAGTATAGCCAATTAACAAGCAATGTGATAGTTTCAGGTGAACAACTATGGGACTCAGCCATACATGCACATGTATCCATTCGCCCCCAAACTCCCCTCCCACTCAGGTTGCCATAACATATTGAGCACAATTCTACATGCTACCAGTATATTTTTCAAATTGAGTAGAAACTAGGAAATAAAGCAAGACTCAATTTATTTTAATAGCTTTCAATAACATTCTCTAAATGTAATGCAATAAAGCTAGAAATCAATAATAAAAGACAACCAGAAAACACTCATGTATTTGGAAATGAATTAGCATACCATTAAAGAAGCCCTCAATCAAAGAAAAAATCAAACGGAAATTAGAAAATAACTGAATCATACATATAAAACTTATAAAACTTAGATATATACTAGATATATACTTAGATATATTACTATATATATATATATCAGTTCTTAGAAGGAAAATTTGAACAGAAATACTAGACAGGAAAAAAATTAAAATCAGTAACATTTGTGTTAATTTTTATTAGTTGAAAAAACACAGGATTGTAGGATTTAAAAAAAGATAAAAGAGATAGCAGATATTAAGTGAAATATCAACACACAGAGACTTCCCTGGTGGTCCAATGGTTAAGACACTACACCTCCATTGTAAGGGGCATCTGTTCAGTCTCTGGTCAAGGAACTAAAACCCTGCATGCCATACAGTGACCAAAACAAACAAACAAAAAACATAAGAGGGACGCATTTTTAGGTCCTTTAAACAAAATCAATCACACAATGGAGAGGACCAAAAATGCTAAATATTTGATTTTTATGTTGATGTGTTGGACTTATTGTGCTATTTTTTTTTTTAAGAATGGAAAGTATAAATAACCAATACAAGGGAGGTAAAAGTGGGTATAAGTACAGATTGGTGGATATTGATAGGATTATGAGTAATTGCGAATCCCAGAGTAATTAGGCAAGAAAAAGAAACAAACGGCATCCAAATCAGAAAGGAAGAAGCATAACTGTCACTATTTGCAGATAATATGATATTATATAAAGAAAACCATAAGACTCCACTGTAAAAATGTTAAAAAAAAAAACTTTAAATTTTGCGTTGCGATATAGCCGATTAACAACGTAGTGAGTTTCAGGTGAACAGTGAAGGGATTCAGCCTTGTATATATTAATACATGTACCCATTCTGCCCCAAACTCCTCTCCCCTCCAGGCTGCCACAACAGTGAACAGAGTTCCATGTGCTACCCAGTAGGTCCTTGTTGTCTATCTAGTTTAGATATAGCAGTGTGTACATGTCCACTCCAAACTCTCTATCCCTTCCCCTGATTCTTCCCCCTGGCAACCATAAGTTCATTATCTAAGTCTGTGAGTCTATTTCTGTTTAGTAAATAAGCTCATTTTTATCATTTCCTTTTAGATTCCACATAAATGGATATGGTATTTCCCCTTCTCTGTCATACTTCACTTAATATAACAATCTCTAGGTCCGTAAGTGTTGCTGTAAATGATATTATTTCTTTCATTTTAAGGGCTGAGTAATATTCCATTGTCTATATGTACCACATCTTTATCCATTCTTCTGTCAATGGACATTTAGGTTGCTTCCATGTATTGGCTATTGTAAACAGTGCTACAGCGAACACTGGGATACATGTATCCTTTAGGAACATGTTTTTCTCTGGATATGTGCCCAGGAGTGGGATTGTAGGGTCATATGGTAGCTCTATTTTTAGTTTTTTAAGGAACCTCCATACTATTCTCCATAGTGGCTGTACCAATTTATATTTCCACCAACAGTGTAGGATGGTTCTCTTCTCTCCACACCCTCTCCAGCATTTATTGTTTGTGGATTTTTTTGATGGTAGCCATTTTGCCTGGTCTGAGGTGATCTTATTATAGCTTTAATTTGCATTTCTTTAATAATTAGTGACGTTGAACATCTTTTCATGTGCTTCTTGGCTATTTCCACAGCACCTCTGAAGACTGACTTGAATCAACCAATTTAATAATCATGGAGGGACTGGGGGCAGGAGGAGAAGGGGACGACAGAGGATGAGATGGCTGGATGGCATCACTGACTCGATGGACGTGAGTCTGAGTGAACTCCGGGAGTTGGTGATGGACAGGGAGGCCTGGCGTGCTGCGATTCATGGGGTCGCAAAGAGTCGGACATGACTGAGTGACTGAACTGAACTGAAGGCAATTTTACTGTCTCTTCTCACTATGAGCTCCTGCCACATAATTCACTAACCAACCTGCCTAGATAATAAAATCTATGCAACTATCATCACTTAAATATAACTAACTCATTCTTAAAATATATTGAATAGATAAAGACTGTTTCATTTTTTAAAAATGGGAAAATAGTAAATGCAGTCCAAGTCTATGTAGAATTTCACCTGAAAGAGATTTTGTTGTAACAGAAACCAAATTGTGTCATTAGCTTTGGGACTGAACTATGGGTAGAAATGGAAAGAGCCTTGAGGAGACTTATTGCTATCTGGAAGGTTCTTATAGGTAGTGTGGGTTTGAAAAATAGTGAGGAAAATATTTTAAGAATTAAAGAAAAGACACTTGACAGGTAGTGGTGGAGTATTTGTCAGTATTGTCACTTGAGCTTAAATTGGAAAATATAAAGGATGCCTTATATACTCTTGAATTTGACTGAGAAGATTTCTAGGAAGAATGTAAAAAATTCTATCTAGTGTCTTATAGCTGCCTGTACTAAAATGTAAGAGAGTTGTGAACTACAGAAAGATTTTTTGGTTCTTTTGAAAAAAATTAAAAACATAAAAGGGAGCCATATCTTGCTGAGTTTGAAAATAAGGGTATTTCTTACTCCCATTATCTTCCAGAAAAATATTCTCAAGGTAAGAAATGGCTTCAGATCAAAGATCAGATCTGGTCTGAGCTGTAAGAGCCTTTGTTAAGACCTCAGAAAGAACTAAGACCTCACCGACTCTTTCAGCTGAACAAAAGTTATTCTAAGAATCTTAATGGCAGGTTTCATAGACTTTTTTTTAAAAAAACAGTTATAAAAATCTCAAGGGTATTTTCTCACAAAATACCAGAGGAAGAGTTATTTGAAAGAGATTTATTGGTATGGATTTTGTATAATGGAATCAATTTAAATCTGATACACAGAAAGCCCACAAAGTTGTTTTTAATAGCTGTATTGACATAAAATTCACATTCCATGCTAGTCACCCATTTAAAGTATACAAGTCAATGATTTTTAAATATTCACAGATATATGCAACCATCATCTTGGCCAATTTTAGAACACCTTCATCACCTTCTATAGAAATCCTGTATCTTTTAATATCATCTCAGATGCCCCTGGCTGTAGGCAACCACAATCTATTTCTGTCCCTATAGATTTCCTTATTATGAACATGTCATATGAGTAGAATCCTATAATATGTGGTATTTTGTGACTGGCTTCTTTCCCTTAGCATAATGTTTTCAAGGTTTATTTATGTTGTAGGATGCATCAATACTTACTTCATCACTTTTAATGGCTGAAAAATGTCCCATTGCATGAGAAGACCACTTTCTATTTATCTACTCTTAAGTTGATAGACTTTTGACTTGTTTCTCCCTTTTTTTAAAATTAATTTTTAAAATTGATGTTTCTTCCTATTGTATGTGTGCTAAGTTGCTTCAGTGGGTAGTGTCTGACTCTGTGTGACCCTATGGACTGTAGTCTGCCAGGCTCCTCTGTCCATGGGATTCTCCAGGCAAGAATACTGGACTGGGTTGCCATGCCTTCCTCCAGGAGATCTTCCCAACCTAGGGATTGAACCCACATCTATTGTGGCTCCATTGGTAGGTAGGTTCTTTACCACTGTGCCACCTATCTATAAGATTCTAGAAAATCTGCAGTAAATACTTCTCTTCATAAAGATGGAATACAGGAGTCACATAGAAACACCGGCCCATAGAAATTTTAAAATCCACAAGACACATGTTGCTATTTTTCTGATTAGAGTCCAATCCCTCTCCCTGTAATAAGTTTCTGTGGCTCTTGGCTCTTCCTTTTGAGCTTTTAATTCTATCCTCTGAATCACCCTTCCTTTTCCAGAGGTCGCAGAGTTGGACATGAATGAGCAAGTGACCACATACACACAGAAGTCACTATTGGAGAAATGAGACAAATGCAACCAGAATTTCTGCCTCACAAAATAATGCGTATAATAATATGATTTTGAATGACTTGTTACACAACTATAGTACATCACTTTTCTTCAGCTAATTCCCCAAGCCTCCAAATTTCAGAGATATCTTCAACTCTTTTTATTTTTAACCTTCCACACTAATTCATCATCAATTCCTTTTTGGTCCTTTACATAAACTGGGTCTTGAACAGGTGAATTTCTAAGTATACTGCAACCCCCCTAGCCTAATGCATCATCATCTCAGATCTTGACCATTAACCTTATTGGTCCCCTACTTCCACTTCCCTACAATCAACTTTTGAAAACAACCAGAGTAAACTTTTAATAATATAGTCACATTAGATTAGTTTTTTTTTTTTAAATTATTGAATTCCTGTTCCTTTCACAACAAAACTCAAACACTTTGCCACGGTTGATGAAGCTCTCCATGAACTGCTTCTGTGTATCTCTTTCCTTCTGGTTTACTGCGGCCTCTCTATTGCTTGAGATTGTCAGAATCTTTTTGTACTAGATGTTTTCTGTCTAGCAGTTTTCCCTCCAGTCCCCATACCAGTGGGTCTTTCTTATATTTCAACATTCTACTCAACTACCACCTTCAAGTGGCTTTCTTTGTCATACTCTCTAGGAAATCACTCACACCATTACAATTACCCTTTATAAATTATACCATCCCAATTTACTTGTTTCTTCCAACCACTTATATGTTCTATATTTATATGGTTTATTTATCCTCTAGAGCCTCTCCCTTCAAAATCTAAACTGCATGAGAACTCTGTGCTATTACACATTATATCTCTGTTCAATTTATCAACATATCTTCAATGCTTATTCAGTTCTTAGAATATAATAAGGGCTCAGCAAGTGTGGATGAATGCCTATCCCACATCTACGCATAAAATAACCTAAGGATCTTGATCAAAGGCTCCTTTTGTAGGCTAAGGTCACAATGTCAGGAAATTATCAATGTTTGAGGTCCTTCCTCCACTTTCCCCCTGAATTTCTCCTAAAGATGCCAAGAGATAATATGTAAATTTTAACTGGTCAGGAAATTATTTTTTGTCATAGTAATTCCCATTTAGCAAGGCTCAGATGATATCCTATGTGAAATACAGAGACCTATGAACACTCTGAGATATGGGTCCAAAATGTTCAGAGGGAAACTGGTTCTATATTCAAGACTTTTAGAGTTTACATAACTAAGTTCCAAAAAGTCATGGGAGTCAGGATGCATTTGGGATTTTAACAGGACAATTAGAAATGGTGTTTATAATAAATTCAATATTACATTTACACCTCAAAAGATACTCAGGGCAAGAGATGATACCAATTAAAGGTGAGAATGTGAAGCCATATATTGCTGAGATGACTCCTGTGTTTAGAATGTGACAAGATCAAATGGAAGCCTGTAAACCTGAATAGCCTTGCCCTGGAGGACATTTTCCTATGTTATGGTGATGGACTGAATAATTATCAATGATCCAATGAAATTCTAACTTCATTCTTTTATGATCATTTCTGTGGAGGGTCCATAGCCACATACAAGGGGGTGGAATGTGACAATAGAAATAAATCATTGGTCTCTATCCCCAGTTCCTAACACAAGGCTCTAAAACTCTTGTAAGTTCCTGAAAGACAGGGGTGCTAGATGCATCTTTCGTTCAAATATTTGTTCTTTAACCCTGGTTCCTGACACAGGGTTCCTAAACCCTTGGAACTTCTGGTGGGTATCATTTGTTAGAATAAGGAGACTCTCGGTGGGATTCTGTATAGCTTCTGGATGAGGGCTGGTCCTCAAAAAGACCAAACCATGATAAGAGGCTTGGAACTTTATGTCCACACTCTATTCTGCAGGGAGGATGGAGAGGATGAAGACTGATTACATAGCCTCCATGAAAATACTAAACTGTATGGTGCTTCCAAGTTGTTGAACAGATCCACACACTGGAAGGGTTGTATACTCCAACTTTCTGGCGATGGAAGCTCCTACCCTGAAACCCTTTCAGACCTGGTGCATTATATCTCTCCATCTGACTAGTAATTTGTCCTTTACAATATCTTTTATGAGAAACTGGAAAATGTAAGCAAATGTTTTCAAGAGTTTTGTGAACCCATCCCAGCAAATGATCAAACCTGGAAGAGTGTTGTGGGACTCCCTGGCTTTGTAGCCAAGTTGAACAGAAGTGGGATACCCTGGAGACCTGTTGCTTACAGTTGGTGTCTGGAGGGAGGGCAGAGTTGTGGAACCGAACCTTGAATCTGTGAACTCTGACAGTACCTCCAGACAGTTATGTCACAACTGAATGAAAGAATAGAGCTTCAAGTTCATGTCTAGATATTTAAACTACATATTACTTTTCAGTTGGTTGGTATGGAAGGCAAAATCACCACACATTTTTGTAAAATGTGCTGTGAGTAGAGAATAATGGATCCCATTAACCATTATTTAATAATTTTATGTGTTTAAAATGATCTTTGTTACCTTTTAGTATTTGTTATATATTTTCCCCTTAAAATTTGTGATATTATAGATAGAATACATTTTATAGTGGTACACTATATTTTCCATTTTATTAGTTTTTAAATTATGCTTTCCATGCCTCACTTCTCTTGCTCCATTTTGCTGAGACAAGGACTTTTATGATCAAAGTGTTACTTCCAGGTGATTTAAAGAGTTGCCTCAGTATTTGTTCTGTTAGGAATTCCTGTACTCCAGAAAAATCTCTCTTCACCCTTTCCAGTAGTGATGTTAATATGGGTGGCTTATTATATAGGAAATATACAATCTTAGACAATATTTCTAGCTTTTAAAATAGATTTGAATCTCTTAATAAATCTAGATTGTGGAACTAAACTGTCGTTAACGTATTAATTGCAATGCTTAGAATTAAAAGATGCTCTTTAAAATTCCTACAGATAAGGAAGATTACATCGTACCAGATGGGAGTATTTGTTATTAACGTATTTAAATATGAATAGACTTCCAGTCAAATCATGTGATTGTGGTGTCCAGACCTTATTTTCTATAGATAGATAGAAATCAATCCAGTTTTCACATTCATTTCCTTTTTTTGGAGTCTTCACAACCTAGATCTTCTTGGGGGTAGAGTTTGTTCAGAAGACTTAAGAAAGGAACAATTCAGTCTTGCTGATCCTGCTCAGATCGTTTAGATCAGTGACAGTGCTGAGGTCATTGGACTGATTGTGGCTCAGAGTTTAGATCAAGGGCATGGAATCCAAGGACTTGATGCTGTTAGATTTAGAAGAATTGAGTTCACATCTCTCCAGACAAACGCTTGGTACTCTCTAGCACTCGATATACTCATCTGTAAATTGAGGTAAATTTATGACACCAGGAACATGGGATTACTGTGAAAAATTAAGTGGAGAAGCATAGCGGTTTGGGATCCAGGCTTTCTAGATTCAAACAGTGGTCCCACAACTTCCTAGCTGCATGGTTTTGAGCAACCTACATGATGTCTCTGTGCCACAGATGACTTATTTGTAAAATAGAAATAATACTATTTCACAGGGTTTGAGGGGCTTTCCTGGTGGCTTTGTCAGTATGCAGGAGATGTTGGTGTGATTTCTGGGTCTGGAAGATCCCCTGAAGAAAGGCATGGCAACCCACTCCAGTATTCTTGCCTGGAGAATCTCATGGACAGAGGAGCCTGGTGTGCTACAGTCCATGGGATTACAAAGAGTTAGACATGACTGAACCAATTGAGTTCCCAAAGAATTTCTATGAGAAGTCAGCCAGTTAACATCCCAATGGGCTTAGAATAGGGTCTGGCACATTGTAAGTACAAATTTTGTTTGCTAAATAAATGAAAGAAAAAATCCTAGAAACCCACAGGTGTTAATACATAATAGTGATAACTATTCATATCATTCTTACTGATTTAAAGTGTTTCTCAGCTGGTTTACAAGTGTATAAAATTGAGAGTTAGAAGTAATATATTTTCAGTACAGCTATTGTGGAAAACAGAATGGAGGTTCCTCAGAAAAATGAAAATAGAGTTGGCATATGATCCAGCAATCCCCCTCCTGGGCATATATCCAGACAAAGCTATAATTAAAAAAGATAATGCATCCCTATGTTCATAGCAGCACTATACTAGCCAAGGCACGGAAAAAACCTAAATGCCCATTGATGGACGAATAGATGAAGATATGGTGTGTATATATATGTGTGTGTGTGTGTGTATATATATATATACACACACACACACACCAAATAATACCAATTAAAAGATGCATGTAAGAATTAAAGATTTTAAAATTTAAAAAATAAAAAACTAAAAAAAAATAAAAATTAAAATTAAAAAAAAAATTTGTATAATAGGATCTCCCAAGATCCTACTATACAAATCTCCTCCTGAAGACTACTGGACTCATACATGTTAATTAAATTTCTATGTGCCATAAATTTGTTTCAAAGACTGAAAAAAAAAAAAGATGCTTACTCCTTGGAAGGAAGTTATAACCAATCTAGACAGCATATTAAAAAGCAGAGACATTATGTTGTCAACAGAGGTCTGTCTAGTCAAGGCTGTGGTTTTTCCAGTAGTCATGTATGCATGTGAGGGTTGGACTATAAAGAAAGCTGAGCACCAAAGAATTGATGCTTTTGAACTGTGGTGTTGGAGAAGACTCTTGAGAGTCCCTTGGACTGCAAGGAGATCAGTCCTGGGTGTTCATTGGAAGGACTGATGTTAAAGCTGAAACTCCAATACTTTGGCCATCTGATGTGAAGAGCTGACTCATTGGAAAAGACCTTGATGCTGGGAAAGATTGAGGGCAGGAGGAGAAAGGGACGAGAGAGGGTGAGGTGGTTGGATGGCATCACCGACTCAATGGACATGGGTTTGGGTAAACACTGGGAGTTGGTGATGGATGGGGAGGCCTGGCATGCTGCAGTCCATGGGGTCGCAAAGAGTCGGATACAACTGAGCGAATGAACTGAATATCAATTTTATGCGGAATCTAAAATATGACACAAATGAATATATCTGTGAAGCAGAAACAGACTCTCAGACATTGAGGACAGATTTGTGGTTTCCAAGGGGGGAAAGGGAGCAGAGGAGGGAAGGATTGGGAATTTGGGATTAGCAGATTGAAACTATTATATATAGAAAGGATAAACAATAAGGTCCTACTCTATAGCACAGGAACTATTAATATATATAATATCCTGTGATAACCATAAAAGGAAAAGAATATATATGTATATATGAGTCACTCTGCTGTACATCAGAAATCACCACAACATTGTAAATCAACTATACTTCAATAAAATTTTAAAAGTATTGTTTCAATTTAAGCAATTGGTATGATACTGCCAAACAGAAATTTCTAGATCACCTGAAATGTTCAGAATGGATCCTAAGAATATATTCTGAACATTGCCTTTCTCAGGGCCTCTTTTACATCTCTGTTCCTCAGACTGTAGATGAGGGGATTCAACATGGGGATCAACACTGTGTAGAACACAGACAGCACTTTGTTCTGCTTAGTTGAGTAGCTGGATTTGGGCATCACATAAATGAAGGTAATCGTTCCATAGTAGAGAGTGACTGCAGTGAGGTGAGAGGTGCAGGTGGAGAAGGCCTTGTGTCTCCCTTGAGTGGAGCGCATCTTCAGGATGGTGCTGAGGATGCAGGTGTAAGAGAGAGCGATGACAGACACTGTGACCACAATGATGGAGCCAGAAGAGATGGAAGGGATAATTTCAGTAGTGGAGACATCTGAGCAGGAAAGTTTCAACAGAGGGGAGAAGTCACAGAAAAAGTGGTCTACCTGATTCAGCCCACAGAAAGACAGAGTCAGTAAGCAACTAGCAAATGTCCAAGCATTGACACACCCACCCAGGTAGGATACCCCAACCAGGAGAACACAGACTCTGGGGAACATGTGGGTGGAGTAGAGCAGGGGCAAGCAGATGGCCACATAGCGGTCATAGGCCATGGCAGCCAGCAGGAAGCACTCAGCTGTCCCAAATGTGACGACAAAACAGAGCTGGGCTTCACAGCCAGCAACAAGGAGGGCCAGTTTATGTCTGAGGAATCCTACAAGCATTATAGGCGTGACTGATGTGGAATTCCCAATGTCTACAAAAGCCAAATGACTGAGGAAGAGGTACATGGGGGTGTGAAGATGGGAAA
The DNA here is from genome assembly GCF_042477335.2 of Ovis canadensis. Classification (NCBI taxonomy): domain Eukaryota; kingdom Metazoa; phylum Chordata; class Mammalia; order Artiodactyla; family Bovidae; genus Ovis; species Ovis canadensis. Next base: position 52,608,788 of record NC_091259.1, read on the forward strand.
AACTTATTAAAGTGATTATGCTGATATTGCCTATTAAGGTGACAACATAAATGCCTAGAAATACCACAAAGGAGAGAACACGAAGTGTAGGATCCTCTGTTAACCCCAAAAGGATGACCTCTGTCACACTGGTGTGGTTCCTAACCTCCATGTCCTCTGGGCATTGTTCCTGTTGAGGGAAATGTGAATATTCATTAGTTTTATGCATTCATGCTACACATTTCCAGTTTTCTTTGGCTGTTCCTAATTTCTTTGTTATTCCTCAGAGCCACTCACAGTGATCATTTCCTCTTCCTAGTCTGTAAATATGGTGCTGTAGATGATTTTTTGATTATTTCTAAATCTACAATTTAGCTCCCAACTTTATTCATTTTTATATCCACTGCTAGTGTCCCTACTTTAGCTGAGATCCTGTTCATTTTCCCTTTACATTGATCTGTTTACCTCCTTGTCTTCATCCTTGTGTTCTTACAATTCACAATGTATCTGCCAAAGGAATCTCTTCCTGAAATTAAGAGCAAGTTTTGCCAAAGGGACTCTTTTGAGAATGTCATGATTTTTTCAGGCTATAGAAGGAAACCTAACTTCTCTAGCACAGGAAAATGTACACTTTCTGATGTGTCCTCTACATATGACTCATTGGTTGTGTCTCTGGATATTTCCAACCAACACTTGCATTAATCCAACCTTCCTGAACTCTTTAGAGTCCCCTCAGTGAACTCTACCCTCTCTCGCCTTTAATCCTTGTTCTCCCACTTGGGTGGCCTTAAACCTCCCACCGTCATACCCTAGGTGACTTCTCATCCTTGATATTGATTTATCTCCAAAGCTGCCTCTGCTTTCTAAGAATTAATCAGAAAATTTTCCTTTGTGTTGATATCACACTTTGAAGATGTCTAGATTGACATTGTTTATAATAGAGTTATGGGGTTTTTGTTTTCGTTTGTGTGTTTACATGTCACTGCCCCCAGTTAATGTACATTCTCCTTAACAATGGTGTGTTTTAGCTCTGTGTCACAAATGAGTAGTGCTTGAGAGCAAAATGTGCTGAAGAAAAACTTGTTAAACGAATTCATGCATGATTTAAACAATATAATGATTATACTGTGGGGAACCAGAGATGAATAAAATTTAGGTTCCCTGTTGAGAGAAACCAAGTCTTGTAGAAAAGAGATTAAATATGTATTAGTGTATAGAAAGTCTGTTAGTATGGCATAAGTAAAATAATTACTTATGTTGCTTCTAAATGAAAATTGAATAATTATATTGGGGAAAAACACTTGGAAATTAAAAAACACACATTCCTCTCAAATCTGGCTACTATCACACAAGTTAACTATTACAAATTTGGTAATTATTTCCAGGAATTTTTTTCCTTTGTATATTTTAATATAACTATTATAACATTGCAGGTGGAAGTTTAATGCCATTATTTTTCCTTGCATTTCATATAAAAAGTTTGTCGTTGTTTAGTTGGTAAGTCACGTTATGTTCGACTCTTTTGTGAAACCGTGGCCTGTAGCCCACAGGCTCCTCTCTCCATAGGATTTCCCAGGCTGGGAAATTCATGTCTCTTACATTGACTGGTGGGTTCTTTACCACTAAGCAGACAGAGAAGCCCATAAAAAGTTTATCACATTACAATTCCTCACACAATGTTTGAGAGCTTCATAATAATGAGTCACTAGCCTCCTGGTGGCTCAGACAAAAGAATCTGCCTGCAGTGCCGGAGACCCAGCTTCAGTCCCTGGGTTAGGAAGATCCCTTGGAGAAGTGAATGGCAACCCACTCCAGTATTCTTGCCTGGAGAATCCCATGGACAGAGGAGCCTGATGGGCTACAGTCCATGAGGTCACAAAGAGTCTGAGACATGATTGAGTGACTACCACTTCACTTCCAGCCTTTAATTTAATCACCCACTGTTTTTGGACACATAACTGTTCTTAACTGTTAGCTATCAGAAGTATTGTGATTGCACATGTTGTATAAAGTAATAGCAAGGCTAAATATTATAAAATATGACACATTCCTATTTATTTAAGGCATAATTTAAGGTATATTCTGTGTTCTCCATTGAGTATCTCCATGATTTACAGTAATGAAAATACTAAATCGACATGCTAAACTATCTTCGTTGTTTTGTTTACTTCTTGGCCGTAGTTTCACTAAAGAGCTTAGTACTGTCTCCATGTTTTGCCATTGTGTTGTGATAAAGGCAAAGTTCTTCTATTTTGAGACAGTTCTGAGAAAGTAGAATTAATGATAAATTATTAAGAGAATAAACAAATTACAGTCCAATGTAATATTTTAGGCCATATTAAAGATTCAGTGAAAATATTAACATTATACTTATTAGAATGAGAAGCATAGAAACAATTTTAAACTGTTTCTGCAAGTATTATAAAATGAAATAAATTAATCTGAGATTTACTCTAGAGACTTGAAAATTTCACTTATGTACACCTTTCTTTCCGTTAATTTCAGCTAAATCTCAATTCTTGTAGTTAAATTCTGAAGATCTACAAATTCTTTTTACCTGCATTTACTTTTAATTTTTCACATATAGTTAAAAACAAAAGAGAATTTTACCTACTATTCAGCTTTAACAATCATCAAAATCCATATTGATTTATTTTAATTATGCTGCTGCTAAGTCACTTCAGTCGTATCTGACTCTATGTGACCCCATAGGTGGCTGCCCACGAGGCTCCCTCGTCCCTGGGATTCTCCAGGCAAGAACACTGGAGTGGGTTGCCATTTCCTTCTCCAATGCTTGAAAGTAAAAACTGAAAGAGAATTTGCTCAGTAGTGTCCGACTCTTAGTGACCCCATGGACTGCAGCCCACCAGGCTCCTCCGTCCGTGGGATTTTCCAGGCAAGAGTACTGGAGCAGAGTGCCATTGCCTTCTCCTTTTAATTATGAGGCATATGTTAATAGTATTGACATATTTGGGGCTTCTGAGGTGGCTCATTGGTAAAGAATCCACCTGCCAATGCAGGAGATTCGGGAAACAGGTTTGATCCCTGAGTCAGGAAGATCCCCTGGAGAAAGAAATGGCAACCCACTCCAGTATTCTTGCCTGGGGAATCTGATTGACAGAGGAGCATGGTGGGCAACAGTCCATGGTATTGCAAAGAGCCAAACACAACTTAGCATGCATGCAGGCACACATTGACATATTTGTAATCATGTTATATATTACATTTTGTAATTTGCATATTCACTTAGTTTTATCTGTCAAGTATGTCCCACTTTCCTGAATAATCCTCATAATTGAAATGCTGGATAGAATATATGTTCAACTCCAAAGTGTGGTGTTCATGGAGCTTCATATTCTGTCTCTAATAACTTTTCAAAATGTATCTCCCTATATCTTCCTTTCAACTTGTGCTTTAGAGTCATGTAACATTACCATTTTCTATTCAGTGTTATTGGTTCTAACTTTCATAAAGAGACAATATTCTGCTTACAATATTCTTAAACATGAAACATTTAGCAAAAATGATAAATATCAATACAAATGTCTTCAAAATTCTTTAAAATTTCTTGCTTTAGAAGAGTATTTAGTATTTCCAATAGTGGGTCTTAGTCCTTTGACAGAATGAACTGTGAGGTGTAATGAACTAATAGTACCTATAGCTCATTAAAGAATGTCTTCTGATAGATCTTTACTAAATACTTTTACATTAGCATAGTGACAGGCAAACTTTCTGCCAGGGGTGTAAGCTCTATCATGAAAAATCTGTTTTTAGTTTTATCACTCGATCCTCTATGAGTTTAATGGGACAAACCATTTCCTTTCAGTATCAAAACAGCGAAATATTTGAATACAGTCAGAAAACCTCCACTACCTTCATTTCCCAAAATTAGCACTCATAGAATCTCTGCCTCCATTCTTCCCGTCGCATACTTTTCAGATCCCTCATGGTTCTGCTTTCAGCCTCTGAACATACTCTCATCTGAGGACTGACCCAAGCGCTGAGCACGTGTGCTCTTTGCTTCTGATTCAAGCAGAGTTCAAGGAGACCAACTCTGCATTCACTGTGCACACAGTGTGAGCTTCAGTCTGTGCTGACAGCAGTCATGGATACTGGAGATGAAAAACTCAGATCCTTCCAATGTCCAACTGTCGTCACTTCCACATGACACTTAAATCTCTCTGACTCTCAGTTTTTTGTTTTCGTTTTTTGTAAAATGGGAATAATTGTCCCCATAAAGCAACTTTGTTGTGAGATTAAAAGAAATGATACCCATCTGCAAAATCTTTAAAGGTGTTTGACCATACATTAGAGCTAAGTAAATATTTTCGTTAAGTATAAATGAAGAGTGGATAGATTTTCAATTATTTAAAATTTTTATGAGAAGTATAAATTTTCTTTCAACACATGTCAGAAAAATTTTCACAAATCCAAAAGAAGTCAGGAAGCATGATATCTGATGCCTTCTTAGTTCTGGACCATGTCATTCGTAGTTATATGCATAATCTAACAGCTGATTCTTGCCCTTTCCTTCCTCTCCACTGACTACCTGTGGGTCTTTCTAGAGTTCTGTGCCATCCCATTTATGCTTCCCTATTTGGCTCAGGGATTCTGACTCTTCCCAATAGTTTCCCTCAATGAATGGGTTACGTTTGATAATGATCTAGGGGGATAGGGCTAAGAGCCTCATAAACCTGAATACCAAGTCGTTTCTTTCTTATTTCCTTTTCATAGCTGCAGTTACACAAGCTTAGCAGTGGCTTTGACTGTGAAGACCCTCCACACTGCACTCTGGGTTCTCATGAGAAGTCTGCTTTGGGTGTCCAGAATGACACCCAAAATTCTGCAGTGCAAATATTTTTTTTCTCTTAAATTTTTTTTTAAAATTGGAAGGTAGCTGCTTTACAATGTTGTGTTTCTGCCATACAACAGCATGAATCAATGATCAGTATACATACGTCCCCTCCCTCTTGAATGTCCCTCCCATTCCCCACTGCATTCCACTCCTCTAGGTTGTCACAGAGCACTGAGCGGAGCTCCCTGGATTCTGCAACATCTTTCCACCAGCTTTCTGTTTTACATATGGTAGTCTATATGTTTCAATGCTACTCTCGCCATCTGTCCCATCCTCTTCTACTCTCAGCTGTGTCCACACGTCTGTTCTCCATGTCTGTGTCTCTATTCCCTGCAGTGCAAATCTTGCTGAGGCCACCGTTTCCACAGGGGTCACAAAACAAAGTGAAATTTTAAATTATTTAAATTTCTCATAGAACAAGTGAAAATTTAAATTATTTAAATAAAATCTATGATTACTGCACTCACCTTTTAGAGCCGGAATTGCTGATGCTGAATTCCAAAGAGAACTTAATGAAGCAGATGTTTTCCACTTACTTGTATAGTAGTTGTGCACTGAATATCTGACAGTGTTAACCACTGAATGCTCTCCTCCATTAAGGAACATAGTTACTTACATACATTCTGTGAGGATGAGTGTCTTTTGTGTGTGTTGGGAGAGAAAGGAAGGCTCTAAAAGAATCCCCTAGGACTGTTGTTGCTTGTCCCTTTGAGATAAATTCCTGGGATTGTTCTCCAGAAATGACTCATGGAGCCAGGTATCTCATTAAAGTGGCATAAGTGGAAGGTCCAGTTCCTAACAAAAGGTATATCTCTGAGGATCCTGGTGGAAGTTTTGTTCAGGAACTTGGAGAATAAACCAAGTTTGAAATAGAAATTTGGTGGGAGATGGGGACCAGAGTCAGTGTTATCAGGGCTCTAATTTCCTCTCTGTAGGCAAAAATGTTCCTTTAGTTGAGAACATCAGGTTGTGGGGAAGGTTCTGGAGTAATATGAGCATGTGAGGAGAAAGTAAGCAGAACAAAGCACAGTCCACTATTACTCAAAGAGTATTTATAGTCCTTGGGCTGGTGCTGGTTGGCAAACTACTTATTGTCAGTCCAGGACCCAATAAGAACAGGAGTTGTGGGGAACCATTTATATTCTTTATAAAAATTTGAGAAAGTAATTTGAATGGTGCCAGCTTCAGTGATTTTTAATATGGGTTTATCCTTTTGTATTTTAGTTTTTATTTTTTTCAATTGTCCTCATTTTACTGTTTTCCTAAAAAGTACTGACTCGTGGATGCTTGGTAAAAACTGACCCTTTATTTAAATAGCTTGAGAAATACTAGGTGTGGCTTTTATATACAGGAGTCCTGGACTTCCTTGGTGCATCAGATCATAAAGAATCCACCTGCAATGCAGGAGACCTGGGTTTGATCCCTGGGTTAGGAAGATCCCCTGAAGGAGGGCATGGCAACCCTCTGCAGTATTATTGCCTGGAGAATCCCCATGGACAGAAGAGCCTGGCGGACTACAGTCCATGGGGTCACAAAAAGTCCAACATGACTGAGCAACTGAGTGCACGCAATCCTGGGCTCAGTGTGAGGTGTATGAATTCTTTAAAATTGTTTTATTTCTTTGAGACTCAGTTTTATGATTTGTAAAATGGGGTTAATAATTCATATTTTGTAGTCTATTCATGAGATTTCAAAGGGATAGCATATAATTATCTGGAAAAGTTACCTGAAGTTATTGATGTGTCTCAAATATGTGACAAATGGAATGAAGTGCCTAGAAGTGTTGACTGTGATAGGTCACACTCGCCAGATTTGGGAAGAGCCCTGTTCCCTTTTGCAAATTGTTCTATTTTATTCTCAATCCCAACTACTTCCTCCTTTGAGAGTCATGACATTCCAGCTATGGGACCTCCTGTCTGTTATTGATCTCCCTGTCTTCCTCATCCCCTGAGGACTTTAATGCCTGCATGATCATTTGCTTTTCCATCTCTATCTTTCTCATGAATGAAGGTGACTTCTAATCATTTGAATATTTCAACTGACGACTTGACTTCAAATTTCTTCTACTTTCTTGATTTCAATTACTTTCATTTATCCATAGTCTCCTTATGAAGCCTACCTACCATATTCTTATCCTGAATTCCACTAATTTTCATTTTTGTTCCACAAGTTAAATCTAAGCATGTGGACTTACTGCGTTTAAGCTTAGCCAGTCAAAAGTCACTGGAAATAAACGTATAGTCCAACAAAATAAAGTTTACCAAATCAGTGTAGAAAGGGAGGACTCTCTCAGTAACTACCACATGTCTCCTGACAGTTAACAGAAAGCACGTGCCTTTTGAAAGATCTGGATTCTTAGTGAAGGATAACGAGGAGGGGTTAAGTGCTGTGGGGTTCAGTTCTGAACAGGTTCCTGATTCTGTGGTGGGAGTAAGAGGAGGGACTAATCTGAAATTGAACGCTGTCATGAAATGCTGGCAATTTAGAGACTGAGTGCCTCTTGCATTAGGTAGGAAGAGCATTTCAGGTTTGGGTATATTGTTGATTACTGAAAAATTAGATCATTATGACATTGTTAAATATGCTGCACAAAAGTTGAAGAAACAATGTTTCTGACTAAATTTATTGCTAGATTATTCTATGTCTGTCCTCCCAACCTGAGGAAAGACATATTTGTTTTTCTTTTTCAGACTTTTTCTTTTTCTCATTGTGTTTTTCTAGAAAATATTTACTTTCCATTATTTACTAAATCTATTAATATAAACTGTTCATAATATCTGTTTTTAATCTTCTTAATATATACAGAATGTGTAATTATGCCCCCTTTTTCATGTGTTATTTAGATAGTTAAAAATTTTGGCTTTTCCTTGATTAATACTCCTATGGGTTTTTCAATGAGTGAAATTGCAAATTTATTTTCTCTATGGAACATTTTTCTTTTTCTTTGATTTCTTTGATTTGTTCATTACTCATATATGCACATAGAGTTTTTGCCCATGCTGTGTGGCTTGTGGATCTTACTTCCACCACCAGAGGTTGAAACTGTGCTCCCTGTAGCGGCAGCACACGTCCTAACCACTGAACTGCCAGGGAATTCCATATGCTTTTTTCTTATTTATTGTTGTTCCTTTATAAGCTTCCTGAGATGGAAGCTTATATTTTTGTTCTCAGTCTTCCTTGAGGTTGGTTTCCAACCCTTTATCTTGAGTACAGGCCATATATTTCCCCTTTCCCAGCTTTTTTTTTTTTTTTTAATTTCTTAGCAGTTTTGAATGATGTCATGAATATTGTGAATGACAGGTTATAGATAGTCTGGATTGTGTTATATCCTATCAAACATATTCACTACATGAAAGTAGAACCTACACCTGTTTAGTCAGTGATGCATATTCGAGGATTTTCTGGTTATTGGCAATTACGAGTAAAGCTTCTGAAGTATCTCCATATAGGTCTCTGTGTGGACATGTGTTTTCATTTCTCTTTGACAAAATCTTAGGATTGTAATTGCTGAGTGTTATGGTTAGTGTATGTTTTTAAGATACTGCAAAACTTGTTTTTTTCAAAATGGCTGCACCATTTCGCATTCCTACCCACTTTGTAGTTCAGTTCTAATACCTTTGTATTTCAGTACCCTGGGTCCTTACCCAGATTGATATTGTCACTTAAAACAGATAAGCTATTCTAACATGTGCATAGCATTAAGTCTTTTATTTTAATTTACTTCCCTTTTGACTGTGTTAAGAATCAATTTCAAGTTCTTCTTAGCTCTACTTCTCTGTTGATAGTCAGTTTGTTTTCAATCTTGGCTATTGTGGAGTGGCCACAGGACTGGAAAAAGTCAGTTTTCATTCCAATCCCTAAGAAAGGCAATGCCAAAGAATGTTTCAACTACTGCACAATCGCACTCATCTCACATGCTAGCAAACTAATGCTCAAAATTCCCCAAGTAAGGCTTCAACAGTACATGAACCATGAACTTCCAGATGTTCATGCTGGATTTAGAAAAGGCAGAGGAACTGGAGATCAAATTGCCAAATGTGTTGGATCATCAAAAAAGTGAGAGAGTTCCAGAGAAACATCTACCTCTGCTTTATTGACTATGCCAAAGGCTTTGACTGTGTGGATCACAACAAACTGTGGAATATTCTTAAAGAGATGGCAATACCAGACCACCTGACCTGCCTCCTGAGAAAGCTGTACGCAGGTCAAGAAGCAACAGTTAGAATCGGACATGGAACAATGGACTGGTCCAAAATGGGAAAGGAATACATCAAGACTGTATATTGTCACCCTGCTTATTTAACTTATATGCAGAGTACATCATGTGAAATCCTGGGCTGGATGAAGCACGAGCTGGAATCAAGATTGCCAGGAGAAATTCCAGTCCTGTGGCCACTCCACAAACACCCTTATGGCAGTAAATGAAGAGGAACTAAATGAATTTGATGAAAGTGAAAGAGGAAAGTTAAAAACTTGACTTAAAACTCAACCTTCAAAAAACTAAGATCTTGGCATTTGGTCCCGACATTTCATGGCAAATAGATGGGGAAAAATGGAAACAGTGATAGACTTTATTTTGGGGGGCTCCAAAATCACTGCAGATGGTGACTGCAGCAATGAAATTAAAACATGCTTACTTCTTGGAAGAAAAGCTCTGACCAACCTAGACAGCATATTAAAAAGCAGAGACATTACTTTGCCAACAAAGGTCCGTCTAGACAAAGCTTTGATTTTTCCAGTAGTCATGTATGGATATGTAAGTTGGACCATAAATAAAGCTGAGGTTGAATAATTGATGCTTTTGAGCTGTAGTGTTGGAGAAGACTCTTGCGAGTCCCTTGGACTGCAAGCAGATCCAACCAGTCTATCCTAAAGGAGATCAGTCCCGAATATTTATTGGAAGGACTGGTGCTGAAGCTGAAGCTCCAATACTTTGGCCACGTGATGCGAAGAACTGACTCATTGGAAAAGACCCTGATGCTGGGAAAGTTTGAAGGCTGGAGGAGAAGGGGATGACAGAGGATGAGATGGTTGGATGGCATCACTGACTCAATGCACATTAGTTTGAGCAGGCTCCAGGGGATGGTGATGGACTGGGAAGCCTGGCATGCTGCACTCCTTGGGGTCACAAAAGTTGGACATGACTGAGCAACTGAACTGAATTGAATTTCATTCTTTTTTAGTCATTTGGTGTGAGGGTCCATAGCCACAAACCATGGGGTGAACTGTGACATAATATAAATAAACCTTTGGTCTGTGCCCCCAGATCCTAACTTAAGGCTTGAAACTCCTGTAATTTTCTGAATGACAATGGTGTTAGAAGCATCTTTTGTTCAAATATTTGTTCTTTAACCCTGGTTCCTGACACAGGGCTGCTAAACCCCTTTGAATTTCTGGGTGGGTGTCTTTTACTGGAATCCCCCTTGGTAGGATTCTGTATAGCTTCTGGATGAGGGCTGGTCATCATATCAAATCATGATGAAAAGCTTGGAATTTTACACCCATTTCTTCAGCGAGAATGGAGAGGCTGGAGATTGATTACATACCCTCCATAAAATACTAAACTATCTGGTGGAAAGCTTTTAAGTTGGTGAACAGATCCACTTGCTGGAAGGGCTATATAACCCAACTTCTTGGTGATGGAAGCTCCTGCTCTGCTCCCTCCTTTCAGACCCAGTGCATCGTATCTCTCCATGTGGCAGTTAAGTTTTAATTGTCTTAATAAAGACATTATTATTCCTTTATAATATCTTTTATGATACACTGGAAAAATGTAAGCAAATGTGTTCAAGAGTTTTGTAAACCATCCCAGCAAATGATCAACCCTGTAAGAGGGTTGTGGGACTCCCTGACTTTGTAGCCAAGTTGGACAGAAGTGTGGATACCCTGGAGACCCATTGCTTGCAGTTGGTGTCTGAAGGGAGGGCAGAGTTTTGGAACTGAGCCTTAAATCTGTGAAGTCTGACACCTCCTCCAGGCAGTTAGAATTCACAACTGAATGAAAGAATAGAGCAGCAAGTTGGTATCTGGATATTTAGACTATATATTATTTTCCAGTTGGTTGCTATGGAAGGCAAAAACACCACACATTTTTGTAAGGTGTGCTGTGAGTGGAGAATAATGGGTCCCATTGCCCATCATTTAATAATGTCATGTGTTTTAAATGATCTCTGTGGCCTTTAATATTTGTTTTATATAGATAATATATAGCAGTATATTATAAACATCTTCCATTTGTTAATTTTCAATTATGTTTTCCAGGCCTTCCTTCTCTCACTCCATTATGCTGAGACAAGGACTTAAGATCTAAGTGTTGCTTTCAGATGCTTTAAAGAGTTGCCTCATATTTGCTTCTGTTGAGAGTTTCTATATTCCAGAAAAATCTCTCCTCACCCTTTCCAGTGGTGATGTTTAGAAGGGTGCATTATTATGCAAGAAATAACATTAGTACAATCTTTGACAATATTTTTAGCTTTTAATTAGATTCTAATCTCTCTATAAATCTAGACTATGGAACTATGATTGTTGTTTACATATTAATTGCAATGCTTAGAATTTAAGATACCCTTTAAAATTCCTATATATAAGGAAGACTACATTGTGTGAAATGGAAGTATTTGCTTTTAATGTGTTTAACTAGGGATGGACTTCCAGACACATCATGTGATTGTGGTGTCCAGACCTTATTTTGTATAGGTAGATAGAGATCAATACAGTCTTCACATTCTTCTCCTTGTTTTGTAGTCTTCAAAATCTAGATCTTCTTGGGGGTAGAGCTTGTTCAGAAGACTGAAGCAAAGGAATAGGTTAGGCTTGCTGATCCTGCTAGATCCTTTAGATCAATAACAGTGCTGAAGTCTTTGGACTGATTGTGGCTCAGAGATTAGGTCAAGGGCATGGAATCAGAGGACTTGATGCTGTTAGATTTAGAACAGTTGAGTTCATATCTCTCCAGAGAAACTATTGGTACTTTCTAGCACTCGATATTCTCATCTGTAAATTGAGGTAAATTTGTAACATCGGCATCATGAGATTACTATGAAAATTAAATGGAGAAGCATAGTGGTTTTGTAGCCAGGTTTTCCAGATTCATGCAGTGGTCCTACAATTTCCTAGCTGCATGATTCTGAGCAATCTATGTGACGTCTCTGTGCCCCAGATGATTCATTTGTAAAATAGAAATAATAATACTACTACATAGGATTTTTATGAGAAGTCAACCAGTTAGTATCCCAGTATGCTTAAAATAGGGCCTGGAACATCATAAGTACCAATTTTGTTTGAGAGATAAAGAAAAATCCAAGGTAGCTACAGGTGTTAATACATAATAGTAATAATTATTACTATCATTTTCCTGATTTTAAGGTGTCTCCCAGTTGGTTTATAAGTATATAAAATTGAGAGTTAGAAGTGATAATGTTTTCCATACAGCCATTATGAAAAACAGTATGGAGGTTCCTCTGAAAACCTCCTCAGTATGGAGGTTGCCATATGATGCATCAACCCCACTCCTGGGAATACACCCAGACAAAACTATAATTCAATAAAATAATGCACCCCTATGTTCATAGCAGCTCTATTTATGATAGCCAAGACAACAACATAAATGTCCACTGACAGATGAATGGATAATGATGTAGTATATGTACCAAATAGATCAGTTATATGTGGAATCTAAAATATGACATAAATGAATGTATTTATGAAACAAAAATAGACTCACGGGCATAGAGAACAGATGTGTGTAGCCAAGGGGATGGGGAGTGAGAGAGGGAAGGATTGGGAGTTTGGGATTAGCAAGCAGATGCAAACTAGTAAAAATAGGACTGATAAACAACAAGGTCCTACTGTATAGCCCAGGGAACTATATTCAATATCCTGTGATAAACCATAATGGAAAAGAATATGAGAAAGAATATATATATATGTATCTGTGAGTCTCTCTGCTGCACATCAGAGGTTAACACATTATAAATCAACTATGCTTCAATAAAATTTTAAAGAAGAATTACTGTGTTTTCAATTTAAGCAATTGGTATGCTACCAGTAAACAAAAATTTATAGGTCATCTGAAATGTTAAGAATATATCCTAAGAATATATTCTGACACTTGCTTTCTCAGGGACTTCTTTACGTCTCTGTTCCTCAGACTATAGATGAGAGGGTTCAACATGGGGATCAACACTGTGTAGAACAGAGACAGCACTTTGTTCTGCTCAGTTGAGTAGCTGGATTTGGGCATCACATAAATGAAGGTAATCGTTCCATAGTAGAGAGTGACTGCAGTGAGGTGAGAGGTGCAGGTGGAGAAGGCCTTGTGTCTCCCTTGAGTGGAGCGCATCTTCAGGATGGTGCTGAGGATGCAGGTGTAAGAGAGAGCGATGACAGACACTGTGACCACAATGATGGAGCCAGAAGAGATGGAAGGGATAATTTCAACAGTGGAGACATCTGAGCAGGAAAGTTTCAACAGAGGGGAGAAGTCACAGAAAAAGTGATCTACCTGATTCGGCCCACAGAAAGACAGAGTCAGTAAGCAACTAGCAAATGTCCAAGCATTGACACACCCACCCAGGTAGGATACCCCAACCAGGAGAACACAGACTCTGGAGGACATGTGGGTGGAGTAGAGCAAGGGCAAGCAGATGGCCACATAGCGGTCATAGGCCATGGCAGCCAGCAGGAAGCACTCAGCTGTCCCAAATGTGACCCCAGAACAAAGCTGGGCTTCACAGCCAGCAACTGGGAGGGCCAATCTATGTTTCAGAAGTCCTATAATCATGATAGGTGTGATGGATGTGGAAAACCCAATGTCTACAAAAGCCAAGTGACTAAGAAAGAAGTACATGGGGGTGTGAAGGTGGGAGCAGCTTCTTATTAAAGTGATTATGCTAATATTGCCTATTAAGGTGATGACATAAATGCCTAGAAAGACCACAAAGAGGATGACACAAAGTGTAGGATCTTCTGTTAACCCCAAAAGGATGACCTCTGTCACACTGGTGTGGTTCCCAACCTCCATGTCCTCTGGGAATTGTTCCTGTTGAAGGAAATATGAATGTTCACTCGTTTTATGCTTTCTTCCTACACATTTCCAGTTTTCTTTAGCTGTTCCTGAATTTCTTTGGTTATACCTTGGAGCCATTCATAGTGTTTACTTCCTCTGCCCGGTCTGTAACTATGATGCTGTAGATGATGTTTTGATTTTTTGTTTCTTTGCTTTTTACATAAAGAATGATTCAACCTCACTCTCTGGTGGTCTCAATTTTATTCTCTTATTTATCCACCATTTACTTTAAAACACCTCTTTAACTCTGAATCTTAGAACTCTCTTCTACTATCCAGATGCATAGTTTCAATAATTGTTTGAAAGTCTCCAGTTGAGGATCCAAGAAATACCCTAACTCAGCCTCCTCCAGACCAAACTCATCCCTTCCTTGGACCACTCCTCCTGTGTTCTGAATCTGTGGAATACCACCACAATCCACCCAATCTCTTGTGTCTGAAATATGTGAGTGGTCCTCGTCTTATTCCTCACATTGTACTGCATCTAATAAAATCCTAATGATTTTATCTACCATTTTGTTCCCCATTTATTTATCCATCTCCATACTTCCACTGCTAGTGTCCCTGCTTTAGTTGAGACTGTGTTCATTTTTCCTCTTTATTTTATTCACCTGTTTACCTCCTTGTCTTCATTCTTGTGTCCTTATAATTCACAATATATCTGCCAAGGTGATCTCTTGCTCAAATGAAAGGGTGATACCAAAGGCATGCTTTTAAGACTTTCATGATTTCTCCAGCCTGCAGGAGGAAACCTAACCTCCTTAGCAGAGGACAGTGTACACTTCCTGATGTGTCCCCTGCATAGGACATTTTGCTTGTCTCTCAGGATGTTTCCATCCACACTTGCACTAATCCAACTTCCAGAACTTGTTAGAGTCCCCTCAGTGCACTTTACCCTCTCTGGCCCTCAGTCTTTGCTCTCTCACTTGGATGGCCCTCCAGTCTCCCGCTGTCATTACCCTGGATGACTTCATTCATCCTTAAGATTCATTTATCTGCAAAGCTTTCTTTGCCTTCTAAGGGACAATCAGAAAACTTTCCTTTGTGTTGATATCACACTTTGAAGTTGTCTAGTTTGCCACTGTTTATACCTGGGTTATGGTTTTTGTTGTTGTTTGCATTTTTGCATTTTGCTGCCTCCAATTAATACACATTCTCCTCAACAATGATGCATTTTATCCCTGTGTCACAAATAATAGTGCTTGGGAACAAACTGTGCTAAAGAAAAGCTTGCTAAATAAATTCATGCATGATTTATACAATATAATGAATATACTGTGGGGAACCAGAAATGAATAAAATTTAGGTTCCTTGTAGAGAAGAAAGACATTAAACACATTATTAATGTACAAAAAGTCTGTAAGAGTGGTGTAAGGAAAATAATTGTTTGTGCTGTTTCTAAATGAAAATTGTATAATTACATTGAGGGTGAACACTTGAAAATTAAAAAGAAACATTCCTCTGGAATCTGGCTACTATTACACAAGTTAATTATTACAAACTTGGTAATTTATTCCTATGTATTTTTTCTTCTAATATATTTGGATGGGCTTCCCTGATAGCTCAGTTGGTAAAGAATCTGCCTGCAATGCAGGAGACTCTGGTTGATTTCTGAGTTGGGAGGATCTGCTGGAGAAGAGATCTGCCACCCACTCCAGCATTCTGGCCTGGAGAATTCCATGGACTATATATAGTCCATGGCGTCACAAAGAGTTGAACATGGCTGAGTGAGGTTCACTTCACTTAGATCCCTGGTTTGGGAAGATCCCCTGGAGGAGGGCATGGCAACCCATGCCAGCATTCTTGCTTGGAGAATCCCATGGGCAGAGGAGCCTGGTGTGCTACAGTTCATAGGGTCTCAAAGAGTTGGATATGACTGAAGCGACTGAGCACACATACAATATATTTTAATACAACTTCTATGATATTGTATATGTAAGTTTAATGTCATTATTTTTCTTTGCATTTCATGTAAAAACTGTGTTGTTGCATAGTTACTAAGTTTTGTCTGACACTTTTATGCCCCCATGGACTGTAGCCTGCCATGCTCCTCTGTGCAAGGACTTTTCTAGGCGAGAAAACTGGAGTGGGTTGTCATTTACTTCTCCAGGGGATTTTCCCAACCCAGGGATCTAAACTGTGTCTCCTGCATTGGCTGGCAGATTATTTACCAATGAGCCACCAGGGAAACTCATAAAAAGTTTATCACATTATAATTCCTCACATAATATTTGAGATCTCATGATAATGATGTTACTAGTGATAATGAGTTACTGGATATCATGATAATGAGTTACTAGCCCTTAATTTAATCACCCACTAATTTTGGACACATAGCTGTTCACAACTTTTAACTTAACTGTTGTAATCCCACAAATTGGGTAAAGCATCAGGAGGATAGCATTACAAAACACACATTCCTAGATATATAAGGCATAATTCAAAAGTATATTCTGTGCTCTAATTTGAGTATCCCCATAATTCACAATAAAGAAAATACTGAATCAACATGCTAAACTATCTTCATTTGTTGACTTCTTGGCTGTAGTTTCAGTAAAGAGCTTAGTACCTTCTCATGTTTTGTCACTGTGTTGTGACAAATGCAAAGTTTTTGTGTTTTGAGGTAGTCTTGAGAAAACAGAATTAATGATAAATTATAAGAATAAACAAATTAATACACTCCAGTGCAATATTTTCATGGTTACTAAAGATTGAGTGAAAATTATAAAAGAAAGCTATATTTACCCAATTGATAAGCTAAAAAATAAATAATATCTAAAAAATAAAACATCTCCTTTAGCTTCCTTTAACTTGTGCTTTTAAGAGTCATATAGCATTGACATTTTCTATTCAGTGTTATTGGTTCTAATTTTCATAGAAAATTTTATGTTAACAATATTATTTCAATTCTTAAAGCTTGAAATATTTAACACAAATGATAAATATCAGTACAAATGTCTTCAAAATTCTTAATTTCTAAAAAATTTCTTACTTTAGAATAAGAAAGTATTTAGTGTTCAAGTGCCAGAACTCAGTTCTTTGGCAGAATGAATTGTGAGGTAGAATCTATGGCTCATTAAAGAATGTGTTCTGACTGGTCTACATTAAACACATTTAAATTACTCTAGTGACAAGCAAGCTTACTACCAGGGGTGTTAGCTCTATCATGAAAAATATGTTTTTAGTTTTATCATTTGATCTTCAGTGAGTTTTAATGGCACAAATCATCTCCTTTTGGTATCAAAACACTGACATGCTTGAATACAGCCAGCACACCTCCACTGCCTTCCATTCTCCAAAATTAACATTCATAGAATCTCTGCCCATTCCACCTGTGGCATGCTTTTCCCGTCTGTCACATTTCTCCTCTTAGCCTCTGAACATACTCTCATCTGAGGATTGAGCCAAACACTGAGAAGGATGTGTGCTCTTTGCCTTCTGACTTAAGCAGAGTTAAGGGAGGCCAATCCTGCATTCACTGTGCACACAGTGTGAGCTTCAACCTGTGCTGACAGCAGTCATGGAGACTGGAGACAGAAAACTCAGATGCTCCCAGTGACACTTGCACATGACACTTAAATCTCTCTGACTTCCAGTTTTTTTTTTTTTTAATTTGTAACATGAGAATAATTGTCCCCATATAGCATCTTTGTTGTGAGATAAAAGAAATAACATCTGCAAAGTATTTAAAGGTGTGTGGTCATACATCAGAGCTAAGTAACTATTTTTCATTAAGTAAAAATGAAGAGTGGATAGATTTTCAGTTATTTAAAATATTTATGAGAAGTATAAGATTTCTTTCAACCCATGTCAGAAGATTTTTCACAAATCCAAAAGAAGTCAGGAAGTAT
This sequence comes from Ovis canadensis, assembly GCF_042477335.2. Classification (NCBI taxonomy): domain Eukaryota; kingdom Metazoa; phylum Chordata; class Mammalia; order Artiodactyla; family Bovidae; genus Ovis; species Ovis canadensis. The sequence continues at coordinate 52,626,539 of NC_091259.1, forward strand.
AGTATCTGTTGCTTTCTTGGTTCTGGACCATGTCATTCATAGTTATATGCATAATATAACAACTGATTCTTGCCCTTCCCTTCCTCTCTGCTGGCTACCTATGGGTCTTCCTAGAGCTCAGTGGCATCCCATTTATGCTTCCCTATCTGACTCAGGGATTCTGACTCTTCCCAATACTTTCCCTCAACAAATGGGTCACATTTGAAGAATATCAGTGGGCAAAGGGCTAAGAACCTCATAAACCTGAATATCAAGTCATTTCTTCCTTATTTCCTTTTCATAGCTACAGTTACACAAGCTTAGCAGTGGCTTTGCCTGCCAAAGACAATTCACACTTCTCTGGGCTCTCCTGGGAAGGTCTTCTTTGGGTGCCCAGAATGACCATTCTACGGTGAAAATCTTTTTTTTTTCCCCTCTTAATTTTTTTTTTTTAAATTTGAGGGTACTTGCTTTACAACGTTGTATGGTTTCTGGTATACAACAACACAAATCAGCCATAAGTATACATTGTCCCCTCCCTCTTGCACTTCCCTCCCATCCCCTACCCCATCTCACCCCTCTTGGTTATCACGGAGCACTGAGCTGAGGCCCCTGTGTTATACAGCAACTTCCCATTAGCTATCTGCTTTACATACGGTAGTGTATAGGTTTCAATGCTACTCTCTCAATCTGTCCCACCCTCTTTCCTTTGCTGGGTCCACAAGTCTGTTTCTATGTCTGTGTCTCTATTCTCTGCAGTGCAAATATTGCTGAGGCCACAGTTTCCACAGGGGTCATAAAGTTGAGTTTCTCTTATTTTAATTTCTCATTGAAAAAGTAAAAATTTATATTCTCCTTTTAGAGCCAGAATTACTTATGCTGAATTCCAAAGAGAATTTTATAAAGCAGCTGTTTTCCACTTACTTGTATAGCAGTTGTGCACTGAACAGTGTTAACCATTGAATGCACTCCTCCACTTAGAAACACAGTTACATACTTTCTGTGATGATGAGTGTCTTGTGTGTGTATTGGGAGGAAAAGCTCTAATGGAATCCCCCAGGGCTGTTGTTGCTTGCCCCTTTGAGATAAATTCCTCGGACTGTTCTCCAGAAGTGACTCATGAAGCCAGGTATCTCATTAAGGTGGCATAAATGGAAGGTCCATTTCCTAACAAAAGGTATATTTCTGAGGATCCTGATGGAAGCTTGTCCAGAGACCTGGAGGAAAAACTGTCTAAATAGAAATTTGGTGGGCGATGGGGACCAGAGTCAGTGCCACCAGGGCTCTCTGTAGACAAAACAGTTTCTTTAATTGAGAACATCAGGTAGTGGGGAAAGCCCTGGAGTAATATGGGCCAGTTAGCAGAAAGCAAGCGGAAGAAAGCAGAGTCCACTGTTAACCAAAGTATACTAATAGTCCCTGGGCAGGTGCTGGTTAGCAAATTGTTTATTGTCAGTCCAGGTCCAAATAAGAACAGAGGTTGTGGGGAACCATTTGTACTCTTTATAGCAATTTGAGAAAGTAACTTTAAGTGTGTTGACTCCAATAACTTTTTACATGGGTTTATTCTGTTGTATTTTCATTTTTCTTATTTTGTTGGTAGTTCTCCTTTTACTATTTTCCTAACAAGTATTGACCCATGGATACCCAGGGAGAAGTGATCCTTTATTTAAATAGTTTGAGAAATACTAGATATGGCTTTTGTACCCAGGAGACCTGGGGTCAGTTTGAGGTGGATGAGTTGAGTGAAAGTTTTTAACTTCTTTGAGACTCAATTTTATGATCTGTAAAATGGGGTTTAAAACTCACATTTTATAGGCTATTCATGAGATTTCAGAGTTAACATATAATTATCTAGAAAAGTTACCTAAAGTTATTGTTGTGTCTCAAATATGTGACAAATGGAACAAAACTCCTGGATGTGTTACATTTTGCACCTTACTCTATTTTATCCTTAGTCCCAGATACTTCCTCCTTTGAGATTCAAGACATTCCAACTCTGGCATCTGGTACCTAACCCTTATTGATCTCCCTGCTGCTCATCCCCTGAGAAGTTAGCACCTGCATGACCATTTTCCTCTCCATCTCTGTCTTTGTCATGAGCAATGGCAACTTCTAATCTCAACTGACAACTTGATCTCAAATTTCTTCTAATTTCTTGATTCCAATAACTTTTATCCATAGTCTTTTTATGAAACCTGTCATATTCACATCATAAATTTCACTAATTGTCTTTTTTGTTCCACAACTTAAGTGTAAACATATGTGATGACCATGTTAAAGCTTAACCAGCCAAAGGCCATGAGAAATAAACCTATAGTGCAACAGCATCAAGTTTATTGGGTCAGCACAGCAAGGGTGGTGGTCTAGTTGATAAATCGTGTCCGACTCTTTGTAACCCCATGGACTGTAGCCCACCAGGCTCCTCTGTCCATGGGATTCTCCAGGCAAGAATTACTGTAGTGGGTTGCCATTTCCTTCTCCAGGGATTTTCCACACCCAGGGATTGAACCTGGGTCTCCTGAATTGCAGGCAGGATTCTGAGCCAACTGAGCCATCAGGGAGAACTCTCCAAATAATTACCACATGTCTCTTGACAATGAAGAGAAAGTACATGCCTTTGAAAGGTTTGGATTCTTATTGAAGGATACCAAGAAGGGATTAGGTGTCATGGGGTTCAGTTCTGGCCAGTTTGCTGATTTGGTGGTGAGATTAACAGGAGGGACTAATCTGAGGTTGAAAGTTATCATGAAATGATGACAATTTAACATTTTAATGTCTCTTGTATTAGATGGGAAGAGCATTTCAGGTTTGGGTATATTGTTGATAAGAAAGCAATAATTACTGAAAAATTAGATCATTATGTCATTGTTAAAATTGCTGCATAAAAGTTGAAGAAATAATGTTTTCTACTAATCTTTTTGCTAGATTATTCTATGTCCATCCTCCCAGCCTGAAGAATGACAGGGATTTTTTTTTTTCCAGTCCCACAAACTGTGTTTCTCTAGAAAATATTTCACTTCAGTTCAGTCGCTCAGTGGTGTCTGACCCCATGGACTGCAGCACACCAGGCCTCCCTGTCCATCACCAACTACCGGAGTTCACTCAAACTCATGTCCATTGAGTCGGTGATGTGATCCAACCATCTCATCCTCTGTCAGCCTCCTCTCTCACCTCTCATCTTCCCCAGCATCAGGGTCTTTTCAAATGAGTCAGCTCTTTGCATCAGGTGGACAAAATTTTGGAGTTTCAGCCTCAACATCAGTCCTTTCAATTAATATTCAGGACTGATTTCCTTTAATGGAAAGTTTGGAATCTCCTTGCCGTCCAAGGGACTCTTGAGAGTCTTCTCCAACACCACAGTTCAAAAGCATCAATTATTCAGCGCTCAGCTTTCTTCACAGTCTAACTCTCACATCCATACATGACTACTGGAAAAACCATAGCCTTGACTAAACAGATCTTTGTTGGCAAGGTAATGTCTCTGCTTTTTAGTATGCTCTCTAGGTTGGTCATAACTTTTCTTTCAAGGAGTAAGCGTCTTTTAATTTCATGGCTGCAGTCACCATCTGCAGTGGTTTTAGAGCCCCCAAAAATAAAGTCAGCCACTGTTTCCACTGGTTCCCCAATTATTTGCCATGAAGAGATGGGACTGGACACCATGATGTGTGTTTTCTGAATGTTGAACTTTAAGCCAAGTTTTTCACTCTCCGCTTTCACTTTCATCAAGAGGCTCTTTAGATCTTCTTCACTTTTTGTCATAAGAGTGGTGTCATTGGCATATCCGGGGTTACTGATATTTCTCCTGGCAATCTTGATTCCAGCCTGTGCTTCCTCCAGCCCAGTGTTTCTCATAATATACTCTGCATATAAGTTAAATAAGCACAGTGACAATATACAACCTTGATGTATTCCTTTTCCTATTTGGAACCAGTCTGTAGTTCTATGTCCAGTTCAAACTGTTGCTTCCTGACCTGCATACAGATTTCTCAAGAGGCAGGTCAAGTGGTCTGGTATTCCCATCTCTTTCAGAATTTTCCACAGTTTATTGTGATCTACTCAGTCAAAGGCTTTGGCACAGTCAATGAAGCAGAAATAGATGTTTTCCTAGAACTCTTTTGCTTTTTCAATGATCCAGCGGATGTTGGCAATTGGCTTTCTGGTTCCTCTGCCTGTTCTAAAACCAGCTTGAACATCTGGAAGTTCGCAGTTCACATAATGTTGAAGCCTAACTTGGAGAATTTTGAGCATTACTTTACTAGCATGTGACATGAGTGCAATTGTGCAGTAGTTTGAGCATTCTTTGGCATTGCCTTTCTTAGGGATTGGAATGAAAACTGACCTTTTCCAGTCCTGTGGCCACTGCTGAGTTTTCCAAACTTGCTGACATATTGAGTGCAGCACTTTCACAGTATCATCTTTCAAGATTTGAAATAGCTCAACTGGAATTCCATCACCTCCACTAGCTTTGTTTGTAGTGATGCTTCCTAAGGCTCACTTGACTTCACATTCCAGGATGTCTGGCTCTAGGTGAGTGATCACACCATAGTGATTATCTGGGTTGTGAAGATATTTTTTGTATACTTCTGTGTATTCTTGCCACCTCTTCTTAATATCTTCTGTCTCTGTTAGGTCCATACCATTTCTGTCCTTTATTGAGCCCATCTTTGCATGAAATGTTCCCTTGGTATCTCTGATCTTCTTGAAGAGCTATCTGGTCTTTCCCATTCTATTGTTTTCCTCTATTTCTTTGCACTGATCACTGAGGAAAGCTTCATATCTCTCCTTGCTATTCTTTGGAACTCTGCATTCAAATGGAAATATCTTTCCTTTTCTCCTTTGCTTTTGGCTTTGTAAGGCCTCCTCTGACAGCCATTTTGCTTTTTTTGCATTTTTTTTTTTCTTGAGGATGGTCTTGATCCCTCTCTCCTGTACAGTGTCACAAACCTCTGACCATAGTTCATCAGGCACTCTGTCTATCAGATCTAGTCCCTTAAATCTAGTTCTCTCTTCCACTGTATAATTGTAAGGGATTTGACTTAGGTCATACCTGAATGGTCTAGTGGTTTTCCCTACTTTCTTTAAGTCTGAATTTAATTTAAGTCTGAAAATATTTACTTCTCATTGTTTACTAAATTTCAGTTCAGTTCAGTTGCTCAGTCGTGTCCAACTCTTTGTGACCCCATGGACTGCAGCATGCCAGGCTTCCCTGTCCATCACTAACTCCTGGAGCCTGCTCAAACTCATGCCCTTTTAGTTGGTGATGCCATCCAACTAAATTACTACATTTATTGATATAAATTTTTCAAAATATCTGTTTTAACCTTCTTAATATGTGGGCAGAATGTATATCTATATCCCTCTTCACATGTATTATTTGTATAATTAATATTTTACCTTTTCCTTAATTAATAGTTCTATGGACTTTTCAATTTTATTAACCTTTCCAATGAATTAAATTATAAATACATTTTCTCTGTGGGACATGTTTTCTATTTCTTTGATTTATATTTTTTATTCATTACTCATATGTTTTTTTGGCCATGTTGTGTGGCTTGTGGGTCTAACTTCTCCCACTAGGGATTGAACCCATGACCCCAGCAGTGAAAACATGGGTCTTCACCCTGGGCCACCAAGGAATTCCATATGCTTTTTTCTTATTTATTTGTTGTTCCTTTTCAAGCTTCTTGAGATGGAGGCTTACATTTCTACTTTCAGTCTTTCCTTGAGGTTCATTTTCATCCATATCTTGAGTAAAGACAATATATCCCCTCTCTTATCTATAATTTGTCAGCAACCCTGAATGATGTGCTGGCTATTGTGAAGGACAGGTTGTAGTGTCTGGACTGTGTTATAATTCTCTCAAACTTAGTCATTGCATGAAAGTAACACCTTTACCTGTTTAGTCAGTGATACACATTTTCTAGGATTTCCTAGGTTTTGGCAATTAGGAATAAAGCTTCTCTAAATATCTCTATGTAGGTCATTGCGTAGTCATGTATTTTCATTTCTCTTTGACAAAATTTAGGATTGTAATTGCCGTGTGTTATGGTTAGTATATGTTTATAAGATACTGCAAAACTTCTTTTTTCAAAATGGCTGTACCATTTTCATTCCTACCAGGTTTGTATTTAAGTTCTATTTGCTCTGGGTCCTTTCCAGGATTGCTATTGTCAGTTATTTATTTTATTTTTTTTTTAAAAACACCTATTCTAATATGTGGGTAGCATTAAGTCTTTCAATTTAATTTGCACATCCCTTTTGACTGATTGTGTTAAGAATCAATTTGAAGTTCTTCTTAGCTCTATTTCTCTGTTGATGGTCAGTTTGTTTTCATACCTTGGCTATTGTGGAGTAATGCTGCAATAAATGTAGGAGTGCAGATGTCTATTCAAACTCCTCTTTTCATTTCCTTTTTCATATATACCCCAAAGTGGAATTGCTGAATCATATATAGTTCTAATTAAAAAATTTTTTTTTGTACCACTGTGCATTTCAACTAGCAGTCTACAAAGATTTCCTTATCTGCATATTCTTGCCAACACCCGCTATCTCTTATCTTGTTGATAGCCATTCTAAGAGGTGTGAGACAATATTTCATTGTGGTTTTGATTTGCATCACCTTGGTAATTAGCAAAGAGCATGTTTCATGTTACTGTTGGTCATTTGGATGTCTTATTTTATTTCCTTTAAGAATTTTACTTTAAACTTTATTATTTTTGTATTAAAGTATGCTTGATTTATAATGTTGTATTAGTTTTAGGACAGCATAGTGATTCAATATTTTCGTAGATTACATATACATTTAAAGTTATAAAATCTTGACTGTATTTTCCATGCTGTATAGCTTATTTATTTATTTTAAAAATATTATTTCTGTATTTGTTTTTGCTCTGCTGGGTCTTTGTTGCTGTGCATGGGCTTTCTCTAGTTGTGGTGAGCAGGGGCCACCCTTCATTGTGGTGGCTTCTCTTGTTGCAGAGCATGGGCTTTAGGGCTTTATCTAATTGAATGAGTTATAATTTGATACACTGAAAGCCATCTAAGTTTTTTTAAAAAACAATTTTCTTGAGATATAACTTACATATCAACAATTGACTGATTTAAAGAATACAAGTGAATAGTTTATAGACTATTCACAGATATATGCAACAATCACAATGGTCAATTTTAGAACAGTTTCATCACCTGATAAAGAAATCCTACATCCTTTAGAAACACCTCACGCACCCCATTTCTAGAATCTAAACTAGCTTTAATGATTTTTTTACAAATAGATGACAGTGTAAGTAACGTCGTGGGTCTCCTGAGGCTGGGTCATGGGAAACACCACACCTTCATTTTTATTCTCTTGGGACACTTGCTAAAGTCCCAAGACACCATGTGAGAAATTCAGCTACTCTGCTGGTAAGACCATAGAGAGAGATTCTAACAGTTACGGAGAATGAGAGGCTGTTAAGCCATCCCGCCAAGATGCCAAGCATCTGAGTGAAGCTACCTGGACTCTTGAGACGTGACCAGATGCCACTTGAATATCACCTAGTGACTCTTATTAATGCATGTGGGGCTGGTGAAGTGACTCACAATATAATACAATAAAATGGCTTTGAGTGACCAGTCATGCAGTCATAGATAAGCTACATATTACTTTTCTTCAGCTAATAAATGATATACCATTCACACTCACCAAATAATCTCAACCCCCAAACTCCAGAGTTCTAAACTCCTTTTAATTTTAACCTCTCACACTAATACATCAGCAAGTCCTTTTTGAATCTTTACCTAAGTGAAAGTGAGAATTGCTCAGTGGTGTTCAACTCTTTGCTGCCTCATGGACTATACTACATGGAATTCTCCAGGCCAGAATACTGGAGTGGGTAGCCTTTTCCTTCTCTAGGGCATCTTCCCAACCCAGGGATCGAACCCAGGTCTCCTGCATTGCAGGCAGATTCTATACCAGCTGGGCCACTACAGAAGCCCAAGAATATTGGAGTGGAGAGTCTATCCCTACTCCAGTTGATCTTTCTGACTCAGGAATCAAACTGAGGTCTCCTGTATTGCAGCCAGAAACATATAGCTTAGGTAAAGAGGGCTTCCCTTGTGGCTCAGCTGGTAAAAAATTTGGCTGCAATGTGGGAGACCTGGGTTCAATCCAGGGGTTGGGAAGATCCCCTGGAAAAGGGAAAGGTTACCCACTCTAGTATTCTGGCCTGGAGAATTCCATGGACTGGATAAACCATGGGGTCACAAAGAGTCAGACATGACTGAGCGACTTTCACTTTCTGCTTATGCAGTGTTGTTCTTCACAGAAACTATGCTGAATAGGTGAATTCCTCTCCAGCAAAACTGCAACCACCCTAGTACAATGCAGCAGCATCTCAGATCTTAACTAATAACTTCAGTGCCTCCTGTTCCCCCTTCTCCCTCTTATGATTAACAACAAGAATGATCTTTAAAAAACATTCACATTGGAACTATTTAAAAAACATTTAATGGCTTTCCATTCCTTTTATAGTGAAATTCAAATATTTTTCCCTGGTCAGTGGAGCACCGCATGATTGACTCTCTGTGTATCTCTCTCCCCCTGGTTTGCCACAGCCTCTTTATTTCTTGAGCTTCTCAGAATCTTTGCATGTGCTGTTTTCTGTCTGCACCTTTCTCTCCAGTATCCATGTCAATGTGTCTTTCTTATCTTTCAACATTCTATTCAACTGTTACTTCCTCCAAGTGGCCTTCCCTGTCATACTCACTAAGAATTCACCACCCATACCAGCAGTTACCTTTTATAAGTCATAGCAACCCAACTGATTTGTGTCTTCCACCCACTAATGTGTTCTACATTTATAATGTTTATTTATTCCCTACTGTCTCTGCCACTAAAATCTAAGCTACATGAGAACTCTGCTCTATTACACATTATATCTCTGTTCATTTATCAAAATATCTTCAGTGCTTACTCAGTTTCTAGAGTATAATAAGAGCTCAACTAGTGTTTTTGAAATAAATGAATGAATGACTATCCCATCTGCTGTGCTGTGTTTTGTCGCTTAGTCCTGTCCAACTCTTTGTGACACCATGGACTGTAACCCTCCAGGCTTCTCTGTCCATGAGGATTCTCTAGGAAGAATACTGGAGTGGGTAGCCTATTCTTTTTCCAGGAGATCTTCCTGACCAAAGAATCGAACCGAGGTCTCCTGCATTGCAGGCAGATTCTTTACCAGCTGAGCTACCAGGGAAGCCTGACTATCCCATATCTACATGTAAAATAACCAAAAAAGCCTTGATTAAATATTCCTCTTGTAGTTGGAGGTCACCATGGCAGGGAATTATCAATGTTTGGGGCCACCTCTTTAACTCTTCCCTAGAATTACCATAATAAATATGCCAAGACATATCTATAAATATTAACAGATCTGAAAATTGTTTGTCACATAATTCCCAATTAGCAATGCTCACGTGATAACTCAGGTAAGCTGCAAAACACACTGACCTCTGAACTATGGGTCCAAAATGCCCAGAGGGAAGCTAGTCTTGTATTCAGGATTTGAGAGTTCACATAATCAAAGCTCCAGAAATCATGTGAGTCATATGCACTTAGGATTTTTACACGACAATTGCAACTGCTATTTATGAAAAATTCAGTATTCTATTAATGCCTCAAAAGAGACTCAAAGCAAGTAATAATTCTGACTTCTAACTCAATTAAAACACATGCCTGAAAGAGTGCAGCCATGTGTTGCTGTGTTTAGAACCTGACAAGATCAAATGGAAGCCTGTAAACATGAATAACCTCACTTTGAGAGACCTTTTCATATGTTATGATGATGAACTGAATAGTTATTAATGACCCAATAGAATTCTAATAATATGCCAGTAATTTCATTCTTTTATGGTCATTTATGGAACCTTGTGTGGGTTCCATAGCCACATAGCAGGGGGTGGAATGTGACATAATAGAAATACCTGAGGTCTCTACCCCCAGTTCCTAACACAGGCCTCTAAACTCTTGTAATTTCCTGAATGACAGGGGTGCTAGAAGCATCTTTTGCTCAAATATTTGTTCTTTAAACCTGGTTCCTGACACACGGCTCCTGAATCCATTGGAACCTCCTAGGTGATAGGAGGGTCTTTGTTTGAATGAGAAGACCCTCGGTGGGATTCTGTACAGCTTCTGGGTGAGGACTGGTCACCAAAAAGATCAAACCATGATTAGAAGCTTGGAACTTTATGTTCACATGTGTTTCTGCAGTGAGGCTGGAGTGATTGGAGACTTTTTACATAGCCTCTATAAAGCTCCTAAACTATGAGGTGGAGAGCTTCCAATTTGGTCAACAGATTCACGTGCTAGAAGGCTTATACACTCCAAATTATACATTTTAGCTTCCTGGTGATAGAAACTCCTGCCCTGGAGACCCTTCCAGACGTGGTGTGGTGTGTCTCTCCATCTGACTGTTCATTTATCCTTTATAATATCTTTTATGTTAAACTGGTAAATGTAAGCAGATGCTTCAGAGAATTTTGTTGAGTCATTCTAGCAAACTATCATACCTGGAAGAGGCCTGTGGCAATCCTTGACTTTGTAGCCAAGTTGGACAAAAGTGTGGGGACCTTGGGGACCCATTACTTGCAATTGGTGTCAGAAGGGAGGGCAGAGTTGTGGAACTGAGCCTTAAGCCTGTGAAGTCTGACCCTACCTCCAGGCAGTTAGTGTCACAATTGAATGAAAGAATAAAGCATCAGTTTGATGTCTGGATACTTAGAACATACCAGTATTCCAGCTGGTTGGTATGGGGGGAAAAGACCACAAAGTTGGTGTCAAGAGTGTTGTGGTTAGATAAATTTTTCTTTATCCATTATTTGATCATTTCACATGTTTAATTTATCCTTGTTTCATTTAGCCTTTGTATGTTTCCACTTAATTTTGCAATTTTATGATAGATACTCTACATTTTAACTTCAGTCTCTCTGTCATGTCTGACTCTTTGCAACTCCATGGACTGCAGCACACCAGGCTTCCCTGTCCATGACCAACTCCTGGAGCTTGCTCAAACTCATATCCATTGAGTCAGTGATGCCATCCAACCATCTCATCCTCTGTTGTCCCCTTCTCATGCCTTCAATCTTTCCCAGCATCAGGGTTTTTTCCAGTAAGTCAGTTCTTTGCATTATGTGGCCAAATTATTGGAACTCCAACTTCAGCATGAGTCCTTCCAATGAATATTTAGGACTGATTTCCGTTAGGATTTACTGGTTTGATCTCCTAGCTGTCCAAGGGACTCTCAAGAGTCTTCTCCAATACCACAGTTCAAAAGCCTCAATACTTAGCAGAATTAACTTAGCAATGTATTATAAATAATATCCCATTTGCTTCTTTCTATGTTTCCCAATCCTTACTTGTTTCACCCCGTTATACTGAGTCAAGGACTTTTATAATCTGTCTCGATTTCAGATGGTCTAAAAAGTTGTCTCAGTATTTACATTGAGTTGGGAGCTCCTGAACTCCAGAAAAGTCCCTCTTCTTCCTTCCGGTCTCATGGTGATGATGTAAATGAGGGTAGATTATTATGTAAGTTTTACATTTACCACAATCTTTGGCAGCACTTCTAGTTTAATTAATGGGTATTAATTTTTTATACATCTATGTTATGGAACCATGAATGCTGCTAGCATATTAATTGCAGTGCTTAGATTTCAGATACCCTTTTAAACTTCTACAGCTAAGGAAAGCTACATTACGCCAAATGGGAATATTCGTAACATGTCCTCAAATATCATTAGAAGAAAGTGTTAGTCACTCAGTCATGTCCAGCTCTTTACAAGTCCATGGATGGTAGGCTGCCAGGCTCCTCTGTCTACGTGATTCTCCAGGCAAGAATACTGGAGTGGGTTGAATTCCATTCTCCAGAGGATCTTCCCATCACAGGGATTGAACCCAGGTCTCCTTCATTGCAGGCAGATTCTCTACCATCTGAGCTAAATATGGTTAGACTTCCAGTCAAATTATGTAATTGTGGTGTCCAGACCTTAATTTCTATAGATATAAACCAATCAGGTTTCCCATTCTCATCCTTGTTTTTGGAGTCTTCACAATCTAGACTAACTTGATAGTAGAGTTTGTTCAGAAGACTGATTTAAAAAAACAGCTTTAGGTTTGCTTGTCCTATTCAAATCCTCTAGATCAGTAGCTGTGCTAAAGAAATGCATAGAATCCAGGGACTTGATTCCAAGTGAATCAGAGACTTGAGTCCATATCTCTCAAGACAAGCTATTAAATATCTCTGAGACTCAGCAGTTTCATCTGTAAAACTGAGGTAAATTGTTAATAATTAGCATCATGAGATTTCTGTAAGAATTAAATGAAGAAACATAGTGCTTTGGACTCAGACTTTCTTGATTCAGAGACTGATTGCACAACTTTCTAGCTGCATCATTCTGGGCATCTACTTAACCTGTGTACCAGATAATTTATTTGTCAAATAGAAATAATAGAACTGCGACTATATGGTTTTTATGTGAAATAAGCCAGCTAATATACCATTGTGCTAGAATAGGGCCTGGCATATTATAAGTAGAAATTATTGTTTGCTAAATAAATTAAAGTCCTAGGCATCTAAAGGTGTTAATACATAATAGTGAAAATAATTGCTATCATTATTACTAATTCCAAGATGCCTACCAGCTGGTATAAGTGTATACAACTGAGAATAAGAAGTATTATGATTTCAATTTAAGCACCTAGTAAAGCAGTATTTAGTAGGTCCTAAGTGTGATACTGGTAAACAAAAATTTATAGGTCATCAGAAATGTTAAGAACAAATCCAAAGAATATATTCTGACACTTGCCTTTCTCAGGGCCTCCTTTACGTCTCTGTTCCTCAGACTGTAGATGAGGGGGTTCAGCATGGGGATCACCACTGTGTAGAATACAGACAGCACTTTGTTCTGGTCAATTGAGTAGGTGGATTTGGGCATCACATAAATGAAGGTAATCGTTCCATAGTAGAGAGTGACTGCGGTGAGGTGAGAGGTGCAGGTGGAGAAGGCCTTGTGTCTCCCTTGAGTGGAGCGCATCTTCAGGATGGTGCTGAGGATGCAGATGTAAGAGAGAGCGATGACAGACACTGTGACCACAATGATGGAGCCAGAAGAGATGGAAGGGATAATTTCAGTAGTGGAGACATCTGAGCAGGAAAGTTTCAACAGAGGGGAGAAGTCACAGAAAAAGTGGTCTACCTGATTTGGCCCACAGAAAGACAGAGTCAGTAAGCAACTAGTAAATGTGCAAGCATTGACACACCCACCCAGGTAGGAAGCCCCCACCAAGAGAACACAGACTCTGGGGGACATGTGGGTGGAGTAGAGCAGGGGCAAGCAGATGGCCACATAGCGGTCATAGGCCATGGAAGCCAGCAGGAAGCACTCAGCTGACCCAAACATGACTACAAAACACAGCTGAGCTTCACAGCCAGCAGCAGTGATGGTCACTCCTTGTCTCAGGAATCCTATAAGCAACATAGGTGTGACGGATGTGGTACACCCACTGTCCACAAAAGCCAAATGACTTAGAAAATGGTACATAGGGGTGTGAAGCTGGGAACAGGTTCTTATTAGAATAATTATGCTGATATTGCCTACTAAGGTGACAGCATAGATTCCTAGAAATACCACAAAAAAGATGACACAAAGTGTAGGATCCTCTGTTAACCCCAAAAGGATGAATTCTGTCGCACTTGTGAGGTTTCCAAACTTCATGTCCTCTGGGAGTTGCTCCTGTTGAGGGAAATTTTAAAATTGATTTAAAAAATATTTTCATTCTACACATTCTTGGTTTTCTTTGGTTATTCATTACACTTATTCATATTATTTTCTCCCTCTGCCTAGCTGTAAATATGGTGCTCTACAGGATTCCTTTGTCCCTTTACACAAAAGAAGAATGATTCAACCTCACTCTCTGGGAACTCAGTAATTTTCTTTTATTTATCTAATGTTTATTCTAAAACCCCTTTCCAAACTTTATTTGTAGAAAGATCTGTCTCCCAAGATCCAGGTCTATAGTTTCAGTCATCTTGGAAGTCTTCAGTTAGAAATCCCACAAATACCTCAAACTCAGCCTCCCCCAGACCAAACTCATCCCTTCATTAGACCATTCCTCCTGTCCTGTGTTTGTGGAATCCACAATCCACACGATTGCTCATGTCTGAAACATGGAAGTTGAAAGGCTATTGCTGAACCATGAAAGATGCTGGGATTCTTGGCCTCTGGAGGAGAAGTCAATTTGGGATCAGAGACAAGGCTTGACCATTCAGAGTTTTTGCGTAATAAAGTTTTATTAAAGTATAAAAGAGACAGAGAAAGCTTCTGACACAGACATCGGAAAGGGTCATAAAGAATGCCCCCCTGCTAGTCTTTAGCCAGATGTTATATAGCTACTAGCAGTCTGCTAGTTAGAGAATGGAAATGTCTCAAAACTCAGAGACTGGCACCAGGCCCCTCACCCACAACATGCATTGAGATAACATTGGCACCAGGTGGGTCATCCTAGGCCATAAAATGATTTAAGATGTCTACTCTGACATCTAAGGTGTAATCAGATAAATTCATGTCATAAAATGACATGAATCTTGAAGAAAGGCAGATTTCCATGCAAATGTATAGTTTCATTAACATAGATTAGGAGAACAATGTATGATATATTGGTTTGCCAAGTCAGTTCTGAGCCTTTAGGCGGAACCGACTTGAAGACAGTCTAGGGTAAATACATAGTACATTAACATAGCTTAAGACAAACATTTCCATGAGAAAAATGCATTGGTTAGCTCAAAGTTTGAGAAAAGTTAAGTTCAGGTGGAACCAGGTGTCATTATGGCAACAAAGAATTTTAAGATAAACCTCTTTTTAAATTTGTATGGAGATGGGGAAAAATATAGCACTAGTATGTTTCCTTCTGCCACTTAAGAGAGAAAAAATGTCTGAACTTGTAGCCTATTTCCTCCATTTGGAGACCCTTGGCCTTTCAGCCTGTTATCCTCTCAAAGTGATCCTAGTCTTCTTCCTCTCATTGTACCACATCTAATAAAATCCTATTGATACTATCTACAATTTAGCTCTCCAATTTATTGATCCATTCCTATATTTCCACTGCTAGCATCCCTACTGTAGGTGAGGCCCTGCTCATTTTTCTCTTTTATTTTATTCATCTGTTTGCCTCGTTGTCTTCATTCTTGCGCCATTATAATTCACGGTACATCTGCCAAAGTAATCTCTTGCTGAAGTAGAACGGTGACGCCAAAGTGATCCTTTCAAGTCTGTCATGATTTCTTAGGCCTCCGAGATGAGCCTACCCTCCTTAGCACAGCACAGTGTATGCTTTCTGTATCACCTGCATATGACTCTCTGCTTCTCTCTCAGGATGTTTCCATCCAGCACTTGCACTAATCCAACCTTTTTGAACTGTTCAGTCTCCTCCGTTCATCTGTCTTATTTGGCCTTTAATCCTTGTTCTCCCACTTGGATGGCCCCCAACTTTCCACTATCGTTACCTTGAGTGACTTCTACTCCTCCTCCAAGTTCATTTCTCTACAAAATCTACTCTGACATCTAAGGTGTAATTAGATAAATTTCTTTTGTGTTGACCTCATGCTTTGAAGATGGTTAGATTGTGTTTCTTTGTACTAAATTATGGGATTTTGTTTTGTTCTTTGCTTGCGTATATTTTATTCCTCCCAATTAATACATAGTCTCCTCAAAATGGTGTTTATTCCTGTATCACAAATAACTAGTGTTTGGGACTAATATGTGCTGGAGAAAACCTGTTACTAGAATTTATGCATGACTTGTATAACGCATATGCCAGGTGGAATATACTTCCCAACTCCTTTGTACAATGTTTATGGAGCTTCATATTCTACCCTTAGTTACTTTTTGAAATGTATCTCCCTATATACTTCTTTGCTAATGTTAGGTAGTTAGAATAGGAAAAGGAGTCCAGAATGGTGGTGGCTAAAAGACAAGGAAGAGAAAAGCTCATGAAAATAGAACAAAGGAAGGTCCGAGGACCAGAGTGAAAACCTCAGGTGGAACAAACAGCACTCCTGCCTAGCCCAGTTTACATAGGGAAGGCCCAGGGGAAGGAGGAAAAAACACATAAAAAGAGGAGCCAAAAGGCCAGGGTCTCTCTGAATCGCTCTCTCACTCTCACATGCTCTCTTTCGCTCTTGCGTTCTCTCTCTCTCTTTTCTCTCCATGTCTTTTGGGTCGGCATATCTCGAGGATGTATTTTCCTTTATTTTCTAAATAAAACTGAGCTGTAACACGGACCTGTAACCCTGGTCCTTCCAAGAGCTGGTCCCTCGCTTCAAATTTTTGTTGTGATGAGACAGAACCAAGGAAATTACACACTCCCATGACATCTACTTTTATGCTTTTAAGAGTCATGTTAACCCAACCCTGCAATAATTGATTCAGTGTTATAGTTTCTAATTTTCATAGAAAGACAGTTTTCTAACAGCATTATTTCAGTTAAGGTTTGAAACATTTACCATAAATGATAAATATAAGTACCAAATATCTTCACAATTCTTAATTTATTAAAAATTCCATACTTTAGAATATGAACATTTAGGGTTTCCAGTGGTGGGGCTTCAACAGAATGAATTGTGAGGTATTATGAACCAACAGCTGAGAACCTACAGATCATTAAAGAATGTGTTCCAGCTTTTTGATTGATTTTCCTTAAGTGCACTTAAATTACTCTAGTGACAGGCAAGGTTATTGCCAGGGGTGTTAATTCTATGAATTCTATGTTAAAAAAGAAAAAGAAGTTTTTGGTTTCTCGATTGCTCTCTATGAGTCTAATGGCACAAACCATCTCCTTTCAGAGTTTAATGACACAAACCATCTCCTTTCAGTGACAAAGCAATGAAACTTGAATAGAGCCAGCACACCTCCACTGCCTCCCCTTTACCAAAATTAACATTCATAGATCCGTTGCCCATTCCACCTGTGGCATACTTTCCAGAGCCCTTGCAATCCTGCTCTCAGCTTCTGAACACACTCTCAGTTGAAGACTGAGCCAGGCACCGAGCAGCATGCATGCTCTTTGCCTTCTGACTCAAGTGGAGACGATCCTGCATTCACTGTGCACACAGTGTGAGCTTCAGTCTGTGCTGACAGCAGTCATAGAGACCAGAGATGGAAATTTCAGAGCCTCCCAGTGGCCAATTATTTTCACTTGTACATGACACTTGAATCTCTCTGACTTCCAGTATATTTTTTTATTTGTAAAATGGAAATCATTGTCCCCATATAATATCTTTGTTGTGAGATTAAAAGAAATGATATCTGCAAAGTATTTAAAGGTGTTTTGTCATACATCAGAGCTAAATGTTTTTCATTAAACAAAAATAAATAGTGGATAGATTTTCAATTAGTTAAAATTTTTATGAGAAGTATAATATAAGTTTTCTTTGAACACATCAGGAGATTTTCCACAAATCCAAAAAAAGTCAGGAAGTATAGGATCTGATGGTTTCTTAGTTCTGGACCATGTCATTAATAATCATGTGCATAATATGACAACTGATTCTTGCCCTTCCCTTCTTCTCCACTGACTGCCTAGGGATCTTTCTAGAGCTCTGTGGCATCCCATTCATGCTTCAGATTCTGACTCTCCCCAATCCTTTCCTTCAATGATTGGGTCATATTGGTGGATAATTAGGGGTTTTAGGGCAAAGAGCCGCATGCAACCTGATTGATTATCAGGTGGTTTCTCCTGGTTTCCTTTTCATAGCTGCAGTTACACAAGCTTAGCAGCAGCTTGGCTGCCACAGACCATCCACATTTCTCTGGGATCTCCTGGGAAGTCTGCTTTGTATGTCTGGAATGACCTTTCTGCAGTACATATCTTTTTTTCCCCTTAAAAAAAGTTAGTTTTTAATTAGAGGATAGTTGCTTTACAATGTTATGTCGGTTTCTTGCAAACAACCTTTTGAATCAGCCATACATATACATACAACCCCTCCCTCTTGAACCTTCCTCCCACTTCCTACCCCATCTCACCCCTCTAGGTTATCACAGAGCACCAATCTGAGCTACCTGTGTTATACAGCAACTTCTCACTAGCTTTCTATTTTACATATGGTAGTGTTTATGTTTCAGTGCTACTCTCTCAATTCACCCCACCCTCAATTTCCCTCTATGTCCACACGTCTGTTCTCCATGTCTGTGTCTCTAGTCCCTGTAGTGTAAACCTTGCTAAGGCCACAGTTTCCTCAGGGGTCACAAAACAAAGTTGTTGAGTTTCTTTTATTTTTCATCTCTCATTGAACAAACAAAAAACTTAAATTATTTGAATAAAATCCATGATTACTGCACTCACCTTTTAGAGCCAGATTTGCTGTTGCTGAATTTCAAAGAGAATTTTAGAAAGCAGACATTTTCCACTTACTTTTACAGCAGTTGTGCACTGACTACCTGACAATATTAACAAGAAATGCTCTCCTCCATTTAAGAACATAGTTGCATACATTCTGTGATAGGATCTTTTCTGTGTGCTGGGAGGAAAACATAGGCTGTAATAGAATCCCCTAAGGCTGTTGATGCTTGCCCCTTTGAGATAAATTCCAGAAGTGACTCATGGAGCCGGGTTTCTCATTAAGGTGGCATAAATGGAAGGTCCAGTTCCTAACAAGAGGTATATTTCTGAGGATCCTGATGGAAGGTTTGTCCAGAGACCTGGAGGAAAAACTGTCGAAATAGAAATTTGGTGGGCAATGGGGACCAGAGTCAATGTCACCAGGGCTCCAATTTCCTCTCTGTAGACAAAACAGTTTCTTTAATTGAGAACATCAGGTAGTGGAGAAAGCCCTGGAGTAATATGAGTCAGTTAGCAGAAGGTAAGTAGAAGAAAGTGGAGTCCACTGTTATTCAAACTATACTAATAGTCCCTGGGCAGGTGCTGGCTGGCAAACTATTGTCAGTCCAGGTCCAAATAAGAACAGAGGTTGTGGGGAACCATTTGTACTCTTTATAGCAATTTGAGAAGGTAACTTTAACTGTGTTGACTCCAATAACTTTTTTACATGGGTTTATTCTGCTGTATTTTAGTTTTTCTTATTTTGTTAGTAGTTCTCATTTTACTATTTTCCTAACAAGTATTGACCCATGGACACACAGGGGGAAGTG
This sequence comes from Ovis canadensis, assembly GCF_042477335.2. NCBI lineage: Eukaryota > Metazoa > Chordata > Mammalia > Artiodactyla > Bovidae > Ovis > Ovis canadensis. The sequence continues at coordinate 52,645,700 of NC_091259.1, forward strand.
ATCCTTCATTTAAATATTTGAGAAACACTAGATATGGCTTTTGTACCCAGGAGACTTGGGGTCAGTTTGAGGTGGATGAATTGAGTGAAAGTTTTTAACTTCTTTGAGGCTCAGTTTTATGATCTGTAAAATGGGGTTTAAAACTCACATTTTATAGGCTATTCATGAGATTTCAGAGTTAACATATAATTATCTAGAAAAGTTACCTAAAGTTATTGTTGTGTCTCAAATATGTGACAAATGGAATGAAGCTCCTGGATATGTTACATTTTGCACCTTACTCTATTTTATCCTTAGTCCCAGATACTTCCTCCTTTGAGATTCAAGACATTCCAACTCTGGCACCTCTGGCACCTCTGGCACCTAACCCTAATTGATCTCCCTGCTGCTCATCCCCTGAGAATTTAGCACCTGCGTGACCATTTTCCTTTCCATCTCTGTCTTTGTCATTAGCAATGGCAACTTCTAATCATTTGAATATCTCAACTGACAACTTGATCTCAAATTTCTTTTACTTTCTTGATTCCAATAACTTTTATCCATAGTCTCTTTATGAAACCTGTCATATTCACATCATAAATTTCACTGTCTTTTTTGTTCCACAACTTAAGTGTAAACATGTGTAATAACCATGTTAAAGCTTAACCAGCCAAAGGCCATGAGAAATAAACCTATAGTGCAACAACATCAAGTTTATTGGGTCAGTACAGCAAGGGAAAACTCTCCAAATAATTATCACATGTATCCTAACAATGGAGAGAGGGCACACGACTTTGGAAAGGTTTGGATTCTTATTGAAGGATACCAAGAAGGGATTAGGGTTTGTGGGCTTCAGTTCTGGACAGGTTGCTCACATGGTGGTGAGTTAAGAGGAGGGACTAATCTGAGTTTGAATGTCCTCATGAAATGATGAGAATTTAACAAGGCTATGGTTTTTCCAGTGGTCATGTATGGATGTGAGAGTTGGACTATAAAGAAAGCTGAGTGCCAAAGAATTGATGCTTTTGAACTGTGGTGTTGGAGAGACTCTTGAGAGTCCCTTGGACTGCAAGGAGATCCAACCAGTCCATCCTAAAGGAGACCAGTCCTGGGTGTTCATTGGATGGACTGATGTTGAAGCTGAAACTCCAATATTTTGGCCACCTGATGCAAAGAGTTGACTCATTGGAAAAGACCCTGATGCTGGGAAAGATTGAGGGCAGGAGGAGAAGGGGGCGGCAGAGGATGAGATGGTTGAATGGCATCAACGACTCAATGGACATGGGTTTGGGTGGATTCTGGGAGTTGGTGATGGACAGGGAGGCCTGGCTTGCTGCAGTTCATGGGGTCGCAAAGAGTCGGACACGACTGAGTGACTGAACTGAACTGAACTAATATTTGAATGTCTCTTGTATTAGTTTGGGAGAACAGTTCAGGTTTGGGTATATTGTTGGTAAGAAAACAGTAATTACTAAAAACTTAGATCATTATGACATTGTTAAAATTGCTGCATAAAAGTTGAAGTAACAATGTTTTCTACTAATTTTGTTGTTGAGTTCAGTCACTCAGTCGTGTCGGACTCTTTGCAACCCCATGAATCGCAGCATGCCAGGCCTCCCTGTCCATCACCAACTCCCGGAGTTCACTCAGATTCACTTCCATTGAGTCAGTGATGCCATCCAGCCATCTCATCCTCTGTCATCCCCTTCTCCTCCTGCCCCCAATCCCTCCCAGCATCAGAGTCTTTTCTAATGAGTTAACTCTTCGCATGAGGTGGCCAAAGTACTGGAGTTTCAGCTTTAGCATCATTTCTTCCAAAGAAATCCCAGGGCTGATCTCCTCCAGAATGGACTAGTTGGATCTCCTTGCAGTCCAAGGGACTCTCAAGAGTCTTCTCCAACACCACAGTTCAAAAGCATCAATTCTTCGGTGCTCAGCTTTCTTCACAGTCCAATTCTCACATCCATACATGACCACTGGAAAAACCATAGCCTTGGCTAGATGGACCTTAGTTGGCAAAGTAATGTCTCTGCTTTTGAATATACTATCTAGGTTGGTCATAACTTTCCTTCCAAGGAGTAAGCATCTTTTAATTTCATGGCTGCAATCACCATCTACAGTGATTTTGGAGCCCCCCAAAATAAAGTCTGACACTGCTTCCACTGTTTCCCCATCTATTTGCCATGAAGTGATGGGACCAGATGCCATGGTCTTCGTTTTCCTCCCAGCCTGAAGAATGACAAGGATGTTTTTCTTTTTCAGTTGCACAAACTGTGTTTCTCTAGAAAATATTTAATTCTAATTATTTACAAAATTTCAGTTCAGTTCAGTTGCTCAGTCATGCCCAGCTGTTTGAGACCCCATGGACTACAGTATGCCAGGCTTCCCTGTCCATCACCAGCTCCTGGAGCCTGCTGAAACTCATGCCCTTTGAGTCAGTGATGCCATCCAATTAAATTACTAAATTTATTGATATAAGTTTTTCATAATATCTGTTTTTAACCATCTTAATATGTGAGCAGAATGTGTTTCTATGCCCGTCTTTGCATGTATTATTTGGATAATTAATATTTTACCTTTTCCTTAATTAATACTCCTATGGATTTTTCAATTTTATTAATCTTTTCAATGAAATAAATTATAAATATATTTTCTTTATGGGGCATGTTTTCTATTTCTTTGATTTGTGTTTGTTCATTACTCTTTTTTTTTTTTTTTTTTTGGCCATGTTGTGTGGCTTGTGGATCTTACTTCCCCCACTAGGGATTGAACCCATGACCCCAGCACTGGAAACATGGGTCTTAACCACTGGTCTGCCAGGGAATTCCATACGCTTTTTTGTTATTTATTTGCTCTTCTCTTCAAGCTTCCTGAGATGGAACCTTACATTTCTGCTTTCAGTCTTTCCTTGAGGTTCGTTTCCATCCGTATCTTAAGTATAGACAATATATCCTGTCTCTTACCTCTAATTTGTCAGCAACTTTGAATGATGTGCTGGCTATTGTGAAGGACAGGTTATAGAGTCTGGACTAAGTTATAATTCTCTTAAACATAGTCATTGCATGAAAGCAGCACCTTTACCTGTTTAGTCAGTGATGCACATTTTTCTAGGATTTTCTAGGTTTTGGCAATTAGGAATAAAGCTTCTATGTAGGTCATCATGTAGTCTTGTGTTTTCACTTCTCTTTGACAAAATTTAGGATTGTAATTGCCGTGTGTTATGTTTAGTATGTGTTTATAAGATACTATAAAACTTGTTTTTTCCAAAATATCTGTACTATTTGCATTCCTACCAGGTTTGTATTTAAGTTCTATTTGCTCTGGGTCCTTTCCAGGATTGCTATTGTCAGTTAAAAAAAAAAAAAAAAAAGCTATTCTAATATGTAGGTAGCATTAAACCTTTCAATTTAATTTGCACATCCCTTTTGACTGATTGTGTTAAGAATCAGTTTGAAGTTCTTCTTAGCTCTATTTCTCTGTTGATGGTCAGTTTGTTTTCATACCTTGGCTATTGTGGAGTAATGCTGCAATAAACGTAGAAGTGCAGATGTCTCTTCAAACTCCTCTTTTCATTTCCTTTTTCATATATACCCCAAAGTGGAATTGCTGAATCATACATATTTCTAATTTAAAGTTGTTTTTCATACTAATGTACATTTCAACTAGCAGTCTACAAAGATTTCCTTATCTGCATATTCTTGCCAACAGCTGCTATCTCTTATCTTGTTGATAGCCATTCTAAAAGGTGGAGATAATATCTCATTGTGGTTTTGATTTGCATTACCTTGGTAATTAGCAAAGAGCATGTTTAATGTTACTGTTGGTCATTTGGATGTCTTGTTTTCTTTCCATTAAAGATTTTGCTTTTAACTTTATTATTTTCTATTAAAGAATTCTATTTCTATTATAATGTATTAATTTTAGAACAGTATAGTAATTTAATATTTTCATAGATTATATTTCATTTAAAGTTATAAAATCTTGACTGTATTTTCCATGCTGTAAAATATATCCTTGTAGCTTATTTATTTATTTATTTACAAAATTTATTTCTGTATTTGTTTTTGCTCTGCTGGGTCTTTGTTGCTGTGCGTGGGCTTTCACTAGTTGTGGTGAGCAGGGGCCACTCTTCATTGCAGTGGCTTCTCTTGTTGCAGAGCATGGGCTTTAGGGCATGCAGGCTTCAATAGTTGTGGTCAAGGGATTAGATGCTCCACAGCATGTGGGATCTTCCTGGTCCAGGGATTGAACACGTGTCCCCTGAATTGGCAGGCAGATTCTTAAGCACTAAACACCAGAGAAGTCTCACTTATTTATTTTATACATAGTTTGTGCCTCTAACCCCCTACTGCTATGTTGCCCCTCCACCCTTCCAACCTCCCACTGATAATTATTATTTTGTTGTCTCTATCTATGTTTGTTTCTATTTTGTTTTATTCACTTGTGTATTTTTTTACTTATTATTTTAACATTTTTATTTATTTTAAAATAAATTTTTATTTAAAAATTTTGCTTATTTTTGGCTGCACTAGGTGTTTGTTGCTGCATGCATGCTTTCTCTAGTTGTGGTGTGTGGGCTTCTCATTGTGGAGCTTGGGCTCTAGGGTGTGCAGGCTTCAGCAGTCGTGATACATGGGCACAGTAGCTGCAGCTCGCAGACTCTAGAGCATGGGCTCCATGCTTGTGGCATATGGCTTTAGTTGCCCTAAAGTGTGTAACATCTTCCCGGACCAGGGAACCCATGTCCTCTGTATTGGCAAGGGGATTTCTAACCATTGGATCACCTGGGAATTCTTATTATTTTTCTTTTTTAAGTGAAAGCAGATTTATTGAGAGAGCTACATACCACATACACAGAATGTAGTCCATCTTGAAAGATGAAAGTGGCCTATTTTATTTTTTAGATTCTGTGTATAAGTGACAGCATACAGTAGTTGTCTTTCTCTGCCTTATTTCAATAAACATAATACCCTCTAGGTCCACCCATGTTGCAAATGGGAGAATTCCATCTCTTTTTCTGACTGGGTAATTTTTCATTGTGTATATGTATATGTGTGTATATGTGTGTGTATATACACACACACATATATATTATTATTCTTTGAACTCTTTTCTGATAAATTATTTATCATTATTTATCTCTGTTCCATTAGTGTTTTTCTTTTTCCTTGTTCTTTGGTACAAATTCCTCTGTCTTCTCATCTTGCTTAACTTCTTCTGTCTCTATGAAATTAGGTGCAACAGTTACCTATTCCTGGGCTTGAAGGGGTGTCCTTGTGTGGGAGCATCCTTATGTAGTCTGTGTGTAACTTTGTAGTAGTAGCTTTGGTGTGAGAGCTGAATCTGGAGTGGGGACATGTCATATTTTCCCCCAGAAGGTGCTGGCAGCTACCACTGTCATGGGATGTAGGGCTGGAGAGACAGGGGCTAGAGTTAGAGCCATACATGAGGAGTGATGTCTCCTATCCTCAGTGGCTGTCACTACCCTACTGGGGGCAGGGTCAGCTTCCAAGGTAGTTATGGCTGCTGTAGTCCTGTTCAGATGCTGCATAGATCTGAGCCAGCTCCATCCTCCCAGACTGCACAGTCTTATCAGCAACCACAGCCTTCACCCTAGCATGGAACTGTGCTGGAGCTAGGGGTGGTGGAGCAGACATTTGGCATCAACCATGTGCCAGGGTGCTTGCTGGAAACCACTCACAGTCCCAGGCAGTTTCAGTCTGCTTCTTCTACCTTGTTCCCAGGGGTAGGCAACAGTGTGTATGTTCTCCGTGAACTGATTTTAGGTTTTGTACAGCCTTCCTGCAAGTCCCTTAAGAGTTTTCCAACCAGCTAAGGAAACTTGTCTTCCCAGGGTCAGAATCTGGGCCTGGGGTGCCCAATATGTGGCTCAAACAGCTCACTCCCCAGGGAGGATGTCTAAGCCCATGCAATCCTCTCCTTTTCTGTGTTCACTCCAAGGTACACAGGTCCCATCCTGATTACTTCCTTTTCTGCCCTACCTGTTCAGGTGGTTCCTATGTGGATCAATCTTTACATCCTTGGTTGTACAAGACTCTTTCTGCTGGTCCCCAGTTTGTTTTCAGGCAGTCTTGCTTTACATGTGGATGTATTTTTGATGTATTTAGGGCAAAGATGTGCTCAGCCAGCTCCTACTCCTCTAGCTTGATCTCTACTTGTTTGATTCCTAATTTATATTACTATCTCTAACCCTGATTTCTTCTGTGAGCTAACAGATATCTGTATTTGGCAATAATAGGCATCTTAATGTGTAAGGAGCCCAAAATTTTCAATTTTAGAATAGTTTCATCACCTGATAAAGAAATCCTACATCCTTTAGAATCACCCCACACACCCCATTTCTAGAATCTAAACTGGCTTTAGTGATTTGTTTTACAAGTAGAAGACAGTATAAATAACTTTGTGGATCTCCTGAGACTGGGTCATAGAAAACACTGCACCTTCTTTTTTATTCTCTTGAGGACTTGCTAGAGTCCTAAGACACCATGTGGGAAAATCAGCTGCTCTGCTGTTAAGACCATATAGAAAGATTCTAAGACTATGGAGAATGAGAGGCTTTTAAGCCATCAGATGGTAAAGCATCTGCCTACAGTGCGGGAGACTGAGGTTCAATCCCTGGTTTGGGAAGATCTCCTGGAGAAGGAAATGGCAACCTCCTCCAGTATTCTTGCCTGGAAAATCCCATGGATGGAGGAGCCTAGTAGGCTGCAGTCCGGGGGGTCGCAAAGAGTCAGACACGACCAAGCGACTTCACTTTCTTTCAAGATGCCAAGCATCTGACTGAAGCTACCTTGGATTCTTGAGAAATGCCCAGATGCCACTTGAATTTCACCTAGTGACTCTTATTAATGCATGTGGGGCAGATGGAGTGCTGAGCCAGATCCAATTAGAATTCCTGAGTCACAATATAATAAAATGGTTTTGAGTGACTTGTCATGCAGCCATATATAACCTACATATCACTTTTCTTCAACTAATGAATGATAAACAATTCACATTCACCAAAGAATCTAAACCCCCAAATTTCTGAGGTCCTCTTAACTTCTTTTAATTTTAACCTCTCACACTAATTCGTCAGCAAGTCCTTTTTGAATCTTTACCTAAACTGCATGTTGAATAGGTGAATTCCTCTTCAGCAAAACTGCAACCACCCTAGCATAACGCAGCAGCATCTCAGATCTTAATTAATAACTTAACTGCTCCCTGCTCCCCCTTCTCCCTCTTATGATTAACAACAAGAATGCTCTTTAAAAAACATTCACATTGGAACTAGTTAAAAAACATTTAATGAATTTCCATTCTTTTTGTAGTGAAATTCAAATATTTTCCCATGGCCAATGGAACACTGCATGATCAGTCCTTTTGGTGTATCTCTCCTCCTGGTTTGCCACGGCTTCTTTATTTCTTGAGATTCTCAGAATCTTTTCATGCACTGTTTTCTGTATGCAGCTTTCTCTCCAGTCTCCATGTCAGTGGGTCTTTCTTAGCTTTCAACATTGTACTCAACTGTTACCTCCTCCAACTGGCCTTCCCTGTCCCACTCACCAAGGATTCACCACCCAAACCAACAGTTACCCTGTATAAGTCATAGCAACCCAATTGATTTGTGTCTTCCACCCACTAATGTGTTCTATATTTATAATGTTTATTTATTCCCTAGTGTCTCTGCCACTAAAATCTAAATTACATGAGAACTCTGCTCTGTTACATGTTATATCTCTGTTCAATTTATCAAAATATCTTCAGTGCTTACTCAGTTTCTAAGAGCTCAACTAGTGTTTTTGAAATAAATGAATGAATGACTATCCCATCTGCTGTGCTGTGCTTTATTGCTTAGTTGTGTCTAACTCTTTGCAACCCCATGGACTGTAACCCACCATCTCTGTCCATGAGAATTCCCCAGGAAGAATACTGGAGTGGGTGGCCTATTCCTTCTCCAGGAGATCTTCCCGACCCAGGAATCGAACCAAGGTCTCCTGCATTGCAGGCAGATTCTTTACCAGCTGACCTACCAGGGTAGCCTGACTATCCCACATCTACATGTAATATAACCAAAGAGCCTTGATTAAATGTTCCTCTTGTAGTTGGAGGTCACAATGGCAGGAAATTGTCAATGTTTGAGGTCCCCTTCTTAACCTTACCCAGAATTGCTATAATAAATATGCCAAGAGATATCTGTAAATATTAACAGATCTGAAAATTTTTTGTCACATAATTCCATAATTAGCAATGCTCACGTGATAACTCAGGTAAAATACAAAAGCCCTATGAACACACTGACCTCTGAACTATGGGTCCAAAATCCCCAGAGGGAAGCTAGTCTTGTATTCAGGACTTGAGAGTTCACATAATTAAAGCTCCAGAAGTCATGTGAGTCAATATGCACTTGGGATTTTTACAGGGCAATTGCAACTGCTATTTATCAAAACTTCAGTATTCTATTAATGCCTCAAAAGAGATTCAAAGCAATTAATAATTCTGACTTCTAGCTCAAAACAGATGCCTGAGAGAGTGAAGCCATGTACTGCTGAGGCTACTCCTGTGTTTAGAACCTGACAAGATCAAATGAAAGCCTGAAAATCTGAATAGCTTAAGCTTGGGGGACCTTTTTATGTTATGATGATGAACTGAATGGTTATTAATGACCCAATGGAATTTTAATAATATGCCAGTAACTTCATTCTTTATGGTCATTTGCTGTGAGGGTTCCATAGTCACATAGCAGGGGGTGGATTGTGCGATAATAGAAATATATCTGTGGTCTCTGCCCCCTGTTACTAACACAGGGCTCTAAAACTCTTGTAATTTGCTTATGACAGGGGTGCTAGAAACATCTTTTGTTCAAATATTTGTTATTTAACCTTGGTTCCTGACACAGGGCTCCTGAATCCATTGGAACCTCCTAGGTGATAGGAGTGTCTTTGTTTGAATAGAAAGACTCTTGGTGGGATTTTTAGAGCTTCTGGATGAGGAGTGGTCATCAAAAAGGTCAAACCATGATTATAAACTTGGGACTTTATGTTCATGTGCGTTTCTGCAGTGAGGCTGGAGAGGCTGGAGACTTTTTACATAACCTCCATAAAACTCCTAAACTATGGGGTAGAGAGCTTCCAGATTGGTCAACAGATCCACCTGCTAGAAGGGTTATACACTTCAGCTTCCTGGTGATAGAAACTCCTGCCCTGGAGACCCTTCCAGACCTGGTGTGGTGTGTCTCTCCATCTGACTGTTCATTTATCCTTTATAATATCTTTTATGTTAAACTGGTAAATGTAAGCAGATGCTTCAGAGAATTTTGTTGAGTCATTCTAGCAAACTCTCACACCTGGAAGAGGCCTGTGGCAATCCTTGACTTTGTAGCCAAGTTGGACAAAAGTGTGGGGACCTTGGGGACCCATTACTTGCAACTAACTGGTGTCAGAAGGGAGGGCAGAGTTGTGGAACTGAGCCTTAAATCTGTGAAGTCTGATCCTACCTCCAGGCAGTTAGTGTCACAATTGAATGAAAGAATAAAGCATCAGTTTGATGTCTGGATACTTAGAACATACCAGTATTCCAGTTGGTTGGTATGGGGGAAAAAGACCACAAAGTTGGTGTCAGAAGTGTGGTTAGAGAGTTTCCTTTATACATTATTTGATCATTTCACATGTTTAATTTATCCTTGCTTCATTTACTCATTGTATGTTTCCACTTAAAATTTGCCAGAATATGATACATACTGTACATTTTAACTTCTGTTCACTTCAGTCTCTCAGTCATGTCTGACTCTTTACAACCCCGTGGACTATAGCACACCAGGCTTCCCTGTCCATGACCAACTCCTGGAGCTTACTCAAACTCATGTCCATCGAGTCTGTGATGCCATCCAACCATCTCATCCTCTGTTGTCCCCTTCTCATCCTGCCTTCAGTCTTTCCCAGCATCAGGGTCTTTTCCAATGAGTCAGTTCTTTGCATTATGTGGCCAAATTATTGGAACTCCAGCTGAAGCTGATGAGTCTTCTCCAAGACCACAGTTGAAAAACTTCAATACTTAGCACCATTAACTTAGCAATGTATTATGAATAATATCCCATTTGCTTCTTTCTTTGTCTCCCAATCCTCACTTGTTTCACCCCATTATACTGAGTCAAGGATTTTTATAATCTGTCTTGCTTTCAGATGCTCTAAAAAGTTGTCTCAGTATTCACATTGAATTTGGAGTTTTTGAACTCCAGAAAAATCCCTCTTCACCCTCCAGTCTCATGGTGATGATGTAAATGAGGGTAGATTATTATGTAAGTATTACAGTTACCACAATCTTAGGCAACACTTCTAGTTTAATTAATGGGGAATTAATTTTTTATACATCTAGCATATGGAACAATAAATGTTAGCATGTTAATTGCAATGCTTAGATTTCAAAGATATCTTTTTAAATTTCTACAGCTAAGGAAAACTACATTATTCCAAATGGGAGTATTTGTTTGTAACATGTGCTTAAATATGATTAGAAGAAAGTGTTAGTCACTCAGTCATGTCTGACTCTTTACAAGTCCATGGATGGTAGGCTTCCAGGCTCCTCTGTCCATGAGATTCTCCAGGCAAGAATACTGGAGTGGGTTGAAATCCACTCTCCAAGGAATTTTCCCAACACAGGAACTGAACCCAGGTCTCCTTCATTGCAGGCAGATTCTCTACCATCTGAGCTAAATATTGTTAGATTTCCAGTTAAATCATGTGATTGTGGTGTACAGACCTTATTTTCTATAGATATGAATCAATCAGGTTTCCATTCTCATCCTTGTTTTTGGAGTCCTCACAACTTAGACTTACTTGGTAGCAGAGTTTGTTCAGAAGACTGATTTAAAAGAACAGTTTTAGGCTTACTTGTCCTATTCAAATCCTCTAGATCAGTAACAGTGCTGAAGTCCTTGAACTGATGGTCATTTATAGAGTAGATCAAATGCATGGAATCAGAGGACTTGATTCCAAGTGAATCAGAGACTTGAGTCCATATGTCTCAAAACAAACCATTGAATATCTCTGACACTCAGCAGTTTCATCTGTAAAATTAAGGTAAATTGTTAGTAAGCAGCATCATGAGATTACATGAGAATTAAATGAAGAAACACTGTGGTTTGGACTCAGATATTCTAGATTCAGAGACTGATTGCACAGCTTCCTAGCTGTATAATCTGGGCAATCTATTTAATGTCTCTGTGTGCCAGATAATTTATTTGTCAAAGAGAAATAATAGAACTATCATTACAGGATTTTTATGAGAAATAAACCAGCTAATATACCATTGTGCTAGAATAGGGCCTGGCATATTATAAGTAGAAATTATTGTTTGCTAAATTAAGTTCTAGGCATCTACAGGTATTAATACGTAATAGTGAAAATAATTGCTATCATTATTACTAATTCCAAGATGTCTACCAACTGATTTATAAGTGCATACAAGGGAAAATAAGAAGTATTATGATTTCATTTTAAGCAAACAGTAAATCAGTATTTGATAGGTTCTAAGTATGCTACTGGTAAACAAAAATTTATAGGTCATCAGAAATGCTAAGAACAAATCCTAAGAATATATTCTGACACTTGCCTTTCTCAGGGCCTCCTTTACATCTCTGTTCCTCAGATTGTAGATGAGGGGGTTCAACATGGTGATCACCACTGTGTAGAAAGCAGATACCACTCCGTTCTGCTTAACTGAGTAGCTGGTTTGGGCATCACATAAATGAAGGTAATAGTTCCATAGTAGAGAGTGACTGCGGTGAGGTGAGAGGTGCAGGTGGAGAAGGCCTGTGTCTTCCTTCAGTGGAGCGCATCTTCAGGATGGTGCTGAGGATATAGACATAAGAGAGAGCTATGACAAACACAGTGACTGCAAGGGTAGATCCAGAAGAAATGGAAGGGATAATTTTGATAGGGGAGACATCTGAGCAGGAAAGTTTCAACAGAGGGGAGAAGTCACAGAAAAAGTGATCTATCTGATTTGGTCCATAGAAAGACAGAGTCAATAAACAACTAGTAAATGTGCAAGCATTAACACACCCACCTAGTTAGGAAGCCCCAGTCAAAGAGAACACAGACTCTGGGGGACATGGATGGAGTAGAGTAGGGGCAAGCATATGGCCACATAGTGGTCATAGGCCATGGAAGCCAGCAGGAAGCGCTCAGCTGACACAAACATGACCACAAAACACAGTTGGGCTTCACAGTCAGCAGCAGTGATGGTCACTCCTTGTCTCAGGAATCCTATAAGCATCATAGGTGTGATGGATGCTGTACACCCACTGTCCACAAAAGCCAAATGACTGAGGAAGAGGTACATGGGGGTGTGAAGCTGGGAACAGTTTCTTATTAAAATAATTATGCTGACATTGCCACCTAAGGTGACTGCATAGAAAGTGAAGTCTCTCAGTCGTGTCTGACTCTTTGAGACCCCATGGACTGTAGCCTACCAGGCTCCTCCCTCCATGGGATTCTCCAGGCAAGAGTATTGGAGTTGGTTGCCATTTCTGACAGCATAGATTCCTAGAAATATCACAAAAAAGATGACACAAAGTGTAGGATCCTCTGTTAACCCCAAAAGGATGCACTCTGTTACATTGGTGTGGTTTCCAAATTTCATGTCCTCTGAGAATTGTTCCTGTTGAGGGATATTTGAACATTCACTTTTTAAAAAGAAGAAGTTAAACTCTCACTGTTTGCAGATGACATGATCATCTACATAGAAAACCCTAAAGACTCCACCAGAAAATTACTAGAGCTAATCAATGAATATAGTAAAGTTGCAAGATATAAAATCAACACACAGAAATCCCTTGCATTCCTATACACTAATAATGAGAAAATAGAAAGAGAAATTAAGGAAACAATTCCATTCACCATTGCAACAAAAAGAATAAAATACTTAGGAATATATCTACCTAAAGAAACTAAAGGCCTATATATAGAAAACTATAAAACACTGATGAAAGAAATCAAAGAGGACACTAATATATGGAGAAATATACCATGTTCATGGATCAGAAGAATCAGTATAGTGAAAATGAGTGTACTACCCAAAGCAATCTATAAATTCAATGCAATCTCTATCAAACTACCAACGATATTTTTCACAGAGCTAGAACAAATAATTTCACAATTTGTATGGAAATACAAAAAACCTTGAATAGCCAAAGCAATCTTGAGAAAGAAGAATGGAACTGGAGGAATCAACCTGCCTGACTTCAGGCTCTACTACAAAGCCTCAGTCATCAAGACAGTATGGTACTGGCACAAAGACAGAAATATAGATCAATGGAACAAAATAGAAAGCCCAGAGATAAATCCACACACCTATGGACACCTTATCTTTGACAAAGGAGGCAAGAATATACAATGGATTAAAGACAATCTCTTTAATAAGTGGTGCTGGGAAAACTGATCAACCACTTGTAAAAGAATGAAACTAGGACACTTTTTGGGTCATGAAGATCTTTTTTGTATTGTTCTTCTGTGTATTCTTGCCTCTTCTTCTTAATATCTTCTGCTTATGTTAGGTTCATACCATTTCTGTCCTTTATTGAGCCCATCTTTGCATGAAATGTTCCCTTGGTATCTCTAATTTTCTTGAAGAGATCTCTAGTCTTTCCCATTCTATTATTTTCCTCTATTTCTTTGCACTGATCACTGAGGAAGGCTTTCTTATCTCTCCTTGCTATTCTTTGGACTCTGCATTCAAATGGGTATATCTTTCCTTTTCTCCTTTGCTTTTCACTTCTCTTCTTTTCACAGCTATTTGTAAGGCCTCCTCAGACAGCCATTTGGCTTTTTTGCATTTCTTCTTCTTGGGGATGGTCTTGCTCCCTGTCTCTTGCACAATGTCACAAACCTCCATTCATAGTTCTTCAGGTACTCTATTAGATCTAGTCCGTTAAATCTGTTTGTCATGTCCACTGTATAATCATAAGGGATTTGATTTAGGTCATACCTAAATGGTCTAGTGGTTTTCCCCACTTTCTTCAATTTAAGTCTGAATTGGCAATAAGGAGTTCATGATCTGAGCCACAGTCAGCTCCTGGTCTTGTTTTTGCTGACTGTATAGAGATTCTCCATCTTTAACTGCAAAGAATATAATCAATTTGATTTTGGTGTTGGCCCACCTGGTGATGTCCATGTGTCGAGTCTTCTCTTGTGTTGTTGGAAAAGGGTGTTTGCTATGACCTGTGTGTTCTCTTGGCAAAACTGTATTAGCCTTTGCCCTGCTTAGTTCTGTACTCCAAGGCCAAATTTGCCTGTTACCCCAGGTGTTTCTTGAGTTCCTACTTTTGCATTCAGTCTCTTATAATGAAAAGGACATCTTTTTTGGATGTTAGTTCTAAAAGGTCTCGTAGGTCTTCATAGAACCATTCAACTTTAGCTTCTTCAGCCTTACTGGTCAGTGCATATACTTGGGTTACTGTAATACTGAATGGTTTGCCTTGGAAACAAACAGAGATCACTCTGTCATTTTTGAGATTGCATCCAAGTACTGAATTTCGGACTCTTTTGTTGACCATGATGGCTACTCCATTTCGTCTAAGGGATTCCTGCCCATAGTAGTAGATATAGTGGTCATCTATGTTAAACTCACCCATTCCAGTCCATTTCAGTTTGCTGATCCCTAGAATGTCGACCATCTCCTGTTTGACCACTTCCAATTTGCCTTGATTCATGGAGCTATGATTCCAGGTTCCTATGCAATATTGCTCTTTACAGCTTCAGACCTTGCTTCTATTACCAGTCCCATCCACAACTGGGTGTTGTTTTTGCTTTGGCTCTGTCCCTTCATTCTTTCTGGAGTTATTTCTCCACTGATCTCCACTAGCGTATTGGACACCTACTGACCTGGGGAGTTCATCTTTCAGTGTCCTCTCTTTTTGCTTTTTTATACTGTCCATGGGGTTCTCAAGGCAAGAATACTGGAGTGGTTTGCTATTCCCTTCTCCGGTTGACCACATTTTGTCAGAACTCTCCACCATGACCTGTCTGTCTTGGGTAGCCCCACAGGGCATGGCTTAGTTTCACTGAGTTAGACAAGACTGTGGTCCATATGATTAGATTGGCTAGTTTTCTGTGGTTGTGGTTTCAGTCTGTCTACCCTCTGATGCCCTTTCTCAGCACCTACTGTCTTACCGGGGTTTCTCTTACCTTGGACGTGGGATAGCTCTTCATGGCTGCTCCAGCAAAGCACAGCTGTTGCTCCTGACCTTGGATGTGGGGTATCTTCTCTCAGCTGCTCACTGCTCCAGCACCACTATCTTGTTGCAAATGACAGAATTCCATTCCTTTTTTGGGGGCTGGGTAATATTCCACTGTAGGTATCTAATGTGTGTGTGTGTGTATGCTTGTTAAAAGTCTCACTTTGTTCATCTATTCTTTTCTCTGGTTCAGTTACCAGCCTTATTACTAATGGTTCGAACTCTTTTCTGGTAAATTATTTATCTCTGTTTCATTAGTTTTTTTCTTTCTTTCTTTCTTTTTTTTTTTGGTTTGGTACAGATTCTTCTGTCTTCTCATTTTGCTTAACTTTCTCTGTCTCTATGAAACTAGGTGCAACAATTCCCTATTCCTGGTCTTGAATGGATGTCCTATTGTGAGAGCATCCTTAGGCAGTCCAGCTATAGCCAGTGACTTTGGTGGAATAGCTCAATCAGACATCAGCATTTGTCACATCTTCCCCCAGAATTTGGTGGGCTATTTCAAATCCTGAAAGATGATGCTGTGAAAGTGCTGCACTCAATATGCCAGCAAATTTGGAAAACTCAGCAGTGGCCACAGGACTGCAAAAGGTCAGTTTTCATTCCAATTCCAAAGAAAGGCAATGCAAAACAATGCTCAAACTATCACACAATTGCACTCATCTCACATGCTAGTAAAGTAATGCTCAAAATTCTCCAAGCCAGGCTTCAGCAATATGTGAACCAGGAACTTCGTGATGTTCAAGCTGGTTTTAGAAAAGGCAGAGGAACCAGAGATCAAGTTGCCAACATCTGCTGTATCATGGAAAAAGCAAGAGAGTTCCAGAAACACATCTATTTCTGCTTTATTGACTATGCCAAAGCCTTTGACTGTGTGGATCACAATAAACTGTGGAAGATTCTTCAAGAGATGGGAATACCAGACCACCTGACCTGCCCCTTGAGAAATCTGTATGCAGGTCAGGAAGCAACAGTTAGAACTGGACATGGAACAACAGACTGGTTCCAAATAGGAAAAGGAGTATGTCAAGGCTGTATATTGTCACCTTGCTCATTTAACTTATATGCAGAGTACATCATGAGAAACACTGGGCTGGAAGAAGCAAGAACTGAAATCAATACTGCTGGGAGAAATATCAATAACCTCAGATATGCAGATGACACCACCCTTATGGCAGAAAGTGAAGAGGAATTAAAAAGCCTCTTGATGAAAGTGAAAGAGGAGAGTGAAAAAGTTGGCTTAAAGCTCAACATTCAGAAAACGAAGATCATGGCATCCGGTCCCATCACTTCATGGCAAATAGATGGGGAAATAGTGGAAACAGTGTCAGAGTTTATTTTGGGGGCTCCAAAATCACTGCAGATGGTGATTGCAGCCATGAAATTAGAAGACACTTACTCCTTGGAAGAAAAGTTATGACCAACTTAGATAGCATATTCAAAAGCAGAGACATTACTTTGCCATCTAAGGTCTGTCTAGTCAAGGCTATGGTTTTTCCAGTGGTCATGTATGGATGTGAGAGTTGGAGTGTGAAGAAGGCTGAGCGCTGAAGAATTGATGCTTTTGAACTGTGGTGTTGGAGAAGACTCTTGAGAGTCCCTTGGACGGCAAGGAGATCAACCCTGGGATTTCTTTGGAAGGAATGATGCTAAAGCTGAAGCTCCAGTCCTTTGGACACCTCATGCGAAGAGTTGACTCATTAGAAAAGACTCTGCTGCTGGGAGGGATTGGGGGCAGGAGGAGAAGGGGACGACAGAGGATGAGATGGCTGGATGGCATCATGGACTCAATGGACATGAATCTGAGTGAGCTCTGGTAATTGGTGATGGACAGGGAGGCCTGGCGTGCTGCGATTCATGGGGTCACAAAAAGTCAGACACGACTGAGCGACTGAACTGAACTGAACCATCGTGGGATGTAGGGCTGGAGATGGCAGAGCTAGAAGCTAGAGCCAGACATAAGGAGGGTTGTCTCCTATACTCAGTTGCTGTCACTGCCCTTTTGGGGGCAGTGTCAGCTCCCAAGTTGATTGTGGCTGCTGTAGGTCAGATGCTGTGCTGGTTTTCAAACCAGCTAAGGAGACTTGCCTTTCCAGTGTTAGAACCCAGGCCTGGGGTGCCCAATATGTGTTCAAACAGCTCACTCCCAAGGGAGGATGTCCACGCCCATGCAATCCTCTCCTCTTCTGTGTTCACCACTAGGTGCACAGGTCCAGCCCTGATCACTTGCTTTCCTGCCTTACCTGACTTTATGTGGATCTATCTTTATAACTGTAGACTAAACAAAGATGCACAACTTGAGTCTTGTGGTTAAGTTTCATTTAAGGCAAAATGAAGACTGCAGCCTGGGAGGCAGCACCTCAGATAGCTCTGAGAAACTGCTCCAAAGGGGAAGTGGGAGGAAAGTCAATATATAAGGTTTTGGTGAAGACAGAGTTCAGTACCGTACGTAGCTTAGTCAGTAAAAAATCTGCCTGCAATGCAGGAGACCTGGGTTTGATCCTAAAATCAGGAAGATCCCCTGGAGAAAGAAATGGCAATCCACTCCAGTATTCTTGCCTGGAGAATCCCATGGACAAAGGAGCCTGGCAGGCTACAGTCCATGGGGTCACAAGATTGGGACATGACTTAGCTCTAAACCACCAAGCACTCGTTTTACAAAAGGTTTTCTGCTAGTCATGAGATCTGCTGTCACCATGAAGGGATTTAGTGCTTTTCTAGATGTGAGGAGATACAAGTATTGAGATCATAAAATCTGTTCCTAAAGACATCTAACTATCTAAAGACCTGTCCCACCAGTTTCCCGTCTCACTCCACCCTGAACTCCCTCAGGGCTTGCTGAAGGTCAGCAGCTACAGCAGCACAGGGTTCAATCTCTGCAGAGGCAGATGGCAAATGTCCTTGTTCAGTTGTTGGCGATGCTTGGCAAATGTCAGTTTGTAGCTGACAGAGCCTTGGCTGCACAGGAGTCTTTCTACTGGTCTCCCGGTTGTTTACAAGGAGTATTGCTCTACACGTGGAGGTATTTTTATGTATTTAGGGGAAAGGGGTGCTCAGACTGCTTCTACTCCTCCATCTTGATCTTCACTTGTTTGGTCCCTAATTTATATTAATATCTGTAACCCTGATTTCTTCTGTGAGCTAACAGATATCTGTATTTGGCAATCATAGGCATCTTAAATGTAATGAGCCCCAAATGGAAATACTCTTTTTTCCACACTACTCACAAAAATTTAACTTCCCATCTTGTGGCAGATTAAATGAAAACATACACAATTTCTCTCAACTTAAGTAGAGATTCAGGCTACTTAATTTCCCTTGATCTGGACTGACTTTCATGGTACGCCATACAGATAGAATATAGAGGAAATAATAATCTGAAAATGTTGAATCTTGGTGATAAGAAGCTTTGAAGCCTTTGCTTGGGTTTCCTGGAAGATTTCCTCATGGAGCTTTGAGGTGCCATATAAGAAATTTGACTGTTCCCATGAAAATCACATGAGAGAAACAGAAAGAGGGGATTAGGTAAACCAAACCTTCAAATTCTCCCGCATTTGCACCAGGCATGTGAATGAAACCACGTTATTTTCCCAACTAGGCCAGCTGTCATCTAAACTGACAAGCAATCTCAGTAAAGCTGGGAGGCACAGAAGACTCACCACTGAAATCTCTTAGCCAAGTTGAATCATGAATTCCTAAGATATTGTGAAACAGGTGTTACTTTAAACACTAAGGCTTACACTAGTTTCTTATGCAGGTTAAATAACATATTACAACTTAAGGCTTGAAAGAGGTTTTGCTGTCACAGAACCTGAGGTCATATGGCATTGGCTTTGAGACTGCATAGTGGGGTGAAGTAGAAAGACCATGAGGAGACTTTTAGAAATATCTGGAAGGTTCTTATAAGGTGGTGAGGGCCTGTAGGATAGTAAGGAAAATATTTTTTAAAGCTGAAGAAAAGACATTTGCCAGGCAGTGGCGAAATGTTTGTCAATACTGTCACCTGGGATGAAATGGAAAATATAAAGGACGCCTAATACACTCCTGGGTTTTGCTGGGAAGATTTCCAGGAAGAATGTTAAAATTTCTATCTAGTGTCTGATAAATAGCTGCCTAAGCTAATGTATGAGAAGAAATATGTGAACTATGGAAAGGATTTAGTTTATTGTTTGATTCTTGAGAAAAAAATTCAGAAAAATAATAAGGATGCCATAGCTTGCTAGGTTTGAAAATAAGGCTACTTCTCACCCCCCAATACCTTCCAGAGAAAACTTTCTCAAGATAAGAAATGGCTTCAAATGAAAGGTCAAATCCAGATTGGAGTGGTAATTTTCTGTGTTAAAATCTCCAAAAGATTTATGACAACACTGCCCCTTTCAGCTATACAGAATTCATTCTAAGAATCTTGATAGCATGGGTCATAGAACCTCTCTTTCTAAAATATAAGACTTTTAAAAGCTTAAGGGAACTTTCTCATAGCTGCCTCGCAAAGCTCCAGGGGCAGAATTATCTTGAAGAGAATTAAGCAGTAGATTTGTTTGACTGAATGAATTATAATTTGATACACTGAAAGCCATCTAAGATTTTTTTTTTAATTTTAAAATCTTTAATTCTTACATGCGTTCCCAAACATGAAGCCCCCTCCCACCTCCCTCCCCATAACATCTCTCTGGGTCATCCCCATGCACCAGCCCCAAGCACGCTGTATCCTGCGTCAGACATAGACTGGTGATTCGATTCTTACATGATAGTATACATGTTAGAATGCCATTCTCCCAAATCTAAGATTTTTTAAAAACAATTTTCTTGAGATGTAACTCAATACCAACACTTAACCCATTTAAAGCAAACAGTAGTTTTCAGAATATTCACAGATATATGCAGCCATCACCATGATCAATTTTGGAGCAGTTTCATCCCCTGTTAAAGAAATCCTACATCCTTTAGAATTGCCTCACATAACCCTTTTCTTGAATCTGAACTGGCTTCAGTGATTTTTTTTTTTACACATAGATGACTGTAAATGATGCCCTGAGTCTCCTGGGGCTGGTTCATAGGAGACACAGCAGCTTTTTACTGTCTTGGGACATTTGCCAGAGTCCTAAGCCCACCATGTGAAAAATTCAGCTACTCTGATGGTAAGACCATATGGAGAGACTCTAAGTAAGACTCATGGAGAAGGAGAGATTTTTTAGCCATTCCTCCAAGGTTCCAAGCATCTAAGTGAAGCCACTTTGGATTCTTGAGACATGCCCAGATGCCACCTGAGTATCGTCCAGTGACTCTCATTAATGCATGCGGGGCAGGTGAAATGCTGAGACAAACCCAATGAGAATTTCTGACTCACAATATAATGTAATATAATAAAATGGCTTTGAGTGACTTGTCAGGCAGCCGTGGATAACCAGCATATCACATTACTTCTGCTAATAACTGACACACCATTCACATTCACCAAATAATCTAAGCCCCCAAATTACAGAGGTTTCTTTAAAAGACTATTAGAACATTAGAATTGTCAAAGAGCCATTTAATGGCTTCTCACTCCTTGTAGAGTGAAATTCAAACACTTCTCCATGGCCAATGAAGCACCTTGTGATTGAACCCTTTGTGTGTATCTCTCCTCCTTGTTTACCATGAAAGTCTCAGAATCCTTGCACAAGCTGTTTTCTGTCTAGCAGCTTTGGTCTTTATTATCTTTCAACATTCTACTCAACTATCACTTCCTCCAGTGGTCTTCCCTGTCATACTGTCATTAGGAGTCACCACCCATACCAGCAGAGTTACCTTTTATAAGTCATATCAACTCAACTGATTTGTATCATCCTGCCACTCATACGTTCCACATTTATAATATTTATTCCCTAGTGTCTCCCTGACTAAAATCTAAGCTACATGAGAATTCTGTTCTATTACGCCTTATATCTCTGTCAATTTATTAAAATATCTTCAGTGTTTACTTAGTTTCTAGAATATAATCAGAGCTCAACAAATATTTTTGAAATGAATGAATAACTATCCGATATTTACATGTAAAATAACCAAAAGGACTTGATTAAATGTTCCTCTTGTATTTGGAGGTCACAACAGGAGGGAATTATCAATGTTTGAGGCTGCCTCCTTCTCTTTTCCCAAGAATTACTCATAAATATGTCAGGAGATGGGCTTCCCAGGTGGTGCAAGTGGTAAAGAATCTGCCCGCCAATGCGAGAGAGGTAAGAGATGTGAATTGGATCCCCAGGTTGGGAAGATCCCCTGGAGAAAGAAATGGCAACCCACTCCAGTATTCTTGACTGGGAAACTCCATGTAGAGGGAAGCCTGGGGCTATAATCCATGGGGTCACAAAGTGTCAGACATGGCAGAAGTGACTTAGCACACACATGCCAAGAGATAAATATATAAATCTAAACAGATCTAAAAATTATTGTTTGTCACATAATTCCCAACTAGCAATGCTCATATGATACCTGAGGTAAAATACGGACATTCTGACCACTGAGATATG
Source organism: Ovis canadensis (assembly GCF_042477335.2). NCBI lineage: Eukaryota > Metazoa > Chordata > Mammalia > Artiodactyla > Bovidae > Ovis > Ovis canadensis. Next base: position 52,667,420 of record NC_091259.1, read on the forward strand.
GGTACAAAATGTCCAGAGGGAAGCTAGTCTTGTATGCAGGGCTTCAAAGTTCACATAATTAAAGCTGTGGTCATACTAGTCAGTATGTACTGGGGATTTTTACATGACAATTACAACTGCAATTTATTAAAAATCCAGTATTCTACTAATAGAAGAGATTCAAAAGAGACTCAAAGCAAGTGATAATTCTGACTCCTAGCTCAATTAAACCTGATGCCTGGAAGAGTGAAGCCATATGTTGCTGAGACCACTCCTGTGATTAGAACCTGACAAGATTAAATGGAAACCTGTAAACCTGAATAGCCTCACCCTGGGGGATCTTTTCATATGTTGTGATAATGAGCTGAGTAATTATTAATGACCAAATGGAATTCTAACCATGTGCCAATATCTTCATTCTTTATGGTCATTTGCTATGAGTGGTCCATAGCCACATACCAGGTTGTTGACTGTGACATAATAGAAATAAATCTTTGGTCTCTACCCACAGTTCCTAACATAGGGCTCTAAAACTTGCAGTTCCTTGAATGACAAGGGTGCTAGAAGCATCTTTTGTTCAAATATTTGTTCTTTAAACCTGATTCCTGACACAGGGCTCCTGAATCCCTTGGAAACTCCTAGATGATAGGAGTGTTTTTGTTGGAATGAGAAGATTCTCAGTGGGATTTTGTATAGCTTCTGGATGAGGGGGTTCAGGATGGGGAACATATGTACACCCATGGCTGATTCATGTCAAAGTATGGCAAAAACCACTTCAATATTATAAAGCAATTAGCCTCTAATTTAAAGAAATTAAAAAAAAAGGACTGGTCACCAAAAAGATCAAACCATGATTACAAACTTGGAACTTTACATTCACACGTGTTTCTGCAGTGAGGTTGGAGAGGCTGGAGACTTTTTACATAGCCTCCATAAAACTCCTAAACTATGGGGTGGAAAGCTTCCAAACTGACCAACAGATTCATGTGCTAAAAGGGTTATACACTCCAGATTATACACTTCAGCTTCCTGGTGATAGAAACTCCTGCCCTGGAGACCCTTCCAGACCTGGTGCAGTGTGTCTCTCCATCTGGCTGTTAATTTGTCCTTTATAATATCTTTTATGTTAAACTGGTAAATGTAAGCAGATACTTCAGAGAATTTTGTTGAGTCATTCTAGCAAACTCTCAAACCTGGAAGAGGCCTGTGGGAATCCGTGACTTGTAGCCAAGTTGGACAGAAATGTGGATACCCTGGGGCCCCATTACTTGCAACTGGTGTCAGAAGGGAGGGCAGAGTTGTGGAACTGAGTCTTAAACCTGTGAAATCTGACTGTACCTCCAGGGAGTTAGTGTCAGAATTGAATGAAAGAATAGAATATCAATTTGATGTCTGGATATTTAGAACATACCAGTATTCCAGTTGGTTGATATGGGGAAAAAATACCACAAATTTGGTGTCAAGAGTGTTGTGGTTAGAGAATGTTTTTCTTTATCTATTATTTGATCATTTCACATGTTTTAATTTATCCTTGTTTCATTTAATCATTGTGTTTCCACCTAAAATTTGCCAGAATATGACAGATAATCTACATTTTAACTTAGCAATGTATTATAAATAACATCCCATTTTTCTTCTCACTATGTCTCCCAATCCTCACTTGTTTCACCCCATTACACTGAGTCAAGGACTTTTATAATCTAAGTCTTGCTTTCAGATGCTCTAATTGAGTTGGGAGTTCCTGAATTCCAGAAAAAAATGAGGGTAGATTATTATGTAAGAAATACACTTACTACAATCTTTGGCAGCACTTCTTAATTAAGTTTTTTATAAATCTAGATTATGGAACTCTGAATGTTATCACATTAGTTGGAATGTTAATTCAAAGATACACTTTTTAGTTTCTACAGGTAAGGAAAACTACATTATGCCAAGTGGGAATATTTGTTTGTAGTATGTGCTTAAATATAGTTAGACTTCCAGTCAAATCATGTAATTGTCATGTCTAGACCTCATTTTTTATAGATGTAAACCAATCCTGTTTTCCCATTCTCATACTTGTTTTTGGAGTCCTTACAACCTATACTTACTGAGAGTAGAGTTTTTTCAGAAGGCAGATGAAAAGAAACAGCTTAGGATTTCTTATCTTGCTCAAATCCTCTAGATCAGTAACAGTGCTCAAGTCCTTGAACTGATAATGTTTTATTGAGTAAATCAAGTGCATGGAATGAGAGGACTTGATTCCAAGTGAATCAGAGACTCGAGTCCATATCTCTCAAACAAACTATTGAACCCCTCTGAGACATGGTAGTCTCATCTGTAAATTGAGGTAATTTTTAAATAAGCGACATCATAATATTGCTGTGAAAATTAAATGAAGAAGCATGGTGGTTTGAACTCAGACTTTCTAGATTCAAAGACTGAAAAACTTCCTAGCTGTATCATTCTGGGCAATCTACTTAATGTCTCTGTATCAGATAATTTATTTATAAAATAGAAATAAGAACTACTAATGTAGAATTTTTATAAGAAATAAGCCAGCTAATATATCATGTACTTAGAATAGGGCTGGGCATATTATAAGTAGAAATTATTAAAGAAAAAGTTCTAGGCATCTGCAAGTGTTAACATGTAATAGTGAAAGTAATTACTGTCATTATTACTGATTTCAAGATGTCTCCCAACTGGTATATAAGTGTATATAAGTGAGAATTAAAAGTATTATGATTTAAATTTAATCAATCAGTTAAGCAGTATTTGGTGGGTGGGCTTCTCTGGTGTCTCAAATGGTAAAGAAACTGCCTGCAATGCAAGAGACTCTGATTCAGTCCCTGAGTCGGCGAGATCCCCTGGAGGATGAAATGGCTACCCACTCCGGCATTCTTGCCTGGAGAATTCCATGAACAGAGGATCCTGGCAGGCTATAGTTGATGGGGTTACACAGAGTTGAATGCAGCTGAGCGAATAACACACAGACACACACAAATGTAATGCTGATGAACGAGCATCTGAAATGTTGGGAATGGATCCTAAGAAGATATTCTTAGAATTGCCTTTCTCAGTGCCTCCTTTACGTCTCTGTTCCTCAGACTGTAGATAAGGGGGTTCAACATGGGGATTAACACTGTATAGAACACAGACAACACTTTGTTCTGGTCAACTGAGTAGCTGGATTTGGGCATCACATAAATGAAGGTAATCGTTCCATAGTAGAGAGTGACTGCAGTGAGGTGAGAGGTGCAGGTGGAGAAGGCCTTGTGTCTCCCTTGAGTGGAGCGCATCTTCAGGATGGTGCTGAGGATGCAGATGTAAGAGAGAGCGATGACAGACACTGTGACCACAATGATGGAGCCAGAAGAGATGGAAGGGATAATTTCAACAGTGGAGACATCTGAGCAGGAAAGTTTCAACAGAGGGGAGAAGTCACAGAAAAAGTCATTTATGTGATTTGGTCGACAGAAAGGCAGAGTCAATAAACAACTAGTAAATGTCCAAGCATTCACACACCCACCCACATAGGAAGCCCCTAGCAAGAGGACACAGACTCTGGGGGACATACGGGTGGAATAGAGCAGGGGCAAGCAGATGGCCACATAGCGGTCATAGGCCATGGCAGCCAGCAGGAAGCACTCAGCTGTCCCAAACGTGATCACAGAACAAAGCTGGGCTTCACAGCCAGCAACTGGGAGGGCCAGTCTACGTTTCAGGAACCCTATAATCATCATAGGTGTGATGGATGTGGAAAATAGGCTATCTACAAAAGCCAAGTGGCTGAGGAAGAGGTACATGGGAGTCTGAAGCTGGGAACAGCTTCTTATCAGAATAATTATGCTGATATTGCCTACTAAGGTGACAACATAGATTCCTAGAACTATTAGAAAGAAGATGACACAAAGTGTAGGATCTTCTGTTAACCCCAAAAGGATGAACTCTGTCACACTGGTGTGGTTTCCAACATCCATCTTCTCTGGGAATTGTTCCTGTTGAGGGAAATTTGAAAAATCATTAAAAAATGTTTTTGTTCTATACATTCTTATTTTTTTCTTGATTATTCATACACTTATTCACAATAATTTCTCCCTCTGCCTAGCTGTAAATATGGGGCTGAACAGGATTTTTTTTTTGTTGGGGGGGGGGTCTTTTTTTTTTTTTTTTCCACAAAAGAAGAATGATTCAATCTCTCTCTGGGACCTCAATTATATTCTTTCTTTGTCTGATGTTTATTCTATAGTATCTTTCCAACCTTATTTCTAGAAATATCTGTCTCCCAAGATCCAGTTCTATAAGTTCAGTTATCTTGGAAGTCTTCAGCTAGAAATCCCACAAATATCTTAAACTCAGCCTTCTCCAGACCAAACTCACCCTTTCATTAGACCACTCCTATGTCCTGCATTTATGGAATGATACCACAATCCACCCAATCTCTCATATCTGAAACATGGAAGTGATCCTAGCCTTCTTCTTCTCATTGTACCACATCTAATAAAATCCTATGGATGCTATCTACAATTTAGCTCTCCATTTTATTTATCCATTCCCATATTTACACTGCTAGTATCCCTAATCATTTTAGGCCCTGTTCATTTTTCTCCTTTATTGTATTTATCTGTTTGCCTCCCTGTCTTCATTCTTGTGCCTTTATAATTCACAGTACATTTGCCAGTGTGATCTCTTATTGAAGTAAAAGGTAATGCGAAAGTGATTCTTTCAAGTCTTTCATACTTTCTTTAGCCTCCAAGATGAAACCTACCCTCCTTAGCACAGCACAGTGTATGCTTTCTGATGTATCCCCTGCATATGACTCTTTGCTTGTCTCTCAGGATGTTTCCATCCAACACTTGCACTGATTCAACCTTCCTGAACACTTTAGAGTCCCCTGAGTGCATTCTACCCTCTCTGACCTTGAATCTCTGTACTCTCACTTGGATGGCCCCCAACTTCCCACCGTCATTATCCTGGGTGACTTCTACTCATCCTGCAAGTTCATTTCTCCTCAAAATCTGCTCTGACATCTAAGGTGTAATCAGAAAAATTTCCTTTGTGTGGACATCATGCTTTGAAGATGTCTAGATTGCCATCCTTTGTACTGGGTTATGGGATTTGGTTTGTTTTTTGCTTGTTTATGTTTTATTCTTCTCAATAGATAGTCTTCTCAAAATGGTGTGTATCCCTGCATCACAAATAACTAGTGTGTGGGAGTAAAATGTGCTGAAGAGAACATGTTAAACGAATTTAGGCATGATTTGTATAATGAATATGCCACATGGAATATATGGCCCAACTCCTTGGTACAATAGTCATGGAACTTCATATTCTATCCCTAATTACTTCTTTAAGCACATATCCCTATACACTTCTTTACCACTTTTGTACTTTTAAGAGTCACATTAACCCAACCATGAAAGTTTCTATTTAGTGTCATTGTTTCTTATTTTCATAGAAAGATGATTTTCTGCTGACATTATTGCACTTCTTAAGATCTGAAACATTTACCATAAAGGTAAATATAAGTATAAAATATATTCACCATTCTTAATTTCTTACTTTAGAATACGAAAGCCTTTATTGTTTCCAGTGGTGGGATTTTGACAGAATGAATTGTGAGCTATTATGAACCAACAGCTGAGAGTCTTCAGTTCATTAAACAATGTGTTCTTTTTGACTCATCTTCTATAAGTGCACTTAAATTACTCTAGTGAGAGGCAAGCTTACCGCCAGGGATGTTGGCTCTATCATGAAAAATCTGTTTTTAGTTTTTCGCTTGATTCTGTATGTGGTTGGCACAAATCATCATCTTTCAATATCAAAACATTGATACTTGAATATGGGCTTCCCTGGTAGCTCAGTTGGTAAAGAATCCACCTGCAGTGTAGGAGACCCTAGATCGATTCCCGGAGAAGAGAGGCTACCCACTCCAGTATTCTTGGACTTCCCTGGTGGCTCAGATGGTAAATAATCTGCCTGCAATGCAGGAGACCTGGATTCGATCCCTGGGTTGGGAAGATACCCAGGAGGCTGGCATGGCCACCCACTCCTGTATTCTCGCTTGGAGAATCCCCATGGACAGAAGAGCCTGGTGGACTACAGTCCATGCAGTTGCCAAGAGTCCAAGAGTCAGACACAACTGAGCAACTAAGCAGAGCATGCTTTAATTGCCTCCCCTTTTGAAAAATTAACATTCACAAATCCCTTTCTCATTCATCCCGTGGTATACTTTTCAGACGCCCCACTGTTCTGCTCTCAGCCTCTGAACATACTCTCATCTGAGGACTGAGCCAGGCACTGAGCGGCATGTATAATCTTTGCCTTCTGACTCAAGAAGAGTTAAGAGGGACCAATCCTGCATTCACTGTGCACACAGTGTGAGCTTCAGTCTGTGCTGACAGCGGTCATGGATATTGGAGACAGAAAACTCAGATACTCCCAGTGACCAGATATTTTAACTTGCACATGATACTTAAATCTCTGACTCCTTGTTGTTTCATTTTAAAATGGGAATAATTGTCCTTATAATGCAGCTTTGTTGTGAAATTAAAAGGAATGATATCTGCAAAGTACTCAAAGGTTTATGGTCATATATCAGAGCCAAGTATTTTTCATTAAGTGAAATGATGTGTTGGTAGGTTTTCAGTTAGTTGATTTTTGACGAGAAGTGTAATGATTCATAACTAATTCTTGCCCTTCCTGTCCTCTCTACTGGCTACTTAGGGTTCTTTCTAGAAACATCCTATTGATGCTTCTCCAGCTGGCCCAGGGGTTCTGAAGCTTAAATATCCCTTCCTTCAGTGCATTGGTCACTTTGACGATAGAGAGAAAGCGTTGCCCCCTATGCTCTGTGCCTCATCCAACCTGAATGTCAGTTGGTTTCTTCTTGATTTCATTATCATAGCTGAAGTGATAGAAGCTTAGCAGTGGCTCTGACTGCTGCAGACCATCCACACTTCTCTGGGGTCTCCTGGGCAGCTTGCTTTGGGTGTTCAGGATGACCATTCTGCAGTGCAAATTTTGCCGAGGCCAGAGTTTCAACAGGACTCAAGAGCTAAAGTTGTTGACAGAGTTCATTTATTTTTAATTTCTCATTGAATGAACTCAAGAGATTTTAAAATTAAAAAAATAAAATAAAATAAATAAATAAATAAAAATAAAAATAAAAATAAATAAATACCTTAAAAAAAAAAAAGACTAAATAGATCTTAAGGAGAAAAAATAAATAAATAAATAAAATCCATGACTATTGCACTCACCTTTCAGAGCCAGAATCGCTGATACTGATTCCAAAGAGAATGCAGTAAAGCAGATGTTTTCCACTACATTTACAAGTAGTTGCGCACTGAATACCTGACAGTGAAAACCACTGAATCCTCCCCCTCTATCAAGAACATAGTTACAGACATTCTGTGAGGATGAGGGTGGGTGTCTCTGTGTGTGTGCTGGGAGGAAAGTGAAGGGTGTAATAGAATGTGATGGATCCCCTTGGGCATTATTGCTTGCCCCCGTGAGATAAAGTTTCCTAGGTTTGTTCTCCAGAAGGGACTTGTGGTGCTATGTGTCTCATTAAGGTGGCATAAGTAGAAAGTCCAGTTCCTAACAAAAGGTATACTACTGAGGATCCTGATGGAAGCTTTATCCAGAAACTTGGAGAAAAAACTGTTGAAATAGAAGTTTGGTGGGAGATCAGTACAAGAGTCAGTGCCACCAGGGCTCTAATACATCTCTGTGGACAAAAGTTCCTTTAATTGAGGGCTTCAGGTAATGGGGAAAGTCATGGAGTAATAAGAGTAAGTACGCAGAAAAAAAGCACAGTCCAGTATTACTCAAAGTGTAGTGTCTGGACTGGCGCTGGCTGGCAAACTGTTTACTGTCAGTCCAGGACCAAATAATGGCAGGAGTTGTGGGGAATCAGTTACATCCTTCATAGCAATTTGAGAAAGTAATTTTGTGTGTTGACTCCAATAACCTGAAAAATGGGTTTATACATTTATATTTTGGTTTTTCTTACTAAATTTTTTGAATAGACCTCATTTTATTATCTTCATAGAAATATTCACCCATGGATGCTTGGGGAAAAGTGATCCTTCATTTAAATAATTTGAGAAATACTAGGTGTGGTTTTGTAGCCAAGAAACCTGCATTCAGTTTGAGGTATATAAATTCAATAAAATTGTTTAACTTCTTTGAGACTCAGTTTCATGATTAATGTGATTAATACCTTGTACTTTATAGGCTTGTGTGATTTAAAAGAGAAATAAACTGGAAAAGTTACTTGAGTTATCGGTGTGTCTCAAATATATGACAAATGGAACAAAGTTCCTGGATGTGTTGACTATGATGAGTCACACTCACTTGAGTTGGGAGGAGCATGTTACCTTTTGCAAATTATTGTGTTGGGCTTCCCTGGAGGCTCAGACAGTAAAGAATCCACCTGCAATGCAGGAGATCTAGGTTTGATCCTTGCATTGGGAAGATTCCCTGGAGGAGGGCATGGCAACCTACTCCGGTATTCTTGCCTGGGGAATTCCCACGGACAGAGAGCCTGGCGGGCTACAGTGCATGGGTTCTCAAAGAGCGGGCATGACCGAAGAACACAGCACACACACATCCTCAGTCCCCGATGCTTCCTCCTTTGAGATTCATGACTTTACAGCTATGGCACTTCCATGGTACTCCTCAACCCCTGGAGACTTTATCACCTGCATGACCATTTTCCTCTCCATCTCTGTCTTTGTCATGAGTGAAGGCAACTTTTAACCATTAGAATAGCTCAACTGACCACTTAACCTCAAATTTCCTTTACTTTTCTTGACTTCAATAACTTTTATTTATCCACACTTTACTTATAAAAACTTTAATCATATTCATACTTGAAATCTCATTAATTTTCAGCTCTATTCCATCACTAAAATAAAAATATGTACTACTATGTTGTCAAAGCTTAATCAGCCAAAGGCCACCAGAAATAACCTGTAGTCCAACAAAATCAAGTTTGTTGGGTCAGTGTAGTGAGGGAAGGCTCTTCAGAGAAGCATCACATCTCTCTCAACAACAGAGAGAACATCTTAATATTTGGTGCTATTATAATAATTTTAAATGATTCAATTATTTAATGATAGTTTAAAGATAATAATTTAAAATTGCATTTATTATTATTTGGCCTCTCCCTGTGGCTTGCAGGGATCTTAGTTCCCTGACCAGGAATTGAACCTGGGCCATGGCAGTGAAAGCACTGAGTCCTAACCACTGGACCATAAAGAAACTTCCTAAAACTTATTTTTAGTTTTCAGTTGCTTAGTGCCACTATACAGTCAATTTTTAAAAAAATATTGACCTTGTATAAAGTGAATTTGTTAAATATAATTATAGTCACTATTTAAAACCTAATTTTTTGAATTATCTACAATCATTTGCAAGTGAAAAAGACTTTTCTTTCCTTAAAAACTTAGGTCTTTGTTTTTTTCTTTTTTTTCCTGTTGTGTTAGTCACTGCCTATAACACAATGATAAAAAGGAGGGTGGGGGATTTACATGCACATCCTTATCTTTGGAGCACTTGTACTCCAAAGTGCTCCAAAGCACTTGTACTTGTACTTGTACTTGATAGTGAAAGACTGTATACTGGAAACTATCAAATGCATTAATAGAAATCAAAGCTCTCAGTAAGCGGCTGCTGCTGCTGCTAAGTCACTTCAGTCATGTCTGACTCTGTGAGACCCCACAGACGGCAGCCCACCAGGCTCAGAGGAATATAATCATAAGTTTGGTGACTCAACATAATAAAGGTATATCAGTTCTCCCCAAATTAATCTATAGGTTTGATGCAATTCCTATTAAAATACCAGCTTGAATCTTTATAGTTATAGATAATCTGATTCTATAAATTAAATGAAAAGCAAAGGAATAGTTCAATATAATTTTTAAAAAATAAAATGACATCCCTGGTTTTAATTCTCACTACATATCAATAGTAATCAAGATAATGTGTTTTTAGTGGGGAGGGAGATTAAAAACAAACATCAGTGTAAAGATGTGGTATATATATACAATAGAATATTACTCAACCATTAAAAAAATTAAGGCCATTTGCAGCATCATGGATGGACCTATACAGTGTCATACTGAGTGAAGTAAGTCAGACAGAGGAAAAATATCATATGATATCCCTTATATGTGGAATCTAAAAAGAAATGATACAAATGAGCTTACACAACAGAAAGAGATTCACAAACTGAGAAAACGAACTCCATGGTTGCCAAGGGGTGGGAGTTGGGTTTGGGGGGTGGGGAGGAATAGTTAAGGATTTTGAGAAGGTCATGTATACACTACTTTATTTAAAATGGACAACCAACAAAAACCTATTGTATAGTATATGCAACTCTGCTCAATGTTATGCGCCAGACTGGAAAGGAGAGGGATATGGGGGAGAATGAATACCTGTATATGTGTGATTGAGTCCCTTTACTGTTCACCTGAAACTATTGCAACATTGTGGTAATCAGCTATACCCCAATACAGAATGCTTTTGGCATTAAAAAAAAAAATAGCAATGAAATAGAACAGAAAAGTCAGGACCGGTTCACACAAGTATAGCCAACTAACTTTAAACAAAACTACAAAGACAATTCAATGGAGAAAAGATAGTTTTTTCAATAAACAGTATCTCAATAAATGGAATAATTAGAATTTTATAGGCAAAACCAAACAAACCTCAATGTAAATTTCACATCTTATACAAAAATACACTCAAGATGGATCACGGACCAAAATATGAAATGTAAGATTTTCAGAAGAAAAAATAGAGTTACTCATGACCAAGGTTATGCAAAAAGTTCTTGACTCCGAAAGTCCAATATATATATCAAAAAGTTGATAAATTGGAAATATCAAAATGCAAGTTAAAAGCATAAATAGATATCACCACACACCCATTAAATGGTTAAATTTAGAGAAAACTAATAATACCAAATGTTGGCAAGATTTTGAACCAATTGGACTCTCAACATTGCAAATGGGAATATAAAACAGTACAATCACTTTGAAAATAGTTTGAAAATTCTAAAAACAAAAACATGTCTCCTAGAAATCTCACTCTTAAGTGTTTACCTAAAACAAATGGAGAAAAATATATCTACACGGAAATGATTCAAATGTTCATATCAACATCATTCACAATAGTTCCAAATGGAAACAATTCCCACTAACTGGAGAGTAGATTTAGAAAAGCAGTGTATCTATACAATGAAATACTACTTTATAATATAAAGCAAAACTGTGGATATATACATTATTAATGTATTTGTATCGAAATAATTATGATTAGAGAAAGAAATTATGTGCCATAGTGTATATACTGTATACGCCTCATCTTACGAATTTACAGAAGAAACAAACTGATTTATATTGTCAGGAAACAAATCACTAGTTATCTCTAGTCGGGAGTACAGAGATAAATGCATTGCCATGGGGCAGAAGGACATTGAGAGAGAACTTAAATGCTTTTTTGCTTGACTGTGGTTTTGGTTTAATGGTTAAATGGGTAACTATTATTAAATCATCCATTTAAAACAGATTCACTTATTTTACTGCAGGTTATTATACTTTAGAAAAGGTTTTTTTTTTAAAAAAAAAAACAAAAACCCAAGCCTACAGTTTGGATATATAGAATCTTTATTGTGTGATGACATTGTTCTTCATATTGATTAGTGTGTTGGTTACTTGGGTGTACGCATTGTCAGAATTCCCCAAACTGTATACCTAGGTTTATGCATTTTACTATAAGTAGGTATCCTTCAGTGAATAAAGTAACAAAAAATTAAAAATTCCCCTTTTGTCATTTTAATGGGGTTTAGGAGGATTATAAAATTGGATGCTTGTATTTATTTCATCTTTACCCAGGAGTCCCTAATCCCATATGAGTTTTAGAACTAATTTTTGTGTTCTCAAAAAAAAATAAAAAATAAATCCACTTGGAATTTTATTTAGGATTGCATAAGTGTTAGAGATTAATATAAGTAGAATTGACATCTTTGTTAAGTTTCTTAACCCAGATCATAATATGTCTTATTTTTCTGTGCTGTCTTTTTGATTCTTGCATTGTGCTTCTGTTGATGCATAGAAAATGATTAATTAGCAGCTTAAACCACACATACATACTATACACACATATCTTTCATTTTTTAATGTACTTTACTACTTCATATACATCAAAACTACAGCTTAGAATTTTTTTCCTGCAGCTTAGAATTTTTCCTTTAGGTTTTTATTGAAGCTTAGGTCTGTAAACAACAAATCTTTCCAGGGTGGTTTGTCTGAAGATACCTTAATTGTTTCTTTATTTTTAAAAGGTAGTTTTATAATTATAAAATTTTTTTATTGAAAGTTTCTTTTCCCTTGTACAGCTTTGAATATTTCTTTCCAGTGGCTTCTGACCTCCATGGCTTTTTTTTTTCTTCTGATTAGAAATCAGGCATTAATTACATCAGAAAGAAAGAAAGTGAAAATGTTAGTTGCTCAGTCAGGTCTGATTTTTTTGCAACCCCATGGCCTCCAGCACTCTTGCCTGGAAAATCCCATGGGCAGAGGAGCCTGGTAGGCTGCAGTCCATGGGGTCGCTAGGAGTCAGACACGACTGAGCAACTTCACTTTCACTTTTCACTTTTATGCCCTGGAGAAGGAAATGGCAACCCACTCCAGTGTTCTTGCCTGGAGAATCCCAGGGACGGGGGAGCCTGGTGGGCTGCCATCTACGGGGTTGCACAGAGTCGGACACGACTGAAGCGACTTAGCAGCAGCAGCGGCAGCATGGGCTATAGCCGGCCAGGTTTCTAAGTCCATGGAATTCTCCAGGCAAGAATACTGGAGTGGGTTGCCATTCCCTTTTCCAGGGGATCTTCCTGACCCAGGGATCCAGCCCAAGTCTTCTGCATTGCAGGCAGATTCTTTACCATCTGAGCCACCAGGGAAGCCCAATTATATCAGAGTTCCCTACATATAATGTGATGTTTTCCTCTTGCTGCTTCCAGGATTCACTTTGGTTTTCAGTACTTTGCTATTATGTTTACAACTATGAGACTAAGTGTGTGCTTGGGTATGTATATGTATGTATCTTATTTGGGATTCACTATGTTTTGGGATTTTTAGGTTAGTTTTTTTTTTTTTTAAACCAGATTTGGGACATTTCAACCCTTATTCTATGGCCTTTTTTCCTTTCCTCTTCTCTTAAACTTTTTTCTCCTTAGATACTTGATTATTTTATGTTACTGTAAATTTTTAAAATTTTTCATTTCTAATTGCTTGTTACTGGTATTTAGAGAAATAATTGATTTTGTCTTCATCTTGCTGCTGCTGCTAAGTTGCTTCAGTCGTGTCTGACTCTGTGCGACCCCATGGACAGCAGCCCACCAGGCTCCTTGGTTCACAGGATTCTCCAGGCAAGAATACTGGAGTGGGTTGCCATTTCCTTCTCCAACTCCATCTTGCTAAAGATCTCTAATCCTGGTAATCTATCTGCACTTTCTTATTTTCCACATGAGCAATTGTCTTATATTATACTTTATTTCTTTATTTTCAATCATTATTCCTTTCATTTCTTTTTCTTGCCATAGTACACCAGGAAGAATAGAAATGCTGATAATAGGAATCTTCTTCATGTCCCCAGACACAGTGGAAAAGCATTAGAAGTTTCCAACATAAAGTCGGTTTCCTCTAGATCAAGTCGTTTTTTATTCTATTCCACTTTTGCCAGAATTTTAAAATCATAACTGGATGTTAAAAATTACCAGTCTTTTTTGAATCTTTTTGCTATTTTGTTTTCCTCTTTTAGCCTACTAGTGTTTAGAATTTAACTTATTGATTTAAAAAATATTAAAAAAAATCTTTTATTGGAGTTCAGTTGCTTCACAGTGTTGTATTAGTTTCCGTTGTACAGCAAAGTGAATCAGCTTCATGTATACATATATTCCCTCTTTGTCACCACAGAGCATTGAGTAGAGTTCCTTGTGCTGTATCAGTTCAGTTCAGTCACTCAGTCGTGTCTGACTCTTTGCGACCCCATGAATCGCATCACCCCAGGCCTCCCTGTCCATCACCAACTCTCGGAGTTCACTTAGACTGGCGTTTATCGAGTCAGTGATGCCATCCAGCCATCTCATCCTCTGCCGTCCCCTTCTCTTCCTGCCCCCAATCCCTCCCAGCATCAGAGTCTTTTTCAATGAGTCAGCTCTTCTCATGAGGTGGCCAAAGTACTGGAGTTTCAGCCTTAGCATCATTCCTTCCAAAGAAATCCCAGGGCTAATCTCCTTCAGAATGGACTGGTTGGATCTCCTTGCAGTCCAAGGGACTCTCAAGAGTCTTCTCCAACACCACAGTTCAAAAGCATCAATTCTTCAGCCCTCAGCCTTCTTCACAGTCCAACTCTCACATCCATACATGACCACTGGAAAAACCTTAGCCTTGACTAGACAGACCTTAGTCGGCAAAGTAATGTCTCTGCTTTTGAATATGCTATCTAGGTTGGTCATAACTTTTCTTCCAAGGAGTAAGCGTCTTTTAATTTCATGGCTGCAATCACCATCTGCAGTGATTTTGGAGCCCAAAAATATAAAGTCTGCCACTGTTTCCACTGTTTCCCCATCTACTTCCCATGAAGTGGTGGGACAGGATGCCATGATCTTCGTTTTCTGAATGTTGAGCTTTAAGCCAACTTTTTCACTCTCCTCTTTCACTTTCATCAAGAGGCTTTTGAGTTCCTCTTCACTTTCTGCCATATGGGTGGTGTCATCTGCATATCTGAGGTGATTGATATTTCTCCCGGCAATCTTGATTCCAGCTTGTGTTTCTTCCAGTCCAGCGTTTCTCATGATGTACTCTGCATAGAAGTTAAATAAGCAGGGTGACAATATACAGCCTTGACATACTCCTTTTCCTATTTGGAACCAGTCTGTTGTTCCATGTCCAGTTCTAACTGTTGCTTCCTGACCTCCATACAAATTTCTCAAGAGGCAGGTCAGGTGCTCTGGTATTCCCATCTCTCTCAGAATTTTCGACAGTTTATTGTGATCCACACAGTCAAAGGCTTTGGCATAGTCAATAAAGCAGAAATAGATGTTTTTCTGGAACTCTCTTGCTTTTGAATTCCTTTAAAATACATAAAACTTACCAAAACAAAAAAAAAGTAATATTGTCAAGTGGGGTCTTTATGAATAGAGACATAAGACATATGTCTGACAAGTATAGCATAAAGGTGGAAGGAGGAAAATCAACATATAGGATTGCAGGATCTCCATATTTTGTGTGAATTACTACATTATTGGGGCATCCCTGGTGGCTCAGAAGGTAAAGAATCTGCCTGCAATGCAAGAGACTCAGCTCCTAAGTAAACTGAATTTGGTTTACATATATTTGACAACTGAATTCGGCAACATATATTCTTATCCTGAGAATAACTCCTAAGCAGCATAATGCAAGAAGTATGCCAAAATGCCAATGGAAAGATTTAAGTGAAATTTTTATAATTCAAACAACCCAAAAGAAAGCAGGAAAGGAGAAGAGAGGAATATCAGCACCAACAATAATACTGATAATGAGCATCTGTGAAAATCTTTCAGCTAACGTTATTCTTAATGGTAAAAGATTAAATGACTTTCACCTACACTTGGGAAAAAAATAAGGAGGTTCACCATCACTACTTTTATTCAACATTATACTGGTGGTCCCAGCTATTTATAAAAGACAACAAAAAATTTAAAAAGTATACAGTTGAAACAGGAATAAGTGAAACTGCCTCCATTTGTAGATGTGTTCATGCAGAACATTCTAAGAAATCTATAAAACATGTACTATAACTCATTTAGTAAGATCAGAGGATAGCATTCTTAATATATAAAATGCATTTTATTTTTGTCTATTCCAACAAACAATGGAAAGATTAAAATAAAAATGTATTTCATAAAACATGTTAAAAACCATAGTATTTAGGAATAAATTTATGGTAAGCTACACAACATGTCTTCACTAAAAGTTATAGAACAGCTGAGAGAAAGAAGATATAAATAATGGAGTGAGATATACCATGTTCATGATTGGAAGACACAATAAAATAAGTAAATAATAAAGTAAGTAAAAAAAATCAGGTGATAGTTTTCCAAAACTTGATGCATGCATTCAATGAATATGGGTCAAAATTCTAGAAGGACTGTTTGTATAAATAGACAAGCTGATTCTATGTGTGCGAACTAAACAGATTAGTGAAAGTATTTTTTTTTCAAATGAAGACAGTGTCTCTAAAACAGGACCTTAAACCATAATTCATATGAGAGTGATTTCCTGAGGAATGAGCTTGGAGGAAAACTGTAAGGAGAGGGAGAGGCAGGACAGGCATGGGGAGAAGCTGGATAAAGATGCGGGTTCTACTGAAGTGCAGCTTCAGTTTGAAACCATAGAAGCACTGAACCATGAATGATACAACAGAGTTGTCCTACCATGTGACAACAGGGTGTTTTTGTCATTGTTGCTTTTAAATACTATATCATTAAGTTGTTGGCCATGGAGCACCATGGGAATGAGGACATGCTCTTTCAGATATTTCGAATCAATTATATTCTTTTCAGCCACCAGTAAATCTCAAAAGAATATATTAGCAGCTGAGTCTCAAAGAAGTTGAAATGTTCACTGGCCTGGTAAGGGAGATTGGGGAAAGGCAAAAAACTCTCTGCCTAGCTTCAGAAAATCCCAGTTTATTGCAGTGTAGAGCTATCTGGATTGCAATACTACATCTGCTAGCACTGAGGTTCTGTGTCCAGTGGAGGTCATCCAAAGTGTCTCTCCTCATAGAACTCATACTTAATAACTGCAATTTCTCTCTTTGTTTTTATGCATCATTAAAGCAAGGGGCTTCTTAAAAATGAGATAGAATTTATGCTGAACCTTAAAAAGAGTGGGAAAGAGTTTGGATGAGTCAAATCAGAAGAAGCTTTTTTTTTTTTTTTTGACAGAACAGAGTACAAAATGAGGAAAGAGCAAATATTAAGCAGAAGATAACATGTTCACTGGTTTGTATCAAGTGTTGGATTGTTATTGGAGATAAGACTTAGTAGCACATTAGGTAGATGGTAGTACAGATGATGAAGACCTTAAAGGCCAAGCTGATGGGAGAGGCAATTAGGAGCCATTTGTAGATTTTATAAATGCCAGTACAGTAACTAGGAGAAGGCAATGGCAACCTACTCCAGCACTCTTGCCTGGAAGATCCATGGACGGAGGAGCCTGGTAGGCTGTAGCCCCTAGGGTTGCGAAGAGTCGGACACGACTGAGTGACTTCACTTTCACTTTTCACTTTCGTGCATTGGAGAAGGAAATGGCAACCCACTCCAGTGTTCTTGCCTGGAGAACCCCAGGTACAGGGCAGCCTGGTGGGCTTCCATCTATGGGGTCGCACGGAGTCGGACATGACTGAAGCAACTTAGCAGCAGCAGCAGCAGCAGCAGCAGTACAGTAACTGGGGATTTATATGAAATGGAATTTTCCTTCCCAGCCAGGTCTTCTATAGAATAGTAGCCTCTAAGGGAGAAATCATAGTGTTTTTGCTGTGTGTTAATCTTATATTTTGTTGTTGTTCAGTCTCTAAATCATGTCTGACTCTTTGTGACCTTATGGACTATAGCACACCAGGCTTCCCTGTTCCTCACTATCTCTCAGAGTTTGCTCAAACTCATATCCATTGAGTCGGTGATGCCATCCAACCATCTCATCCTCTGTTGCCCCCTTCTCTTCCTGCCCTCAATATTTCTCAGCATCAGGGTCTTTTTCAACATCTGTTCTTCACATCAGGTGGCCAAAGTATTGGAGCTTCAGCTTCAGCATCAGTCCTGCTAATGAATATTCAGGGTTGATTTCCTTTAGGATTGATTGGTTTGATCTCCTTGCTGTCCAGGGGACTCTCTAGAGTCTTCTCCAGCACAATTCAAAAGCTTCACTTCTTCGGCACTCAGTCTTCTGTATGGTCCAACTCTCATCGTACATGACAACTGTAAAAAGTTTTGACTATACAGACATTTGTCAGCAAAGTGATGTCTCTGCTTTTTAATACACTGTCTAGGTTTGTCACAGCTTTTATTCCAAGGAGCAAGCGTCTTAATTTCATGGCTGCAATCACCATCTGCAGTGGTTTTGGAGCCCAAGAAAATAGCCTGTCACTGTTTCCGTTTTTTTCCTCATCTATTTGCCATGAAGTGATGGAACGAGATGCCATGACCTTTGTTTTTTGAATGTTGAGTTTCAAATCAGCTTTTTTCTCTCCTCTTTCACTTTAATCAAGAGGCTCTTTAGTTCTTCATTTTCTGCCTTGAGGGTGGTATCATCTGCATAGCTGAGGTTATTGATATTTTTCCAGCAATCTTGATTCCAGCTTGTGCTTCATCCAGCCTGGCATTTCACTCGATGTACTCTGCATATAAGTTAAATTAGCAGGGTGACAGTTACAGACTTTACATACTCCTTTCCCAATTTTGAATGAGTATGTTTTCCCAGGTCCGGTTCTAACTATTGCTTCTTGACCTGCATACAAGTTTCTCAGGAGGTAGGTAAGGTGGTTTGGTGTTCCCGTCTCTTTAAGCATTTTCTACAGTTTAATATGATCCTGATAAAAATCTTCTTTTTACTAATCATCTTTGGAATGATTCTTCAGGTAATAACTTCTCATGGCATGCCATTTCAGTTGACCTGTGTATAGGGTAGTGGAGTTTTTAGGGATTTGGCAAATTTTCACAATTAGAAATGGTATTGTGCAGTAAGTAAAATATGCCTGAGGGGATCATCTAAATCCCTAGGTTTATTTTTAGCAACTTGTTTCCATCACTTTGTTCTTCAGAATTGTAAGTATAAACATCATTACACTTGTGTAGAACAGGATTTTAAAACACTTTTGGAGGCCATCACATTGGGGTCACAGAGCACAAGACTCCTGGTATCTAAAACAGTAGTCTAAGATAACGGTCTCCTGTGGCCAGAGGACTCTCATTAAAATCTTTATGGTACTGAGCTCCATCCTTAAGGAATGGAGAAGATACTACCTTTTGTGTTAAGGAGACTAATTTCAGAGGGACTCATCACAGGCATTCAAAAGGAAAAATTGCTTTTAAAATTATCCCTGAAATATGAAATATTTGAAATCACAGAAAGTATTGCAGAAAGCCACATCTGAGATATGAGACTGTAAGTTCTTCCTCTAGCTTACTACTTCACGAACTTAAGCGACTAGAAGGTGTTTTTCCTTCTGCAGAGCATGGACATTATAGGATTTTTTTCTCTTTACAGTGATTATTCTGTATCTTCTAATAATCAAGTACCAGTAGATACTAATAGCCTGTTGAAAAATATTAAAATATGGGTATAGACAATCTAGGAAGTAAGAATGTTGAAAGTTCCCTATGCCTGGAGGGTTGGAACCCAGGAAACAGTACTGGGGAAGCTTTGAAGAACTTCATAGTTTTGAATAGGATGCTGAATTCAAAGCAAAATCCAGATTAATAAAGAGAGAAGTGCTTGGGAAAAACAAACAGAAGGGATGAAAACATGTTACAGATTTTCTTCTCTCCAGTTTCTGCCAGGGCAATTGGGAAAAATGAACATAGTATCATACTGACATAATCTTCTATCATTACTGTACTAGAATTGTATGGGAAAAAGCCAAGAATTTGAAAAGAATCATACAAGTCAAAAGTTCTCAACAATAACTAGTGAGAAAGACTACACAGAGGACATGTACCCTCATATGCCAGAGATTTCTCTTTTGGAGAGCCCTGCTAAGAACTTGTGGTAGATGTGGGTAGAGATGTACGATTTTGACAAAGCTGCCCTGGAGAGTTCAATATGCCCCTTGGTAGATGGCCACTGTTGTAGTTCAAGTGTGATTTGATTCTACAGCAATTGGGGTAGTACCTGACATGAGAAAATGCTAATCTCATTCTCTTAGACTCTAAGCAACCACTCTTGGCATTTTCAGAAGTTTGTTGGTTTTTTTCACCATCTTTATTTCAATTAAGAGAGCGTGTAGAAAACTTCTATACATGCATTCACATTGCTAGGTGACAAGATTCTTAAAACTTTTCTGGGAGCAGCCAATAACTTTAGTATGTGTGTACACAAAATACATTTTATTTATACATTTAAAATGGATTATAGAGGAATTGGTAAATGAGCAATATGAAAATAATGAATGGCTTTGCGGAGAGGACAAAATTTCAATTTTTCCAATAGTCACTGAAATTACTCAAAAACCTACATTCACTAAATTTTAAACTGGTCTCTGCCTGTCTTAGTGTAGGAGGAAGGAGGAAATTAAAGAAAACAAAATTTCATCTTAATAAAATGACATGTGAATCTAGTAGAAATGACTAACACAGCCAGGAGTTTTAGGTAGGCTTTCTGTGGGAAAGTGCCATTGGAACTGTATTTTTAAGAGTGTTAGCCCTCTACAGGCAGGAAAGTTCAGGAAGGATATTGCAGCTTAGAGAAAATAATGTGTGAAAATCAGACGCCTTGAAGGACATGTGATATTTGGGAAACGGGAATGTTCCCCATCTAGGGCAACAGGAGATGTGTCTGCCATGCTAGGGCACTTGCAATGAGGGGAGGACTTATAATCAAGCAGCCATGTAAATGGGCCTCCAGATAGTCACTGCCTTGCTGTGTAAATGTTATAAATGTACACTTACCAGCTGTATTGCCTTTGGCAAACTAACTCTCTAAGCTATCCTTTCTTCACCAGAAATACGGTCATATTAATAGCATTTATCTCTTAGGATAGCAAAGAGGATGTATGAGATAGCATCACCAACTCAATGGACAGAAATTTAAAGAAACTCTGGGAGATAGTGGAGGCCAGAGGAGCCTGGTTTGCCACAGTCCATTGGGTCGCAAAGAGGCAGACATGACTTAGCAATTGAACAACAGCAATAACTGAAGTATGCAATGAAGTTTAGAAGTTATTAGAATTATCTTGTTTGTAAGAAAAGGATATATGAAACATGTTGAAAATGAGGAGATGTATAGCATAATCACATATTTGATAGAGAAAATGTGGTAGGTGCTGAATGATAGAGCTAGAAAATGGAAAAAGTAGAGACTGGCAAAAAAAAAAAAAAAAGAAATACATGAGTGATGGAATAGAAAGAAGACATTTTTTAGTTAGGATCCTGGAATCTAGAAAATGTGGATAAAAAGAGAAGGTGAGGAATCAAATAATTCAAGTTAGGGCCTGAAAACTTAGTAAAAGTCTAATAGAAGTAAAATAGGGAAGGGGAAACTGAGGCAGAGGGAACACCATGTGCAAAGGTGCAGCAGCAATATGGATCATGATGTGTTTGGGAAATAGAGGGCACCATGGTCTGGTTTGAGTGTAGGGTAGGCAGATGGATGTGGCGGAAACTGGGCCAGGAGCAGTGCCTAGGGATCCATTTGTGATGAGCATCAAATAGCATGTTGGGGTACTTCGATTTCCTTCTATAAGGGACTTCCCTGGTGGCTCAGATGGTAAAGTGTCTGTCTACAATGCGGGAGACCTGGATTCAATCCCTGGGTTGGGAAGATCCCCTGGAGAAGGAAATGGCAATCCACTCCAGCACTATTGCCTGGAAAATCCCATGGACAGAGGAGCCTGGAAGGCTACAGTCCATGGGGTCGCAAAGAGTCAGACTAAGTGACTTCACTTCACTATAAGGAATATGCATCTATTCACTGCTTTTGACACTATTAGTGATATATTCATAGCAACCCACTCCAGTACTCTTGCCTGGAGAATCCCAAGGATGGTGGAGCCTAGGCTGCTGTCTATGGGGTCACACAGAGTCAGACACGACTGAAGCAACTTAGCAGCAGCAGCAGTGATATATTCTGTATTTGGAAATCTAACAACAAGTCACAATGTATATAAAATGAAAACACAGGGAACTTGTGACAAATAGCCAACTAAGGGAGCACCATATACACTCTTGCGGGATAGGTCCAGGAAAATAGCAGGGGTAATTTTTTAAAAAAGATGATAAAGATGTTGGCAAACAAGTCATCTGGAATTATGAAAATGGAGAAGGAGTAAAAAATGGAATCTTACGGTAGCTCTCTGATGTCGGTAACTAACTCAAATAGGAAGTACGGGAGGGAACTCTTACATGTATGGGAAATGTAGCCAATTCTGGTCTGAAAATCTTACATTCAATACTTTCAGGACATTTTGGCCTGGAAATGTGCCAAAGGAAATTGGAGCTTTCTATATGATAGAAGTCAGAATTGGAGAGGCATACAAGGTAAGTGATAGCTAAAGCAATAAGAATTAAAAAATTTTCCTTTAGAGGTAAACAGACAAAAACCTTCAGAGGAGAGTGGAGTGGTCACAAAGACAAGCCATTTGGGTGTAGGAAGATTGCTTGGGTAGATGAGTTTCCCACCTTAGAGTCCTTGAATCGGTTGTGAACCATGCGGTTAATGCTCTCTCCCCTAATCTTTGCCTGCTGGTTGCTTATTGCTGTTCTGTTCTCCATTTAAGCATGTTACCTCCTCAGAGAGGGTGTCCCAGACTCCACAAACCAACGTAGCCATTCACTCTCACATCACAGAGATCCTATGTGTCTGGTTATATTTTGTGTTTCTCATGTATAACATTGTCTAGCCCATTGTATTCATTTAGTCAATATGTGTTGAACAAATGCATGACTTCCATAATCACTTAACCACTCTTTAATTCACTTGATCTTTTATAAAATCAGAATGAAAAATTCCAAACACAGAGATTTGTGAGGACCACATGAAGTAGCTTTCTCTCTGTCTCATGTCTGACACATTATGGGTACTAGGTGGGTGCTGGTCACCTAGCCTGTATCCTCATGTATTCTATCCCCATAACTACAGTGCAAAAAGAATATGGTAACTCTTCAAATGGCAAAATATGTGTTAGTCCTACAGAATAATTTCTAGCTAGTGTTTCTCTATTTCTCTTGTACCCTTCTTTTTCCACCACTGATTCATTACTATTTTTCTTCCCCATTCCCTTTAACAATGACTGTGAAGTTAAAAATCAAAATCCTATGGAGAGTTTTCATGTCACATTTCTCCCCTTACCTCTTATGAGATCAAATGTGTAATGAAAAATTGAAATAGAAATACGATTTGCCAAATTGATCTGAAGAATTTGAGTTTATTCCATTCAGGTCTGCACTTCCAAGCAGACCACATAAGAAGTGCATCTGCTAGAAAATGTCCTGGAGGTTTTGCTAAAAGAGTCAAAATTTGATTAGAACATTATTACCAGAATATGCCACTCTAAATGAGACAGTGCCTTCAAAATCATTTTGACTCCAAGCTGGTCCATTAATATTATGTTGGGCATCTGGAAAAGAACTTCAGTGAGAAATTAAAGAAATCTGAAAATTATTGTGTCTTAAGAACTAATGATATTATATTTCTCAAGCTCCAAATGTTAGTGTGGTTAGAAACTCTGCAGAAATCACAACATGCTAAATTCATTTATGTGGTCAGATCATTGTCACATTGTCACTTTTAGTGCACTGATGAAAAGATTCTTTGAAGGGGAAGTCAGAGGTTTTTTGGATAATTTCACTCATCTCCCTAATTCTTTAAAAGTTTAACATTTATTTTAAGTGATTTCAATGATTGGATTATTTTATTCATTCAGCCAATAGTTTATGAAGCACCTGTGAGTACCAGGTTAACATTATATCTCAAGAAGCATTGAATACAATCAATAAATCCTGTGGATGAGAACAAAGAAATTTTATTCATATTTTCTTCTTATATGCAGATATAGTTTGGAAAAGAGAGATTAGAATGGCTTTGTGAGTATAATCCAAGAAGATATCTGGGCTCACTCTATGTCATTAATACAGAATCCCATACTAGAATCATTCTCACTACTCTACTTTCTGAACTTGACTTCAGTTAACTGCCTTTAGAATTACTGTCTCAGGCTCTCTCATGAAGAGGTGCCTTGAAGTTCAGGTTCCCTTGATTACAGTCTAAGTGACATCAGTCCATAAGGATAGTTTATACTCATCTCAGAGTCTTCATTTCAATAACCCTCCACCTTTGAAAGAGAGTTGCTACGTGCACCAGGAGGATGGACAATCATAGCACAGTGAGCACATTCCTTCTGTGGGGATTTTCCAGTTTCCCAGACCTGCAAGATCTCCTCTTTGTGATGGTTTTCTTCTCCCATGTGACCATCCTAGCTGCAAATGTGTCCATAATGGTGGCTGTCAAGCTCAATCACAGCCTTCACATCCCCATGTACTTTTTCCTCTGTGGCCTCTCCTTTTCAGAAACCTGTACCACGGTGGTAGTCATCCCTCGCATGTTGGTGGACTTTCTATCAGACAGTAAGTCCATTTCTATTTTTGAGTGTGCCACACAGATGTTTTTCTTCTTTGGCTTGTCAGGCAATAACTGCTTCATCATGGCCGCCATGTCCTATGACCGTTACACTGCTATTCACAACCCACTGCACTACTCCATCCTCATGACCCGTAAGATCTGCTTTCAGTTAATGATGGCTGCTTGGTTGGTTGGGTTCCTGGTTTCTATGTGCATCGTCACCATTGTATTCAACTTATCTTTTTGTGACTCCAACACCATCCAGCACTTCTTTTGCGACATCTCGCCTGTGGTCTGCCTTGCTTGTGACTATACTCTGTCTTATGAAATGGCTATTTTTGTGCTCTCTGCCTTTGTGTTGGTGGGCAGCTTTATTTTAATTATCATTTCCTATGTCTTCATTGGGTCCATAGTTATGAAGATGCCTTCTGCCAAGGGGCGGTATAAGGCCTTCTCAACTTGCTCCTCCCACCTCACTGTGGTGTGCATACACTACGGATTTGCTGGCTTTGTCTATCTGAGGCCCAAGAGCAGTGACTCATTCCGTGAAGATATGCTGATGGCTCTGACATATACAGTGCTGACACCTCTGCTTAATCCCATTGTTTACAGTCTAAGAAACAAAGAAATGCAGATTGCCTTAAGAAAGATAGTGGATAGCGCAAATAGGTTCATCCTTCAGATGGTAAATAAAAGAACCCTGAACATTTAAAAATTACAGACTGATGGAAAATAAAAATGAGAAAATTGATGCCAAAACTCAATCACTGTGCACTGGTACCAAATCACCAAAGAGTTTTAGGTGAAGAAGAAAAGAATTGCTTTATTACTTTGCCAGGCAAAAGGGGTTATAGTGGATTCATGGCCTCAAAACTGTGTGTCCCCACCAACGGGGATTTTATAAGGAGTTTTATGGCACTGTTTCAAGGGTGGGGTTGCTGATAGGAATTAAAATGTGTGCAGGGCTTGCATTCCTTTAATCTGGCCTCATTTGTTCTCCCATTGAGCTTCTGTGGTTCTCAAGGTTATCAAACTGTGACCTTCTTTCTGGAATAAATAATATGTCATCAAGTAGTTAATATTTTCCATTTGTTGGAGATTTTAGTTCTGCAGAAGAACTCAAAAATATTGTATGTGTATCCCTTGAGCTGGTACCAGGATTCTCCCAAGGTGGCACTTTTGTTTCTTGACTTCTCCTCCCTTGCTTTTGTGTCGCCTGCTTTTCCTGATTAGCAACTGTTTGAACCTGCCATTTGGAACTCAGGGAAAGCCATGGAGGCTGAAGCCTATTCCCAACAAATAAGAAACAGGAGACACGGAAAGGTTTCTGTGCCTGGGAGCCCCTTAGGGTCCTGCCTGGTTTCAAAATCAGAGTGCTTCCAACAAAATAATCTCTTTGTGTACAAAGCATTTAACATATTATAGAATTAACTTATATGCCCTGGCACCACTATTATTCTAACATAAAGGAGATACTGTTTTAAAATATTTTTTAAAATTTTTATTTTAATTTATCATTTTATTTACTTTACAGTAGGTCCTTGTTGGTTATCTATTCCAAATATAGCACTATGTACATGTCAATCCCAAATTCCCAATCCATCCCTACCCTCCACCTTCCCCCTCTGGCAACCACAAGTTTGTTCTCCAAGTCTGAGTCTGCTTCTGCCTTGTAAATAAATTCATTTGTATCACCTTTTTTTTCTTAATTCCACACATTTTAAAAATGTTTTAAAATACATGTATGTGTGCATCTACGTATGTATGTGTCTCTGTATGTGTGTATATATATATGTAGTAAATGATTCAAAGCATGTTTGGAACACAGTATTTTCAAAATAATAGTTGGATTTTCTGTTTATGGATTATAGTTTTAGTGTCAATTCCCAGAAAATTTTGAAAGTCCCATATTTTGAACATTTTCTCCTTTTTAGGAAAGGTTTACAGTTTATAGTTCTACATTATACATGAAGTCCAAGATCTACTTTGAGTAAATGCTTGTGTAAGGTGTGGCATTTAGGCTTGAGATGGCTCCCCCATCTATGGTTGTCCAGTTATTCCAGAACCATTGTTGAAAAGATTTCCTTCTTTCATTGGACTGCTTCTGTACCTTAAAAAAAAATGTTTGGCATACTTATGTAGGTCTTTTTCTAGATTTTTTGTTTAGCTTCATTTGATCAACGTATCTTTTCTTCCACCAGTACCACAGCATTCTGATGACTTCAACTGTATAATAAGTCTTAATATCAAGTAGAGCCATCTTCTACTTTTTTCTTTTCTTTCAAAAATCCTACATGTATTCTAAGAACTTTCTTCTTTAGTCATGCAAGCATTCAGTGCTGTAAATTTCCCCCTCAGCACTACTTTAACTTAATCTCACATGTTTTGATATGCTCCCTTTTCATTTTCATTTTATTTAGTTCTAATTGCTAGAGTTCCATGTCTTTTTATTATTTGCTTTCTATTTAGGGAACTTGCTTTTGCCATTATTTGAAGGTGGATTTGTTGGGGGAAATTTCTTTTAGTTTTCCTTCATCTGAAGTGTCTTTATTTCACCTTCATTTCTGAAGGCTGTTTCTGCCAGATGTAGAATTTACATTTGACTATTCTTTGGCTTCAGTACTTGAAAAATATCATGGCTTTTTAAAATAATAAATAATGATACTTCCTCCATCAGTGCTTTTAAGATTTTTCTTTCTTTTAATTTTCAGAACTTTACTTATTTGTGTTGTGGTATGGACTTCTCTGGGGTTATCCTGTTTGAGTTTGCTCAACTTCCTACACCTGTAGCTCTATATCTTTCATCAAATTTGGAAAGTTTTCAGACTTCATTTCTTGAAGTATTTACTCAGTACCTCTTTCTCCTTTCCTCTAGAACTCCCAAAATATGAATGTTAGCTTGTTATTTTCCCACAAATCCCTGTAGATCTGAACTTTTTTCCCAATCTATTTTCCTTTTGTTTAGATCAGTTATTTATATTTATCTTTGTTAAAGTTTATTGATTCTATCATCTGTCATCTCTACTAGACTATTGAGATCATCCAGCAAGTTTTATTTTTTAACTTCAGTGTTTGTATTTTCAGTTATGTCATTTTCACATTATTATTTTTTGACTTTTGTTTCTTTGCTGAAATTTTCTTTTTTAAAAATTTGTATCAAGGAAGTTAATGGTTGCTTGTTGAAACATTTATTTGAGGGCTGTTTTAAATCCTTGACAGATGATTTCTAGATTCTTTGCATCTTGATGTGAGCATATTATGTTTAATCTCACTGAAGTTTTTACTTTTCTGGTTCTTGGTATGATGAGTGATTTTTGATTATGTTAAAAATATTTGGAATATGATTGTATTCTAGATTATTATTCCAGATTTTTTTTTGGAGGAAGTCTCCTGTTGTGTTGTTGCCATAACACCAGGTGGGTGTGTATGTGTTTCTTCAGTTTCCTGCTGAGCACTCCTGACACAGCTCTGGCAAAAATGGAGTGCTGACTCCCACCGCCTACTTGTAGATGAGTGAGATGCATGTTCAGCTTTCCCCACTGCACTGCTGTCTCCTTCCCAGTGAAACTGTGACACCAACTTGCAGTTATTTCAATCAAAAATTATATTGAGTTATTGTATTACAGAGAACATCATAAGCCATTAGAAATGTAAATGACAAGCATCCAATGTATCTGCCCTCATAGAATTTATCTGATAGCAGAGAAATGGTAATAAAATCAACAAGTTAGTGATTCAGACAATTTGAAGGGCATAGTGTCATGAAGAAAGAAAAAAAAAGAGCAATGAAGCTTAACATGCCAGGGCAGGAAGTGTCAGTGCAGGCCTCATTGGGAAGATAACACATGAGCAAGGATGGAGGAGGTGAGGATATCCCCTGTTGCATATGGTGTTACCCGTGTACATTTGTGCAAATCGAATCTTCCATTCACATGCATATAATTTACCTTTACCTTTGAGATTTCTCCTCCAATTATGGCAGGTTTAGTAATTTGAACCAATCATATAGCGAGCACAACTAAAACAAATGATAAGATGTTTAAGATCTCTTAAGTAGAGGTTACAGATAATAAGGAATTGCTTCCTCAGGAACTGTGAGAACCCAGAGAAGTAAACCTAACACTCACATATGCTTTAGCAATGAGAGAATCTGACAGGCCAGAAGGAAGTCTTACCAACACAGGTTTGCATTTAGTGGTGTCTTGGGAGGGGAGGAACATACTTCAAGGCCTAAGACACAACCAAATGAGAATTCTGATGGATAAATTTTACACATATCCTCAGGTTAAGAGAAACATACAGTGACCGAGTCCTGTACAGATCTCTCAGATCCCTGGAGATAGAGAGTCTCAAGCCTTGAACTTGAATATAAGATGGTCAAGGACAGGTGGTGCCTCTTGGTGAACTGAATAAACAAAAAACTCAAGCCTGTTATTCCTACTGAACAATAAATATGATAACAAGTACACATTGAAAAATAATGAACAGCACCAAGGAAGTAATTAAATACTAAATGTACAGTGGGAGCCAGTGGAGACAACAGAAACAGAATCATTAAGATTTAAGATATGGGAATCAGTAGACACGGTATTATTTTATTTAAAAAGATAAAACACAATTTGAAAACATATATAATCACATAAAACCGAAAATGATGACCCGGTAATATGCAAAAGAACCACATGGAACTTCAAAAGTGAAACATTTGCCAAGCCAGTGTGTGTACCAGGCATTCATTTCTCTTTGGTGAGCATAATCTTCACAGTTCTTCACTGTGACTCCAAAGAGGCATCACTGGCAGAAGACCCATCCTACCTGGTAAGCCTCCTGATCATAACTGGGATCATATATTTATAATGCTGCCAGATACAGTTTCAGAGTCCCTGTAAGCATTATTTCAAGTTATCAGAATCATTGCACTCTGAAAAGCCTAAAAAAATATATTTTGTATATTCCTCTCAGTCCATGTTCATCTTACAATTAAAGAATCATTTTTTTTTTTACAGTGTTGCATGTCACACAGCTGACATTTCATTTTTGTCGGGATTTAGGGGAAATAGTTCACAGTGATTAACTTGAAACCATGAAGCCACAGTCACAATCAAGTATTTCATTTCAGTTACCTCCAATGATTTCTTCTGCTCCTTTGGAATCCATTTTTTCTCTGTGCCTTTGGCCACAGACAACTACTGATATGCTTTTTGACGATATAGATTAGTTTCCTTTTCCTATAAATTTAGAAAATACAAATCATATTATATATACAGTTGTGAATGCCTTCTCTCAGTATAATTATTTTAAGATTCATTATGATGAGTATTACCATTTTATTTCTTTTTATTGGCAAGTAGTATTTCACTGTATAGATGTACCACTTATTTTAATCCCATCACCAGTTGGTGGGAATTGTTTCCAGTTCGCAGCTATTGTAAATGAGACCACTATGAACATTTGAGTTATTTCTGTGTGAATATATTTTCTGGTTTGTCTTAGGTAAACATTTAGAAGTGAGATTGCTGGAGATAGGGTGTTTATCTTTAAAATTTTTCAAACCATTTTCCAAAGTGATTGTATTATTTTACACTCCCATTTGTGATGTTAAGAGCCCCAATTGCTTCAGTATATTGCCAACATTTAGTATTATTAGTCCTCTTTAAATGTACCATTTAATGGGTGTGTAGTGGTATTTGCTTATGCTGTTGATTTTTGAATTTTGATATAGATCCAATTTCTCAATCTTTTAATATATGCATTGTGCATTTCATGTTATCTAAGAACATTTTGCCTAACACTACTCATGAATAGTTCTTCTGTGCTTCTTTCCAGAACTCTAACACTTTACATTTTGATCTATGCTCCATTTTGAGTGTATTTTTGTATAAGATGTGAGGTTTAGGTTGAAGTTTGCTTAGTTTGTCTGTTTTTGCCCATGAAAGTCCAATTATTCCAACACCATTTATTGAAAATTTTGTCCTTTCTCCATTGATTGCTTTTGTACATTTGTTTAAAATCAGTTGGTTGTACTTGTGTGGATCTAATTCTGAGTTGTTTTACTGTATTTTGTTAATCCATGAATTCACAACCTCCTATCCCCACACTAGTACTATACTGTCTTGATTATTGTTGATAAGTAGTGAGTCTGAATTCAGGCGGTGTCATTCTTTCTAAAAATAATTATATTGGGCTGTTCCTTTGCTCTTCATTTAAATTTTAAGATAAGATTGTCTAACTATAAAGAATCATGCTGGAATTTTGATAGCAATTGCATTAAACCTATGGATCAATTTGGGAAGAAATGAAATCTTTGTCATGTTGAGTCATCAAATTCATAAGTATTGTATTTCTCTCTGTTCATTGAGAACTTTTTTGATTTCTTTCATTAGCATTTTATAGTTTTCAGCATACAATCTTTTGCTATTAAGTGCAATGTAAGTTGAATGCTTTGCTCCAAAGATCAGGAACAAGATTAGGACACACACTCCCATTCCTCATGCCTCCATTTTAAACATTGTATTTTAGATACTGGCTAGAACAATAAAAAATAAAAATGAACCAAAGACCTAAAATTTTTCAGGAGCAGAAAACCCACCAGCCTTCATTTGCAAGTGATTGTAGAAATATATATATAAAAAAAGCAATTTTTAAAAAGTGACTAAATTAATTTAGCTTAACAGAGCCATAGCATACAAGGTCAATGTATGAAAATCACCTCTATCATAGACAACAAGCAGCTGAAAATAAAAAATAAAATTTAAAAATTAGCACCATTTATAATAACGCCAAATGTTAAGGTGTCAGTTCTCCCCTAAAGTTATCATAGATTCAATTCAATAGCAATAAAAAGTTAATTTTGCCTTTTAGAAATTCACAAGCATTATAAAATTCATAAGGAAAAAATGGACCTGGAGAAGTTCAGGAAAATTTGGAAAAGGAAAATAGATTTGCATGTTTCAAATTACCTAATTTCAAGCCTTATAATAAAGCTGCAGTAATCAAGACATGCAGTATTACCATAAGGATAAGCATATAGATAAACGGAATAGAACAGAGTTCCTGAAATAGATTCATACATTTTACCTGGTTAATTGGCTTCTTAAAAGAAAAGATAATGGAGGTTAATGGAGGAAAAGTATCAACTTTTCAGCAAAGTGTGTGAGAATAAGTGAACATTCATTAAATAAGCAAATACTCAGAAGACCTCAATACTTATTTCACACATAAAACAAAATTTTAATGAGATCTTGGTGGCTCAGAGGTTAAAGCGTCTGCCTCCAAAAAGGGAGACCCGGGTTCGATCCCTGGGTCGGGAAGATCCCCTGGAGAAGGAAATGGCAATCCACTCCAGTATTCTTGCCTGGAGAATCCCACGGATGGAGAAGCCTAGTAGGTTACAATCCACGGGGTCGCAGAGTCAGACACGACTGAGCGACTTCACCTTCACCTCAGAGTGAAATGTAAACCAACATTATAAAATTTCAAAGGAAAAAAAAAGACAAAATTTTATTGACATGAAAGTCACTCAGTCATGTCCAACTCTGCGACCCCGTGGACTATACATTCCATGGAATTCTCTAGGCCAGAATACTGGAGTGTAGGTTAATACACTGTAGGCCAGAATACACTCTAGGCCAGAATACTGGCTGCAGCTTAATCCACCTCATTAGAACTAACTCAGATGAGTTCACAGCCTATTATACAGAGTGAAGTAAGTCAGAAATATCCTATATTAACACATATATATGGAATCTAGAAATATGGTACTGATGAACCTATTTGTGGGTTGCAGTGGAGACACAGATATAGAAAGCAGACTTACAGACACAGGCAGGAGAAGGTGAGATGAATGGAGAAAGTAGCATGGAAGCATATATACTACCATATGTAAAATAGACAGCCAATTGTATATATGTACCACAACTTCTTTATCCATTCATCTGTCAATGAACATCTGGGTTGCTTCTATGTCCTACCTATTGTAAATAGTGCCTCAATGAACACTGGGGTACATGTGTCTTTTTCAATTTTGGGTTCCTCAGGGAATATGCCTAGAAGCGATATTGCTGGGTCATATAGTAGTTTTATTCTAGTTTTTAAAGGAATCTCCATACAGTCTTCCATAGAGGCTGCATCAATTTACATTCCTACTAGCTGTGTCAGCAAGCACAAGTGCCCAGACACCCCACGCTGGTTCTTCAACAAAACAGAAACTCAATGCACACTAGCAGACAGGCTGCCCAAAGGTATATGAAACCCATAGACACCATAAGGCTACTACTGGACATGACACTGCCCACTGGTGAGACGAGCTCCAGCTCCATTGACCAGAACACAGGCGCAAGTCCTCCCAACCAGGAAACCTTCACAGGGCACTGGCCAACCCCACCCATGGGGGACAGACTTTACACTTACGAAGAACTACCACCTTGAAACTTTCTTTCTCTCTCTCTTTTTTTTAATCACACTTCTTATTTCCCTTACATACTTCTACCTCTGTGTTGGCCTTCTGCAGTGCTATGGATTTTTCTCAAAAAAAATTTTTTTTCTTTTGATTTTTTGTTTTTGTGCTATTTGCTGTTCTTATTGTTCCTTTCCCAGTGTAATTATTCCTTAATATGTAGAATGACTTTTTTTTTTTAAGTACTGACAATAGCAAGTGCTGGAAAAGATGCAGAGCAAAGAGAACTGAAATGCAATGCTGAAGAAAGGCAAAATGTTATTACCACTTTTAAAAAAAATTTCAATTCTTATAAACATACACCAACCATACTGCCCAGAAATTTCAATCTTGTATATTTATTCAAGAGAAATGAAAACACACAAAGACCTGTAGGGAGATCTTTTAGAAGCTTTATTCTTAATTGTCAAAATCTAGAAATTTCTCAAATGTCCATCGTTAAAAAACAGATAAAAAAAAATGGTGGTACATTCATGCAATGGCTATGTTTGAGAGGATCATAACGCAATCCAGACTATCTATAACCTAGCCTTCAGAGTTTCCATGATATCATTCAAAATTACTAGCAAAAAAAAGGGGGGGGGGAGGAGTTGAGGTCCTTATTTAAGATAAAGGGTAGGAAAACAATCTCAAGGAAAGGCTGAAAATAAAAGGAAAGCTTCCATCACAGGAAGCTTCAAAGGGAACAACAAATAAATAAGAAAAAGTATAAAAAATGAAAGACTATAAATCAAAGAAACAGAATATATGTCCCATAGAGAAAATAAATCTGTATTTCACTCTTCAAAAATATTAATAAAGTTGAAAAAACCCATAGGAATATTAATAAAGAAAAAGGCAAAAATATTCACTATCCAAAAAAGACAAGCAAAGAGGCATAACCTCACATTCTGTAGATATATAAATAGTTAAAATAGATATTACAAACAATTTTTTGTGATCAAATTATGAACAATTTTTCATGATCAAATCAGGATGGTGGAGTAGAAGTACATGTGCTTATCTTCTCCTGTGAGAATTCCAAAATTACAACTCACTGCTGAACAACCATGGACAGGAGAATGTTGGATCCCACCAAAACAAAATGCCCCATGTCCAGGGTCAAAGGAGAAGCCCCAGAAAGATAGTAGGAGGGGCAAAATTGCATTTAGAATCAAACCCCATTCCCACCAGAGATGCTTGGAGGGCTCAAACAAAACATTGTGTGCACCAGGAGACCCCACAGAGACTGAGTCAGACCTGCCTTTGAGTGTTTTAGTGTCTCCCGTGGAGGTGTGGGTCAGCCACAGGAGCAGGGGGCTCTGGGTGCAACAGACCTGGGGGTGGCATAAGCCCTCTTGGAGGAGGCCACCATTAACCTCACCATAAAGCCCCCAGAACTTACACAGGACTGGGGAAACAGACTCTTGGAGGGCACAAACAAAACCTTGTGCATACCAGGACCCAGAAGAAAGGAACAGTGACCCCACAAGAGACTGACCCAGACTTGCCTGTGAATGTCCAGGAGGTGTGAGTCTGTGGCCTGCTGCAGGGTCAAGGGCATTGAGTATGGCAGTGCAAGCATGGGACCTTTTGAAGGAGGTCACCATTATCTTCATTACCTCCACCATAGTTTGGTCTCAGGTCAAATAACAGGGAGGGAACACAGCCCTGCCCATCAACAGAAAAGTGGATTATAGATTTATTGAGCATGGCCCTGCCCATCAGAACAGGACCCAGTTTCCCCCACAGTCAGTCTCTCCAATCAGGAAGCTTCCATAAGCCTCTTATCTTTATCCCTCAGAGGGCAGACAGAATGAAAACCACAGTCACATAAAACTAATCAAACTGATCACATGGACCACAGCCTTGTCTAACTCAACAAAACTATGAGCCATACCATGTAGGGCAACCCAAGATGGACAGGTCATGGTGGAGAATCCTGACAAAATGTGGTCCACTGGAGAAGGGAATGGAAAACCACTTCAGTATTCTTGCCTTGAGAACCCCATGAACAGAATGAAAAGATAAAAAGATAGGACCCTGAAAGATGAACTCCCCAGGTCAGTAGGTGCTAAATATGCTACTGGAGAAGAGTGGAGAAATAACTCCGGAAAGAATGAAGAGATGGAGCCAAAGCAAAAACAACTCCCAGCTGTGGATGTAACTGGTAATGGAAGTAAAGTCCAATGCTGTAAAGAGCAATATTGCATAGGCACCTGGAATGTTAGATCCATGAACCAAGGCAAATCAGAAGCGGTCACAGAGGAGATGGCAAGAGTGAACATCCACATTTTAGGAATCAGTGAACTAACATGGACTGGAATGGTCGAATTTAACTCAGATGACCATTATATCTACTACTCTGGGGAAGAATCCCTTAGAAGAAATGTAGTACCCCTCACAGTCAACAAAGAGTCCTAAATGCAGTACTTGGGTGCAATCTCAAAAACAACGGAATGATCTCTGTTCATTTCCAAGGCAAATCATTCAATATCAAAGTAATCCAAGTCTATGCCCCAACCAGCAATGCTGAAGATGCTGAAGTTGAATGGTTCTATAAACCTACAGGACCTTCTAAACTAACACCTAAAAAGATGTCCTTTTCATCATAGGGGTCTGTAATGCAAAAGTAGGAAGTCAAAAAACACCTGCAGTAACAGGCAAATTTGGCCTTGGAGTACAAAATGAACCAGGGAAAAGGCTAACAGGGTTTTTGCCAAGAGAACACACTGGTCATAGCAAACACCCTCTCCCAACAACACAAGAGAAGACTCCACATATGGACATCACCAGATGGTCAATACCAAAATCAGATTGATTATATTCTTTGCAGCCAAAGATGGAGAAGCTCCATACAGTCAGCAAAAACAAAACCAGGAACTGACTGTGGCTCAGATCATGAACTCCTTATATCAAAATTCAGACTTAAATTGACGAAAATAAGGAAAACCACTAGATCATTCAGGTATGAACTAATACAAATCCCTTACGATTTTACAGTGGAAGTGACAAATAGATGCAAGGGATTAGATCTGATAGACAGAGTGCCTGAAGAACTATGGTTGGAGGTTCATGATATTGTACAGGAGACAGTGATCAAGACTATCCCCAAGAAAAAGCAATGAAAAAAGGCAAAATGGTTGTCTAACGGGGCCTTACAAATAGCTGAGAAAAGAAGAGACGCAAAAGGCAAAGGAGAAAAGGAAAGACATATATCCATCTGAATGCAGAGTTCCAAAGAATACCAAGGAGAGATAAGAAAGCTTTACTCAGTGAACAATGAAAAGAAATAGAGGAAAACAATAGAATGGGGGAAGACTAGAGATTTCTTCAAGAAAATTAGAGATACCAAGGGAACATTTCATGCAAAGATGGGCTCAATAAAGCACAGAAATGGTATGGACCGAACAGAAGCAGATGATATTAAGAGGTAGCAAGAATACACAGAAGAACAATACAAAAAAGATCTTCAAGACCCAGATAATCACGATGGTGTGATCACTTACCTAGAGCCAGACATCCTGGAATACAAAGTTAAGTGGACCTTAGAAAGCATCACTATGAACAAAGCTAGTGGAGTAGATGGAATTCCAGTTGCTATTTCAAATCCTAAAAGATGATGCTGTGAAAGTGCTACACTCAATATGCCAGAAAATTTGGAAAACTCAGCAGTGGCCACAGAAGTGTAAAAGATAAGATTTCATTCCAATTCCAAAGAAAGGCGAAGCCAAAGAATGTTCAAACTACTGCACAGTTGCACTCATCTCACACAGTAGCAAAGTAATACTCAAAATTCTCCAAGCCAGGCTTCGACAGTGCGTGAATAGTGAACTTGCAGATGTTCAAGCTGGATTTAGAAAAGGCAGAGGAACCAGAGATGAAATTTCCAACATCCATTGGATCATCAAAAAAGCAAGAGAATTCCAGAAAAACATCTACTTCTGCTTTATTGACTGTGCCAAAGCTTTTGACTGTGGATGACAACAAACTGTGTGAAATTCTTCAAGAGATGGGAATACCAGACCACCCTATCTGCCTCCTGGGAAATCTGTATGCAGTTCAAGAAGCAATGGTTAGAACTAGACACGGAACAGCAG
This sequence comes from Ovis canadensis, assembly GCF_042477335.2. Lineage (NCBI taxonomy): Eukaryota > Metazoa > Chordata > Mammalia > Artiodactyla > Bovidae > Ovis > Ovis canadensis. The sequence goes on from NC_091259.1 coordinate 52,704,304, forward strand.
ACTGGTTCCAAATCAGGAAAGGAGTATGTCAAATCTGTGTATTGTCACCCTGCTTATTTAACTTATATGCAGAGTATGTCATGTGAAATGACAGTCTAAATGAAGCACAACCTGGAATCAAGACTGCTGCAAGAAATATCAGTAACCTCAGATATGCAGATGACACCATCCATATGGCAGAAAGTGAAGAAGAACTAAAGAGCCTCTTGATGAAAGTGAAAGACGAGAGTGAAAAACCTGCCTTAAAACTCAACATTCAGAAAACTAAGATCATTGCATCTGGTCCCGTCATTTCATGGCAAATAGATGGGGAAACAATGGAAACAATGAGAGACTTTATTTTCTTGGGCTCCAAAATCATTCCAGATGGTGACTGCAGCCATAAAATTAAAAGATCCTAGCTCCTTGGAAGAAAAACTATGAACAATCTAGACAGCATATTAAAAAACAGAGACATTACTTTGCCAACAAAGGTCTGTCTGGTCAAAGCTATGGTTTTTCCAGTAGCCATGTATGGATGTGAGAGCTTGGCCATAAAGAAGGCTGAGGGCCAAAGAACTGATGCTTTTGAATTGTGGTGCTGGAGAAAACTCTTGAGAGTCCCTTGGACTGCAAGGAGATCAAACCAGTCAGTCCTAAAGGAAATCAACCCTGAATGTTCACTGGAAGGACCGAGGCTGAAGCTGAAGCTTCAGTGCTTTGGCCAACTGATGTGAAGAGTTGATTCACTGGAAAAGACCTTGATGCTGGGAAAGACTAAAGGCAAAAGGAGGAGAGGGTGACATAGCATCATGGACTCAGTGGACATGAATTTGACCAAACTCTGGAAGACAGTGAAAGACAGGGAAGCCTGGCGTGCTGCAGTATATAGGGTCACAAAGGGTCAGACATGACTTAGTTACTGAGCAACACCACCACCAGAATCAATACACTTAAATTTACTTTCTCAAATTGGTATAAAAAGTACCCTTCAACTCCTGTCCTTATTGGGTCCTGGACTGATAATAAACAGTTTGTCAACCAGCCCGAGGACTACACTTTGAGTAACAATAGACTGTGCTTTGTTTCTGCTTACTTATTCATAGTACTTCTTGTCTCTTTCCTCACCACCTCATACCCTCAACTCAACAGTCTGCAGAGACAAAACTAGAGCCTTAGTGGTACTGACTCTTGTTCCATCTCCCAACAGCTTTCTATTCAGCAGGGATTTTTTGGTCCAACTCTCTGCACAAGGCTTCCATCCGGGTCCTCAGATCCTTTTACTACACCTGGACCTTCTATTTATGTCACCTTAATGACACACGTGGCTCCACAAGTAATTTCTGGAGAACAAATCAAAGAACCTTTTCCTCAAAGGGGCAAACAATAACAGTCCTAGGGGATTTTTCATATTCTATGAGAGCCCTTCTTTTCCTCCCAACACATACACATAAAGACACCCAGCATCATCCTTATAGCATCTTCATAACAAGGAAACATAACTGTGCTCCTTAAACAAGGGGAGTTGTCAATGTTTTCATTGTCAGACATTCAGTGCACAACTACTATAAAAGGAAATAGAAAACATTTACTTTATAAAGTTCTCTTCAGAATTCAGCAACTGCAATTCTGATTCTGAAAGGTGAGTACAATAGTCATGGCTTTTGTTTAAATAAATTTTTGTTAAATGGTAAATTAAAGATAAACCTTCACCAGAGTTATATCTTGACTCTTGCAGAAACTATGACATTAGAAAGATTTAAACTGCAGAATGATCAGTCTGTGCACCCAAACCAGGCTGCCCAGGAGTCCCCAGAGTACAGTGTGGATTGCACAGCCAAAGCCACTGCTGAGCTTTTATAACTGAAACTATGAAAAGGAAATCAGGAAGAAATCACCCGATGTTCAAATTGTATGAGGCTTATAGATTTTTGCCCTCTAGTCATCATCAAAACAATGCGTGCAATGAGGGAAAGGACTGGGAAGAGTCAGAATCTCTGACTCAGGTGAGCAAGCAGGAATGTAATGCCAAAATTAAGAACTCTAGAAAGATCCCTAGGTAGCCAATGGAATGGAAGGGAAGGGGGAGAATCAGCTTCATATTATGCATATGACGGTGACTGATAGAGCCCCAAAGAGAGAAGGCACCATATACTGTACTTCTGACTTCTTTTGGATCTGTGAAAATCTCCTGACATGTGTTGAAAGAAAAATTATATTATGATTCTTATAAAAAATTTGCTTAATCAAAAATAGTTCCTTAGCTCTGATGCATAACCAAAACCTTCTGAATACTTTGCAGATACCATTTCTTTTAATTTCACAACAAAGCTGCATTACAGGGACAATTATTTCCATTAAAAAAACAAACAAAAAAACTGGGAGTCCAAGAGATTTAAGTGTCAGTGTAAGTTAAAACAGCTGACCACTGGGAGGCTAGGGATCTAACTTTTTTTGCTCCCAGTCTCCATGACTACTGTCAGGACACATTTTGAAGCTCTCTCTGTGCACAGTGAATGCAGGGTTGGCCCCATGAACTCTGCTTCAGTCAGAAGGCAGAGCACAATCCTATTTAGGACTTTGCCTCATTCCTTAGACCAGAATATGTTCAGAAGATGACAAGGAGAATTGTGAGGGATCTGAAAAGTATGCCACAGGTGGAATAGTGAAGGATCTATGGATGTTTCATTTTTGAAAAGGAGCATGCTGGCTGTGTTCAAACATTTCAATGTTTTGATATAGAAAGGAGATTGTACTGTTAAAGTCATGGGAGATTAAGTGATAAGATCATAAATATATTTTTCACGATAGAGCTAACACTTGTGGCAATAAGCTTTCCTGTCACTAGAGTCATTTAGATGCAATTAATGAAGACTATTCAAAACCCATTTTTTAATGAGCTGTAGATTCTCAACCATTGATTCATTATATTTCACAATTCATTCTGTTAAAGAACTAAGTCCCACTACTGTAAAGACTAAATGCTTCCTCATTCTAAAGTAAGATATTTTAAAATTTTAAGATAAGTCTTTCAAAGATATTTTGGTGCATATATTATTATTTGTGTCAAATATTCCAAACCTTAAGAACTGAAATAATGTCATTAGCATAAAATTGTATTTCTTTGAAAATCAGAACCAAAAATAGTGGAAAATTTCAATGTGATGTTAGCATGACTATTAAAAGCAAGGAGCATACATAGTGAGATACATTTAGAAAAGTGATTATAAATAGGTTATAAAGCTCCATGAATACCATATTAAACAGTTTGAAATATAGTATATCCAGTATTTCACTTATGAATAGTACTTGGGAAATCAAGAAATATATTATCAATAATGCTAAGTAAAAATGTAAATTGCTGTTGTTTAGTCGCTAAGCCATGTCTGACTCTTTTGCAACCCCATGGACTGAAGCCCACCAGGCTCCTCTGTCCATGGGATTTCCCAGGCAATAGTACTGAAGTGGATTGCCATTCCTTCTCCAGGGGATCTTCCCATTTCAGGGATTGACTTCATGCCTCCTACAATGGCAGGTGGATTCTTTACCACTGAACCACCAGGGAAACCCCAAAATGTAAATTATAAAATGTGATATATAATATGATTGAAGTAAAGTGAAGTCGCTCAGTCGTGTCTGACTCTTTGCGACCCCGTGGACTGTAGCCTGCCAGGCTCCTCTGTCCATGGGATTTTCCAGGCAAGAATACTGGAGTGGGTTGCCATTTCCTTCTCCAGTGGATCTTCCCAACCCAGGGATTGAACCCAGGTCTCCTGCATTGTAAGCAGATGCTTTTACCGTCTGAGCCACCAGGGAAGTCTATAATATGATTACAAATATGTAAATACTACTTGCAAGTGCTACAAAATTAAATCAAAATGGATTGTGAGGCACAATTAGAATTAAGGATTTGTAGGTGAGTCTTTCTATAGTTAGCTAATTGTATGAAAAAATTAAAATGCAAGCAAAAAAATTTGTAAAACTGTAGAAATTACCAGCAGAGATTGATATTTTGCTGAAGAAAAGATGTGCATAGGTGAAATATTCAGATCACTAAAATGAATTTCAAGTAACTTAAAATTTTATAATACTTTAAATATATACTATTTTGTCATTCTGATAAATATAATTTTCTTTTCCAACTTTCACTGAATCTTTAGTATGCCCTGAAACTATTGCCATGGATTGCAGTATTTCTCCATCTTCCTTTTTAATTTTCGTTAACTCCTCTTTCTTGGGACTGCTTTAAGACATAGGAACTTAGCCTTTTTCACAACATAACGGCGAAACATGAACAGGGTACTAAACTCTTTAATGAAAATGTAGCCAAATACTCAACAAAACAATGAATACAGTGTAGGACACTGGTTTATTACGAATCATGGGGATGCACTTATCTTAATGGACAGTGTATATTTCCTTTGAATTATGGATTAAGAAAAATGTCTAGGAATGGGATTATTTTTAAAATTTTATTATATTTTGTAATGCTGTCCTCCCAATTCTATATCCAATTTGTAAGTTTACTAGTTCTAATAGTAAAAAATTTGTGAACAGTTAAATGTCCAAATTTAGTGGATGATTAATTAAGGTCTAGTTACCCAATGCACTATCATCTCAAAAATTATGTTTGTGGAATAATAATGTGATCAGATTTTATATTGAAATGCAAAGTAAAAATAGCAGTATTGAACTTTTATCTGCAATGTTATAAAAGCTCAATTAAAATGCATCCAAAGGGGAAAATGCCTGGAAATAAATTACCAAATTTATAATAGTTGACTTGTGTGACAGCAGCTATATTTGAAAGCTACGTTTCTTTTGAATTTACAAGTGTTTTTCACCTGCATGATTACATAATTTTTATTTAGAAACACACAAGCCATTACTTGACTTATACCATTATTATAGACTTTCAATACACTAACAATATCTTCACTGTTTTCTCTATCAGACCTTATCTGCAAGACCTGGTTTCTCTGGACAGGGAAACTATATTCTTCTCTGGTTTCCTATAGCACATTCACTATACTAATCATACATTCACTTATTTAACAAGTCTTTCTTCAGGACATTTTGTTCCCAAGCACTAGTTACTTGTGATACTGAGATAAAATACACACTGTTGTTGAGAAGAATGTGTATAAACTGGGGATAGTGAAATTTGAACATGCAAACAAAAACAAAAGTCACAACCTAGTATAAATGATGGCAGTTGTTTACATTTCAGGGTCTCAACTAAAGTAGGGAGACTAGCAGTGAAATTGTGGAGATGAGTAAATAAAATTGGGAACGAAATTGTAGATAGAATCAATAGGATTTTATTAGATGTGGTACAGAGAGAGACAGAAGGAAAGATTGGGTAGATTATGGTGTCATTCTACAGACATAAAACATAGGAAGAGCAGTCCAAAGAAGGATGAGTTTGGTTTGGGAGGCTGAGTTTCAGGTATTAATTGGATTTCCAACTGGAGACTTCTAAAGAACAACTGGAACTATAGATCTGAGAGAGATCCTTGTAGGAGTCAAGGTTGGAGAGGTGTTTTAAAATAATTAATTTTTTAAAAAAAGAACATAATTGAGATCCTGGAAAGTGAGGTTGAACCCTTCTTTTATGCAAAGAGGAAACACACACACACAAATCCTGTAAAGCACTATATTTACAGGCAGCGCAGAAGAGGAAATCACTGTGAATGAGTCTGTGGAATAAGCAAAGAAAACAAAGTGTGTAGAATGAGTGCATGACAGAAATGAATATTCACATTTCCCTCAACAGGAACAATTCCCAGAGGACATGGAAGCCGGAAACCACACCAGCGTGACGGAGTTCATCCTTTCGGGGTTAACAGAGGATCCTACACTTTGTGCCATCTTCTTTGTGCTATTTCTAGGCATATATGTTATCATTTTAGTGGGCAATATCACCATAATTATTTTAATAGTAAGTTGTTCCCAGCTTCACTCCCCTATGTACCTTTTCCTTGGCCATTTGGCTTTTGTTGACATTGGTTGTTCTACATCTGTTACACCTATGATGATTATAGGATTTCTTAGACATAGACTAGCCCTCCCAGTTGCTGGCTGTGAAGCCCAGCTCTGTTCTATGGTCATGTTTGGGTCGGCTGATTGCTTCCTGCTGGCTGCCATGGCCTATGACCGCTATGTGGCCATCTGCTTGCCCCTTTTCTACTCCACCCGTATGTCCCCCAGAGTGTGTGTCCTCTTGGTGGGGGGTTCCTATCTCGGTGGGTGTGTCAATGCTTGGACATTTGCTAGTTGCTTACTGACTCTGTTATTCTGTGGACCAAATCAGATAGATCACTTTTTCTGTGACTTCTCCCCTTTGTTGAAACTTTCCTGCTCAGATGTCTCCACTACTGAAATTATTCCTTCCATCTCTTCTGGCTCCATCCTTGTGGTCACAGTGTCTGTCATCGCTCTCTCTTACACCTGCATCCTCAGCACCATCCTGAAGATGCGCTCCACTGAAGGGAGACGCAAGGCCTTCTCCACCTGCACCTCTCACCTCACCGCAGTCACTCTCTACTATGGAACGATTACCTTCGTTTATGTGATGCCCAACTCCAGCTACTCAACTGAGCAGAACAGAGTAGTGTCTGTGTTCTACACAGTGGTGATCCCCATGTTGAACCCCCTCATCTATAGTCTGAGGAACAGAGATGTAAAGGAGGCCCTGAGAAAGGCAATGTTCAGAATATATTCTTAGGATCCATTCTTGACATTTCAGGTGACCTATAAAAATTTTTGTTTATCAGTATCACACTTAGGACCTACCAAATATAGCTTAACTGATTGTTTCAATTAAAGTCATACTTCTTCTCTCACTTTTATATATTTGTACACCAAATGGGAGATGCCTTGAAGTCAACAACGACAGCAATATTTGTCACTGTTATTAACACCTGTAGATGCCTTTGCACCTTTAATTTTTGTAGCAAACAATAATAACTTGCCCTTTCTATGTGCCAACCCTGTTCTAAGCATATTATGTTTATTAGCTGGTTTGTTCCTCACAAAAATCATATGAAGTAGTACTTACTACTTTCATTTTACAAATGAATCATGTACAGAGAAGAATGCCCCAAGTCATGCAGCTAGGAAGTTGTGGGACTAGTCTTTGATTGTAGAAAGTCTGGGTGTAAACCCACAATGCTTTGCATTTGATTTTCATAGCAATCTCATGATGCTGGTATTATAAATACTTCAATTTACAAATGAGAATGTTGAGCCTTAGAGAGATCCAATAGTTTGCTCTGGAGACATATGGATTCGAGTCCTTCATGCACTTGACCTACAGCCACAATCAGTCCTAAGACTTGAGCACTGTTATTGATCTAGTAGACATGAGCAAGGTAATCAAGCCTAAGCTGTTACTTTGCATCCAAATTCATTTTCCTTTTCCAATATACTTTGATAACTCTGAGTCCATTTCTTTTTCAATTAAATTTTATAATGTTTATCAATTTCTACAAAGAAATTAACACTTTTATTGCCTGTGCAATGAATCTATAGATCATTTTATGGGAGAAATGACATCTTAACATTTGATGATATTGTAAACAACACTAATTTTGAATTTTAATTTAACTTAATTTTTAACTCTTTTAGTCCTACTGGACAGTTGATTTTTGTATATTGACCTTTTAAATACTGCTGCTTTGTTAAATGTTTAAAATTTTTTCTAGGGTCATTTATAAATGAAGACTTATTTCTTCCCTTAAATATTTTAGGTCTTTTTGCATTTTTATTATTTATTTTTGTTGGAATATAATTGGCATATAAGGCCAAATATTCTAGGTATACAATGTGTTGATTTACATATTGCAATATGATTTCTACCCAAACATAGCTAAAACTTCTATCACCTCACATAATTATCATTTATTTTCTGTGGTAAGAAAACCTAAGATCTAGAGTCTTAGCAACTTTGAAGTTTGTAATGCAGAATTGTTAACAATCAATATTGTACTGTGCACTAGCTCGGCAGGACTTAGTACTATCTACCTATTCTAATTTGTATCTTTGAACAACATATCTCCAGTTACCCTATTTCCTAGCCTTTGGTTATCAGCAGTCTAGTCTTTGCGTTTATCAGTTTGGCTTTTTTATATTCCACATATAAGTGATAGCATAGTCTGTATGAGTGCATGCCTATTCAGTTGCTCAGTTGTGTCCAGCTGTTTGTGACCCCGTGGACTGTAGCCCACCAGGCTCCTCTGTCCATGGAATTTTCCAGGCAAGAATACTAGAGTGGGTTGTCCCCTGAGGAATTGTATGGGGAGGAACATGGGAGGAGGGTTCAGGATGGGGGACACATGTACACCCATGGCTGATTCATGTCAATGCATGGCAAAAATCACTACAATATTGTAAAGTTCAGTTCAGTTGCTCAGTCGTGTCCGACTCTTTGCAACCTCATGAATCTCAGCACGCCAGGCCTCCCTGTCCATCACCATCTCCCGGAGTTCACTCAAACTCACGTCCATCGAGTCAGTGATGCCATCCAGCCATCTCATCCTCTGTCATCCCCTTCTCCTCCTGCCCCCAATCCCTCCCAGCAGCAGAGTCTTTTCCAATGAGTCAACTCTTCGCATTAGGTGGCCAAAGTACTGGAGTTTCAGCTTTAGCATCATTCCTTCCAAAGAAATCCCAGGGCTGATCTCCTTCAGAATGGACTGGTTGGATCTCCTTGCAGTCCAAGGGACTCTCAAGAGTCTTCTCCAACACCACAGTTCAAAAGCGTCAATTCTTCGGTGCTCAGCTCTCTTCACAGTCCAACTCTCTCATCCATACGTGACCACTGGAAAAACCATAGCCTTGACTAGACGGACCTTAGTCGGCAAAGTAATGTCTCTGCTTTTGAATATGCTATCTAGGTTGGTCATAATTTTCCTTCCAAGGAGTAAGCGTCTTTTAATTTCATGGCTGCGATCACCATCTGCAGTGATTTTGGAGCCCCCCAAAAATAAAGTCTGACACTTTCAGTTTCCGCTGTTTCCTCATCTATTTCCCATGAAGTGATGGGACCAGATGATTGTAAAGTTATTATCCTCTGGTTAAAATAAATACATTTTTTTAAAAAAAGAAAAAAAAGAATGAGAGAGGGTTGTCATTTCCTACTCCAGGGGATCTTCCCCACCCAGGGATCAGACTCGCATTTTCTGCATCTACTATACTGGCAAGTGGATTCTTTACCACTGTGCCACCTGGGAAGTCATAGTCTGTACAGTTGTATTCTTTTCCTGTCTGACTTATTTCACTTAGCATAATGCCCTCAAGTTGTATTCATGTTGTTACAAATGGCAGGATTTTCTTCTTTCTCAAGGCTGAATGATATTACATTGTGGTATATAGATTTATGACAACTTCTCTATCCATTCATCTGTTGACTGGCACTTTGTTTTCATATCTTGTCTATCGTGGAATAATGTTGCAATAAGAGTGGGAATGTAGGTATTTCTCTGAAGTCCTGTTTTTCTCTCCTTTAGATATATATAACCAGAGGTGGAATTAATGGATTACATAGTAGTTCTATTATTGATTTTTTGAAGACTGCCATACTTTTGTCCATAGTGGCTAAACTGGTTTACATTGCCACAACAATGTACAAATATTTCCTTATCTCTATATTCCTGCAACACTTATCTCTTATCTTCTTGACAGCCACCCTAACAGATGTGAGATAATATCTCATTGTGGGTTTGATCTCATCCACTTTCCCATTGGTCATGGGGAAGACTTGGGATTTTCAGTTTTTAAAATTATTTATTTATTGGACTTCAGTTGATTTAGAGTATTATATTCATTTGAGGCATTCAGTATTTTTATAGCTCATACTCCACTTAAAATTGTTACAAAACAATGGCTATATTTCTCTGTTCTGTACAATATATTCTTGTTGCTTATGCATTTTATACATAGTAGTTTGTGTCTCTTAATTCCATTTGCCTATCTCTCCACTCTTCCTTCCCATGGACGGTAGCTCACCAGGCTCCTCTGTCCATGAAATTCTCCAGGCAAAAGTGCTGGAGTGGGTAGCCATTCCCTTCTCCAGAGGATCTTCCTGAGCCAGGGATCAAACTGGATCTTCTGCACTGCAGGCAGATTCTTTACCATCTGAGCCACCAGAAAGCCTGTACATTATAGTCTTATTGCTGATTCATTTTATACATAGTAGTTTGTGTCTCTTTCCATACTCCAATCTCTCCACTCCTCCCACCCTTCTCCCCACTGATAACCACTAATTTATTATCTATAACTGTGTGTTCCTGTTTTGCTATATACTGTTACTTGATTTGTTTCACATGTAAGTGATAACATAGAGTATAGGTCTTTCTCTATTTGACTTATTTCACTAAATGCAATATTCTCTATGTCCATCTACATTGCTGCTTGTGGCAAAATTTCATTCCTTTTTATGGATGAGTAATATTCTACTGTGTATACATATCTCACATCTTCTTTTTTCATTTTTTCATGAGGACTTAGGTTGCTTCCATATCGGCTATTGTAAATAATGCTTCTATGAACTTGGGGTCTCTGTATCTTTTCAAAGTAGTATTTTTGTTTTCCTTGGATATATACCCAGCAGTGGAATTACTAGATCATATTGTATTTCTATTTTTAGGTTTTTCAGGAACCTCCATACTGTTTTCCACATAAATCTTGAGAAAAATTCAATGCCATCTGTGCGTGCCATACATGCAACAATGCTTTTTGTTTTTCGTTTTTGTTTTTTAAAAAGATTCTTTAACTGTAAAATGCATCTGGACTGGGAGGAGAATAAGTGAAACATATTCATTATGTTTTTATGCTTCTCTGAGTGGAGTGATTCTGATAACTTGACACAGTGCATGTAGGGACCCTGAAACTATATCTGGAAGCATTATCAGATAGAATGGTCTTAATTATGATCGTGAGGCTTTTCAAGGAAGATGGCTCCTCTGCCAGGCTCTCTTGGGATCCTCTGTGAATACCTGTGAGGATTATGCTCACCAGGGAGAAACACCTGGTACATATGCTGGCTTGGTGACTTTTTCGCTTATCGTGTTCCATGTGGTTGTTTTGTATAATAATAAGTCATTACTTTTGGTTCTGTGATTATATGTTTTCAAATAGTCTTTTGTCTTTTTAAATAAAATAATACTATAATCTGTGTCTATCGATTCCCTTGTCTTAACACTTAACGGTTCTGCTTCTGTTGTTTATTTCCACTGGCTCCTACACTATGTTTGGTATCTTGTTTCCTTTGTGCTGGTCATTACGTTTCAATGTGTGCTGGTTACTGTATTTTAATGTTTGGTAGAAATAAGTGAGGCTCAAATTGTTTGTTTGCTTATTCAATTCAACCTGAAGTACCACCTGTCCTTGATCACTTATATCCAAGTTCAAGGCTTCGGGCTTTCTAGATCTCCAGAGATCTGAGAGATCTGTGTAAAACCTGGTCTCTGGGCATTTCTGTTCATCCTGAGGATATACGGGAGGTTGTAATCATAATTCTCATCTGGTGTTCTCCTAGGCATTGATGTATGTTCCCCCCCATCCCAAAACATCACTAAATGCAAACCTGGATTGGTAACACTTCCTTCTGACCTGTCAAATTCTTCACCTGCTGAAGCATATGTGAGTGTTAGGTTTACTTCTCTGGGTTCTCAGTTCCCAGGGAAGCAGTTCCTTCTTATCCTGTAACTTCTACTGTGATATTTAAGATATCTTAAACATCCTATCCTTTGCTTTGGTTATGCTCATCATGGGATTGATTCAAATTACTGACCCTGCCACAATTGGAACAGAAGCCCCCAAAGTAAATTATATGCATGTTAGTGGATGATTAGACTTGCACAAATGTACACAGGTAACACTATATAAAACAGGCAGTGAATGTCCTCATCCTCGCTCAGATGTTATCTTCTCAATGAGGTCTGCACTGACACTTCGTGCCCTGGCATACTAAGCTCCATTACCGTGTCTGCTTTTTCTTTCTCCACAGCATAGACTTCAAATAGTCTGAATCACTAACTTGTTAATTTTATTTTCTCTTATGCTATGAGATAAATTCTTTCAGGGCAAATAGATGCTTGTCACATATATTTCCAATAGCCCATGACTATCTCTGGAATATAAGAACAGTTCAGAATAATCTTTGATTGTATGAAAGAATAAATAACTGAAGGAGGTGACAAATCCCCATGAGTCTGTTAGCAAATATATAGAATCTGTGTCTAAAATATGAAAGAAGAGGCAGGAAAGGTCAATGAATGCAGTTGCTGTCAGCATATCAGTTGTGTTCAGTTCAGTTGCTCAGTCGAGTCTGACTCTTTGTGACCCCATGGACTGCAGCACTTCCCTAACAGCCAGGCTTCCCTATCCATCACCAACTCCTAGAGCTTGCTCAAACTCATGTCCATTGTTCGGTGTTGCCATCCAACCATCTCATCCTCCGTCATCCCCTTCTCCTCCTGCCTTCAATCTCTCCCAGCATCAGGGTCTTTTCCAATGAGTCAGTTTTTTGCAACAGGAGGCCAAAGTATTAGAGCTTCAGCATGAGTTCTTTCAATGACTATTCAGGACTGATTTCCTTTAGGATTGACTAGTTTGATCTCGAGAGTCCAAGGGACTCTCGAGTCTTCTCTAACACCACAACTCAAAAGCAACAGTTCTTTGGTGCTCAGCTTTCTTTACGGTCCAACTCTCACATCCATACATGACTACTGGAAAAAACATAGCTTTGACTAGGAAATAAAAACAAACAAACATAGCTTTGTCAGTAATGTCTCTGCTTTTTAATACCCTGTCTAGGTTTGTCATAGCTTTTCTTCCAAGGAGCAAGCGTCTTTTAATTTCGTGGTGCAGTCACCATCTGCAGTGATTTTGGAGCCCCCCAAAATAAAGTCTGTCACTGTTTGCACTGTTTCCTCATCTATTTGTCATGAAGTGATGGGACCAGATGCCATGATCTTAGTTTTCTGAATGTTGAGTTTAAAGCCAACTTTTTCACTCTCTTTCACTTTCATCAAGAGGCTCTTTCAAGAGCACATGGAGGTCAATTAAACCTCTCCAAGGGACAGTTACAAAATCAGTGGGGAGACAATCTAGTTCCTTCCAGCTTACTGAGTAGGATGTAAACCTAGCAATGAAAAAGTCACTCCAACAGTTTGTTCCAGTCAGTCCTTGAAGAGTTTAGAGACCCTACTTATTCCCAGAGAGAAGTCATCTTTGAACCTGACTGAATTCACAAGTCAGTCAGGGACTTCTCATGTTCTTCCTTGGGGAACCTCTATATGGTGACTGGAGCCAGAGACTAGGAACATAGGCCAGAATTTATGGATCCATAAAGTCCATCCTTATCATATAAGCTTCCCACAAGAATATCTCCAAAAGCTTTCTGACTCCGCTTTGTCATTCCCTCTCAGAATGTACACAGGCAAAAGTATAATGATCTCACTCATTACAAAATAAACTGCACTTGAAAATGGGCACAGGCTTAAAGCTTTGGAGGTACAATTTTGGAAAAATTATATGAATAACATTTTAAAACTATTTTCAGAAGATGAAGTATTTTTCCATGTGACTGATGTGTTTTTTGTAATTAAAATTTGATCTTATTTCACTAAAGGTAACTCACTATAGGTCTTCGACTTAAAATTAGATATCTGAAAATTTATTCCCTACCTTTACTAAAAAACTGCTCCCTGGCTAATGACATGGAATAGATATATTTAAACCAGATATTCAATTTCCTCTTCTTATTATCTTCATAGGCATATTATCATATCAAATCCTATGAAATAACAGGCTTCACTAAGAAAGTATTTTTCTGGCAAGCTCTTTTCAGAGCCCCTTTAATCTCATTGTTCCTGAGGCTGTAGATGAGGGGGTTCAACATGGGGATCACCACCATGTAGAACACAGACACCACCTTGTTCTGGTCAGTTGAGTAGCTGGACTTGGGCATCACGTAAATGAATGTGATGGTCCCATAGAACAGAGTGACTGCTGTGAGGTGGGACGTGCAGGTGGAGAAGGCCTTGTGGCGTCCCTCAGTGGAGTGCATCCTCAGGATGGTGCTGAGGATGTAGACGTAGGATACAGCTATGACAACTGCTGTGACCACAATGATGGAGCCAGCCGTAAATGAGGGGACAACTGCAGGGATACTGTTGTCAGAACAGGAGAGCTCAACCAAAGGAGCAAAATCACAGAAAAAATGATTGACTTGATTTGGTCCACAGAAGTGTAAAGAGTAGAAGCAAATAGTAAAAGAGCAAGCATTGAGAAAACCACCAGTGTAAGACATTATGAGTAACTGGACACAGACTTGTGTGGACATTTTGGTGGAATAAAGCAGTGGGCTGCAGATTGCTGTGAAGCGATCATATGCCATGGCAGCCAGAAGGAAGCACTCAGATGACCCGAAGAAAACAGCTGAACAGAGCTGAATGGCGCAGCCAGGGTAGGAGATGGTATTTCTTTCCACTAGGAAGTTTGCAAGCATATTGGGTGTAACAGAAGATGAATAGCCCACATCAACGATGGCTAAGTGGCTCAGGAAAAAATACATAGGATGATGGAGCTGAGACGAGATTCTGATAAGAAGATTTGTGCCGAGATTCCCACATATGGTCACCAGGTAGATAAAGAGGATGACTATGAAAAGGATGACTCGAAGGACTGGATCATTTGTCAAACCCAATAAAACAAACTCTGTCTCTGCAGTGTGGTTCCCATGCATCAGGGAATACATCAGGTAATGTAGCTGCTACCCAAATGAACCTGTGATGGAACAATACATTAAAGAAGCTATAAATCTGATTATTTCATTTTCTATTAATATAATACATATATGGAAATTGATTACAGATAAATATATTCAAGAATCAAAGCATGTTTGCATGCAATCATGAGCCTACTTTATTTTTTTAATTGTTTTCAGCAGAAGTTCCCAAAAACTTCCTAGAAATAATGCTTTTACTTTTTGTATTATATTTTTTTCCAAAAATGTGCTTAAAGTAAACTTTGAGCCAAAGAACAAATAATATATGGTGAAAATATAATATAGATGAAAATAGCAAAAAATAGGAAAAAAATGTGTAGGGTTTTATAATAAAGATGAATAATTTAATAGCTAACAATTATTACATGCTTACTAAAGTATAAAATAGGGTTAGGTTTTTATATTTATATGTTTATCGTTTATCATATATAGCCTATGCTTATATTTTAGTCTATATTTATAGTGTAATTAGTGCATATACATATTTAGTGTGTGATATAGTCTGTATTGTTTGTTGTTTAGTCACTATGTAGTGTTCGACTCTTTGAGGCCCCAGGGACCATATAGCCTGCCAGGCTCTTCTGTCCATGAGATTTCCAGGGCAAGAATAATGGAGCGGGTAGCCATTTCCTTCTCCAGAGGATCTTCCTGACCTAGGGACTGAACTTGTGTCTCTTGTATCTTCTGCAGATGGATTCTGAGCCACCTGGGAAGCCCAATACATAGTCTATGTTTTCACGAAGTATTATTCATGACTTTCATTATTTATGAGTAAATTGAGTCTGAGAAGGCTCTGTAAGTTGCACTCTGTTGTTTAATAGGTAAAGTCAGAATATGAAGCCCAGGAATGCCTGACTGCCCATTCCTTTAGTTGTTGTTGGTTACTCACTAAGTCATGTCCAGCTCTTTGTGACCCCATGGATTGCAGCATGCCAGGCTTCCCTGTCCTTCAGTATCTCCTGGAGTTTGCTCAAACTCCTGTTCAATGAGTCAGTAATGCTATCCAACCATCTCATCCTCTGTTGCCCCCATCTCCTCCTGCCCTCAATCTTTCCCAGCATCAGAAATATTTATAGTGAATCAGCTCTTCACATCAGGTGGCCATCAGTCCTTCTAATGAATATTCAGAGTGGATTTTTTTTAGGATTGACTGGTCTGATCTCCTTGCTGTCCAAGGGACTCTCAAGAGTCTCCTCCAGCACCACAATTCAAAGGCATCACTTTTTTGGCACTCAGTCTACTTTATGGTCCAGCTCTCACATCTGTACATGAATATTGGAAAAACCATACCTCTGACTATACAGACATTCGTTGGCAAAGTGATGTCTTTGCTTTTTAATATGCTGTCTAGGTTTGTCATAGCTTTTCTTTCAAGGAACAAGAGACTTTTAATTTCTTGGCTGCAGTCACCATCTGCAGTGATTCATTTAGTAACTATGCAGTAAATAATTACTGATCATAAAGTCCAATACACCTGACAATGAGTGGACAGCAGATAATCCTTTCAGCCTTCTGGGAGTTATTTTGAAAAGAGATACCTAGTTAGTTATATGTTTCATGATATCTATCACTTAAAATTTTTTGAAAGGAGAAATAGAAGTGTTCTTGACACTGTAACAGAAACAAATTTCAAATTTGAATAAAGTTACTACTGTAAATTTGTTGAGTATTTTTAAATTAAAAATTATATTATTTTAACAACTAGCTTGAAATATCAATGTAATCACTATGCAAAAATCATGATTGATATTTAGCACATAATTTATTCAGATATATTTATTTGAGATTTAACAGATCAAATCACTTCCTACTATAACAGTATTTGGACTTTTGTAGAATGAAATATTATTTGCAACATAATACGAAGATAAATAAAGTGTGTTTGAAAACTTGAGAATTATCACCCAGATAATGATCCTCATGTCCAAATTTTCTGACTTATATCTTGAATGAAAGATCCTTCATCTTACCCATGATGTGATCATCTTGAGGCTAAAGCATCAGAGATATTCACAATATCTTTCCAAATTTAAAACTTAAATTCAAGTCTTTAAACATCAATAAATGCTCAAGCATCTCTGGTAATAAATATATTAGCATTATGTTGGAGTGCTGAATTTGGTGAATGTTAAAAGACCATGTCATTTTCCATCTTATGGATTGATAAACAAGGGATCCTTGTTGTGGACTATGCCTGTTAATTCACATAAAATTGATGGTGGAAACAGAAATTCAGCCAAAGTTGCTTGCTATTAATAATTGCTTGATTATATCTGCCCTGTTCCCCAACCAAACTTGTGAGTATATTAATATTAATAACCAAGGAGTAGAATATTCTCATGGAGAAGAAAATGGCAACCCACTCCAGTATTGTTGTCTGGAGAATCCCATGGACACAGAAGCCTGGTTGGCTACAGTCCACAGGGTCGCAAAGAGTCAGACATGACTATAGTGACTTAGCACTCAAGCAGAATGTTCTCAAATGATAAATGAAAATAAATATATCCAATTCATTAACAAAAGCCAAAATCTTACCTCTTAGAATAAGAGCTCATTCATTTGTAACAAATCATAGTTGTGGTTATAAAGCTATCTTTAATTCTTGCTTGCCTTTGGGGATAAATCTCTGGAGATTCTAGGGATTCAAATGTGAATTTAAAAACATGTGAAACATCATTATGTTCTTTAGCAGCTATTGAACATCTCAATTCACACAGAAAGACAACTAATCTTTTAAGTGTTGTCAATTCTCAAGTGGTTAATTTATTATTTTACTTCTAGTTAGGTGATTATACACTTTTCTATAGCCTTCTATCAGAAAGTATAACAACTTTTCCTAGAGATAATATTGGTTTCAAGTTTCCTTTGACATTTATGATTAAGAAATATTTGATACTAAACTTGAGGTTTAAAAAAAAACACTTAGATTTATCCCTTCAATATGTGCTTTTTCCCCCGCAAAATTTATTTGTTGGCTGTGCTGGGTCTCATTGTTGCAAGCTTTTCTCTAGTTGTGGCTAGTGGGAGCCACTCTCTAGGTGTGTACAGGCCTCATTGTAGTGGCTTTTCTTGCCACAGAGCATGGGCGCTCTAGGGTGGGCAGGCTTCAGTAGTTGCAGAATGTGGGCTCAGTAGTTGTGGCTCCCAGGCTCTAGTTCACAGGCTCAATGGTTGTGGCACATGGTCTTAGTTGTTCTGCTATATGTTGGAGCTTTCAAGATCAGGGATCAAAACTGTGTTTCCTGCACTGACAGGCAGATTCTTCAGCACTGAGTCACCAGGGAAGCCCTCAATATGTGTTTTTGATAAGTATTTTGTGTATCTATATGATATGCTATTAACTACTTTGGGAGAATATGTGGTAGAATTTGATATAAAGTTGAATTAAAAATAGTCAAGTGGACCTTGGGAAGCATCGCTAAGAACAAAGCTACTGGTGATGATAGAATTCCAGCTGAGCTATTTCAAATCCTAAAGATGGTGCTGTTAAAGTGCTGCACTCAATATGCCAGCAAATTTGGAAAACTCAGCAATGGCCACAAGACTGGAAAAGGTCAGATTTCACTCCAATTGCAAAGAAGGGCAAAGCCAAAGAATGTTCAAACTACTGCACAATTGCACTCATCTCACATGCTAGCAAAGTAATGCTCAAAATTCTCCACCTGAGGCTTCAACAGTACATAAACTGAGAACTTCCAGATGTTCAAGCTGAATTTAGAAAAGGCAGAGGAACCAGAGATCAAATTACCAACATCTGTTACATCATAGAAAAAGCAAGAGAAGTCCAAAAAAACATCTCCTTCTGCTTCACTGACTACGCCAAAGCCTTTGACTGTGTGGATCACAACAAACTGTAGAAAATTCTTAAAGATGTGGGAATACCAGACCACCTTACCTGCCTCCTGCAAAACCTGTATGCAGGTCAAGAAGCAACAGTTAGAACCAGACATGGAATAATGGACAGTTTCTAAATTGGGAAAGGAGTGTGTCAAGGCTATATATTGTCACCCTGTTCATTTATCTTATATGCAGAGTACATCATGTGAAATACTGGGCTGGATGAATCACAAGCTGGAATCAGGATTGCTGGAGAAATATCAACAACCTCAGATATGCAGGTGACATCACTGTTACGGCAGAATACAAAGAGGAATTAAAGAGCCTCTTGATGAAAGTGAAAGAAGAGAGTGAAAAACCTGGCTTAAAACTCAACATTCACAAAACCAGGATCATGCCATCTGGTCCCATCACTTCATGGCAAATAGATGGAGAAGCAAAGGAAGCAGTGACAGGCTCTATTTTCTTGGGCTCCAAAATCACTGCAGATGGTGACTGCAGCTATAAAATTAAAAGATGCTTGCTCCTTGGGAGAAAAGCTGTGGCATACCTAGACAGCTACAAGGGACTTCCCTTGTAGCATAGCTGAGCTGGTAACAAATCCATCTGTAATGCAGGAGACCCAGCTTAATTCCTGGGTGGTGAAGATCCCCTGGAGAAGGGACAGGCTACCCACTTGAGTATTCTTGGGTTTCTCAGGTGGCTCAGTCAGTAAAGAATCTGTCTGCATTGTGGGAGACCTGGGTTCAGTCCCTGGGTTGGGAAGGTCCCCTGGAGGAGGGCACAGCAATCCACTCCAGTATTCTTACCTGGAGAATCCCCATGGAAAGAGGAGCCTGGCGGGCTACAGTCCATGGGGTCATAAAGAGTCGGATATGACTGGGTGACTAAGCACAGTACAGACAACACATTAAAAAGCAGAGACATTACTTTGCTGACAAAGGTCCATATAGTCAAAGCTATGGTTTTTCCAGTGGTTGTGTATGGATATGAGAGTTGGACCTCCAATCCATAAAGCAAGCTGAGCACCAAAGAATTGATGCTTTTGAACTGTGGCATTGGAGAAGACTCTTGAGAGTCCCTTGGACTGCAAGGAGATCAAGCCAGTCAATCCTAAAGGAAATCAATCCTGAAATATTCATCAGAGGGACTGATGCTGAGGCTGAAGCTCTGGCCACCTGATGCAAAGAGCTCACTCAATGGAAAAGACCCTGATGCTGGGAAAGACAGAAGGCAAGAATAGAAGGGGATGACAGAGAAAGAGATGGTTGAATGGCATCACTGACTCAATGGACATGAGTTTGATCAAGCTCTGGGAGATGGTGAAGGACAGGGCATGCTGTGGTCCACGGGGTTGCAAAGAGTCAGACACGACTGAGTGACTGAACAACAACAATCTTATGAAGACTAAGAGAGTAAAAGCCTTGAAAATCATGTAGAGACTACAAAGTAAAAGTGGATAAATTTCAGATAAGAACCTATGTGCACCTTATCTTTGACAAACGGGGCAAGAATATACAATGGAAAAAAGATAGTCTCTTCAATAAGTGGTGCTGGGAAACCTGGACAGATACTGTAAAGGAATGAAATTAGAATTCTTCCTAAAAACATATACAAAGATAAACTCAAAATAGGTTAGAGCCCTAATTGTAAGACCAGAAACTGGAAAACTCTTAGAGAAAAACATAGCAAAACTCAATATGACATAAATCACAGCAAGATCCTCTATGACCCACCTCCTAGAGTAATGGAGAGAAAAAACAAAAGTAAACAGGTGGGACCTAATTAAACTTAAAAGCTTTTGCACAACAAAGGAGACTATAAGCAAGGTGAAATGCAACCCTCAGAATGGGAGAAAATAATAGCAAATGAAACAACTGACAAAAGATTAATTTCCAAAATATACAAGCAGTTCATGCAACTCAATACCAGGAAAACACACAATGCAATCAAAACATGGGCAGAAGACCGAAACAGACATTTCCCCAAAGAAGACATACAGATGGCTAATAAACACGTGAAAAGAAGCTCAATATCACTCATTCTTAGAGAAATGAAAATCAAAACTACAATGAAATGTCATCCCACACCAGCCAGAGTGGCCATCATCAAGAAATCTGCAAACAATAAATGCTGCAGAGGGTGTGGAGAAAAGGGAACACTGTTGCACTGTTGGTAAATTGATACAGCCACTATAGAAGACTGTATGGAGATTCCTTAAAAAACTAGGAATAAAACTACCGTATCACCCAACAGTCCCACTACTGGGCATATACCCTGAGGAAACCACAATGGAAAAAGACACATGTACCTCAGTGTTCATTGCAGCACTATTTACAATAGCCAAGACATGGAGGCAACGCAGATGTCCATCAGCAGATGAATAGATAAAGAAGTTGTGGTACTTATATACAATGGACTATTACTCAGCCATAAAAAAACAAATTTGAGTCCTGGTGAGGCGGAGAAACCAAGAGTAAAGTCAAAAAGAGAACAACAAATATTATATATTAATGCATATATATGAAATCTAGAAAAATGGTACTGATGAACCTATTTGCAGGGCAAGAATAGAGACACAGACATAGAGAATAGATGTGGACACTGCAGGGGAAGAAGAGGGAGGGATGAACTGAGAGAGTAGCATGGAAACATATACACTACCATATGTAAAAATTGATAGCCTGTGGGAATTTGGTATGTAACACAGGGAGCTCAAATCCAGTATTCTGTGACAACCTAGAGGGTTGGGATATGGTGGGAGGCGGGAAGGAGGTTCAAGAGGGAGGGAACATATGTATAACTATGGCTGGTTATGTTAATGTATAAAGGAATCCAATACAACCTTTTATAACAACTATCCTCCAATTAAAAGTAAATAAATTTTAAAAAGCTGATCAACAGTTACCTGGAGCCAGGGGCAAAGGGAAGCAAGAACTGCACATAGACATAAGAAATCTTTAGAAGGTCATGAAAGTGTTCTAGCTTTCAAAACTAGTTATTGAAATGAATAGCATAGAATATTACTATCAAATAATTTTTTTCTATTCCAAGAAAATTTCATGATCCATATAGAATATTTCTGCATCCAAAAATATGGGTTTTATGGCCAAAGAAGTAATTCTCACTCTGACCATATTTGCATATTCTAGGTCTCTGCTTTCTCTTTCTATATGTTCACTATTGATCTTTCTCTCTCTGTTCCTTTCTAGAAGCTAGTATAGGATGTTTAAATGATTTGAAGTTAATTGGTGACTACTCTGCTTGAAAGGGTTATAGAATTATTCTTTCCTATCTTAATTTTATGGCTTATTTGCTTAATGCTAGGCCATAGTTTTTTCTCTTTCTGTCTTGGAGATGAAGGACAATAAATTCCATGAGGGCAGACATCTTTGATTGTTTGTTACTTGTATTTCCTTTAGTCTAGGACAATGCCTGATATATGAGGCAGTCGATATAAATTTTGAATAAAAGAATGAATTAAACAATTAATGCTCTATATTAGTATCCCTAGAAAGATCGTTAATAGTATTATAAAGAAAATGTAACATGCAAATGCTTTTTCAAATTTGAGGAGTAGGGGGTGGTGGTTGTGTCTATAACTTCGTTTTCAAGCCAGAAATGACACTGTGATTCCTATTACCATTTCTGTAGCTGAGTTATGTTGCATTTGAAAGTATAACTGATGAGATAATAGGAAAGATAGACTGATGATTCAGGGTAGAGAGACACAGAGTGGCAGCATCACGAAGCCCCATCTGTCTTTGGCAGACTGTATTGCAGGCATCCATAGAAAATCAATAGTATGAACTTAGTATTCACTAACTGTCCTCTGAATAGATGCATAAGAAAAATAAATATCAATCTCTAGTAATAAGAGCTATTTAGGGGAAGCAGAAGTCCCAGCAGTAGAAGGTGCAAGTGCAATAAGATCTAGGCACAGAAATTCAGTCTGTATGACTAGATGACTGTCAATGATGTTGAAGGGTTATAACTATTATAGTTCCTCAGCGAGGAGGACTCTGAGTCAACAATCAGAAACTGATGTGGTTACCTATAAATTTTTTTTTATTTCAGGTGTGCTTATTTAAGTATATATAGTCCTCATTCCTGTGTATGCATTGAGACTTGTCTTATCACAAATTCTTCAAGAGCAGGACCTTAAACTGCAATTCATATGTGAGTGATTTAGTGAGGAGTGATCTCAGGGGAAAACTGAAAGGCGAGAGAGAAGTGAGACAGCCATGAAGAGAAGCCAGATAAACACGTGGGCTCTGCTGAAGTGTAGCTTTAGTCTGAAACCACAGGGAGAAGTAGAGCATGAATGGCATTGCAGAGTTCTCCTACCGTGTGACAATAGGGTGTTTTTGTCCATTATTTTTTAAAACTATATCATTAACTTGTTGGCTATGGGATGCCCTGGAAATATATACTCCCAGACATTTGCAGTCAGTTACATTCCTTTTATCAAAGAGTAATTCTTGAAAGAATATATTAGCAGCTGGGTCTCAAGTTGATGAAATGTTCACTGGTCTGATAAGGGAGACTGAGGAAAGACACAAATTATCTACTCAAGAAATCCCAATTTATTTTCTGTACAATTACCTAAACTGATACACCATATCTGCTAGCCTTGAGGTTCTGTGTCCATAAGGTTTAGTTAATTAAGGGCTTCTTGGATGAGGTAGAATTTATGCTGAACATTTAAAAAATGGGGGAGAGTTTGGATGAGTAAAGTCAAGGGAAGGAATTTTCAGACAGAATGAATAAGGTACAGATATTAATCAGAAGATAATATTTTGACTGGTTTACATCAAGTGTTGAGGTTCTGAAAGCAGATGTCAGAGAAGATGTGGTAGCATGTTAGACAGAAGGTAGTACAGTTTGGTGTATGACTTTGAAGGCCAGGCTGATGAGAGAGGAAATTGATTTTACAAATAACAGTGCATTAAAGGGGGAATATTTTTTTTAATTTTTTAAAATTTTGATTGGAGGCTAATTACTTTACAATATTGTGGCGGTTTTTGCCATGCATTCACATGAATCAGCCATGGTTGAACATGTGTTTCCCCATCCAGAACCTCCCTCCCACCTTCCTCCCCATTCCATCCCTCACGGTCATCCCTGTGCACCGGCCCTGAGCACCTTGTCTCATGCATCGAACCTGGACTGGCGATCTATTTCA
This sequence comes from Ovis canadensis, assembly GCF_042477335.2. NCBI lineage: Eukaryota > Metazoa > Chordata > Mammalia > Artiodactyla > Bovidae > Ovis > Ovis canadensis. Next base: position 52,728,099 of record NC_091259.1, read on the forward strand.
CATATGATAATATACATGTTTCAATGCTATTCTCTCAAATCATCCCACCCTCGCCTTCTCCCACAGAGTCCAAAAGTCTGTTATTTACATCTGTGTCTCTTTTGCTGTCTTGGATATAGGGTCATCATTACCATCTTTCTAAATTCCACATATATGCATTAATATACTGTATTGGCGGTTTTCTTTCCTACTTACTTCACTCTGTATAATTAGGCTCCAGTTTCATTCACTTCATTAGAACTGATTCAAATGCATTCATTTTAATAGCTGAGTAGTATTACATTGTGTATATGTACCATAGCTTTCTTATCCATTCATCTGCCAATGGACATCTAGGTTGCTTCCATGTCCTGGCTATTGTAAACAGTGCTGCGATGAACATTGGGGTACACATGTCCCTTTCAATTCTGGTTTCCTTGGTGTGTATACCCAGCAGTGGGATTGCTGGGTCATGTGGCAGTTCTATTTCCAGTTTTTAAGGAATCTCCACACTGTTCTCCATAGCGGCTGAACTAGTTTGCATCCCCACCAACAGTGTAAGAGGGTTTAATGAGGGGATTTAGATGAAAGGGATCTTCTTTCACAGCAAGATCTTCTACTGCAGAGTTGCTTCTGAGAGAGAAATCACAGTACTTGCATTGTGTGTTAATATTCTTCCTATTTATCGTCTTCTAAATGATTCCCTAGACAATAGCTTCTCATGGCAGGCCATCCCATGTATAGCACAGAGGGATCCTGTGGGGCTTAGAAAGCTTTCAGAAAAAAGAAATGATATTGTGCAGGAAGGAAAATATCCCCAAGGGAATCATCTAAATCCCACAATTTATTTTTAATTAATTGAGTTTCCCATTACTTCAGTTGCTATTCAGAATTATAACTGCAAACATCACCAAAAATTCCCTATGATAGATCAGGATTTAAAAACATTTTTGAGGACATCACATTGGCTGTTAGAGTCACAGAAACATTTCTGGTATCTAAAGCAATAGTCTCAAGAAAATGGTCTCTGGTGGCCAGAGGACTCTCATTAAAATTTTTATGGTACTGAGCTCCACCCTTAAGGAATGGAGAAGACACTGCCTTTTATGATAAAGAGTCTAAGGTCAGAGGGACACAAGGCATTCAAAAGGAAAAATTGCCTTAAAATTTATTTCTGAATTATGCAATATATGAAATCACAGGAAGTAGTGAAGAAAGCCACACCTGAGTTGTAAGACTCCGATATAGACTGTTCTTCCTCCAATTTAATACCTCATGAATTTAAGACTAGAAAGTGATTTTTTAATTTTATTGAAGTATAGTAAAGAATAGCAAGGAGAGATAGGAAAGCCTTCCTCAGCGATCAGTGCAAAGAAATAGAGGAAAACAACAGAATGGGAAAGACTAGAGATCTCTTCAAGAAAATTAGAGATACCAAGGGAACATTTCATGCAAAGATGGGCTCAATAAAGGACAGAAATAGTATGGACCTAACAGAAGAAGAAGATATTAAGAAGAGGTGGCAAGAATACATGGAAGAACTGTACAAAAAAGATCTTCACGACCCAGGTAATCACAATGGTGTGATCACTCACCTAGAGCCAGACATCCTGGAATGTGAAGTCATGTGGGCCTTAGGAAGCATCACTATGAACAAACCTAGTGGAGGTGATGGAATTCCAGCTGAGCTATTTCAAATCCTAAAGATGGTGCTGTTAAAGTGCTGTACTCAATATGCCAGCAAATTTGGAAAACTCAGCAGTGGCCACAGGACTGGAAAATGTCAGTTTTCATTCCAATCTCAAAGAAAGGCAGTGCCAAAGAATGCTCAAACTACCACACAATCACACTCATTTCACATGCTAGTAAAGTAATGCTCAAAATTCTCTAATCCAGGCTTCAGCAATACGTGAACCATGAACTTCCAGATGTTCAACCTGGTTTTAGAAAAGGCAGAGGAACCAGAGGTCAAATTGGCAACATTTGCTGGATCATCAAAAAGGCAAGAGAGTTCCAGAAAAATATCTATTTCTGCTTTATTGACTATGCCAAAGCCTTTGACTGTGTGGATCACAACAAACTGTGGAAAATTCATCAAGAAGTGGGAATACCAGACCACCTGACCTACCTCTTGAGAAACCTATATGCAGGTCAGGAAGCAACAGTTAGAACTAGACATGGAACAACAGACTGGTTCCAAATAAGAAAAGGAGTACATCAAGGCTATATATTGTCATCCTACTTATTTAACTTATAGGCAGAGTACATCATGAGAAACGCTGGGCTGGATGAAGCACAAGCTGGAATCAAGATTGCCAGGAGAAATATCAATAACCTCATATGCAGATGATATCACCCTTATGGCAGGAAGTGAAGAAGAACTAAAAGAGCCTCTTGATGAAAGTGAAAGAGGAGAATGAAAAAGCAGGCTTAAAATTCAACATTCAGAAAACTAAGATCATGGCATCTGGTCCCATCACTTCATGGCAGACTGGGAAACAATGGAAACAGTGGCTGACTTTATTTTTCTGGGCTCCAAAATCACTGCAGATGGTGATGGCAGCCATGAAATTGAAAGACACTTACTCCTTGGAAGGAAAGTTATGACCAACTTAGATAGCATATTCAAAAGCAGAGACATTACTTTGCCAACAAAGGTCTGTCTAGTTAAGGCTGTGGTTTTTCCAGTAGTCATGTATGGATGTGAGAGTTGGACTGTGAAGAAGGCTGAGCTCTGAAGAATTGATGCTTTTGAACTGTGGTGTTGGAGAAGACTCTTGAGAGTCCCTTGGACTGCAAGGAGATCCAATCAGTTCATCCTAAAGGAAATCAGTCCTGGTTGTTCATTGGAAGGACTGATGTTGAAGCTGAAACTCCAATATTTTGGCCACCTGATGTGAAGAGCAGACTCATTTGAAAAGACCCTAATGTTGGGAAAGATTGAAGGCAGGAGGAGAAAGGACAACAGAGGATGAGACGGTTGGGTGGCATCACTGACTCAACGGACATGGGTTGGATGAACCTCGGGAGTTGGTGATGGACAGGGAGGTCTGGCGTGCTGATGTTCACGGGGTACAAAGAGTCGGATACAACTGAACGACTGAACTGAACTGATAGTTGATTTGCAATATTGTGTTAATTTCTACTATACAGCAAAGTGATTCAGTTCTACGTGTGTGTGTGTGTATATATATATTCTTTTCCATTATGTTTTATCATAGAATATTGAATATAGTTCCCTGTGCTATGCAGTAGAACTTTTTTGTTTACCTATTCCAGATATAATAGTTTGCATCTGCTAATCCCAAACCCCCAATTCTTCCCTATTGGGGAAGAATTGGCAACCACAAGTTTGTTCTCTATGTCTGTGAGTCTGTTTATGTTTCATAAAGATATTCATTTGTAGCATATTTTAGATTCCACAAGTGAATGATATCATATGGCATTTGTCTTTCTCTCTCTGACTTACTTTGCTTAGTCTAATAATCTCTAGGTTCATCCATGTTGCTGCAAATGGCATTATTTCATTCTTTTCTGTGGCTCGGTTATATTTCTTTGTGTATATGTGTGTGTATGTGTACCCAACTTCTTTATCCATTCATCTGTTAATGGATATTTAGTTTGTTTCCATGTCTTGGCTATTGTAAATAGTGCTGCTATGAATATAAAAGTGCAAGTATGTTTTCAAATTGTAGTTTTGTCTGGGTATATGCCTAGGAATGGGATTGCTGAATCACATGGCAACTCTATTTTTAGTTTTTGAGGAACCTCCATACTATTTTCCATAGTAGCAGCACCGAGTTACATTCCCACCAACATTAAAAGAGGGTTCCCTTTTCTCCACACCCTCTCCAACATTTGTTATTTATAGACTTTTTTAATGATGGCCATTCTGACTGATGCAAGGTGGTACCTCATTGTAGTTTTGATTTGCATTTCTTTAGTAATTAGTGATGGTGAGCATCTTTTCATGTATCTTTTGGTTATCTGTATATATTCTTTGGATAATTGTCTGTTTAGGTGTTCTGCCCATTTTCAATTGGGCTGTTTAGTTTTTTGTTATTGAAATGTATTAGCTGTTTGTATATTTTGGAAATTAAGCCCTTGTCACTCGTATCATTTGCAAATATTTTCTCCCATTCTAGGAGCTGTCTTTTCATTTTGTTTATTGTTCTCTTTGCTATGCAAAAGTTTTTGAGTTTAATTAGGTCCCATTTGTTTATTTTTGCTTTTATATCTATTGACTTGGGAGAATGGCCTAAGAAAACATTGGTATGATTTATGAGACTAGAAAATGATTTTCCTTCTGTAGATTGTAGGAATTTTAGTTTTATTCCTCTGCACAAATTAATATTCTGTCTTTTAATGATCATGTACCTGTAGATGTAAATAACATGTTGGGATATATTGAAGAAAATACAGGCATGGATAATCTAGGAATTTTGTCAAGTCTCTATTCCTGGTAGAGTTGGAACCCAGAAACCAGTTTTGGGGAAGCTTTGAAGAACTTCAAACAAAAACTAGGATGGCAAACTCAGGGCAAAGCCATCACAGTAAAGAGAGTAATGCTTGCAAAAAACAAACAGGGGGCTGAAAAGATGGTATAGGCATCTTGTCTCCAGTGCCTCCAGGATTGTTATCTGCCTTCAAGAAGAATCCAGATAATGTCATCTTAACATCATCTTCCATCATTACTGTACTACTAAAATAGTTAAAGACCAAAACTTCACATCAAAATGCAAGAAAAGTGTCATATAAGTCAAAAGTTCTCAACCAAATTTAGTGAGAAAGAATATGCAGAGTATATGTACCCTCATATGCTGGAGATTTCCTTTTCTGGGAGATCTGCCAAGAACTTGTTGTAAGTATAGATAGAGATGTATTGTTTTTTTTGACACAGCTCCCCTAGAGAGTCTAATGTGTGTCTTAGTAGATGACTGCTGTTGTAGTTCAAGTGTGATTTGATTCTACAGTAAATTTTCTAACTTGAGAAAATGCTAGTCTCATCCTCTTAGACCCTGCTGCTGCTGCTGCTTCTGAGTCACTTCAGTCGTGTCCGACTCTGTGCGACCCCAGAGATGGCAGCCCACCAGGCTCCTACATCCCTGGGATTCTCCAGGCAAGAACACTGGAGTGTGTTGCCATTTCCTTCTCCAATGCATGAAAGTGAAAAGTGAAAATGAAGTCGCTCAGTCGTGTCTGACTCTTATCGACCCCATGGACTGCAGCCCACCAGGCTCCTCCATCCATGGGATTTTCCAGGCAAGAGTACTGGAGTAGGATGCCATTGCCTTCTCCGTCTTAGACCCCATCTACTGGCATTTTCAGAAGTTTATTGGATTTTTCACCATCGTTATTTCCATTAAGAGAGTACGTATAAAACTTCCGTTCAGCATTCACATTGCTAGGTGATAAGATTCTTAATACCTATTTAGAGAGCAGCCAATTACTTTAGTATAAATACAATAAATTTTAAATAAACCAAAAATAAATTATAGAGGAATTAGGAAATGCCTCCAAATAATAAACATGAGAGGCTTTCTGGTGAAGAAAGAATTCCATTTTTTCCTACACTCACTGAAATAACCTTACTCAAAAGCCTACACTCACTAGACTTAGGCTGCCTAATGGGGGAGGCAAAATTTTGAAACTGGTCTCCACCTGTCTAGTATATGAGTTAAACTTGGAAAACTGAAACAGAAGGAGGAGCAGAAGGAGAAGAAGAAAGGGAGGAGAACCCTGTCTCAAGAAAATGGAATGTGACTTTGGGAGAAATCGCTAACCAAACTAGGGAAACTAGGTAGACTAGTTTCCTAGTGGGAAACTAGTGGAAAGCATGTGGGAAGCATTCCAAAGCTTTTCCTTTTTTGAGTGGGGAGGGGTTAGGGTTTGTAGGAAAGTGCCATTTAATGATTCATTAGAAATGCTAGACCTTTAGCTGACCAAAAAGGAAGGGCATTGCAGGTTAGAGAAAATAATTTGTGCAAAGTAGAAACCATGAAGGGTGTATGATGTTTGGGAAACAGGGGAATGTTCTATATATGGACAATTACTGAACCAAACGTGAGCCTTCTAGTCTGCCAGCAGTAAAGTCAACACGCTGACACCAGGTGGAGAAAAGTATGGTGTTGATTGCAAGTGCCCAATGTGGGGGTCAAGCAATAAGAATGGGCAGCTCATACTCAGAGGATCTGAACTCTGATGGTTCCGGGAAGGCTCTTTAAAGACAAGAGAGAGGGTCGCAGAGTGTGTGATCAGCTTGTGTACAACCTTCTGATTGGAGGTGGTGAGGTAATAAGGTGATGTTTCATCAGCCTTCTGATTCCAACCCTTCTGGGTCTACGTGCTGCTTCTCAGCATGCAGTTAACTTCTTCCTTCTGGTGGAAGCTTTAGTATTTGCAAAACAACTCAAGGATGAAGCTCAGAAAAATATCTGTAGCTCCTGAGGAGGAACTAAAAGTCCTTGACTCTGTTTTATTATGCTTGTAAATAAACTATTATTATTTTGTCTTACTTGACTCTCTTGTTTCTGCATTTTCATACTTCTCTGATTAAATTTGCTTTTTGAAACTCAAGGAAGGCCTAGGAGCCTAAAGTTTTTCTACAAACAAGAGGCAGGTGGAGGAAAAGGTGGAAGTCTGACCCTAGGGAAACGCTGCTGGGTCCTGCTCAGTTTCAGTGGCAGGAAATGAGGCTGCGGATAAGACCTTGAATGCTGCGCTAGGGCGTTTACAGTGAAGCAGGCCTTCGTACCAGTTAGCCATGCAAATGGGTCTCCAGACACTCTCCAGACTCTTGCTGTGTCTGTGTTATACATGTACACTGACTGGCTGTATCACCTTGGCAAAGTAAGTGACTCTCTAGGCCATACTTTCTTCACTACAAACATCAGTTCAGTTCAGTTCAGTTCAGTTGCTCAGTCGTGTCTGACTCTTTGCAACCCCATGAATCGCAGCACGCCAGGCCTCCCTGTCCATCACCATCTCCCGGAGTTCACTCAGACTCACGTCCATCGAGTCGGTGATGCCATCCAGCCATCTCATCCTCTGTTGTCTCCTTCTCCTCCTGCCCCCAATTCCTCCCAGCATCAGAATCTTTTCCAATAAGTCAACTCTTCACATGAGGTGGCCAGAGTACTGGAGTTTCAGCTTTAGCATCATTCCTTCCAAAGAAATCCCAGGGCTGATCTCCTTCAGAATGGACTGGTTGGATCTCCTTGCAGTCCAAGGGACTCTCAAGAGTCTTCTCCAGCACCACAGTTCAAAAGCATCAATTCTTTGGCGCTCAGCCTTCTTCACAGTCCAACTCTCACATCCATACATGACCACAGGAAAAACCATAGCCTTGACTAGACAGACCTTAGTCGGCAAAATAATGTCTCTGCTTTTGAATATACTATCTAGGTTGGTCATAACTTTTCTTCCAAGGAGTAAGTGTTTTTTAATTTCATGGCTGCAATCACCATCTGCAGTGAATTTGGAGCCCAAAAAAATAAATTCTGCCACTGTTTGCACTGTTTCCCCATCTATTTCCCATGAAGTGATGGGACCGGATGCCATGATCTTCGTTTTCTGAATGTTGAGTTTTAAGCCAATTTTTTCACTCTCCACTTTCACTTTCATCAAGAGGCTTTTTAGTTCCTCTTCACTTTCTGCCATAAGGGTGGTGTCATCTGCATATATGAGGTTATTGATATTTCTCCCGGCAATCTTGATTCCAGCTTGCGTTTCTTCCAGTCCAGCGTTTCTCATGATGTATTCTACATATAAGTTATATAAGCAAGGCAACAATATACAGCCTTGACGTACTCCTTTTCCTATTTGGAACCAGTCTGTTGTTCCATATCCAGTTCTAACTGTTGCTTCCTGACCTGCATGTAGGTTTCTCAAGAGGCTGGTTAGGTGGTCTGGTATTCTCACTTCTTGAAGAATTTTCCACAGTTTATTGTGATCCACACAGTCAAAGGCTTTGGCATAGTCAATAAAGCAGAAATAGATGTTTTTCTGGAACTCTCTTGCTTTTTCCAGGATCCAGCAGATGTTGGCAATTTGATCCCTGGTTCCTCTGCCTTTTCTAAAACCAGCTTGAACATCAGGGAGTTCATGGTTCACGTATTGCTGAAGCCTGGCTCGGAGAATTTTGAGCATGAATTTACTATTATGTGAGATGAGTGCAATTGTGCGGTAGTTTGAGCATTCTTTGGCATTGCCTTTCTTTGGGATTGAAATGAAAACTGACCTTTTCCAGTCCTGTGGCCACTGCTGAGTTTTCCAAACTTGCTGGCATATTGAGTGCAGCACTTTCACAGCATCATCTTTTAGGATTTGAAACAGCTCAACTGGAATTCTATCACCTCCACTAGCTTTGTTTGTAGTGATGCTTTCTAAGGCCCACTTGACTTCACATTCCAGGATGTCTGGCTCTAGATGAGTGATCACATCATCATGATTATCTGGGTCATTAAGATCTTTTTTGTACAGTTCTTCCATGTATTCTTGCCACCTCTTCTTAATATCTTCTTCTTCTGTTAGGTCCATACCATTTCTGTCCTTTATCGAGCCGATCTTTGCATGAAATATTCCCTTGGTATCTCTAATTTTCTTGAAGAGATCTCTAGTCTTTCCCATTCTGTTGTTTTCCTCTATTTCTTTGCATTGATCACTGAAGAAGGCTTTCTTATCTCTTCTTGCTATTCTTTGGAACTCTGCATTCAGATGCTTATATCTTTCCTTTTCTCCTTTGCTTTTCACCTCTCTTCTTTTCACAGCTATTTGTAAGTCCTCCCCAGACAGCCATTTTACTTTTTTGCATTTCTTTTCCATGGGGATGGTCTTGATCCCTGTCTCCTGTACAATGTCACGAACCTCCATCCATAATTCATCAGGCACTCTATCTATCAGATCTAGGTCCTTAAATCTATTTCTCACTTCCACTGTATAATCATAAGGGATTTGATTTAGGTCATACCTGAATGGTCTAGCGGTTTTCCCTACTTTCTTCAGTTTAAGTCTGAATTTGGCAATAAGGAGTTCATGATCTGAGCCACAGTCAGCTCCTGGTCTTGTTTTTGTTGACTGTATAGAGCTTCTCCATCTTTGGCTGCAAAGAATATAATCAATCTGATTTCAGTGTTGACCATCTGGTGACGTCCATGTGTAGAGTCTTCTCTTGTGTTGTTGGAAGAGGGTGTTTGCTATGACCAGTGCATTTTCTTGGCAAAACTCTATTAGTCTTTGCCCTGCTTCATTCTGCATTCCAAGGCCAAATTTGCCTGTTACTCCAGGTGTTTCTTGGCTTCCTGTTTTTGCATTCCAGTCCCCAATAATGAAAAGGACATCTTTTTTGGGTGTTAGTTCTAAAAGATCTTATAGGTCTTCTTAAAACCATTCAACTTCAGTTTCTTCAGTGTTATTGGTTGGGGCATAGACTTGGATAACTGTGATATTGAATGGTTTGCCTTGGAGACGAATAGAGATCATTCTGTCATTTTGAGATCGCATCCAAGTACTGCATTTCAGACTCTTTTGTTGACCATGATGGCTACTTCGTTTCTTCTGAGGGATTCCTGCCCTCAGTAGTAGATGTACTGGTCATCTGAGTTAAATTCCAGTCCATTTTAGTTCGCTGATTCCTAGAATGTTGACATTCACCCTTGCCATCTCTTGTTTGACCACTTCCAATTTGCCTTGATTCATGGACCTGACATTCCAGGTTCCTATGCAATATTGCTCTTTACAGCATCGGATCTTGCTTCTATCACCAGTCACATCCACAATTGGATATTGTTTTTGCTTTGGCTCCATCCCTTCATTCTTTCTGGAGTTATTTCTCCACTGATCTCCAGTAGCATGTTGGGCACCTAATGACCTGGGGAGTTCCTCTTTTGGTATCCTATCATTTTGCCTTTTCATACTGTTCATATAGCACTTATCTCTCAGGATAGCCACAAGGGTATATGAGATGGTATAACTGAAGCATGCAATGAGGTTTAAAAGTTATCAGAATTATCTAGTGTATAAGCAAAGGCTAGCTAAAGCATGTTGAAAAGATGTAGCTTGATTGTAAATTCGATATAGAAAAAGTGGTAGGAGGTGGAGGTCAGGTCTGGAAGAGGCAGTGGCAAAAATCCCAATACATGACAGAGTAGAATGCAGGAGACATAGTTTAGTTAGAATTGTGGAATCTAGAAAATGTGGGTGACAAGAGAGGATGAGGAATCAAGTCATTCAAGCTACAGCCTGAAAACTGGGTAAAGGTCTAATAGAGTAACAGGAGGGGCTACAGAGGAGACCGAGGAAACACCACTCGCAAAGGCACAGCCGCATGAGGGATCACCATGTGTTTGGAGAAAGAGCTATTGTCTGATGTGGGTGTAGGGGGAAGAGAGGGACATGGTGGAAACAGAGCCAGGAGCAGTGTCTAGGGATCCGTTTGTGATGAGCATCAAATATCCTGTTGGGGTGCTTGAATTTCCTCCCACAGTAGTGTGTAGCTCTTCACTGTTTTTGACATAATCAGTGACTTAATATATCCTGTATTCAGAAATCCAACGTGGTATGACAGTGATTTTTTTTATTGTATCATAAACATTTAGGATATTATGAGACTCTGGGTCATATTCAATCCTTTTTAGGAGGAAGTCCCCTTGTTTAGGTGTCACTGCAACTACTAGGGGTGTATGCATGTGTACAGCTTCCTGCTGAGCACCACTGGCACAGCTCTGGCAAAAATGCAGTGCTGACTTCCCCTGCCTCCTTGCATACGAGTAAGGTGTAGGCTCAGGTCCTCTCACTGCCCTGCTGTCTTTTCCCCAGTAGTGATCTGATGCTGACTATCTAAGCATCACCTTGTTGATGGTTAGACTATCTATCACCTTGTTGAGCCCGATTGTCCCCAGGGAAGTAGAGAGCTGGTTCACACTGCTTTGTAGTTGCAGCAGGGTAGAAGCTCATCTCGTCACTGGGCTCCCCTTTACAAGTAGGAGTGGATATAGATGAGAAGAGGACTATTAGCCCCACCTCACACTCCCTCCTTAAGTCTCATTGCTGCCAAATGACAGGGGAGGCTCATTTCTCTCCTGTGCCCCACTGACCATGCCCTGGCAAGGTAATCAGATAGTGGGTAGGATGAAGGTCAGTTTCCCTTCTTGGCCCCACTGACACTGAGGGTAGGGAGGCAGGTATGATTTTTCCATCAGTGTTTAAGTAGAGTGGGGAACGTATTACCAGAAGGTTTTCTGTTCTCTTGAGGCCACTCTTTTCCCTGTTCTCGGACTAAAAGGAATAGGATTTTCTTGGAGCTTTTTTCGTCTGTGTCTCTTGGCAGTTTGGGGAGGCAACACCCTCTCCAGGGTATACAGAAGCAATACGGAAACAGGGACTGAAACTGTGTTGTTCCTCAAGTCTCAAAGTCCTAGAGTCTTCCTTCTTCTTTGTCCTTTTTACAGTCTCCCTACGCTCTAGCATCCAGGATTATTTTTAGCAATAAGAGGGAGGACCTAAGGGGAATAGAGCTTCATTTTCAACAGAACCTGAAGTCTATGCCTTCAAACATTTATCAATGTTTATCCACTTTCTGGGACTTTCCTAGCAGTCCGTGCTTCCAATGCAGGAAGCATGTGTTTAATCCCTGGGCAGGGGACTAAGGTCCCACATGCTGCATGGTGCAGCCATATATACCTTCTTATTTTGTGCTAGAAATTTGGTCTAATACAAGTTAGCTTAACATATCCAGCTATAGAAGTTTGCACACTTACTTTGGACAGAGAGCTGGCTAGAATGAAATGTGTCAGTCAAATGAGAATCCTCTAGTGGTGAAATATTTTCAAAGAGCCCCTCATTCTGCCCCTCCAGAGAGAGTATGTGCCTTAAGAGAAATCAGATTAATAAGAGAATATTCATGACTTTGAGCTTTTGCTTAATCTTTATATGCATCAGTAACATCCTCTGTAAAACACACATTGGGGAAAAAAAGTTTGTTGTTCTGAGGATTAATTGGGTTAATGCTTCTAAATCACTGGGAACAGTAACTGGAAGGTAGTAAATAGTCTCATACTGTTAGTTCCTTTGCTAATACTTTTGCCACTGCTACTATTACTAACATTTGACTTCTACATTTTCTAACTCTCCTACCATGAGGAGACATAAGGGAGACATTATTCAGCAGAGGTTGGCTACAAAAATTTCACTAAACTAGCCTGGGATTCTAGTTGCCAAAATGAGTTAAACATTGTCAAGGCAGTGACATAATTGTGGTGAGCAAGGGATTGTGTAAAAACCTGTCAGAGTTTTAACAAGATCAGAGGCAAACATTCAGTCACTTGAATCAGGCTGACATTCAACAGATTAAAAGGCAACATAGTCAGTGGTTCATGCTAGAGCAAAACCTTTATTCAACCATCCGTTCATTTTTATTTTTTCATTTGGAATGTGCATTTATGCTTGTTATGGACTTCCCTTGTGGCTCAGAGGTTAAAGCGTCTACCTGTAATATGGGAGACCTGGGTTCGATCCCTGGGTCGGGAAGATCCCTTGGAGAAGGAAATGGCAACCCACTCCAGTATTCCTGCCTGGAGAATCCCATGGACAAAGAAGCCTGGTGGGCTACAGTCCATGGGGTTGCAAAGAGTCAGACACGACTGAGCGAGTGAAGAAGATGTTCCAAGAATTGGGTGGAAATTAGATGCATGGGGAAAGGAGAAAAACATTGGAATGTCTATATACAACTTCCAATATTTTGGAGAAAATATATGCTTAATCTGTAACTGCAAGTGCACTGAGCATTCTGAAGAAAATATGCAGGTTTCTATGGGGAGATAATAGGTGTACTTATTTGGTCTGAAGTCTCAAGAAGATTTCCAAAAAGAATGAGAAAAACACTTAGGTTGGTGCCTATGGTTTAAGTGGGTATTACCCTGATGAGGGGAAAAAAATGCATTCAGGTAGAGTTACTGCATGTGAGAGGGTCCTGAGGCAGAAAATAATATGGACTTGCTTAAGGATTTAAAAGACTAATTTATTTATTTCTAGGGTTTGAGTGTTTGAGAACCGAGAGAGGAGTAATAAGAAAGAAAAATAAAATGGGCCACATTCAAGATTTTTTTTTTTTTGCCTTTAGTAGGTAGATGATAGATAGGTAGACAGATAGATTAAAATGATTTATTTTAAGGAGTTAGCTTACATTATTGTGGAAACTGTCAATTCCTAAATCAACAGGCAGTCCAACAGACTGGAAATTCTCATAAGAGTAGAAGGCATAGTCTTGAAATCAAAGACAGACTGAAAACAGAGTCCCTCTTTTCCAAGAGAGCTCAGTTTTTTCCCTCTTAAGGCGTTCAACTGATTAAACAAAGGACATCCACATAATGGAGGATAATCTACTTTACTCAAGTCTATTGATATAAATATTCAGTTCAGTTCAGTCGCTCAGTTGTGTCCGACTCCTTGCGACCCCATGAATTGCAGCACGCCAGGCCTCCCTGTCCATCACCAACTCCCAGAGTTCACTCAGACTCACGTCCATTGAGTTGGTGATGCCATCCAGCCATCTCATCCTCTGTCGTCCCCTTCTCCTTCTGCCCCCAATCCCTCCCAGCATCAGAGTCTTTTCCAATGAGTCAACTCTTCTCATGAGGTGGCCAAAGTACTGAAGTTTCAGCTTTAGCATCATTCCTTCCAAAGAACACCCAGGACTGATCTCCTTTAACCATATATAAAAATACCTTCATGGCAACATCTGGATTGGTGTTTGACCAAACAACTGGTCACTCAAATTAACACGTAAAATTAGCAATCTCAGAAGTATTATTGTAAAATGTATAAATTGATTGCTGGAAATAGAGCTGCTGACAGTAAAAGTAAAGAGAAATAGAAAAATGTAGGACTCAGAATATAAAGACTTGGTAGTTAAATGTAGATGTTTGAAGGTGAAAAAAAGAAATCAATTCAGGTTTCTGAATCAATCAATATGTTTATTGAATGATGGTGCTACTTATTGAGGTATGGAGCACTGGAGGGGAGCAAGTTGGAGGTATAAGGATATAATTAGTTTAGTTTCAGATAATTTGTGCTTGAGAGTCAACAAACAAAAATATTTCTATCTGAAGGTTTAGAAGACAGGGAAAGAGAAATAAATATGATAGTCATCAGTATATACAGATAAATTTCACAGGGGAAATATAGTCTAGTTTGCTCAAGCTTTCTTAGTAGGATGTGCATCTGACTATGAACACTCCCTAGGAATTAAAGAGCTTGCCTACTTACTCCCTAGGAATTCAGAAACCCTGCTTATCTTATACAGAGAAGTCACCTGTTTTGACCTGAAAGAATTCACAGTTGGTTTGGACAGGGGTATCTCATCCTTTTCTTTAATGGGTCCTCTATGACTAGGCTGGCGCCAGAGATCAAGAACACAGACCAGAATTTATGGGTCCAAAAGTCCCACTGCTAGAAGATAAACTTTCTGCAAGAAGAAAGTCTCCAGCAGTTTTACTGTCTGGTTCTATTTGGTCATCTCCCCACAGAATGTATTTAGTCATTACTCTAATTATCATGCTTATTTCAGGGTAAGCTGCTGCTGAAGATGGACATAGTCTGAGAGGTTTGAAAGTACAAAACCCCTAACTTACAGCAAAGAATGTCTTTTGAAAAGGTATGAATACAATTTTGAAAGAATTTTTAGCATATCAAGTGTTTTTTACATAGGAACAAATATGTTTGTTATGATAACTTCAATTTTGCTTTATTAAAGAGAACTTACTATTAGCCTCTGATTAATAATTTGGTTTCAGAAAATCCATCTTCTACCTTCACCAAGAAGCTCCACATTGGCTAATTACATATGGACCATTATATTTAGAGCACAACTACTCAGTTTCTTTTTATTATTATATTTATGGTATTTTATTATATTAATTCCTACAAAACAACAAACTTCACTAAGAAAATATTTTTCTAGCAAGCTTTCTCTTCAGAGCCCCCTTAATCTCATTGTTCCTGAGGCTGTAGATGAGGGGGTTCAACATGGGGATCACCACCATGTAGAACACAGACACCACCTTGTTCTGGTCAGTTGAGTAGCTGGACTTGGGCATCACGTAAATGAACGTGATGGTCCCATAGAACAGAGTGACTGCTGTGAGGTGGGACGTGCAGGTGGAGAAGGCCTTGTGGCGCCCCTCGGTGGAGTGCATCCTCAGGATGGTGATGAGGATGTAGACGTAGGATACAGCTATGACAACTGCTGTGACCACAATGATGGAGCCAGCCGTAAATGAGGGGACAACTGCAGGGATACTGACGTCAGAACAGGAGAGCTCAACCAAAGGAGCAAAATCGCAGAAAAAATGATTGACTTGATTTGGTCCACAGAAAAGTAAAAAATAGAAGGAAATAGTAAAGGAGGAAGCATCGAAAAAACCACCTATGTAAGCCACTGTGAGTAACTGGACACAGACTTGTGTGGACATTTTGGTGGAATAAAGCAGTGGGCTGCAGATTGCTGTGAAGCGATCATATGCCATGGCAGCCAGAAGGATGCACTCAGTTGACCCGAAGAAAACAGCGGAACCAAGCTGGATGGCACAGCCAGGGTAGGAGATGGTATTTGTCTCCACCAGGAAGTTTACAAGCATATTGGGTGTAACAGAAGATGAATAGCCCACATCAGCAAGGGCCAAGTGGCTCAAGAAAAAATACATAGGATGATGGAGCTGAGATGAGATTCTGATAAGAATGATTGTGCTGAGATTCCCACATATGGTCACCAGGTAGATACAGAGGATGATCGTGAAGAGGATGATTTGAAGGACTGGGTCGTTTGTTAAGCCCAGTAAAATGAACCCTGTCATTGCAGTGTGGTTCCCATGCCCCAGGGAATCCATAAAATAAGGTGGCTGCTACCAAAGTGAACCTATGATGAAACACTGCATTAAAGAAATTGTAAATTCAATGGTTCTATTTTCATGAATACATATAGAAGCTATTATAAGCAAATTATTCAAGCTAAGTTTGGATTTTTTAACTTTAGATTCTACATTTTATACATGTTTGTCTTCTCTATTTAAAAAATTGTTTTTAGTAAAAACACTTAAAAAAAACAGCTTCAAATAATGTAGATTTTTCCCTCTATATTTAATACTGATAAAATGTTCTTGAGACTTTAAAGCTAAATATTTAAAAAATTAAGGCATGAGAAGAGCAAAAAGGAATGATCAGTATAACAAAGATTAAAATGTATAAATACATATCGGATTATGTTAAGGGAAATCAATAGCTAATATTTATGAAATGCTTAATGATGGGCATAATATTAAGAGTTTTATATATTGTTCTATTTTTAGTTTGCATGAAATGATATTAAGTACTTTTATTTTTAGAAGAAGAAACTGACTTTGATAATGTTAAGAAACTTACCTAAGTTTATACAGCAAGTGGTAGAATCAAAATGTGGATCTCAGGTAGTTTGAAACCAGTACATTCCTTTAGAAACTACACTCTAAATGAAATTAAACAATACTTGAGATGAAGTCATATCTCTTGGATAAGGATAGATAACAAATTACCTTTCCACTTTCTGACAGCTAATGTATAAACAAGGTGCCTATTTAGTCACAATATTTACATTTTCTATCAGTAAAACAAGACCATGTTTTGGAAAGGAGAAATACAATAGAAGAAATAGAGAGAAATTTCAAATTGAAGTTTGGATGAGGTCTGCCTTGTGCTCAGTCACTTAGACATGTCCAACTCTTTGCAGCCCCATGGACTATAGCCCACCAGGCTCCTTTGCCCGTGGAGTACTGTGAAACAAAATAATGTTATTTTCAACATGATATACAGCTGAATACAATTGCAGCCTGAAAGGAAGTTTACCCAGCTTCATCTAGTGAGTGGCCAGGTTGAAAATCATCTCCAGATTTTCTGGATTCGTTTTGCTGACTTTGTCCAAAGTCTCTGGTTGCCTGTCAGTTAAAGTCTGCAGAGCAATAAACAAAGGAAATCTTTCCACAAGACATTTACAAACAGTAAATCTGCAAAGCATCTCAAAGCTACTCAATCTATTGGTTTAATGACTGAGTGCCAAGTGTAGATGGTGTCAAAAGACCATGTGGACTTCTGATCTTATGGGTGGAAAATGATGAATCCTAGTACCTTGAATTATGCCTGTTTATACGCACTAAATATACTATAGGAACTTTGGCTAATTCAGCTAATGTTACTTGCTAGCTGACTGCTGGATTACCTCTGCCCGAGCTTGTGAGTACAGATGCAACTTTAGGGTAAAATATTCTCAAACGGTAAATGAAACTCAGTACAACAGAGTACTTAATTCACAAAGCAAAGTCTTACCTCTTGAAATAAGAATTTGTTCATTTATAGAAATAAATTCAGAGTCATTGTTATATAGCAGCCATCCTATCTTTCATTATTGCTTGTCTTTAGGGATAAGTCTCTGAAGATTTTAGAGATTCAAATATGAATTCAAAAGCACCAGAGGTCATTATTACATTCTCAAGTGAGTATGAAACAATTTACTTCAAATAAAAACAAGTAATCTTTAAGGTTTCTGTCAATTCTGAACTAATCATTTCTTTTTATCAGATTTTTGTGTACTTTCAACTGGTAGTTACTGAAAGTACAAATAATGAATTATCTTAAAGCTAAATATTGATTATAAGTTTACTTTGTTATTTAAGGTCAAGTAATACTAAACTGTGGAAAATTTTGAAAGAGATGGGAATACCAGACCACCTGACCTGCATCTTGAGAAACCTGTATGAAGGTCAGGAAGCAATAGTTAGAACTGGACATGGAACAACAGACTGGTTCCAAATAGGAAAAGGAGTACGTCAAAGCTGTATATTGTCACCCTGCTTATTTAAGTTCTATGCAGAGTACATCATGAAAAACGCTGGGCTGGAAGAAGCACAAGCTGGAATCAAGACTGCCAGGAGAAATATCAACAACCTCAGATATGCAGATGACACCACCCTTATGGCAGAAAGTGAAGAGGAACTAAAAAGCCTCTTGATGAAAGTGAAAGAGGAGAGCAAAAAAGTTGGCTTAAAGCTCAACATTCAGAAAACGAAGATTATGGCATCTGGTCCCATCACTTCATGGGAAATAGATGGAGAAACAGTGCAAACAGTGTCAGACTTTATTTTTGGGGGCTCCAAAATCACTGCAGATGGTGACTGCAGCCATGAAATTAAAAGACGTTTACTCCTTGGAAGGAAAGTTATGACCAAGCTAGAGAGCATATTCAATAGCAGAGACATTACTTTGCCAACAAAGGTCCATCTAGTCAAGGCTATGGTTTTTCCAATAGTCATATATGGATGTGAGAGTTGGACTGTGAAGAAAGCTGAGCATTGAAGAATTGATGCTTTTGAACTGTGGTGTTGGAGAAGACTCTTGAGAGTCCCTTGGACTGCAAGGAGATCCAACCAGTCCATTCTGAAGGAGATCAGCCCTGGGAGTTCTTTGGAAGGAATGATACTAAGGCTGAAACTCCAGTACTCTGGCCACCTCATGTGAAGAGTTGACTCATTGGAAAAGACTCTGATGCTGGGAGGGATTGGGGGCAGGAGGAGAAGGGGACGACAGAGGATGAGATGGCTGGATGGCATCACTGACTTGATGGACGTGAGTTTGTGTGAACTCTGGGAGTTGGTGTTGGACAGGGAGGCCTGGTGAGCTGCAATTCGTGGGGTTACAAAGAGTCAGACATGACTGAGCAACTGAAGTGAACTGAGCTGAATACTAAACATCAAATATTAAGTAGTAACCTTAGCCTGGGGCAAGTACACAGGAAGGTCAGTCTTATAACTAGGGTGTAGGTGAGGCAGACATTGATCCAACAGAGGATGTACAGAGAACAAGAGAACAGCTATCTTGAGTACCCTGACCATACAAGGAGTGAGGTGGTATCTCATTATGGTTTTACTTTGCACTTTCCTGATGATTAATGATATTAAGCCCCTTTTCATAGTGCTGTTGGCTATTTGTATATCTTCTGTGGAGAAATGCCTTTTCATTCCTTTAATGACATTTTAGTCAAGTTATTTAATTTTCTTTTTCTACTGATTTATGTGCTTAGTCGTTCAGTCATGTCCGACTTTTTGTGACCTCATGGACTATAGCCCGCTAGGTTCCTCTGTCCATGGGGATTCTCCAGGCAAGAATACTGGAGTGCCCTTCTCCAGGGATTCTTCCCAATCCAGTGATCAAACCCAGGTCTCCCACATTATAGGCAGATTCCTTACCAACTGAGCCACCAGGGAAGTCCACTGATTTATGATTTCCTTATATATTAGGCACAGATATGTGGTTAGCAAGTATTTCTCCCATTCCATAGGTTGCCTTTTCATTTTATTGATTGATAATGTGATATACTACATTAATAGAATGCAGGATAAAAATCATATCATCTCCATAGATGCAGAAAAACCATTCAATGAAATTCAACATCCTTTCATGATCTAAAACTCTCAAAAAATTATGTATGGAGACAATGTACCTCAACATGATGAAAGGTTACATATGACAAGCCCACAGCTAAAACCATACTCACCAGTGAAAAACTGAAAGTTTTACCTCTAATATCAGGAAAAAGTCAAGGATGCCTATTCATACCAATCCCATTCAACTTATAATCCTTTAAATTCTATCAAGAGTAATTAGACAACATTTAAAACATAAATTTTAAAAGGCATCCAAATTGAAAAGGAAAGTGTAAAATTGTCTCTATTTTCAGGTGGTATGAGCTTATATGTGGAAAATACTAGAGACTCCACAAAAAATTTGTTAGAATTAATAAGTTAATTTAGTAAAGTTTCAGGATATAAAATCAACATACAAAAATCAGCTGCCTTCCATGCCTCATAGATACTAGTGGTCTTGTCTTGGCTTGTCCTTCCTTCCACGTGAAAGTGGTCCTTCCCTTTTGCCACCAGCTATCGAGTACTAATTAGTTACATAGAGATGTCAGGTGAGCTTGGCTGAGCTCGATGACTGGTTTCTGATGACTATGTGATGGTTTTGTCAAGTTTATTGTTCCATTTTGAAGAGAAAACCAATAAATACCACCAAATATGAAAAAAAAATCAATTGCCTTTGTATATACTGGGGAAAAAAAAACACCTGTGAAGCCTTACAAAACAACAGGGCATACCGTATGATTCCATTTGTATGAAATTCTAGAACATGCAATGCTAAGCCTGGGTGAAAAAAAATCATCAGGATAATGAATACCTCTATATGGGGGATCTCCGACTAACTGGAGAGGACTATGGGGAAATTTCCTGGGCTGATGTAGTGTTCTATATGATGAGAGATGTTTGAGTTACAGAGCTTAATGTATCCCCCACTATATATTGATTATACATTTAAGATTAGCATATTTCACTTTATGTAAATTTCTGTAAAATTGCATAAAGCATAACTTGTAAAAAGTATTGAACTCCAGCTATTGATACGAGTACAGAAGTACTTATGAGGAAGTGTACTGATACCTGTAATTTCCTTTGACATGTGTCATAATAGATGGATAAAGTACAAGAAGATGAGACAAACTGAAGATAATAAAATATTAATGGATGGCATAAAGAATTTTCCAAAATAATGAGAGCAGTAATTCCAGTTTCAGATGCTCTTCCAGAACTTTGTCACTATCCCATCAAGAGTCGGAATCTATTTAAACGTCCTAAAATGAGATAGTACTTCAAAGTTGTCTGAACGAAAAGAATGCAGTGCAAGTGCAATAGAGAATAAAAGGTGGTATGGTGTCCACTTGGCACTCATGAAATGCTCACCTACAGAATCCATCACCATGCACATGCAGAAAGGCTGAATCCCCATTTAAGATCTCAGACAACAGCCAGCATAAGCAGCCAGATCTGATAATGAACAAGATGGCCAATGTTTCTATTATCCCTGCTGTGCCATGTCTACATGAATTTAGTTAAGTCCATTAAGTTTTGTGGTATGTTTATTACCGAGTTCAAGCTCGCTATGCTTGTATGACAGGCTAATAAATCTGTATGACATGTCAATAATGAGACAAGGTGTTGAGGCAAGGAATATATTTGGAAAGCTGGATGACCAAGAAGATGGCAGACTAATGTCTCAAAATAACCATCTTGTTGGGGGGTGGTCTAGATGCCAGGTTCTTCTCAAAGTAACCATCTTGTAGGGGGTCTAGAGAGAGACCTCCTACAAGAGAGTAGGAAGAGTTGAGAAAGTAAAGTAAAAAGGCAAATATCTTGCAAATATCTCTTGGAATGGCCAACCTTGGGGAGGGGATGTATTAATCTCTTTATTCTTATAAGCTAGTCAAAGCTATGATTTTCCAGTAGTCATGTATGAATGTGAGAGTTGGACTATAACAAAAGCTGAGTGCTGAAGAATTGATGCTTTTGAACTGTGGTGTTGGAGAAGACTCTTGAGAGTCCCTTGGAGTGCAAGGAGATCCAAATAGTCCATCCTAAAGGAAATCAGTCCCAAATATTCATTGGAAGGACAGATGCTGAAGTTGAAACTCCAATATTTTGGCCACCTGATGCAAAGAACGGACTCATTTGAAAAGACCCTGTTGCTAGGAAAGATTGAAGATGGGAGGAGAAGGGGACAACAGAGGATGAGATTATTGGATGGTATCACCGACTCGATGGACATGAGTTTGAGCAAGCTCCAGGAGTTGGTGATGGACAGGGAGGCCTGGTGTGCTGCAGTCCATGGGGCTGCAAAGAATCAGACATGACTAAGCAACTGAACTGAACTGAACTGATTTTTATAGCCATTCACAGATGGGCAGGGTCAGATTATCTCCCTGTGAGCCAAACAAAGGCACTTTAGTTTAACAATCACGCAAAGAGAATCTTGCTATGATTTATGTCGAAGACTGTACTGCCTATGTTTTTCTCTAATGCTCAGCCATTAAAAAAAAAAAGTAAAGAAAAAATTTGAGTCAGTTCTAGTGAGGTGGATGATCCTAGAACCTGTTGTACAGAGTGAAGTAAGTCAGAGAAAAACAAGTATTCCATATTAACACATGTATATGGAATCTAGAAAAACAACTGATGAGCCTATTTGCTGTGAAGGAATGAAGAGGCAACTATAGAGAACAGTCTTACGGACCCAGTAGGGGAAGGAGAGAGTGGGACGAATGGAGAAAGTAGCATAAACATATATATACTACATGTGTAAAATAGATAGCTGGTGATATGTTACTGTATAACACAGGGAGTGCAACCAGGTGCTCTATGATGACTTAGAGGAGTGGAGTGGGAGGAGGGGAAAGAGGCTCAAGAGGGAGATAATTATGGCTGATTTGCATTGCTGTATGGCAGAAGCCATCACAACATCTTAAAGCAATTTTCCTCCAATTAAAAATTTTTTAATTATAATTAAAAAACCAATCAGGTAGAAGAGCAGAGTTCCCTGAAGCAGACCATTATGTATGATTATAGTAACAAAAACAGCAAAAAACAAAGGTTAAAGTCAGTGAAACAGATCCATCATGGAGTCAGAATTGGCTCTTCCCTGCAATAGTTTCTTACACAACAGTATATACTACAAATTCTCTAGGTAGTGCATATACAGATGCTAACAGTATAATTGTTTCAGAATGACTTTATGTCTTCAAAATTTCATGAAGTACTGGAAAAAATTTTGAGTGGCACTGTAGTAAATTGGAGATTTCAATTACAATGGATTTTCCTCTTCTATAGAATGGCCTTCTATAGAATATTTTCTTCATGAGAATGCTGTCATCAGAATCATTCTATGAATTCTTTTTCTTTTCCATCTTTCTTCTGACTGATTCCCTAGGCAATACCCTATATGACTGGCCTCTCCCTAGCCTTGTATATAGGCCAGAATACCTGTGGGACTTGGTATTAAGTAGGACTTTTTAAAAAAAATATGATATAATCATCCACATTCCAAAATATATTTGAAGAAGTTGAATTTCAGTTACTTGATTTTTCTTTCCAAACAAATAAGAACAAACTTTATTGAGTAATCAAGATGCTACCTCAGAATAAAAACAATGTTTTGTGAATGTCACAATGAGTTCTGGGTCCACAGAGAACAATCTTCCTGGTATTTAATGGAAAGGAAGAAACTCCCAAGTAGTGTCAAGGGACAGTGGTCTCAGGTGATCACAGAATTCTTATTAGAATGTGCGTGAAACTTAGCTCCAGCCATGAGGAATAGAGAAGACTCCACACTATTATTATAAGACACTTTGTAATTTCAGGTATAGAGTTAATGCATCACGGACATTCAAAGGGCAAAGTGGCCTAAAAATTTACCCCTGAATGACGTTAGAAAAAAAACTGTAGACAGATGTGAATGAGCCGTGACTTTCTCATTCAACTTAATGTTTTCTTCTTTTTAATAGATTGACAGTGATTCCTCTTTGGCATTAAGGTAGGATTTTATTTTATATATATATTTTTTCCCATAAACATTGTGCTCTATCCACTAATAAATAATAAGTAGATGTATGGGTTAATAGATGATACTGAAAATACTAAGAGTTAAATTGGACTGGAGATAAATACTGTTGTTTCACTATTCCACATGGACAACAGCAATGAGAGAAGGTTAGAAAGCTACAAACTGAGAACAGTTTGCAAACTTCAGACCAAAGTGAAGTGTGTGGAGAAAGACTGACTTCACACAGCTAACTCAGCAGAAGAGTAGGTACCACATTAAAAGGCCGAGTGTGAATAGGTCAGTATTGCTGAGCGCCTGCATGTGATGTTTTAGTAACTGAACTAGCAGGAACTGGGTACTTATCATCTGATAGGTCTATATGTACAACATTGTCACTGTGCAAGGAGGTATATTTAAGGCCATTTACAGAGGAGAGAAGTACTCATTAGGGATTTTGAACTACGCACTTTTGTAAGAAATAGAAGCAGAGGTTGGATTTGATCACAGGCCTTTCTAACTCTTCTCTATCAACTATCCGTTTACAAAAATACACTCCTCTATAATTCTAGATCTAATCTCAAGGCTAATTAAGTGATTTCATTCTATCAATACAGTTAAACAGGAAAGAGCAAAGAAAAACATGTATAAAATCCCTATGTCTTTTCCATTCTTTAATTGTAAATTTTACTGTAAACCACTGGCAATTGAATTTTTTGTGTTTTCCTCCCCCATCTCCATTTTTCCTTTGGCTACTTAGTATGGCCATTTGGCTTCATAATTAAGTTGTTGTGATTTATGAAACACAACAAGCATTCCTTTGGTGGGTATATAGGCTCATTGAAAGAAGTAGGAAATAAATTTTCATCTATCTACAAAAGTCATTTATAACTAGAAAAAGCATAAGCATTGTGAAACTTGAATTTTGTAAATTTTGTTAAATTTTCTATCAAATTCATATCTATTACTCAATAAAGCATACTCCTTGATCTTCTCATTTAAAATATTGGTATCTTTCCTGAAAATTATAGAAAAACTGACTCAAAGTTGACTTTCAGTTTAGTTGGGTTGGAAGTAAGTTAAATGCATTTTTCTAAAGACTTGGTGGTAAATATTTACTGTTTCTCCAGCTTTAAACACTACCCCATGAACAGAAATTAAGTGGAATTGCCAGAAAATTCCTCTAGTTCAGCCTGAAAGGGAACGATGAGTGACATAGTGGTTCCAGTAGCCCCCAGGCTGGCTATGGTTTTGATGTACCTCTTGGGAGTTATATTGGTTTATAGGGTCCATTGTCCAGGATTTTGATATGGTGATGAAACAAGAGAGTCTGAAAGGTGACTTAAGAAAGAACCTTAAAATTTCTGCAGGTCTCACTGCCATCTCAAAGAAATTAGACTTACTAAATCCACTAGATCTCTCCACAATGATGGGTAATGGACAAACTGGGAAATTGGTTTTTCAGGTAAGTAAATCTATTTTGTCCCTTTTAGTCTATAGAAGTGGTCTAGCCCAAGGAGGATGAATTTATCACAAAATGCTGGTCCAGAAAAGAACTCCCTCAAATTCTGTGCCTTGGAGAGTGACCAGAAGTAATGGGAATATTGTCATATTGACATGTTTTCAATCACTAGCTCCCTTGAGTGTTGTGAGAAAAGTAGGTTTTATGAATATAAATGGGAAAAGGAAGTAACAGAGTCACAGTGGGAGTTTATCAAATCTTAGACATGCCAATTTTTTCTAATTTTTTTTCCCCTCTTCTTGGAAAGACCTAACAGAAACTTGGGATGGATGTGAGTGAGGTATATAACTTTCAAGAAGGCTCCCTTGGTGATTCTTGTATGCTCCCTACTATAGGAGTATGTGTGTATGTGTGCTAATTTGCTTCCGTTGTGTTAGACTCTTTGCGACAACGTGGACTGTAGCCCACCAGGCTCCTCAGTCCATGGGATTCTCCAGGCAAGAAAACGAGTGGGTTGCCATGCCCTCCTCCAGGGGACCTTCCCAACCCAGGGATCAAACCTGCTACTCTATGTCTCCTGCATTGGCAGGTGGGTTATTTACCACTAATGCCACCAGGAGCAGTTATGGCAACTGTGTCTTATTTGATGCCACAGAAGGTGAAGTATATTGTCCAGGTCAGAAAGCAATTCTTTTTGCTTTGTTCCACGCAAACCATTCCTAGAATTTAGAGGGATTTGGGGAGATGGGGCCAGGGTAGAATATGAAATACACTTTATTCATTAAACAAGCATGTATTAAATAGTTTTGCATGTATTTTTTTCTTTTCTGAGTCTTGCATTTATTTATTTTAACTAATTTCATTTCTAGTTCCCTATTATTTTGCTTGCCCTTAAAAAAATTAAACTATAGTTTATTTACAATATTGAGTTAGTTCCAGGTGTACAGCTTCAGATTCTTTCCCATTATGGGTTACTGCAAGATATTGAATATAATTCTCTGTGCTATACAGTAGGTCTTTGTGTTTATCTATTTTTATATATAATAGTGTATATCTGGTAATCCCAAACTCCTAATTTATTCCTCCTTTTTGGTTACCATAAGTTTGTTTTCTGTGCCTATATCTGTGAGTCTTTTTCATAAATAGTTTGTTTGTATCTTTTTAAAAAATTCTACCTGTAAGTGATATCATATGATATTTGTCTCTTTTTTTGGACATGCTTGGTTTATTTATTTGTGGCTGCACTGGGTCTTTGCTGCTGTATGCAGGCTTTCTCTAGTTGTGGAGAGTGGTTTGTCAATGCAGTGGCTTCTCCTGTAGAGCACAGGGCTCAGTGGTTGTGACTTGCTGGCTCCAGGGTGCATGGGCTTCAGTAGCTGTGGCACAGGGGTTCATTAGTTGTGGTTCACGGGCCCTAGACTGTGCAGGCTTAAGTAGTTGTACATGGGCGCAGGCTCTAGAGCACAGGCTCAGTAGTTGTGGCACATGGGCTTAGTTGGTCTGAGGTATGTGGAATCTTCCCTAACCAAGGACCCAAACCATGCTTCCTGTATTGGCAGGCAATTCTTATTCATTGCATCATCAAGGAAGTCCTTTGTCTTTCTCTTTCTGACTTACGTCACTTAGCACATGCTGTGAATGACATTATTTCATTCTTTTTTATGACTGAATAGTATTCCATTGTGTGTGTGTGTGTGTGTGTGTGTGTGTGTATCTTCTTCTTCTTTATCCACTCATCTATTGATGGACATTTAGGTTGCTTCCATATCTTGGCTATTGTAAATGGTGCTGCTATGAACACTGGGGTGCATATGTCTTTTCAAATTAGAATTTTTGGTTTTTGGAGTATATACCTAGGAGTGGAGTTGTTGGGTCATATGGCAGTTCTATTTTTAGTTTTTTGAGAAATTTCTATACTGTTTTCCACATGGTTGCACCAATTTACATTTAGGGAGGTGACATTTAAACTGGGTTTGGAACAAAGACTGTGGTTTAAGAAGCGCAGAGGGAGAACGTTGCAATTAGAGAAACAGTGTGTATATGTGTATACAGTAGGAGAGCCACCAAGGGGCACTCCGTGCTTGGGGGACAATGGGATGCTTTTCACATAGAGGAATTTAGTGGCAGAAGATGAGATGGACAGGTAAATCTTGAATGCCATGCTAGGGCACTGGCACTTCCAGGAACACTCTTTAACCCACTAGTTAAGAAGATCTACACCTGAGTAACTCTGTCTGGGTATAAATGTCAGCTCCTCCTCTAGCAAACTGTATCACCTTCACAGTTAATTAACTGTCTAGACTATAGTTTCCTTATCTCAAACATGGACACAATACTACTATTTATCCTGTAAGCTATTTAAGAGGCTATGTGAGAGAGGTGTTCTGGGTACATTAGAAAGTGTTGGTCACTCAATCACACCTGACTCTTTGTGACCCCATGGACTGTAGCCTGCCTGGAATTATCCAGGCATACTGGGGTGTGTGTGTGTGTGTTAGTCACTCAGTCACTCTTAGCAACCCCATGGACTATAGCCCACCAGTCTCCTCTGTCCATGGAATTCTCCAGGCAGGAATCCTGGAGTGGGTTGCCATTCCCTTCTTCTGGGGATCTTCCAGACCTAGGGACTGAACCTAGGTTTCCTGCATTGCAGGCAGATTCTTTACCATCTGAGCCACCAGGGAAGCCTTTCTGGATACACTGGATATCTAGATATTTTTTAAGCATGTCAAGCTCATTCTCACCATGGGATCCTTGCAGTAGCTGTTTCTTGCATGTATCATGTTTTACCCCTAGATCTTATATGGGGCATGCTTACCACATTCTAATCGCAAAATGTCAGTTCCATAGAAAGGGCTTTCCTGACTCTATAGTCCAATGTAGCCACCCAGTCCCTCACTTCCACATCACTTTCCTTTAATTCTCTTCATGGCATTTTTCTCTATTTGAGATAGGAAAGGTCATATATGTCTTATCCTATATTATATTTTTCATATAAAGAATTGACTATTTTATACAGTAACTAAATATTTTTGAAATCAATGTGTTTATTGACTTTAGATAGTCAATTAAGCAACCCATACCTTGGTTTCAATTTTTGTAACCTCAGGATTGAAATACTACCACACATAATTGTTGGGAGAAATCTAGCAAGAAAAACACACAGAATTTTTTCCAGTGTATTTGAAATTATGAATACTGGTTACCTACATCACTGCCTTGTATATTTTTTGCCCAGTAATTCAGTACTTAAACAACACACAAACTTTGCAGATAATGGTATATTTTCTCTCTTATTCAAGCTTTGTGGATCCTGCAAAAGTACTTTCCAGTGTGTTTCTACCAGTCTGTCTCCAATCTACAACTCCACACCAATGTCTTCTTACTGTTTTTCTTTCATTCCCTAACAACAATGCCTGAAATCAAGCTCCGTGTTATTTGGAACATCTGTATGTTACTTTCATGCTGTCATCTCAAACACAGAGTAGATACTTTAACAACTGATGAAGACAACCTGAGATAGTTCTTATGAGAGCTATGCTGCAAAGAAGCCCTGTCCACCAGTATATCAGTTAGCTTTATCCTGGACGTTTTCCTGAAAGCTCAAGAATTGATCAGAACATCATGAACCAGATGAGCCATCCATTATAAGAATAGTCTCCATAACCATTTTGCTTCCAAGATCTGCCTGAATGACAGACAATTATTGAACAACTCTGCTTCAGCTCATAGTTATGTACAGAAAGTTATACATTTCAAACTGGCGTAAGTTTGAAAGTCCACTCATTCTTAAGTCCATTCACTGACATAATTGTCAGCCAAGCAGCTACTGCCTCCTGCAGAGCACCTCTAAGGATAGAATTATTTTCCAAGAATGTTCGGAAGCTATTCAAAAGTTTTTCCTTACTTCTCTTTAATATTGATTCAGTCAACATTGTTAAGTACTTCTCTATGCCAAGTTATGATTAGACCACACATAAAACATTTTATGTCCTTTACTCCTCATACTCTCGTAAGTGAGAAAATAAATACTTTCTGTATTTCTGTTACTCATGAAGATTCTGATTGTAGAAGCTGGAAAGGGGTGATAAATTAGGGAGCTCCTAGAATATATATTTGGGCCTACTCTATGGAATTTATATATACTCTCCTATGAGAATCTTTTTCTCCATCACTCTGAGTCCTGACATGGAATTAAGCCAGCTACATTTAACTTCCATTTCTCAGGCTTTTGTGTTAAGAGTTGTCTTGTCAGTGTCTATGATTAAAAGCGTCAGTACATCAGTACTTTCAGCAGTCTTATCAGAGTCTTAACCCCAAGAACCTCTGTACCTTTGGAGGAGAGTTGCTACGTATACCAAGAGAATGGGCAATCATACCACAGTGAGCACATTCCTTCTGTGGGGATTTTCCAGTTTCTCAGACCTGCAGGATCTCCTCTTTGTGATGGTTTTCTTCTCCCATGTGACCATCCTAGCTGCAAACACATCTGTAATGGTGGCCGTCAAGCTTAGTCACAACCTTCACACTCCCATGTACTTTTTCCTCTGTGGCCTCTCGTTTTCAGAAACCTGTACCACGGTGGTAGTCATCCCTCGCATGTTGGTGGACTTGCTATCAGACAGTAAGTCCATTTCTATTCCTGAGTGTGCCACACAGATGTTTTTCTTCTTTGGCTTAGGAACCAACAACTGCTTCATCTTGGCCGCCATGTCCTATGACCGTTACACAGCTATTCACAACCCACTGCACTACTCCAGCCTCATGACCCATAAGATCTGCTTTCAGCTGATGATGGCTTCTTGCATGACTGGGGTTGTGGTGTCACTGTGCATTGTCCTCATAGTATTCAACCTGTCTTTCTGTGACTCCAGCATCATCCAGCATTTTTTTTGTGACATTACACCTGTAGTCTCCCTTGCCTGTGATTACACCATTTTTCAGAAAATGATTCTTCTTGCCTTCACTGCGTTTGTGTTGGTGGGCAGCTTTATTTTAATTATGATTTCCTATGTCTTCATTGGGTCCATAGTTATGAAGATGCCTTCAGCCAAGGGGAGGTATAAGGCCTTCTCAACTTGCTCCTCCCACCTCACTGTGGTGTGCATACACTATGGATTTGCTGGCTTTGTCTATTTGAGGCCCAAGAGCAGTGACTCATTCCATGAAGATATGCTGATGGCTCTGACATATACAGTGCTGACACCTCTGCTTAATCCCATTGTTTATAGTCTAAGAAACAAAGAAATGCAAACAGCCCTAAAGAAAGTACTAGGCAATATATGTAGGTTTTCCCCTTAGGTAGTAAATAAAAGAGCCCTGAACACTTCTAAAATTTTTATAGTGCAAGTATTGATAAATTAAAGGAGAGAAAGTGAAGTTATTTTTGTTCAGTCGATAAGTTGTGTCTAATTCTTTGTGACTCCATGAACTGTGGCACACCAGGCTCCTCTGTCCTCACTGTCTCCCAGAGTTGGTTCAAATTCATGCCTATTGAGTTGGTGATGCTATCTAACCATCTCATCTTCTGCCACCCTCTTCTTTTGCCTTCACCTGGAGTACTTCCAATACAAATCATCACTTTGTTATACAAAGCAATTAAAATGTGTTCTAATGACTAATATGCTCTGGTCTTACTCCTTTTCTGCCATAAAAACTAGATGTAGTTTTAAAATATTTTTAAACAAAATATTTAAGAATTTTATTACATACGTATGTATACACACATATGTATGCGTGTGTGTGTGCGTGCTTAGTCGCTCAGTTGGTGTGACTCTTTACAACACCATGGACTGTAGCCCACCAGGCTCCTCTGTCCATGGGATTCTCCAGGCAAGAATAATGGAGTGGGTAGTCATTCCATTCTCCAAGGGATCTCCCGGGCCCAGGAGTCAAGCCCAGACCTTCTGCAGTGCAGTGGAGTCTTTATCATCTGAGGCATCATGGAAGCCCAGGTATATGCATACACACAAGCATATATGTATGCAGGAGGTGTATCACAATGTTTTAGAATACTGTATTTTCTTTTTTTATTCAAGTGTAGATGATTTGGGAATACTATACTTTCATAATTTTGGTTTCTTTTGGAGAAGGAAGAAAATTATATTAAAAAGGATAAGAGAGAATGAAAGAGGAGAGAGAGCAAGAGAGAGAAAGAAAGGAAAGAGAAAGATCAGTAATTTACATAATCAAAAAAGGAGAAAGCACAAACACACAAATTTAGTGTTGAAATGAGTGAAAGACCACATAGAGAGAAATTTTTAAACATTTTAATACCCCAAAAGGAAGAGGATATATGCATATGTAGGCTGATTCATTATCTGTACAGTAGAAACTAACCAACCTTATAAAACAACTATACTCCAATAAAAATGAAAAAAATTGGAGTATAGTTGCTTCACAATGTTGTGCTAGTTTCTAATGTACAGCAGAGTAAAACAGCTATACATATACAAATATCTCCCTTTCTTTTGGATTTCTCTCCCATTGAGGCCACCACAGAGCACTGAGTAGAGTAGGTTCTCATTAGTTACCTATTTTCTGTGTACCGGTAGTATATACATGTCAGTCCCAGTCTCCCAGTTCAGCCCATCGCCTTTTCCCCCTTGGTATCCATACACTTGTTCTCTCTGTCCATCTCTCTATTTCTATTTTGTAGATAAGATTGTCTATGCCAATTTTTTTTTCAGATTCTACATGTATGTGTTAATGTACAATATTTGTTTTTCTTTTTCTGACTGACTTCAACTCTGTATGACATTCTCTAGGTCTATCCATGTCCTTACCAATGACCCAATTTTGTTCCGTTTTATAACTAATATTCTATTGTGTATGTATACCACATCTTCTTTATTTATTCCTCTGCTGGATATTCAGATTGCTTCCATGTCCTGGCTACTGTAAATCGTGCTGTAATGAACATTGGGGTGCATGTGTCCTTTTGAATTATGGTTTTCTCTGGGTATATACCCAGAGAAAATTAATTTTAAAAAACTAAAAAATAAAAGGAAAAAAAAAGAAAGAAAATATTTGTTTAACTCTATTCAAAGAAATAAGGGAACTAGGTGGGAATGGATGAATTTCTGAAAAAAATAATGTGATGAAAGTTACTTCAAAATTAATATGCATTTTTAGCATGTCAAATTCCAGGAATAATACAGATACCTGTCAAAGAGCTACTCTTTTCAACCCCAAGGAAGGAGTATGCTAGATGATTTCATAATGGACTTCCACAAGTCCTCAAAAAGCAAATAATTGAAATGCTGAGTTAGAGCATAGACAAAGATAAATAGCTTTGAATTTATGCAAACCACAGAGGTGGAGGGTGCTGTAAATAACTGAATCTGAGGCCACTTGAAATAAGGGAGAGGCTGTAGGGAGGGCTGAGCATCTGAGGCCACATTGCCTAATAGCACATCCATATGGTGAGTGACATTCCCAATGTTTCAGCTGGACTCAGGGACTGAGATGGGAGAAAGAATCAAGGGGTTGGTGGCAAAGTCCTTAATAAATAAGAAGAAACTGGATGGTTAGTAAAGGACTCTGAGGAAAAAAATGGTATATTGTTTCATTGCTGGATAGTATTGGTGTCAATAAGTGAAACATTATGTCATGAAGATTGCTGGTAAATGATTTAGCAATGTGGTGAGGGGCTAGGAGATGTCAACATTATGTGCAGGTGTTTGTAGAACTGGGAAGTGAGCAACTTCTCTTCAGTAGAGCTGAGAAGTTCCCTCCTTGGATAGCTAGGTTTGTTTTAGATGGAGAGGTAGATCATGTACTTGTGAGAAGTTGGTAGGTGGAATAGAAAGATTTCAGAATCTAAGTTAAACTTTTAGGAGAAAGCTTAGCAAGGAAAGAGAATTTTGAAGAGACAAAGCAGGGAGTTGTGTATGAGTGAGTACTGGTAAAAAGAGCTCCCAAGTGGCTTGCAATTGGGATTCACATCACAGTTTCATTGATTGTAGGTAGTGTCAGAGACTATTGGGTCTGTGGTTCTCATTCTTTGCTCAACATTGAATTAAAGTTTGGCTAGAGGTTCTCTGCAGAGAAGGCAATGGCACCCTACTCCAGTACTCTTGCCTGGAAAATCCCATGGATGGAGGAGCGTGGTAGGATGCAGTCCATGGAGTCGCAAAGAGTTGGACACGACTGAGCCACTTCACTTTTACTTTTCACTTTCATGCATTGGAGAAGGAAATGGCAACCCACTCCAGTGTTCTTGCCTGGAGAATCCCAGGGACAGGAGAGCCTGGTGGGCTGCTGTCTATGGGGTCGCACAGAGTTGGACACAACTGAAGCAACTTAGCAGCGGCAGAGGTTCTCTGACCAGCCATTTCACAAACTTCATCATTCCATTTTCACAAATCTCCCTGCTAGTGTGAAAAATCTCTAATTCCTCATATAGGTATCTAAACTTTTTATTTCATTAATTATTTTAAGTGCCCAAAATTTGACCAAATTGAATTTATCTCTGGGGTGCAAGTTTGGTTTAACATATGAAAAATCAATGTAATATATCACAGAAACAGAATGAAAGCTAAAACCGCATGATCAGGTCAATAGATATGGCATATACACATAATGAAATGTTACTCAGTCATTAAAAAAAATAAGGAAATGTTGCTATTTGTGACAACATGGATGTATCTGGAGACAAAGGAAGTTAAATTCATAGTAGTAGAAAATAGAATGGTAGTTACCAGGGTTGGGGAGGTAGGGGGAATGGGAAGATGTTTGTCAAAGCATACGAAGTTACAGTCATTTAGGATGAATAAATTCTAGAGGTTGAATGTACAATATTATAACTATAGTTCATAACACTGCATTTTATACTGGAAATTTTCTAAGAGTCCATTTCAGTTACTCCTATCACTTAAAAGATAAGGAGATGTGAGGAGATGAATGTGTTCAGTTCAGTCGCTCACTTGTGTCCAACTCTTTGCGACTCCACGGATCACAGCACGCCAGGCTTCCCTGTCCATCACCAACTCCCAGAGCTTACTCAAACTCACGTCCACTGAGTCGTTAGCTTGGTTGTATTTATCAATTCACTATGTATATGTATGTCAAAACATCAGGCTGAACACTTTAAACACAAAAAATTTTTATTTTAAAAGTCTTATAATTGTTTTAGAGGTTAAAAAGAACATGGCAACTAGCACTTTATATCATACCATTTGAATGGAAACCATTGTGTTTTTAAGAAAGATTTTCTTTGATTGTTGTGAAAAATACATAACATGCTCAAATTTTGTTTCCTCAGTTCATAAGCTAGTGCTAGGAATAAAGGAGACACTAAATAAATAATTCATGGATTAGAATTAATGTTTAACCAACAGATACTTGTTGAATGCTTGCTCTGTACCAGACACTGTACTTTGAGTTAAGGATAATTAGTTCAACCTCCCACAGTACTACTTTTACCCACCCACAAAAGTTTCTGCAACTGCATTTCCAACCCTCAGTGACCAGTTAACTCCATTTTTCCTTCATGTCTCAGTTTAAAAGTCATTTCCCCAGTAAAGCTTTTCTTGAGCTTCACAAATAAACGCATTTGCCAAATAATATTATGTAAGGTAGAGACAGAGCAAAAAGATACAACCTGGGGCTTTTGGTAGTGAGGTAGGTTATACATAGAACTTTGAGGTCAAAGATGCCTAAGACTTGTGAGGCCCATACACTGGAGAGGGAAAATAAAAACAAAAACTATAGAGCAGTGAGCCTGAAATTCTATGTATAATTTCTCATTATGGAATTTGACTATTTCCAAGTTGCACATGGGTTTGTGAGATATCAAGCACCAAGTGGAAATCAGCTTATGAGAGCTTGAAGATCTTAGCAGAGATTTGGGCATTTCGCAGCATTGGTTTCATAGAGTTTGGTATATAGGCTGTTTAAGGTAGAGGGGACCCACAGCACCATATACTTTTGGGATTCCTGAAATACTACACCTTAGGAGTAATTGCTACATCCTAGGAACAAGGTCAAACCATAAATAGATCATCCCCAGCAAAGCACAACACTCAACCTACACTGGAAACACTACCACTTTCTATTAGGATGCACCTTTAGGAATTATACTGTACATGGAGACATCAGTCCTTTTTTTATTTGAATGACACCTTTGGGCACTATATTTTCATTTCCTCAAAGGGATCAAGCTAGTGCTTTATTTTCCTGCCAGAATAAAATTGAGTATGTTATGGAAGAAGATTAGCTCATCTAGAACCTCTAAAATGTTTTTTTCTTTTTTAAAAAAATATCTATTCTTAATTGAAGGATAATTGCTCTACAATGTTGTGTTGGTTTTTGCAAAACATCAGCATGAATCAGCCATAGGTATACCTATGTTCTCTCCCTTTTGAACCTACCCCCCAACTCCCTCCCCATCCTAACCCTCGAGGTTGTTACAGAGCCTCATTTTGAGTTCTCTGAGACATACGGCATATTCCCATTGGCTATCTATTTTTACATATGGTTATGTATACATTTACATGTTACTTTCACCATACATCCCACCCTCTCCTTCCTCTCTTCTCCACCATGTCCATAAATCTGTTCTCTATGTCTGTGCGTCCATTATTGCCCTGCAAGTAGGTTCATCAGTACCATCTTTCTAGATAAGTCATAGAGGATCTTGCTGTGATTTGTGTCATAGACTGTTCTGCCTATGTTTTTCTCTAAGAGTTTTATAATTTCTGATCTTAAATTTATATCTTTGATCCATTTAGGGTTTATCTTTGTGTATGGTGTTAAACAGAAATGGAGTTCTTCTTAGAAGAACTGGAGTTCCTTAGAAGAATTAGAGTAGCCATCATAGTCAATAAAAGAGTCTGAAATGCAGTACTTGGATGCAATCCCCAAAATGATAGAATGATCTCTGTTCATTTCCAAGGCAAACAATTCAACATCTTGGTAATCCAAGTCTATGCCCCAACCAGTAATGCTGAAGAAGCTGAGGTTGAACGGTTCTATGAAGACCTACAAGAACTTTTAGAACTAACACCCCAAAAAGATGTCCTTTTCATTATAGGGGATTGGAATGCAAAAGTAGGAAGTCAAGAAACACCTGGAGTAACAGGCAAATTTGGCCTTGGTGTACAGAATGAAGTATGGCAAAGGCTAATAGGGTTTTGCCAAAAGAACGCACTGGTCATAGCAAACACCCTCTTCCAACAACACAAGAGAAGACTCTACACACGGACATCACCATATGGTCAACACAAAAATCAGATTGATTATATTCTTTGCAGCCAAAGATGGAGAAGCTCTAGACAGTCAACAAAAACAAGACCAGGAGCTGACTGTGGCTTAGATCATGAACTCCTTATTGCCAAATTCAGACTTAAATTGAAGAAAGTGGGGAAAACCACCAGACCATTCAGGTATGATGTAAATCAAATCCCTTATGGTTATACAGTGGAAGTGAGACATAGATTTAAGGGACTAGATCTGATAGAGTGTCTGATTAACTATGGATGGAGGTTTGTGACATTGTACAAGAGACAGTGATCAAGACCATCCCCAAGAAAAAGAAATGCAAAAAAGCAAAATGGCTGTCTGAGGATGCCTTACAAATAGCTGTGAAAAGAAAAGAAGCAAAATGCAAAGGAGAAAAGGAAAGATACACCCATTTGAATGCAAAGAATAACAAGGAGAGATAAGAAAGCCTTCCTCAGTGATCAATGCAAAAAATAGAGGAAAACAATAGAATAGGAAAGACTAGAGATCTCTTCAAGAAAATTAGAGATACCAAGAGAACATTTCATGCAAAGATGGGCTCAATAAATGACAGAAATAGTATGGACCGAACAGAAGCAGAAGCTATTAAGAAGAGGTGGCAAGAATACACAAAAGAACTATACAAAAAAGATCTTCATGACTCAGATAATCACAATGGTGTGATTACTCACCTAGAGCCAGACATCCTGGAATATGAGTTCAAGTGAGCCTTAGGAAGCATCACTACAAACAAAGCTGGGGGAGGTGATCGAATTCCAGTGGAGCTATTTCAAATCCTAAAAGATAATGCTGTGAAAGTACTGCACTCAATATGCCAGCAAATTTGAAAACTCAACAGTGGCCACAAGAACTGGAAAAGGTCAGTTTTCATTCCAATCCCAAAGAAAGGCAATGCCAAAGAATGCTCAAACTACCGCACAATTTCACTCATCTCACACACTAGTAAAGTAATGCTCAATATTCTCCAAGCCAGGGTTCAACAGTATGTGAACCATGAACTTCCAGATGTTCAAGCTGGTTTTAGAAAAGGCAGAGGAACCAGAGATCAAATTGCCAACATCCGTCGGATCATCGAAAAAGCAAGAGTTCCAGAAAAACATCTATTTCTGCTTTATTGACTATGCCAAAGCCTTTGACTGTGTGGATCACAACAGACTCTAGAAAATTCTTTAAGAGATGGGAATACCAGACCACCTTGAGAAATGGCTCCTGAGAAATCTGTGTGCAGGTCAGGAAGCAGTAATTAGAACTGGACATGGAACAACACAATGGTTCCAAATAAGAAAAGGAGTACGTCAAGGCTGTATATTGTCACCCTGCTTATTTAACTTATATGCAGAGTACAGCACGAGAAACACTGGGCTGGATGAAGCACAAGCTGGAATCAAGATTGCTGGGAGAAATATCAATAACCTCAGTTACGCAGATGACACCACCCTTATGGCAGAAAGTGAAGAACTAAAGAGCCTCTTAATGAAAGTGAAAGAGCAGAGTGAAAAAGTTGGCTTAAAACTCAACATTCAAAAAACTAAGATCATGGCATCTGGTCCTGTCACTTCATGGGAAATAGATGGGGAAACAGTGGAAACAGTGAGAGATTTTATTTTGGGGTAGCTCCAAAATCACTGCAGATGGTGACTGCAGCCATGAAATTGAAAGACACCTGCTCCTTGGAAGAAAAGTTATGACCAACCTAGATAGCATATTCAAAAGCAGAGACATTACTTTGCCAACAAAGGTCCATCTAGCCAAAGCTATGGTTTTTCCAGTAGTCATGTATGGATGGACTATAAAGAAAGCTGTGCACTGAAGAACTGATGCTTTTGAACTGTGGTGTTGGAGAAGACTCTTGAGAGTCCCTTGGACTGCAAAAAGATCCAACCTGTCCATCCTAAAGGAAATCAGTGCTGAATAATCACCAGAAGGACTGATACTGAAGCTGAAACTCCAATACTTTGGCCACCTGATGCAAAGAACTGACTCATTGGAAAAGACCCTGATGCTGGGAAAGATAGAAGGAAGGAGGAGAAGGGAACAACAGGATGAGATGAAGATGGCATCACCGAGTTGATGGACATGAATTTGTGTAAACTCTGAAAGTTGGTGATAAACAAGGAAGCATGGCGTGTTGCAGTCCATGGGGGTCACAAAGAGTCAGACATGACTGAGCAACTGAATTGAACTGACCTAGAATTCTACCTAAAATAGAAGTCTCTCTCAAAAATGAGGGTTCGATAGAGATCATTTTATAATTTAAAAATAACTACTAAAATTCATCACCAGCAAACTTGCCTTAAAAGAGAAAAAATGGTTTTTTAAAATTAGTAGTAAAACTAATGTAAGGTTTAAAGAAAGGAGTGAAGGACACCAAAAAGAATAAATATATAGGCACCTAGAGGAGGTACCCTAGATGAGGGAATAGCTTTGAGAAATAATTAAGAAACTCAATTGACCTACATGGGTAGGTAGATGATGGTACTGTCTTAGCACTTCTATGGCCTCAGATTAAAGCAGAAAAAAGAAAGAATACCCTCTTGCCGAACCTAAAATAGCAAGTTTATTGTAGTATAATTTACATATGCACAATTTAGGTATACAGGTTGATGACTTTTGGCAGATGTATAGACTTTTGAAACCACCAACGGAGTCACAATATACAATGATTTCCTCACCCCTAAGGAATTATCTTTTGCCCCTTTGCTTCCAGTCTTCTCCAGCACTCCACTACAGATAAGTGTTTTATGGAATCTTGGAAATGTCAGTAATTTCATAAGTTCTAATTCACTTCAGATGAACATCTTCCTGAAATTTATATAGACTAACTGTCTTTAAATATCAGAACAATTCAGGATCTTTTACAGTTTCCCCAAGTTCAAATCCTGCCTTTTATTAATATGTAACAATCTACAACCCATAATGGAGAAGGCAATGGCACACCACTCCAGTACTCTTGCCTGGAAAATCCCATGGACGAAGGAACCTGTTGGGCTGCAGTCCATGGAGTCTCTAACAGTCGCACATGACTGAGCGACTTCACTTTCACTTTTCACTTTCATGCATTGGAGAAGGAAATGGCAACCCACTCCAGTGTTCTTGCTTGGAGAATCCCAGGGACGGGGGAGCCTGGTGGGCTGCTGTCTGTGGGGTCGCACAGAGTCAGACACGACTGAAGCGACTTAGCAGCAGCAGCAGCACAACCCATAATAAGTAGGAAACTTCCCCAAAAAAATCATTCAGAGGATTTTTTTTATTGTTCCTGCAGTGGTGTCCTTGACCCTTAGTTTTGGGCACACCGTTTAGGAAAGACACTTTTTACCATTCCTGATATACTTTCCCCCACTTTTGGAGAGGGATCACTAGCATAACACTCCCGACATCTAAGCCTTTGCTTCTTATTCCTCTAGGAATA
This sequence comes from Ovis canadensis, assembly GCF_042477335.2. Lineage (NCBI taxonomy): Eukaryota > Metazoa > Chordata > Mammalia > Artiodactyla > Bovidae > Ovis > Ovis canadensis. Next base: position 52,767,632 of record NC_091259.1, read on the forward strand.
AATTAGCTGATGGTAGGTTTTGAAGAGAAAACTAGATATGCGATTGTATTCATTTGTGAGGGCAGAGGTACCAAAATACAATAAATGAGCCATCTTAAGCAACAGAATTGACTCATTGGAAAAGATCAGGATGCTGGGAAAGATTGAAGGCAGGAGAAGGGGTCAACAGAGGATGAGCTGGTTGGATGACATCACCAACTCGAAGGACACAAGTTTGAGCAAGCTCCGGGAGTTGGTGATGGACAGGGAGGTCTGATGTTGCAGTCCATGGGGTCACAAAGAGTTGGACAGGACTGAGCGACTGAACTGACTAAACAATAGAAACATATGGTCTCACAATTCTGGAAGCTAGAAGTCCAAGATGATTATGTCAGCAGAGTTGATTTCTTCCAACCGCTAGGGGATCTGCTCTATGCTTCATGCTTAGCTTCTGGTGGTTTACTGCCAATCTCTGAAGTTTCTTAACTTGTAGAAGCATACCCATACTTCTGCCTTTATCTCCATATGAGGTTCTTCTTGTCTGTTATCTGTGTCCAAATGGTTCTTTTTAAAAGAAGGATACCGATCATATTGGATTAGAAGCCCAGCCTGCTCCAATATGACTTCATCTTAATTACATCTGAAAGAACCTTGTTCCCAGTCAAGGTTATATTCTAAGGTACTGGTGGCTAGAATTCAACATATGAATTTTGGAGGGACACAGTTCAACCCATAACCATCTCAGCCCTCCTTCTTCACCCTTTCTCTTGCGACTGAGCCTGGCTTCAGTGTTCTTGGCTGCTCTTGGTCAAACCATAAGCTGATGGGTAAAGGGCTAAACTCATTGGGGAGATCTGTTTCCATTACTGCCAGTGACAGAGAAGGAAAGAGAATCAAATTCTGGGATTCAGGACACAAAAATATATGTGTTCATACATATGTATCCCATTCTCTAATATAACTACTTGATTCATACAGGTAATATTTTGCTCTCCCATATATCTTCTCTTTTTGTCATTTACTTAGCTGATTTAGAATTTAGGAGGAGAATATGAGTATCAATGTATATCCTCTCCAATAAAGACTGTAGCAGTGCCACACCTCACTCCCTACATCTGGATGACTGCAGTGTTTGAATTCCCTTAGAGTGGAAAAATGAAGGAAGCAATCTCTGCATGGATTTATTGTAATCAATCAGGGAGTGTTTACCCAAAGAGACTTAGATAGGAAGAGGTCAATATGTGATGCATAGAAGGAAGGGGATGGAGGGGGAGCTGACCATTTTGATGGGTGAGCACTGAGGATCACCCCAAATTTGTTGGAGTACCAAACTTCAGAAAGGTTTGTCATTTATTGAGGAAGGAACAGAGGAGAAGAAACAGTTTTGCAAAGAAGTTAGTGAGGGAACACTGAGCTTGAGAGTCTTGGAGAATAGGCCAGTGAAGAAGTTCACTGATCCTCCAAGGAAGGTTGTATTTGGAGATAGGAATACTGCCACACAGAATTTGTCTGACATTACTAATATGCTATAAATAAAATACATTAGCTAAAATATTAATCATAAGTCATCGTGAAAGTTGTGTAGGAGGAAGAGAATTGGTTCAGAGGCAGCTGCCATAACCAAACTAGATCATAAGCACTTTGGAAAAAGGCAATGGAAGTAATGACAGCGGATGACTCCTTAAGTAATGGTACAAAATAGGCGGCAGATATTCTTTGCCTAAACCATGATTTCATATCTCCTATCTATCAACTGTTGTTAAAACAAAGTCCCAACAACCCAGTCTCCCACTCCAAGGAAATGTCAGTGTCCAAAATCTCACTCTAGTAGCCATCTGTTAAGACAGGCTGTGAGAGGAGTCAGCTGAAATTTATAGAGTTTCTTCTTTGCTGTCTCAGTTGGATTTCTTAATTATCAAACAGAGAATTCACGATCTTTGCTCTGGCTCGAGTAAAGTAAAAATAAACAGAAGCTTTTCTGAAACACGAACAATGTTTCCATAACTTGAATTATTCCTTTACCAAGGCAGGGCTGTACTTTTAAGGGTGTACCCTGAACTGCTGACATGTCAATGTTATTGTCTATTACATGCTGCTGATGAGAAGCTTCTTTTCCAAATGTTATTTTACAAGATGGTATACAATGAAATTTGATCGTTGAGGCCTCTCTCAATTTAAATAGGATTCTATAATTGGCAAGGGGGATTTTAAATAGAAATTGTTTTTCAAAGGTGTTCTCAGCTTGAAGAATCCATATTTAGTTTTAACCAAGCAAACACAAATAGCTGTGAAAAGAAGAGAAGTGAAAAGCAAAGGAGAAAAGGAAAGATATCAGCATCTGAATGCAGAGTTCCGAAGAATAGCAAGAAGAGATAAGAAAATCTTCTTCAGCGATCAATGCAAAGAAATAGAGGAAAACAATAGAATGGGAAAGACTAGAGGTCTCTTCAAGAAAATTAGAGATACCAAGGGAACATTTCATGCAAAGATGGGCACAATAAAGGACAAAAATACTATGGACCTAACAGAAGCAGAAGATATTAAGAAGAGGTGGCAAGAATACATAGAAGAATTGTACAAAAAAGATCTTCATGACCCAGATAATCACGATGGTGTGATCACTCACCTAGAGCCAGACATCCTGGAATGTGAAGTCAAGTGGGCCTTAGAAAGCATCACTACAAACAAAGCTAGTGGAGGTGATGGAATTCCAGTGGAGTTATTTCAAATCCTGAAAGATGATGCTGTGAAAGTGCTGCACTCAATATACCAGCAAATTTGGAAAACTCAGCACTGGCCACAGGACTGGAAAAGGTCAGTTTTCATTCCAATCCCAAAGAAAGGCAATGCCAAAGAATGCTCAAACTACCGCACAATTGCACTCATCTCACATGCTTGTAAAGTAATGCTCAAAATTCTCCAAAGCAGGCTTCAGCAATACGTGAACCATGAACTTCCTGATGTTCAAGCTGGTTTTAGAAAAGGCAGATGAACCAGAGATCAAATTGCCAACATCTGCTGGATCCTGGAAAAAGCAAAAGAGTTCCAGAAAAACATCTATTTCTGCTTTATTGACTATGCCAAAGCCTTTGACTATGTGGACCACAATAAACTGTGGAAAATTCTGAGAGAGATGGGAATACCAGACCACCTGACCTGCCTCTTGAGAAACCTATATGCAGGTCAGGAAGCAACAGATAGAACTGGACATGGAACAACAGACTGGTTCCAAATAGGAAAAGGAGTATGTCAAGACTGTATATTGACACCCTGCTTATTTAACTTCTATGCGGAGTATATCATGTGAAACGCTGGACTGGAAGAAGCACAAGCTGGAATCAAGATTGCCAGGAGAAATATCAATAACCTCAGATATGCAGATGACACCACCTTTATGGCAGAAAGTGAAGAGGAACTAAAAAGCTTCTTGATGAAAGTGAAAGAGGAGAGTGAAAAAGTTGGCTTAAAGCTCAACATTCAGAAAATTAGGATCATGGCATCGGTCCCATCACTTCATGGGAAATAGATGAGGAAACAGTGCAAACAGTGGCTGACTTTATTTTTCTGGGCTCCAAATTCACTGCAGATGGTGATTGCAGCCATGAAATTAAAAGATGCTTACTCCTTGGAAGGAAAGTTATGACCAACCTAGACAGCATATTAAAAAGCAAAGACATTACTTTGCCAACAAAGGTCCGTCTAGTCAAGGCTATGGTTTTTCCTGTGGTCATGTTTGGATGTGAGAGTTGGACTGTGAAGAAAGCTGAGCGCTGAAAAATTGATACTTTTGAACTGTGGTGTTGGAGAAGACTCTTGAGTGTCCCTTGGACTGCAAGGAGATCCAACCAGTTCATCTTAAAGGAGACCAGTCCTGGGATTTCTTTGGAAGGACTGATGCTGAGGCTGAAACTCCAATACTTTGGCCACCTCATGTGAAGAGTTGACTCATTGGAAAAGACCCTGATGCTGGGAGGGATTGGGGGCAGGAGGAAAAGGGGACGACCGAGGATGAGATGGCTGGATGGCATCACGGACTCGATGGACGTGAGTCTGAGCGAACTCCGGGAGTTGGTGATGGACAGGGAGGCCTGGCGTGCTGCGATTCATGGGGTCACAAAGAGTCGGACACGACTGAGTGACTGAACTGAACTGAAGCAAACACACATTTTAGTGATACACTTAACTTTATTTACATGGTCTTTTATATTTACAGAAGCTTCTCACTATAAAAGCAATAAAGTTAGTGATGTATGTATGTGTATATATGTTAGTCACTCGGTCATGATAAGTATCAATAAAAATATCCAGCAAAAAATCCCCCAAATGAATAGTTTGTTATGTATAGATTTATATCTGATTTAATTCAGGAAAAAACAGTGTATTCTCACCACTAGTTTTCTCATAGCCTCTTTCACCTCCTTGTTCCTCAGACTGTAGATGAGTGGGTTCAACATGGGGACCACCACTGTGTAGATAACAGATGCCACTTTGACCTGATCAGCTGAATAGTTCGATTTAGGCATCACATAAACGAATAAAACTGTCCCGTAAAACAAAGTGACTGCAGTGAGGTGGGAGGTGCAGGTCGAGAAGGCCTTCTTCCTCCCCTCAGTGGAGTGCATCTTCAGGATTGAGTGGAGGATGTAGCTGTAGGACACAATTATGGTAAACAGCGTGCTTATGAGGACTGATGCTGAGGAGACGGCTGGAGAGATCTCAGCAATATAAACATGGCCACAAGAAAGCTTCAAGAGTGGGAAGAGGTCACAGAAAAAATGATTGATTTTATTTGGTCCACAGAAGGAGAGATTCATCAAACAACCGGTAAACGATAAAGCATTCATGCAACCACCCAAGTAGGAGGCCCCCAACAGGAGGAGGCAGACCACTGGGGCCATCTGGGTGGAGTAGAGCAGGGGAGAACAAATGGCCACGTAGCGATCATAGGCCATGGTGGCCAGCAGGAAGCACTCTGTAGTCCCAAAGGCAACATCAGAGGCAAGCTGGACTACACAACCAGTGATTGGGATGGCAGTTCTCTCTTTTAAGAAACTCATCAGCATGATTGGTGTAACTGATGTGGAATACCCGATGTCCACAAAGGCCAAATGGCTAAGGAAAAGGTACATAGGTGTGTGAAGCTGTGGGCTACTTCGGATTAAGATGATTATGCTGATGTTTCCCACTATGGTAACTACGTAAACTCCTAGAAAAATCACAAAGAAGATGGCACATAGTGTCACATTATCCGTTAATCCCAAAATAATGAACTCTGTCACTGTTGTACGGTTTGCAGCCTCCATCCATCCATTTAACAGTGCCTATTGAAATCAGAACCAGAGGAGATTAAATTGACTGGAATGACCCTACATTTTATATGCATACCTAAGCATAACCTAAATATAATCTTATACATATGTCAAATGGTAAATTTGCCTTATTTACAGAATACTTTGTGCACATAAGCTTTCTTTTCAGTTTCCATGAAAATATTAAAATTGAAGCCTCAGTTACCTTATGAATCAGCTATTTTATTCCTATGTGTATACCGTGGAATAAGTGTTACCTGTGTGCAAGGGAGATATGCAAAGTAATGTTTATAGCAATATTGATTGCAATAACATGAACTGTAAATAGCCTGAATGTTTATAGAAAGAGCAGCTCTTGATATTTCAGCCCCATCCCAAATATACCTCTAGTCAGTAATCTCTGTCTTAGTAAATGCTGTCTCCATTTAACCACTGATCAGGCCAAAAAAATATGATGTTAACTTTGACATCTCTTTCTTACTTGATCTTTTTTCCGGAATTAAAAAAAAAATTTGATAGCAAGGGATAAAAGGTGTCCATGTTCAAGATGAAAAATGGAAGTAGAACTTTTATTGTCGTGAGCAAAACCGCCTGGATGTTTTGCAAAATCTTCCATGACTTAACTTCTATACCATACCTTTTTATACTTATGGGATTGTATGAAGCAATATGAAGAGTCTAGATATTTTTATCTAGACTTTTTTATGGGCAAGGATTAAATGCAAGAAAACTGAAAGATTTGAGAACTTGGAGTAATTATGTTTTGGTTTCTTCAGTTCTATTAAACAACTACAGAGAAATAAGAAGCAGGGGCATATGATGAGGATGAGAGGAAAGGGTAGTTAGGGAGGTAGAGACAAAGTGAAGAAAGCTAGGAAACTGGACTGAAAGATTAGCACTTCAGAATATTGCTCCCTTACTTCAAAATAGATCACACAGATCAAGGGCAGGTGAGAATGTATTAATTACCTTCAGTCATTTCCATGACTCCTCTAATTTAATGATCAACATACTCTTATTAATAATTTGTTTTTTAAAGAACCTCTATCTCAAGGATTAAGAAAACATATAAGCTATGATAAACCTAGACAGTGTATTAAAAAGCAAAGACATAAATTTGCTGACAAAGGTCTATATATAGTCAAAGCTATGGTTTTTCCAGTAGTCATCTATGGATATGAGAGCTGGACCATAAAGAAGGCTGAGAGCCAAAGAACTGATGCTTTTGAACTGTGGTGCCAGAGAAGATTGAGAGTCCCTTGGACTGAAAGGAGATCAAACCAGTCAGTCCTAAAGGAAATCAACCCTGAATATTCATTGAAAGGACTGATGCTGAAGCTCCAGCTTCAGTATTTTGCCCACCTGATATAAAGAGCTGACTCATTGGGAAAGACCATGATGCTGGGAAAGATTGAAGGCAGAAGGAGAAGGGGGTGACAGAAGATGAGATGGTTGGACAGCATCACCAACTTAATGGACATGAGTTTGAGCAAATTCTGGGAGATACTGAAGGACAGGGAAACCTGGAGTGCTGTGGCCCATAGGGTTGCAAAGAGTTAGACAACAACTGAACAAAAACAAGAAAACGTATATACATACAATCAGCAACCACAAACATTTCACTCAGTGTTACATGTGAATCATGACAGTGGCAAGCTATAGTATGAGTAGTACCAAGATTATGGACAAGTGAAGCGTTGATTGCTCAGTTTTGTCTGACTCTTTGCAACTCCAGGAACTGTAGCCCACCAGGCTCCTCTATCCATGAAATTCTCTAGACAAGAATACTGGCGTGGGTACCCATTCCCTTCTCCAGGGAATCTTCCCAATCCAGGAGTCAAATCTGGGTATCCCACATTGCAGGCAGATTCTTGACTGTCTGAACCACCAGGGAAGGATTACGTAAATGAAAGATCAAATTTTGGCATTTAACTAGACAAAGACCCAAACCTGAAATGAATTGTATATGTTTAAAGAAAATAGATGTATGAAAGACACAAAAGTTTTAGAAGTTAGATATGAGTGCCAGTGTGGAAGGCAAAGTGACATGCAGAATACTGCGGACTTTGGAGCCATACAGACCTAGGATTAGTTTCTAGCTCTGCCTCTTTCTATTAAATCATAGGCAAGTTATAAGAAATGTTTGCTCTTCTGCTTCCTTACCTGTGAAAATGAGAAAATAATACATACCTCATGAGATTCTTAGGTTAAACCACATGATATTGGTGATTACTCATAGCACTGTTTATACAACAAGTTCAGTTCAGTTCAGTCGCTCAGTCGTGTTTGACTCTTTGCAACCCCATGAACTGCAACACACCAGACCTCCCTTGTCCATCACCAACTCAATAAATGCTCAATTACTAATAATTGACCTGAAATAAATAACTTGTAATTTCTGATACATAGAAGAGAATCACATATTTCTGTGTTCTTAAAAAAGAACAAGTATGCACTAGTGATATATCCACCGCAACACTAGCGATAGTCTTCAAGGATTTGTTGCTGTACAGCAAGGCATATTTAAGTGAGGTTGGTGTCATTTGGGATAAGGCCCAATCACCTATGTCACCTGCAATTACTCATTAATTACTTCACTTGTTTTGGAAATCTACTTTGAGAATCCACTGGGATAGAGAAATTGTAGGTATACATCTATTGGGACAGAGAAATAATGTGTAAACATAATTATGTAAAAATGTATGGATAAAATATTTTCTCAAAACCTTCAGGTTCTATTTATTTTTTGCTTACATGGAAAAAATGAAAATTTTGATTTCATTAAATTGAAAAACCTAATATTTTACTATCCTTGAAGTTGATTATTAGATCAACATGACTAATACGGTTGTGACAATTTGTGGTTCTGAAATGCGGCTATACTCAGTGTTTCAGATTTTCTCTCTTTTTTTTTAGACTTTATTTTTTAAATTTTTTTAAAAAATTTTATTTTATTTTTTTTACTTTACAATGCTGTATTGGTTTTGCCATACATTGACATGAATCCGCCACGGGTGTACATGAGCTCCCAATCCTGAACCCCCTCCCACCACCCTCCCCATATCATCTCTCTGGGTCATCCCAGTGCACCAGGCCCAAGCATCCTGTATCCTGTATCGAACCTAGACTGGCGATTCATTTCTTACATGATAGTATACATGTTTCAATGCCATTCTCCCAAATCATTCCACCCTCTCCCTCACCCACAGAATCCAAGTCTGTTCTATACATCTGTGTCTCTTTTGCTGTCTCACATACAGGGTTATTGTTACCATCTTTCTAAATTCCATACATATGTGTTAGTAAACTGTATTGGTGTTTTTCTTTCTGGCTTACTTCACTCTGTATAATCGGCTCCAGTTTCATCCACCTCATTAGAATGGATTCAAATGTATTCTTTTTAATGGCTGAGTAATACTCCATTGTGTATATGTACCACAGCTTTCTTATCCATTCATCTGCTGATGGACATCTAGGTTGTTTCCATGTCCTGGCTATTATAAGCAGTGCTGCGATGAACATTGGGGTACATTTGTCTCTTTCAATTCTGGTTTCCTCAGTGTATATGCTGAGCAGTGGGATTGCTGGGTCATAAGGCAGCTCTATTTCCAGTTTTTTAAGGAATCTCCACTCTGATTTCCATAGTGGCTGTACTAGTTTGCATTCCCACCAACAGTGTAGGAGGGTCCCTTCTCTCCACACCCTCTCCAGCATTTATTGCTTGTAGACTTTTGGATCGCAGCCATTCTGACTGGCATGAAATGGTATCTCATTGTGGTCTTGATTTGCATTTCTCTGATAATGAGTGATGTTGAGCATCTTTTCATGTGTTTGTTAGCCATCGTTATGTCTTCTTTGGAGAAATGTCTATTTAGTTCTTTGGCCCATTTTTTGATTGGGTCGTTTATTTTTCTGGAATTGAGCTGCATAAGTTTCTTGTATATTTTTGAGATTAGTTGTTTGTCAGTTGCTTCATTTGCTATTATTTTCTCCCATTCCGAAGGCTGTCTTTTCACCTTGCTTATAGTTTCCTTTGTTGTGCAGAAGCTTTTAATTTTAAATAGATCCCATTTGTTTATTTTTGCTTTTATTTCCAGTATTCTGGGAGGTGGATCATAGAGGATCCCGCTGTGATTTATGTCGGAGAGTGTTTTGCCTATGTTCTCCTCTAGGATTTTTATAGTTTCTGGTGTTACATTTATATCTTTAATCCATGTTGAGTTTATTTTTGTGTATGGTGTTAGAAAGTGTTCTAGTTTCACTCTTTTACAAGTGGTTGACCAGTTTTCCCAGCAAGTGGTTCAGATTTTCATATCACTTGTATTTAGAGATAATTTGGCTTTGTTAGTACAATTTAGTTTACAAACATACATCTAATGGAATTGGAGTATTGTTATCAACATAAAAAGTGACACACATTTTTTAAAATCATAAGAGTTTTCCATACATATTATAGGTTTATACTAGGGCACTTGAGATACACACCAGGCTTGTTGGCATTAGACACTGCTGCTGCTGCTGCTAAGTTGCTTCAGTCGTGTCCGACTCTGTGCGACCCCACAGACAGTAGCCCACCAGGCTCCTCTGTTCCTGGGATTCTCCAGGCAAGAATACTGAAGTGGGTTGCCATTTCCTTCTCCAATGCATTCATGCATGCTAAGTCACTTCAGTCGTGTCCGACTGTGTGCAACCCTATGGACAGCAGCCCACCAGGCTCCTCTGTCCACAGGATTCTCCAGGCAAGAATACTGGAGTGGCTTGCTGTTTTCTTCTCCTGGCAGTAGACATTGCTCACATGCAAAATCTTCTTTCTCTCCCCATTGACCTACCAACACGTGTGCTTTCTAATTGAATAATGAAGTTCACACTAACATTTTTCTTATCACTTTCCCACATTTTCTTATCACTCTGCCACATTTTCTTATCATAGCTGTCACACTGATTAGCAGGTTGTCCGGGATACATGGCCACAGTTGATTCTGGCTGTGTTCTTAGATCATGGCCGTATAGCTGAACATTCTCTAGCTTGAAGATCAGGTTCCTTTGACTTTGGGCTTGAAGGAACCTATAGATCAATAACCTTCAGAACAAAGGTAAGCCTGATAATCCACATCAGGAGGCTCTAGCAGCTCAAACACATCTACTCCAACAAGTTAGGAAATGGACATGCTGCAAGGTTTCATCTGTCCGAGAAAGACATACCTCCGTTAGGCATTAAAGAAAGCCCGGCTGTGGCCGATAAGAGATACAAAAACCTTCCGGTGACATCTGGAAGAATTAAATTCCCTTCACCCCTGCCCTCTTCCTAATATTTTTTCACATCACTTGATTAACATCCATTATAGTTGAAGAATTTACTCTGTCCCTAAAGGGACAATGCAATGTCTATGGCTAATTATTTTTGTATCCCTCTTTAATGATGCAGTGTTGGGAATATTGTTGTTCTTGCTCAGTCACTCAGTCGTGTTCTACTCTTTGCAACCCCATGGACTGCAGCACACCAGGCTTCTATGTCCTTCACCATCTCCTGGAGTTTGCTGAAACTCATGTCCATTGAATTGGTGATACCATTCAACCGTCTCATCTTCTGTCATCCCCTTCTCCTTCTGCCTTCAATCTTTCCCAGCATCAGAGTGTTTTCCAGTGAGTCAGCTGTTCACATCAGATGGCCAAAGTATTGGAGCTTCAGCTTCAGCATAAGCCCTTTCAATGAATATTCAGGGTTGATTTGCTTTAGGATTGACTGGTTTGATCTCCTTGCTGTCCAACTGAATCTCAAGAGTCATCTCCAGCACCAGAGTTCAAAGGCACCAATTCCTTGGCATTCAGCCTTTTTTATTGTCTAGCTCTCACATCAGTATATGACTACTGGAAAAACCATGTCTTTGATAATATGGACCTTTGTTGGCAAAGTAATGTCTCTCTTTTTTAATGCTGTCTAGGTTGGACATAGCTTTTCTTCCAAGGAGCATCTTTTAATTTCATGGCTTCAGTCATCATCTGCAGTGATTCTGGAGCCCAAGAATCACTGTTTCCATTGTTTTGCCATCTATTTGCCATGAGGTGATGGAACCGGATGCCATGATCTTAGTTTTTTGAATGTTGAGTTTTAAACCAGTTTTTTCACTCTCCTCTCTCACCCTTATCAAGAGACTTTTTAATTCCACTTTTGTTTCTGCCGTAATGATGGTGTCATCTGCATATCTGAGGTTATTGATATTTCTCCCAGCAATCTTGATTCCAGCTAGTGATTCGTCCAGCCTGGCATTTTGCATGATGTACCTTGCATATAAGTTAAATAAGCAGGGTGACAATATACAGCCTTGACATACACCTTTCCCAATTTTGAATCTGTCTGTTGTTCCATGTCTGGTTCTAACTGTTGCCTCTTGACGTGCATAGATTTCTCAGGAGGTTAGGTAAGATGGTCCGGTAGTCCCATCTCTTGAAGAATTTTCCACAGTTTGCTGTGATCTACACAATCAAAGGTTTTCACATAGTCAATGAAACAGAAGTAGATGTTTTTCTGGAATTCTCTAGCTTTTTTGATGATCCAATGGATGCTGGCAATTTGATCTCTGGTTTCTCTGTCTTTTCTAAATCCAGCTTGAACATCTGGAATTTCTCAGTTCACATACTCTTGAAGCCTAGCTTGAAGGATTTCGAGCATTACTTTGCTAGGAAGTGAAATGAATGCAGTTGTTCAGTAGTTTGAACATTCTTTGGCATTGCCTTTCTTTGGGATTGGAATGAAAACTAACCTTTTCCAGCCCTGTGGCCACTGCTGAATTTTCCAAATTTGTTAGTGTATTGATGCAGCACTTTCACAGCATCATCTTTTAGGATTTGAAATAGCTCAACCAGAATTTCATCACCTCCACTAGCTTTGTTCATAGTAATGCTTCCTAAGGCCCACTTCAACTTGCATTCCAGGATGTCTGGCTCTAGGTGAGTGATCACACCATCGTGGTTATCTGGATCATGAAGATCTTTTTTGTATAGTTCCTCTGTGTTTTCTTGCCACCTCTTCTTAATATCTTCTGCTTCTGTTAGGTCCATACCATTTCTGTCCTTTTTGTGCCCATATTTTCAGGAAATATTCCCTTGATATCTCTAATTTACTTGAAGGGATCTCTATTCCCTCCCATTCTACTGTTTTCCTCTATTTCTTTGCATTGTTCACTTAGGAAGGCTTTCTTATCTCTCCTTGCTATTTTCTGGAATCTGCATTCAGATTGATATACCTTTCCTTTTTCCTTTGTCTTCTCTTCTTTTTTCAGCTATTGTTAAGGCCTCCTCAGACAACCATTTTGCCTTTTTGCATTTCTTTTTCTTGGGAATGGTTTTGATTACCACTTTCTGTACAGTGTTATGAACCTCTGTTCATAGGTGTTTAGGCACTCTGTCTGTCAGAGCTAATCCTTTGAATCTATTTGTCACTTTCACTGTATAATAATAACGGATTTGATTTAGGTCATACCTGATGGCCTAGTGGTTTTCCCTACATTTTTCAATTTAAGGCTGAACTTGGCAATAAGGAGTTCATGATCTGAGCTACAGTCAGCTCCTGGTCTTGTTTTTGCTGGCTGTATAGAGCTTCTCCATCTTTGCTGCAAAGAATATATTTAATCTGATTTCAGTATTGACCATCTGGTGATGTCCTTGTGTAGAGTCTTCTCTTGCATTGTTGGAAGAGGGTGTGTTCTCTTGGCAAACTTTGCTAGGCTTTGTCCTGCTTCATTTCTTACTCCAAGGCCAGACTTGTCTGTTACTCCAGGTATCTCTTGACTTCCTGCTTTTGCATTCCAGTCCCCTGTGAAGAAAAGGACATCTTTTTTGAGTCTTAGTCTAGAAGGTCTTGTAGGTCTTCATATAACAATTCAACTTTAGCTTCTTCAGCATTGGTGACTGGGCCATAGACTTGGATCACTGTGATATTGAATGGTTTGCCTTGGAAACAAACAGATAATTCTGTTGTTTTTGAGATTGCACCTAAGTACTGTATTTCAGACTCTTGTTGACTGTGAGGGCTGCTCCATTCCTGTCCAGTTTAGTTCACTGATTCCTACAATGTCAATGTTCAATGTTCACTCTTGCCATCTCCTATTTGACCACTTCCAATTTACCTTGATTCATGGACCTAACAATCCAGGTTCCTATGCATTATTGTTCTTTACGGCATCAGACTTTACTTTTACCATCAGACCCATTCACAACTGGGCATATTTCTGCTTTGTCTCAGCCTCTTTATCCCTTCTGCAGCTATTTCTCTCCTCTTTTCCTGTGGCATATTGGATGCCTACTGACCTGGAAACATCATCTTTCAGGGTCATATCTTTCTGTCCTTTCATACTGTTCAGCAGCATGCCGAAGCGGTTTGCCATTCCCTTCACCAGTGGAGCACATTTTGTCAGGTTTCTCCATCATGACCTGTCCATTTGGGCGGCCCTACATGGCATGGCTCATAGTTTCATGAGTTAGGCAAGGTTGTGGTCCATGTGATCAGTTTGGTTAGTTTTCTGTGATTGTTGTTTTCATTTTGTCTGCCCTCCAATGGATTAGAATAAGAGGTTCGTGCAAGCTTCCTGATGGGAGGAACTGGCTGTGGGGAAAACTGGGTCTTGTTCTGGTGGGCAAAGCCATGCTCACTAAGTCTTTAATCCAATTTTATGCGGATGGGTGGGGCTGTGTTCCCTCCCTGTAGATTGGCCTGAGGCCAAATTTTGGTAGGGGCAATGGTGGTAATGGTGACCTACTTCAAAAGGACTTATGCCAGCATGCTGGGCCTCCCAAGACTGGTGTAGTCAGTGTCCCTGACCCTGCAGCAGGCCACTGTTGACTCATGCCTCCGCCACGGACTCCCAAGCACACACAGGCAAGTCTGGCTCAGTCTCTTGTGGGGCCACTGCTCCGTGCTCCTGGGTCCTGGTGCACACAAGGTTTTGTTTGTATCCTCCAAGAGTCTGTGTTTCTCCAGTCCATTGGAAGTTCTGTAATCAATCCTGCTGACCATCAAAGTCAAATTCCCTGGCTATACTCAGTCCCTCTACCAAATCCCCAGATTGGGAAGTCTCTTGTGTGGCCTAGAACTTTAGCAGCAGTGTGAGACTTCTTTGGTATGATTGTTCTTCAGTTTGTGAGTTGCCTACCCAGCGGCTCTATAGTAGAACTAATGGCCACCTCCTTCAAAAGGACTTATGCTACACACTACACCTCCCAGGACTGCTATTGCTGGAGCCTGTCTCCGCTGCAGGCTGCTGCTTACTCATGCCTCTGCAGGAGACCCTAAAACACTCAAAAGCAGGTCTGTCTCAGTCTCTTCGGGGCTCACTGCTCCTTTCCCTTGGTCCTGGTGTGCACATGGTTTTGTTTGTGCCCTCCAAACATCTCTGTGGCTGTGAGGTTTGATTTTAAACCCCCTTCCTACCATCTTGCTGCAGCTTCTTCTTTGTTCTTGGTCATGGGTTATCTTTTTTTGGTGGGTTTCAACATTTTCCTGTCAATAGTTGTTCAGCAGCTCATCGCAATTTTGGAGTTCTCGCAGGGCAAGATGAGAGTACATCCTTCTACTCCACCATCTTGGATTTGATTTAGGAATATAGGTGGCAGTAAATAGATATTTATTAATTTAGTGCTCAACAATTTTTTCAAAAGTCTTTCTGTGTGTCATACACTGTGCTATGACCTAAAGACAGATACTCCCACATCTCTATCTTTACCCAACTACAAACCATTTTATAATTGTATCCATCACGCAGCCCCTTCCAGTGAAAGACTAACTTCTCGTCACCTTAGATCTCAGGTTTAAATAAATTTATTTCACTACTGAAACCTCCCCTGGTACTTTAGACTAAGTCATATTCTCCTGGCAAGCAATTTCATAGAATTCTGAAATATGTTTTGCACTTGCACACTTTTAATTGTATCGGTACTGTAGTGAATAATTGCATAATGTCTTTTTTACCTACTGTCCTATAACTTCCTTGAGGAAGGGGTCCTATCTACCTTGGTCAACACTTTATATTTAGAATATTGCACAGTACCTGGTATATAGCAGTACTAAATGAATGAATGAATGAGTGAATAAATAATCTATTTTTAATGTTCATTTTATTGTGATAGGAATGGTTAGCATGAGACTTATTCTCTTAATAGGTTTTAAAGTATACAGTATAATATTGTTGTACAGATATAATATTTTATAGCAGATCTCTACAACTTATTCATGTTGCTTAACTGAAACTTTATGTCTATTGATTTATGTCTCCTCGTTTCACTTCAACCTCAGCCCCTGAGAACCATCATTCCATCTTGTTGCAGCTTCTCCTGTGAACTTGACTCTTTTAGATACCTTATAAATTAGAATCATGCAGTCCTGTCCTATGACTGGCTTATTTCACTTAGCATAATGTTCTCCAGGTTCATCTACATTATCACTACTGCAGAATGTCTTTCTTTTTAAGACAATAATATTCCATTATTATTCCACATCTATTATTTTTCTATGTCTACCAAAACTTCTTTATCTATTTCTCTGTTGATGGATATTTACATTGCTACCATATTTTTGGCTGCTGTTAATAGTGCCACATTGGGCTTCCCTGGTGGCTCAGACAGTAAAGTGTCTGCCTACAATGCGGGAGACCTGGGTTCGATCCCTAGGTCGGGAATTTCCCCTGGAGAAGGAAATGGCAACCCACTCCAGTACTCTTACCTGGAAAATCCCATGGATGGAGGAGCCTGGTAGGCTACAGTCCGTGGGGTCGCAAAGAGTCAGACACGACTGAGCAACCCCACTTCACTTCACTTCAGTAGTGCCACAGTGAACATGAGGGTGCTAAATATCTGAGATACTGATTTCAGTTTTGTTTTAGGTAAATATCTAGAGGTGGGACTAGTAGATTATATGGTAATTCTATTTTTAATTATTTGAGGGAACTTGCCACTGTTTACCATACCAACTGCATCATTTTTCATTTCCCACAAAATTGTACAAGAGTTCCCTCCTTCCCCATCTCCTTGCTGATACTTGTCTTGGCTTTGTTTTACTTTGTAACAGCTATCCTAATACTTGTGAGGTGATATCTCATTCTGGTTTTGATTTGTATTTACTTGATGATCGATCAGCAACGTTCAGCACCTTTTCACATACCTGGTAAGCTACCTCTATGTATGCTTTGAAGACGTCTATTCAAGTCTTTAGCCCATTTTTAAATTGAGTTGTTAGTTTTTATGCTGTAGAGCTGTATTAATTCCTTACATATTTTGGAAATCAACTCCTTATCAGATGTATAGTTTGCAAATATTTTCTCCTATTCTATAGTTGTCTTTTCACTCTCTTATTTCCATGCTGTGCAGAAGCTTTTTAGTTTTATGCAGTCTCATGTGTCCATTTTTATTTTTATTGCCTGTGCTTTCCGTTTGGTATTAAAGAAATCAATGCCAAAGCCACTGACATAAATCTTTTTCCCCTATGTTTTCTTCTAGGGGTTTTATTCTTACAGTTTTAGGTCTTACATTTAAGTCTTTAATCCATTTTGAGTTGATTCTTTTGTATAGACCAATACAATTGTCAATTGTCTTGCACTGTATGTGTGCACTATAGCATATATATTACATTTTCTTTACCCATTTATATGTTGATGGACACTTAGGTTATTTCTATGTCTTGGATATGGTGAATAATGTTGCAGTAAATGTGGGAACACATGTATTTCCTTTGAAATAGTGTTTTCATTTCCTTCAGATATATAACCAGAAGTGGTATTGTTGAATCATATGATAATTCTGTTTTAACTTTCTATTTATTCCTGATACAGTCTTAATAGTTGTTTGCTTCTAGGATTTATGCATATTTCTAGGTTATCCAATTTGTTTACATACATTTATATTAATCCCTTATGATACTGTTTTATTTCTGAGGCATCCATTTAATGTTTCTTCTTTCACTTATAATTTATTTATTGATCCCTCTCTTTTCCTTAGTCTAGCTATAGATTTGTCTACTTGGTTTATTTTTTAAAATTCAGTCTTAACTTTATAGATTTTTAAAATTATTTTTCTAGTCTCTATTTGATTTGTTTCTGCTGTAATCTTTACTATTTCCTTCCTTCTGCTAATGCTGGGTTTTTTCTTCTTATTCTAGTCCCTTGAGATATAAAGTTCAGTTCTTTATTTTAAATTTTTCTTCCTTTTAAATGTAGATATTTATCACTATAAACTTCCCTTTTGGTACTACATTAGCTGCATATCATAAGTTTTATTAGTTGCATTTCCCTCTTCATTTATCTCAAGATATTTATACATTTTCTTTTGATATTCTGTGACTCAGTGTTTGTTCAAGAGTGTTATTTAGCTTCCGTGTATTTGTGAGTTTTTTCCTTTTCTCGATGTCACTGATTTCAAGTTTCATTCCATTTGCAGTTGGAAAAGATATATCTATCTATCTATCTATCTAGTATAATTTCAATTTTCTTAATTTTGTTAAGAAATATTTTGTGATCTCATATGTGGTCAGTCCTGAAGTGTGTGCTTGAGAAGAGTGTGTTTCCTTCTGCCATTGGGTGAAAAGTCCTGTGTATGTCTGTTAGGCTCACTAGGCCTGTTTGGTTGGTCGGTTTAGTTGCTAAGTCATGTCTGACTCTTTGGACCCCATGGACTGTAGCCTGCCAGGCTCCCGTGTCCATGGGATTTCCCGGGTAAGAATACTGGAGTGGGCTGTCATTTCCTTCTCCAGGGGATCTTCCTGACCCAGGGATGAACCCAGGTCTGCTACATTGCAAGAGGTCTCCTGAATTGCCGGTGGATTCTTTACTGACTGAGCCACCAAGGAAGCCCCTCTTTGGTCTAAAATGTTGTTCAAATCTGTTATTTCTTTACTGATTTTCTGTCCAGGTGTTCTATCCATTATTGAAACTGGAGTATTTAAAAATACTATGATTGTATTGTCAATTTATCCTTTCAGGTTTATCAATATTTGTTTCATTTAGGTGTTTTGATCTTGAGTGCATAAAAAGTGAAAGAATTAGTTGCTTAGTCATGTCCAGCTCTTTGTGACCCCATGGACTGTAGTCTGCCAGGCTCCTCTGTCCATGGAATTCTCCAGGCAAGAATATTGCAGTGGGTAGCCATTCCTTTCTCCAGGGGATCTTCCTGACCCAGGGATCAAACCTAGGTCTCCCACATTGCAGGCAGACTCTTCACCACCTGAGCCACCAGGGAAGCCCCTGTTGAGAGCATATATATTTACTGTTATATTTTCCTGTTGAATTGATCTTTTTATCGCTGTGTAATGATCTTCTTTGTTTCCAGAGACAAAAGTCTTTTTGACTTAAAGTCTTCTTTGATGTTAGCAGAGCCACTAAAGTGAGTTTCTTGATTTTTTACATGGTATATTGCAAAAAAGATGGAAAACTGTTATCAAAATGTCTTTCTCAAGGCTTCTCAAGAATTTAAATAAAAAACTTTAAATTATACAAACCCAAAGAAATAAAGAAGAAAATAGTAAAAGTTGGATATAAATTATGAAATAGAAAATTAATGTACAGTGCAAAAAAGCACAAATCAAAATTTTATCCTTTGAAAACACTGATAAAATTGAAAAATACTAGCAAGATTTATTAATAATATATATAGAAAATGCAATATTGAAATGAAAATAGAACCTTACATATTTTATGGAAAATAAAAATAAAATATAATTTTGAAATATAAAGAAATTGGAAAACTATTTTGAAGAATATGTTATCAAAAATGACAAAGAAATAAATTGAGGAACTAGATATTTCTTTATTCATTAATGAAAATCAGTCTTATAGTAAAAAAGTTTTCTATAAAAATGGAAAGCCCAAATGGCTTCACCATTGAAGTCTTACAAATATTATATGTATAAATATTACTGATCCTATAAAAAGTTTTTCTGAGAAAAGACAACAAAGAAACCCTTTCCAAATCATTTTTATATTTTGATATCCCCACTCATAAATTTCATTTCAAGAATGAAAAATGATACGCCAATTTCTCTCACGAACAGAGGTGCAAACATCCTAAACCAAATATTAGGAAATCAAATCCAATGATAATAAGATGAATAAAAATCCAACCAAAGTTGGGTTTATTTCGGCAATTCTAGATTGCACCAATATTCATAAGTCAAAGTGGTACTTTCATGTCTGAACTAGAATGTACAAGGAAGGATATGAAAAACATTTAATCATACGGTAACAAGAAAAACCTTGAAGAAATGAAGATCATATTTATGTATCTGATGAACTAGGAGCAGAGGATTCAAGAAAGCCTTGATGAAATGACATCCATATAGGTGAGCAGATTGCACACCTAAGGACAAGTGCACAGTCTCGTCTGCCTTATAGAGACACTTTGAAGGGAAGAAAAGGCATTAGCCAATTCTTGATGACAGTATAAATTGTCTGCACAAATAGAAATTTAAAAGAAACCCAAATGTAACAGTGGTAACAGAAGTAGTGGCAATAAACACCTTCTTGAGACATTACAAAGAGGGATGGCAGGTATATTCTATGTCTGCATCAGCTGAGGGTGTTAATCTACAATTTTATGCTCTGAAAATGCCAACTAGCTTGCTAAAAGAAAGCTCCACTATGCCTTAACCCCCGTTTCTGCCTGATATTCCCCAGTAGTTTTTCCTACTACTGGGCTTGTCTGCAAAGGTTCAAGTCAAACTTTGGAAACAAGCTTTGCGAATCAACCTTTGAGAAGTAGGAAAAACTTAAGGGAACTCTCAAAGGCTAAGCCTTCAGGATTTCTTTATTATCTGAAGGAGTCTTCTGGTGGCAAAAGTGTAAAACAAATTCTTTTGGTCTGGCTTAGATTATATGGGAATGAAGCTTTTCTAGATTTCAGCATCACTATTCCCAAAGAAAATGATAACCCCGTATAAGAGAAACCAAGTCTTCCATAGAAAGTAACCTGTACTGTCAACACCACCATCAGTTGCTTTTCTAGTTGAGTACATGATGCCTTTTGAGATGTTAATTTGTAAGATGACTTTTTAAACTGTATAATTTAACAGAAGAAAAAGAAACATACTCTTATCAGACTCTCTAAATAATGAACAGAGAAGAGAAGAAGTAAAAATATATTCTCTAAATATCCTCATCCTGAAATATACACATTTCATTTCAACCTAGCAGATTTTCATGAAAATGCTGTACTCTGTGACTCCAGAAAATTATAAGTTAAAGTTGGCATTAATCAATGTTTGGGCATTTTATGTTTAAGATAGGTCTTCACATAAAATGATAAGACTAATGGACAACATAAACACTCATCATGTATGTTTTTTAATATTTATTTTTATTTATTTATTTGGCTGGGTCTTAATTGCAGCATGCAGTATCTTTGGTTGCAGCATGTGGGATCATTCCCTAACCAGATCCTCCTGCATTGGGAGTGTGGAGTCTTAGCCACTGGTCACCAAAGAAGTCCCCATCAAAAGTTCTCGAAATTATTTTTTTGTCATTTCTGGATTCACATTGCATTTGTTTCAAAATGACTGATGTATTCTAGTCATCAGTTTTCTCATGGCCTCTTTCACTTCTTTGTTCCTCAGACTGTAGATCAGAGGGTTCAACATGGGGATCACCACTACAGATACCACCTTGATATGGTCAGGTGAGTAGCTTGACTTCGGTATGACATAAACAAATGTGACTGTCCCATAAAACAAAGTGACTGAAGTGAGGTGGGAAGTGCAAGTAGAGAAGGCCTTGGACCTTCCCTCTGTAGAGCACATCTTCAGAACTGACAGGAGGATGTATAGATATGAAACAATTATGGTGAACAGTGTGATTACAATTATTGACCCAGCTGAGATGGCAGGAGATATTTCGGCAACATAAACATGAGTACAAGAGAGCTTCACTAGTGGTGGCAGGTCACAGAAGAAACGGTTGATTTTATTTGGTCCACAGAAAGTCAGGCTCAGTAAACATCCGATAAATGATGACGCGTTCACACATCCTCCCAGGTAGGAAGCAATCAGTAAGATGACGCAGAGCGTGGGAGACATGTGTGTAGAGTATAGAAGTGGCGAACAGATGGCCACGTAGCGATCATAGGCCACGGCAGCCAAAAGGAAGCACTCAGCTGTTCCAAAGATAACATCAGAGCCAAGCTGGGCTATACAGCCAGCAACAGGGATGGTAGTTCTTACTTCTAGGAAACTCACAATCATAATAGGTGTGACTGATGAGGAGTAACCAAGGTCCACAAAGGCCAGATGGCTGAGGAATAGATACATCGGGGTGTGAAGCTCAGGGCTTCTGTGAATTAATGTGATGATGCTGATATTGCCCAATATGGTAGCAACATAGATTCCTAGAAAAACCACAAAGAAGATGGAGCAAAGTGTAGGATGCTCTGTTAGCCCCAAAATAACGAATTCTGTCACCATTGTGTGGTTTCCAATCTCCATCTTACTTGGAATGATGCCTTTTGAAATGAAAATCAGTGGATATTAAATTAAATGGAATGATCTCATAATTTATATATTTAGTTTACCAGCCAACCTATCAAAAAAGTCAGAACATTGATCTCAATTTAGTCTAATGCTTATACTTTACAAAATGTTCCCAAATATATTTACATGATTCACGATTTGAGAATATTAATGTACATTATCTTAAGTCCAAAGATACTCACAAAAGACCAATGGCTCAGATCAGAACACAGTGAGCACTCACATTTGTATCATTTGATCAAAGCAATGATGTTTGGAAATTCGATGAGAACCAGAGGTAAAACACAATCACTTTGCAGTATTTAACAATATCCATATTTTTATTACAATTATATTATAGTATAATTAATATAATGTAAGGTTGTTAAAACAATATCTGTTTCTTGGTCCCATTGGTCACTCTCCAGCCCCAACACAGGTGAGACTGAACAGTACATGCCAATGCATAATAGAAGGAAATACCCTGTTTCTCTTCGGAATCAAATTAAATTACCAGTGGATCAGTCTCTCTCTTCCATTAAGAGATGTATTAAGTGATGTATTAGCATAATACATTTTGAAGGAGGTCACCATTAACTTCATTACCTCCACTATGGTTTGGTCTCAGGCCAAATAACAGGGAGGGAAAACAGCCCTGCACATCAACAGAAAATTGGATTATAGATTTATTGAGCATGGCCCTGCCCATCAGAACAAGAACCAGTCTCCCCCACAGTCAGTCTCTCCCATCAGGAAGCTTCCATAAACCTTCTATCCTTATCCCTCAGGAGACAGACATAATGAAAACCACAACCACATAAAACTAATCAAACTGATTACATGGACCACAGCCTTGTCTAACTCAGTGAAACTATGAGCCACACAAGATGTGTAGGGCCACCCTAGATGGACGAATCACGGTGGGGAGTTATGACAGAATGCGGTCCACTGGAGATGGGAGTAGCAAACCACTTCAGTATTCCTGCCTTGAGACCCCATGAACAGTATGAAAAGGCAAAGAGAGAGGACACTGAAAGATGAACTCCCCAGGTTAGTAGGTGCCCAATATGCTACTGGAGATTGGTGGAGGAATACCTCCAGAAAGAATAAAGAGATGGAGCCAAAGCAAAAACAACTCCCAGTTGTGGATTTTGACTGGTGATGAAAGTAAATTCCAATACTATGAACGATATTGCATAGGAACATGGAATGTTAGGTCCATGAATCAAGGCAAATTAGAAGTGGTCAAACAGGAGATGGCAAGAGTGAACATAGACATTTTAGCAATCAGTAAATAAAATGGTCTGGAATGGGTTAGTATAATTCAGCTAACCATCATATCTATTACTGTGGGCAAGAATCCCTTAGAAGAAATGGAGAAGGCTTCGTAGTCAACAAAAGAGTCTGAAATGCAATACTTGGGGGCAATCTCAAAAATGACAGAATGATTGTCATTTCTTTCCAAGGCAAACCATTCAGTATCACAGTAATCCAAGTCTATGGCCCAGTCACAAATGTTGAAGAAGCTGAAGTTGAACCGTTCTATGAAGGTCTATAAGACCTTCTAGACTAACACCCCCAAAAGATGTCCTTTTCACTATAGGGGACTGGAATGCAAATGTAGGAACTCAAGAGATACCTGGAGTAAAAGAAAAGTTTGGCCTTGGAATAAAAAATGAAGCAGGACAAAGCCTAGCAGAGTTTTCCAAGAGAATGCACTAGTCATAGCAAACACACTCTTCCAACAACACAAAAGATGACTCTACACATGAACTTCACCAGATGGTCAATACTAAAATCAGATTGATTTTATTCTTTGCAGCCAAAGATGGAGAAGCTCTATACAATCAGCAAAAACAAGACCTGAAGCTGACTGTGACCTCAGATCATGAACTCCTTATTGCCAAATTCAGACTTATAATGAAGAAAGTAGGGACATCCACTGGACCATTCAGGTATGACCTCAATCAAATCCCTTATGATTATATAGAGGACATTAGAAGTAAATTCAAGGGATTAGCTCTGATAGAGTGCCTGAAAAACTATGGATGGAAGTTTGTGACATTGTACAGGAGGCAGGGATCAAGACCATCCCCATGGAAAAGAAATGCAAAAAGGCAAAATGGTTGTCTGAAGAGGCCTTACAAATAGCTGTGAAAAAAAAGAGAAGCTAAAAGCAGAGGAGAAAAGGAAAGATATACCATCTGAATTCAGAGTTCCAAAGAATAACAAGAAGAGATAAGAAAGCCTTCCTCAGCGATCA
This sequence comes from Ovis canadensis, assembly GCF_042477335.2. Lineage (NCBI taxonomy): Eukaryota > Metazoa > Chordata > Mammalia > Artiodactyla > Bovidae > Ovis > Ovis canadensis. The sequence goes on from NC_091259.1 coordinate 52,791,660, forward strand.
GTGCAAAGAAATAGAGGAAAACAACAGAATGGGAAAGACTAGAGATCTCTTCAAGAAAATTAGAGATACCAAGGGAACATTTCATGCGAAGATGGGCTCAATAAAGGACAAAAATGATATGGACCTAACAGAAGCAGAAGATATTAAGAAGAGGTGGCAAGAATACACAGAAGAACTGTACAAAAAAGATCTTCATGACCCAGATAATCATGATGGTATGATCACTCACCTAGAGCCAGACATCCTGGACTGTGAAGTCAAGTTGGCCTTAGGAAGCATCACTACAAACAAAGCTAGTGGAGGTGATGGAATTCCAGTCAAGCTATTTCAAATCCTGAAAGATGATGCTGTGAAAGTGCTACACTCAATATGCCAGCAAATTTGGAAAACTCAACAGTGGCAACAATGACTGGAAAAGGTCAGTTTTCATTCCAATCCCAAAGAAAGGCAATGCCAAAGAATGCTCAAACTACTGCACAATTGCACTCATCTCACACGCTAGTAAGGTAATGCTCAAAATTCTCCAAGCCAGGCTTCAATACTACATGAACCATGAACTTCCAGATGTTCAAACTGGATTTAGAAAAGGCAGAGGAACCACAGATCAAATTGCCAACATCCGCTGGATCATCAAAAAAGGAGAGTTCCAGAAAAACATCTGCTTTATTGATTTCTCCAAAGACTTTGACTGTGTAGATCACAACAAACTGTGGAAAATTCTTAAAGAGATGGCAATACCATACCACCTTACCTGCATCCTGTGAAATCTGTATGCAGGTCAAGAAGCAACAATTAGAACTGGACATAGAACAACAGACTGGTTCCCAAATTGGGAAAGAAGTATGTCAAGGCTGTATATTGTCACCCTGCTTATTTAACTTTTATGCAAAGTACATCATGTGAAATGCCAGGCTGGATGAAGCACAAGCTAGAATCAAGATTGCCAGGAGAAATGTCAATAACCTCAGATATGCAGATGACACCACCCTTATGGCAGAAAGTGAAGAACTAAAGAGCCTCTTGATGAAATTGAAAGAGGAGAGTGAAAAAGTTGTCTTAAAGCTCTACATTCAGAAAACTAAGATCATGGCATCCGGTCCCATTGCTTCATGGGAAATAGATGGGGAAACAATGGAAACAGTGACAGACTATTTTCTTGGACTCCAAAATCACTGCAGATGGTGACTGCAGCCATGAAATTAAAAGATGCTTGCTCCTTGGAAGAAAAGCTATGACCAACCCAGACACCATATTTAAAAGCAGATATTACTTTGCTGACAAATGTCCATCTAGTCAAGGCTATGGTTTTTCCAGTAGTAGTGTATGGATGTGAGAGTTGGACTATAAGGAAAGCTGAGTACTGAAGAACTGATGCTTTTGCACTGTGGAGTTAGAGAAGGCTCTTGAGAGTCCCTTAGACTGTGAGGAGATCCTACCAGTCAACCTCAAGGAAATCAGTCCTGAATATTCATTGGAAGGACTGATGCTGAAGCTGAAACTCCAATACTTTGGCCACCTGATGTGAAGAACTTGACTCATTGGAAAAGATACTGATGCTGGGAAAGATTGAAGGCAAGAGGAGAAGGGAATGACAGAGGATGAGATGGTTGGATGGCATCACTGACTGGATGAACATGAGTTTGAACAAGCTCCTTGAATTGATGATGAACAGGGAAGCCTGGCATGCTGCAGTCCATGAGGTCTCAAAGAGTAGAAGACGACTGAGCAACTGAACTGATGAAGTATAATGCAAATATAAGATAGTGGTGTCTCCTATTAGCCTGCAGTTTGAGGGAATATGGAGAACAGAGAATATACCAGAAATATACTGGAAATGAGAGATACACATGTGTTGTGTTCGGCCAGACTGAGTTTCCAGGGTTAATTTTTTAGAGCATAACATCACGTAATCTGATATATATATTAATGATTGCATATTGGCAGGAAATGAAACTGTGTAGAGTTTAATCCTGACAGCAACATGAGAAATAAATCCACTTTGTATTGTTAATTGTATTTTAGGTATTGTACAGACCTAATAAAGAATACATTTCATAGTCATACATTAATAAGATATATATTAGAATATGTTACAAAATGCCTACATATGTATATTATACCAGTCATGTGAGATCAAAAGAGTAATACACAAATGTAAAAAAATATCAAGAAGTCTTTTCACCTAAAAAAGTTATGAGTAGGTTTAATCATGATAATGCAAAAATTAAAATTAAATCAAGCTTTCAGTTTAAGCAACACTGTGTATATGAAATATCTGAAAATGTTTTCAACAAAATATTTGGATAAGCTGTTAAATATTTTTAAATGCTCAGAATACAAAAATGAGCTTCAATATAATAAAGGAAACTTCACTAGCCAAAAACGTTGTGAGAGCTGGTAATCAGCAAAATAAGCTGAAGCAGAAAAGCAGCTATCTGAACACACTTGCTAATCTCCACAACTTAGAACCGAATGCTTTAATAGCTGTGCAGGCATTGGAAATAAGGGATTGGTGAGACTGCAAGTTGGAGAGTTTAAACTGAGACTTTGACACCCTTTTCCACATTTCTACTCATAATTCAAGGATCTTTTCCTTCAGCTTCACTGTAATGATAGCTAACTGGTAATAGTAATATACTCTTACTAGCCAAGTGGATGAGAAGCAGAATTTTCTGTCTCTTCTTTGACTTTTGGAGAAATAAAAGCAACAAACTCCTATCTAGGAAGTAATTGTAATTGGTTTATCCTGATACAGGTTTGGGATCTGACTACATTCTTTGTTTACTGTAAAGTGTAAAATTCCAAGTTGAATTATCATAAGTCATGCATAGGCAGTAATGTAAAACAGATTACTGTAATTCATTAAAGATGTGATATATCTGCAGTAGATTAAAGATGAATGCAAGTATTGTGCTTCTACTCCCATTGAAGAGGGAGTCAAATTCCCTACTGCTGCTGCTGCTGCTGCTAAGTCGCTTCAGTCGTGTCTGACTCTGTGCGACCCCATAGATGGCAGCCTACCAGGTTCCACCGTCCCTGGGATTCTCCAGGCAAGAACACTGGAGTGGGTTGCCATTTCCTTCTCCAGTGCGTGAAAGTGAAAGGTGAAAGTGAAGTCGCTCAGTTGCAACCCCATGGACTGCAGCCCACCAGGCTCCTCCATCCATGAATTTTCCAGGCAAGAGTACTGGAGTGGGGTGCCATTGCCTTCTCCAAATTCCCTACTGCTCAGTTTAATTAGGTCTTAGTAACTTGTTTGACAAGCTCAAGTGATACTCTGGGAGCTCTGTAGCTGGGACTTTTGGCAGATTTTTTTTAGGATTCTTGGAATATTCATCTTCATCCCTCAGGGAACCCAACTGTCATGTAGTGAGAAGCCTAAGCACCCACCTGGAGTGACAATGTATGTTAGTTGCTCCAGTTGATAGCTACAGCTGCATTCCCAGCAGATAGCTAACATTAACAATTAGAAAAAGCAAGGGAATTCCAGAGGAATATCTATTTCTGCTTAGCTATGCTAAAACCCTTGATTGTGTGGTTCACAGCAAACTCTTGAAATGCTTCGAGAGATGGGAATACTGGACCACCCTACCTGCTTACTGAGAAACGTGTATGTAAGTCAAGAAGCAACAGTTAGAACAAGGCATGGAACAACAGACTGGTTCAAAATTTGGAAAGGAGTATGTAAAGCCTGGGTGTTGTCACCCTGTTTATTTAACTTCTATGCAGAGTACATCAAGTGAAATCCTGGGCTGGATGAAGCACATGCTGGAATCAAGATTGCCAGGAGAAATATCAACAACCTCAGATATGCAAATGATATCACTCTAATGGCAGAAATCAAAGAAGAACTAAAGAGCCTCTTGATGAAGGTGAAAGAAGAAAGTGAAAACGCTGGCTTAAACTTCAACATTCAAAAAAAAAAAATAAGATCATGGTATCCAGTCACATCACTTCATGGCAAATAGATGGGGGAAAAGTGAAAAAGTTTGTAGATTTTATTTTCTTGGGCTCCAAAATCATTGTGGATGGTGACTACAGCCATGAAATTAAGAGATTCTTGTTCCTTGGAAGGAAAACTCTGACAAACCTAGACAGCATATTAAAAAGTAGAGACACCACTTTGCTGACATAGGTCTGTCTAGTCAAAACCATAGTTATTTCAGTAGTCATGTATGGATGTAAGAGTTGGACCATAAAGAAGACTGAGCCCTGAAAAATTGATGCTTCTGAGTTGTGGCATTGGAGAAAACTCTTGAGAGTCCCTTGGACTGCAAAGAGATCAAACCAATCAATCCTAAAGGAAATCAACCCTGAATATTCATTAGAAAGACTGATACTGAAGCAGAGACTCCAATACTTTGGCCACCTGATGCAAAGAGCTGACTCGCTGGAGAGGACCCTGATGCTGGGAAAGATTGAGGGCAGAGGAGAAGGGGGCAACAGTGGATAAGACAGTTGGATGGCATCACAGACTCAACAGACATGAATTTGAGCAAACTCTGGTGGGTAGTGAAGGACAGGGAAGCCTGCAGTTCTGCAGTCCATGGTGTCACAAAACATCGGACACAACTTAATGGCTGAACAACGACTATCCAGTCCAGACTAACTCTTCATCAGTAACAATGAAACTCTAAGACACGGAAGTAATAACTTCAAAAGATTGGAGGGAAAACAATGACCAACAAGATCATCTAAGGCAGAATTACAATTGTCTGGAGACATTTTTCAATCCATAAATCAATAACTCGAGGTAGCTTGAAGAAAATAAATAGAAAAATTGCAATATATATCACAATAGAACATCAAGAGTTTTCAAATCAGTGAAGAAAGAAAGAAAATGAACCAGAAGGAAGGTCTTAATACACAGGATGGAATGTTGTATAAATATATTGACAAATATTTGGATAAGTATAAACAAACACTGAGTTAATAAAGCAAGGATTATGCTTACTTTGGAGATAAAAGTAATAGTAAAGCTAGACTTCTGGATTGTAGAACAGCATTTAGGAGTTTAGAAATCATCATTCCTTCTTAACAACAATAAAGCTGAATCAACTGACAAAATAACAACTTTTCTTAGTCCATAAGAGAAGTGATATCACAGGGCAACACCCTGCCCCCTAAATTGGAAAGACAGACAGGTAGCTACAGAGGCTCACACCTTAGTGGAACAGAAATTCATGAGTAGAAATCTCCTAAGGAATCATTACTGATTTAAACCCTTAAATGTAACTGATGAATTTCTGGAGGCTCAGTGTGGACCAATTTAAGAAATAAAACTCCAAGGGGGCTCAGTCATGTGAGGTACCTCATTAAGTGTTTTACCTCCAGGAGCTCTTACCATATCCTCATAGCAAGCATCACAGAAAAATCCCCTCAGACTTCCAACAGGGGAAGGAAAGAAAGGAAGCGTTATGAAATATGCCAGCAAGTTCTGTCTGTCTTTACAGGATCTATCCTCAGGAGAAACCATTCAACCAGAGCCTAAGCTACTTGTGATGAGGCAAATACACAGCTCCAGCCCCCTCTAGTCATTCTGTCACATCTGAGGAGAAAAAACTGAGAAGCACTGGTGAAATTCACAGTCCAGGGCATAGACTCAACAAAAACTGAAACCAATTATAGAACTGTAGAACACTCCTCATCCCCCACACCTTACCATGACATTACTAAAGTCCTGTTTACTGAAGTTTCTTTTACCCAGTATATCATGTTTGCCATTAAAGAATTTGTTTTCAAAGCATGCTGAAAGGCAAAAAAGTCATCAGATATGGCAGGAATGTTGGTATTAGCAGACTAGAAATGTAATTATCAGACCAGAGATGTCCCTACAGATCCCACAGATATCAAAATGGTAATTAAGAAACACTATCAATGATTTTATGACTGTAAATTTGATAACCCAGATAAAATGAACAAATCCTTTGAGTACACAATCTACTAAAACTCACACAAGAAGAAACAGATGATCTAAATAGGCTTATATCTATCTATTGAAGATATGGAATTAAAATTAATAATCTTCCAAAACGGAAGACACCATGTCCAGATTGGCTCACTGATGAGTTCTATCAAGCACTTAAGGAAGAAATTATACCATTTCTTTACAATCTCTTCCAGAAGATGAAATCAGGGAATACTTCCTAATTCATTTATGAAGACAGCATTATCGCTAGACAAACACAAGTAAAAAACTATAGAATAATATTTCTCAAGAATAGAGATGCAAAAATACTCAACAAAGCATTAGTAAATTGAATCCCACAAAATATAAGACACAGACCTACATATTCTAGAAGTGGTTGAACAAACATGACCTGGGGGACAAAAATAAAACTCTCATAATACCTAGGTAGCATCATAGTCTGATATGTAAGAAAATTCAAAAGAGTATATACATTAATTACTGTGTTTAAAGAGCCTGCAATGTTTTGATATACAAGATCAAAATTCAAAAATAAATGACAATTTTCCACTTACAGAAGGATGGAGGAGAAGTACATTTCCCTATTCTGATTATTAAGCATAATTTCAAACTCTGGATATCATATATGAAACAAGCATAAAGAGACTCTGAAACTGGAGAATGAGATACAAACTTCTAGAAACCTTAGGATCAAAAGAATGACATGGAAGTGAGTTCCCAGGGTTTTCTTTTTCTCTCTTTTATCCCAAACTTGGGGCTGGCAAAGCCAGCAACTTAGAAACACCAACAGGTGAAGACCAAAAAATAGCCCCAACAAAGTTTAGTTCTTTCTAACCAAAGGACTGGGGTGGGGGAAACCTAGCAAAACGGAAAACTTTTGGACAATAACTGTTCTACTCCAGCCTAACATCACTCACTCACACACATGGATAAATGTTCTATCCCAGCTAAACATCACATACATACATACAACAGAGTTCCATTCCCACCAGAAAAGGATGAATGAGGTATCTCAGCCCTCTACTAAGATAGTGTCAGGAGAGTCTGAGCAGGAAACTGAAACTTTCATCTCTGCCAGTCCCCCTAAGGCCACTCTGTCAGTGCCAGTCCCCATCTGACAATAATAAGGTAGCACCCTCACCATTCTCCTTTACACAACAGAGCAGTTTTGGAGAAAGCCAGCTACACAGAAGATTTAAAGAAGATCCAGACTCTCATAATGGAATACCCCAAAGTCAATGATTCAACTAAAAAGTCACTCATCCTAACAAGGACCAGAAAAATATCAACTTGAAAGTGAAAGTGAAGTTGCTCAGTTGTGTCTGACTCTTTGCAACCTGTGGACTGTAGCCCACCAAGCTCCTCCGTCCACGGGATTCTCCAGGCAAGAATACTGGAGTGAGGTGCCATTGCCTTCTCCAACTTGAGAAAAAACAAATAATAGTCACTAATGCCAAAATGACAGAGATGTTGGAAGTTCGGAATTATCTGACAAGGATTTTAAGGCAATCACAATAAAAATGCTTCAACAAACAATCAAAAATGTAGTTGAAATTTTTTTAATAGAAAGTCTCAGCAAAGAAATAAAAGATACAAGGAAGAAACAAATGGAAATCTTGAACTGAAAAATACACCCCAAATAAACTCAATAAATGAGCTCAACAGTAGAATGGAGGGGATATGTGAAGAATCACTAAAATTGTGGTTAAAACGAAAGAAAAAACATGGTAACAGTGAGAAAGAATGGACTAAAAAAAATGAATAGAGACTCAGGAGCTATGGAACTGTAACAAAAGATCTAACATTTATATAGTCAGAGTCTTAGAAATAAAGGAGAAGAAAGGTGGTATTGAAAAAATATTTGAAGGAATACTGGCAAACTTTTTCAAATTTGGCAAAAGACTCAAACCTATACATTCCAGAAGTGTTTGAGAAAATAACAAAGAGGATAGTCCCAAGGACATCTGCACCAGCATATATAATAATCAAATTTCTGAAAACTAGGAACAAAGAAAAAAATTTGAAAGTAGTGAGAGAGCAATGGCACTTTACCTATAGCAGAAAACCAATTCAAGTGATAGCCAATTTATTATCATAAACTATAGAGGTTAGAATGAAAAAAAATTAAGTGCTAATGAAAGAAACTCTCAACCATGAATTCTATATCCAGCAAAAGTATTTTTCAGGAGTAAAGAGAAAATTGAGACATACTCAGATGAAAGGAAACTAAGAGAACTGATTACCAACAGACATACCCTAAATGAACAGCTAGAGGAAATTTCTTAAACATAAAATAACTAATAAAAGAAAGAATAGTGAAACATCAAAAAGCTGATAAGTAAAACTATATGGATAAACAGAATACATGTTCCTTCTCCTAAGTTTTATAAACCATGATGATCATAGCAAAACTTACAAGGCTATCTGATATGGCTCTTCAAATATGTAGAAATACTTAAAATAATTGTATAATTAACAGAGTAAAGAGACATAAAGGGAAAAAGACTTCTACTCTTCATAGCAATTCATATGATTATGCCATAGATTTTGTCATTACCAATAATTTTATCAATTCCATGATAGTAATTTCAAACATCTCATTCTTTCAGTATCAACTCTAGGTCCATTATGCAATTTTTTTTTAATTCCACTGAAAGCACCAATAACTGACGCAACTGTTTTTTCCAAGTCTAGACTCTGCCCTCTGTTCAGTTTCTACATCCCTTCTGACCTAGTTAAGATTCCACAGATCATCATTATAAGCATTCCTATGGTTACATCTCAATTTCCTTCCTGTCCTTCTCTTTATTCTCATCTAACAAAAGTAACTTGTGGTTGAAAGCACTTTTCAGCTTAGGTACACCTATAATATCAAACTGTGTCTTGAGAAAAAACAGATATGTTGACTAGTATCACTTTAGGTTATGACAGCAACCTTCAAGTCTACCTACATAGATGCCCAGATATACTATATTTTCCTAGTAAATTCATTTTTTAAACCTTCCATTCCATCCTTATGTCTCATAAAGAATGAGTAAACTGTGGTCTATAGAGATTTGAAAAGTTTATCATTGTCATATATATTGTTAACTAAGCTCAAAACTAGAACCTATATTCCATTCCCTAATTGTTGACTACAGCCAAAATCACCTAGCTCCCATGCAATTGTCCAAACAAGAAAATCAAATATTATAATTCATACTGGATTTATTATATCTGGGAAAATATCTGAAGTGGCACAAATTATTTTTTATTTAAAAATATTTATTGAGCACTTTCTATTTATCAAACACTCATCTAGGTATTTGTGAGCTTCTTGAGCTTCACTAAAAGAAACAAGAACACTGCCCTCTTACATTGTACATTCTATTTTGGAGGGCAAACAATTTGAAAAGAGGAAAAAATAAGAGTAAATAAGCAAGAAATTTTAAACAATGCTAAGTGCTATGCAGAGAATTAAAATATGGTGATTTGATAATGAATTTGTGGCTGATTTTAAATTGGTCAAGGGACTTCCCAGGTCATCCAATGGTTGAGAATCCACCTTCCAATTCAGGGGACTCCAGTTCCACCTCTGGTTGGGGAACTAAGATCCTACATGTTGCAGGGCAACTAAGCCCAAACCCTGCAACTACTGAGCCCGCACACCCCAACTAAAGAGCCCCGTGCCACAGCAAAGAGCCCACACACTGCAACAAAAGATCCACACACCACAACTAAGACCTGATGTGGTCAAAAGTAAATAAATAATAAAAATATAATAAATTGATCAGAAGAAACCTCTGTGCAGAGGGAACATTTATGGAGAAGGAAATGGCAAACCACTCCAGTATTCTTGCCTGGAGACTCCCAGGGACAGAGGAGCCTGGTGGGCTGCCGTCTATGGGGTCGCACAGAGTCAGACACGACTGAAGCGACTTAGCAGCAGCAGAGGGAACATTTCAAGTAAAGTATAAATGATACAAGTGAAGATGAAGTTTGAACATTCTAAATGCAATGGGAACAATAAAAAGTTTTAAACAGAAAGTCATACTCTAATTTACTTAATAATAAGATAATTCCAGCAAATCTAGGGGGACTAAATTGGAGAGGAGTAAGAGAATTAGCAGAAAACCTTGCTAGAATGTTTTATCAATAGTAGTCCAAGTGCACTATGATGCTGGCTTGGGTGGCAGTAATAAGGAATGAGAAGAGTGGGCAGATTAGGGAAGTAATTGATGTGTTAAAGAGTAATTTGTTGTTGGGTCAAGAGAAATGTGAAGACAATGCCAATATAAGAATTTTTTAAAAAGAGAAGAAGCTCAACTAAACTGCAGCTACCTATAGTTTTGAGGTTGTTCCAGCATCCCAGTAAGAAACAAGCCAGACCACTTGAAAAAGCAAATACAAAACAATGAAAAAAATCAGCAAGTACCACTGCTGCTGCTACTAAGTTGCTTCAGTCGTGCCCGACTCTGTGCGACCTCATAGATGGCAGCCCACCAGGCTCTGCCATACCTGGGATTCTCCAGGCAAGAACACTGGAGTGGGTTGTCATTTCTTCTCCAATGCATGAAAGTGAAAAGTGACAGTGAAGTCGCTCAGTCATGCCCAACTCTTTGCGACCCCATGGACTGCAGCCTACCAGTACTAAATATCAAATAATATTTCAGAAGCACTGCTATCAAATATCAAAACCTGCTACTTGAGGGACAAGAAATGTCATCAATTTTGAAAGGAACAGAGTTGACCATGTGTAGATTCCTGAACTGCCAATTGGAACATTTCCTACTTTTAAAAAAACCTCAACATTGAAATCTTTCACTAAATACACAGATAAATAACTATCAGTACTTTGTTTTTACCTGATTCTTAGTCAGCTATGAAAACTTCATACTCCATCAAGTGATAATTAAAATCAATGCATTTAATCAAATATTTATATTAACTTCATAATAACAATGTAAGAATGCTATATCTCTGGGCTTCCCTTATGGCTCAATGGGTAAAGAATCCACCTGTAATGTAGGAGACACAGGAGACTCAGGTTTGATTCCTGAGTCTGGAATATCCCCTAGAGTAGGAAAAGGCAACCCACTCTATTATTATTGCCTGGACAGAGGAGCCTGGCAGGCTACAGTCTGACAGGTCATAAAGAGTCGGACATAACTGAGTGACTAAGGACACAAGCTAAACCTCTGGTTTCATTCATTAGTCTCAGGATTGTGTCAGAGTCTCAAAAGACACAAATCTAGAATAAATCTTATATTTGTATAAGAAAATATATACATGAAAGACTCAGATGAATTCAAAATATGATATGAATGCTAGTATGATATAGAAAGCATGACATACAGGGCTGCAATGGAAAGAGAAGCTTTCAGAGCCAAAAGATCTAGGGATAAAATCCAGGTCTGCCACTTACTAACTAGGTGATCTTATAAAAATTACAAAATCTTTCTAAGATGCAATGTCCTTATTTTACAAATTGAGATAATAATCATACTTACTTCACATAGTCACTGTGTTAAATGGTATAGGTTAACACACCTAGCAATGGATGTCAATGAATGAATAATCCATAAATGAGAATCACATCAAGTAAGCAAATCTAAGCTTCCACTACCAGTGCAAAAGAACATTTATAAATTAACAACAATGGATGAATGTTACCTCCTTGTCTACTATTATGACGGAGACAGACTCGAGGAATCACTTGTGTATAGCAGGGCTTATTTTTGCAGGATTTAGGAACATTAGAGTACAAGAAAGACCATAAATGCTTCAGCATCAGACATACACAAGTTTGTTAATATCCTATTGAAAATCCAATGGGAGAAAATCTAATGAGATTGAGAAAATTAGATGTGTTTTCATGTTCCTACATGATTATGCTTCCTAAGAGATTTATTAAGGTCTCAAGGGCTTCATTTATTCTCTTCATTATTTACATACATATTATAACTACAAAGATCTAATTAGGTTTGAAACTTGATTTGAACCAATATAATTAACATAGGCTATGCTGTGACCATCTGTGACATTTCTGAGAAACAATCATGACTAGGTACCTAGAACTATTTTCTTGAGCTCTGTCCTATGGTTCCTGTTTAGGCACACCTGGGAAACTGCAGGAAGAGTCAGATGCTTTTCTCTGTGTCAAAATGACCCACAATTTAATTCAGACTTGACATTTCCCACTTATCATAGTGTTTCTTCAAATCCTGAATTCTTGAGATAGATGTTGAATTATCAAAGACACTTATATCCCATAATAAAAAGGAAGCAGACTCATAAAGAACAAACTAGTAATAACCAGTGAAGACAGGGAAGCAGGGAGGGGCAACACAAGCGTAGGGGAGTAAAGGTAAAAGCTATTAGGTATAAAATAAGCTACAAGGATATATTGTACAACGCAGGGAATATAGCCAATATTTCATAATAACTGTAATGGAATATAACCTTTAAAAATGTGAATTACTGTGTTATACACCTGTATATGATATTGTACTGTCAGGCGAGTGTATACCCCTTGGTTCTGTCTCGTCACAACAAAGGTTTGGAGTGATGGACATTAAAGCCCTCGGCGTGTCAGCTCTCGGGTCTTGGACAGACTGTGTTATAGCTCTAAGGTCTCAAACAGACTGTGTTATAGCTCTTAGACGAATCAGTGTTACAGCTTTGTGTTTCAGCTCTATTTTATTTAGAAAATAGGAGGAAAGTACATCCTCAAGGCATGAGAGCATGTTGACCCAAAGTCGCAAAGAGAAGAGTGACCCCACGCGAGAGAGAAAGAGACCTAGAGAGACCCCCCGCCCTTTGGCTAGTGCACCTCTTTTTATATGGTTTTTTCTCCCCCCGGGCCTGCCCTAAGTAAATGGACAGGGAAGCCTGGTGTGCTCCTGTTCATAGGATCTCAAAGAGTCAGACGAGACTGAACTGAGCTGAATTGAGTACATCCAAGAGGATGCCAGCCAGGAGTATTGTTTGTTCTACCTGAGGTCCTCACTCCGGTCCTCGGACCTTCCTTTGTTCTATTTTCTCAGGATTTTCTCTTTCTTGTCTTTTAGCCACCACCATTCTGGCCTCCTGTTTCCTATTCTAACTACCTAACGGTACAGAAACTATACTTCAATTTAAGAAAAAAAAAAAAAAAAGATACTTCTTTCTTTCCCTGCCCGTATTTATGTCCATCCCAATCTTCCTTTTCTAGATAAGCCAAGAATCTCTTCCTTGTTCCTGACTTCCATGTGGCCAATTGTTAGTTATTGTTTGTACTGTTTTGAAATTACTTTTCTTTACTAAAAAAAAAAAAAAATTTTAGACAATTCCTTGTGAGTATGGATTAATTGCCTTCATTCTTTGTAATGATTCACAATATTCCAGAGTATCTAATGAGTTGCTGTTTTTTTTTTTTAACAATGCACCTGTTAGTGCTTCACTGAAAATGAAAGTTAAAATCTTAGTCTCTCAGTCATGTCTGACCCCATGGACTGTGGCCCGTCTGGCTCCTCTGTCCATGGGACAGAGAGGGTAACAGACAGGAAGGCCAGAGGTCTCCAAATGGAGGAAATAGACTGCAAGTGTCAGACATTTTTTTATCTCTCTCTTAAGCGGCAGAAGGAAACACACTAGTGATATATATTTTTCCCCTTCTCTATACAAACTTAAGAGGTTTCTCTTAAAATACTGTGTTGCCATAATGACACCTGGTTCCACCTGAAGTTAACCGTTCTCAAACCTTGAGTTAACCAATGCATTTTTCTTATGGAAATGTTTGTCTTAAGCCATGTTAATATACTATGCATTTACCCTAGATTCTGTCTTCAAGTCAGTTCTGCCTAATCGCTCAGAACCAACTTGACAAACCAGTATTTTATACTCAGACATTGTTTCCCTAATCTATGTAAATGAAACTATTTGTATGGTAATCTGAGATTCAAGTCAATCATTTTATGCCCCAGGATGACTCTTCTGGTGCCAAGATTATCCCCAAATGCATCTTATGGATGAGGGGCCTGGTGCCATTATCTGAGTTTTAAGACATCCCTTTCTTTCATTAACAGACTGCTAGTGACTATATAACATCCAGCTAAAAACTAGCAGGGGGGTACTCTTTCTGCCCCCTTCTGATGTCTATGTCAGAAGCTTTCTCTATCTCCTTTATACTTTAATAAAACTTTATTACACAAAAGGTCTGAGCAATCAAGCCTCGTCTCTGGCCCCGGATTGAATTCTCCTCCAGAGGCCAAGAATCCCGGCGTCTTTTTGTAGTTGAGCAACAACCATTCAGGATTCTCTAGGCAAGAGTAATGACGTGGGTTGCCATGCCCTTCTCCAGGGCATCTTCCTGACCCAAGGATTGAAACCAAGACTCCAACACTGCAGGAAGATTCTTTACCATCTGAGCCACCAGTGCCAGTAGTCCTCTTGGATATACTCAATTCAGCTCAGTTCAGTCGCGTCTGACTCTTTGTGATCCTATGAACTGAAGCACGCCAGGCTTCCCTGTCCATCAACAACCCCTGGAGCTTACTCAAATTCACGTCCATTGAGTCGATGATGCCATCCAACCATCTCATCCTCTGTCGTCCCCTTCTCCCGCCTTCAATCTTTCCCAGCATCAGGGTCTTTTCAAATGAGTCAGCTCTTTGCATCAGGTGGCCAAAATATTGGAGTTTCAGCTTCAGCATCAGTCCTTGCAATGAATATTCAGGACTGATTTCCTTTAGGATTGACTGGTTGGATCTCCTTGAAGTCCTAGGGACTCTCAGTTCAACCCACAGTTTGAACACCAACACCACAGTTTAAAAGCATCAGTTCTTCAGTGCTCAGCTTTCTTTATAGTCCAGTTCTCAAACCCATGCATGACTACTGGAAAAACCATAGCTTTGACTAGATGGACCTTTGTTGGCAAAGCAATATCTCTGCTTTTTAATATGCTGCCTAGGTTGGTCATAGTTTTTCTTCCAAAGTGCAAGCGTCTTTTAATGTCATGGCTGTAGTCACCATCTTCAGTGATTTTGGAGCCACCCCCCACCCACCCCCAGCCAAATAAAGTCTCTCACTGTTTGCATTGTTTCCTCATTTATTTGCCATGAAGTGATGGGACCAGATGCCATGATTTTAGTTTTCTGAATGTTGAGTTTTAAGCCAACTTATTTACTCTCCTCTTTCATTTTCTTCAAGAGGCTCTTTAGTTCTTCTTCACTCTCTGTCAACTGAGGTTATTGATATTTCTTGTGGCAACCTTGATTCCAGCTTGTGCTTCATCCAGTCCAGCATTTTTCATGATGTTCTCTGCTGCTGCTGAGTCGCTTCAGTCGTGTCCAACTCTGTGCGACCCCATAGATGGCAGCCCACCAGGCTCCCCCATCCCTGGGATTCTCCAGGCAAGAACACTGGAGTGGGTTGCCATCTCCTTCTCCAATGCATTAAAGTGAAAAGTGAAAGTGAAGTCGCTCAGTCATGCCTGACTCTTAGTGACCCCATGGACTGCAGCCTACCAGGCTCATTCTTCCATGGGATTTTCCAGGCAAGAACACTGGAGTGGGTTGCCATTGCCTTCTCTGATGTACTCTGCATATAAGTTAAATAAACAGGTGACAATATACAGCCTTGACATATTCCTTTCCCAATTTGGAACCAGTCTGTTGTTCCATGTCCAGTTCTAACTGTTGCTTCTTGACCTGCATACAGATTTCTCAGGAGGCAGGTCAGGTGGTCTGGTATTCCCATCTCTTTCAGAATTTTCCACAGTTTGTTGTGATCCACACAGTCAAAGGCTTTGGCATAGTCAATAAAGTAGAAGTAGATGTTTTTCTGGAACTCTCTTGCTTTTTCGATGATCCCATGGATGTTGGCAATTTGATCTCTGGTTCCTCTGCCTTTTCTAAATCCAGCTTGAACATCTGGAAGTTCACAGTTCTCATAGTGTTGAAGCCTGGCTTGGAAAATTTTGAGCATTGCTTTACTAGCGTGTGAGATGAGTGTAATTATGTACTAGTTTGAACATTCTTTGACGTTGCCTTTCTTTGGGATTGGAATGAAAACTGACCTTTTCCAGTCCTGTGGCCACTGCTGAGTTTTCCAAATTTGCTGGCATATTGAATGTAGCACTTTCACAGCATCATCTTTTAGGATTTGAAATAGCTCCACTGGAATTCCATCACCTCCACTAGCTTTGTTCATAGTGATGCTTCCTAAGGCCTACTTGGCTTCACATTCCAGGATGTCTGGCTCGTGAGTGATCACACCATCGTGGTTATCTGGGTCATTAAGATCTTTTTTTGTATAGTTCTTCTGTGTATTCTTGCCACCTCTTCTTAATAGCTTCTGCTTCTGTTAGGTCCATACCATTTCTGTCCTTTATCGAGCCCATCTTTGCATGAAATGTTCCCTTGGTATCTCTAATTTTCTTGAGGAGATCTCTAGTCTTTCCCATTCTATTGTTTTCCTCAGTTTCTTTCCATTGATCACCAAGGAAGGCTTTCTTATCTCTCCTTGCTATTCTTTGGAACTCTGCATTCAGATGGTATATCTTTCCTTTTCTCCTCTGCTTTTAGCTTCTCTTTTTTTTTTCACAGCTATTTGTAAGTCCTCCTTAGATAACAATTTTGCCTTTTTGCATTTCTTTTTCTTGGGGATGGTCTTGATCCCTGCCTCCTGTACAATGTCATAAACCTCTGTCCATAGTTCTTGAGGTACTCTATCAGATCTAATCCCTTGAATCTATTTCCCACTTCCACTGTATAATCATAAGGGATTTGATTTAGGTCATACCTGAATGGTCCAGTGGATTTCCCTACTTTCTTCAATATAAGTCTGAATTTGGCCATAAGGAGTTCATGTTTTGAGCCAAAGTCAGCTCCTGGTCTTGTTTTTGCTGACTGTATAGATCTTCTCCATCTTTGGCTGCAAAGAAAATAATCAACCTGATTTTGGTATTGACCATCTGGTGATGTCCATGGGTAGAGTGTTCTCTTGTGCCAGAGGCTCCTGGACACTCACGGGCAAGTCTGGATCAGTCTCTTGTGGGGTCACTGCTCCCTTCTCCTGGGTCCTAGTGTATACAAGCTTTTGTTTGTGCCCTCCAAGAGTCTGTTTCCTCAGTCCTGTTTAAGTTCTGGTGGCTCTATGATGGGGTTAATGGCAACCTCCTCCAAGAGGGCTTATGCCATACCTAGGTCTACTGCACCCAGAGCCCGTGCCCCTGCAGCGGTCCACTGCTGACCCGTACCTCTACAGGAGACACTTAAACACAGTTCTGGCTCAGTCTCTGTGGAGTCTATGGGTCCTGGTGTGTACAATGTTTGTTTGAGCCCTCTGAGCATCTCTGGCAGGTATGGGGTTTGTTTCTAAACATGATTTTGCCCCTCCTGCCTGGATGTACTCTAAGAAGTAGAATTACTGGGTCAAAAGATTTATACAATTTAAATTCTAATAGATACTGCCAAATTAAACTTTTAAAAATTGTATCATTTTAAAATAATGTTTTACATTAATAATCTATTAGATTAAAATTTTAGTTGTTTATTTGATCTATTAAGTTCTAAAAGTCTTGCATTATGATTGTAGATTTTTCAGTGTTTCATATTCTTATCAGATTTTGCTTTAAATATTTAGAAACTGTATTATCAGTTATATAAATGTTTAACAGTACTCTAAAGTCCATGCAAATTACACCTTTTGTTTTTATAAACCCTTTAAAAATATCTGTGTTGATTTGTTTTCCATCTGCAATATCTGAGCATATTCATTCCCTCACTCCTTAATTAATCATTGGTATTATCAAACTTGTCCATGTATACATCCTATTTCTGTTCTTTCACATCTCAAATTTTAACGCTTTGTTTACATTATCTACCAGTGTCTGGAATTATTTTGTTTCTATAATTTTGTTTGCTCATTCCATCTTCTTGTGTTTTTGTGCTTCCTTAGTTTCTCTCTTCATCCAGAAAAATATGGATTGTGAGAAATAAAAATGTTGGTGTGTCTCCATGATATGAAAATGTCTCTAGATTCCCTCTTGCTTGAATCACATAGTTTTAAAATATAGAATTTTGTGTAGATAAGAATTTCCCACCTCATAACTTAAGAGTTGCTTCCTCTCTTCTTGCCTCCTACATTGCTGATGAAAAGTGTGATATCAATATTTTTGTCCTTCTGGAGATAGACATTGCTACTTATAGAAACTTTCAGAGTGTTTTCTATGTTTAATCACACAGTTTTAAATATAGCAGTTTTGTGTCGCTCCTCATACTTGGTACTGAAGGAGACCTTTCTCACTGCAGAGTCTTGTCTGGTCAGCACTAAAATGTTTCCTTTAATTATCATTATGCATTACTTCTCACCTCTCACTTCTCCATTTTCACTGTCTTCTGTGACTCCCACTGAATGAATGTTGAAGCTTCTTGATCTGTCTTCCACAGCTTTTACCTTTTCTTTTATTCTTCACCTCTTTGACCTTTTGTGCTACATCTTGGGCATATTCTTCAGTTTGGTTTTTCATCTCACTAGTAGAGTCCTCCCTCCCTCTGTCCATTTTTGACGTTTAACTCATCTGTTGAGGGTTTGGTTTTTTTATTTCAACAATAAACTTCTCCAATATCTCAAGTTGATTTTTATGCATGTAATATATTCTTATTTTCCTCTGAGTATATTAATTATACTTATTCTAAAGTCTTCATTCTAGTTACTTTATTAACTCCTTCCCTTAGGCATTGGATCTACTGATGATTACATTTACTGTTTTCTTTCATAGCTTTGGGTTTTGTTTTATTTTTTTCTTGATGATTAACTCTTTCTTGTTATTTGGTTAACTTTATGTTTTCAATTATCTATTAGTCTTTATGTGGATGCCATAAACATTTACCAAAGCTACCTCTGAGACAAGATGTATTGTCAGATAGGAATTCCAAGGGGCTGGACTTCTGAATTTTTTCCTATTCCTATTCTCTCTGGATGCTGCCAGCTGCTTGGAATGCTACCTTTGCTACTTGGACCCAAATAATCCTTTGCATTTCCCTCCCAGGGGAAAAGACTGAAACAGATTCCTGTTTGAAGTAAGTTAGAGTGGAACAGATTAAAGTGCCTAATTTCTCTATTGGGATATCTCAGAAAATGACCCTATTTATTGTCCAGTAGATTTCTTCTTCTCACTTTTACTACTGCTTCCAAAGCTCTATCACTCTAGAACTTTTTCAGTAATTTTCTCCTTTACCTTTGCTTCAATTCAGTTTCATCTGCTTTTTACCTTTCTAGGAATACTAGTAATTTAGACCCATTAAATATCCTTTTCTGGTTTTCTAGAATTGCTATTAGTTCACTGATTTCATATACATTTCTTATCATGAATTTGGATCAGGAACAAGAAGTAACAGTATGCTCTCAGGTTGTCACTTTAATCCAATCTCTAGGTGGGAGTCATGGACTCTGTCTTTATAGAAGTCTTGTTTAATCCCTGTTGGACAGGAGAAAGCACACAGGACCCTGAAGGCAAGTGAAAAAGTGAGATTGTGAGACAAATTGTGAAATAATTAAGGGCAAGCAGAGAATGCAATGAGAGCAATCAAAAACAATGAGGCTATTATTTCAAAACATCCAATCTAAAAAGGAAGAGATGGTTTGGAAATAAGAGGTGTTAATGGAGAGAAACTGTGAAAAGGAATACGTGCTTCCCTCTCTTCACACTGTGAGTTTTAAAATACAAATAAGAGGATTCCAGGGAGGAGAGAGGTTTAATTATGTCCAGGAATTTCAGGAATATTGTGGAAAGGAAGAGTGGGAAGTGTGTTCCCAGGAGTAGTAGACATAGGGGTGTATAGCAGAGAAAAAAACTTGGGCAAAAGTGTGGAAGTCAGAAGTGTGAGAAGAAAGGGGGAAATGGCATATGGATTTGCCCAAGGCAAGGCTAAAAAGCAAAATTTAACACACTGGAAAGAAGGTAGAGAAAAGGAAGTTGGACAGAGATTGTGTTTGCAAGTAGAGACATAACTACAAAGTTTTTCAAGATGAAAACTTTATGCGTTATGCTTCTAACTCAGAAAGCTTTCTCCTAGATACTAGTGTTTTTGAACACCAAACTTTGGTTAGTGAGAAAGCCAGAGAAAGAGTAGTTTGGAACAATTTAAAAAAAAATCCTCACAAGCATAAAATAAGAAAGGTTATATTATTTTTCCATAGAAATCTGGTTAAAGAGAAATTGTGCAAATGCATCTTTATTTTATGCAAATTTTGAGACAAGTGATTAATGAAAGCCAAAAAAGAAAAAGGAAGAAAAGAGAAAGAAAGAAAAGGGACTGAGGGAGAGAGGAAGGAAGGAAATAGAAAGGAGATTGAATCCTCCTGGTGTGCCAGAGAAAAACAGAAATGGTACATAAGGAAACTTTCATGGACTTAGTTGATATAGTAGTATGATTACAGTATGAGGACCAGGAATCAAAAGGCATGAATTGAAATCAACACTCCAGCATTTACTAATTGTCTAACCTTGGGAAAGGCTATGAAAGTTTATTTGAATCATATTCCATATTTGTAAAATATGGATAAAACCAGATTAGGATTTTCTTGACTATCTAGTGGGATAATATGCTACAAGGATTATTTAGATTGTACTATGTTACATTACTTCACAATGATACTAAAAATATTAGTTGATCATCTTTAGAGGATACCAGAAAATGACTCATTATTCTTCAAAATGACTGATAAAGAAAAAGAAACAAGTATTTGTC
This sequence comes from Ovis canadensis, assembly GCF_042477335.2. NCBI lineage: Eukaryota > Metazoa > Chordata > Mammalia > Artiodactyla > Bovidae > Ovis > Ovis canadensis. The sequence goes on from NC_091259.1 coordinate 52,812,303, forward strand.
TTAACTTTCTTATATCAAATATACTGTGAGGTACTTAGATAGTTGATGAAAAAAATGTTTATAAAATAGTTACAGTTGATAAACACAGAAGAAATAATAAAATTAGAACATCATCATTTTATAATCATTAATTAAACAGTGGATCTAGGCAATCATTATCAAGGGCTATTTAATCATTAAATGAAAAAATATGAGGAACTTTATACTGAATGAGTCTGAACCCACTTACTAATTTTAAAGTCATAGAAAGGACAACCAGACATTATGTGCCTCATGATATGATGCAATAGGAAGTATACAACCTTACTATAAAATTTCTTGCCAAAAAAATCTAACCTCAATCTGATTAAGACTCTATCTGGATGTGCCTATCAGTTCACAGGTCACACAGAGGTCATAGGAACACATTAGAGGAAATAGTTATGTAATCAGTGAAACATATAATGTATAAAATTCTAGAGGACTAAATAGCCAATTTCTTCAACAAAAATAATTGTATGAACAAGAGAAAAGGAAGTTATAGCTTTAAAAGACATGATATACAGCAACTAAATGAAACGAGTAGAGCGTTTTAGATTTTAATAACACAATTGTAAAAAAAAAAACTCTAAGACAATTGGGGAAATTCAAACACCAAATTAAAAAAAAAAACACTTATTTATTTATGGCTGCACTGGGTCTTCACTGCTGTGCACAGGCTTTCTCTCTATTGCAGCAAGCGGGGACTACAGTGTGGTGCCTGGTCTTCTCATTGCATCGGCTTCTCTTCTTTCGGAGCGTGGGCTCTAGACTGTGGGCTCAGCAGTTGTTGCACACAGGCTTAGTTGCTCCACAACATGTGGGATCTTCCCAGACCAGGGATCAAACCCATGTCCCCTGCATTGACAGTAGATTCTTAACCACTGGACCACAGGGAAGTCCCTCAAACACCAGATATTTGATATTAAAGAGTTATCAGTTTGGTGGTTATTAATGATATTGATTTCCCAGGGTCTCAGTGGTAAAGAATCTGCTCACCAATGCAGGAGACATGGGTTTGATCCCTGGGTTGGAAAGACCTCCTGGAGGTGGAAATGGCAACTCACTCTAGTATTCTTGCCTGGAAAATTCCATGGACAGAGGAGCCTGGTAGACTACAGTCCATGATGTCACAAAGAGTTGGACACAACTGAGCAATGAAACCACCACCTCCAATGCTATTGTGATCATGTCTTTATGAGTCCTTATAAGTCTTCCCTGGTGGCTCAGATGGTAAGGTGTCTGCCTACAATGTGGGAGACGCAGGTTCAATCCTTGGGTTGGGAAGATCCTCTGGAGAAGGAAATGGCAACCCACTCTGGTACTCTTGCCTGGAAAATCCCATGGACAGAGGAGTGTGGTAGGCTACAGTCCATGGGGTTGCAAAGAGTCGGACATGACTGAGTGACTTCACTGTCTATAAGGTGTATACCGGATTGTTTGTAAATGAAATAAAATAATTCCTGGGATTTGTTTCAAATTCAGATTGTAGATGGAAATGCTTAAGACACACCAAAATGCTACTAGCACTCATCAATGAATTTGGTAAAGTTGCACAATACAAAATTAATATGTAGAAATCTGTTGCAGTTCTATATGATAACTATGAACTATTAGAGAAATTAAGAAAATCCCATTGACCATTGCATCAAAAAGAATAAAATAACTTGGAATAAATCTCTGTGGAATTTAAAGACCTATACTCTGAAAATGATAGTACACTGACAAAAAAACTGAAGACAATACAAACATATGGAAGATATACCTTGTTCATGTGTTAGAAGAATTAATATTTTAAAATGATCATATTACCCAAAGCAATATATAGATTGAATTTAATCCCTATAAAAATGCCAGTGGCATTTGAAAAGACCCTGATGCTGGGAAAGAGAGAAGGCAGGAGGAGAAGGGGACAACAGAGGATGAGATGGTTGGATGGCATCACCAACTCAATGGACATGAGTTTGAGTAAACTCCAGGAGTTGGTAATGGACAGGGAGGCCTGGTGAGCTGCAGTCCATGGGGTTGCAGAGTCAGACATAACTGAGTGACTGAACTGAGAATAAATAATTCTAAAATTTGTTTTTAAACAAAAAGACCGCAAGCAGAGAAAACAATTTTGAGAAAGAAGAACTGAGGTGGAGATATAAATGCTCCTTGGTTTCAAACTGTACCACAAGTCTACTGCCATCAAAACAGTATGATATTGGCACAAAAACAGACACACAGATTAACAGAACAGTATAAATAGTTGAGAAACAAACCCATTCACTTGTGGTCATTTAATCTACAACAGAGGAAGCAAGACAATGCAATGAGGAAGAGATAGTCTTTTCAATAAATGATGCTGGAAAAACTTGATAGCTGCATACGAGAGAATTAAAACATTCTCTCACACTATATACAAACTCAGATGGACTAAAGAACTAAATGAAGACTGAAAACCATAAAGTTAATAGCAGAAAACATAGGCAGAACACTCTTTGACATAAATTATAGCATTAGTTTTTTGGATCCATCTCCTAAGGTAAAGGAAACAAAAGCAAAATTAAACAAAGGGGAACTAAGTAAACTGAAAAGCTTTTGTACAGCAAAGGAAACCATCAACAAAATTAAAAGACAACCTACTGAATGGTGGAAAATATATGACTGATAGGGGTTAATATCCAAAATATATAAGCAGCTGATACAGCTCAACATCAAAAAAAAAAAAAAAACCTAACTGAAAAATGAGCAGAAGACCTAGATAAACATTTTTCCAAATGTATATAGGTTGCCTACAGGCACATGAAAAGATGTTCAACTTTGCTACTCATCGGATAAATGGAAGTCAAGACCTCACATCTGTCAGAATGGATATAGTCAAAAAGACCACACTTTACAAATTGTGGCAAGGATGCGGAGAAAGGAAGCCTTTGTACACCGTTGGAGGGAATGTAGATTGGTGCAGCCAATTTACAGTGGAAACAGTTTGGAGGTTTCTTTAAAAACTAAAAATAGAACTACTCTATGATCCAGCAATTCCACTCCTGGGTATATATCCAAAGAAAATGAAAATACTAACTCACAAAGGTACATGAATCCCAGTGTTTACAGCAGCAGTATTTACAACTGCCAAGATATGGAAGCAATCTAAGTGTCCATCAATAGGTGAATGGATAAAGAAGAAGTGGTGTATATATATATATATACACCATGAAATATTACTCAGCCGTAAAAAAGTAAATTTTGCCATTTGCAACAATATGAATGGACTTAGAGGATATTATGCTAGTGAAATAAGCAAGACAGAGAAAGACAAATACTGTGCGTTATCACTTATATGTGGAATCTAAAAAATAAATGAATAGAACAAAACAGAAACAGACTCACAGATATGAAGAATAAACTAGTGGTTACTAGTGGGGAAAGGGAAAATAGAAGGGACATGATAGGGAATTTAGGGGTACAGCTACTACGTATAAAATAAATAAACTAGAAAGATATACAGCACAAGTAATAGAACCCATATTTTATAGTAACTTTTAAATGGAGTATAATCTATAAAAATTTTGAATCACTGTGTTGTACATCTGAAACTAATATAGTGAGTCAACTATACTTCAGAAATATATATAAGATTATAGAGTTGTAAAAGATATAAAATGGGCCAAATATAAGTTATTGTTGAGGAAGAGTGATAGGTATATGGAGGTTTATTACACTATTTTCTCTTCTTTTAAAAGAGATTTTAAATTTACCACCGTAAACAGTTAAAATGATAAACAACCAAGCAGAAATATGAGCAAGGGATACAAAACTACAATAATTGGAAAAATAAATACTAATTACCACTAAATACATCTGAAATATTTGATGTCACCAATAATTAGGCAAACTAAAAATTAACAACAGTGACTTATGGTACAGGTTATATCTTTGCACATAATGAGAAAGTTGATACATCAGTTCTACAATGTATTAGGTACCTAGACTTCTATCTTTCCACTCAGTGATCCTTACCTTGCTTTGGGGCCACAGAATGATTGCTCCAGCTTTGACCATTTTGTTCATTTTTCAGGAAGGAGGAAGGGGGAAAGTCTAGAGCCAAAAGATTTATGTCAGCTAAGTCCATCTAAACTTTTTTAGAGTATCGCTTGAACCCTAAATCAACAGAAAGAACTCAGTAACAAGGCCTGTTCGTATACAGAGGAAGCTGGAAAATGTCCTTTGTTTTGTGTTTAAATTAGGCACTTTGAAGAACCCAACAAAATCAGGGGTCTGTTACCAAGAAAAAAGGGGTAAATATACATAGGATATACAACCAGAAAACTTCACCCTATAATTTCAGATTAGTCATTACTATTGCTACTTTATGCTTGGTTATATATTTATATTTATATTTTAATATTTTTCTTTATTTTATATTTTTTATATTTTATATATATTTTATATTTTTTTTCTTTATTCATCATGGCCTCTTACATCTCTCTCCTTCCTTCTGGACTTAGTTTCTTCTGATGTACTTTCTTCGTTTATTGGCTCTCTTATCAATGATTGCTGATATTAAATCTTCTTAAGTGTTTTTTTTTTCCCCAAAAAATATCTTTGCTGCTGCTGCTAAGTTGCTTCAGTCGTGTCCGACCCTGTGCGACCCCACCAATGGTAGCCCACCAGGCTCCCCCGTCCCTGGAAGAACACTGGAGTGGGTTGCCATTTCCTTCTCCAATGCATGAAAGTGAAAGTTAAGTCGCTCAGTCATGTCTGACTCTTAGTGGCCCCATGGACTGCAGCCTACCAGGCTCCTCCATCCATGGGAGTTTCCAGGCAAGAGTACTGGAGTGGGGTACCATTGCCTTCTCCGAAAAAAATATCTTTATTTTACTCTTATTCTTAAAGGATCACTTAGTTGGGCATAAAACTTTAGGTTAATAGTCATTTTCCTCAGCTCTTTGTTTGTTTTTTTTTTTTAATTTTAAAATCTTTCATTCTTACATGCGTTCCCAAACATGACCCCCCCTCCCACCTCCCTCCCCACAACATCTCTCTGGGTCATCCCCATGCACCAGTCCCAAGCATGCTGCACCCTACGTCAGACATGGACTGGCGATTCAATTCTTACATGATAGTATACATGTTAGAATTCCCATTCTCCCAAATCATCCCACCCTCTCCCTCTCCCTCTGAGTCCAAAAGTCCGTTATACACATCTGTGTCTTTTTTCCTGTCTTGCATACAGGGTCGTCATTGCCATCTTCCTAAATTCCTCAGCTCTTTGAAAATATTATTTTTTTACTGTTTGTGGATAAAGCCTCAAATGATGTTCCAGTGTCCTTCTTTTCATAAGGAAGTCTTGACTCTTCCCTAAATTTGCAGTTCTCACAAACTTTCGGTTTTAAAACATCTTTTGTTTGTATGTGTATTAGTTGTCTGTAATATTTTTATAGACTTATTTTGTAGATAGGTATAAGTTGCCACATGAAAGATACTTCTAGTTTGAAACTGCTGTTTTGAGCAGGTAATTTGTAAAAGTTGATAGAAAATTTTTCATATTGCTATGTGGTCATATAGGGCATTGGCCAGTTCACAGGTGCCTCTTACACAGTGACTGCCTCCCAAAAACTCAGCCAAGGAAAAGGAAGACAGATATAATCAGAGCTGCCTCCCCATGCCACATCATCTACCAGGTATAGAAACCAAGGTAATTTAATTTTGCCTTCCACAAATACAAAAAATGTTGAAAGAATGCAGTTCACAAATACCTCAACGAATAGTATCTTAAATTGATTTCCTGAGTGTGCTACCAGATTATCTTTTTTCTAACACATGGCTATAACCATCCATTTACATTTGGAAAACAAGAGAAAGACAGATGCTTCAGGATATTCTGATAGGTTATTTGCAAGCATGTAGGAGAGTCTATCATTGCAAATAAGGACAACTTTGATATTCAATTCTTTTGTAGAACATGGTAACCTGTCCCAAGAAGCAAGTACTGTTTGCAAATAGAAGCCTTAAGTCACCAACCTCTTGGCTTGCCAGATAAACTCTGGGGGAAGCAATGAATTGATGTGGGTGCAAAGGGACATGTACTATTGCTTGATCAAGACTATGCTTCTGTGGTTGACTCCCCACATCTTTCAAAGATCTTTGCAAGAAACCACATTCAGAAACATCATTTGGACATGGTTGAATGCCTCATGTTTTGGTTAATAAGTAACCTTCTTTTAAGTTGGTATATTTCTGCTCTTACAAGGCTTTCTATTTTGGTTCTCTTCAGTCTCTCTAAAATTTCAGGGAAAAATTCTGAGTTTCAAAATGCATATAAGCAAGAAGAAGCTCATTTTACTATTTGGAATAGTCTTTTTGGAACAGAGTAAATCTTCAACTCTCTCTCTCCCCAAAGGTAAGTTCTAGGAAGTCTATCACTATCTTTGAAGAAATAACCTTTGCTGGCAGTGGGTATCACAGTTTTACTCCATATTCCTTTGGGAGAACAGAAGAAGCAAATATATTCTGGAGATTTAGTTAGATTTCATGTAATTAATTTGGACTTCTCTCCTGCAATCATCATATTAAACTGAATAGAAAATTTATGGAACACAAAATACAACTTGGATAAGTTGCACTGATCTGGAAAAGACTGGAATTATTCATTTATTTGAACACATTCCACAATCCCATCTCCTTTAATGGAACAAATTTGAGAAATCAGCATAAACTGGGAAGCATTTGTAATCTTTTAAAAAATTATACTTTTTACTGTAGTTTGGTCTTCGCCGGTGGCTCAGTTGATAAAGAATCCACCTGCAATGCAGGAGACCTGGGTTCAATCCCTGGATTGGGAAGATCCCCTGGAGAAGGGAAAGGCTACCCACTCCAGTATTCTGGCCTGGAGAATTCCACGGAGTGTATAATCCACGGGGTCGCAAAGAGTCGGACACGACTGAGCAACTTTCACTTACTGTAGTTTACTGTATACAGGATACTGCTATAAATAGCAGATGTGAAGTCTGTTTACTGCAGTATATTTTGTATATAAATGATGTTTTTTTCTTCAAGTAACATAAGCTGAGAACAGTTCTTGGCAGTCTTCTTCATAGTCAGATTTGTACCTCAAGAATCATCGTATTTTCTACTTTTCCTTCAATGAGTTCAGGAAATACTAAATTTTTTGTATACAAAGGTATTTATGATTCAGTTAACTGAAACAGCTAGAAAATAAGCTTTTGATTCACTGTTATGCCTGCTCTGGATTCAGAATCAAAAGAGTGTTACATCCATGCTTTGTCATTAATTAACTGTGCATCTCTTTGATTCTTCATTTTCCCATCTGTACTGTGGGGATAATAGTGCTTGATTTATAGTCAGAGAATGGAAATTAAATGAGAAGCTATTTGAAAAAGTTTTGTGTATTTTAACATATTGATCTAAATAGCTATGCTTTCATGGGTATTTTCTCAAGAAAAGTCATTTGTCCATCCTTCCAACTTTTCTAAGTGTTCAGTGTATGCTAGGAATGTGCTAAATCTTGGAAATACAGAGATGAATAAAACAGATTTTTTTCATTTTCACAGTAAATGAGGGATACAGGCAAAGAATTTTTTATCCCACTATTTCACGGTGAAAACTATAAAAAGGGAGAGGAAAGGGTTTTACACAGGAGAGACACTTAACACAGTTTGTGGAAATCAAGGAAGACGGCTCAACTGAAGTGATCTCCAAGCTGAAGAATAGGGATTAGAGGATTCAACTAGGTAAAGAAGTGGGGCAAATATGAGGCAGGGCATTCTAGGCCTTCCGAGAGAACATGTAGAAAAGAATGACCTGAAGTAGGGACAGAAGGTGGATCTTCCCTGATTACCAAGCAGAATGATAAGTACATGGCGGTTCATTTATACTGTTCTCTCTACTTTGGAGAAATTTTAAGTTTTCCATTACAAAAAGGTAAAAGCATAAACCAAGTAGAAATATGAGCAAAGGAAACAAAACTTCAATACATGGAAAAATAAACACTAGTTACTAGCAAATAAATTTGAAAAATTTGACATCACCAATAATTAGACAAACTAAAAATTAACAGTGCATTTTAAGCATCTTAAGCTAGCCCATCTCTTAGCTGAGGAGTCCAAAATTTAAAAAAAAAAAAAGGCAGAACAAACATTGAGAGTAACTAAGTAAATGCAGCTTTTCAAGGATAAAATTCTTTTCCATAAAAAGGAAAGGGTTCTTTTTCCCATTACCTAGCAACCCTTCTACCCTAACACCATTCTGGTATGTGAATTAGGACACTGTCTCCTTCCCAGTCCACTATCATTAAACAATCTGTTACTTTCCACTGTTAGAGAGCATTAAATCTAATATTTGACTGTGCCGGGCACTGCTGACCATCATCTCCTGGGTCAAGCAGAGGACAAGATGCTGACACAGATGCAATCAAAGGCAGACTACAGGGGCTTCCCCGGTGGCTCAGTGGTAAAGAATCTGCCCGCCAGTACAGGAGACACGGATCTGGTCCCTGATCCAGGAAGATCCCACGCGCCACGGAGCAACTAAGCCCATGAGCCACAGCCGCTGAGCCCCTGCTCTAGAGTCTGGACGACACAACCACTAAGCCTGTGTGCCCCAACTACTGAGGCCTGTGTGGCCTAGAGCCCGTGCTCCACAACAAGAGAAGCACTGCAAGCAGAGACACAGTGCCCCCGCTTGTCCCAACTAGAGAAAAGCCCACAGGGCAACAAAGACCCAGCACAGCCAAAGAAATATGTGAATAGATAAGTAACATTACTTTTTTAAAAAGTTTAAGGCAAATTATAGTATTACCCATTCAACCAATTAACTGAGCAACATCTGGGCATCAGTCTAGTGGGTTTGAAAGAATAACCACAGTGGAATGTAATAAATGACACAGAAGCACAGAGCGCTCTGAGGAGCCTAGAAGGGGCCAGATGGCTTAGAATCAAAAGGGGACTGTATTCGTGCTAACCCAGTGGAGATCTACCTCTGAGGCCCTAAATCTTCATGTCAGAAAAGTAGATCTTCACGATATGCAGGTTCCATGTGAAAAAGCTGAACAATTGCTTATACTGCAAATCACAGTAAACCCCACAATTAATTTAAAGCCATTTTGTACTATTTCTACATGCTCTATGTCTTACAGTATTTCTTGCTCCGAAGAGTTTCCTGTATACCTCAGAAATAAGAACTATCTAATCTCCAAATTTTTGTCTTTCCCCTCCCCAGTTCCCACTTGTGGGCAGAGTCCAGTGAAGTCACAGTCTTTGAATTACCTGAACATTTTCAGTCGCATCGTTGGGGGAAGGCAAGTGGCAAAGGGTTCCTACCCTTGGCAGGTGAGTCTCAGGAAACCTTCTCTGGTGGGATTATGAGCTGCCTCAAGATTGGATCTCTCAGCATCCCATGCTACTCATCAGCATGCTCCATTCTGCTTAGTTCATCAGCAGAGATCTCATGAGTGTGTACAAGGATCCAAGAGCCTCCTGATTTTCATTAGTTGACTTCTAGAAAAGATGTGTTCAGAATAGTTACAAGCGCTGTTGACTCACTCCAAAATTTAGAAATGCCATCCCGAACTTTCAGTCCCTAAGACAAAAATCCCACTTCAAATTTATAAGTTAAAAAATAATTTTCTGATTCAATAAACATATTTAAAATAGACCTATCTTGTTATAGTTAAAGATGATGAGGGAAGTCAAAGGTGTCATATCCATGGGCCTACTTTATATTTGGGATGTAAGGTTCACACCTATTTCATAGGGCCCTTCAGGGAACAATCAAGAGTTTATGGTATGTAGTTAGTCTCCTTAGTATACAGTTGGTATCCTAAGAATTCTGTGTCAATGTAATTTCCTGGTCCTTCTGTGCCTATAGAAATGAGTTTGTGCTTCTACCCCTAGACTATGGTTTTCTCATTTACCTTCTTTGAAAGTCTCCCAATTTTCTTTACCCTGGGACCCATCTTGTCTCTTCATTTTGTAAGTAGAGTGATAGTTTTTTGTTTTCACTTCTCTCGAGTCAGTCATATTAACTTTTAGATCAGTGGCTATTTAGCAATGATTTGATTGAATTTTTGTTCAGTGGGTTGATGGAATGGCTGAATCATTGTTATTTGATTAACTGATGAATTAATTATTTGGCTGAAGAGTTGGTTTATCAGTTTCTTACTTGGTCAATTAGTTGGCCAGTCAATTCAGAAGTTCACATTTAAATCATAGTCAGGGATGATTCACTGACTGTTACTTACTTGTACTTTATTCTATTCTTACCCTTTTCTCTGTATTATTTTTTTATTTGCTCATAGAAAAATTTTTGATCAAAAAGGAGACAATTCTAAAAAATTGCTTTTTTCTAATTCCAACAACGGAAGTAAAAGTATTTATTGTACCCTCTAAGTCATGAAGGAGTCAAGCCAAGTATCATGAGCAGGATAGGACATGGGACAGGATAGGACATCTATTTAGAAATAGATCTAAAAATAAGATTGAAGAAATTGTAAAGGTTAAATAGTTAAAGGCTGTTAAGAAAGCAGTAAATCCAAACTATTCCTCTGGGATGCCTAGAGAAATTGGAACAGACTTTGGAAGACTCCTTTAGCCCTCACCTTGTCTTTATCCCAGACTTTTTCATCTGGTCTATGCTGTATCTTATGTCTCTCTCTCTCTCTCTCCCTCTCCCCATTCACAGATATCATTCATATTGTTAGAGTAACAGACTGGCTGAGCATTATCATATAAATAAGTACCCACAGTTTTTGCTACCAACTTGCTAAAGCCTCAAGTTAACTACCTCTCTTGTGGACCAGGGGTGGGAATATTCTGAGTCCAGCTTTGCCCTTCTTTCTGAACTATAGTGTGATTGGTCTACCACTTCACAGTTCATGATTTCTGATATTTATGAGTAAGATATCTGGGTCTCTTTTTCAGAAGATGCTCAGTCTCCAGGTCTGGGGGGATCCCAGGCCATTAACTTGCTCCCATTTAAGGTCTTTGCAACTCAGGTGTCTCTGAAACGAAGGCAGAAGCATGTCTGTGGTGGGACCATCATCTCCCCACAGTGGGTGATCACGGCTGCTCACTGCGTTGCCAACAGGTAAGGAAAGTCCAGCCAATTGATAAAGGTCAGATTACATTTCTTCTTCCTGGGAATCAGCAGCAACAACTCTATTAAAATATGGGATGGTACAATGTATGCTTTAGGGGAAGACATGCTGGTTGCATAAAATAAATATGGCTCAAAGACATTGTCAAGGGCTCTAAACTTGATAGAAAACATGCATTCCTTATAGGAGTGAATACTTTGATATTTAAAATGATTGGATTAATAAAGAATAATATCCAAGTGAGAAAAAAAAATCACAAAGATAGATTTGTGAAAGTTCTCCCCTAGTTTTCTTAAATTCCAGTGAAAAAATCATCCAGCTCATTATGCATCTTAATAAATGAATAAAAGAAAACAAAAGAAGGCCAATAAAACATGAAGAAGGCTTCTGTGTCTTCCTTCCTATTGATCCTGGCTCTCTGAACTTTAACAATTTCCATCTTTTATCCATTCTCTTGTGTGCTCCAAATGTTCTATTGTTGCCAGTGTTCTTGATACGCATAAAGCAGCAGTCAAGATCATGTCCCCCTATTTTCCCTCTTTCATTTCATGTCTGCAAACATCTCCTGGGTATTTCCTTAAAGCTGTACACTAATAGCTGTCAAAGATACAAAGATGACTCAGAGGTGAACCCTGCCCTCCAAGAGCTGATAGTTTAAAGAAGAGTCAACTGATAATTTCACTGTAGTGTGGCATGTGGTTAGGCTAGAGAGATGCTAGGGAAGTATGCCAAGAGAAAATGATGCCTTTCCCAATGTTGTATTAAATCATCTCTTCTGGATCCCCAGAGATCCTCTTCTAGATCGCTAAGGGCTTAATCTACCTCAACGCCTGCTATCAAGTTCCTTTCAGATAATTTTGCAGCAGGTAGAAGTAATATAGGTCTTCAGTCTTCCCGATGTTAGATCTCTAAAATACAACCAATACAGTATACTAATGCATATATATGGAATTTAGAAAGATGGTAACAATAACCCTGTATGAGAGACAGCAAAAGAGACACAGATGTATAAAACAGTCTTTTGGACTCTGTGGGAGAGGGAGAAGATGGGATGATTTGGGAGAATGGCATTGAAACATGTATAATAACATATATGAAATGAGTCGCCAGTCCAGGTTCAATGCATGATACTGGATGCTTAGGGCTGGTGCACTGAGATGACCCAGAGGGATGGTGCAGGGAGGGAGGAGGGTGGGAGGTTCAGGAAGGGGAACACGTGTATATCTGTGGTGGATTCATGTTGATGTATGGCAAAACCAATACAATATTGTAAAGTAATTAACCTCCAATTAAAATAAATAAATTTATATTTTAAAAAAACACGAAGGAAGTAAGGAAAGATGCCCTCTTCCCAGTACGGTAATCAGTCCCAAAGTTCTGAGTGTGCATACTCTCTGGGATATCAGAGTTATGATGCTACTATGTCTTTCATGGTATGTGTTAGGTATTAGATCTCTGACATTAAAGCAGGCTGTCTTCATAAGAATCACCAAATACTCCCAAAGGATATCAGTGATACCCTGTATGCGAGACAGCAAAAGAGACACAGATGTTTAGAACAGTCTTTTGGACTCTGTGGGAGAGGGCAAGGGTGGGATGGTTTGGGAGAATGGCATTGAAACATGTATATTATCATATGTGAAATGAATCACCAGTCCAGGTTTAATGCATAAGACAGGGTGCTCGGGGCTGGTGCACTGGGATAACCCAGAGGGATGGTATGGGGAGGGAGGTGGGAGCGGGGTTCAGGATGGGGAACACATGTACACCTGTGGCGGATTCATGTCATTGTATGGCAAAACCACTACAATATTGTAATGTAATTAGCCTCCAATTGAAATGAATAAATTTATATTTAAAAACAGACAGACCAAATTAACCATCTGGGGTAGCTTTAGATCTCTGAATTACAGTGTTTACACAAACCCTTGGACACTTAACAAATAACATTGCAAAGTATTCAGTTTATCTTATTATTAGTTCCACATGAGGCCACTTTCACTAGTCCCCCACTCACGTTGGGAACCTCTACATTTGGAATCATTCTTACTTTTTCTGTTCAGTAGCTGTACATGTGCATTCTCCATCCATCTCATTTTGAAGAGGTCAGTTTGTCAACCATTACAACTGTACTCAGCTTCAGTGAAATCCATCCCTTTTACTCTTTCCTCCTCATAGAAATATTGTATCAACTTTTAATGTTACTGCTGGTGAATATGACTTGAGACATGTGGAGCCAGGAGAGCAAACCCTCACCATTGAAACCATCATCATACACCCACACTTCACTACCAAGAAGCCAATGGATTATGATATCGCTCTTTTGAAGATGGCTGGAGCTTTCCATTTTGGTAAACATTTGAAGTTTACTCTGAATTGTCCACCCCATGTTCTCCAGAACTTCTGTTCCGTAGCACAGTTCCTAAAGTATAAATTATGTAGCATGTGCCCAGGATCTCTGGATCATGGACTTTGAGACAGAAAATCGAGGTGGGGTTCCCCTACCTGAAACTCATTTTGCTTGTGACTTTAGAGATACAATTAAGTGGAGTCAAGAAAAGTTCTGTTTTACTTTGATAAGAGACCCCTGGAGGTACCAGAGACATCGCAAGGCCTTGGGGGATCCACCTAGATGTCCATTGGTGAGTGGCTTGTGGTGTCTCTCCTACATGAATGAAACAAACCCTGCCTTGCTCTTTTTTTTCAGATCAGTTTGTGGGGCCCATGTGTCTTCCAGAGCCAGGGGAACGATTTAAGCCTGGATTTATTTGTACAACAGCAGGCTGGGGCCGCTTGAATGAAAGTAAGAACTTCCATGTTCTGCTCTTAATCTGATATCAGAACTTTCTGGTAGGTAATCAGAAAATAGAATTTTTAATCTATTTGTAAAAGACCGTGTATAAACATTTTTAAAAATAGAGAATGCCACATTGTACTTAAAAATTCAAATCTTTCCAAAAGACACAAGCCTGAATGGGGCATCTTCAATGCAGGGAGGTGAAACAGTACCTTGCTGGGGTTTTGTGTTTTCTAGATGGCATCTCTCCACAAGTCTTACAGGAAGTGAACCTGCCCATTTTGACCCAGGATGAGTGTATTACAGCTCTGTTGACCCTAGAGAAACCCATCAGTGGGCGGACCTTTCTCTGCACAGGCTTCCCAGATGGTGGAAGAGATGCATGTCAGGTAGGTGGGAGTGGTCGGGCTGACAGGTCCCAGACAGAACTTCCCTCAGCTTTGTCATCAGATGAGAGGCTGAAATAAGGCTATAGGAAAGAGTAGACCTGGGAAGAAGGATCAGGAGTGAGAAGGGAGGTCAAGTCAAAATAAAGGGACAGTTTCCTTCACTGTTCACCTGAAATTATCATAGCATGTTTAATCAGTGACCTGGGTTTGATCCCTGGGTTGGGAAGATTCCCTGGAGAAGGGAAAGTCTACCCACTCCAGTACTCTAGCCTGGAGAATTCCGTGGACTGTATAGTCCATGGGGTCCAAAGAGACAGACACGACTGAGTGACTTTCACTTTCATACCTCAATACAAGATAAAAAGTTCAAAAAAAGAAAAAGCCTCAGGCTCCAGAAAGATTATAAATCTGTTTAAAATATCAAAAGTATTCATAATTATTAGTGACATTATAATGATATTTCCAATGTGTATATGTTATCAAATACCTAGTTTCTAAACTTTTTGATGACTGTCAGTGATATCTCTTGGTTATTTATTACCAATAAATAACTGCAATTGACGGGGTCACAAAGAGTTGGACACGACTGAGTGACTGAACTGAACTGATTTGAAAAGACAAAAAAAATTAAAGGGACAGTTTAAACAACCTGTTTTTAGCAAGGACTAATTTCAGAGGAGGTCTTTCCAAAAGACCAAACACTGAAGATGATGCCAACAATGAACTCAGAGTTCCCCAGCCTGAAGGACAGGTGGCTCCTTCCTACTTAAGCGATTTCCAGTTTGTGTATAATGGGAGCTTTTCTTTCTCTCCATCCCTCCTGCTGACCAGGAACTAAGGTCAATATGACTACTGGGCAAAACTTCTCTGAGTCTGTAGGATGAGACGGTAGAAGGAAACAATGTGATGTCTGATGAAAGCCCCAGATGGGGAAGAAGGAGGTGGATTTGGTGGACTCCAGTGGTATTTCTGGAGCGAATGGGAATTGTACTTGCCTGTTCTCTCGGGTCCTTGAGTCCAAAGTATTAGAAGTGAAGAAATTCATTGATCGATTCACTGATCCTTGTCTAGCATCTTTGTGGGGCACAGACACTGACAACGATGGTAACAGAGATCTTTTCTCCCTACAGGGAGACTCAGGAGGGTCCCTCATGTGCCGGAATAAGAAAGGGACTTGGACTATGGCTGGTGTGACTTCCTGGGGTTTGGGCTGTGGTCGAGGCTGGAAAGACAATCTGCAGAAAAATGATCAAGGATCCCCTGGGATCTTCACAGATCTTACTAAAGTGCTTTCGTGGATCCACAAACACATCCGAATTGGTAATCAAGCCAAAACATAAGGTCAAGAAGCTAGGGAAAAAGAGAACATCAGCAGAGTCTAGGCAAGTCAAGACCATTGAGCAGACAGACTCTGCTTTCATCTTTAGTGTCTCACATAAGGATTGTGGTATTCACTGAGGCTAAAAACGGACAAGCGATGATTCGCACAGCATACAACTACTCAATGAAACATGAATACATCCATCCTAGACTTTGTCAAATTTGCATTTAATTGAAACTGTCTCAGCTGGTGGTATGTTTCCACCACTTACTTCTCACTGACTGTGCTAGCAAGATTCAGCAAGCTATAGCATGGGTCAGTGGTTATCAACCAGGGGGAGTTTTGCCCCTTCGGGTAACCGTGACTAGAGACATTTTTGGTTGTCACAACAGGAGAGAGAGGAACCACTGGCATCTAGTGGGTAGGGGGCCATGGATGATGCTAAGCACCCCGCAGTGCACAGGACAGCACCCCCACTCCCACCCAGCAAAGAAGGATTCAGCCCCAGATGTTAATAATGCTGTGGCTGAGAAGGCCTGACATAGAGCCAGGTACTGTAAATCTGAAAAGGCCAAGGTCTGTATACATCCTTCTACTAGACTGACCAATTAGTTAATTGAAACTTCATTTTTTGCCTCCAAATCCAACTTAACTGGTGGCTTCCAACCTCACTAGGACATCTATTTCTTCCTAAAGGGGTTAATTCAAACTAGTTCAGGAAAAACTTGTGATTGTGTTCAAGTATATGGAACACTGGCAGGTATTTGAGTCCTCAGTTCAGGTCGTAGCTATCTCAGCAACTCTTTTGTGATTGTGGGTACATTATTTCCATCTCTACCCTCTCCTGTCATGAAAAATTAGACGAGTACCCCAGATGACCTCTTCTTGCTTTGCGTAATCCCCAAGCCAATGAACCCACTTAATAAAGACAGTGAATCATTTTCTTAAAACACAAAGGCCCCTCTGCTGCTTTGTCAATCTATCCCTTCTGTTCTTTCCACAGATTATATTTTCATTAGTTGCAAACTGACTTAAAAACCTCTGCACTTTTGCCAGGGAGATGCTACCTTCTTGAAATATTGCCCAAGATACCACAAACCTTGAATCCCATCTTTCTTTTTCTTTCCCAGGGAAGCAGAGAAAGAGCTCCAGAGGTGGGTATTTTTCATCGCCTGCTCTTCTGGGAGCATGAATTAATCTCTACTATTTCTGAAGATTGGTTCCCTTTATAATCAAAAGTCTCCCTCTGCAAGGGTTCTCCATACTCACTATGTATAAAAACATCGCTTGGAGCACTCAGTCATTCATCCCCAGCCAGTGAGGGCCCACCCTCACCAGCAGGAGCCCCACACTCCCTCCCAGTTCACTTCTTGTCAATCCAGAGCTCCAGCTCAATTCAACAAACAGTTATCAAATTCTCAACTTGCATCTCAGACATGAGGGAGGAGGTGAAGTGGATAGTGGTCAGGTTTCTGAGCTCAGCTTGTTCAGAAAGCACAGGGAACCCACCCCAGGGTTACATTGCAAGTCTTCAGTGAATTAACTCTATGACTGGGGGCAAGCTCCTTTCTACCTCTGAACCTGAGTCTGCTTATCCAAAAAGGAAGCAGTTTGGACCAGATGGTCTCAAAGGCATCTTTAGCTCAGCAGTTCTGTGAGTCTGTGGAACTAACTCCAAAGAGCAAAGTGGGAAAAGAGTACCCTGAGAGCTCAGTGGAGAGAATGGCTGTTTCTAGCTGGGAAAAAAAAAAAAAAAGACAAAAAGACAAGGGAGGCTTTGGAACCACAGACATCTTTTAACCTGAACCTCAGAGAATAAAGGATGAATAGAATTTTGTCAGGTGGGGATGGGATACAGGTAAAGAAAAATATTCCAGCTCAAGGAATCATGCTTATGAGAAGATGGATACTAAAAGATGAAGATAGGAAAATTTAGGGTGTAATAGAGACCCAGTAAGTCAAAGCAGCTAAAGCGTAGGATATGTGAGGGGTTTTATGAGAAAGAAGATTAAACATATAACTTGAGACCAAATTATGGAAACTTTGAACACCAGTCAAAAAAACTTAGACTTTATTGAGTAATAGGAGTTGACTAACTAGATAAATAGATTAGAGCTATACTGAAGTGCTGTAAGAACTGTACATAGGGAATAAACTGGAGGAGAAATAATGCATAGTAGAATTATGAGATTATGCATTAGTTCAAGAGATAAGAAAATAAGGCTTGATTTAGGGCAATGGCCAGAGAATGAAAAGGAGGGCATCGGAATAGGATGAACTAGGACTGGATAGTCACTAAAGTTAAGGGTGGTGAGAAAAAAGGAGTGGAGGATGACACCAAATCTCTGAGCATGAAGAGCTAAGAACACAAAAAGTATTCAAATCAGAAGCGGAAGCAGTTTTGCAGAAAAGGAATTGTATTTGTAGCACGTTAAGTTTAAGGGGAAGAGACCTAGGAGGGGGCTGAAAAATCAGAAGTTTAGGTAGAGATATAATTAAAACTGAGAGTGTGAATGAACTAGGTCAGAAGGCTCATGTAGAAAGAAATGAAAACTCAGAACAAAACCTAGTAAATACCTGCATCTGTAGAGTGGATCTATGGGGTCAGAGAAAGAAGAGTAAAGGAGAAGAAATCATAGAATCTCAAAGTTAAGCAAGATCTACAAGGAACCAAAAAGGATAAAGCATCACAGAAGCCAAGACAGGAAAAGATTTCATGAAGAAAGGAAGGGAGCATGTGGAAGAGTCAAGAGGTGCCAGTGTCTGCATGTATTCTGGAGGGAGAGGGCTGCTGTGGCTAGCCATCGCTGTTAGTCCTAATTTTCATGGCTTTCCCTCCCAGCCACATGCAGTGAGCAGGATCGCGTGGTCAGAGCATCGGAGGGGGAGCTGCACTTCCCAGAAAGCCCCTTCCTATATTATGAGAGCAAGCAGTGAGTAGCCCCCACTGCCACCCCTGTCCCAACTCCCACCTCCATTTTTTTTAACTTGTTTTATATCGGAATAGAGCCGATGACTAATGTTGTGATCACTTCAGGTGGACAGCAAAGGGACTCAGCCATACGTATACATGTATCCATTCTCCCCCAACTCCCTTCTCATCTAGGCTGCCACATAATATTGAGCAGAGTTCCCTGTGCTTATATAGTACGACCTTGTTGGTTATTCATTTTAAACATCTCAGTGTGTACAAGTCCATCCCAAACTCCCTAACTATCCCTCTCCTCCATTCTCCCCCCACCACCTAGTAACCATAAGTTTGTTCTCTAAGTCTGTGAATCTGTTTTGTAAATAAGTTCATTTGTATCATTTCTTTTTAGATTCCACATATAAGGGATGTCATACAATATTCTTCTTCTTTGACTTCACTCAGTATGACAATCTCTGGGTCCATCCATGTTGCTGCAAATGGCATTATTTCATTCTTTTCCATGGCTGAGAAATATTCCGTCATAAATATGTACCGTATCTTCTTTATCCATTCCTTTGTCCCACCTCCAGTTTGACTCTGCCCCACTCATTGGACTGTGACAGCCACTTTCTATCTGAAAATGACACCCTGTCAATGTGTCTACCTGCAGACACTGTGCCTGGACCCTGTTGGTACCAGAGGAAATGCATGTGCTCCTCAGTTTTTCCCACTTTGATGCAGAGTCTTGTGACCATAATTACCTGTCGATATATTCTTTAGAAGACACACTTATTGGTGAGTGGATTTGCACATTGTCAAAGGGACACTATTCCAGGAAGATTTAATGGGGCCTGGTTATAGTATGTCTAGCCCCAAGGCATTTATAAACAGCACATTTCCTGTCTCCACTGCTGAGACTTAGAAATGATGGTGGAAAGGAACGAAATCTGAGCCTGTGTGAGGGCTGGAAGGCCACAGTGCATTTCACTTACTGCCTTTGCTTCCCATGGAACCAGGCTTCCTAGACTCATTTGCCAGACCTGGAGCCCATCGGGAGTAAAATACAGGTCTACAGCTGTGACTCTCAGGGCCCCTTGGGCAGAATGCTGCTCTCCTGAGCAAGAAAATAACCTTTACCTGCCTCATCCAGCTCAGAAGGAAGACAGCAACAGATAACCACAAGTAGGAGACAAAAGTTACTTATGTAAGAAACAGAAATGGAGGCCCATTCCTATGGTTCTAAACTGGAGATAATATGGCCTGTCCCTACTTTCCCCTAGGAGACCTTTAACAACGTCTCAGGAGCAATTTTTGGCTGTCACAACTAGAGGGAATGTTGCAAAACAATTTTTCAGCCAGGATGCTGCAAAACATCCTACAAGCCCAAAATGGCCTGAACACACAGAACATTCCAGTTCAGAACATCAGTAGTACCAAAGTTGAGAAGCCCTGATTCAGACAAGCCTGCACTATCATGAATGTTCAGGTCCCTGCAAGTCTTTTAATGGGTGCTGTTTTCTAGGCTCTGAGCAAAGACTCTTCTTTCTTATGTTGCAGCGAAATTCTGTGGAGAGAGACTGGCTTCATCAGTTCTTGTTGGCTCCAGCACTATAAGGCTGAACTTCATCTCTGATAACACAGATTATGCCGTTGGGTTCAATCTCACCTATAAAGCTGTTAAACCAAACTACCTTCCTGGTAAAACTGTTTACTCTTATCATACACTATGCTGACCTTTTGCAGAAGTTGAGGTCCCATAGGAATTAGATGATGGGTAGGGAAACCACCCAAGGCCCACTGAGCTCCACAGCAAAGAAGAGCCCAAGGTCAGTGAGACAGGGGGTACAGGGGCTCTTCGTGAAGTCTTGAAAATGCATGCTTGTTGCCCACCCACATGAGCCAAGAGAGCTTGATGACTTCTCCAGAACCAGTGCACAGACCTCCTCTTTCTTAATGGCTCTGCCTGAAGAGTTAGTTCAGGCATCTTTCGTGAGGGGCACAAGGGTGAGAACAAAGAGGTCCCCTCTGTCCATGGTGATGCCACTGCTTAGACCTTCTCCTTTGTATTGCAGATTCTGGCTGCGACTCCTTAACGATCCTGTTTGAAGAAGGCCTCATACAGAGTCCTCACTATCCTGAAGACTACACCGACATGGCCATCTGCAATTGGGTCTTTCAAGCCCCCAAACATTACCTAGTTAAGGTACCCTTACTTGGCTGTGGATCTCCACAGAATCGCTTACATGAACACCATGAGGGCAGAGGTTTTTATCTGATGCGTTTACTGCTGTATCCCTTGTACTTAGAACCTAGCACCTGGCACACAAATCTCTTGATAAATACTTGGTATCTGACCGATGTATTCTATCCTGCAACTATCCACACTTGCCACTAGATGGCAGCTGTGCGCTTTCAGTTCAGTTCAGTCGCTCAGTCGTGTCCGACTCCTTGCGACCTCATAAACTGCAGCACAGCTGCTTCCCTGTCCATCACCAACTCCCGGAGCTGACTCAGACTCGTGTCCAGACAGTCGGTGATGCCATCCAATCATCTCGTCCTCTGTCACCCCCTTCTCCTCTTGCCTTCAATCTTTCCCATCATCAGGGTCTTTTCAAATGAGTCAGTTCTTCACATCAGGTGACCAGAGTATTGAAGTTTCAGCTTCGGCATCAGTCCTTCCAAAGAATATTCAGGACTGATTTCCGTTAGGATTGACTTGTTGGATCTCCTTGCAGTCCAAGGGACTCTCAAGAGTCTTCTCCAACACCACAGTTCAAAAGCATCAATTCTTTGGCGCTCAACTTTCTTTATAGTCCAAGTCTCACATCCATACATGACTACTGGAAAAACCATAGCTTTGACTAAACGGACCTTTGTTGGCAAAGTAATGTCTCCCCTTTTTAATATGCTATCTAGGTTGGTCGTAGCTTTTCTTCCAAGGAGCAACGTCTTTCAATTTCATGGCTGTAGTCACCACTTGCAGTGATTTTGGAACGCCCAAAAATAGTTTCTCACTGTTTCCATTGTTTCCCCATCTATTTGCCATGAAGTGATGGGACTGGATGCCATGATCTTAGTTTTCTGAATGTTGAATTTTGAGCCAACTTTTTCACTCTCCTCTTTCACTTTCATCAAGAGGCTCTTTAGTTCTTCACTTTCTGCCATAAGCATGGTATCATCTGAATATCTGAGGTTACTGATATTTCTTGTGGCAATCTTGATTCCAGCTTGTGCTTCATGCAGCTCAGCATTTCCCATGATGTAATTTGCAAAAAAGTTAAATAAGCAGGGTGACAATATACAGACTTGACGGACTCCTTTCCTGATTTGAAACCAGCTTGGTGTTCCATTTCCAGTTCTAACTGTTGCTTCTTGATCTGCATACAGATTTCTCAGGAGGCAGGTCAAGTGGTCTGGTATTGCCATCTCTTCAAGGAATTTCCAGTTTGTTGTGATCCACACAGTCAAAGGCTTTGGCATAGTCAATAAAGCAGAAATAGATGTTTTTCTGGAACTCTCTTGCTTTTTCCATGATCCAGCGGATGTTGGCAATTTGATCTCTGGTTCCTCTGCCTTTTCTAAAACCAGCTTGAACATCTGGAATTTCATGGTTCATGTACTGTTGAAGCCTGGCTTGGAGAATTTTGAGCATTACTTTGCTAGCATGTGAGATGAGTGCCGTTGTGTGGTAGTTTGAGCATTCTTTGGCGTTGCTTTTCTTTGGGATTGGAACGAAAACTGACCTTTTCCAGTCCTGTGGCCACTGCTGAGTTTTCCAAATTTGCTGGCATATTGAATGTAGCACTTTCACAGCATCATCTTTTAGATCTGAAATACAACTGGAATTCCATCATCTTCACTAGCTCTGTTCGTAGTGATGCTTTCTAAGGCCCACTTGACTTCACATTCCAGGATGTCTGGCTCTAGATGAGTGATCACACCATCGTGGTTATCTGGGTCATAAAGATCTTTTTTGTATAGTTCTTCTATGTATTCTTGCCACCTCTTCTTAATAGCTTCTGCTTCTGTTAGGTCCATACCATTTTTGCCCTTTATTGTGCCCATCTTTGCATAAAATGTTCCCTTGGTATCTCTAATTTTCTTGAAAAGATCTCTAGTCTTTCCCATTCTATTGTTTTCCTCTATTTCTTTGCACTGATCACTGAGGAAGGCTTTCTTATCTCTCCTTGCTATTCTTTGGAACTCTGCATTCAAATGGGTATTTCTTTCCTTTTCTCCTTTGCCTTTCACTTCTTTTCACAGCTATTTGTAAGGCCTCTTCAGACAGCAATTTTGCCTTTTTCTTTTCTTTTTCTTGGGGATGGCCTTGATCCCTGTCTCCTGTACAAGGTCACAAATCTCTGTCCATAGTTCTTCAGGCACTCTATCATATCTAATCCCTTGAATCTATTTGTCACTTCCACTATAAAATCATAAGGGATTTGATTTAGGTCATACCTGAATGGTCTAGTGGTTTTCCCTGCTTTCTTCAATTTAAATCTGAATTTTGCAATGAGGAGTTCATGATCTGAGCCAAAGTCATCTCCTGGTCTTGTTTTTGCTGACTGTCTAGAGTGTCTCCATGTTTGGCTGCAAAGAATACAATCAATCTGATTTTGGTGTTGGCCATCTGGTGATGTCTATGTATAGAGTCTTCTCTTGCATTTTTGGAAGAGGGTGTTTGCCATGACCAGTGTGTTCTCTTGGCAAAACCCTGTTAGCCTTTTCCCTGGTTCATTTTGTACTCCAAGGCCAAATTTGCCTGTTACCCCAGGTATCTCTTGACTTCCTACTTTTGCATTTCACTCCCCTGTAATGAGAAGGACATCTGTTTTGGGTGTTAGCTCTAAAAGGTCTTGTAGGTCTTCATAGAACCATTCAACTTCACCTTCTTCAGCATTACTGGTTGGGGCATAGACTTGGATTACTGTGATACTGAATGTTTGCCTTGGAAACGAACAGAGATCATTCTTTCATTTTTGAGATCAGAGGCAACTGTGTTCTTTACTTTTTGCCATTTTGCCCAACTGTGCACTTTACTTTTTGTCATTTTTGAGTTGCAGAGGCAATTGTGCACTTTACTTTTTGTTGAAAAGTTGCCTTTACCTTTGTACCAGGTTAACTTGTTCCATCAATGTCTAGTCCTTTCAAGAAATAAGCATTTCTTCCTTATTAATTAAACTGTTACCAAAACACGTTGTGGGACGTAGATAACAAAAGTGCAGTGCAGAACAGTTTCAGGGACTAGCATAATGTGTAGCAGGAGGGGTGATAGAAGGCGAGGCTGAGATCAAAGTAGGGATGGCTTTAAGCGTCAGGATACAGAACATATCAGCCTTCGACTGCGGTGTTTTGGACATCTGTTTCTATGCTTGTTCACTTAACACTAGCGTGCTGTCTGCAGACGTGCCTTCAGGTAGATGGTACTGCAGTCAGGGTAAGGTTGGAAGTAAGCATTTACTTAGAACATTTTCTCTTTAATTATTGAAAGCAAGAAAGTATATGAAGGAGAGAAAGTAGATGATAAAACAATGGGGAAGGAGCAAGGGTGAACAAGACCTCAAAGTTCTTGTATATTTGAGGCCAAAAAAATAAAAGATCTGACCCAGGAAGAACCAAATTGGTGCAGTGTTATGACAGTCCAGAGAAGAGAGCTTTTAAAACAAAAACCAAAACAAACAAAGAAGTATGGCCAGTAGCTTGAATTTCCCACGCAAAGTTAGAATTTGAAGAGAAGCAGGACTCCCCCCCTTCTTTGGCTTGCCTTCCTCTCCCTCCGTCCCTCCCTCCACCACCTCTTCTGATAGATCTTGATCTCCTTCCCACTTTTCTCTCTCCCTTCCACAGAGAAACCATTGTACAGCTCTGAAACCTTTTGTTCTTCTCAAACATGCTTTTAAATGTTAACAAAGTAAAAAGACAGAACTTTTTTAAAACGTAAAGAGGACTGAGCACCTGCTAGTCCCCACCTCAACCCCTCATAACGAAGGTAGAATAATTGAGATGGACAATTGAAAGGAGGTGGAGGTGGTGGCAGCTGAAAGGTCAGGTGAGGTCAGATGTCAGTAGTAGAACAAGATCACACAGGTTTTAAATGTGAGAAGACACAGAGGAAGTAAGGCAAATGTAGCTGTTGTCTTCCTAAAAGTTCCTGAAACCCGAGCAGAGTCAGGCAGACAGTTCAAATAGCAGTGGGATTAAGGGAAGCTATGTAATGACAGGGCTTTCGTCATAGCTCAGTTGGTAAAGAATCTGCCTACAATGCAGGAGACCCAGGTTCGATCCCTGGATTGGGAAGATCCCCTGGAGAAGGGCATGGCAACCCACTCCAGTATTCTTGCCTGGAGAATCCCATGGACAGAGGAGCCTGGCAGGCTACAGTCCATGGGGTCGCAAGAGTCAGACACGACTTAGTGACTAAACCACCACCACCTTATAGTGACAGAGGAGAAAAGATTAAGTATGAGCATATTTCCAAAAAGAGGAAGAAGGCAGAATTTAGCTGAAAGTCTAAACATACAAGTGTTAGAGCTAGAAGTGATTCAAAAAAACCTGTGCGACCAAGTACATGAGTGCTGTGCATCAGTGAAAAGACGCACTCACATCCGGCCAGCGTCGCCTGCAGGACCCATTTGAGACAGTCATTTGTAAGTTGGTACGACAGGTCATGACTATGTGCATACCATCTGACTCAAAGAGAAAAGAGTCTATTTTTATTATTCATAAGTTTTATTGCTTTGCATGTTCTGTTCACCAACTTTGAACATTTTAAATTCTAAGTTTTAAATATTATCGATATTAAACAAAATAAGTTTGTTGTTATTGTTTAGTCGCTAAGTCATGTCCAACTTTTTGCAGCCACATGGACTGCAGCACAGCAGTCTTCCCTGTCCTTCACTGTCTCCTGAAGTTTGCTCAGACTCGTGTTCACTGAGTCAGTGATGCTATCTAACCATCTCAGCCTCTGCAACCCCCTCACTTTTAGAAATATTTTGAACTTTCTTTAAGTTATTTATTATAGGGATTATAGATTCCCCTGTGTCGGAAATTTCTGGTTTAAAACAGATTTATGTAATTTTTCTCCTTTTTTTAAAACCTCTTTTAATAAGACAGAATGGTCAGAGTAACTGAAAGTATCTGTTTCCAGAAAATTCCAGGAAGGATTTAAGAAATGTTTGAATGAATCCTATTTCTGACATGTCTCCTTGACCCCATGTCTTGTTACCATGAATCATCACTTGGCTCCATTTCTTGTCCCAAACATACAGGCCTCTGTGTCTTTTGCCGAGTTTAGGATCCATTGAATCCCCGTCACATGCGTGTATAAAATCTAGACTGCCAGCTCATCATTTCTATCTCCCACTGCTGCTCTCTTTAAACTCAGTTGGTTAGGGATATCAGATTGCTTGAACATTGTTCTTTGAAGTTCCTTTGCTCCTCTAAGGAGGCAGCTGGGGAGCTCAAATAATTGCGCGTTTTCCCACCTTTACATTTGGCCCATAATCGGGTGCTTACAGAGAGGTTTGGGAGCCTGTGGTTTAGCATCTTTTCCTAAGTAATATAACTCATTCAGAAATGCCCGTTACCTTTCTCGTCTTGCTCCAGGGCAAGCTGAACAATTGGAATTCTTCTGCTTGATCAAAATCGGTTAATGTATTCATACTGTCGACTCTGAATGTAACGTGGAGCCTTCTCAGCTTTCATTTCAGGACCTAAAGATAGAAGAAAATGGAGACTGCACTTCCGACTATGTGAGCGTGCACAGGGATGTAGAAAGGAAGAAAGAAATAGGTGTGTGCAGGGGCTCTGTATCAATCTAGAGGGGTGGGGTGGGGAGGGGATGGGAGGCAGGTTCAAAAGGGAGAGGATATATGCATACCTGTGGCTGATTCATGTTGAGGTTCGACATAAAACAACAAAATTCTATAAAGCAATTATCCTTCAATTTAAAAATAAATTTTTAAAAACAACAAAAGAAATAGGTTTGTGTTCCCTGGGAGCCTCAGCTTCCCTAGTTTGCATCTGGATCTGGTCCTTCTTGGGAATCCTTTTAGGGAATAAATGGGATGTGGCTCAGTGTTCCTTTCCCTGCATCAGCTCCATCCTTCCCTGTGCTCTCATTACCTCTCCTTCTCCCCGGATGTGGAGGGAGGCATGGAGCGAGGGTGGGGAGAGCTTCAGGGAAAATCAAAGAACCATTTGAATGGAAGGCCCACGTAGTCTAGGGATCAGAGGGGAAAGTGCTATTGAGATAAGCCCTGTGGCTGGAGTCAGTTCTCTTAGTGGCATTCCCAATGGGACTATTTGGGAGATAAACAGAATTGAAATGTTAGCAGGGTTAAATATGTAGTACTAAGAAGCAGTCTGCCTTTTTCATTTTGAAAATGAATGGTGACATCTGCCGGAAAAGTTTATTTCTTAACAGTTACCTGAAGGACAATCATTTTTCTTCTATCCACTGCCATGTCTATTTGCTGGGCCCTTGATCCTGTTGTGCCTGGGCTGGGCTCGAACCAGCTCGGCTGTGTGGCTTTCTTGTCCCCACCCCTGTGGTGAGCATCACCAGGGTAATGTCCATCAGCTTCCAGTCCAATGAAAACGGGACCTTCAGAGGTTTCCAGGCTACAGTTTCCTTCATTCATGAAACAGGTAAGAGGACTGAGGTACCAACTCCGAGTCTCATCCTCCTGATGTGGTAAATAGAGCAACCTTTAGAGCTTGGCATGGGTACAGTCAACTCTTTATTCACTGAATCTGTGAACCCTGAACCACTGCTCCTGGGGTAATGCGGAGAAGGTAGGTTCCTATCAGCCTCTGGTTTTATTTGTGTTTCTGTTTCAGGTCACCTTATTTAATATACATTGCTGATTCATTAACACTGAACTCACTCACAGCCAATACCATTGTAACTTGTGCCTGAACAAAGCTTATCCGTCACATGTATTTTCTCTGCAAGGCACAACTGAGCCTTTTTGCACTTAGCCACACTAGATGGCACTGGAGCACTATGTTTCGGGCCATTTCAACCACCCAAAAAAGCACAAAAATGCAGAGACACATACTAGCGACTATCACAGAGTGAAGCAAGTCAGAAAGAGAAAAACAAATATCATATATTAATGCATAAAAGGGGACTCTAGAGAATGGTACAGATAATCTTATTTGCAATGCAGAAATAGCGACATAGACGGAGAAAACAAATGTATGAATACCAAGAGGGAAAGGGGGATTGGGTGGGATGAATTGGGAGATTGGGATTGACATATACACGCCATTGATACTATGTGTAAACTAGATAACTAATTGAGAGCCTACTGTGTAGCACAGGGAACTCTACTCAATGCTCTGTGATGACCTAAACGGAAAGGAAATCCAAAAAAGAAGAAACATATATGTGTTCAGTTCAGTTCAGTCGCTCAGTCGTGTCTGACTCTTTGTGACCCCATGAACTGCAGCACGCCGGGCCTCCCTGTCCACCACCAACTCCTGGAGTTTGTACTCAAACCCATGTCCATTGAGTCGGTGATGCCATCCAGCCATCTCATCCTCTGTCATCCCCTTCTCCTCCTGACTTCAATCTTTCCCAGCATCAGGGTCTTTTCCAATGAGTCAGCTCTTCACATCAGGTGGCCAAAGTATTGGAATTTCACCTTCAACATCAGTCCTTCCAATGCATATTCAGGACTGATCTCCTTTAGGATGGTCTGGTTGGATCTCCTTGCTGTCCAAGAGACTCTCAAGAATCTTCTCCAACACCACAGTTCAAAAGCATCAATTCTTCAGTGCTTGGCCTTCTTCATAGTCCAACTCTCACATATATGTGTATGTATATATAATAGATAGATATAGATAGCTGATTCACTTTGCTGTACAGCAGAAACTAGTACCACATTGTAAAGCAACTATAATGCAATAAAAGTTCACTTAAAAAGAACTAAAACATTTTTAAAAAGAAAATAATTAAGGTGATAAAAAACAGCATGCCTGAAAATGAAAAAATAAAAGTACGAAAGTACAAAAAGCAAGACAAAACAGAAAGTGGTGCTAACAGACCCATGAAAGGACACTTGTTTACAGTGTGAGAGCTGAAACAAGACAAGAGTGTGGCTGAGACCTCAGCCAGGACACGTGCTTCAAGTAACTCAAAATTTTCATGCTCTGCACATGTCCATGAATGACTGTGAAAGTACCAGGAGGACTGGCTTTGAATTAACAAATTAATGTTAGCAAGTAGGTGAATTTGAAAGTTCGGAATCCACAAAGAATGAAGATCAGCTGTATGTCTGCATGTTGGCCTTTCCTAACTAGATGTGCGACCTAAGAGTCCTCTAAGATTCATCCTCCTCAGTCTTATTATGGGAGAGGAATAAACACACGGTAAGAATGTAGTAAGGATTGAATCAGACAAGATATGGTTGGCCAGGAGCCAGGGTGTGTGACACACGAGGGAGGCTCAGAGACATGAAGCATTGTCACCAGCCCCTGGGGCCTGGACACCAGAAGATTCAGCTTCCTTCCAAGCTCTCTCACCCATGAGCACTCTGTCAAAATCCTAGAAAGCTAGTTACTGGCTTCTCAAGATGTTCATTCTTTTTAAGTGATAAAGAGCTGCTTATGGCAAACCCAGGTTATAGTTAAAACACTCCACTTTCTAGTTCAAATACCCATAAAATCCAACTGACAGGATGCCCCAGAATTCTAACAATAATAATTTTTTGATAAATCCTAAATGCTGACCTTGTTTGCATGCTCTGAGCAATTGTATTATGCTTATACCCAGATTTTAACATCTCTGGATTAGAGAATGAATCCGTGTTTCTGGAGACATGAAATGTGCCACCTGAAGAATCCAGTGATTCTGGTAAGCTGTTTTGGAGAACGTGACCATGAGAAGCACATGCAGTGTATTAGTCCAGGGTTCAACCAAGAACCCTCAAAAGATAATATTGGAATTCTAATGTCCAGTATCTAAGGACACGTTTTGTGACCTTATTTGGAGACAGTGTGTTTACAGAGGCAATCAAGTTAAAATTATATCATTAGTATGGGCCCTAATCCAATATGACTGATGTCCTTATAAAAGGGAAAATTTGAAGAGAGAGACATGCGCATATGGAGAAAACCACATGGACATGAAGGCAGAGACTGGAGTGATGGGTCTTTTATGAACCAAAGGATGCTGAAGATGGCCAGCAAAATACCAGAAGCTAGAGGAGAGGCCTGGAGCAGGCTGTCCATCATTATCATCTTCATCCTCAGAAGGACTCAACCTTCCCAACACCTTCATCTCAGACCTCTAAGCTCCAGAACTGTGATGCAATAAATTTTTGTCTAAGTCACCCTGTCTGTGATATTTTATTATGGTAGATCTAGCAAGCTAAGTCGCAGGAACTGGCTTACAGGATTTGGGGGCTGACTAAGCAAGTCTATTTATAAGGCAGGCAGGCAGGAAGGGAAGATCACAGGACTCTGGAATTTCACAGATGTGGGCTGAGGCCATTCTCCACAAGCTCTCTTCTTTTCTCTTCTGGGGAGCCTTCTGTGTTAAGGCCTTTCCAACTAATGATGTCAGGCCCACTCAGACAATCCAAGACGGTCTTCCTTACCTAAAGTCAACTGATTAGGGACTTTAATTACATCTGCAAAAATCCCTTCATAGCAACATCTAGACTAATGTTTTATTGAATAACTGGAGGCTGTAGCCTGGCCAAGTTGCCATATCAAAAAAGTCATCACATAGTGCTGGATGGGATGTGGTCACTGTCCCTTTGCTCAAAGCAGCACTGAAATACTTTCAGTCACAGAATCAAATTCCCAATTCAAGTGATTCATGCAGTAGGGTTGGGTAAATAGTTTACCAGATCTGATCTGACTTACAAGATCCATCCGCTGCAAACAGAGTGAGTGAACTGCTATGTCTGTATGCAGGCAAGCACTGAGAAGCTGGGCTTTCTCTTTTCCTTGTTTCCTCTGTAACATCACTGACATCCACGTGTGACATCCAAGTTCCTGTGGGAAACGTGATGAGGGGGCAGTAGAGGCTGAGGGTAAGGGAACTTTCAGATTGCCATTTTGATATTTCGTCAAAAGAAAAATCACCTTATTTTTAACTAAAATTTCTTAAATTTTATAAATTATCTGACACATGGAGCACAGAAAAACAGTGTGCTGGGTGAGTATTCCTTTTAATGAGGACGTATAGAAGCAGTCTGAATTTTCTGGGTTTTGTTTTTTGGCTTCTTGGACGGCATGAGTCATCGAAACCCCGGGTGGAACCTCTTTGCGGTGTGGTCTGCAGTGGTTCCTGCTCTTGGCCACCAGGGGGAGATATAGTTAACGAAGTCTTCTCAGCCTGAACTACACAGGTTATCTGCCAAGGAGTCTCATTACTACTCTCGGCTAGATTTTATTCATCATTTTATTCCCAGTGCCTATCACAATGCCCAGGACACAGGAAATGCCAAATAAATATTTGATGACTGAAAGTAAATAACCCACAAATATCTCCAGTAAGGGAGGCTTTCCTGGTTCCCTCTCACTGAACACCCACCTACTTTGGGGGCGTTTCTTCCCTTATACAAATACACAAAAACTTACAGAGGATAAGATAAAGAGTTTACATGTGTCCTGTTTTAAATAGCACACCCAAACTGGATTGCATAAGTCATCCAATAAGCTATTTTGTCTTTCACTTTTATTTTGAAAATTTTCAAATCTACACAACAGATGGAAGAATAATACATGAACTCCTGTATATATTCCTCAGCTGTTGACATCCTGTCATGTTGTCTTGATACGGTGCCCTGATTTGGTGTCCTCTTTGGATGAATCTCTGTACCAGAGCCCAGGGCGTGGGGGAGATGGGTACAGAGAACTACATAGGTACTAACCTAGATATCTTAAAGGGCTTTATATCCTAATAATGAAAGTTACATGTACAGAGAGAGAGTGAGTATGTGCTCACTCACAGCCTACTCTTTGCAACCCCATGGACTGTAGTCCACCAGGCTCCTCTGTCCATGGAATTTTCCAGCAAGCACAGTGGAGTGCGTTGCCATTTCCTACGCCACGGAATACAGTAGACTTGTGTAAAACTAAAAGCATTCAAAACTAATAGATGGTGTTAGATGCCAGGATAGCAGTTATGCTTTGGAGGCATAGTGACTGGACTGGACTCCTGAAGTATCTTTAGAGATTCTAATAGTCTAAATCTTGATCTGGGTTCCAGTTGTACTTCTTAGAAATTCATTTAAAGTGTTTTATTTTTTGAGTATATTTCTGTATAGATGTTACTTTAATAAAGTTGACAAAGTGAAAGAAAGTGAAGTCGCTCAGTTGTGTCCGACTCTTTGCGACCCCATGGACTGTAGCCTACCCGGCTCCTCCGTCTATGGGATTTTCCAGGCAAGAACACTGGAGTGGGTTGCCATTTCCTTCTCCAATGCATGAAAGTGAAAAGTGAAAGTGAAGTCACTCAGTCGTGTCCGACCCTCAGCGACCCCATGAACTGCAGCCCACCAGGCTTCTCCATCCATGGGATTTTCCAGGCAAGAGTACTGGAGTGGGATTGCCATAAAGTTGACAACAAATGGGGAAATGTGCCCCAAAAACCACAATACAAGAAAATCCTGAATACCAGAAAATACAAGAAATAACTTCTGAGGTGATTAGGACACTGCTCTTTGACTGGGGCTGTTTGACAAAGAAAAATAGGATGTCAACTTTATTGCATACACTGTGGGGAACCCTTGGATGGTTGTAATCAGGGGAGTGATGTAATCAAAGCAAGCCCTCTTCAATGGTTCATTTGGGAGTGAGAGGACAGGGAAAGATTAACCCCAGGGAGAGTAGTCCAGGTGAGCAATGTTGAAGATCCAAGCCCAAAGACAAAAGATGGATTCAAGATATATTGTGAATATAGGATCTAAAGTGTTTGGAGACTTGATAAGTGGTACTGAAAAAAAAAGTCAAGCGTGAGCTTGATATTTTATTCTTGGGTAAAACATCATTTCCAGTTATATATGTTATATATATGTGTGTGTGTGTGTGTATATATAATTTCTAGAATGCAATAAGCATTTCTCATTATTTCCAGGTATCATTAGAGTTGCTCAGACCTGGACTTGATGATGAGGTTTCATGGGTAGCTAAGTTGTATCTCGTTGGCCCCCTTCCAGGTGGGCTTTGCAGCACCACTCTCTCTCCCCCTTGCCAGGTCCCTTCTCAGCCAGACTGTGGGAGGCAGGAGGCCATGGTCAGTTCTTGGCCATAGCAGGTCAGTGTGCAGATTGCCACCAAGCGTAGCTGGGAAGACCCAGCTCACCCTTGCTCACTGCTTCACCAATATGTAAGTACACCTGGAAATTGGAGCATGGTGGAAGCTAGTGGTTTAACTTGATTGATCATTAATTTTTCAGCTACCATCTCTGTCATCTACTAGGGTCTTCTGCTGCTTCCCCATTTACCACCGTCACAGGCAATCTGCTTCCCCAGCAGAACTTGAGTTCCCGAGTGCTTGGGAAATTTCTGCCCCTTCACACTATTTCACAGTAAAATATGCTTCTAGTATATTTTAATTAAACAGGAGGCTGGTTGTTGGACAGAGATATATTTT
Organism: Ovis canadensis; assembly: GCF_042477335.2. NCBI lineage: Eukaryota > Metazoa > Chordata > Mammalia > Artiodactyla > Bovidae > Ovis > Ovis canadensis. Next base: position 52,845,451 of record NC_091259.1, read on the forward strand.
ATTATATCTCTCTTCCTAAGATCTTTAAATCAGAAATGAATATTGAATTTCGTGAAATTTTTTAGCATCTATTGTAATGACTGATTCTCTCCTTTGACTTATGAGTACATTAAATCTATGTTAATAGATTTCCTAAGGGCTTCCCTTGTGGCTCTGATGGTAAAGAGCTGGCCTGCAAAGCAGGAGACTTGGGTTTGATCCCTGGATCGGGATGTTCTCCTGGAGAAGGAAATGGCAACCCACTCCAGTATTCTTGCCTGGAGAATCCCATGGACAGAGAAGCCTGGCAGACTTAATGTTCCTACAGTTCTGAATCCGACTCAGACATTCATCTTTCAATGTACTGCTGGGCTCTGTTACTACTGTTTCATTCAGATTTTTGCATCAACATTCATCATTGAAACTGACTTACAGTGGAGGTTCTCAAAATGTGGTCTGGAGACCGATGGGGATCTCCAAGATCCTTTTAGGGGGTCTGCAAGGTCAAAATGCTTTTCATAGTAATTGCTGTTCAGTTGCTAAGTTGTGTCCAGCTCTTTGCCACCCCATTAACTGCAGCATGCCAGGCTTCCCTGTAATTCACTATCTCTTGGAGTTTGCTCAAACTTATGTCCACTGAGTGGGTAATGCCATCCAACCATCTCATCCTCTGTCACCTTCTTCTCCTGCCCTCAATGTTTCCCAGCATTCCCTGGGGGCTCAGATGGTAAATAACCTGCCTGCAATGCAGGAGACCTGTGTTCAGTCCCTGGGTTGGGAAGATCCCCCGGAGAAGGGAATGGCTACCCACTCCAGTATTTTTGCCTGGAGAATTCCATGGACAGAGAAGCTTGGCAGGCTACAGTCCGTGGCTTCACAAATAGTCAGACATGACTGAGGGGCTAACACTTTCATAGTAATACTAACACATATTATTCTCTTTCATTCCCATTCTCTCAGGGATGTATCATAGAGTTTTCCAGAGACTGTATAACATGTGATATCTCAACAGACTGCATGTAAAAAGCAGATAGGAAATTCCATCTGTCTTCTATTTAGCCAAACATTAAACGGTTTTGAAGAAATGGGAAACAATGCCAGTTAAATGTAAAAATTTTTTTTATTTTAGAAGATTTGGTTATTTGAATACATGTTATTTGTTAATACCTAATAGTTCTACTGTGGTTATCTTAAAAATGCATAATCTAAACAATTTCTGCTTTAATTTCTAGCATGTTAACTATTGATAAATATTACTTCCATAAACAAAAGCTCTTTAGAATTTTCAGTGATATTTTTCAAAGTGTAAAGGTGACTTGAGACCAAAAGGTTTGAGAACCGCTGGCTATGGTTTTCTATCATCTGCCTTTGTCAGACTTTGGTTATCACCATTCTTCGTGAAAAGAACTGAGAACACTCCTTTAACTGAGGTATAATTGACATGTAACATATTAGTTTCAGGTGTACAATATAATGGTTTGATATTTGTATTTTTGCAAAATGATCTCTGCAGTAAGTGTAGTCAATTTCTACCACCCCGCATAGTTACAGTTGTTTTTCCTTGTGATGATAACTTTTAAGATCTATTCTTTTAGCAACTTTCTCTTAGAGCTTTCCTTCTTGCTCTATGCTTTGCATAAGCTTACAACTGGAGAATAATAAATAATGATGTCATGTGATTAAATATACTAGCCATCTACTCCTTGAAGATGTTAACAATAACTTTCTGTTTCCTTCCTGATTGCTAGGTTTTAGGCTTAAAATTTTCACCTTCACTCAATTTTGATCATTTATCAGCTCCTAATAACAGCTATAACACTCAGATTTTCCTACTAATTGCTCTGAGTTGTACAAAATATTTCCCCATAATACCTTGTGATATTTTCTACTTTCCCAATTTTGGATATTTTCAAAATCTTTTTAAAAAAACTAGACTAGCCTAAGATCTTGTCATTTTATAGAAATATTATTTTTATTTCAGAAAACTGTTAGTTTGGTAATGAACCTATTTCCTGTGGCTGCACCCTCTTGAGTCTCTTCAGCTAACCCAGACAGGCAGGGTAACCAGGGCCTTGAGACCGTGGCTCTGAGTTATTTCCTGCAGTTGATGAACATGCATAGCTATAACCATTAGAATGCAGCTGCAAGTCTTGATTATGCTCCTGTCAGAGCTCTTAAATCATCAGGTGATGTCAAACAGACTGAGCCCTAGGATCATCTATATACTTAGAAAAGAGAGCAGTCTCCAGAGCCTCGCTGGGCTTCTGGAAGGACTGTTGCTGCCTTTATTGCAGTGGTCAAGATGATGGCTTTGCTTTCCCTCCGATTCTAGGGCTCCCTGGAGAGCCACCTCCTAACCTCAGATTTTCTTAATATGTATATATTTATTTTGCTGTGCTGGGTCTTAGTTGTGGCACATGAACTCAGTTGTGGCACGTGAGATTTAGTTCCTTGACCAGGGAGTAAACCCGGGCCCCCTGCATTGGGAGCATGGTTTCTGAGCCATTGAACCACCAGGGAAGTCCCCTAACCCCATATTTTCTTAATGAGGCCATATCTGTGATTTTTTATTATTATTTTAATTGAAGGATAATTACTTTACAATATTGTGATGGTGTTTGCCTTACATCAACATGAGTCAGCCACGGGTATACTTGTGCCCCCCATTCTGAACACCCTCCCACCTCCCTCTCCACCCTATCCCTCTGGCTTTGGGTGCCCTGCTTCATGCATCCAACTTGCACTGGTCATCTATTTTACACAAACATATGGAGCGCTTCACACGTTTGTGTGTCAGCCTTGCACAGAAGCCGTGCTGATCTCTGTTTCGTTCCAGTTTTAGTATATGTGCTGCTGAAGCAAGCACCCCGTATCTGTGATTTCTTTTCTTCTCACTTTCTAGTTACCTGGGTGGTGAAAGCAAGCATCCGTGACTTGGCCAACGGCTCCCCTCAGGTAAGAGACCTCGGCGCATCCCTCTCTCCAGCCTGCCTGGCCACCAGCATCACCGTGACTGCCGCAGCCCCACAGACCATGGGCTTCCCCCAGCATTGACCAGAGGTTGCTCGTTCATAGATGTTTCTGGCCCAGAGTACCGGATTTGGACTGAGTCTCCCTTCTCTTTATAAAGAGAGAAACAGGATTTAAGAGCCAATTCCAGGTTTGTCAGTTGTGTCTAGCTTCACAGTTGAGGCCTCCTCCTCTCCTGGGAACCCTCTACTGCCCACAGGCCACTTTCCCTTGTTTCCCGCCCTGCAAGACTGCAGAACAAGCTAGTCATTTAGGGACCCCTCCCTGGAGCCCTTGTCTGCCTAGAGCCGTGCGGGCACTTACAAGGGGCAGTCTGACAGCATCCCACATGGTGACCAGCTACCCTCACTTCATGCTGTTTCCCCTTCAGGGGGAGTTCAAGCACTCAGGCTCCATGAGCCTCTCTTCTTCCATGGGCTTATTTAACACTCTTTCCGTCTTATTAGAAAAGGTCCGTCACCTACCTCGCAAGCTACCCTGCCTCCTGCAGCACCCCTGCAGACTACGACTTGGCACCACCGCAGCCGGTAGCCTTGCTTCACTTGTATCACCACCTTCTTCCAGCCCGAGTGCCTGTGAGAGGCGATGGGCAGCTGCTTCCAGCGTGGGGCACAGCCACAGGATGGGGGCCCCATCCACATCTGCAATCGGCCTCACACGAGCATCCCGGGAACCTTCCATCGTCACAGCCCTTCACAGTCTTCTGACTTGCACACCTGCTCTCAGCGTCTCTCACACTGCCCCTGACGTGTGAACAGGTGAGGACCCTTACCCTGTGTTCACGAAAAGAAACAGGCTCATAAAGCTGTGGTGACAGAGTCAGACAACTGCAGAGACAGAGCCTGCACTAGACTCAGCTTAAGCCCAGCCATCCTTGCACAGCCCCGCTTTGGGGCTAATTCCACGCTGCTCTGGTGCCGTGCCACCCTTCCCAGCCCACAGCTGATCCCTGTTCGTACAATAGTTGACATTTATTCATTACTCTGGGCCAAACCCTTTATGTGCATAGAATCCTCTCAGTAAACCTGAGAAACTGGTACTATTCTTAACCCTAATTTTACAGATGAAGAAACTGAAGCTCAGTGATCAATTTCTTTGCTCCAGTAAGTGGCCTAATAGGGATTCCAAGCCAGGACTGTCTGAAATCAGAACTTGGTGCTCCTAACCACTGTACTATACTGCCTCTGCATGTACTCTTGGCCCAAAAAAGAAATATCATAGCAGAAGCAGATGTGGGGAGGATGTGAGGGGTACAGGTGAGTTTAGGTTGATACTTGTGGGATGTCCAGCTACAGATGTATAGGGACTGTGAAAACAGCCACGGGTGATGTGATTTGAGAGGTGGCAGATATGGGTGAGGGTGAGGGTTGCAGCCTTGGAAAAGGCCATTTTCAGAGGAAAAGGAGAAAGGGAGAGAGGAGAAGCTGAGGAGAGGCTGAAGGAGGGAGCAGAAGGGGAGGGGGAGAAGGACAGAGCATGGAAGGCGAGGAGAGAGCTTAGGGTTCAAAAAGAAGGATGGCCAATAATGTAAAATGCTGGACAAAATCTAGTCCTGTAAGAATGGGGAAAGAGGTCTTTTGATTTGGCCATTGGCAGCTTGTGGGTAATCTCAGTAAGTCAAGATTCCGTGGTGTGATGGCTCAAGAAGGAAAATAAACAGGAGCTGACCAAGAAGCCACAGAGAGACAGACTTCCTTCTCTGAAGAATGGTCTCGAAGTACAGTGGCTAGTCTCTGGGCTGCTGATGCTCCTGGCTTCAGGATTCATGGATGTAGACTAAAACACTAGCATGATCCCGATAGCCACTTATTTCTCAGCCTTAGTCTTTGAAGGCACTGTATTAAAATCATGTAGTAGCCCCTCTTTCTTATTCTCACAGCCATCACTTCTTATAAATGTTTCGGGTAATATAATTTTCTTTGACAGCTTGCCAAGAAACATCACACACCTTTTAATTCACACAGTAGAATCCTCTTTCCCTTTGTCTTTACAAATAAAGTGCCCAAATATCCCCTTAAAAATATATTCTGCCATTTTTTTTCTAGACATTAATTGACCTTAACAAAGAGATTTCTTGCCTTCAAGGTGGAGAGAAGGCCAAGTTACTGCAGCTCAGCATCGTCATCCTTGCCTCTGAAGCCTCCAGGTGTTTGTGCGTCCCTCTCTCCAGGGATCCTGTGGACAGTGCTGTGGCTTTCCTTCTCGGGAGGCATGGATTCCCACTGGTACGCTCTCCACCCACCGTCTCTCTCCTCTCTCACAAAGCTCATGAGGGACTGGGGAGTTAACTACCTGTGGGAAAGATTCCAGTTGTCACCTGGTGGCTTGGTAAGGGGGCCTCTAGTGGAGCTGCTGGAACAATGGGAGGTTAGAATCTCCCGGATGCTCAGGGACACTCTGTAGACAGTTTTAAAGAACTTCTTCTGAGAATGGAATAGTCCTTTATAAAAGCACTTTTTTTTTTGATTTTCAGAAGCATCCCACTCCAGATAGGAAATAAGGAAAAGGATCTTCCTTTTATATTTTCAGGCTTTCAGTTTCCTTTCTCCTTGCTTCCAGAATCAGATCACTACTGATTGCAGCATAGAGTAGGGCAGGCAATTCTATGGCTTCAAAAGATCTATTTCATCCTATTTGGACAGGTAGACTATAGTCAATAAATCATGTATTCATTATTCCTCCTCAATTCTCACAAGACTTATTATTAACATATGTAAATTTTGTATGTTAATAATTGAGGTTTCCCAGGTGGTGCAGTGGTAAAAGAATCCACCTTTCAGTGCAGGAGACGCAAGAGATGCAGGTTCTATCACTGGGTCAGCTTACTGGAGCTGGGAGCAGGGAGGGAGGGATGGGGAGTTATTGTTTAAAAATTATATAGTTTCAGTTCTGCAAGATGAAAAAACGTTATGGAGAAGGATGGTGATATTGGTTGCACAGTAATAATGTATTTAATACCACTGAACTATACACTCGAAATGGTTAAGATGGTAAATTTTATGTTGCATATTTTACTACATTTTTTTAATTGGGAAAAAAGAACAGAAGACACCATGATATTCTCAGAGTTGACCCCTTAAAATGATTAAGTCTTTGTCATCTCCTCAGAGTTTTTATATCTGGATCATTCTCCCTCACTATAAATTCTTTCTCAGGAATCTCTTCAGCCCTAAGCAAATAGACGTCTGCTAATTCCATCCCATCCCTGTTAAACATCCCTGGAAGAGTCTGAAACCACTTGGACTCAAGCTGAAACCCATCCCTACATAAGAAAATTAACTAAGTCCTATAGATACTCCATACACCATAATTATTGGGGTTAATTTCTGTGTTATACATAAGATTCTGGGCACAAGATCAAAAAGTAAGAAGAAAGAAGCAAGAAATAAGCTCTTAATGCTTGTTGAAGCTTGATTTAAGAGCCAATGAAAGAAATGTTTCTGTTTCAGGGAGGGTGTCTGGCTCCTCAAATGAAGCCCTGGAGGTGTCCAGTGAGTCCAGGTCCTCAGCCCTGTCAGACCGGAAACTCAACTGTGTCAAGATTTTCTTAGTGAGGAGGCTCGTGGAAACGAGTCCCAGGATCAGCGGAAGGATATATAAACACAAAGGTGAGTGTTTTAATGCAGGGCTGGGGCAGTTCACTTCTAGTGAATGGAATATGTGATATGGGATATGTACATCCACTCTTCCCAACTTCTGCTGCCAAACTTTTTTGAAGGACAACAGAGACCGGGCATCACCCTCAGGGGCAGCCCTGTCACTCTTCCAGGAAGCAGAATGCTCTGATGCCAAGCAGGGTAGTAAATACCGGAGCTGAGCCCTGCTCTCTGACTTCCCTTCTCTCAGGCCCCATGAATACCCATCTCATGTTAACAGTCTGTCTTCAGGATAGGCTGTAATACAATGACTCAGAGCATAGATTTCTTAATCATAGTGGTGCTACACACAGTATACTGCACCCTAAACAATGTGATCAGATTCAGGTATTCCCTAATATCTACAATCATCTATTTATAAACAATGTCCTAGATTGTAATGAGACTAGCCCAGTGCCTGCATATAGTAGACATTCAATGATGGTTAACAATGTGCCACCTGTTACAGAAAGCTGCTGCTACTGCTGCTAAATCACTTCAGTTGTGTCCAACTCTGTGCGACCCCACAGATGGCAGCCCACCAGGCTCCCCCATCCCTGGGATTCTCCAGGCAAGAACACTGGACTGGGTTGCCATTTCCTTCTCCAGTACATGAAAGTGAAAAGTGAAAGTGAATTTGCTCAGTCGTGTCCGACTCCTAGCGACCCCATGGACTGCAGCCCACCAGGTTCCTCTGTCCATGGGATTTTCCAGGCAAGCTAGCCTCGCTCATTATGCGTCAATTCAGGTCATCCTTGGGAGTTTGAGGGCCACATGAATTTGCCCCTGTAGACAATCAACTCACATAGTAGGCATTCTAGTTTTCTTAGAATAATATTTGCTTTGAACAATATACATTAACAAATGTGGAATAGGGAAGATTTGAACTACTGTTACACGACTGCATTGTTCTCGGGTGTTTGCATCCTGAAAACCCATTCCAACAAGACTGTGGTTCCAAATTGTTTTGAATGAAATCAGATTGACTTGAAACAAGATTATGAACATGACAATGTGGCTGAAATCATGTTTTCTCAAAAATAAGTATTTTGAACCACTGCTGTTTATCAATAACTTTAATATACTCTGGAGTATTTTATATATCTTTTCACATCTTGAAAAAGTTTTGGTCTTTTTTTCCCTAACTTAAGGGGTGGAGGAGGCTGACTTGCTTTTATGCCATTAATTCCTGCCCAGCTCATAATTTAAATATCCAGAATAAGAACTCTAACATGATGTATTGCAAAGGGCTAGTAGGGCTTTTCTTTCTGATGGGATACGGGTGCTCTTTAGGCTCTTCTTAGATTTCTCTCTTCATTTAATCAACAAACATTTGTAAGTGGCTCTATCTGCATCAGGTATCTAGTCACAAGGGATACTTCAGTGAGCAAAATGGACAAAAGTCTAGTGGAGATGGGGAGGCAGATAATAAAGAAGTAAAAAATATATAGCAGTTGGTAATAAATGATAGAGTGAAATAAATCAGGGATGAGCGATAGTGAATGCAAAATAGAAGGATGTTTGCAATTTTAAAAAAATCTATGGTCCAGGGAAAACTGATAAGGACACATCTGAGAAAAGATCTGAAGGTGGTAAGGGTGAAGGCTAGGTAGATATCTGGAGACTAAAGCATTCTAGCCACAGAGGATGGCAAGTGCTAAAGACCTGAGGTGGGAGCATGTCTGAGACATACCGAAACCCACCAGAAGGTCAGAATGCCAGGAGAGGCATGAACCCAGGGAGATCAGAGATGCTGGAGGGAAGGCAGCTTGTATGGGACCTTATGGGCTAGCGGAAAGACACTGGGTTTCCTCCAAGTGAAAAGACATTGGCTTTTATAGTTTTACTCCAAGTGAAAAGACATCGAGTGGAGAAGCAGGGCCTCAACCCATTTAAACAAGTTCACTCTTGCTCCTATGTTGAAACTAGACCACTGGGAGAAGGCATGGGACAAAGCAAGGAGATCAGTGGGGAGACTATTGCAATAACCAGGGTAAAAAACTGACATCTGAGTAGAAGCAGTGGACATGGTGAGAAGTAGACATTGAACTAAGAGCCAACACGACTTCCAGAGAAATAGAATTAAGGTATAAAAGAAGAAGTAAAAAATGACCCCAGTGGTTTTGGCCTGAGCAACTGGAAGTACAATGCTGCCATTTCCTGAAACGAGATGTTTTGAACAATGTACACTAACCAACATGGCAAAGAAAGCATCTAAACTATTTACATATGACTATTTTGATCTCGGGTATTCTCCTCCTGAGATGACTTCCTTAGATGGCTATAAGGCACAGGATTGTGGGGGAGAATTGTGACTTTATATCTGATCACATTAAGTCTGAATTGCCTATTGCCGTTCAAGAGGAAATATCAAGTGGACAGCTGCCGGGAGCCAGTGTGAGGAATCCCGCCCGTGACAAGGTCATGAGGAAGGAAGCTGACATACGCAAGGCGTGCTCAGACTTCAGGGGCCCCTCTGGAAATTCCTAAGCATGTACCCCAACAAAAATCTGCCGGCTTTTGTGCTCTGCTTTTCCACTCTTCTGACATTTTCTGGAAAAAGTCAATTCAGGGCTTTAGTCTTCTGCATTTGAAAGAGTGTTTCAATCCAAATACCCCTCTGATGGCTTTCTAGCCTGCCTGCAGGACTCGGTACAGCTGCGCGTGTGATTGTTTGAGGCCTCCTGACCGCAGGAGGCACAGGAAGCTTAAAACATCCTAGGAACGTAGGGGCTTCCGAGGAGTCAAAATCTTTAGAATAGGACTGATTAAAGGTTTCATTTGTTGAGTCAATGCTTGCTGCCAAATGTTCATATCCTTTATTTTTAGATATAGTTGGTATATAGAAAAACAAGTAGTAGACCTGGTATTAGCAACATTAGATCTTTGAGTTAAGTACCTTCTTTGTTATAACCCACTGCACCTTTGTTCTATAGAGATGTAACTTTAATGCTTTAAGGAGATGCAGATTAAAGAAAAACACTTCAGGGGAAACAAAATTAACATTCATTAAGGAAGAGAGCCAAAAAGTGTTAACAAGCCTCTTGGCCAGAAGATAATGTAAATCACCTGAGACCTTTTGTATACAAAATGATATACAGAAAGAGTCTGGGCTGCGAACGCTACATAATTTTGTGTTACCCATTGATCTCCATGTTTTATCAAAAGTATAAAAGGCCTTCTGAACAATAAAGGATGGGGCCAGCTTCTCGGGCCAGTTTCTCGGACCAGCTTCTCGGACCAGTTTCTCGAACTAGTCTCTCGGCCTGGTTTCTTGGGACTCTGGCTCCCCCCGTGTCTTTCTCTTTCTTCTTCTCTCCCTTTCCCTCTCTCTGCTCTTTACTTTAACTTCAGGCTGAATCTCCACCTGGGGCGCGGAGGCTCGCCAGGTCTACTTACTTGCCCTGGCTGTTAAGACCCGCACGAAAGGGAGCTTAAGGCGAGGCACCCTTAGATATTCAAGCGGGCGCCGGTGGCCCAACGTAGATGGTGCAAATTCCTTGTCTGGAATTTTATTGGCCTTCCATGTAAACCAAGCTATTCAGCCCTCTTCCTCCACTTAATCTTCTTACTACACTATAGTTTCTTAATCTAATCTTATATTAATAAATAAACAAGTCTTTCCACACCAACGCCGTCCACCCTTCGAATTCCCTGGATCCACCGGGGCTGGACCCCGGCAGACAGCTGAATATATGAACATGGAGTTCAGGGGAAAAGATCCAGGCTGTGTATGTAGAATAAGCATATTGTTGATATTTAAACTGTCAAAGGACAAGATCACCAAGGAAGCTGAGATTTGAGTTCTGGAGCACTTCAATGTTTACAGGAGGTAGAAATGAGAAGGAATTGATGGAGAACTGATCATTAGGTTTTGGACCACTGGCATATTGAAATCTCAACAATCGTGGCAAGAGTGAAAGCTTTTTTGGAGTAGACTCAAGAGAGAATTGGATAGACAGATTTGAAGATGACTTGTACAGGTAACTCCTTCAAGAAATTTTATTGTAACTGGAAACTCAGAAATGGAATAGCATCTCAATGTAGGTATGGAAGTCAAGAGAAGGCTTTATCACTTTTTAAAAAATTGATTTACTTATTTTTGGCTATGTTGGGTCTTCATTGATGCCTATGGGTTTTCTCTAGTTTCAGAGAGTGTCTTTATTGAGGTGCACAGGGTTCTTGTTGCGTGGCTTCTCTTGTTGCTGAGCACGGGCTCTAGGCAAGGGCTTCAGCAATTGCAGCATGTGAACACAGTAGTTGTAGCTTGAGGGCTCTAGAGGTGTGTCCCCTGCATTGGCAGGTAGATTCTCAACCACTGGACCACCAATTTTTTTAACATGAGAAAAATTTCAGAACACATGTACTCTGCCAGGAATTGTCAAGCAGAGAGAAGGAACTGATATTGAAAGGAAAAGATGGAAGAATTGCTGGGGCAATGTTCCGTAGCAGATCAGAGGGGAAGAGACTTTAGATGGGAACATGGCAGGTGACACACGGTAACAGAAGGGAAGGCAGAGAAAAAAGACGCCTTTCTACACTTCTGTACCATCTGAGCTCTCTTCCACAATGGAACAAACTTACACTTGCTCTTAATCAAACTGCAGGCTCTAAAAGACTGAAATCTCAGTACTGATGACCCAATTACAGTCCTTTCTCCAAAAGCATCATTTGACATTTCTGGGCTTCAGTTTGGCAGCTGAAAAAGGGAAGGTTTCTTTAAATTTGAAGTCAGGAATTGAGTTTAAGTCTGTATGGCTCACGAACAAAATGCTTTTTGTGCATTGACTGTATCATGGGTTGCCGTGGTATAGGGGAAAGACCTACATTCAGGAACATGGCCTGTGTCTTAGCTTTGTGACCTTACACAAGACATGGAATCTCTTGGAGGTTCTTTATTCCAAACTAAAGTGGTCATAAAAGGACCACAATAATTTCAGAGGGATATCTTCCACTCTGGGAAGTGCTTTGTAAACCCTACAGTTCCATGAGAAAGAATGTGCTATCATGATTCTCAGAATGGAAGCTTTAGCCTGGTTTATTCCATCTTCACTTGTTATTGCTTTCAAAAAAAGAAAAAAAAAACAAACAGAAATTGCTGATTGTATTCAACTAGGAGACGGCAATGCCTTCTTCCATATCTTTCTTTGGGACATTTCCCCCTTCTCCCTTGCTGGAGACCAGCCTTTCTCCTAATATAGGTCTGAGGCTCCCAGCCTGGGCAGGCAGCCACACCTGTCTGTGTAGGTGGAACTCCACCCCTGGAAGCTTCATTTGCTGTCCTAGTTACTCCCTATTGTCTCCACAGCCCAAGCTGTGAACTCACAATTACACACTACCTTCTGGAGGCTCTACCCCAGCCCCACCACTACAGATGCTGTTTGGGAAGAGTTGAAGCAACTGCTATAAACATTGGGGGGAACTCGACTAGCATCATTGGTGAAGCTCTGCCCACAAAGCTGCTCAGGGAGGATTCTTCTGGGTGTGGGAGGGATGACAAGAAAAGGACTCCTCAAGCTAGTCTCCTTTTTTGAAATGTTTTTATTTTCTCTCTCTCTCTCTCTCTCTATATATATATATATATATATATATATATATTTAACTGAAGTATATAGTTGATATACAATGTTGTGCTAATCTCTGCTATACAGCAAAGTGATTTGGTTTTATGCATACATTCTTTTTTATATTCTTTTCCAATTTTGGTTTATCATAGGATATTGAATATAGATTTCTGTGCTATATAGTAAGACCTTGTTGTTCATCCATTTTACGTATAAACGCTTACATCTGCTAACCCCAACCTTCCACTCCATCCTACCCCCAACCCCCTCCCACTTGGCCACCACATATCTGTTCTCTATGTCCATGATTTATTTCATGACACTGTCTCAAGCTATTCTTTTGATTCCTCCCAAAGATAGTGTTTTTGGCAAATTCTGGTCACTCCCAAGGTCTTAAGCCTTTTGCCTTTATAAAGTCTTATCCCATCAGGCCTGTGTCAGCCCCAAATTGCCAGGAGCTTGCCAAGTTTTTCATGCCACATTTCTGTTCTACAAGTCCAGGCTGAAACTTCCAGAAAGCAAAGCATTACCATTGCTTTATGTCCATTTGCAGGGCTCAGTGTTGAATTCTGATCAGGTAGCATAAATATTGTTGCTATTTGGTTGTTCAATCATATCCAACTCTTTGGCGACTCCATGGACTATAGCCCACCAGACTCCTCTGTCCAGGGGATTTCCCAGGCAAGAATACTGGAGTGGGTTGCCATTTCCTTTGCCAGGTGATCTTCCCCACCCAGTGATCGAACCCAGGCCTCCCACTTGGCAGGTGGATTCTTTACCACAGCTCCGCCAGGGAAGCCCAGCATCAACATACTTTAGTTTAAAATCCTTGAAGAGGAGAACCAAAGAAACTCCAATTCAAGTAGTATTCTGCCTAGGTCATGTTTGATTGCTTGAGTTCTCCATCTGTGTTCTCTCATAAAGTTCACCCTAATCAACTAAATTTGCCTGCCAAGGTCCTTTGTTCAGGATGACACTTTTGGACAATGCACAGAGGACAGGAGAGAGCCAGGGTGCAGAAGAAGTGGTGGAATGGGTGAGCTGCTCACGTGGCCTGGCAGAGACAACAAGTTGAAGTTGTGGCCAAACAGCAGGAGGCTGCTAAGATTTTTAAAAGATACCCATAATTAGAGCAAGGAGAACATCAGGATCAGAAGGGAGTGCCACCTCCTGCCTTCTCTTATCCAAATTACAGGAAATATATTTTTAAGTAAATCTAAGTATAAATGAACAAGTCCTAAGAGACTTGTTGACAAAGGTCCATCTAGTCAAGGCTATGGTCTTTCTGGTGCTCATGTACAAAGATGAGAGCTGCACAATTAAGAAGGCAGAGCGCTGAAGAATTGATGCTTTTGAACTGTGGTGCTGGAGAAGACTCTTCAGAGTGCTTGGAAAGCAAGATCAAACCAGTTAATCTTAAAAGAAATCAACCCTGAATACTGAAGCTGAAGCTCCAATACTTTGGCCAGCTGACTCATTGGAAAAGACCCTAATGCTGGGAAAGATTGAAGACAGAAGGAGAAGAGAGGGACAGAAGATGAGATGGTTGGATGGCATCACTGATTCAATGGACATTAACTTGGGCAAACTTTGGGAGATGGTGAGTGACAGGGAAGCCTGGAATGCTGCAGTACTGTGAAGTTGCAGAGTTGAACACAACTTGGCACCTGAATAACAAGAGACAAAACCATAGTTCATTCAGTGCATTAGTTTCCCATTGCTGCTGTAACAAATTACCACAAATCTACTGGCCTTAAGCGGCACGAGTTTATCCTCCTACAGTTCTTTTTTTTTTTTAATATTCATTTGGCCACATTGGGTCTTAGCTGCAGCACACAGGACTTTCACTGAGGCCTGTGGGCTCAGTGGTTGCAATGTGTGGGCTCAATCATTGTGGCATGTGGGCTCTTGAGCACGTGACCTCTCTAGCCGCAGTGCTCAGGTTTGCCCCATGGCATGTGGGATCTTAACAGTGTCCCCTGTGTTGAAAGGCAGATTCTTAACCACTCTGCTACCAGGGAAGTCCCTCCCTTACAGTTCTAGAAGCCAGAGTTATAAAATCAGTTTCACTGGGCTAGAGTCAAGATACCAGTAGAGATACTTCCTTCAAAGGGCTCAAGGGGAAAATCCTTTCCCTTTTCCCTTTTCATCTTCTAGTGGTGCCTGTGTTCTTTGATTTCTGGCCCATTCCTCCATCTTCAAAATATGTCACTTCAGTTGCAGCTTCTGGCATCACATCACCTTCTTATCTCTCCCTTCCTATGTCCTTCTATTTAAATATATATATATATATATATATATTTATTTGGCTGTGCTGGGTCTTAATTGTGACATCCGAGATCTTTTAGTTGTGACATGCAGGACCCTGGTTGCAGGGTGTGGGACCTAATTCCCTGACCAGGGATCAAACCCAGACCTGCATTGGAAGCATGGAGTCTTAGCCACTGAACCACCAGGGAATTCCCTCCTGTGTCCTTCTTATAAAGAATATCATGATTGTGTGGGCCCATGAGACAGTCCAGGAAAGTCTTAACCCAAAGTCTTTAACTTCACTGCAGCTATAAGGCAGCATTAGGCAGGATTGGGATGTGGTACATCTGGGTGACTCTTACTGAGCCTACCACAATTTAAGCTTAAAATGGCCAGAGTTGCTCATTTGTTCAAAGGATAAAATAGAAATAAATCATTTTCAAAGTTAAAAGCTAATGAAAACCCCACAACAAGCTGGTGATTTAAGAAGCACATACTCCAAACGTCAACTTAGTCAGAGCACCGGTTTACCCCAGGGAATTCTCAGCAATGAGAGAGGCTCAGTACCGTTACACAGGCTCAAATAGTGACAACAGATGTTCATTCTTTTTTTTCCAGCTAACACTTGCTGAGGGGCTTCTCTTTGCTGGGCTCTCTTACCAAGCTGGGGATGTAGGGAGTGAGACATGTGCTCATGGTCTATTTCAGGAAATGAGTAGAAGATGAACCAAAATCTGGCCACACACAAGCATCTGAGGGACCCATAAAAAGCGTGTAGAAGAGCTAAGGAGATAGGGGAATCATCACCCTCTTGAAATTACTGGGAGCCCAGATAAATGCCTGCCTTTGTGGCTCAGACAATAAAGAATTTGCCTGCAATGGAGGAGACCCAGGTTCGATCCCTGGGTCTGGAAGATCCCCTGGAGAAGGGAATAGCTACCAACTCAAGTATTCTTGCCTGGAGAGGAGCTTGGCGGGCTATAGTCCATAGAGTTGCAAAGAGTCAGACACAACTGAGTGACTAACACTTTCACGTTCATCCTGCCCCAAGATTAAGGAAAGCAAGATGTGCCATCTGCCCCTCTGGTCACACAGAGGGACCATGCTATGCAGGGAACATGAGAAGAGAGACTAGAGGGTAAAGGCAAAACACTAAGAAAGCCATAAAACAAAGCAAGGCATCTTTAGATTCCAAAGCCAATAAAGACTTTTAATTGAATCAAAGGAAAAAAATGAAGTTCATTCATTCATTCATGCAATAAATCCTAGGCACTGTTTTAGGAGTTAAAGCAAAGTAAATCCTGTCCTCATGGAGCTTATATCCTGGCAGGAAGAGAAAGACAGTAGGCTAGTAGGTAAGATATGTAGTTTAGCACCTGGTGATACATCTTACAGAGACAAATTAAGCAAGCAAGGCATACAGAGTACTTTTGGAAAGGATTGGTTCTTTCTTCAGTATTTGTAGAGCATCTACTGTGCATTGTATTTATAAGTATCTACTCTGTGTCAGGCAGTGTGCTAAATGCTACAGGGCAGAGATGGATGCATTCACTCCTTTGTTAAATGTTTATTAGATGTTATCTACATGACAGTGACTGTACTAAGCCCTGGGGACACAAAATCTCTGCCATAGTGGGATTTCCAGACTAATGTGAGTCAGACATTTAACAAATACTCAGAAATAGCAGCTACAAACCAAAGTAACAGCTATGAATAGAATGTAATATGTACATATCCTTAAATTGGGGCATTGGAACAGGCATCTCTAAGGAAGTAATATTTGAACTGAAACCCAAATAAGAGTAAAAGATATAAACAGTTGTTATAAACTATTGAAATTAGAGAACTATGGCATTGTCACAGGAGAGGGGCAACTAGATCAGTGTAAGAGAACAGGGAGGCCAGAACTGGACTCATAAATATGTAACAACTGATATTTGACAGCGGTGGCATTGCAGGTTAGTGACCAGGTGCAAGCAATACAATAAATGTTACCAAGACAATGCATAATCCATATAGAAAAAATTAAACTGGATCCCTACTTCACATCATTTAATTTCACAGAAATCAATTCTGGGTGATTGAAAAACTTAAAAGGAAAAAACTTTAAGTCTTGCCAGAGAAAATATAGAATATCTTGACCTTGGGTAGCAATAGATAAGTCACAAAAAGCACTAACCATAAGGGGAAAAAGATTGAAGCTTGATACATTTGACCACAGTACAATTACAAACTTCTATATCCAAAGATGGAGGGAGAAAGAAAAAACACTATGGAAGAAAAGAAGGAAGAGTAGCTGCCGACCAGGAGGAAATATTTGTAACTGATATAATTGGCAAAGAAGCAATCTCTAAAATATATATGACTCCTAAAAATCAGTGAGAAAAAGACAACTCAATACAAAGATGGGCAAAAGTCATAAGCAGGCATCATTTTTTTTTTCAAAGAAAGAAACTCCATGAGAAAAAAAAGTAAGATGTTCAACCTCCTTAGTAATTAGGTAATGAAACTAGTTCACAAGCCATCATTTTACAATTAATAAGTGAAAGTGAAGTCACTTAGTCGTGTCTGACTCTTTGCAACCCACGGACTGTAGCCCACCAAGCTCCTCCATCCCTGGGATTCTCCAGGCAAGAATACTGGAGTGGGTTGCCATTCCTTCTCCAGGGCATCTTCCCAATCCAGGGATCAAACCCAGGTCTCCCACATTGCAGGCAGATGCTTTAACCTCTGCACCACCAGGGAAGCCCTTAAATACAAGAATACAGTCTCTCAGAAAACCTCCTATAGAGACACAGAACTTCAGATCCAAGTACTAACATCAAAGGTTTCAAGGGAGGAAAGGAAGCCATGTTGAAAGAAGAAAGGGGAGGAGGCCGGGGTGGGGGGGCGCGAAAGGGGTGGCCTTATAGTCTCCTGCCACCTACAGATACCCAGGCGTTACGGGACTTTTCCCTGGGCCTCCAGGGAAGGGAGGACTGGAACTCGGCCCTACCAGAAATCAGAACAGACCAGAACCAGAATTCGAGCTCTCTGCCAAGAGGAGGTGATCTGTCTCCAATCCTCAGCTCAGGCTGAGGGCCGTTCAACCAGATTCCTGCATCCAGTACTGGGGGACTAGAAAAACAGGGAAGGATAGGAAGGGTTAAGGAGAGGAAAGAGAGAGGGAAGGGGAGAGAGGTCAATAAAGTCTCTTGTTCCTTACCGATCGGGGCACTCTGGCCAGTTGTCCGCATCAGGAGGAGACCAGGGACAAAAGGGTCTCAGTTGCAGCTGCTGGGTCTGGTCCATTGGCAGGCAAGCTGGCCCCTGAGTACCCCGAGTGGTCAGGATGTCAGTCTCAGCAAAGAAGAATCCCACCAGAGTCACCATTTGTTGCAGGAAGGCGGACCCCTTCCAGGGCCCAAAACTGGGCTCTTGTCTAATAGACTGCCAAAAATTAAAGTGTCTGACAATGAAATGCTGGCACCTGCAGGTGTTGGGGTGGGGAGGCTTCCATTATGCATGTGCCTGTGGTGGTGTGTGGGGCTGGGAGTGGAGTCCATTTCTTGGCTTCTCTGTCTTACTCAGGCCCTGGAGGCAAGGATTCACCCTTGCCACTGGTGATGGGAGAATTGATGAGGGGAGGGGACCACCAAGGTTCTGAAATTTGCTGTGAAGTCCCCCTAAAGGTATCTATGCCTGCCATTCTGTACCCTCTTTGGGCTTGCGTTGGGTACCTATCATCTCTCCCAACAGAGAATGAATGAATGCTTTGTCCTCTTTAACTCAATCACCTCCCGCCCCCTCCAAACACCTGGTCAAGGACTAGGCTCAGAGTAGGAGCTCATTATGGATGTCTGCTGTATATATTTCTGTGCTTTCTGAATTGCAGTGGATTCCCATTTCTTTGACCAGCAGAGCCTTCCTCCAGCCTTGCCTTGTGTAAACAAGCAAGTAGAGGAAGTTCACCCGAGCGGCTCAGCGTGTCCGGCGAGAGGACCAGGATGCAGAGGCCGCCACGTAATAAACAAGGGATGTTACACGAGGAGCGAGGCAGGCCCCAGCTCCCAGGGCGGGGCCTCAGCTCCGCCCTGGAAGCCCCTGGATTGGGGTCCTGGGGACAGGGCTGGAGCAGAGCCGGAATCCCGTGGGAAGGAAGCTTCGGAACACTGGCCCTCAGGGTGGGGACGACAGAGCGGCCCACCGACCATCCTGGGTGCCCGTTTCCAGGCCTAGCCCCTGTCCCTGGAGTCCTCCCCGCCTCCCAGACAGCGCCCCTCCGACATGTTCAGCGGCTGGTTCCGGGTGGGTTCCCAGCAGCAGGGGGCCTGGCGGGAAGCGGCCAGAGAAGCCAGGGCGGGAGCCGGGCAGAGTCCCCCGACCCCGCAGGCCTTGAGGAGCCCGGAGACGCTGTCACCCTGGCCGGGCCTGGGAGGGGCCGGCACTGGGCGGGGCGGAGCCTGAGAAGGCCCTGTGCGGGGCGGGGATCTCCCAGCGTGAGAAGAGGGCCGGGAGGACCTTTCCCAAATCCACCTGCCGGCGGGCCTCTCGCTGCAGGGGTGGCAGGGTCGGGGGTGGATGCGGGAGCCCCGCGGAGTCCCTGGCAGGTGAGTGCCAAGGCCTCACTGGCTTGCCTCGAAGGGTGTGGGTGTATCCTGGGTGCTAAGGTAACGGAGTATCCCAAATCAGCTGTTAGGGAATTCAGTTGGGGCCCTCGCTTGGTGGCAGGGAGTGCCTTTTCCACTCGGGTTTGCGTAGGCGAGTATAAGGCACAAGCTTGATTCAGTGGCCAAAGAATGGAGAAGAGGGAACTAAGTTCACAGATCAACTCCTTGCCCACCTGGCAGTGTGTATTTAAAGGGCAACAAGGATAAAATGCATTAGTCTATGGGGAAAGGGCAGGGCTTTTTATGAGGGAGTGGAGTGCTACCCCCTTTTTCTCCCTTTTTGGTCCTTAATGTCTGGTCCTGGCTACCAGTGCTGTGCTGTGCTTAGTTGCTCAGTCATGTCCTACTCTTTGTGAGCCCACTAGGCTCCTCTGTCCGTGGGGATTCTCCGGGCAAGAATACTGGAGTGGGTTGCCATGCACTCCTCCAGGGGAACTTCCCATCCCAGGGATCAAACCCAGGCTCTCGCATTGCAGGCAGATTCTTTACTCTTTGAGCCACAAGGGAAGCCCAAGAATACTGGAGTGGGCAGCCTATCCCTTCTCCAGGGGATCTTCCTGACCCAGGAATCAAACAGTGATCTCCTACATCGCAGGTGGATTCTTTACCAGCTGAGCTACCAGGGAAGCCCAGCTACTAATAGGTGTGTCATTTAATACACTCATATAGCAAGATGAGGACTCAGGGTCTGCTGGAGGTCAGATTCATTGCCATTGTGGTCTCAACTGGTTCCATCTGTTTTGTTCTTTTTTTCCTTTTGTGGGTGCATATAACTTCCTTTATCTCTGAACCCTTCAACTTAAAGATTTATGTCCACTCCTGCTAAGGGTGGGTAGGGTGGGAGTTGGCAGGTTGTGAGCAAGGACACTCTTGCTAAGGGTGGGAGTTGGTGGATTCTGAGCAAAGACCTGGAGCAGCTCTGGCACTGGGGGTACTCACCCCACCCCTACCTCTGCCTTAGCCGGACCTGGAAGGAGGGAGTAGGGGAGGGGAGCCCTATACCTCTTAGATATCAACAGCTAATCCCCCCTCTTTAGCTCTGTCCCTGAGGATTGAGGCCTTCATTCCAAATTGTGTATTAGAAGCACCCCTCCACCTCAAGGGAGAGACTTCCAGGACTTGCACCCTAGACTGTAGACAAAATAGAGATAGATGGGCTTGAAAGGTCTGGTGACATTAGCACTCCTGGGCCATCTGGCTGGGAGTTTAACACCTCCCAGCTAGTCTGATCTGCAGCTGGCCCCTCCCCACACTCAGGTCTGCTGGAGGCTCGGCCGCCTTCCATTCTGGCACCTTTACTTCTGCCTAGTTTCAGGCACAGTCCAGCTTCACACATGGCTTTGGTGTGGAGAGGGTTCCGCCGAGCCTGAGGGCTGTGCTGCCCAAGGCAGGCAGGACCTGAGGGGCCTGCTCACATTGTGTCCGGTAGGACCCGTCCCTGCTCTTTGCTGTCACTGTTATTGGGATCACTGTGCTCCTGCTTGCCCTGAAGAGCAAGAACGTGATGAAGAGTCGTCACATCACCTTACAGAACTCTGATACCAAGTACCCGCTGCCTTTGATTGAGAAAGAGGTGATGGGGCAGCCCTCCCCCTCTGCTGTCAGGGATGCGGATGGGGTGATGTGAGAGGAAGACAAGGTGTGGGGCATGTGGTGGCTGGGGAGGCCAGGGCAGTGGGGTGGGCATTCATGGCCCCTGGTTTGCTCTCCAGAGCATACACATGTCTGTGTATGTGTGTGGAGAGCTCCTTTCCCAGGCATCTGAGCTGCCCAGCAAGACTTCCAGAAAGCTGACAGAACCTGTCTCTACTTTATCAGCAAATCAGCCACAACACTCGGAGGTTTCGCTTTGGACTGCCCTCCCTGGACCATGCCTTAGGGCTTCCTGTAGGTGAGTGGGGTTTTGTCACCACCGGACCTGGGTGCTGCAGGCACTCTGCTCCCATCAGAAACTCTGCTACCTTGCTTGAGCCACATAAGCTCAGAGAGCTGGGGAGATGGGCTTGGGGACAGTCCATTCCCCTTCTCATTGTTCCATGTGGGCTGACACAGCACTGATACTGTGATGAGCATTGAAAAGAAGCAACTCTAGAGTCAGAATGTCTAAGATCCCATTGTCAGCTCCTTGCTGGGCAAGTGTAGACAAGTCCCTCACCTCTCTGAGCCTCTGTCTATAAAATGGGGCTTCCCAGGCCTGTCTGCCACTGGTGGTATTGTGAGAAGTGACGGATGGATGTGAAATTCAAACTGTAAAGTGCTGTGCACTTGGGAGGGATGGGAGGAATTGATGTTCCCCTACTGTAGGGAGAAAGGCCCTGAATGGTTGGAGAAGCAGGAGGAAATTGGTGTCCTCCCCCGACCCCACTACATGGATTCTCAGCGGGGGCTTCAGACCCATGCACACACAGAGGTACCCGTTGTGGGTACGAGCCTGAACAGTCCTAGGGTTCCGAGTTAATACGGTTTCTAATCTGTACCACCAGGCTTCCCAGGGGGCACAGTGGTAAAGAAGCCGCCTGCCAATGCAGGAGATGCAGGTTTGATCCCTGGGTCAGGAAGATCCCTTGGAGTAGGAAATGGCAACTCACTCCAGTATTCTTGCCTGGAAAATCCCATGGACAGAAGAGCTTGGCAGGCTACAGTCCATAGGGTCGCACAGAATCGGACATGACTGAGCAGCTGAGCACAGCAACGCCAATCTGTACCACCACCAGATGGCTGAGTCTGTCTTAGTGTCTGCCAGGCCCAGAGGCTGAAACTTTGTACAAACTGCTAGTGCTGTCTGCCTTCCTGGTGGAGATCCTCATCCAGAGCCTGCTTGTCCTGTGCTCAGGGGACAGAACCTTGACGTCACCTCTTCAAGTGAGGAAATGACCCACCAGGCAGTCAGCCTGGCCCCTGAGCCTCCTTGCTTCTTCCTCTCTTCTTCAGCCCTAAGAGCTGAGTGTCAGCTTGCTTTGCAGCCCTCTGCCTGGCCTCTGAGGCCAGTCCTATTGGCAAGAAAGCTAAAGAATGAAAACCTCTGAGAAGCAGAATTTCTTAGAAACTGCCATGACCCACTCGCCTCAGTCCTGGTGTGGGCAGTGCACAGTTAGTGGGAAACGTAGTTTAGAGGCTTTTGGGAGAGTCAGCTACGAAGACTCAAGGAGTGCTCACGCATCCCAGCTCTGCTGAAATGAAGCTGGTCAGAGATGGGGGCTCGGGACCAGTTGTGGACCCATTTTCTTTGAGGTTGCTGCCATGCCAGGCCCAGGTTGTCTGCATCTGAAAGAGCCTTTCTGAGGTTTCCAGCATCAAATGAGTTCTCAGCAAGAAGCTGCTGCAGGTGTTTATTCCTGGGTATCCCTGGTGACCAACCAGGCCATAGCCAGAGACATTGAGCTAGTCCTTTTTAAAATTTTATTGAAGTAAAGTTGATTTACAATGTTCTGTTAATTTCAAAGTGACAATTTTATATCTTCTTCTTCATATTCTTTCGCATGATGGTTTATCACAGGATATTAAGTATAGTTTGCTGTGCCATACAGTAAGTCCTTGTTGTCTATCCATCCTAAGCCTGTTCTTTCTTAACCCATAGTCAGGCTTTAGGGCCCCTCAAAGACGTTGGTTTATGACCCCTCCATCCTTTTCCTCCTTCCCCCTGGATCTCTGCTTCTGTCTGCATATTCTGTTTGTCCTGTGCACACACGGCTTCTCCTCCCTCAGATACTCTGGCACAGAACTTCCTCTTGCCCTTGCCTCTTGCCATCTCTTGATTGCAGCTTTTGACCTCACCACTATTGCCTTAGTCACTTAAGTCTCCCAGGTTGGATCCAACAGAAACCTGAGTGGCCCAGCTCATCATGTGTTGCTGAATCCATAGGACTCTGGCCACCGTGGTCTGCTCATGTCTACCTTGGAGAGGCAGAATTACGTGGTTCAAAACTTCACTCTGCCCTTCAGCAGAGCCATGGGCCAGGGAGACAGTGCTTCTGCTGGAACTCATGGTCTATGGATATCTAAATCCTGAGGCTCCACATACCTGTGAGCCCAGGCCTGCTCCATCCCAGGCAGCAGGATACAGATGAGGGGGCTGTGATTCATTCATAGACCCCAGGGATACATCCAGTCTAGGAAGAAATGACTTTATGAAGGCAGCATGTTTTGCTTTAAAAACGAAACACTTTTCTATAATTTTTAATACTCAGCCTCCAACTTTAGTTAGCTCTTCCTGCTCCACAGAGTACTTGGACACAGTAAGCACAATGACGGAGTCAGGGCAGGTGTATGGGTGAAGTGACTTGTTCAGGGTTGCACATGTGGTGATAAGGGCAGGCCTAGGATCCAGGCATCCTGGGCTTGGACTCCTTCCCTTCTTGGTCCTCCTCCCATGCACCCTGCCACACTGTGCACCCCCTCACCCCTGTAAGCTTAACCCTTTAGAGCAGGAGTCCCCAGCCATGATCAGGTACTGGTCTGTGGCCTGTTAGGACCCGGGCTGCACAGCAGGAGGTGAGCGGTAGGCCAGCAAGTGGAGCTTTGTCTATTTACAGCCGCTCCCCATCGCTCACATTATTGCCTGATCTCTGCATCCTGTCAAATCAGCCGTGGCATTAGATTCCCATAGGAACCCAAGTCCTAGCCCTAAAGTCATGGTGGAATATCCTGAGATTGCCACAAAATGGAAATAAAGTGCACAATAAATGCAATGTGCTTGAACCATCCCCAGACCACTCTTCTGCCCTGGTCTGTGGAAAATTTGTCTTCCACAAAACCAGTTCCTGGTGCCAAACACGTTGGGGACCGCTGCTTTAGAGAAACTCTGGGTCCTGTTTAGGCTGGCCCTGCTGTCTTAACATGTGGTGTCTTTTCTGTAGGTAACTATGTTCATCTCTTGGCCAAAATTGACGGTGTTCTGGTGGTCAGGGCTTACACGCCTGTGTCCAGTGATGACGACCTAGGCTTTGTGGACTTAATCATCAAGGTAAAGGATGCCTGCCACGTCCAGCTGCCTCACTGTCGCAAGCCTGTTCAGGGCAGTGGGTGGAGAAGGGGTGCATGCGCTGGACAGGGCTTCCTGGCAGTGGCATTTAACAGTGAAGCTGTCGCCCTAGTGAAGTCTTCAGGGGTTGCTCAGAGCAACCGTGAGCACAGTGGATTTGCTCCTGACAGTTTCTGGTAGCAAATATATTCCTGAGTTGTATGTGGCTGCAGTCTCGGGTCTAAAGGTGTGAAAAATGTGCTGCTTTATTTTTCAGATCTACTTCAAAAATGTGCATCCTAATCACCCAGAAGGGGGGAAGATGACTCAGTACTTGGAGAACATGAAAATTGGGGACACCATCCTTTTTCAAGGGCCATCTGGGAGCCTGTTCTATCATGGGTCAGGTACTGGGAGCTTCACACTAGGCCTCCAGCTGGGAGGAATATCCCCACTCTTGTTGCATCGTTGTAGAAAACGCCTAAGATTTGAGTCACATGCTCTTGTCCTTGAAGTCCTCATACATTCATTCACATACCCACTTCATGAGATTATAAGGTTCATGAAGGTAAAGGGGTGATTTGGTATTTCCTCATCACTGTATCTCCTGCACAATGCCTGATACACAAAAGGCACTTGGCTGTTGCTGAAAAGTGGATAAAGGGTTGATGGGTGGAAGGAATGCACACTCACCCATTTACTCACACACTCGTCACTTACTCATTCACTAGCTTGGGTGAGAGTGCTCTGTGAGGCTCCATGTTATCTTCAGCATGCCTTCCTCCTTCCTCAGGAGAAAAGATAGTTACTCCCCAAGAATGCCCCAGCTCTATTCCTGCTTTGGGCCCTGGTGGACCAGGGCTGGCTGAGGAGGCCCAAGATGATGTTCATGCAAGTTGTAGACATGAGAAGTACCCTCTTGTGATTTCAGGGAAGTTTGTATTCAAACCATACAAAACGAGTGAGCCTGAAACTAAACTGGTGCATCAGCTGGGAATGATTGCTGGGGGCACAGGTAAGAGGCTACGGGGGCTTCATCCACAGGGTGAACCCTGATACCTTTCTCACTTTGGAGTCATGGTCCTGGAAGAGGCGATGTAAGAGATTCTTTCCCTGGCTGTTTGAAATGGGGATGCAAAGTCAATGGCAGTTCTTGACTCTGACCTTGGATGCCCTGCTCCCCTTAACCAACATGGGGGCTACACCAGGAGCCCCTGGAGCTTCTAAGGTGAGTTTGCGGGGCAGGCTGGGCCAGCCCACACATGGCCTCCAAGGGCTCCTGGATCCTATTCAAGCCTGACACTCCCTATCCCTTGAAAATGAATGCCTAACAGATGAGAACAATCACGTAATGTGAACTACTACGCGCCAGGCACCATAATGGGCATTAAAAAAAACTATCACATTTACTTGTCATTGGCTCTGTTTTACAAACGAGGACACTAGAAAGCTCAGACAGTGAGGGAGCAGGACGTTAAATGCAGTCCAGTTTCAAAGCCGATGCTGCCATGTGAAAGTGAGAAGGGCTTTTGATGGACTGTTGCGTTAGAAGAGAAACCAAGATGAAGGGCAGTTCTGCACGTTGAGTTCTGGGCACAGATGTGAGAAAAGTAATCAAGATCAAGGGAACCTGTGAAGCTGCTGCTGAGCAGGGACGGCGGGCATCAGAGGGGGAGGGAAAGACGGCCTGCGTGCTCACTGTGTTCCAGGGATCACGCCCATGCTGCAGCTCATCCGCTGCGTCACCAGGAGGCCCAGTGACAAGACCGTGATGTCCCTTATCTTCGCCAACCAGGTCAGTTCTGCTGAGCAGGCCTGAACAGGGAAATAATGTTCCACTGTTTGCGGCCCCTCCCTGCTCACTGAGCTCATGCTAATCTGTGCCTGTGGCTGTGGAAGGGCTTCTAGGCTCAAGCAGGGCTGCTGGCAGCCAGAGAAACTGAGTCTAGGCCTGTTTTTCCATTTGTTTATTTGTTTGTTTTTTTTTTAAACTTTGTCTCTCCAACCAACCATAAGCACTAAGCTTTCCTTCTTTAATACATAGTTCTGTGCTTTTCCCCAATATAAAATCATAGATGCCTTTAGTGGAAATTTCAGGAAATACAGAAGCATATAAATAATTTACTTCATTTTTTTGTCTTTGTCCTATACGTGCTCTATAGTCACAATTATAGTTTTTCATTTTTTTCCACTCAGTATTACCTCACAGGCATTTTCTTCTCATTATTACTTTGTAAATACTTTTATCAGTCTATATCAAGTTGTACCATCATTTACTAAATTTCCTTTTCCAGGCTACTCTCAGTTTTCATGGTTATAAATGATACAGTGATGAGTAACTGTGCCTAGGCTCGATCACACTTAGATTATTTTCTTAAACAGAATCCTAGACGTGAAATTGTTAGGACAAGGATTGTGACGAGTTTTAAGGTCCAGGACTCGTGTGCAGCAAATCTCTGAGCCTGCAACAGATCTTTTGGCTTTGCTCACTTTCCCTAGTGGAGGCTACAGCCTCTGTCTTCCTCTGCGGTAGCTCTCCTGGCTTTGCCTTGCCTGGCACTCAGGGTGGACGCAGGAGCTGGGCCGGGATGCCCAGTGCTCAGACACAGCCTTCCAGGTGGAGGGCAGTCACCCACCGCTTCCCTCCACCAGAGGGTGTTTGTTGTGCCGGAGCCTCAGCAGAACTTGTTGCCCCAGAGTCTGCAGGTAGCACTCAAGCTAGTACTGGATGATTGGCACAGGAATGTGCGGACCCACGTGTTTAGTGTGGGGAACAAGTAGGATGCCCTGGAGGAGCTCAGCTCATGCTGCCTTTTTTTTTTTTTTTTTTTTTTGCTAGACAGAGGAGGATATCTTGATGAGAAACGAGCTTGAAGAAGTTGCCAGAACTCATCCAATGCAGTTCAACCTGTGGTACACGCTGGACAGGCCTCCTGTTGGTATGGTCCCCTTTTGTCCCCACCATGGGTCAGCTCCAACCTTGGATCCAGCCAGTCCCTGGGTTGGTTGATTGGTTGTGAGCTTGGTGGCTGAGGCCTTGGGCTATGTCCCTACTGGGAAATGCAGGAATTTGAGAGAGACGATTTTGGCTGACTTGTTTGTAAGGGCAGGAGAGGGTAGGTGTCCAGCATCTCAGCGGCACTCCACACACTGCCCCGTGACATCAGAGGGATCCCTGGGTTATGCTGAGCATCCACTCCACACAGCATCCCACAGAGTCATCACTCACTGCATCCAGTATGGAGACTTACCCCTTCACCTGGCACCGTTCACCTCACCTAGGACAGCAGTCCTTGCAAGTTGAACCGCAGACAGCTGCTGCAGCCCCAGCCAGCACCCAGCGGCCGCAGTGTACACTGCACCCTGCAGAGACCTCACACCACTGGCAGGCTGCCTCTCCCACACAGCACTTAGGCCTGCCTTGTCATAGAGCTCTCTGGCCAGCAGAGGGCGCCATACAACTGAGCCGGCCCCCAAACACCGCTGCGTCCTCTGCCGGGCACAGTTCCCGCTACACGTGGGTGCATCTGTCTCACTGTGCTGGTCACCCTTGTCAGTGCTTACAGCCGACAGACACCAGCCAGGGACTCAGAATCCCAGCAGTGAGCCTGGGATCTGGGGTAAATACTTAAGAGGGCTGCCTGGACCCACCCACATCCTCTACTCTCAAGTTTCTGCAGAAAACAGCAGCACAGATGTCTAAGCTTTGGCCAACAAAGCTCCAAGGCTTAAAGGGAGGGAGGGGAGGAGGCCTGGGGTCAAGGATGCAAACTGGCTCCGCCTACAGCTTTTTTATGCTTAACCCCAGACTGGAAGTACAGCTCAGGCTTCATTACCAAGGACATGATCAAGGAGCACCTCCCTGCCCCTGGGGAGTCCACGCTCATCCTGGTGTGTGGCCCACCACCCCTGATCCAGACAGCTGCACACCCTAACCTGAAGAAACTGGGTTATACCAAGGACATGATTTTCACCTACTAAAGTCTCTCTTGCTCTTTCCTGATTTGCCTGGTCCTGTTCATGGTTCACGGTGAGCTCAGCTTCACCATGTTAACCTGGGAAGTATCCAAAGACCCTTGTCATGTACCCTCAGGTACGCTGGTACTCCTCTCTTTTGGTGTGGGCCTAAGAAAAAGGTTCGAGAGGCAGGAGATAAAGGGGCTTCTGGCGCCTCCTTGCCTGGTGAAGTTTGAAGGAACTCCCTTTCAGTATCTTTTCCCATAGTTCAGTGAGATAAAATTCAGTGCAGGGCAGATAGCCCGTGAGTGTGGGTCTGAGGGTGACCCGCTGGACAGGTAGAAGGCCTTGGCTTGCTCCACATGTGAACTGGCATCTTGTGTCCTTGGGAGGTCAGAACTGTCAAAAAATGCTGGGGCAGAACTCCAGGAGAATCCACGTGGGGTCACGTCAACTTGTGATAATTTCTCTTGACCCCATTCTTTCTAGAGTGCAGGCACCCTCCACATGCACACTTCCTTCTCTTGTGGGAGACCCTGAAATGTGAATGGTGTTTAAAATACACATCAGGGCAGTAGTCAAGGTGGGCCCCAGAATCCTAGATTCCTTGTACTTGGCACAACAAATGGAGGTAAGAGGTGTGTCTTTGTTAGCATTGTCTAAATGCCAAGTCCTATTCTGGAGTGGTGGGTGGGTTAGGGGTGGTTATTACAAACACCTATATATTAACTTTGTATCCTGCAACTTTACTGAATTCACTGATGACCTCCAGTAACGTGGGCCTGCCTTTAGTACTTTCTATATAGAGTCATCTGCAACAGTGACAGTTTTAATTCTTTTTCAGTTTGGATTCCTTTTATTTCCTTTTTCTTTGATTGCTGCAGTTGGGACTTCCAGAACACTTGGATAAAAGAGGTGAGAGTGGATATCTTTGTTTTGTTCCTGATCTTAGAGGAAATGCTGTCAGCTTTTCACTGTTGACTATGATGTTAGCTATACCTAGGCATGGAAAGCTATGTATAGCCTTTATTATGTTTATGTATATTCCTTCTATGCCCACTTTCTGGAGAATTTTGATCAAATGGATGTTCAGTTTTATCAAAAGCTTTTTGTGCATCTATTGAGATGATCCTGTGGTTTTTATTCTTCAGTTTGTGAATGTGGTGTATCACACTGATTGATTTGTAGATATTGAAAAAAATCTCTGCAGCTCTTGGATAGTTCCCACTTCATGGTGTACAATCCTTTTAACGTATTGTTGGGGGTAGGTTTGCCAGTATTTTGCTGAGAACTTTTGCAGCTATGCTCATCAGTGATAAGTGTTTTTAATTTTCTTTTTTTTGTGATACTTTTGTCTGATTTTCATTATCAGGATAACAATTGCCTCATAGAATGAGTTCAGATGTGTTCCTTTCCAATTTTTTGGAATAGTTTCAGAAGGGTGTTATCTCTTCTCTAATGTTTGATAGAATTCATGTGTGACTTTTGTTTGTTGGGGGAGATTTAAAGTTACTGATTCAAATTTCAGTACTGGTAGTTGGTCTGTTCATATTTTCTTTCTTCCTGGTTCAGTCTTGAGAGAGCATACCTTTCTAACTTTGTTCATTCCTTCCAGATTGTCCATTTTGTTGGCTCATTGTTGCTTGAAATAGCCTCTTGCAATCCTTCGCATTTCCGTGGTGTCAGTTGTTAACTTTCATTTCTGACTTTACTGATTTAGGCCTCTCTGTTTTTTCTTGATGAGTCTTGGTAAAGGTTTAGCAATTTTTGTGTATCTTTTCCAAGAACCAGCTTTCAGTTTCACTGATATTTCCTATTTTTTTGTAGCCTCCATTTCATTAATTCCTGCTCTCATCTTTATGATTTCTTTCCTTCTGCCAACTTTGTGTTTTGTTCATTCTTCTTTCTTTAGTTGCTTTAGGTGTAAGCTTAGGTTGTTTGAGAACTTTTGTTTCCTGAGGTAAGCTTGTATCACTATGAACTTCCCTCTTAAAACTGCTTTTGCTGCATCGCAGGGTTTGGAACATTGTGTTTTCATATTTGTGTCTAGGTATTTATTTCCTCTTTGATTTCTTCAGTGATCCATTGGTCGTCTCTTTTAACAGTCTTTAAGTCTGTTTCGTCTGTAAGTATTGCTACTCCAGCTTTCTTTTGATTTCCATTTGCATGGTATGTCTTTTCTCCTCCTCTCGCTTTCAGTCTGTGAGTGACCCTAGATTTGAAAGGAACCTCTTGTAGGCCGCAAACACAAGAATCATCTTTTTGTGTCCATTCAGCCAGTCTGTGTCTTTTCTTTAGACCATTTGCACTTAAAGTAATTATCAACATATATTTTCTTACTGCCATTGTGTTGCTTTGCATTTGTTTTTGAAGGTCTTTTTCTCTCCCTTCTTTTGTTCTCTCGTGACTTGATGACTATCTTAAGTGTTACATTTGGAGTCCTTTGTGTGTATTTATTGGAGAAGGAAATGGCAGCCCACTCCAGTATTCTTGCCTGGAGAATCCCAGAGACAGAGGAGCCTAGTGGGCTGCCGTCTATGGGGTCGCACAGAGTCGGACACGACTGAAGCGACTTAGCAGCAGCAGTATTTATATTATAGATTTTTGGTTTGCAGTTACCTTGAGGGTTTTGTACAGCAGTCTGTATGTATATATGATTAAGCTGTTGATCTCTTTCAACTGCATTTTAAATACCCTGCATTTGTACTTTCCCCACCCTTACAATTACTCTTCCTGATATTTTACATCTAGTTGTTTGGTTTATCCCTTAATTGCTTATTGTGGATAGAGATGACTTTACTACTTTTGTTTTTTATCATCCCTACTAGCTTTGCGGGAGGCTGATTTCATGCCTTTATGTTTGCCTTTACTGGTGAATTTTTCATTCCATAATTTTGTTATTTATACTGGCAGCCTTTCCTTTTTGCACTAGACACGTTCCTTTAGCATTTCTTGTAAAGCTAGTTTAGTGATGAATTCGTTTAGCTTTTGCTTGTCTTTAAAGTTTTTGGCTTCTCCTTCAAATCTGAATGACAGCCTCAGTGGGTAGAGTATTCTTGGTTGCGTTTTCCCTTTCACTCTTTAAATGTATCATGCCACTCCCTTCTGACCTGCAGAGTTTCTGCTGAAAAATTAGCTAATAGTTTTATGGGAGTTCCCTTTAATGTTATTTGCTGCTTTTAGCCTTCTCTCTTTAGCTTTAATTTTTGTCATTTTGACAACGTGTCTTGCTATGTTTCTCTTTGGGGGCCTCTGCATTTCCTGGACTTGGGTGACTCTTTTCCCAAGTTGGGGAGATTTTCAGCTATTCTGTCTTCAAATATTTTCTCGAGCCCTTTCCCTCTTCAGGACCCCAGTAATGCAAATATTAGTGTACTTGATGTTGTCCCAGAGTTCTCTTAAGATCACCTCATTTCATTCTTTTCTCTTTTTTTCTTTTCAGCAGTGGTGGTTTCCTCTGCCACCTCATTCTGTCTACATTACTATTTGTATGTAAGTGGTAGGTTAGTTACATTTCTTGACCTTGGAGAAGTGGCCTTGTGTAGGAAGCATCCTTGCGGTGTATTCCTCTCCTTACCCAAGCTATGTGTTCTAGGGTTCCCCCTCAGAGGGCAGCGTGGGTCTTTATGCTGTGGCACATTGGGCTTGGATGGCCCCCTGGTCTGGTTGGGTGTGGTAACCCAAGGAGGCCCCAGGGCTAGTGCTGGCTCACTGGTGGGCAGAATCAGGGTCACAAAGACCCTGGGGCTGTTGCCCACCTACTGACAGATGAAACCAGTTCCTGGGGTTAGGGCCAGACTACCGGCAGGCAGAGCTAGTTCCTGAAGTCTGACTGTTGGGCCAAGGACCCTAGAGTTTGAGGTCATTGGTTCCTAACACAGTTGGGCTTGGGACCTGGGGTGTCCTGAAAGGCTGTGTTGGTCTATTAGTATTCGGGACCCACCTGGTCCCAGGGTACAGTCTGGCCTGCGTGTTAGCCTGGTGAGTTGGGCTATGTTGAGGGGTGAACCCAGAGGCAGTTATGGGCTCCTTAGTCTTTAGATAGCCTGTCTGCTGATAAGTGAGGCTGTGTTCCAACCCAGTTCTTTGGCCTGAGGTGGCCCAGTACTGTTGCCTGTAGGCCACTGGGCAGGGTGTGGTCCTTGAGCTACTAAGCCAAGCTGTCAGCTGCCACCATCAACCATGTTTAAGCTCCTGAATGCTTCGGGGTATGGCTTCTGCAGTTAAGCTCCACTGGCTTCAGAAACAGCTGCTCTGGAGAGATCAGACCAGAGCCCTGGGCTTGGCGGCCTGATGTGGGGCTCAGAACTCTTGCTCTTGTGGGAGAATCTAATATAATTATTCCCTAGTCTGGGGAGGTGGTATGGGATTTGACTGTACAGAAAGTCCATCCTTCCTACCTGTTTCGTCGTGGTTCCTTCTTGTCGTTAACCGTAGAAGATCTCTACAGTCTTTTTTTATCGATGGTTGTTCTGCAGACAGTTGTGATTTTGGTGTGCCCGTGAGAGCAGGTGTGCTCTGGATCTCGTTACTCTGCTATCTTGGCTGCTCTCCCCTCTGCTGAGCCAGAAATCCCGTGCAGATTTTGTTCCATGTCTTACAGACGTGGAAACTTAGACGTGAAGCTCTTGTCCCTGGGTCATTCAGCCAGTAGGTGGCAGAGCTGGGCTTTAAACTTGAGTTTAACTCCAAGTGGTTCACTTTTTGCAAAAACTGGCAGAGTAGCAGCATTGTTTGAACCTGGTGTCACTGGATTTCTTACGCACGTGTACATGTGGGTAGCGGGGCAGAGTGAGGGATACGAGAGAGAGAGAGGAAGACAGCTCGAGAGAATTCTCTGAAGTACAGTGGTGGCGTGACACAGGTCAGTCTCTCAGAGGGCCAGTGAGGGCTGGGGGAGATGGTGGCAGCTTAGCCTATTGAGCTCATCCTCAGTGAGGTCCCTACTCAGAGAAAGACACAGTGCCAGGCACTGCACGATGAGTAAGGTAGGTCCTCCCTTCAGATGTTTCTTTTAATCACAAATCATCCTATGCCTGTCCCCTGCTTTAAACCTCTCACTGCTTCCAGTAGTCCCTCCCTGGACACTGTTGTCTCCAAGGTCAATTCCAGGAGGCTGGCTTTTCTTGATCAGGGCTCCAGCTGACCTCACCAGATCCTTCCTTCCTTGGGCCTCCTTCTCTGGCTCAGTGGTCCTCAACTAGAGGGGAGCTATTGACATCTAGAGGGAGAGACCAAGGATGTTGCTAACCATCCTAGAGCACACGGGATGGCCCCAGCACAGTGACGTACCAGCCCCGAAAGACAGCAATGCAGGGGCCAAGAAGCTCTGCTCTTGTCATACCAACTTCAGGTACTTCCTTGGGCGTGCTGGGATGGTTCAGGTCCATCCGCCTGGAGTGCCTTTCCCCTCTGGCATACTTGGCCCTGACTCATCTTTCAAAATTCAAGTATCACCTCTTCCTTGGAGGCTTTTCAGTCCCCCTCCCCAGCCCTCCGTTAAAAATGACAATTTGCTCTTTGAAGCTGTAGACACTTCTACTGGAGCCTCTGTAACGCTCAGCACATGCTCTTGTCTGAACTGTACTCCCACCCTGGACTATCCACACCCTCAGGCAAAGACCTTGGCCCAGAATGGAAGGTATTTAACCCACACGTGTGAGGGAATGTGACGATGGAGAAGGGCCTTACTCTTGTCTGCAGGGGCCTGTCTGTAGCTGGTGCTCAGGTGAGCCTGTGCTGCGCACGGGCGCAGACAGGTGCCATACCACCTCAAGGAGAGCCAGGAGGTGCTCAGGTGAGACAGCACCCTGGGGTGGGGACCTCCAACCCTCAGTGAAAGCCTCCTGAAAGAGGCTGGGCTGATCTGAACCTCGGCAGACAGGATTCAGCCTCGTGACAGGGAGGAGGAGAAAACTACATTCCGGTGAGGGAAAGGCAGGAGCACGGGCTCACGAATGCTGAAGATTCAGAGGGGCCTTGGGTGCCGAGTCTTTTGAAGGCTAACCTGTGGTGGTTGCGGCACTGAGTTCTTAGCAGGATGAAAACAGTGCTTTGGGGAGGCACCTCCAGGGATGGTACAGAGAACACCCAGAGGGGACCAAGTGGGAAACCCTCCCTACCCCACTGCCCCCGAGGAAGTTAGAGAGATGAGGCCAGAGCTAGCGCTGCCACAGGGAGGAGTTAGGGCCGTTGCTTAGGGGAGAAGGCTGGTTGGGAGGGTGAGGTGTGGCCGCTGAGCAGGCACCTCTCCCTGAGGTAGGACATACCTGAGATGTCTTGCAATGGAAAGGGCCTTCCACTCGAGGGAGCTGTTTGATCAGATAAATTGCCTCTGAGGCTGACAAGGGAAAGGCCGCAGAGATGTCCGCTCAGGTGCTGGGAGGCCCCACAGCCCTGAGAACCTGAGACACCACTGCAGAAAAGGGCAGCCTTGTCAAGGGAGTCCATTCCTCCTCCCTGCTGTCACTCCAGCCAGGTTCCTGGGAACGGAAATGCACTACAAGCTTTCATACGGAAGCAGCCCCGGAGGGGGCTTCCTATCCCTTCAGTCAGCTCAGAACATTCAGAATTTTTTTTTTCCAGCAAAGCTTTTGTGACTCACA
Source organism: Ovis canadensis (assembly GCF_042477335.2). Classification (NCBI taxonomy): domain Eukaryota; kingdom Metazoa; phylum Chordata; class Mammalia; order Artiodactyla; family Bovidae; genus Ovis; species Ovis canadensis. The sequence continues at coordinate 52,880,080 of NC_091259.1, forward strand.
GCCCTTCCCCTTTGGTGTAAGTGCCCCCGGCTGTTGCTAGGGATGGCCTGAGTCATTGAGTGTGTGTGGGCATCTCACTGCCCTCCCTGCAAAAGCGCTCTACAGTCCACTTATAAAAGTATAAAAAGTACAAAAGCTGTGGTGGAGAGCACAGCACAGCTGAAAACCTGTGGGCCACCTTGTGGACATCTGTTCCACAGCCTCGCATTGTCCTGTCAGCACCCACGTCGGAGATGCCCTGGGGCCCAGTCTGGGCTCTGTGGGTGGCCGTGGGCGAGCTTCCCATCGAAGCGGACTCGGGCCCACACACGTGCCTCTCTGGGCTGCCAGCCACGAAGAGAGTCATCTCCAGTCCTCAGATCTGGGAGTGGCCAGGCGGGAGTCGGTCAGCAGCTGGTCCTGGCTCAGCATCGTCTGAAAGGACACAGCCGAAGGCCCTGCTCAACAGCATTCAACAGGTCCAGGCTGCCCTGCGGCTGCTCCATGGGGAGCAGCAGGGTCCTGGGTTGGCCCTGACACCAGCGCCCTGTAAGTTCATGGTGTCCCAGGGACACCAACACTGTCAACAGTAGATTGCTCCGACCTTTAAAGGTGCCAGCTCATGGCCACCAAAGGTCTGTCAGCAGTGAGCAGGACAAGGCTGGGTGGGTTCATTCCAGTGTGCGAGCCAAGAAAAAACAAATTGACAAAAGTGATCCTCTTTGGACTCAGGGAAAGTCCCCCAATCTTGTCTTGCCTTGGGTTCGGCCTTTCTAATCTGCTCAATAAACCAGCAAAGGCCTCAGCGAGGTGGACGCTGTGGCCAGTGAGCTCATGCTGGGGCAGTCCAGAACTGACAGGCCCTGGGAGGCACCGGGCCTCACCAATGTGATTCTGTTCTCTGGCTTTTTTCCACCAGCTCTGGTCTGCCTGCCGGCCTGGCAAGGAGGATGTTATCAGCCCTGCTTGACAGACAGTGACTTGCCCAAGGTCGCAGACAGGGACAGTCAGTCTCCCTCCAGAGTGGCTCCTCCCCCTGGGTCTGAGCTGCTTCACATGGTGCAGTTCGTCCCAGCTGGACATGCCAGGATGGACTCGTGCCTGTGATGTCCGTAAAGTCAGAGGCGTGACAGGAAATGTGTGTCTCATGGGCAGAGAGGGTAGAGCCCTGTCCATCAGGCAGGGGTGAGGCCTGGGCTTTGGGCTGACAAGGCAGGTGACCCAGAACTGCTGAGTATCTTGGTCTCCTCACCAGCCCCAGGCCTGGACAGAGGGCCTGCGACCTAGAACACTTTAGCTGGTTTTGGCTCAAGAGTAGCAGCAGGCCAGTGGAGAAGGCCTCTGGGCCTCTATCTGCCTCAGGGGTGGCTCATCTCCGGCACCAGCCCTCCGTCCCATCTGCTCTCCCCCAGCAGAAGCGCTGGCGCTACAGGCTCTGGATTAGACAGCGGGGCTAAGCCAGCCCCACACCAAACTCCCGGGGCCTCCCCAGCACGGGTCCTACTATAGAGAGAGGGCCAGAGTCCTACCGTGAGGCGGTGAATGTCTTGGGAGAGGAGCCCTATCTGCGTCACGGTGCCTTCCGAAGGTGCCATCTGTAAAATGGGCAGTGGCCTGGTCAGTGCTCATGGACTGAGCTCAGGATTTGCAGAGGTGGTTTGCAAGTCCTATCCTGCCTGGGCCTGCTCCCTGGGAGAGTGGGCAAGGAGTGGGCCAGGCCCTGGGGAGCGACATAGGGGTGAAGCACGCACTGCTCATCCCTGGGGAAAGGCAGAGCTTCCACTGTCCCACACCGTCACTTACACTGCCGCGGTCCCACTTCAGTGCCAGCTCTGAGGGGACACAGGAGCATGGAGAGTGGGATGAAGGCCTTTCTGATGCCAACCTCAGAAAGGACCAGCAGGACCTCAGACACTGATGCCCCAGTGTAGGCATAGCCAGGTATCCTCACTGCCAGGAACCTCCGGTCCCACCTGCTCAGGCAATGCCGGTCCGCTCCTCCTCCCCAAAACCTTTGTGGACATTGTAAATTTGCCCTTTGAGGGCATTGCATATAACCCATCATTTTACAGGTGGGAAAACTGGGCCCCACCAAGAGATACAGGACTTGCTTGAGGCCGCACAGAGTTAGTGACATTGCAGTCCCATGCAGGGTTTGAAAGCAGGCACATGCGGAGAGTCTCCCACCAGGACATGATGAGAGAGGAACAAGGGGTAAAGCCTGCCCTGACTACAGCTCCAAACCGCTGTGCCCAGCTCTCAGCCCCGGGGAGCACCTCTCGTCAGTAGTCCCGGCCCTGGGATCAAACAGCAGCTGTGCTAACAACTTGCAAGCCAGTGCCCACATTCCTTGCTAACTGGACTTCAAAAGAGGCGGGGAGGCCATGGCCTGAGGCTGCTGGTACTTTGCATCACCTCCATCTGGAACAGAACCAGAGTTCAAACTGGGCTTGTGAGGCCCTGCTGCGGCCACCAGTTATGAGGCTGCTGTCTGGATTCTGCAGACAAGGCCCAGGAGACCCAGTGGAGCCAAAAGCTGCACTGGGCCCAACTGGGATTTCACGAGCAGGAGCCCAGACTGGCGGGTGCATCCCTCCCCTGTCCTTGGCCAGACCAGGCCCAGCTAGAAGACCCACTTTCAGTCAGTCAGCCTCTAAAACAGGAAGCCAGGTCTCTTCCAGCTCCACCAAGGCAGAGCAACCCCTACACAGGCCCAGGGAGGGCAGTCACAGCGGAGCCCGCACAACACATGCAAGAAGAGAGGCTTGCCAGCAAGGCAGGCTGGTTTCCCCTCGCCAGAATGGAGACCAGCTTCAGGGTCTGCACAACAGCAGAATGTGAGGTGCAAAGTGCCTCTGGGCTTCCCACTGGGCCGTGTACCCTGAAGTGAGGCCACAGGCTCCTCCAAAGGCTGGGAGGGGGTGCCTCCTTGCCCCATCCCCCTCGCTCAGGACACCCGCAAATCACAGCCCAGCTCAGCAGTGTGGGCTCTTGAGCAGCACTCCAGCTGTCAACGTGCCCACCTCACTCCCCTGGACACGCTTAGAGATAGGCTGTGCTGCTCGCTTTCTACATAAATACGGGTTTTATTACTGAAAGAAGAGACCACCGCTGAATGAAGTCACGATAGTTCCACTGTCCCCGCAGCAGAAGGCCCTGCTCTGTCCCTGTAGCCAAAACTCTGGCCACAGGCCCAAGGCACTTGGGACTGCCCTCCATGGGGGAGCAGCTGAAGGGCCTGAGAGCTGAGCCCCTCGGGGTTGTCTGCGGTCTTGGGACCTGTGTCCAAGCTCAGGTGTGGCCACCAGTGCTATAGCTGGACATTCAGACTTACCGAAAATGTACAAGCATCCTAAAGTGTCCTTCCTCCTGAGTCCCCAAGTCTGGCCCCTTAGCAAGGATGCAGCTCCTTTCTCCGTGGAGAAAGGTACCTCCATACCTTTCTCCACACCACCCGCAGGGTTCAGAGAAAGACGCCCAGGGGTGCGCAATGGCTGAAATGTTCTCTGCGGGTCATGCGCACACGCGGGGGTGAGGTGAGTTATGTGGTGGCACACGCGGAGTTACTGTGAGCTTGCAGGACGCACAGGCAGTGCGGGTGACAGAGGCATCAGCTGATCGGTCCCACCTGCTCCAACCCGTCCAGTTCAGGGGCATCGAGGGTGCTGAGGCCCTGGGCGCCACTGTAGGCCCTGTGACCATCACCGACACTGTTGCCGGGCTCCATTGGGCAAATGTAGTCCGTCGACTCATCAAACTTCTTTTTTCTTATGTTTCCAAAATGTGAAAATCCCAGCTTCCTTGGCTAAAACACAGCAGATGCAAAACGATGAGAAAGAGATGACTGAGCTGGTATGGAGCTCACCTGACAACACATTTTAGAGCAGGCCTGTGAGGGAAGGAATAAGGCAAACTGCTTCCAGAAAAACTCTCTTCACAAACTAGCACTCCTGGAAGCAACTGGCCTGCTGGGGAGAGGCCAACAGATCAACTGTCCTGAGCAAGCAGAGCTGCTCCTTCAAGGCTCCGTGCCCAAAACTCTTGCCCTGTGATGCTGACATTCCCTGGGAGGACTCGGGACTCCCTGAAGATGCTGCAGTCTGTTCAGAGGCCAAGTTCACAGGACTTGCAACCACACAGGGAGCACCCCCTGCCTTCTCACAGCACCTAGGGCAGCCACATGGATAGCCCTTCCTGCCTGCTCCAGCACCGGAGCTGTGCTGAGTTGGCAGGACAGCTCAGGCAGCGGGGATGTGTGAGATTCAGAGCCCCTCTGAGTGGAGCTGGTGCTTAGATGACCTCGGGACCTCTGCTATCTGTGTGCTGGCCACCTCCAGGGCTGGCTGCCCACAGGGCCACTCACTGAGTTGGTAAGACAGCTCTAATTGGCACAGGGCGCCCACACTCGGGAACTTGTCTGCTTCGCAAAACGAGTCAAGGTAGCATCAGGAAAGAGGACTGGATGCTGCCTGCACATCATTTCTGTGTAAAGAAACCTGCACACCCTTGGACTCAAGAGTCCCTGGGAACTGGCCTAACAAAGAGTAACATAAAATCAAACCAAAGGTAGAAGCCAAAGCAGAAGTCACGAGAGCCTCCTCGTCCAGGCAGCCCACTTGAGTTTGGCACCAGGTCCGGGCTTATCTGCTGCCCAAGTTAAGGACCAGAAAGCAGGTCCCTGTGGCCACCCCAGAAAGGGTCTGGCAACTCACCCGGACTTTGGCTGTGGTGGTCAGTGGTGTGTAAGCAGGTGAGGTCATTTTCTCTCGTTTCTCCTGCTCAGCCTCAGGGCCGATCAAGGCGTTGAATTTGGTGGTCAGGTGACGTCTGAGGAGCGTCTTTTGTGGCGGGATGTTGAGAAGCATGGCCAGGGTGTCCCCTGTGAAGCGTGGCTCTAGGATCTAAGAAGAAACCAGACAAGTCAGCCAGCGATGACCACCAGTGGTTCCAGGTGATGACACTGAGAAAGAGGCTGCCATCGACCTGGGGGCCTCCAGGGCACTTGTCCTGTGTCCCCGCCCTGCTTGCTTCCTGGCACGGGCCCGACTCTGTGATTGACCAGAGGAGAGCTGTGCCCTCTTAGCCAAGGCTGTCTCGCTTCTCATCCCTGTCATCACCCCTTCCTCATTTCTCTGCCAGCTTTGCCTCTTGATAATGCTGAGTGCTGAGACGGATCGTCCCATGACAAGCAGGAGGTGACACCTAGGTGCCCTCTCCCTGCCCAGCCCCATGTTCCTCTAGCAGCAGGTGGAGCTGCCTGGTTAATGGGCAGTTTTCATGCAGACCCCTTGTCCTGGATCTGGACTCCTCTGGGCCTGTAGCTGGGAAAGTCTTCCCAGAGCCCATCTTATTTCCATGAAGCCTATTAAATCTCAGCCACAACAGATCAAATTCTATTTTGAGATAGCAATTTATGCAAGGAGTTCCAATGAAGTATCAACTTTCTTACTGGGATGCATGTCTAGCCCTTAGACATCAGTTCTTGAATACCCCAGGAGCACTGAGGCAAGTGGACCAGCTCAAAGAGCCACTCACAATGAGCCCTCCGTGGACGCCACTCCCACGAAGGTTGGGCGCGTATTCCGCCAGGTCCACGGACCGCAACCACTCCATCACCCTGTGGTTGGACCACTGCACAACTTCTGAAGGAGAGAGGTTACTCTGTGAGAGGGGAGAAGGAGAGTGGAGAAGTTAGGCCTACAGGTCCTACCAGGCTCCTCTGTGGAGCCAGCCCCTGGGAGTCAGTCAGCCCTAGAAGCCTCACCCAGGCCTACCTTATGCCTACTGACCCAGGCCTCCATGCCAGCTGCCTGAGAGCCTGCCTCATTCCCAAGAAGTGAAGCTCTCACTCAACCTGCAGGATCTTCCTACTCCGAGATATCTAATTGCAGAATCCCGTTACTCCCTGACTCTCTGATTACTTCGAGACTAACACATGAAGGCATGGAGTTATTCATTCAGTGATCCAGAAGCACTTTAAAAGAGGACTACCAATGACGAGCTGAGCGTTTTATAGAATAACGATCTCACTGGCGTGGCCAAATGTTTTCAGAGAATACATATTAAGATACTTACACCTGAGTGCCCTCAGGTGGCATCTGGGTCTTCAAAATGCCCAGCACTGTGCCTGACATATAAAGGCATTCAAAACGTGCTTTGTTGAACAGGGAGAAAAGAGGGGATAGAGAGTACAGCTAGGAGTTTTCAATCCCCTGGGAAGCTGAGTAGTACTCTTAAAGCAGGGTTAGACTTAGTTCCCAGAACACAGGAGGCAGGGTGTTACTGACAACCTTGTAGAAGAACTCTGAGGGTCACAGAAGATTATCAGGGAATTCCCCAGGCTGTGGGTCGCTGAGTTAACTCTACTATTTCTTCTCTAGCAAAACCTGCTCATGGATTCCCTGTGAATCTGGAGCTGGAGGTCAGTTAATGTTCTAGCTACCCAGAGATTCTGAAATACCTGGTTTCCTCACAGGCTCTTTTCCACTCCTCTGCATACGTTGACACCATCTTTCCATTTTGTCTCACCCCTCTCGCTCCCCTTTGCTCCACTTCCTTGTCCCCTTTAATCGTAATAATGTCTTTAAAAGACTTGCTGCCACTGCCCTCCGGCCCATAGCATGCATCTCCCCCAGGGAGATGGACATTGGAGGTATAGTGGCTGCAATGGACACAGAGTTCAGGCCACAGGCATGTTGGGGCATCATGAAGCCCCAGCAAAGGGAAGAATCCACAGCACCATGGTCCCAAATGCAGCTACTTAGTGAGTGGCGATAATGTCCTGGCTTTCTAATGCCCTATCTTGTGTGTCCTGGCTCAGGGCTACCTGGACAGGGCGCACCCTGCCCTCACCTCGTCAGCCGGCCGCCGGTGCAGGCAGTGAGGGTTGAACTTGTTGACATGTAGCACGTGAATGGCACATTTGATGCTGAGATGATGTAGCTGGCTGGTGACTTTTAGGAACAGGAGATCATTCTGGAAGAACAAAGTTTTGGTGCATGAACCAGAGCTTCTGAAGTGACAGACACCCCAAGAGGATCCTTTCCAGACCATTCAATACAATACGGACACGGCAACAGTTCTCCTTGGCACAACAGTTCGTACTTTGCTACTTGGGGTGTCTTATGTGACAAATGACACTGTTTTAAGACCTTAAGGATATGCTAGAGGTGGTGGGATCAAGTGTAAAATAACCTCCATGGGGACGCCTGCGTTGAGCTGGGTGCTCACAGGGATGACTGAAACACTGGAGGGAGGGTCCTCACCACCGTCAGGTACTGCAGCATTCGCCCATCAACTCTGGATTCATGAAACTGGTCTTTGTACTGGGGTAAGCCAATGTCATCAAGCCAACCTATAGAAATGGGGAAGTGAGACTTGTGAAAATCGGAGACTGTGGATGCAAAAAAAAACATAAAAAGAAAGCAGCAGCAAATTATCATTCAAGTTCCAGCTGTGTTTCCCCTAAAGTTTAGTAATCTGTCTGCCTATCCCAAGGAGACAGCTGCCTTTGAGGCACACATTCGCAGGGAGCTGCCAGAAATATACACACATCTGCCTGTCCTTACGTGTTACCCAAATGTGGTCCAGCAGTGCAGACTTCTCCTCCTGCTTAGTGTTGATGGCTTTCACTGCTAAAACCAGCTTTTTCCTGTGAAGAGGGTGCTTAATTCCCAGCTCCTGCAAGTGAAAGATGGAGACAGCTGTGAAATCTCGGCAGGCAACCCAGCTCTCAGAGGCTCCTGTGTCTGGGTGGAGATCCTGCACTGGGTGGAGCATAACAGCAGACCTCTGCCCACCGCCCTGGGATCAACCTGCAGCAACAGAATCTTGGCCTCCTTTGCCCATCTTCCTATGTGTGGGCATGTTGTCGGGGTGGTGGGTGGGAAGGAATGGGGGGGAATTCATCTTCCCATGCATTGGTTTGGGGAGAAGTAGGAGCCTCCTCACCCAGGGCTCAGCCCGTACCTTTTCCATGTCCTGAGGGGTAGCTGTCAGTAAAGTGTGGCCGGAAGTCACCCATTGCCTCGCAAAGATCACATACTGAGCCAGGCCGAAGTCCTCCAGCCACGTGCATACACGCTCCGTGCTCCATTGGGCAAAGGGGGCGTTGGCGTCACTGGAAGCAGGAAATGACCCTGTTAGCATGAGAGCCTGGGCTTCATCTGAACATAATAGTGCCTCACAAAAAGGGATTAGGTTTAAACAAACAACCCCCATAATGTGATCCAGTTGAACCACAACATACTCATTCAAGATAGACTCTTGAGTGCCCTGGGATAACACCTGGTGGGAATCTCAGATCTGCAGCTGCTGAGAGCTTGGGGCAGTTACACGCGCCTCAGGAAGCTGTGCTCAAGAGCTTCACTGATGGCGCAGTGGTCAAGAATCTGCCTGCCAATGCAGGGGACACAGGAGATATGGGTTTGATGTTGGTAAGATCCCCTGGACTAGGAAATGACAACCCATTCCAGTATTCTTACCTGGAAAATCCCATGGACAGAGGAGCCTGGAGGGCTACAGTCCATGGTGTCGCAAAGAGTCAGACATGACTGAGGGACTTAACACACACATACACAGGGAGCTGCACTCACATGAACACGCAGTCCACATACATACACACCTGAACCAAAGCCCAGAGTCACAGCCCCGTTAGGATTTAGATCCACACCTGAATCATGTTTTACACAGTGTTTAATATCATTTTTACCAAAATGCTTAGAAAGCTAGAGAAAGTATCACTACTCAAACATTAAAAAAAAAAACTCCAATTATCAGTAGTTAAAATCTTATTTACTAATGAAATACTAGGAGCATTCAAATTAAAATCAATAAAAAAACTTTTTTATCACACTAGTAACACTGGTCAGAGTTGCAGTAAGTATAAGAGATAAAATAAAAAGCAAAAATATAGCTCTTAGAAAGGTAGAAATAAAGCCACTCTTTTCAGAATGACATGATTGTCTACCTAGAAAACCCAAGAGAACTCAGTGAGGTGGCCAGTTATAAAATACACATACTCCTAATATTTACATGACATACATGATTTTCTATATACCAATGCACAGACACTACTATTTTTGTTAAAATAATTTTAAATCCCACTGATAGCAACCAAAATTATAAAATGTCTAAGCGCTGCCTTTACGAGAATTGAGTGGGTCCTTGTGCGTGGGGATGGGGGAGGTGGTAACTATGACACTCAACTGAGCAGCATAAAAAGGATATGAATAAATGAAGAGCTAGATCATGTTCCTCGACAGGAAGCCTGGGTTTTACAAAGCCATCAATTCTTACAGACATCAATTTTTCATTTACAGTCTGAATATAATGGCACATGCAAATCCCAGTTGAGTTGTGGGGGGTGGGGGGAGGTTGACAAAGCAATTTTATATCCTTTTTTTTTTTTTTAAATAAAGGCGGATTCACGGAATATAGAAGACTGGCTATTCTAAAAGACTGCTTCTAAGGACGTACTTCTAAAATGCTGGTTAAAATAAGAAAATTTTTAATGCCTGAATGAGGCGTTAAAAAATTCCTTGAAAGTGAGAGGATTTCTTAAAGAGCCAGGATGACCAGGAAGCAGCATGTTAGAGCAGGTGCAGGAGATGGTGTGTGCCTTAGAGCAGGTGCTGGTCACCCAGCCTGGAGCCTAGGTTTCTAATAAATCATGAATACGTGCAGATCTAGGTTTTTTGAGACCTGGAACTTATCAAATCTGGGGCGGGGGACCTCTTTAAGAATTGAATGCAGATGGAATATGTGAATGCATGATTTGAATACAAAATTAGGAACAAAATGTGTATTTAGAATAAAAAAAAAATCACAAAAGTTACAAATCTAGCTAAAATGGAAAAATATCGTGGAATCCAGAAAAATAATGTTTTCATTAATTCCAAATACACTTCTATAGTGCTTTACCTTCATATTTGGTATTCTCTGCTTGCTTCATATGTCAACAACTCAATAACATAGCTGTCCCTCTGTATCTGCTAGGGGATTGGTTCCAGGACCCCAAAGACACCAAAATCCAGGGATGCTCAAGCCCTCTAGATAAAATGGCATAGTTCACTCAGCCCTCTGTATTTGTGAGTTCTGCATCCATGGATTCAACCAGTAGAAATCTGGTATGTGGTTATTTGAATCTGTGTGTGGGGCAGGGCTGTATTTTCTGTGGGAAGCTTAATTCCACCTTCCTTGTAGCACAATGGACCAATATTTGTTATTTTGATAGTATTTTTTAAAAACCTTTCAGCTTCACAATTTAAAAATGGTATTGTTAAATACAATTTTAGAATCATTAAATTTAGGAAAACTATAAAGTGTCCTTTAGATATGAGCTGTAAAATTCCACAGCGTTCAAGCTTTCTGGTATTTATTAAATATTTTTTGAGTTGACATTTATTTAATGTCCCTGTGGCTGTTGCATATTAGGCAACATCATCTTGGTCAAAGTTAGTGTATCATGTAAAATCAAGAAATTTTCATCTTTTGCCATTGTGTTCATATGATTCACTTTATTGAACAACAATCAAGAGACCTACTCACTATTTTGAGTATACCATGCAAAATGTGGGGCTGGATAAAGCACAAGCTGGAATTCAGATTGCTGGGAGAAATATCAACAACTTCAGTTAGGCAGATGATACCACACTAATGGAAGAAAGCGAAGAGGAGCTAAAGAGCCTCTTGATGAAAGTGAACGAGGAAAGTGAAAACGCTGGCTTCAAACTCAACACCAAAAAACCGCAAATCATGGCATCTGGTCCCATCACTTCATGGCAAACAGATGGGGAAACAATGGAAACAGCGACAGACTTTATTTTCTTGGTCTCCAAAATCACTGCCGACAATGACTGCAGCCATGAAATTAGAAGACACTTGCTCCTTGGAAGAAAAGCTGACAAACCTAGACAGCGTATTAAAAAGACATCCCTTTGCCGACAAAGGTCCGTCTAGTCAAAGCTATGGTTTTTCCAGTGGTCACGTATGGATGTGAGAGTTAGACATATAGAAGGCTGAGCGCCAAAGAACTGATTCTTTCAAACTGTGGTGCTGGAGAAGACTCTTGGGAGTTCCTTAGATAGCAGTCAATCCTAAAGGAAATCAACCCTGAATATTCAATGGAAGGACTTATGCTGAAGCTCCAATACTTGGGCCACCTGAGGCAAAGAGCTGACTCACTGGAAAAGACCCTGATGCTGAGAAAGATTGAAAGCAAGAGAAGGGGGTGACGGAGGATGAAATGGTTGGATGGCGTCACTGACTCAATGGACATGAGTTTGAGCAAACTCAGGGAGACAGTGAAGGACAGGGAAGCCTGGCGTACTGCAGTTCATGGGGTCGCAGAGTCAGACATGACTTAGCAACTGAACAACAACCACAAAATTCACTATTTTGTTTGGAATTTATCTGTTGCTCGTGGTGAATTATTGCATTTGGTTTGATCTGGGATTTTTTGTGTATATATTTTTCTTAATATCAGAATAGTTTCTTTTAATGTCAGTGCTCACTTTATCACTTCTATTACCTTTTAATTTTAGTTTCTAAGTTTCTGGGAATTGGGAAGAAACAAATGTTCTACGTTATCAGAGAGACATTTTAGTTCTGAGGTGAAGTAAGTGTTTTTGAGACTGTAATTTGAATGCCTCTGTCCTGTAGACCTTTTCAAAACATCCTAGAGCTTTGACATGCTCCTCTACCCTTAATCGTATTCCCATTTCTTGCTTTGTGAATGGTCTCTGCTCTCCTAAGCTTGTGGTATTCCCACAGTAGCAAACCCAGCCTTCCCACCTCCTGGAATTCTGTCAGTGCCAGGGTCTCCCATACTCTTGTCCGGGGCTGAACATGGTGTTAAGTGATTTAGAGATGACAGAGAAAGTACCTTTCATATACAGCCAAACCACTTGTTTTACTAACATGCTCCAAAACATCTTTCCAAATTGCAGTTAAAATGATATAAGTGCGATTTATCAAACAGGCCATTCCCATGGCAGACGGAGAACACAGGGTGCCCTTATCATTGCATGTATTTCATTAGTCCTTTTCTGAAAAGAGAGGACTTCTGTTTTGAAAAAGCACCAAGAGACCCAAATCTCCTGTTTAGGATTATGCAAATCTGATGACTGGAAAGACTTTCCACAGACTAGCTTCTGGTTTTGTATATTTCAAATGTTCTTTCTTTTCCCACTACCCCATACTTCTGAAACCAAATGCCAGAGGACAAGTTCGTTTTGGAACAAGATCTCTGACTTTGAATCTCTGCGTCAGAGTGCTGGGCACCCTGGCACACTGGAAGCCATTTTTATAGTAGGACAGCTAATTAATGAAACCTTAGTAAACTAAACACAAAGTGATTCCAAACCACATAAACGTAATTCCACCAAACGCAATGCCCACAGCTATTCCAGTGTCATCTGACATTAGTCTAAGCATAGACCAAGGGAAAGTTGGAGTAAAGAGTCAGCAGTCTCAAAACTGCTTGTATTTGAAACGTCTTACTTATGAAAAAATTTCCAAACACAGGGCTTTGTCAGTACATTGGGTGAACCCTCTCTGGACTGTGGAAGGGGCCCAGACAAGTAAATGACCTTGGGACAAAGGCAGTGAAATGGGGCAGGGAAGGGAGGCAGGGAAGCACTCTGATCAGAGACGACTCATAAGCTAGAGTCACTAAGGCAATACACTCTGTAGACGAACTCAGAAAACCCCTCCAGAGATGGGGGCCAGAAATGTGGCTTTAAAGTGTGGCTGACTTAAACATTTACACTCTATTTTTTCTTGGGGAAAAAAACTCTGTCACTGCACACCAAAATAAATCTCTAAATAGATGGCTTTTGAAGTTTTTAAAAATTACTTTTTAAAAATTCATTGTTTAAAACCAGTTTTTAAAAAATCATTGAAAAATTTTAAAACAAAATAATGAAAGATATCACAAAGGAAAAGTTGGTAACTTATTGTACACAAACCTAAAAATTTCATATATCAAAGTAAAGTCTGCAACAAACCTGAAACATGACCTATCACAATTTTTAGATGTGGCTTAATAGCTTAATATACTGTATAGAGAACAAATAGAAATTAAATAACTAATTAAAAGATATTCATAACTAAATAAAATGGGCAAAAATGCTCACAATTCACAAAAGAAATAAACATGCAAGCAAAATTAACAATAAGAATGTAATTTGGGGAGGCCTATAAAACTAGAAGTTTAGACAAAGAAAAGCTGCAAACAGTTAATGCTGAGAAGGTTGTAGGTGCAACAAGCACTCACCGTACAGAAGTGCTGTGTCTGTGTGTGTGTGTGTCTGTGTGTGTGTGTGTCTGTGTGTGTGTGTGTGTTAGTCACTCAGTCACGTCTGACTCGGCGATCCCATGGACTGTGGCTCCTCTGTCCATTGGAACGTAAATCAGCAAAACAGGAAAATTTTTAAACATGGATCCTTCTATAACCTGAGAGTTCCTATAAAATGTCATTATCAAATATTATATTAGCGAACAACTGTTCCACTGGAAAAAAAAGAAAAGATTAGGGCTGGAGACTTTCAATAACAATGAACTTTTCCTATAGGAATACTGGTGACAGTATTTTTTAAAGACTATACCTAAATATCTATAAACTATAAATACCAGAGAGTATTAGCATATACTTATATCACATTTCTGCTAAAGAGTAATAAAGGCCTTTCTTTCCCACCAGCAAGCACAGCTGTGATAAACATACAGTCTTATCAGGCCTTCATTCCCATTCTCCTTGTCATCCATTGTTATTGGTAACAAAGCACAAAGACATCCAAACAAAGCAGCTCTGTGGTTGGAACTGCAGTTCTGCCTTTGGCAGAGAAAGTTCCCCACACTAGCCACCCCACACCCAAGTGACTTGGCAGACAGTGAATGGGGCCCCTTAACCATGCAGTCCTGCTCTAAGGAAAAACGCCCAAGGGTCTTAGAGAAGTTCTTACACCAAACCAATGATCCCCTCTTCAAGAATAAATCCAAAGGAAAGCCAGAAGTGGAACAAAATTTCATCATTCAAGCTTATGGTGGCTTTATTTTTTCATCCCAGAACCATTAATGTCTAAAGTCAGAAGACTGCCAAGTAGATTAGAATACTCATCGACTATATGGAAAAGCTTCCTGCAGCTTATTTTCTAATGGCTCTGAACCGGTCTCTGCCTTCTCAGACCATATCCTTAGATTCTCTAGCCTCTAAAAACTAACATTTGCTGAGCATTTACATGTCTGACTAGAATGTAAACGTGGATCCATGAGCCTCACAGAGCAGGACCAGGAGGACTACGCATCCTCGGGTTTTCTCTGCAAGACACTTGGAGGATGGGTCTGGGGACACTCACCGAAGGTCCTGAGAGTATACATGGGAGAGCCTGGCAAGGCCTGGGAACCGGAGGGGGCTGGGTGGGGAAGCAGGGTATGTCCACACATGCTCCCTTCCGCAGGGGTGCAGGTCTGTGAACAGCATGCCACACCAGGGAACCATCACTCCCCCTTCACTAAGGTCTGGACTTAGAATTAGTTTGCAAGTTGTGCACATCTTAGTCTTAACGTGCACTTGCCCCTGGTGTCTGGCAGTCTCAGGAGGGTGAAAATTAAGAGGGTTAAACCTTACATTTTGGAATTCCCTGATGGTACAGAGGATGAGAATCCACCTGCCAATGCTGGAAACACAGGTTTGATCCCTAGTCTGGGAAGATCCCACAGGCCGTGGAGCAACTGTGTTCATGCACCACAATTGCTGAAGCCTGTGTACCCTAAAGCCCACATGCCGCAACTCCTGAGTCCCTGTGCTGCAGCTACGGAAGCCGGTGCACCTAGAGCCTGTGCTCAGCAGGAGAGGCCACCGCCGAGAAGCCTGAGCGCTGCGACGAAGAGCAGGCCCGCCCTCACCGCAGCGAGAGAGCCCATGCACAGCAGTGAAGGCCCAGCACAGCCAAAACAAAACATCCTTACTTCCTACTGTTTGGCTAAATTTAGAATGTCACAGTCCAACCTCGAGAAAGGCCCCCCGGATCCTGTTCATGTCTGAGAAACTCGGACTTCAGTAGGAGATATTCCGCTCGAGATGATAGGACTGCGGAGATCATCTGATGGGAGCAGAGGTTATGGAAAAGGGTTTCCCTAAGACACAGGACTAAAGGCTCACCTGGGCAGGTCGGAAGGGAGAGGCTCTTCTCCGAGTAGGGAGATGCGGGGAAAGCAGGGGGATAAAGCTGGTGGCGAGAGGGTGTCCACCAGGGCGATCTCTGGAAAAGTTTCTTTTAATGCTTTTTTTATTAGGGTGTGAGGGGAACAGTCGTATAAAAATCTCCCATTCTGATCCCTTTATAAGCCCTTCCAGGCTGCCACTGCAGGAGGGTTTGGTACCGTGTGTCACGAGGGATCAGGGCAGATCTGCCTGCTGCCCCTGCACCCTTTTGCAGGTCTGTGTGAAAGGAGGGGCTTCCCCAGAAGCAGGCTGTGCTCTCTTTCCACCAGTCTCCCGGGGGGAAGGGGACCCTTGAATGTGGCCAGCTGACGCCAGAGTTAAATGTGTAGGAGCTCACGTGAGCCTCATAAGAACTTTCACAAGCAACTGCTTTTGACCCCACACTTCATAGATAAGGAGACTGAGGTTTACTTGTGGGGCTGGAGCGCCGCCTCCTACCCCACATCCTGGCTGTAGGCAGCCCCTGCCTCTGCCTCAGTGCACCTAGATATAAGCATGAGCAATGTCCACATGTGTCAAAGGGACAGGCCGAGAAGCTGTGGGCTAGGGGCTCCTGCCTTCCATCTCTGGAGGCTCTGGGGCATCCAGCCCCCATCCTCACTCATCCTGGGCAGGATTTTACACAATTCTTTGCAGATGGATTGGAGGGAGGCTTACCTTTTCTGAGCCTTGGGGTCTCTGGTCCTGGACAGTCTTGGCCCTGCAGTTGCCCGGAGCCCACCTCGTCGAAACTCGGCCACCCCTGGGGCATCAGTGTTGAAGTTTCCTGACTGAGTCCTTCGGATCCTGTGTGGACAGGAATCCATGGAGACCGTCAGAGGGCAGGCTGGAAGCCCGAGGTCAGTGTACTCCCCCTACATAGGGCCTCACAAGCCACACCCAGGGCTCGGGATGGCCCTGCTTCCCAGTGCCTCCCCTGAGGGCCAGCATCAAGGCCCAGCCTCAACTCTAACCGTGCCTCTGGGATGAGGCCCCTCTCCCTGGGGGGTCAAAGTGCTGCCTGGGAGGAGGCCCCAGTTTCTGCCTTATTTTGCAGACTGGGTCAGCAAGGCCAGCAAAGACTCAGGGCTCTATCTTCAAAGATCGCTTAAGACACAGACTGAGCCCTGAGGAGGAAGAAACTGGTCTCACCCATGCGTCTCTCCAAAGCACGTGAGGCATAGCCGCAGAGGATGCTCTCAGGGTCTGTGGGATGGACTGATGCCTAAAATGAATGACATGTACAGCAACTGGCTCTACTTAAGGAGTGCCTTTCATAGTTCTCCTTCTCTGGGCCAAAGTCTTCTCTCTACATGTAACCACTCTGTGCTTCCTGCTATTCCAACATCTAATTAAACAGGGGGGTTATGGAGACACTTTGCTCAGCCAAGAATATTAATTCTGAACAATGTAATTAATGATCATCACCACCAACTTACTTTCCCCAGAACTTCTTGATGCCTTTGGGGCTCCGTTTACCATCTGGTGTCAGGGGAGACTGGGGGCTGGACTCGGTGCCCGATGACATGGATGAGTCATTGGCCACGGCAGTGTCGTCCCAGCCACTTTCTGTGTCTCCTGAGATTGAAAAAATGAAATGACATGTGAACGACAAGAAGGAACCTACCTCTGCAAACCTTTTCCCCAAGCCTGGGCCATTCCCTCAGTAGGAGTCGAGAATAGTCTGCCCAGCCCTGTTTTCAGGGCAGAACTTTACAACAAGATCTCGGAGACCAGTAGGGGCTCAGGCGTACCCCAGGTTTTCTCTCTGGGGAGTTAGTGAGCTTAAGGCTTCAAATCTGGGTGAGCAAATGTCTTCATATGGGGGCCCACTACTTTCAGGATAACTCCAACAAGGAGCTTCCTCTCTCCCCCCAGGGAGACGTGGGCGTGCAGGCAGCAGGGAGACCTGGCTGAATGTTTGGAAAAGGGAGGGTGTCCTGGGAGGCAAGCAAGGGCGTCTCACTGTCCACCTCACCTGGAAGGGTACAGTACCTAATACGGGGGCACTGACACTCCGGCCACGGTCTCCAGCCAACCAAGAAGCAGAGAAGCCACATGAAGAAGCAAGAGAGGCCAAAGTCCAGCCCAACAGAGTTATAGGGAAGCAAAGAAATAAACAAGAGTCATCGAGCAAGAGGGAAAAACTCAAACAGAAAGAAAAATAATCCCACAAGGAAGGGTGGGGTGAAGGGTGACTGAGCCTGACCTGCAGGGTCATGCAGTGAGGGGACCAAATGCTCCTGGTGCCACTTCCTCGCAGGTAAGGCATCCACACACATGGAGTGAGAGGGGTGGCTGTGAGGGCCGAATATGCCAGGCCGCCCACTGCCCTTGTGCACATGTCAGAGCTCACTCAGATCAGACTACAGTGATCTGAAGCTGCAGGAAAGGCCACAGTCTGAGTGTCGCTAGGACACATTCATTCAAGGGCTTCTCTGGAGTTTCTGCAGCCAAAGGCAGTACCAGCCAAGGGCAGAAGCCTGTACACTGGCTGGCTCGGAAACAGCCAGAGATGAGGAGTCAGGGGCGGGGAAAGCTCGGTCAGGACCAGAATGCTCCCTTCTAGCACCCCTGCCCCCCACCACTGATCTGCTGCCGCTATTGGAGAAATACAGACTATTGTGCAAAGATCTCCATCAGATCCTAAGCACCAAAAGGCTACTGGTGGACTGGCACCCTTGCCCACTGACTCCACTTCTCTAAGGAAATGCTCTTCCTTGGACGAGCACATAATATCACCCTACTGGTAAGAGGGAGGCTGCAGAGAGGAAGGCAGAGACAGGAAAGAGATCAGGAGGACAGAGGAGGAATGGGGAGGGCCAGGGAGGGTGGAGTGCGGTGTCTAGCAGGGAGGGAAAGAGGAAAAACAGGAAGGTCAAGAAGGAGTCAAGAGAGGAGGAACAGAGGAGAAGAGAAAAAAGGGGGTAGAATAATCACAGGTGGAAAGAAGGTGGGCACACACCCTGATTCCTGGGCTCTGGAAGGGAACAGTGAGCCCAGAAAGACAGCCATCGTCTCTGGACATGGGATCACCCCGAGGTACGACTTGCCCCGTCCACCCACCCCCACTGCTCTCCAGATGTGGGCTGTGGTGGGGAGGGTGCAGGGACCTCGTGCAACAATGGAAGTGCCAAGGCCGAGGCACCAGAAGCTGCCAGCCTGGGGTCTGGACACTCACTCAGCCTCAGCGGGCTGCTCCCTGCGGGGTCCACTGGGGAGGTGGCGGGTGGAGACTTTGCAGGCTCTCCATTGGGCGTGGCTCCCGGAAGCTTCCCAGGTAACGTGGGATATTTGTGCTCCGCCAGGAAAGGGCCATCCTAAGGGAAGGAGAGGGAGGGAGATGTTGAATTAGCTGTCACTTTCCACCTCAAACCCAATTAGGAAATCTCTGGATGCAGGAACAACTCCCTGATCTCCAAGAACCATTTGTAAACTGAGGCCAACTTGAAGCCCCTCAAAGGCCAATTAGTCTAGGCCAGGCAATAGGACCAGAGCTCCGAGAAAGAAAGAAACTTGCCCAAAGCCGCATAGCGAGATGGGGACAGAGACGAGCTCAAATCGAGGGCTGACAGAAGCCATGTCTGAACAGGAAGCGAAGTCCTTGCTGTCTGGCCTTGTGCTCAGAGGTTAAGCAATCAACAGCCGAGAATTACCTTTCAAGCTCTCTGAGCATACAAACCAGAATTCCAACAAATGTTATACCTATTGCTTTACCGTAGTAGATAATAGTATCTATTGATCATATTTATAAATAACAATAATAGTTATTTTGAAAGACAGCAGGTTAAGGTGAAGCGAGAAGGTAAGAACACAGTCAGGGGAGATGTCAACAGGAAGTGGGTCAGAGGGCCACCTCCCAGCATGAAGTTTCCTGGGAACTTAGGATCACAGTCTGCATGAGGTTCAGCCCAGGGCAGTGTGCCCTGTGCTCAGACTCTGGCCATGGAAAGGGTTCCAAAAAGAAAAGTTGATTTCGAGATGAAGAAGAATTGCATTTAAAAAAAAAAAAAAAAAGAATTGCACTTATTTGGTCAAGAATGATTTAATGGGCCCTAAACCCACAAACCTGAGGGAAACACAGTAGTAAATTCATTTGAGTGAAAAGAAAAGAGAAAGCAATGTTACCAAGGGAATCAACTGTGGGTCACTTGATCAGATGCAGAAGTCGAAAAGAAGAAAGATGAAACCAATTTCAAAATGAATAAGTCAGAAGACTAGTGGGAGACTTCAGTGACTGTGACATCTTTCATTTAGTTAAAAGCCAAGTGCCCAATAAATTTCTGAATTCAGTTTCCTTATAAAGGCATGCCTTAGAAATTGTTTGAAATTCAATTTAGTCATTGAAAACTGAATACTAATCCTATATAAATCAGCTCAGAAAGAATAGAGATGAGAATAGGGGGCTAAATTTTCAAGGGATTCTGCAGGAACTGGCTGGTAAAGGAGGGATAACTGAACTTGAAGAGATGGACCCCACACAGTTTTTAAGTTCATGATGACCCATGAGGGACAGATTGGACCTGTTAAGACTTATGGTCAACAGCAACAGTTTCCAAACACCAGCCCCGACACGGGCTGGTTTATAATCACCTGGGACACTTGTAAATATAAAAACCCAGGTCCCACCACACCCATGAATCAGCCCCTGTGGGAGGCACCCTGGGAGTCTGTGTTTTTAACACGCGTCTCAGATTGCTCTGACGTACAGTCAGACCTGGGAACCGCTGACTGTGGGGAAGGCGGCATTCACAAATTTTTGAGAGCTGAAAGGCACGGCTCCAAGTTCCATTTTATACAGGAAATATGGGAGTGGGGAAGGGTTCAGAAACAGACATCCTGCCGTATCATCATACACACTCCTCTAAGACAGGGCAGAGACAGCCGAGGCTACACCCGTGAGGACTGCCCCAGGAGCTCGCTGAAGGGCTGAGACTTACAGAGGGCAGAGCCTTGTGGAAGATGGCTTCAAAGGCAGCTCAGGCACGTGAAAAAGACAGTGAAAGAACCAAGGGCACTGAAAGGGCTCTCAGCTCTGCTCAGCCAAGAAGAGACGCTGGGAAGGAGGGACTCATTGCTGGAGAAGGCGATGCAACATCAGGACACCACACAGGGGAAACGGAAGTGCCCGAAGCCAGTCCCGGCATTGCAGTCTCTGAGAAGAATGACCCTGGTTAGGGGGATGGAAATCCCAGGCAAGGCTGGAAATCCCAAGCAGACGGCTGAAGACCCTGCTGCCCTGAAAGAGCACAGAGGCAGCGCACCTGAGCAGGAGAGCCTAGGCTGGGAGTCAGACCAACTCGGGCCAAGTTCTTTCTCTTTAGCCCCTCAGAACCTCCATTTTATTGTTTCTAAACAGAGGATAACAATTTCTGCCCCTGGCCTAGCACACGAGGACACAGAGGCACAGAATATCACACACCCGAGGTCTACAGCGACAGCAGTTAACGACAAGATCAGTCCCTGGAGCGAGGAAGGCAGGGGGCAGACCCCATCTACATCAGGCTCAAGTGTGGTCCCGGCACAATAGAGAGGACTCACTGCTCGCTCCAAGGATATGGAATAGGACCTTTCAGGGTCTGTGACCTGTGCACAGGAGATGGTAACTGAGACAGGGCCCGAGGGACTCCAATTCCAGAGCTGTCAGGAGCAGGGGAGACTGACTCATTGCGTGGACTCCACAGGGAGAGCCCATCAGTGGAGGCACATTCTAGGAAAGTCCAGACATGCATCTAACAGGGCTGGAGAAGAATACAGAGGGTGTCTTACAATGTCAAGAGTTCTTAGTCATAGAAAGCAAAGGCCAGACATCCATGTGTGGGGCCACTGCAGAAGGAGCCGTGCGCCTGCGCTGAGTGTGCCCCCGGGGGTTTTAACCATGACTTATCACTACAGAAAGGACGAGGGCTGTCTCACTCCTCTGCTTGTGTGCTGAGATCATAACATCTCCCTCCCCAGAGATCAGAACAACTCTGCCTTAAAAGTGGATTTCTCAGAGCCTGTGAGATGGGGGAGATAAGAAGAAGTCCTATTGCACAGATAAGGGAGATGAAAGCACAGGATCCAGCTGAGGGCACGGAAGAAGAAAGCGGGAGAGGAGGTTTCATCTTTCCTTTCACCCCTTACAGGTAACATATTTTAAGGTTTCAAAAGCTGTAACTTGCTAAATGAAAAGACTAGCAAACAGCGCAGCCTCATACCGACAACAGGGACATGCGGTTAACGTATACTACCTTGGGTTCTACCACGGGGGAGGGCTGGTTCCCACCAACACACTGTGGGGTGGCAAGGAGCATTTCAGTTATGTGGAGAGAAAGAGACCCGCGTTAGTCACGGCAGCAACTCAGGGCCGCCCGCCGGCCTGGATCTGCAAGGCTCGCCCCTCGCTCCCTCCCCATCCCTGTCAGATCAACAGTCGGTGGAGGGAACACAGGTATCTGTCCAGCTGCATGGACAGACCGGAGGGAGCCTCAGGCATGTGATGGGAACAAAGCCACTGCGGGCTCCTGCCTTCCTGGTTTTCCACTGTATCACCAGGGAGCCTGGCCTACTGCTGGACCCCAAGGGATCTACACAGCAAGGTCACTGGAGTGCTACAGGGCAGCACCCCTGTGTGTCCAATGACCTCGCTGCCCAAGAATCTGTGACCCTCCTCTCCAGCACAGGGGCACCCACGTGGTCAAGGGCCAGCCCCATATAAGGAGCCACAAAGCCCTCCTCATGTCTTTTTAGACTCTTTAAGAAGCTTCCTCTCCAATCTTCTACTTTATTCCATAACCCACTCCCAGGGGCATCTTTATCCACATAGGTTAAAGCATCTGCCTGCAGTGCGGGAGACCTGGGTTCAATCCCTGGGTCAGAAAGATCCCCTGGAGAAGGAAATGGAAACCCACTCCAGTATTCTTGCCTGGAGAATCCCATGGACAGAGGAGCCTGGTGGGCTACAGTCCATGGAGTCGCAGAGTCGGACACGACTGAGCGACTTCACTTTCATCCTCATTCAAAACCTCTGCAACATTCCAAGTGCCCTGGGGAAATAGGGCCAGGATTTAAGAACTCTGGCTCCATCTGACTCCCGCCTCTGACCTTACCACCTCCTGCTCCCCAAACCATTTCCCCAAACCTATCCATGCCCACCTCAACATCTTTTCTAATCAACTCCAGGCAGCGTGTTCTGACTCACCCTGCCCCTAGGATGCCTTGAGCCATAGCTGACCAGTTTTCTCAAAATGTTCATAAAATCCCTACCTCCCCAGCAACTTGATAAAAGCCTCCATGAGGTAGGGACAGCACCTGGCCTGCGGGTCCGGGCACTGTGCTGACCTCAAAGAAATAACTCAGTCATCTTTATGTATAGACTAATGGACTGACCTTATCCACAGATTCACTTCTCAAGTCTTCGAGACTACAGGAGAGTTTTTTCTGAGCCCTGGAAAAACACAAAAGAAAACAAAAAGGGAAACAGTTACTGGAGAAGGAGGAACTTAGCATCATTCGTGCAGAGGATATTTCAATGTTTAACTGGTATTCTATCTTGGGCTCAGAGTCAAGGTCAGGAGAAAACTCAACACCCTCTCATCGTAACTGTTACATGTAAGATGAGTCTGGTCCACTCTGGGGATGGTCTGGTCTGACCATGTGTTGGTAATGCATGAGAGCATCACTGAAATCCAAATCAAAAGTCCTTAACAGTCCTCAAAGACCAAGAATACACAATTCAGTGGCATCAGTGGGCGCTGGCTGTTGTGCGGTCATAAGAGAAAGCCAATGTCTGTGGAGTCAAAAGAGAGGAAAGGGGGCCAATACTGCCTGGTCTGTGAGTGTGAGAGTAACCCAGGGAGGGGGCGGTGCCACCTGAGAGTGCAGATGAGCACGTCGGCCACAGCTCCAAAGCATCACCTGCTGGGGTCCTCTGTCCCTCTGCTCCAACCCTGTGAGCCCGGGGCAGTCTGCTCAGAGGAATCAGCTTTCTCGGGCACTGTTTTGCAGAGGAGGGAACCAACTGGATAGAGAAGCAGCACCACCACCCATGGTCACGAGGGTTACCTGTGACAAGGCTCCTTGGCAGTGATGTTTCTCAGTTCATATGAATAAATCAGCATCTGTTGCTACACTAGTCTCTTATGAGTCTAGTCAGTGTGAGTCACTCCATGTTGACTTCATTCTGAGTGAACTCATCAACCAAATTTCTTATTCTGCAAAACTAAAAATTGGCCAGTCGCCATCCCTGGCATGACTGTTCCTCTGGGGCTAAAAGCTCAGTAACAACGGCTTTATGGAAAACGGGGGGTTCTGAGTGCCTAGGATGTGGAGACTCAGTGCCCTTCTGGGGAAACTCCCGTCACTTGGCTGAAAGAGACAGCCTGCCCTTGGCAGTGGAGCTCCAGATCCCGGTTCCTTGGAAACGTGTTCTAAAGAGCTGACATCTGTAACTAGAAGTAGGTTGATTTTCGAGGGTATCAGTCAGGAGGCAGTTGGTGACCACATAGGTGAGCCCACAGTAAGCTCACTGCTATCTGAAGCTTCCTCAAAGCAAATGGACCAACCTCCCTGTGAGAAGAAAAGGCCCTCCCTGGAGAGAGAGTGGAGTGTTGTCACAGGGTGGCCTCCCTCTGAGAGCAGGAAGGCCTTGCCAAAGGGGCTGGTGGCAATGACAGGTTCATGGCGCAGGGCACTCTCTGCTCTGAGGAGCCCCTGGGGGCACAAAGAAGGTGCAGCCCCCTCCCCGAGGCCCCAAACGCTGGCCAGATCTCCTCTCAGTGACAAGAACCTGGCCCCTCGGCCTGTGGGTAGGGAAGCCCTTCTACAGCCAGGGGAGGTGGGCATGGTTCATGACTGAACCACCATTCTGGCCCTGCTGTGGCCGCTGCTGGAGCCTGGAGTGCTGCCCTGACTATGGGAGGGCAGGCGGGACCAGGACAGGGTGGCTGTGATCACTGCCTCATCTGGAGCCCTGAGAGGGGCCTGAGAGCACAGCAGCTCCACGGAAACGCCTGGGCCTCCTACCTGGTTTCCAGTGATTTCTGCGGTAGCGGGGGTGGCCCCGCCGCGGGAGAGCTGCCTCTTGGAGATACCTGCATGGGAACCAGAAGAGTCACCGGAAAGAACAGTCACTGCCTGGAGACCGGCCACCATCCTTTCCCCTTGTTTAGACAATTCCTCCTGGGGAGGTACATCTCCCACCCTGGGTATAGCCACAGGGGCTACAACAACACTGGTGCCTTGCTTTTTTGAGATGCCAACAAGCAAGATATATTGAAAGCCATGGCCAACTTGCCTCTCCTTCTAGGCCCCAAGCTCACATCCTTGCAGTAGAGTCCTGACAAGTTAGTCCTGACACCCGAATCCCTGCGCCCTGTCCTTTCTGAGCTTGGTTCTGAGCTTTTCCTTTCATTCACTGTGCACCCTTTCAAAAGCATTCCTTGTTGTAACTTAGCCAGAGTGGATTTCTGCTTGCAATGAACAACACTGTAATTCATACAGTCAATCAACAAACAGGAGCAGCATCCACTGCCTGACAGGCCATCAGGGAGGTGGGTAAGTTAATTAGGATGAAAGATCAATGCAACATGTCCTATAATATATTAATAGAATGGGAATGGAAGGGACCCTTCTCACTGGTGGGAAGGTCAGGGAGGCTTCAGAAGGGAGAAACTTAAGCTGAATCTTGAGAGATGAGAATGGGCTTAGCAAGGTCGAAAAGCAAGGGTCTCACAGGTGGAATGAACGCAAGCTAATGGTGGTAGAGAAGGACGCAATTTAATGTCTTCACTGACTCTAAGGGCTGTCTTTCTTTAGAGCCCGGTATCTTCCTGGTCTACTTAGAAAGAACCCTGGCATTATAGTACGTAGTGTTGTTAAAAGCCTGGGCTTTTGGGCTCAAGTCCAAGTTCTGCTACCTACTTGCTGTGTGACCTAGAGCAGAGTACTTACCCTCTCTGAGCCTCAGCTGCAGCACAATAAAAGAAGAATCCCCGGTGGGGAGTCATGAGGCATACATGAGGTGAGTCATGTACAGTGCTAATCACATGGGTACGGGATATCAGTTACTGCCACTACTGCCAGCAATCTGGGGTGGTTGCTCTGACAAACTGGGCCACTAGATGACACATTCGCCCCTCCCTTAATTAAAAGGGTTTCGCTGGACTAAGACCCTCCTCAGTGTGACTCTTCTGGAGTTTTAAGAACCTTTTAAATTCTGGACTGAAGTCCCTCTTCTTCTGAGATCTGTAACTATAAGTTTATTTGCCCAGTGTATCTAGACCACGTCCAGAGACAGCCTTAGAACTGGACCAGATTTTAAACAAGAGAAAAGGAAATCTGTATGCTGGCTACAGGGAAGAGAGGTTGTCTGTGAAACAGGAATGTATCACTTCAAAATTCCCTCCAAATGGGCAAGATGCATTCATTCATTAAAGAAATATTTGTTGAATTTAACTGGGTATTGGGCATCACTGCAGATCCTGGAGAGGCAGTGGTAAATAAAAATATCCCTTTGGTCTATGCTCATATTCCAGAGAGTAAAGGCAAAAATAAACAAGGAAACCAACTGAAAAAGAAAAGTTGGGGCCTCCCTGGTGGCTCAGTGGTGAAGAATCTGCCTGCCAATGCAGGCGACATGGGTTCTATCCGTGGTCTGGGAAGATTGCACACGCCACGGAGCAACGAAGCCTGTGCTTCACAAGTACTGAGCCCGTGCTCTGGAGCCCGCATGCCGCAACGACTGAAGCCCACGCACTCTAGAGCCCGTGCTCCGCAATGAGGGAAGCCCGCACACCAGAGCCGGAGAGCAGCCCACACGGGCTGCAACTAGAGAAGAGCCCTCACTGCAGCGAAGACCCCGCACGGCCAAAACAAAGTCTAGAAGAGAGAACAGGAGATTCCTATCCTCAGAAGTCTAGTGTCCACTCTGCTGTTCTCCCCAGCAGGAACACAGGCCTGTGCCCTGGCTCCTTCCACCCTCAGTGTCTCCCCAAAGCCTCTGGGGTGACTCCACTGCTTTAATTTTTCTACCTGTCAAGATTTATACCTGGCAGGTTCCCGATTAGATCCTCCCCCAGGTTCAGGGCAAGCTCCTGGGGCCTGCAGAAACCCCACATCATTAGTGGAAACACAGTACCTCTGATTTAAACAGGTCTTCGGGGCCTTTATTTGCAGTGTTCCAGTTCCTGAAGCCTCCCTCCAGTTCTTCCTCATTGATGGAGAGAGTTCTTTCTGAAGGCCCTGGAAGCATTAATGCAGATCATTACCACCACATGGCTTGTTTAGAAACCTGTAATTGTACCACAAAATTCTAACACCGTCTCTCCTTCATTAAGAGGGACAAAGAAAAACATTAACGGAGATTAAAAGTGTGATTCAGAATATTCATTGGAGCATCTGAGCACAGGCTTCCAGGAGGCCGTTTCAAGGTCAGAGCTCATGCTGGGGGAAACAAGAGAAGTCCCCAACCCCCAATTATTCCTCTCCAATCTTCTCATTCCTTGGCCACAGGCATTCAGGCCCTCATCTAACCCAAGATCCAAAAGGATTACAGGAAATTAGCCTGTGACATGTGTGCAGGGCTGGCAGTGGCCTGGGTGACAACCAGTCAGCCACAACCTGAACTAGGGGTTGGCTTTTCCCCAAGAGGCAGCAGCAGCTCAGCCTGAATGAGAGGTTCCTGAGCACCCCTATAGCAGCCCTCTCCTGTGAAACAGCTGCTTCCTCGGGATCTGTAATGGGAGCCTGGGTCAACAGCGTGACCAACAAGGCAGGCAATCGGGCATCTGCCCCAGGGTGCCCACACAACACGGATGCTGCCCGAGTGCTGCATTCAGTCTGGGCAGTAAGTATGAAACACAAACATCTCTCCCTGCCCTGTGACTTCCTATGGGAACCCAAGCACCCAGGAACTCAAAGAAGGCTCCCCAAGTGTCCTGGCAACTGCTAGAGATGCTTTTAGATTCTCCAGGAGGTGGATAGGCTCTAATTCCCAGTGAGGGTACTAAACTGCCTTTGGATCCAGGTTTGACTGCACTCACTGCCTCTAAGAAGTATGCCAGGGAGATGCATAGCCCTCCTGAGGGTGGGGTTTCCCAACGGGTCAAGTTGAAGGCTTTCCTTTCTTGATGATCTGGATAGTTTAGTCCCTGGAAGTACTGAACTGTCTGCCATTTGATGAAATTTCTGGAAATCAAGAGCTGCCAGTTTCCTACCATCCAGGGCAGTCTAACCAGCTCCATCTTCCTGCAGGGCATTTTTCCAAATAAAAATGAAGACTCCTCTGGCAGGACTGCCCAGCATTTAACACAGTAGAGATGGAATACCTTGGGGAGAAGATGGTAAGCTCCCCGCTGCTCTTACCTTGGGTTGCCATCACGATCTCATTCACCCTTCGGTACTGGTTTAACAGCCCAGTAAGCTCCTCTATCCGACGGTCCTGTCACAGAGCAAGACAGATTTCCATGTAAACAACACTGGCGCCTGAGGTGATTTCATTTGGGGCCCAGGCTATGTTCTGGGCACACAGAAAGGAAAAGCTGTGTGGAACCTCTAGAACACTTCAAAGGGAGACAGAGTGCCCAAGCTCTGGGGTTCTCAGTGGTCGGCCTCCTCGGCTGCCATAAACACTCCTGCTCTCCCTGAAGGCTATGAGTCCAATCTCTACTTAGAAAACAACCCCTGTTTGATACAGCCTTCAAATGGCTCACACGTTTGCTGAGGCAGGAAACGGTCTCCCTACCCTCTTGATGCAGCCACGGAAACCTGCCTCCTGGTCCAAGCACTGTCCTCTAGTTGTCCTTGTTTAGTCGCTCAGTAATGTCCGACTCTTTGCGACCCAGTGGACTGCAGCCCTGCCAGGCTCCTTCTGTCCATGGGATTTCCCAGGCAAGAATACTAGAGATGGTTGCCATTTCCTTCCCATTCAGGGACTGAACCCGTGTCTCCTGCTTGGCAGGTGACATTCTTTACCACTGAGCCACATGGGAAGCCCATTGTCCTCTGAAGCTACATGCAAAAAAAAAAGACTAAAATAAAGCTGTCGTATTTATCTCAATACCTTAGGAGTCTGAGATTCCTTACATAACAGAGGAAATTCCCGGAGGGGATCAATTCTTCCCCAGCAAAGGCTGGGGACTTGGGACTACACACAAATTTCAGAGTTAGATAAACGTGGGTATGACCCTGGCTCTGCTATCTGCTGTTACCTGACCTTGGGCAACACTACTCAAGCACTTTTGAGTCTCGGTTTCCTGGTCTGTAAAACGCAGGGCTGTGATCCTTAGAGCTGACCTTTGTGCCAGATAGGTGCTCTGTTCTATGGAGGTGGCTATGTTATGATTGTGCAGGGATTCAACGTGAAGAACAAATAAGGCTGATGGGTCTCTTGCCAGTTTTATGAAGGGTCTATCACCAGATCATGAACATGGGGGACTGGTGGATGGCTCTCAAGTTTTGTTAGGAGTCTGAGCAACAGCTATGACATAGGCAGTAACCACAGGGTATTTTTTCCCCAAAACCAACCTGAACAGATATGGCTTTATTCTGCCTTTGAGAGATTCCATTTAGGCAAAACTCCCAGGCATCAAAGTCAAAAGCAGGTAACTGAGCCGAGTCTCCAGGAAGCAGAGGCGTATCTCCTGACACTTCCCTGAGTCAGTGTCCTGATGGGCTCAGCCCTGCCCAAAGTATCAGAGACCAGAAGGGACCAAACAGAACCAGGAAGGTCAGTAGGGAAAGGACAGAGCGGCTCAATGGCCATCTTACCTTGTCTTCATTGGCAACAAGCAAAGTTTCCATCCCCATTTTCAGACGTTGAATTTCTTGGTCTAAAATAATTTAAGTGTAGGAAGAATTATTTACATAAAATGCAGACAGCTAGTTCTACCTGCTGAGATGCTACAACTTTCTGTGTGAATAAATTACACATCACTCCTTACTTCTTCAAAGAGCCCAGGATGGTATCTGGCACACAGTCAGTCTCATTAAATATTTGTTGGATAATTCAACAAATTAACCTGGTATTTTATCTTCTCTTTATAGACTTTTTTTGGGGGGAAACAAAATGTCATTTACTCAAGGATGTCGTAGAAGAACTCCCAAACTTTCTACAATTGATATCCCAGAAGAAATCTGACATTTATCCTTTATAACTTGAATAGGCAGGTACTAGGGCTGCTAACTAGTTTCAGAGAGAATCAGGAATCACACAGTCCCATGGATTATACCAG
Organism: Ovis canadensis; assembly: GCF_042477335.2. NCBI lineage: Eukaryota > Metazoa > Chordata > Mammalia > Artiodactyla > Bovidae > Ovis > Ovis canadensis. The sequence continues at coordinate 52,909,477 of NC_091259.1, forward strand.
AGGAGAATTTAAAATGGGAAGAAAAAGAGTCTCCAGCCAAATAGAGACAGGGAAAGAATGATTATGTAAAAAGAGCCAGGTACTTGACTCAATTAGGAAAGGCATATTCAGAATTGACTAACAATGTTTAATTGGATCTATAAATATATTGAAACAAACTCTACAGTCAAGGAAAACAATCTTAGTTCATCATAAACCTGCAGAATTTCCCTATGGGCCCAAGGGTCTTTGTCAGTCTGTGGTAGATGACAGTTAGCCTTCTCCCACTCTGGACCCAACAGAGACTCTTTGGAATTCTTCACAAACTAGTCTGGAGAGCCAGGTCAAAGGACAAAGCCTAAATGGGCTGGGAGTCATTCCGCCAAATAGGTGGAGGTCTAGGAATTAGCTATTTCAAATCCTGAAAGATGATGCTGTGAAAGTGCTGCACTCAATATGCCAGCAAATTTGGAAAACTCAGCAGCAGCCACAGGACTGGAAAAGGTCAGTTTTCATTCCAATCCCAAAGAATGCTCAAACTACCACACAATTGCACTCATCTCACATGCTAGTAAAGTAATGCTCAAAATCCTCCAAACCAGGCTTCAGCAATACATGAACCATGAACTGCCGGATGTTCAAGCTGGATTTAGAACAGGCAGAGGAACCAGAGATCAAATTGCCAACATCTGCTGGATCATGGAAAAAGCAAGAGAGTTCCAGAAAAACATCTATTTCTGCTTTCTTGACTATGCCACAGCCTTTGACTGTGTGGATCATAATAAACTGTGGAAAATTCTGAGAGAGATGGGAATACCAGACCACCTGACTTGCCTCTTGAGAAACGTATATGCAGGTCAGGAAGCAACAGTCAGAACTGGACATGGAACAACAGATTGGTTCCAAATAGGAAAAGGAGTCCGTCAAGGCTGTATATTGTCACCCTGCTTATTTAACTACTATGCAGAATACATCATGAGAAACGCTGGGCTGGAAGAACCAAAAACTGAAATCAAGATTGCTGGGAGAAATATCAATAACCTCAGAAATGCAGATGACATCACCCTTATGGCAGATAGTGAAGAGGAACTAAAAAGCCTCTTGATGAAAGTAAAAGAGGAGAGTGAAAAAGTTGGTTTAAAGCTCACATTCAGAAAACTAAGATCATGGCTTCTGGTACCATCACTTCATGGCAAATAGATGGGGAAACAGTGCAAATAATGTCAGACTTTCATTTTGGGGGGCTCCAAAATCACTGCAGATGGTGATTGCAGCCATGAAATTAAAAGACGCTTACTCCTTGGAAGAAAAGTTATGACCAACCTAGATAGCATATTAAAAAGCAGAGACATTACTTTGCCAACAAAGGTCCGTCTAGTCAAGGCTATGGTTTTTCCAGTGGTCATGTATGGATGTGAGAGTTGGACTGTGAAGAAAGCTGAGCGCTGAAGAATTGATGCTTTTGAACTGTGGTGTTGGAGAAGACTCTTGAGAGCCCCTTGGACTACAAGGAGATCCAACCAGTCCATTCTGAAGATCAACCCTGGGATTTCTTTGGAAGGAATGATGCTAAAGCTGAAACTCCAGTACTCTGGCCACCTCACACGAAGAGCTGACTGATTGGAAAAGACTCTGATGCTGGGAGGGGGGCAGGAAGAGAAGGCGACGACACAGGATGAGATGGCTGGATGGCATCACCGACTCAATGGACATGAGTCTGAGTAAACTCTAGGAGTTGGTGATGGACAGGGAGGCCTGGCATGCTGCAGTTCATGGGGTCACAAAGAGTCGGAGATGACTGAGCGACTGAACCGAACTGAGGAATTAGCGCGTCGTTTTTCCAAAACAAACCCCCATACCCATCCCAAACTGGATCCTACAGCAAATAGGTATGTCAACGTAAGTAAAGTTCAGGAGACAAGGGGACAAAAGTAGGAATGGGCACCCCATCTCCTCTGGATGCTTGCTATAGCCAACAAGAGCAGGAAGAATGGGTTGACAGACTTTGTGTAAATAGACGTAGGAATACATTTTTCAGAGGAAGGTGTAGAGTGCTGCTTTGTGTCTTAGGCTCTTGGTGGTTTGTGGAGTAAAGGGTGGTAAGCTCCAGATGAAGACCGCAAATCTTGATGCTTTGGGCAGGGCCTAACCAGAACAAGGCCCTAAAGATCAGCTCCAAGAGGCACCCGAGGCAGGGCCTGGAAAGTATGGTCTGTGGGGAGGCATAGGGTGCAGGGGGAAGCCTGCCTGACCTGAAATCATGGCCTGGGGAGTTCCCTATCCAAATTTAGCATCATAGACAGTCTAGAGTATCTTAGGGGTCTGCACCCTCCACATTAGACCATGGGAAATAGATAGATGACACACTCAATGGCTGGTGAAGACACTGAGAAAGGCTGGTGGAGGGATGAGCATATCTGTCACTATTTCCTTCTCCAGCCTCCCCACCCCAGCCAGGGATCCAAGCTAAGCGATGTTGAGGCCCGGAGGAGACTCAGTAGTGGAGCCAGTTCACAGGGCCACATGTCCTCCTCCAGCAACACTGCAGCCTGAGGGCAAGAGGAGAAGCTGGAAGGTGTGTGATCATTTTGTATGCAAGGCAAATAGCTGCAAATATTAAATACATATTAATAAGAATATCTGAGGATTTAGCCTCTCTTTTTAATCAGCAAGACTTGAACTCCCTAGGGACCATTCACTATCCTTTCATTTATTCAAAAAATATTCCTTGGCAGCTATGGACTGAATGCTGTGTGAGGCTCTGTGGATATGCTCTCAGGTAAGGCAGTCACAGTCTCTGCCACCGAGGAAGGACGACAGTCTATTCAAAGGGACTTAAAAAAACACAGCACCGGTTATAGTAAATGCTCTGAAAGAAACAACAGGAATGATGATTCTGAGAAAAGTAGGGGCACCTAAGTGAAGTAGGATGGCCAGGTTGGGTCTTTCCGAGAGGTAACACTTAAGCTGAGATCCACAGGGTGAGAAATGACGGATTTGTTCCGTCACTCAGGCCCTTGAGTGTGTATCAGGCAGGGAGCCACCGCGTGACCAAATGAATTGCTAAAGCCTCCTCTGTGGTGATGACACAAAGACACTGAAGGGGAAGAGTGAACGCTCCAGAGGCAGAGGCCCAGAGGGCTCCAGTGGTGACGGCGCATCTGAGCAAAGCCTCCAGAGGTGAGGCCTCGAACAGGGAGGAGTTCACGGCCACGGCTCAACAAGCGAGCTGGGCTTTACAGACCCGTGTGTGCACACACGAACACACACACACGTATGTGCACACCGCCTGCCTCCTCACACCGCTGTTCACACCCAGAGACTCACAAGCCCACTTGTAAGAATGAGAACCCAGGCCGAGGGGCGACTGCACTCTGTCACGGCCGAGCCAGTTACCTTTTTCTGCGTGGTCACTGTGCAGAGCTGCTGACCTGGAGAGCTGGCTGTGCAGACGCTCAATTTCTGCATCCTTCAGGGCCACCTGCTCTTGCAGCTGGGCTACCTCCGCCTGGAAGAGAAAAAGGCAACCGACCAGCTCAGAGGGACCACCAGACCATAACAAAGCACTTCCAGTCAGAGTCCAGGGCCCACGGGTCCTAGGACCCATTAGGAAGTTAACGGGTCAGAGCAAGAGCAAAGCAGGAAGAGGCGAGCAGTGAGAGGTGTTTACTGCCCTCTCCACAAGGTGACGCTCTGGGGAATAAACGTGCTCTTCCTGGCCATTCTGGACGCTGGCCCTCCCCTCACCTCTCCACCTCCCCACCCTGCTCTGACCATCCTAGCTTCCTAGCTTTCTCCTGCTTCCTCCTCCCCGACTGGACTGGACTCTTTCCTTCCCCTGCCTCCTGCAGTCCACACACCACTGAGGCCTGAGGAGGTGCGAGTGTGTGTAATCGGAGGGCTGCCCTTGGTCCAAAGATGAATACTCTTTCTAGACACGGTCTCCTTCCTCCCAAGATACTCCTGCGACAGCATGTATATACACCACTGTAACAAGTACGTGCATCTTTCATTTTTCCACCCCATACAGGAAATATAGTGGAAAGCAGATCACCACGAGTAGATAATGAGTGAGCCGAGAGTTCCCTCCCTCAAACTCTCCCACCCTGAATGCACAGCCACTGCCTCAGCCCAACCTCAGGCACTGATGCTCCTTTCCTCAAATGTAATTACATACAAGCACTCAGGTATGCTGAGTGGACATACTTGTGTAAATTAAGCATGTGAGTGCAACACAAGTGTGCACACACATTCACATAGGCAGCTGCACTGGGTAGTACCCAAATGTCTACTGAGTACAGCAGATTAAATTCCACACATAATAGGATGTGAGGTTGTTCCTGGGGTTTCCCAGGTGGCTCAATGGGTAAAGAATCCGCCTGCAATGCAGGAGATGCAGGTAGACACGGGTTCAGTCCCCAGGTCAAGGAGATCCCCTGGAGGAGGACTTGGCAACCCTCTCCAATAACCTTGCCTGGAGAATCCCATGGACAGAGGAGCCTAGCAGTCTGCAGTCCATGGGGTCACAAAGAGTCGAATACAACCGAGCATGGGGTGAAAGGCATGAGTATGAAAGGCAGGGACAACCTTCTCATGAGAAGATCAGAACTGGATGGGTCCCATCCTAAGAGATACACTGGCTTTGGAGTCAAACAAACTTGGATTCTCTCATTTCCTAGCTGGGTAAGTGGTTTAGCTTTTCTGAGTCTTGGTTCATCTACAAAGCCAGGAGCATAGCATTTAGCTCATGAGCTCTAGTGAGGAGTAAATATGATAATGGTTACAAACAACTTAGCCTCATGCTTGGTAGACAGTAAGTCCTCATCAATGCTACTTCTATGCTGTTCTCATCCTATTCCTTCCCTTATGGGTAGCTAGTTAGTTCTCTGAGCATCAAGTCAGACTAAGAAAGGGGTGAGAACTGACTCCCAGCCAGACAACAGCACACACAGCAACAGCTTCTACTCTGAGCACCCCTCCCCCATGGTAGCCCAATGGTGTCCCACCTTAATTGTGCAAGGTTATGTCATGGAGCTGTCCTTTCATGAGGTCATCTTTGAACAACTCAAGTAACCAAATGAGCACAGGCCTGTTGGTGGCTCTTCCACCAAACATTCCTGTGTTCAGTTTCAGGAAACATGGACAGAGTGTCCACTTTCCACTGACTCTGTGCTCATTGCATTCTTACACCAACCCTCACAGGAAACCAAGGGATGAAGAACTATCCCTGTACATCACTGGGGAGAAAGCAGGAGCAGTGAAGGATTCGACTAAGGATAGACAGATGACGGCTGCCCTTATGGGGCTAGGGCACCCAGAGCCTTCCTCCAAGGGTCTGGACAAATCTTAATGTCCCCTAATTGGGACCATGTGAAAACAAAGAGGTGGTAAGGAGTGGTTTCCTTACCCGAAGTCCCTACAGAGCACTGTCCCTCTGCTTGGTTTCCACCCACAGAGTACGGAGACCTGAGGCCAGATGTGCCAAACGGTTTGTGGAGACTTGCAGTCAGGTGGCAGCTTCTCACAGCTAACTCAGGGCCTTGGAGCCCGTGGGCTTATAATTAATGGTGACAGTGGCTTCAGAAAACATTAGCGTGTGCATGCGTGCTAAGTCTCTCTAGTAGTGTCCGACTCTGTGCGATCCTATGGACTACAGCCCGCCAGACTGCTCTGTCCATGGGATTCTCCAGGCAAGAATACTGAAGTGGGTTGACATGCCCTCCTCCAGAGGATCTTCCTGACCCAGGGGTTGAACCTGCATCTCTTATGTCGTCTGCATTGGCAGGCGGGTTCTTTATCACAAGCACCACCTGGGAAACCCCTTAGCCCTGGGACTTGATCCAAATGCCTCTCATTTCTATAATGAAAAATGAAAGTATTAGCTCAGTCGTGTGCAACTCTTTGTGACCCCATTGACTATAGCCTGCCAGGTTACTCTGTCCATGGAGTTCTCCAGGAAGAATACTGGAGTGAGTAGCCATTCTCTCCCTTCTGCAGTGGGTCTTCCTGAACCAGGGTTTGAACCGGGTCTCCTGCATTGCAGGCAGACTCTTTACTGTCTCATTTCCATAAGGGCCAGACTAATCTCGGAAGATAGTCTCTTAACTTTTCTTGCACCTTCTACACCCATTTCTCCCCTTCTTTGCAGATAAGGTGAAGTCTAGTTTCTGCTAGGAATCCACATGCCTGATTCTTGTCTGCAGGCCCCACAGCGGACACCAGTGATGTCCAGGGGCCTATCTATCATGGGAGAGCCCAGGTTCTTCTCTCTGAGGCCTCCGTCTGGGTGAGGTCATTTATTTACAACTCTACAGACCACCTGGCTGAGTGCCCCTCCCTGTATGCCAGTTCTCACAGAACAGGCCAGAAATGACAGGTGCTCTCTTATGCTTAGAGGGTGTCTGTTCCAAAGCTGGGAAGTCTACAACAGTGCAGAGGCCCTGCATCTGACCATCAGAAAAAGTATGGTACTTCCATGGCCACTGAGACTGGAGTTGTGTGGCAAGAGGTTTGGGACAAAGTCATGCAGACCGGTGCCAAGCAGAGACGGGGTGCTCCACCTCCCTTAATTAAACCCAGGGACCAGGCCCTTATAGCCGCTGCACTGCTACCTTTAGGGAACCGAGAAGCGTTGCACAGAAAACTAAAGAACTTTAACAAACAAGACAGGTTTCAATTGCAGGAAATTAGGATGACAGAATGACACAGACCCAGATCAAAACCTCGCCGTGGCCACTCTGAGCCTGTTTCCTCAGCAGAAAAATGAAGATAATAAATCAACACACCTCGCTGGGTTACTTCATGGCCCAAATGAGAAAACGTGTGCAAAGGGCTTGACACATCCTGGCACAAAGAGGGGTTCCAGACCTGGTGGTTATTAAATAACCCATAGTATCTCAAAGGTCTATGTGCCAAGGCAGAGCGCTTTGGTGATTTAAGAGCTACTTGGTTTTATAATAGAAGGCAGTATGTATAACTTTAAAGGTTTCACCAAGACAGGACTTGCTTGAGTGGATCAAGGTTCTGAGATGTTACAGAAACAGTGCTCCTAGAACTGGGGACTGGGATGCATAGAGCATACAAGGGACACTTAGATAAAGACAGACTAGACTGTCTAGTGCTGCTGCTGAATAGCTATAAGATCTGGGGAAAGTTACCTAACTATTCTGTGCCTCAGTTTCCTCATCAATAAAGTAGTTAAGAAAATTATTTACACTTATATATACATCAACATCACAGAGATTTTTTTTTAAACAATATGGTATAAAATTGTGAATAAATTATCAATACCAAAAATTAACAGAGAGACCCCCCTTCGTCCAAAAAAAGAGAAATGCCTGGAAGGAAATATTAATAGTGGTTAACTCCTGGGTGGTATACTAGTGATTCTTACTCCTTTAAATTTTTGTGATTTAAAACTTATCTCTAATGATTATTATTGTTTTTATAATCATTTAAAGTTATAGAAAAATAAAACAAAGTATAAACTAGATGTTGGGGAAAAAAATTCTAAGATGAAAATGGGCTTCCCTGATAGCTCAGTTGGTAAAGAATCCTCCTGCAATGCAGGAGACCCCAGTTCGATCCCTGGGTTGGGAAGGTCTGTTGGAGAAGGGATAGGCTACCCACTCTAGTATTCTTGGACTTCCCTTGTGGCTCAGCTGGTAAAGAATCCACCCGCAGTGCGGGAGACCTGGGTTCGATCCCTGGTTGGGAAGATCCCCTAGAGAAGGGAAAGGCTACCCACTCCTGTATTCTGGCCTGGAGAATTCCACGGACTGCATAGCCCATGGGGTCTCCAAGAGTCGGACAGGACTGAGCGACTTTCACTTGGCAATAAGATGAAAATGCCTATGGGAGTACCTGGTGATGCCTGTGGGTGGCGCTGCAGAGCTCTTGGTGGAAAGGCAGGCATGTGTGCACCCTAGGTAGCCCAGTTCAGTTCCTCAGGCAAGAAAGTTGCTTCAGGGTTTTAAGGTTTCCTTCCCTTAACTCCAGATCGTCCTTCCTCTGCCCCCAAGGAAGTCTAACTCTGTATTTTAATGTGAAATTTCCTATTGCTTAAGTGCAAGCTAATTCAAAGTTTTAAAATACAATGTTCTGGCCAAGACAATAAATGTGTGGGCTGAATCCATTTCAATTAGTAGAGAAAATGAAAGAAGAAACAAAACAGGGAAGAATAACACTTATTTTGCAAAAATAATATATCACTGGTATCCTTTAAACAGCAGGCTCTTCAGTTCAATAGAAATATGGTTTGGTTTAAAAAAAAAAAAGACAAGTACATATTTTTAGGAATTGCTAAAAATAAAGCATGCCTCTTTTTAGAAACTGATTACTAGAGGGACCGCTAAATTTAAAACAATGCAGCCAAGATAATGTTGGCATTCATCTGCCCTAAAACTCATCACTCATAGTGCCTCAGCCTGGGGGTTGCTGTGGGGCACAGAGACTTTGTGACTTTAGCAACTCAGAATCTTGGGGGCTTTCTCCAGGGGAAGAGCCCTCCTGGATTAGATCCATCTGCTTACACAATCTGCACACTGTTGCCTGTGCATACAATGGGGTCAATTCACATTTCTCAAGCGAAGGCTACTGCACATCCCAGGCTCAGACACAGACCCTCCCCACTGGGCTCAAAGCCTCTTCATGAACAGCAGGACTGCTTCTTACCTTGGTGGCCTTCAGTTTCCATTCGTACTGATTCCGTTCATTTTCCAACTCTTCCACCTTGATTTTAAGGTGCCGTAGCTCCTGCAGTAACTCCTAGACGAGTGAGCAAGACAGAGTTCTGATGGTTAAAGAGCAGGGTGTTGCCAGGATCTACAACCCTGCATAAGCACATGCACAGAGGATGACGCCAAGGCACGAGCCACCATCAGGCTCCGCACTGCGGCTGGCTCCGATCTTTAAAGATGGCCGGTCCTTGCTTCAGGAAGAGCTGTGTGCCCATTACAAAACAAAGGCCTGGAGTTTCAGACATAAGGAAGAGACAGTTTTTTCTTTTAGAATCTGCTCCCCTGCACCTTTCTAGCATCTGCATTCCCTGTCGGGGGTACCCAAACCATGCACACAAGTGTAAAGGGCAGGAGAGGTAGGGTTTGGGAGCAAGAGAAACAGAGATGCAAAAAAACAAACAAACAAATACAAGGCAGCTCCTTATGGACAAAGGGACGGGAAGCGTGCTAAGTGGGAGCATCTCTGCGCCTGGGGAGTCGAGGAGCCTAAAGGGAGGGTCAGGGAGGAAGTGACAAGCCAGCAGGATAGAAATCAAACACTGCAAGGACAAATGCTAAAGTGTGACATGTAAAGGCTGGCCTGGCTGTTCTAGTTCAGAGGAGGGAGTTGGCTTGAAGAGAGGAGGAAGAGGGGAGGCGTCTAGGGAGAGGGCAGACAGGAAGCATGAGGGCAGACAGCCTGTTGGGCTGGAGCAGAGGATGGGCAGCTTTCAGTGGGAACCGAGGCCAGGAGATAAGGTGGGGCCTTACTGTAAAGGCTGTTGGATGAGAATATAAAGAATTCTGAAGCCATTCTTTAGATCGTATTATAGGAAGCCACTGAAGGTTGCTGAGTGGGAAGGTGATATTAAAACAACTTGCTGATGGTGGAGCTGGAAATCAGGCCTGTTATCTTCTGACCCCTGGGCCCCTGCTTTCTACAGTACCCCTTCAGTAAAGACATCACTGAGCACCCTTGTCCCAAACCTAGGGTCGTTTTAACAGACAAATGGTCCTGTTGATTGGTTTCATTCAGAAAAATTAGCATAAAGGTGATTACTTCCATAGACTTTCTGAACTCCAAACTCATGTAACTTTCCACTTAACATCTCCACATGGATGGCATCTGGGCCTCTTCCAACTGTCATCGCCCAGGTGGAACTCTCAGTTCCCCCTTTTAGATGTCCCTGTCTCACTAAATGGCATCTCCATCTTGTGCCAGAAACCCAGGATCCCTCCTTGGCATCTCTTTGGTCTTTCCACACTACATACGTAATCTACAGAGCCTTGTGAATTCTACCTTCACGGAAATTGCCTGAGTCTCTTGTTTATCTCCAGCTCTACTGTGGCTCCTCTGATCCAGCAGTCAGTGCTGACAGCCTGGACAGTCTCTGCCGGCTGGTTCTCTGTCGTCTTGCCCTTCTTGAATCCATTGGCCCCATGGCATCCAGGGGAACAATACGACTGAAGCCTAAGTCTGATCCTGGCCTTCCCTGCTCTTCAAAGGGCCTGAAATTTAACCCGTGACCAACACAGCCAGGCCTGACGCCGCACCCTGCCTGCCTCTTGTATTACTAGCTCTCCGCAGTTCTATTCCAGCCACACCCGTGCTTGTTAGTTCCATCTGACTTGGGCCCTTGCACCTGCAGCTCCCTCAGTCTGGAGCTGTCTGCCAGGTTAATCCCTGCCCATCGTTCAGACTGCCTTGAGCAAAGCTATCCCAACCGCCATACTTCCTCAGATCTCCCTTCTATACTCTTGTGGTATCTGTATCATCTTTTACATCATTTGCATTTAAACATTTACCAGTGTGACTGCTAGTGGCTGGTTATCCGCCTATACTCTGAACTTCATGAGCCTTGCTAACCTCTGGCACATAGTCAAGTAGGCATTATTTCTTAATGAATGAACACATGCAACTCAAGCCATCTTTTAACTGGCCTGGAGCTCTTTGCATTCTGAGACAATCCACCGGAAAGTGGCATTGCTTCCACTTGAACTGTGTAGGTATTACTAAGATTTTTTTTTTTTTACTAAAAATCTTTACTAAGATTTTTTTTATAACTGAGGTGACCATTTGTTGCTGCCCTTAAAAAAAAATGTCTTCCAACCTAAGATTATTGCCTCCTTGATCTGCAACATTAGACTTTAAGGCCTGTTGTGACTTGTAGTAGACCCAAGATCGTTTTCTGAGTAGCTGTGCTTGAGGGGGACGCCAAGCCTGCTCATGGCAGAACCCAAAGTGTGCAGGTTACTGCTGAGGAGCAGCCATTATGGCGACACCGAGCAGGGCCATCTCCAGGCTTGGTGACCTCTTGGGCCCAGCCTCTTCCTTCTCAGCTATTTGTTGCCCATCGTGAGCTATTAACACTGGTGCCCACTCTGATTTCTCTCACAAGTCTTTCTGGGGTGACCCGCTCTCCATGGGGCCAGCACTTTGCAGAGCTCCCCCTTTCCAAATCTGCACCTCATCTTGACTCTCATTTTGTTCCCCACCGAGCCCTGCCCCCTCACGCCCAAGTCAGAGTAGAGATTTTCAACATGTCCCATAGTTGAGAATAACATCACGGCAACTTCCTATAGACATGACTATCGTGACCTTGACCTTCCTGGTCCTCTTCAGTACGGAGCCTTGGAGGCACAGATCGTGGCTGTGCAGCTGCCATCACAAAACACTGATGACACCAGTATGAGGGGTCAAGTCCAGAATCCCAGTCAGATACACTCCACAGGCCCAGAGGTGGTGAGATCCCGCAAACGTGATCATGTGGGAGAATTTTCCCCAGAAACTGAGATGATGACAGTTGTCAAACATATGGAAACTTGTGTTCTATTTTCTCACTGGGGATAAATCCCTTTAAATATAAACTTGAAAGGATTCTTTCATGATGCTATTTTTTTCTTAAATTAAAAAAAAAAAAAGAAATCACATGAGATGAAACTTCATTTAATCTCCCAGCCCAGCAGGAAGAGCTGATGTTTGAGTCAGACCTGGGAAGGGAACTCCTGAAGCTTCCTTTTACACTAATGCCCCATCATTTGGGGCACCTGACACACCTCATTCCCGGCCCTGAGGGAGGTAAGTGCAGTCACCCATCAGAGGGCTGGCCTCTCTGGCTCAGATCCTGCTGGCGGAGTGTCACAGAGTTCAGCTCACGGCCCTCAAGGGGGAGTCCCAAGCTCTCCCCAGAGGTGGCTGCAGATCCATGTTAAGCTAGCGTACACGGTTCTGGTTAGGAGACACCCCGGTCCCTCCGCCATGAGACGCCCCACACACACATGCTCCCATATACTTAAGTGTGGTGCCTACAGGTGACCCCTCCCCGTGGGCACAGTCCTGGCCGCAGGGCTGGGGCCGGGCCGCACCGTCGCCAGCCGCCACCTCCTCAGGATAGTCCCTACTGAGGGAGAGGCGCTCTTGCATCTGCCTGTGGATGTCCAGCTGCAGCCTACACATCTGCTCCTGCAGCTCACTGATCACATTCAGAACCGACTGTAGGAAGGAAGAGAGAGGAGAGAAAAGCACTCAGGGTCAGTCTGCGCTCGCACACGGAACTCCCTGGGAAAGCAGAACAGAAGGACGGAAGCGTGCGGCGGGGCACCCAGGGGACACTGTCCACAATCACCTGCTTTCTTCACAGGAACCAAAAGATGCGGTGTTTTCCCTCACCTGCCCCATCCACAGGCCTGTCTTGCAATTTGAACAACGCCCCGCCAATGCCTTCGTGCCGTACTGGGGGCCATCATTACCTGTCCGGGTCCGAGACACAGAGTCCAGCAACAGCAGAGATGGGCATACATGTGGACACACCCCTTCTACACACACCAACTCCCCCCCCCAAATATACCAACACCTGAGTACCAGGGACATACAGCACACAACACGTTCAGAGGTCCCAACCCTAAGCACTCCCTCACGCCCAACACCACACCTGACTCCTCTGAAGCCTCAAGAACATTTTGGCCTTTTATGTCAACTTCGGAAAAATACTGCAACTTTTAGAATTCATACGTACTTAGTTCTGAATCTCTTGGACTAGCAGCTCCACTGGGCTTTCCTTTACCTACTCCACAGACATTTAGTGGCATTCTTCAGGGACCCAAGGCCACAGTAAGCAGTGGCACTCATGGGTGAGTGAGGAGAAACACACAAATAAAAACCACAAATGGTTATAAGTGCTATGCCAGGAAGACAGTGGGGCTTTCAAAGAGTGGTGAGGGACTAATTCTGCCTGGGTCAGGTCAGAGATGGGACAAGTCGCAGTGATGTCAAGAAGGCACATTCTTGACCCCTCACCTGGGTGGGGGTAAAGGAGACGAGGAGTCGGGAACTGGGGGATATGGTAGATGACGGTACTGCTCACATCAACAAGATACCCGAGAGGCTGCGGAAGACTGTGGGCAGAGTGAAGCAGATGGCTGGCAATAGATCTAGACAGAGCCTAGGGTGGCCGGGGTGGCAGCCAATCACAGTGTTTGGCCCCTTTCTGCCCACCTTCACTGACGTTCTAAGCACCGTGCTGAGGGGTCTAACTCCTGCTCCCTGCCCAGGCAGGTAAGGTTTCCATCCCCAAGAGAAACTGTGTTTTCTTTAAAAAGAAAGGCTCCTCGCCCCTAACCTTGTCGGGTCCAGGTGGCAGCTTAGGGCTGAGAGGACACTGGGCTTGGGCTCGCCAGCCGCTCCACTTGAACCTGGGGAGCTACACTGCAGGCGTGGCTGTTGTGAGCGGGCCCCTGGCCTCCCGGCCACTCTGCCCTGGAGCTAGCTCACCCAAACCAGCCTGGAGAGGGCCCCACCCTGTCTTCACCCAGAATCCGTGACAGAAGGCAGGCCGCCCTGGGCTCAGCTGACTTTGGTAAACAGCTTGCATGGCGCCTGGCACACAGGGGCCTTCGATAAATGGGAGTTCACTTCCCCCCAGTGCTTCTTTTGCCACCAAGTACTTGACCCGTAAGGAATGAAGGAGACAAACTGGGAGAGCAATCACAAACATCTCAGGGTCACGGGACATAGTGAAGGCCCGCGTGACATTGATCGTTGACAACAAAAGCCCAGGCTCGCTTCCCATACTGGCCACTCTTGCAGAACCTTTAGTCTCTCCTAGTCACTGGCCCCGCCTGTCTTCAGACCTGTTCTTCTCTCGCTTACGTAAGTTTCAAGAACTTTGGTGCCCTCACTCTTCTCTTGTTCCCTTCATTGGTACCTCTCTCAACTGAGGGGTCTAGACCCACTGACCCTGATTTTCATCACCTCATCCCCATCTCTAGTCTCTAGGCAAATGAGCTGGAGCTCTGTCTCCACCACACAAGGGGTCAGTGCCCGCCTCCTGGTCAGATCCAAACACGTGTTCTCCGTCCTCAAGCTGCGTGCTCCCTCTTTTCACTCCTTACCTTCAGGAACTCTGAACTACTCAGGTTCTTCTGGCCTCTCTTTTACTCTTTTCCTGCCAACTTATCCATCACTGCAGCCTGTGGGTCTTCATGAATCCCAATGTCAACTGACTTGTTTAGTTTTTCTTTGGCTTCCCGCCATCACAACTTCAAGGCCTTCTATTTCAGCATCCAATGGACTAAAAATGCTCACCAGGCAGGAAGACTAAGGGCAGATGACATGACCCTCTACAAAAAAAATCTTCCTAGCAGGAACCTTAAGGCACTATTCATTATCATTTGGGTACCAATAAGATGCTTGCTCCTTGGAAGAAAAGTTATAACCAACCTAGACAGCTTATTAAAAAGCAGAAACATTACTTTGCCAACAAAGGTCCATCTAGTCAAAGCTATGGTTCTCCAGTAGTCATGTATGGATGTGAGAGTCAGACTATAAAGAAAGCTGAGCACTGAAGAATTGATGCTTTTGAACTGTGGTGTTGGAGAAGACTCTTTAGAGTCCCTAGTACAGCAAGGACACCCAACCAGTCCATCCTAAAGGAGATCAGTCCTGAATATTCGTTGGAAAGACTGATGCTGAAGCTGAAGCTCCAATACTCTGACCATCTGATGTGAAGAACTGACTCATTTGAAAAGACCCCGATGCTGGGAAAGATTGAAAGTGGGAGAAGGGGATGACAGAGGATGAGATGGTGGGATGACAGAGGATGAGACGGTTGGATGGCATCACCGACTCAATGGACCTGAGTTTGAGTAAACTCCAGGAGTTGGTGATGGACAGGGAGGCCTGGTGTGCTGCAGTCCCTGGGGTCACAGAGTCAGATACGACTGAGCAACTGAACTGGTACCTATTCTGACATTCATCCTAAATTCCTATATCTTATCCACAAGACTATCCCAAGCAGTGTTTCCACATGTGATGCCTCACTAAAGTGGGCATTTTCCAGGCCTAATGCTGCAAGACGTACTCCTGGCCAAACCAGTGAGGCCCAACAGACATGACTTGCTCTTAACAAACACAGACCCCTACTTTGTCTTCTAGCTTCTCACAAACCATCACAGGGTTGACTTCAAACTCAACAGACTGAATTTTGTAGAACCCTTCTTTCTTTGCCATTTTGAAAAAAGAGGAGGAGGAGAAAATGGTTACTTCCAGTTCTTCAGCAACTCACTGATTTCTCAGATTCCTTAAAATTCACTCACAGCAAGCACCTGTGCACCTGTGAGAAGCGTCAGCGGAACCAAGCCCATTCTTTCTTTGACCTTCTCACTGAGCAGGGAACTTTAAAGGGAGATCTCCCTATTGCCCTCGGCACTGTCCCTTTGAGTGGGGTTTGCCCTTCCTGATAACTTCATACAGGTGCACTTTTATTTGTCCTTTTGACCTTTTGAACAAGCCCCTTTGAAAACTAGTTTCTCTCAAGGTATCTCTAAGCTTCTCCTTTTTATTGGTATTATTTGTGAGGTTACACAGTCAGAAATAATTATATTTCTAAGCAGTTCAATATTTTTGAGTCATCTCTTCTTTGTCTGAACTTTCAAAGCTAAGCTTTACCAAAGTCTACAGTGCATGGCAGTCTATGGTGAGTTTCCCCTCCTCCACTGTCATGAAGTCTCAAAATAACAATGGCTACTCGCTCCCAAGACACTCTTCACTTCTACTTCATAAATTAGTTTCTAGCTTTGCTTTAGCATTAGAGCCAGAGTGGGAGTTTTCCTGGTTTATCTACATTCAGGGCAGAAACTAAAAACAAGAGGGGTAGGGAAGAAGCAAAAACAAAAAGCAGCCTTTCAATACTTAGGTGTTTAGCTGGAGGAATCTTTTGAAAGTAAAAGTGTGAGTCGCTCAGTCGTGTCCAACTCTTTGAAGCCCTGTGGACTGTAGCCCGCCAGGCTCCTCTGTTCATGAGATTTCCCAAGCAAGAATGCTGGAGTGCACTGCTATTCCTTTCTCCAGGGAATCTTCCCATCCTAGAGACTGAATGTTGCTGTCCTGCACTGCAGGCAGATTCTTTACTGTCTGAGTCACTAGGGAAGCCTAGAGGAGTCTTTTTAGGAACTCTCCAAATTGCTGCTCCCTCCCATTCCTGCCCTTGTCTGCCTCCATCAGCCTGGGGATCTGGATCAGGAGTGCACCTATTTTCCTCCTCCACTTCCTGTAACCACGTGGTGCACCCCAGCAATTCTGGAACACTCTCCCCTCAACCTCCTATCCATGTGGCAGCGCTGTTCTCCAGCATGTGCATCCTCAGGCCTGCCACTTCAATGTACTTTAAAATCCTTTATTTTCAGAGCTAGCCCATTTCCCCTCTCAACAGGTCTGTCTCTCTCCCATACGGTGGAGCCTTTTGTAGCAGTGTTTCCATTCTCGGGCCTCACGTCATGAAGTCCAGGTGACATTTATGAGGTTCTAATCACTACTCTGTAATCTCAGCTCATTTTATTTACTCCTCCTGCTTTGCTAACCATCAAATTTCTCTTTAATGATACTTTTCTGTGAGAGACTACTGGGCAGCTCCCATAATCAGTCTTTCCTATCCTATCCTACCTGTTAAACTTGTTCACAGTTTTACTTAGCTGTTTTTCTCCCTCTTACTTCATGCTCAGTTTAGTACCATCCTGGCACTCTGACATGTCAATGTGGGAATACCACCTCCACACCTGTCAAAAGGTCAAATGCATGTACCCTTTGACACTTCAATTTCACGTCAATATTTTCACACATTTACAAATTTATTCACAACAGCATTACTTATAAGAACAAACACTTGGAAACAAATGTTCTCCCAAAAAGAGAGAAATGGCTAAATAAATGGGGGTAGAGAGTGAAATAATATATAAATATAACTGAGGAAAGAAAAATTTTAATGTGCTTGATATGAAACGAACTCTGCTCATTAAAAAAGAGAAAATCTAAAGTAATGTGTATCTGTGCAAAAATGAGGAAGATAGTCTATCCACCTAAATTTGCTTATCCATATATAGGATAATTCTGAAGGATACAAAACAAACTGACAACACTGGCGCCTGCCTGCTGGCCGGGGAAGAAGAGATTTTGCTGCATATACCTTTCTGAACTCTAAACTTATGAATTGTTGGAGTATATTTCCTATACAAATAAAAATGAGTAAATAAAATAAAATACATAAAATAAAAACAAGAATAGTAAAACTCTCCTAAGTCAGGCTAGCGCCTCTCGGAGCAAACACAATCATGCCAGCCTTTGCTCTGTACTCCAAGTCCATCATTCTGATTGGCCCAGTTCAGAAATCAGAACCCTTCCTTTCCAAAGTCCCACCCATAGAGAGAAAGTGAGCATTACAACAGCATCTGTGCTATAAGACATTCCATTTTCTGCCAGGAAATCCTAGAGACTGTTTCTGGGTCTCTCTCTGATATTCCTGACCCATCCGGTGACTCCATTTCCCAGCACACGCTGGGTCCCTGGTCCCCTTTTGGAAGGCTGCTCTGGTACTACACGCAGAAGGGGATGCAGCTGCAGGCTCCCTGCATAGCCAGTGCTGGAAGCCAGATGCCCTTCTCCAAGGAAGATCTCTCCAAGGGCCATAACTCTGTAGGGGCGCAACCCAGAGGTTTTCCTTTGTCTCTGGATCGCTTTCTTTCATGTCCCATCCTCCCAATTGTGGTATCTATCACTTTTCGCACTGGTCACTTTTCCTATCATCCTACTTTTCAGGCATAAACCTAACAGACCCAAACATGGGTCCCCTGAAATGACCCAGAACCACCGCAAAAGGCTCAGAGGAAAAGGTACAGTAAACAGGAAACCCAGTATTCACCCACATCGCATAAGGGTCACCAGCGACTCCTGAGTGAGCTGGCTGTCAGGATTGTATTCGTTTAACAGGAAACCTACTCCTCAAAGTCCTCAGGTTTATATATGAACATTTGTAATCACTTCCATACTGACTATAGAGCAGTAGGATACTGGCTTAGGATAAATCCTGAGCTACACAGAGAAAGTTTGTTCAGATCTGGCTACCTCAAAAGAAAAAAAAAAAAAAAGGCTTGCCTCTTTCAAACTGTAAGCAATCAGGCCTTAGGCTAAGTACATTCACTAGAAAAACAGCAGCAGCATAGGATGAGAAGCAACATTGCCTTTAATCATGCTACTACGCCCTCAGTGACCTAAGCTGGCCAAACATCTCACACAAAATAAACACCTTCACGCACAGGACAACAGTGCAGCTTAAGCAGCCCTCTGCATGGCTCTGAGCCTCAGACGCTCCAGAGAGCTACAGACGGTAGTGTTGGGTCTGAACACACCAGCAAAGATCCTGTTCAATTACAAGAATGAGAAAGTTGTTTCAGGTCAGGGGGCTGGTCACTGAATATCACAAGTTCAACGGCCTGAAAAATTCCTCCACGTGGAAGGAAACCTAATGCTTGTACTAGCAGCTGGGAAGGGCTGTTATCTGGTAGAACTGAGGCCAGGGGCTTAGGGCTTATGGTGCCCCATATATTAACAGCCTAATGGAAAACAAAAACAAAAACTCAGACTGAAAAATAATCCTTCAGAAAAGAAAAATTAAAGCAAACAGTAAAATGACTGTATTAGTGGTAAGTGGCCTAGAAGTGGGGGCTCCCCTTCCTTCTCCAGAAAGGAGCTGAACTGATTCAGCTCAGTGCTAACCCAGCATTCTGCTGCCATGAACTGACTCTCTAAGGCCCACATCCACTACAGTGACTGGTTCAGAACAAAGCACTTGAGCGAAACTAGCCCAGTGAGATGCAATCCTGGGGAACCTTTGAAAGAGAAACTCTCTCTCTGCAGAGGCCACTATAGTAGGATCTAAGGCTAACTTTGGCCACCTTCGTCACACGTGGGAGAGCCTTCCTGAGAATAAGCTGGTGCATGCATGCTCATTCATGTCCGACTCTTTGCAACACCATGGACAGTAGCCCGCCAGGCTCCTCTGTTCACAGAATTTTCCAGGCAAGAATACTGGAGCAGGTTGCCATTTCCTTCTCCAGGGAATCTTCCTAACCCAGGGATCTAACTGGCATCTGTTATACCTTATACATTGGCAGGTGGGTTCTTTACCACTGAGCCATCTGGGAAGCCAAGAACAAATGAGACATTAAACCTGATTTCTAACGACATGGTAAAGCCAACTGGATCTAATGTGATCAGCTTTTGAAACCCTAGACTGTTCCAGTTATGTGACTTAATAGCACCCCCCCCCCCTTTCGTTTCTTTTCCTTCCTTCTTTCCATGGTTTTGGTCTCTATGATTTTAAGTCTTCTGCCCCCAAGCCTGAATGTATATCCACATGTGGTCACATGTCTTGAAATATTGGTAAAAGAACTCTAAATCTGGAGAAAATGCAGTTGCTTCTCTCTGGACATTGAAGAAGTATAGTCTATTCAATTGACACTTCACACAGAGAGGCTTTCAGTCTGTGTGAACTCTGCAGTAGGTCAATAATGTAGCACACTCAACAACACAATCAGCAGTAACTAATAAAAGCTTGCTATCCAGCACTGTGCTAAGGACTGTGCATACACATGATGTCCTTCCGTCCTCAGAACAACTGAGCAAATCGTATTACTAATCTCCATTTCACAGAAGAAGAAACACAGGTTTGGGGGCGGGGGTTCAATTACTTTTCTAAGATCACAGAGCTACGGAGTAGCTGAGCTTGGATTACAGCCAAGAGATCTGATTCAAGAGCGTGTACTCTTAATCCCTGAAAGATAGTGTCCTCAGCTTAATGGAGATAAATTTTCTTTTGGAAACTATACTTCTTACTATTATGAGCATGTTCTCAAAAGCAACACAAGGAATATGCCCCACATATTAGCAGTGTCTCCATCGCCAGCATTTACCCAGTAAACACCAATGTGCCAGGTTTCAGGGGACAATGATGTTTGTGCTTAATTGAAAGGAACAATGTCCATCTTTAGATTTTAGATATGCCTTAATGGAAGCAAGGATGCCAGATCATACGATACAGACTTAACTTTTGTTATTTTTTTTTTCTGATTTCATAAGATAATTACCCAGTTTACAGATAAAGAAATGGAAGTTCAGAGAGATTAAGTAGTTAACTTGCTGAAATTCAAAGAGGTATTAATCAGTTAGGTCAGTTAATTGAGCCAAAGCATTTCTAAACCTAAAGGCTACTCTTCTTGTCACATCTCACAATGCCACATCTCAGAATGCACAGTATACGAATAGCGAGGCTTCTGGGTAGAGACACACAGAAGGTGGATGCTCCAATCAATGGCGTATGAAGCCTAAGAAAACAAAACCAAAACAAGTCACAGGAAAACATTCTCTAAGAGAAAGCCTGTGTACAGGCTCACCCACAGGAGCCATCAGGAGAAAAGAAACACAAAATCTAGGGGTTGCAACTGGGTCACTGAAATGCATATTAAAGGATGTCTCCAGACTCCATGAACAATGACAGTGGCCATCCCAGCACATGGTCATCTCTCACAGGAGACCTCTTATGCCCCTCTGAGTCTTGTCTGCTCCTTTCCATCCTTGCCAGCAGCCTGAGGTAGGATAAAGCCTAGAGCCAAAATGGGGTGGTTTGGGCACTGCTGAAATCTGCAGCCACAGCAAAACCTGATAACTTGGTATTAACAGATCACTGAGTCTCTGATGCATAGATGTTTCTGGCACTCAGTGGCTGTCAGGCTTGGGGTTGACCAGATGGCCTGAGGCCACATTAGGATAGCTTCCCCTGATCTGAGCTTAGGACAGTATGGGTGGTTTATCACACTCACCTCTGCTTTTTTCTGCTTCTCCTCCTGCTCCTTCTGTTCCTTCTCCATGCCCACCAGCTTGAGCTTCAGCTCAGACACTTCGGTCATCAGATTGAGCTTCTGGGTCTCAAGAGATGTACGACTTAGTAGCTCCTGCAGGCAAAAACAGATCTCAAAATCACAAACCTCCATAGCAGTAGGAACAACTGTAACTCCATGCATAGCACGTAAGGCAGTCTCTACATTGTACATTGAAACCGTTACATGTGAGTCACACCGGAACAGGCCTGGGTTGATGGTGGATTACTCAGGGATTGCACAGTCCCTGATGCTATCCTCTGTGCTCTGAGAGTCAATGTGAGCTATGTTTCTCAAGAAAACACATTTGTCCATAGAAACCAGGTTAGACAAAAATTATTCATTATTTCCAGGTTAGAGAAAAATAGATGGGTTGGCTCAGAGAACAAAATTTCTCCATGTCTATTTTTAAAGCAAAGGCAGCAGATTCTCTGCACCAAAATAAACAAACAAACAAAAAACAAGCTAATGTTAATAATATATGTTTCAAAACCAAAGTCTCCATATCATCTCCTGGGCTTAGTTCAATATTCAGCCCAGTCTTCCACACATCTCACTGTTAAGACCTCGCTGCAATGAACCTAGCAGGGAGCTAGGGCATAAAGCAGATATTCGGTGATTATTTACTGAATGGTTATAATATAATCTTCTGTGATATATATCTTTCCTAGTAGTCCTGCCAAGTCTAAAGCAGTAGCAGACAACAACCTGCCATTAATGCGTGCACTTAATAAGCATAAATAAGATGAAAAACAAAGGTGATAGGCGAAATACCTGCTTAGCACTACTAGGAATTATGAAGGGTCTCAAAAGCCAGGCGGACCTCCCACAGTCCAGGGGTAACATTTCTCCATGGGCAAAAAGGCAATGTTCCACAAGATCCCAAATCCTGCCACCCGACAGACACTGGACACACAAGTCCTGGCAAGGAGACTATGATACGGCCCTCAGAGGCCCTAAAGGCAACCACTGACATGAGCGGGTGGAAAGGGCATCCTGCCATGGTCTGAACTTTCTGTGTCATCTTAAGCAACCCAACCCTAGTACAAGAATGGTGATCTCAACAATCTGACCCTACAGCCACAAATGTGTTCTGAACCGTCTTCAACTCATAAAACCAAACCACACGAGACACAGATTTTAACTTGGACAAGATGATTTCCTAGGCCAAGGACCGTTAGTATCACTGAAAGCCAGGCTACAAACCATCCATTTGCTAACCTGAGAGAGTAAGTATCGAGAACACAAAGAATTCAGCAAAATGAGCTTTGCACTGGGCTGAGGAGGCCAGCTCTTCCTGAGCCAGCCAGATGTGAAACTGGCTTACAGGGCAAAGGTGGGCCCCTTGGTCATGAAGAGTTAGCCAGATAAGGGAGCCCAGTGTTGAGAGTAGGGGTGGGTGGACACAGATTCACTGAGTACCTCCTCTGTGCTCAACACTGCTGGGTGCTTTACATATATTGTCTCAACAAACCCTCACCCAGGGACTAGGCAGTCAACATTATCATCCCTATTTCAAGACGAAGAAACGAGCCCAAGATTTATTGGTCCTTTCATCTACTTGAGGCAGTTTGCAAATAGACAATTCAAGTTAAAAAATAAACTGTAAAAATTAAATCAGGTAAGGAAAGAAGATGAAGCCAGAGTGGCTTCTGGCATAAAACTCAGACCCTAAAGTTCTATTCTTTATCGATGATCATTATTATCTATATTAATGCTTTTGAACTGGGGTGTTGGAGAAGACTCCTGAGAGTCCCTTGGACTGCAAGGAGATCCAATCAGTCCATCCTAAAGGAAATCAGTGCTGAATATTCATTGGAAGGACTGATGCTGAAGCTGAAACTCCTATACTTTGGCCATCTGATGCAAAGAACTGACTCATTGGAAAAGACCCTGATGATGGGAAAGATTGAAGGCAGGAGGAGAGGGGGATGACAGAGGATGAGATGGTTGGATGGCATCACCATGAAAGACATGAGTTTGAGTAAACTCTGGGAGTTGGTGATGGACAGCGATACCTGGTGTGCTGCAGTCCATGGGGTTGCAAAGAGTCGGACATGACTGAGTGACTGAACTGAACTGAAAGTTCTATTCACAGCTAGAGATTAAGTACAATGTGTGTGAATTTCCCAGCCAGCAGTGCAAAAGGAAAAATGGATGATTCTAGAAGTCCAGATCCATAGGATAATAACAATTGCTTTGGAGTGCTGAGAACTGAGACAGTTTTCTTCCATGAGACTTCAATCATTTGTTCAACTATCAGATGCCAAGGCCTAGGGACAGGAGAGTTAAAAACACAGCTCCTGTGGAGTGCTTGAGTCTTTTAAGATGGTATTTATGCAGTCGTCTATTGACTAGTGGTCAAGATATAAGACAATATCTTGACCTAGATATTGACCCAATATACAATATCTTGACCCAATCCTACCAAGACAAGTGGGATTCAAAAAAGCTTCACAAGGCATCTCTCTTAAAGATAAGAATCTACTCTGCTTCCTTTATTGCCAGAATCCCTCTGGCTGTTTTAAATGCCAGGTTGTAACTGGTCATACCAATGTTAAAGTTGACAAGGATAATGTTCAAATTGGTTGCATTAAAGTTCCAATAGCATTCCAATTGATAATGGCAGTGTTCTGATTGGTCATACTAACCTTCCAAGTGGACATTTCAATTAGACACACCAAAGTCTTAATTAGAAACCTGGGGTTGCTTAATTTCACATGGTTTACTGTTAGTAAAACTTCTACCTACTCTCTCCTAGCTTGCATCTATTAGCATGTGCTTCCCCCTTTCATTATCATCATCCCAGTCTTTGTCATTTATATGGAGAAGTACCATCCTAGTCCCTGAACTCAAAATCAGCCTTCGCCAGTCTTATCCCAGCCCAGCTCCACCTCCTCATCTCCAAGCCCAGCACAGTCTCCAGCCATTGTTGTGTGCTACGACCTCTATCCTAATTATCATGTGTGTGCTTAGTCACTCAGCCATGTCCGACTCTTTGCAACCTCATGGACTGTAGCCCGCCAGGCTCCTCTGTCCATGGGATTCTCCAGGCAAGAATACTGGAGTGGGTATCCATTCCTTTCTCCTGGAGATCTTCCCAACCCAGGGACTGAACCTGGGTCTCCTGCATTGCAGGCAGATTCTTTACCATCTAAGCTACTACTTGACCCTCATCTTGATCCAGAATGTATGTGTTTTGCTTCTAAAATCTTCAACTCTGAAATTCTCTCCTCTAGCCACAATACTCTGACCTTTCAACTAGCACCTTTACTTACTCAAAACATCTTTAATTTTGACTTCCGTGGCTACTAGTTACTTAATAACTCCCTATTTTCCTAGTTTATCAACTTCCTTTATGCAGTATTTGCCTCCATAGCCACCGTATACCTTAAGGCTTGTCATCTCCATTGTGCCATTTGTGCACCAGAAAATTCTCCCTCCAACTCATTCTTGCCCCTAGGTCTGAAGTGTTTGCTTCACCAGTGCCCAGTTCGTGCCAAACCTCAGACTGTTGCCTATGTTTCCACTCCCCATGGCCTGAGAACTGCTGGTAAAAGTCACTTAATGATGCCAACTTGTTTCCACACAAATTTACTCTATCTAATTACAGCTGATATTCCAACACTGCCTGGCAAAACTTGTATTCTTCTCTGGCTGGTTTCTTTCAGAGATTGTTCCAAATCTTTTCCATTCTCTTTGAGCTCTAAACCCCACCCTATTCCCCTCTTCTCAAATAACCTCTCCTTGTATTTACTGAAAAGATGCTTAAAGATCATCTGATCAGTCATTGAATTTGCATCCTTCTGTTTCAAAGTTTCCTGGAAGCCCTCATTTCTCTCTCTTGAATCATGTCCCAGAGAAAGCAAGCCCACAACTCCTTTCTGAGGCTAGCCTGACATGACTGAACGCAGCAACCATCAGAACCTCTGTGAGTCTCTACCATCTTAAGAACCGTTCCCGAGTTTCACAGAAAAGAACAAAATTCTGCAAAGCAATTATCTTTCAATTAAAAAATAAATTAATTAAAAAAAAAGAACTGCTCCCGAGCCCAGTAAGTTTCCAGGTTGCACAATAAAAGCATATGTTAAAAGACACATAGATTCCAGGGTTTTCTTCTGAACTGCCCCAGTTGACCCACCTTCCTGTGGCTGAACAGTCCTCCACGCCATCCTCTCTCAGCCTGAACGAAGACTCAGGTTACTCCCTGGTTAATCAGTAGCATTGGGCTTTGTTCTAAGTCCTAGTTCTGTTTCTCCCTCTAGCTGGTAGAGCAGAGTGAAGCCTGCTCTCAGGGACCTGGGCCCTCCCTCACCTCTGTACTGCCTTTAGAGGAAGTTCCCACCAAGTCTGGCCTACTCCAGGGTAGGGCCATTAATCATCCGGATCTGACAGGCATTTAATCTCTCCCTCACCATCAGCCTCCATCCCTCAGGCTATAAACATGATCAAACTTCTGACATTTGAAAGAAACCTCCCTCTTGACCTCCTTCCCCTCCAGCGACCACCGTCAGCTCCCTAGTGCTCGGACTGGGCAGGCATACTCTGTGTGTGGTGTGAGTGCGAACACTGGCTCTCTTTCTCTCTCCACTCCCTTCTTCCTCTCACAGCCAAGCCCTGAACAGAATAATCTACTCTTGCTGCCTCTTCCTCATCTTCGT
This sequence comes from Ovis canadensis, assembly GCF_042477335.2. Lineage (NCBI taxonomy): Eukaryota > Metazoa > Chordata > Mammalia > Artiodactyla > Bovidae > Ovis > Ovis canadensis. The sequence goes on from NC_091259.1 coordinate 52,935,038, forward strand.
GTTACTTCTCAAGAAAACGTCTGCATGCCTGCAACTCAGCTTCGGCCTTCAGCGGGCAGAATACAGAAGCCGTCCTGGCTCCGGGGATCGATGCCCACACTTTCACTTCTCAGCTCTCTACCCACTGACTCGCCCTGAATCCTCTCATCAGTGTAACCCCATCTTCCCTTTCCATTTCCCTGACCTTTCTTTTTTCCTTTTTCCTGTCATTTGCTAGCTTCTTTTATCCTGGTTACCCTTTAAGAATAACATTCTTGGATCCTGAGCACCCATCCCCAAGACTGGAGTGATTTCTGGGTCCAGCCTATTTGTCTAGAAGGTTCGGCACCTACTCAGACCCACAGGGTGGGATTCTGCTGGGATCTATCCCAATCATACAGCTACTATAATGGGTGGGGTGGGGGCAGTATGAGCAGGCAGGGGGCTGATGAGAGGCAACGATTTCATAACGTCTGCTCTCCTGATTGTTTCAAGGCTGCCTGTATAAATGAGAGAAGGCAGGGGATAAACAGAGGGTGGTATGAGACGAGGGTGGTTTGTGTTTCTTACTATGAAGGGCCATGAAACTGGATAATGAAACTTTAGGGAGAAAACCAATGAATAAAATTATCACCCACCCCCCTCACTTCACCACGACCAGTAATCTCTTCCAGAAGGGCAAATACATCTCCTTTCTTGGAGATGAAAAAAAAAGCTTCCCTCTCAGAGCAAACGGTCATTTCCTTTTTCCAAAGCTCAGAGTCTGAGTGGGGCTGATAAAAAGAGCTTGCCTTTCAACTAGACTCTCCTTAAAAGGCCACATCTTGAAGTAATTACCTCCATCTTTAAGCATGGAACCTGACCCAGGGACTTACTGGCCAATGATGGAGGGCTGTAGCCAGACTGGCAACCTGAAACCAGAATGAGAGTTCGGGCCATGGAAAGACTTGAAAGGAAAAATGTGTCCCTTTGCCCTTTGAGGTAAGCGGCCAAGGCCTTGCCAGGAAGTCTCTTTCAGGGAGAGGGGCTCGTACTCAAGCTGGATTTGACTCAGTCCCCACTAACTAAATCATCTCTCTGAACCTCTGTCCCTTTACTTTATCTGTAAAAAGGGGTAAAGCACCTACTTCACGTTGTGGTCTGGCGATTCAACAGCAAATGAGATAAACCTGAGAAAAGCGGTCGTCTGCCTCATGAATCTCCCGTGGGGAGTTTTAGGGAACAACCGGCAAATCCCTGTTTTCTTCACTCATGACTCAAGTGGCCTGTCTCCTTGGACAGATTTGTGTTCCCACAGGAGCATGTGCATAGCTCTGTTTAATGTCCTTTCTGAGGCAGAAATACCTCCCTCAAGGTGCTCTTTAGGAATTTATGAACTGGGTGCTGACGACGCTTTGCTGTGTTCACACATCTGGGCACATTGGTCCCTCACTCAACTCAGGGGCTGGAGCTGAGCCTGGGTCCCTCACTCTCCCAGCCATTATGCGATGGTCCAATTTTTTACAAAACTGGAAGAACTGTACTACAGCTCTAAGAGGTGGGCAGAACAGAGTCCACACTGTCATCCTCAGTCTCTATAAATAAGAACAGAGGTTCACTGACTTATCCAGATCAAGCTCAAGTGTTAAATCTGCAGAAAGTCATGTCTGCAGATTCCAAACCCCCTCCATTTGTCATTCTCCATCTCTCACCTTCCCTGGTGGCTCAGAGGGTAGAGAATCTGCCTGCAATGCAGGAAACATGGGTTCGATCCCTGGGTTAATTTTCATTTAAATTAGTTGCATGGCAACCCACTCCAGTATTCTTGCCTGGAGAATCCTCATGGACATGGGAGCCTGGCGGGCTACAGTCTCTGGGGTCGCAAAGAGTAGGACATGACTGAGTGACTAAGCATAGCACACACCTCAAAAAGGCAGCCAACACAAATGAGGTTACCTGATGCCTAGAGCTCCAGGTCAGCTAGGAGGACTGAAATAGAGCCAGGGGGCCTTCCAGTTTCCCCAAAGCTGGACTGTGTCTTCCAAGGAGCTCTGCAGGTTTCCTCCTTCCACCTCGGATTCCATATCCTTTCTTCTTCTTGGCACTAAACATGGCTTCTGTTCTTGACATTGATTACATCTGCTGACGGCCAGTCTCTGGAAAGTACTCCCTTTGGCTGCCAGCTCTGTATGAAAGCTCATCTCCACTGAACGCACTGGCTTCTTCCCTGAAATCATCACCCTCTGGAGAAGGGTCAGCAATCAGAGGCAGAGGAACCTCCCAGAGAACCCAGGGAGGCAGCTCTAGAAAAAGCCACCAGGGACTTCATGACCTGCTTAAGGAACCAAGGGGCAAATCTCAGCCCTGTGGGCTCCATACTCAGACCAGTGAAAATAGACTCAGGCTGTGGCCCTTTGAAGACCCACTTGTACATTTCCTGGGTGAAAGGTCAGGGCAAGGTCAGGCGTGTTGAGGCATGCCTGGGCATGCCCAGGCATGTCCGGACATGTCCCTGCCGAGAGTGCTGCAGACACGCCCCGGAGTCGGGCCGGCAACCAAGCCGACCAATCAGGAGCCGACACGAAGCCCTCGCCGCCCAATCAGGAGCTGACACGGAGTCCTTGGACACCAATCACTGCTGAGCCCGCGTTTTCTTCCTTATATGGGAGCCCCGCCAGGGCTATAAAACCCTTCCCCACCCCTCACACCTCGCAGACTCCGCAGACCCCGCACACTCCCTTTGCTTCGCAGACCCCCCTCACTTCCTTGCTTACCCGCCCCCGGGAGTTCTGCCCTAGAGCAACCGCCCAATAAAAGGCCCTGATCAACGGTCCATAGGGGTGGCTCCTTCTTCCCACAGCGTTTCTTACACTGGGAAATGTTTCTTCCTAATGGGGAAGGTTCCCTGGGGAATCTAGACATGCTCAGTGAGTCAGAGACCATACGAGAGTAGGTGTTATCACAGTCAGTCCTAAGGAGTATTTATGGATGCTCTGTTCCCACCCTATGTTCTTCAACAGACTACAGATAAGAAGTATTTTGCCCGCAAACGTATCCATAATCTATGTGTATCTCACGTAGCCCTGTCTCTGTGCTGATTCGGTTTGGTCCTGGTTCACTTGTCTATCCCTACAGGTCTTCATGCTCTCCCTTTCTGGAGACCAGATGGTTAAGTGTGTAGAAGAAAACAGATGAGAGCTAAGAGATCAGTAGTCATGTACAGATGTGAGAGTTGGACCATAAAGGAGGTTGAGCGCTGAAAAATAGATACTTTCAATTTGTGGTGCTGGAGAGAGTCCCTGGACAGCAAGGAGATCAAACTAGTCAATCTTAAAGGAAATCAACCCTGAATATTCACTGGAAGGACTGGTGCTGAAGCTCCAATACTTTGGCCACCTGATGAGAAGAGCTGACTCATTAGAAAAGACCCTGATGCTAGAAAAGATTGAGTGCAGGAGAAGAAGGGGATAACAGAGGATGAGATGGTTGGATGGCATCAGCGACTCAATGGACATGAGTTTGAGGAAACTCTGGGAGATAATAAAGGACAGGGAAGCCTGGCGTGCTGCAGTTCATGGGGTCATAAGGAACTAGACACAACTTAGTGACTGAACAACAACAAAGAGATCAGCACTTAGGAGAGGGGGCAGGCCAAACCAGGCTGAGGGGTCCTTGGCTCACAAGTCAGGTGTGAAACTAACTTCCTCCCTCTTGGGCTCCTGGAGGGAGGCTGACAGTGGTCAGGAGAACAGTTGTGGGGAGAGACAGCACAGTGGGGTTTGGAGCTCATGGATGCACAGGGTTTGGGTTACGTGGTTGAGTATGGGTTTCTGTAAGTCCACCCTGCCTCAACAGTGGTCTTCCAGCTGGCCCAAGGGGCCAAGTCTGGAATCAAGATCAGAGGTCCATGGGCCAGGTTTAGCCTGATGGTAAATATTGTGTGGTTCAAACTTTTTTTCTTTTTCCCATTGGTAACCATTAAATTGGCTGCCTTTCTTTTTTTTTTTTTAAACACATTATTGGGGATTTTTAGACACTAATACCTGCTGCAGCTGATTTGTTATGTTAGTGAATAATATTGAAACACTCCAGTCAATAACATTTAGGTAACAAAAGACATATTAATATGTCTCTGGTCAGTAAGATGTTAAAATAGACCAATCTTTAAATCCTTATATGTGAATTCCCAGCTTCTTGTGAAAACTGGAACATCTAGCAATACTGGGCATCCACGGGCGGTCAGCTGCCACTTAAGACAGGACTTGTTCAAAGAGCAGGGCTGCTAGGAACGCATTTCCAAGGGAAGCAGTGTCCATGTGCAGTCAGCAGGCCCCATGCTCCTTCAGAGCTCCTGGGCCTTTAACAGGAGGCCAGGTTGGCTCAGGTAAGAATGGTCTCGAGGGCTGGCAGAAAGAGGCAATTGTTTGTGTCCATTTTCTGCCTCAAAGACATGAGTCATGCCTGCTTCTACCATGAGCCCGGGGCCCAGGATATCACAGTCAGATCAGGCAAGTCTCTGCCTATCCCCAGTTAAGAGGACACTTATGTACACACTCCAAGCTATAGATGGCATTACATCAGCACTGTGGTGCAATAATTAAGCATCTTTTCAAACAGCATCAAGCAGATTTCAGAGAAGCATTAGCACGTGCAGAACATTCAACGTGGGACTTAGAGCTGGCAACCCAACCATCTCCAGTTCAGGCACCACCAACCCCAGCAAACACATGAGTGGGAGCGATGCCTCAGAGGCCCCATAAGAACTGAACTCAGAATCCTCCAGGAGAGGAGTACATTAGCACATTGCTTTCATTTTACCCTTGAAGGACTGAGAGAGAACATGGTCAAAGTTATGGGCGTAAAAATAACTTGGTTAAGTTCAGGAAGATCTTTCAACCCCAGAGGGAGCGAGTCAGAGCTACTACCTTCTAAAATCTATCAAGCCAAGACATCCACCTATGGTACGTGCAAACCACATGACTGCTACCTTACCCACAGCACACAAGAAAGAAGATTTGGAATATAAACACGATGAAAGGGGTAGTTGAGCTTACGACTTTTTAAAAAAGTCTACTGAACTTCTCTGGTGGTCCAGTGGTAAGAATCTGCCTGCTAATGCAGGGAACAAGGGTTTGATCCCTGGTCTGGGAAGATTCCACATGCCACAGGGGAACTAAGTCCGTGCGCCGTAACTACTGAGTCTGAGAGCCGAAACTACTAAGCCTACACCCTAGAGCCTGTGCTGCGCAACGGGAGAAGCCACCACAACGAGAAGCCTGAGCACCGCAACCAGTGAGTAGCCTCTGTTCGCTGCAACCAGAGAAAGCCCTTGTGCACCAATGAAGACCCAGCACCGCCAAAAATGAAAAACAATAATTTTTTTTTAAAGTCTAAAATCCAGTCTATGGGATAATGCTTAGGAGGACAAGACAACCTCCCTGAGGTGGGGCTGGGAGCCAACATCAAACTCCTTGGTACAGAGACTCAACAAGGAAGCAGAAACGTTGTCTTGAGAGGGGCGTAGAGGGGCCTGGATGAGCAGAAGGGCAGTGGTCAGAGAGCTCAGGTACCACAATGGACCATTTTCTAACCTCCGATTATGTGACTGGTTACTCACCAGGCACAACTTTCCTGAAACATTAACCTTCTGCCATTTTTCTGACACGTCCCCTTCCACATGCAAGTTTTCCTGGACTACGTCTAAGCTCTTTTTCTTTTCTTTTCTTTTTTTTTTTTTTTTTACAGCATTCCGTCATCTTCCTCCCTAGTGCCTGTCTCAGAACTGCACCTTCTGCCTTCTTGAAAATATAATCTAGTGGGTTATCCTATGCATTCCTGTGAAAATGCTTTTCTGCTATTTGAGATTTTTCCACCAGGCTATTTTTTTTTTCCTGAGTCTTCAAAAGGAAGATTCAAATTTTAAAAATAAAAAGAACTCCTATTGTCATTCAGATTTCCAGGGAACATGAGCAAGAGAAATGGCACACAATTTAAACAGAAAATCAAATGAAGCCACAAACATGGTAACTTGTTAATCAGCAGTGAAAGGATAAACTAAAGTTGGAACTAGTTTCTACAAAGACATTTACATAAAAATACTGATTTTTTTTTTTTTTAAGTTACTCAAATGCACTCAAAGCTAAAAAATACCTGGGAAGTAAGACACTTATCCTGAGACCAGAGGTTATATTCAAAGCCTGTGTTCATTACTATTCTGTAGAGAAATAATTTGAATTTTATGCTGACCAGTAAAAAAAAAACAGAACTTGGGGGAAAGGATTATAAGCAGTCTTCTAATTGAACCCACTCATTTTAAAAGGACTTTCATTCTTTAAATAACTAGTGTGCACATTTTATGTGCCAGGTACTATACCAAGAGCTACAAAGTGTACACACATGAACTTCAGTAATGGTTTATTTTTCAAAATAACTGAAATGCAAAAATAACGCAAGTTAAGGAAACCTATTAACTAGATATATCACATTAGTTCATGAAATACAACTTCTAATTAGCATCTCAACAGATTCTGAAAACACTAAACAAAAATTCAACACCTCTTCCTGAAAACTGCTGCTCATTATTTACAATGGGGTCAGATTGTTCAGGAAGTCAATTAACTGTAACATTTTTACAAAAAAAAAAAATCTTTAAGTGATAGTAAAGACAACAACAGCAACATTTAAAAGTGGCAAAAAAAAAAACCCCACTCCCTCTATGATGTTAAGCATAGAAAATCTGAGAACTAAATCACATCTCTGGTACAAATATGTTTTGTATATTGTATGTACACATAAAAGGGCCAACGAGAAACAAGAAGACATTAAAGAGATGTTTTTGAATGGTTAAAGAGCAGCTAATTTTTTTTCATTTTGATACATATTAAACTACATTAAAATATTATTTATGTAATAATGTGATCAATTTTATCAAAGAAAGGCACACAGAGCAAGTAGGGGAAGAGTGAGGGTGGAAAGAGGCGCAAAATAAGCTAACCGACTTTTGAAAACCCCAGATGCCACTCATAGGGCAAAGGCAGTAGCAGGGCCGTGCCAGAACTGAGGACTACTTGGTCACGAGGAGTTAGCCAAAGTGTCCCATGTGGTTGGCATGGTAACATGAGGGGGAGCTCCTCACTAAACCAGGCCTGGAGAAAGTACCTTGGGGATCTGTGGAACCAGCCCGACAGGTTATTCCTCTCAGGCCTGCCCTTCCCTGCCCTCCCCCTATGGTTTCACCTGCTGTGTAAACACCGCAAGCTGGGCGTCCAACCGTCCCTGCAGGTCGGACTGGAAAGGAAGCAGGGAGCTCTTCAAGCTGGACCCAGAAAGGGGCTCACGCACAGGAGCAGCGGCAGGACCCAAGGCCCTGGGCCTCACCCGCCCGTACCTGTTGAAGCATCTCTTCGGCAGCATTGAGTTTCACCTGGTGCCCTTCCAGACACACTTCCAGGTCCCGAATCTTCTCTCCCTGGGCTTCCACTTGGTCTGTGAGGACACTCACCTGTCCCAAGAGATAAAGCACAGGTTGAGAATCAGGACTGGCTCCCCACACACCACTGACTCTGGATGCGAGAAGAATGACCGTTCTTTTTGGCAGGTGGCAGGTGGTGGAAATGTCTTAGATGAAGGAAACCCAGGTTATTTTCTTACCTGGCCAGGAAGTCTCAGCCACCACCCTGACAAGGTCGGTCACATTTCGGGCTCTTGACAGACTCAGGGGGAAAACACCCAGCAGCCACAAGAGTGGCCTCCGGGCTAGACTCTGGCTCCCTGTGCCTCCACAGGGCTGCCTCGGCTGGCTGGCCAGAGCTTCTGCCACTTCACGTGGAAGCACAATCCAAACTTCTGTGCAGACGAGCCAATGACCTTCCCCCTCTCATCAGGGTGTGAGGACCGCTCACCTATCAGGCAAGGCTTCTGAAGCAATTAAGGAATGTGGGACGTAAAGGGCATGTATTAGCACTGACAACACTTGGCTGCAGAGAGGCTTTTGCGCTTCACAGGCCAAAACATGACTCTAAGTCATAAATATATACAAGCCACACTGCATAGACAGTAGCAGGAAAAAAAACTGTCTTTCTGAAGAACAGTGAGACTGTCTATTGGAACTGTTAGTTCATAAAAATCCATTTACAATAAGTCATTTAAACTGTACCCAAAATACAGATTGAGAGGATTTTTGTAGCCTTCTCTATCAGCAAACAGCCTCAGGACCCTTTTCCTTGTTTGTTATTAAAAGGTGACTCAGAGCAGAAAGAGGAAGAAAGCGCATGAGAAACCTCTGCCAAAATAAAGAAATCAAGTACTGGTAATGATAAACCGAAATCCTCTACAGCCTTGTTTTTAACCAATGGTTGACTCATCGCTATTTACATATCCATGATGGTAAATTATTTCTCAATCTGTAAAGGAAAGATAGCTAGAGGATGAGCCTTAGTGTGAATTCCTTTATGAGTGTTTAGACAAACTTTATGAAGTATAAGGCTCCCTTTTACAGAGGAACCAATCTTAATGAATATGGCTGCTTTAAGCCTTTCATTTTTATGTTCCTAAGTGATTAATGAATTATTGAAACATATTCCTGGAGCTGATGCATGGTGTGCTAACATTTCGATTATAATCCCAAAATGGGCACCTTATCCTTGCCACCTAACATGATCAGCAGTCTGGGCCTTTCCAACTACTTCCTCTACTTTCAAAACAGTAGCATTCCAGGGGTGGCCTTTGCTCCTTGGGTCCCAGAGTTTCTGTTTGGGAAGGATATGCTGTGATTAATCTTACTGTGAAGACTGACACCTAAAGAGTCTATACCCAACTGTGGGGTCATGCACCGGAGTACCCAGAAGAATAATGCATGGTCTCTGGCCCCCTATAGCTTATAGCCCAGCTAATCATGTGACTCAAGATACATAGGGCTACAAATACTCTGAACATGAATATTCAGTCTAAGCTAGTTACATTCCAAGGAAGATATATTAATAAAAGACTTTGGTTTTATTTGCTTTTAATTCTGGAGGCAACAAATTTTGTCCTGATTCCCCTTGTTCTTGTCCAGGTAAAGCCAGGAGAACATTCTGGACCAAGGGCTCCAATGAGTTGGGTCTGGCTGAGCTGCCTTGTGAATTAAGCAAGGCTCTCCCACGCTGGGGGTCGTGTCCGTTCCATGGAGCCTCTAGAGACAGTGGTGAGCACGTAAGAGCAACTCTGACAGCCTGTCCACAAGCTCCTGGAGGAATAGAAACCACTACAATGGCCCGAAGGAACCTGACACCCTACAGTCCATGGGGTCACAAAGAGTTGGACATGACTTAGGGACTGAACAACAACAATCCACTTCTGACTTTTCTTGTAAGCAGCTTCCCGACTATGCTAGAATTATTTTAATAAGGATTATTCAAGAATTTGGGATTTTAAAACTATCAACGAGAGTACTTCTGTACTAAACTGTAGTCCTCTAAATTGCTGTGGTTGTTTAGTTGCTAAGTCATGTCTGACTCTTTTGTAACCCTATGAACTGTAGCCCTCCTGGCTCCTCCTGGCCATGGGATCTCCCAGGCAAGAATATTGAATTGGACTACCATTTCCTTCCCAGGTCCTCTAAATAGGAATGTCTTATTTCAGCTACGAAGGTTCCTGGTTCAATAGCTTGCAATTTCATTACTGTTTGTAGCAAAATTCTAAATTGGACACTTTTATTAGTCATGTCATTGGGATGGAGGTTAAAATTACACACCCCTCAAAACATCTGCACTCTACTGCTCTATATAATCTGGCCCCTGCTACCTCTCTGAAGGCAGTTCCCCGGCTTCTTCATGGTCACCAGCTCCAGCCACACAGGCCCTTCCTGTTCTTCCCACACACCAAGATCACTCCCACCTCAGGGTGTGCGCTGGATGGACCTCCTCCTCTGCCTGGAATGTGCTTCTCCCAGTCTCCATGGAGCTCCCTCCCCAGTGCCTTAGGTCTCCTCCTATCAGGGAGGTCTTCCCTGACTACACAGTCCTTATCCTGCTTTATTTTCTTCCATAGTATTTATCATCACCGGAAACATTTTGTGAATTAGTTTATTGTACATACACACACACACATGCATGGAAGCTTGAGAACAAGGACTTTGTCTATATTCTTCACAGCTACCTCCCCAGCACCTAAAACCAGTGTCTACTGAGTTGTGGGCATGCAAATATTTTTTAATAAACAAATCAATGAAGTGAAGAAAAAAAAATCCTAGGATGCAAAATTGTGTAGTTGTATATTTGCCCTGAGCTTAATTTTTTAAAATAGGGGCAGGACAGGAGAAATAAAAAGACTGGAAGAAACGGCCGTGTTAAATTCTTTTTGATGTCCCAAAGTTTCTAAAATAATATGTTCTATCAATACTTCCATTCATAAAATAAAGTGAAATGAATAAAGAAATAAGGTAAAATAGAAGTGAAAAAGCCAAACATACTGTAGCCTCTAAACATTAGTGCCAACTCTAGCGCTCTAAGCTAAGGCCCATAGTCTAGGGAGAGGCCCAGAATCCTACACTTGCCTCCTCCCTTCTGTTCCACTATCAGTCTTAATCACCACCCTCCAAGTTTTTTAGGAGCTGGGATTAGGATATTAGTCTTATTATTCTCCAAATCATCAGTCACAGTGTCTGATGCGTGAACAGCACTCAGCTTTTCAGAAAGTGAAGCAAGTTTTCAGACCCAAAACTATCTTTGACTCTTTGTTTCTGAAAAGTTTTCGAGTTCCTTTCTTCAAAGTAAAGAATCCACGTGCAATGCGGGAGACCTGGCTTCTATCCCTGGGTTGGGAAGATCCCCTGGAGAAGGGAAAGGCTACCCACTCCAGTATTCTGGCCTGGAGAATTCCATGGACTATAGTCCATAGGGTTGCAAAGAGTTGCATGACTGAGCGACTTTCACTTTCACTTTTCTTCAAAGTAAGAGAGTCACCAAAGGCTTATTAACCCATGTTAACAGCTCCAGGGGGATTGGGCTCAAAGTGATCAGCTTGGATCCAACTTCAGATGAATTGAGACTGATCCTGTGAGCATCCATCCTGGGGCTTTTAAAGAGGCTTTATTTTACTAGTGCCATGGGGACACATCTTTTCTCCTTTGCAAGACTCCTGAAGGACAGGGCCCCATTTAATCAGCCTGGTCATAGAGCTTCCAGCGCATAGAGGCAAGTACTCTCATGCAGCTGCTGCTACTAAGTCGCTTCAGTTGTGCCCAACTCTGTGCGACCCCATAAACGGAAGCCCACCCATGATAAATAAATGAATCCATTCACAGCCTCCCAAAGTCAAGGTCAGAGTTAAACTGTGGCCCCAGTTACTTTCTGCTTTGTTTCAGGAAAAGTCTTTTGAGAAACATACACTCTGGGAACAGGAGATACCCCACAGAGAAAACCCTTAGTACTTCCCTCCCACTTAAAGCAGCTACTGCAATGTGGGAGTTGGAGGTAACAGAACAAAGTGATTCCCACCAGAAAGGACTCACCTGTAATATGAGGGACTCCTTATCTCCTTCTAGGCGTGCTAAGCGTTCCTGGTACGTTTCATTACCGGCAGCACTGTGGTGATTTACCTGGGACTAAAGGGAAAATGAAAAACACACACACTTAAAAAGGCTGACAAAACATCTTACCAACTTCCAAATGAAGTATGCAACTGGTGAGGACAGTTTCACTGATTATCTACGCAAAACAACTCACCTCAACAGGAAACCACAAGATGTCGAAACCATTTCAACAAGGACCAGACCAGATGCCAGCGATAGGTGTGCCATGAAAGTTGGCAAAACCACCCCCTGAATGACCTCACCTTTGGCTAGAGAGGCTCTCATGGAACTCCAGACCCGGCGGTGCTTGACATGACTGGGCGTGTTGGGTCTGGTTTGGTTGGAGGCATAGCCTGCCAGCTGCACCAACAGCAATAAGGGTCTGCCTCTTTGAGGAGACCAGGGAGCTGATACCATTCACCGAGGAACCATATGGGAACAACTCCGGAACAGACCTCCTCTCCTGACTCTTCTGCCAGGGTTCTCCAAAGCCGAGACACAACTTACAGCGTGGAGACCCATCCTGAACACTGCAGAGAGCATGAAGGATGAGGGATGCCAACTGCAAGGCTCTTCATCCACTCACACGTTCCCTTCCAGAAACGGACAATCCCACCCCCCAATAAGGGCTTTGCCAGCCAGGGTGGCACATGGAGTTGCAGTGCTAGAGCTGAGAAGAGAAAGCCAAGATGAAACGTCTTGAGAAGAACCCAAATGACAGCCAGAGGGATCTCTAGGGCCAAGCAGAAGGAAAACACAGGAAATACAAAGCCAGAAACCATGGAAATCAAAGGTGAAGGAGGTTTGATACAGCAGGAGAGAGGCAAATCTTATAAAATGTCTTGAGCTAGAGACAGGAGCTGCAGTCACTTTTCTGGGTGTGTCTGCCCTGGTTGTAGGCAGGGAGGAGGGAGGCAGCTGCTAATGGAACTGAACTGGACCGGCATCTCCCACATACCCTTCCTCCACAATGAATTTAAGGCCCAAGTCAGAACCACATTCCAACCTTCAGAATGCACTTTCCAATCCTCTTTCATTAAGAAAAGACATCACCTTCCTGATCTTGTCCTGCCCCATCCCCAGTGCACTGCCTAGGTGAGGGCAGGTGGCAGAGACAGGCCTGGCTCTAAAAAAGGAACAGGGACCAAGAATTCTTTATTCAAGCCTCGGAGTGTCACTTGTGAGAGAAGGACCGGCTGTTTGTTGAAGATGCAGTGGGAGGGCGAGCCCAGGGGCCACTTCCCAGGGCGGCTGTGCCAGACACAGGCCAGACAGACAGGGCACCCCTGCCCTTCCACTGCCTCTTCCTCCAGCCCCTCTCCAGCCTGCACCTTGTTCATTGTTATGGACGCTCTTTCATATCATAAACAAAGGGCCTTGACAAGCACCAAAGGCTTCTCTGTGTTGATAGCAGTTTATTATTATTCTATTAATCAATATTCCAGTTATCCCATGGTCAAACACTGACTAGTATCCAAAGATAATTATAACCAACATTTTCTCAGAACCTAACAAGAGAGGAAAATAGTTCTTAACAGCAGGTCAATTGCTTCTATGTCCAAGAACTCACATGATGGCGATTTTCAGAGGAAGGAAACAATGGAAAGGACCCAGGCATCCAAGTGAAGTTGTGCATGTCCAAACCCAGTGCCCAAGTCAGCACGTGCACAGGGCCACCCTGCACTGGCAGCTGCCACTTGTCCCACAGGAGGTGAAGGGAAGGCTCCTTCCACAAGACTGCAGTAAGCTACCTCACCACCCGGGCCTCTGTCAGATGGAGTGGTGTGCTCATGCAGTGAAAGATCTACCCCCACAATCACCCAGAGAAGCAGCTACTTAACAAAAAAGTCAGGAAGTTGACATTGTAAGTTCAGTTAATACACAAACTGCATGCCACAGAGTCATAGAAGTAGATTTAAAAAAAAAAAAAGATCTGAATCCACTCTAGCAGCCAATGGGAAAACGGAAGCACAACTGACTTAAAAGATGCACAGATGAGTATGAGAAACTCCAGGTGACTCTAGGAGAAGCACAACTCTTCCTAAGGAAGGGAGAAACTTCCCTTCTTTTCACAGAGAGACTGTGTAGTAGGATAAACAGTGTTCATGGGGATAGCCTCACAGTAAACAGAGCCAAGCAGAAAATTCACTGCTCTCCTACGATGCTCTCAAATAGGTCAAAAGTTAGTCAATTCATGGGCCAGAGATTGAAGCAATCCCATAGAAACTAATACAATGTGGTCCAAGCACTGTGCTCTACACACAAAGCAGGCAGTAAGGCAGAGATCACCATGCGCCAGGCACTGTTGAGACCACTTTCCATATACGAATTCATTTAATTCTTCCCGCCGCTGCTGCTAAGTCACTTTAGTCGTGTCCAACTCTGTGCGACCCCATAGACAGCAGCCCACCAGGCTGGGTGCTATTTTTATTCTAATTTTACACTGAAAGAAACTGCCATGCAAAGTGTACGGACAAGGCACAAATGGATTATTTGTCTAAATTACTACATATTAAATTAGTAAGCTCTCTGTTATAGCTTAACTGAGGAGCAGATCAGTATAAATTTTGTTTCACACATTGGGATTGTATGAAAGTTCACTTAAAGTATAATATTTTAAAATGCTCTATGAACTTCAGTATTCTTTAATAGAGAAGTGGATTAAAAAAAAAAACACTACGGTTCACCCATTTTATGTACAACTTGTAGCATCTTAACATATGAGGCAAGTATTTACAAACCATCCTACAAATAAAAGACATACTGGATAGTGAAAGTAGCAAGATTCAAAGAATCATACAGTGTGATACTAGAAAAAATACTATCCAGGGACTTCCCTGGTGGTCCAGTGGCTGAAACTCTGCGCTCCCAATGCAGGGGGCCCAGGTTCAATCTCTGGGCAGGGAATTAGATCCCACATGCTGCAACTAAGACCAGGTACAGCCAAATAAAATAAATATTAAAAAAAAATACTATCCAGTTCCATAAGTATTGATATATGCATGAAAATAAATCAAGTGTCTGGAAGGTTACAGAACAACCCTTAACAGTGCTCTCTTCTGGGGAAATTTCTGGGCTATGAATAGCTGAGACTGGGAGGTTTGGTCAAGATTGGTTTTTACTTTAACCACAATATTTGAGCTTTTTACAAAAATATATATACTCAAGTAATTAAAATACATTTCAAAACCTAGAAGCACTGTTTGAGAAACTACAAGAGTAGTTCTAGGAGCTTTTTTCCTCCCCTAGCAGACTTGAGTGGCTTCCCCGGTGGCATAGTGGTAAAGAACCTACCTGCCAATGCAGGAGACCTAAGAACCACCGGTTCAATCCCTGGGTCAGGAAGATCTCCTGAAGGAGGAAATGGCAACCCACTCCACTATTCTTGCCTGGAGAATCCCATGGACAGAGGAGCCTGGCAGGCTACAGTCCATAGGGTCTCAGAGCTGGACTCGACTGAAGCGACTGAGGACACACACACACACAGCAGACCTGAGGCGCATGTCCTCTGCTGGCAGTCTGCCCGTGTAACTGCTGCTCATGGCAGAAAAGTCCTTCCCTCAACCCAAGTCACCGCTCTAGAGGAACAGGGCATCTTCCTCTCCTACAGTGTGCAAAAGTCACTGTTCTTCTCCAGCAAGTTTTTAAAAGGTATTAAGCAGCAGTGAGACAATGTCCCAGACAGAAGTCTGCTGTATTATCATCCTTTGCTTTTGGTAAAGTTCAAAGTCCTGTGTTTTCTCTTCCACATAAGGTTGACAGCTCTCAGAAAAACTGCACACAAGCCTTAACCAGGCACAGACCAGGATAAAACACCACTTCTACTTGAAGAACCTGGAAAGCATCAGAAAACAGGGCCAAGAAGATTACTTTAGAATCACCTTGTTGAATGCCAACATTCATCAGCCAAAGGTGTGGATTTGAGCTTTAGTGAATAAATGCATTCTGTCTTCCAGTAATTGAGCAATAAGTTCAGTCACTTGTTGGCATCATTCTTGGATTATAAAATGTCAGTATCATTAGGGCATTAAAAAGCCAGATGGCTATGAAAATTATTGAAAAAAAATTAAAAAGACAGGTTTGGGACACAACTCTGTTTTGCCTCACTTTAAGAAGAGCTTGCTTTGTCAGAGGGTACACTTGCTTCCTTAATTATAACAGTGGCATTGTAGTAGAAGGTTTAGATCAATACTGACATCATCAGCTGGATCCCTGAGTGATTCCAAGATTTGGGAGTCTCTGAAAAGTCTGGTCCATATTCTCTATTAGGTAAATCGGTGGTGGAGTAGTTGCCCAGCTCTCCATGCATGAAGTCAGAGAGAGAAAACCATGTCAACATTCCACTGAGAAGGAGAAAGTCACACTGAATTCTGAAGGAATCTAATAGAAAGTGCTAAGTTTCTATTTCTTCCCACCTGGGACAGCAAGTGATCTAAAGAGAGTTCTGTACAGTTCTACCCTATTAAGGATGCTCATCCCATTGATGAATATAATTTTTTTTAAAAAAAGAGGTCATTGTTCAACACATTGTTAGCTCCTAGGCTGGATCTATACAATGAAATTCTGATGTACCCGACTGAAGTGACTTAGCAGCAGCAAGGTATAATATACATATACTTGATCAAATTTTCTCCTCTTCTGATGGTTATTTCTACAAACGTGACAGAGGGGAAAACTGAATCTTCTCATCCAAACTTTCCATGATTAGAGCTATTCTTAAAACTACAATTCATGTTAGTTACCTGATATAATGTTTTGTGGGACCAAGAGATATTGTGAAGGCAAGGGGCCAGTGTATCCTGCGGAAGTGAAGTAGCGACCACAGATTGCCGCTGCCATTCCTCTTGCACCTCTTACTGAGGGATGCCACAGTGACGTATATACCCTCTCACATCACAGAAATGAATCAGCACGGGTGTTCTTGTGTGTATATTGTCAATACTACTGAAGCCAAGCCACCTTTGCTTCTATCAAAGCTTTGCTATCAAGAAGCTGGGCAAAGTCTTGGATAAAGGAATCCATCCTGTAAAACCCAGATCTCTCCAAGGGAAATATAAAACACAATTCAGAAATACCACATCAAGGTCTTCCCCAGATGTTCAACATCAGTAACAGACAAATGCACATCAAAATTATGATGAGGACTTCCCTAGTGGTTCAGTGGTTAAGAATCTCCCTGCCAATGCAGGGGACATGGATTCGATTCCTGGTCTGGGAAGATCCCACATACCATGAGGCAACTAAGCTCGTGTACCACAACTACGGAGTCCCCATGCCCTCCACAAGCGAAGCTGCTGCAATGAGAAGTCCACACTGCAACTAGAGAGTAGCCCTTGCTCACTATAACTAGAGAAAACCTGGGCAGAGCAACAAAGACCCAGCATAGACTTAATAAATAAAATTTAAAAAGAAAAAAACAATGAGGTACCACCTTACACAGGTCAGAATGACCATCCCAAAAAGTCTACAAATAATAAATGCTGGAGAGGGTGTGGAGAAAAAGAAATCTGCCGATTCTGCTGATAGGAGTGTAAATTGCTGCAGCCACTATGAAAAACAGTATGGAGGTTCCTTAAAATATTAAAAATGGAGTTACCACATGATCCAGAAATCCCACTCCTGGGCATTTATCTGGAGAAAACTTTAATTCAAAAAGATATATGTACACCTAGCCAAGATATAGAAATGACCTAAGTGTCCATCAACAGATGAACAGATAAGAAGATGTGACATGTTCTCATGATGGAGTCTGACTCAGCCATAAAAAGATCGAACTTATGCCATTTGCAGCAACATGGATGGACATAGAGATTATCATGTTAAGCAAGTCAAAGATAAATATCACATAATATCACTTACTTATGGATCTAAAATATACAAATGAACTTATTTATAAAACATAAACAGACTCACTTTGGCCACCTGATGTGAAGAGCTAACCCATTGGAAAAGACTCTGATGCTGGGAAAGATTGAGGGCAGGAGGAGAAGAGGGCGACAGAGGACGAGATGGTGGGATGGCATCATTGACTCAATGAACATGAGTTTGAGGCAAGCTCTGGGAGACAGTGAAGGACAGGGAAGCCTGGCATGGCTACAGTTCATGGGGTTGAAAAGAGCTGGACATGACTGAGTGACTAAACAACAACAAACAGACTCACAGACATAGAAACAAACTTACGGTTACCAAAGAGGAAGGGGGGAGGGAAGGGATAAATTAGGAACTGGGGATTAACATACACACACTAGTGTACATAAAACCGATAAACAGCAAGATCCTACTGTATAGCACAGGGAACTATGTTCAAAATCTTGTAATAACTATAAAAGAATCTGAAAAAGAATATCTGTATCTATATAACTGAATCACTTTGCTGTATAACAGAAACTAACATTATAAAATGAACTATACTTCAATTTTTTTTTTAAAAGTATTTCCCAGGCCTTGAGAGTGATATTGGTAAGTCCTCAGGAACAGAGACAATACAGGATCTTGACTCCTACAGGCTGTGGCTCTTTCTAGAAGACCCAACATGCTACTGATGCTGGGACTGGGCAGGCCTAATGTACAGCTCCAGCAGTCAACAGCCTATAGTGGGGTTATGTTCTAAGCCATCTCTAAATGGAAGAGAGCAGCTTCACGATGAGGAAGCAGGCATGCAGGGTGATCTATGGTTGGGGGTCATGGAGTTGAGCATGCTAGCTCATTAGCTTCAGTCATTAGGAGAGAAGTGGGAGGGTGGAGAGAGCCCAGGTGTATGGGCCCAGGAAGTATAGGACTGAACACGAAGATTCCAGCATGAACAGAGCCTCTACAGAAAGGGTATTTGGGGCTACACAAAGCTTAATCTGAGTCCTGCCCCCTACCTGTTCCATGGGTCAGTGAATAAGGGGTTTACCATTAGTTAAGTTCCTCATGCCAAGAGCTGGATATTAGCAGACTTGAGAAATAACACAGGTTTTCCATATCTTGGGGGTATTGCATTTTTATTAGGGATGAGTTATTTAAGTTATCAGAGGATATTTAAGAAAGTGAAAGAAAGAAAGTGAAGTCACTCAGTTGTGTCTGACTCTTTGCCACCCCATGGACACCAGGCTCCTCTGTCCATGGGGTTTTCTAGGCAAGAGTACTGGAATGGGTTGCTATTTCCTTCTCTAGGGAACTTCCCAACCCAGGGATCGAACCCAGGTCTCCCACGTTTTAGACAGGCGCTTTACTGTCTGAGCCACCAGGGAAGTCGAGGATATTTAAGATGCCCCCCCCCCAAAACCCTCATCATTAGTTCTTTCCTCAGTTTCCCTCTTACTTTCTTGCTGAGAGAAAACAACAGGCTGGGATCATTACCTTCGCTATAACTATTTGGCACAAGTGAGGGCTGCCATCTTCTTGGAGGTTTCCTCACCTTTCCCAGCCTCTGATGCGAAGCCTGGATGGTTGAATCCTTCCTCTGAATTTTTAAACTAAGGAACAGATAATGGTAGTTGTGCTAGAAGGTTCTGAGGTTGTCAGTGGCCAAGTCTTTTTCCACATGGAGGAAGTTGGTTTGTGACATGAGTCAGCTATGAAGCCAGCATTCATGGAAACACAAATGAAAACCAAGAAAGAGATTGGTGGCATCCTCACCCTGGTTCTTGCTGTCCAAAGACAATGATACAACCCTGCCCTTCCTGTTGGTCCCCTGTTGGCCTCTAGTGGCTCAAACCAAGTTTCAGTTCATGCAACCGAAGTCCTGGCTAAAGCCTTTGTCTCAAATGGTGATCAGTCCAGTAAGTGAAATTTACTCCTGTGGAAACACACTTACTAGAAAGTATTCCCGCTACTTGGCTATAGGACTGAATTACAAAAGGATTCTGCCTACTGTTTCCTGAATTGGTTGAACTGGCAATTGTTAAGAAAGAACTGTCAGTTCGGAGCCAACTATAGTTAAAACCAGGACTATCAGCAAGGGCCAACAGGGATCTGCTTTGTGGCACAAGGTGTGTCTGTGTGGGATGCATGGGGATGAAAGAGGCACCCATTCTCCTTCGTGTGTGAAACAGGTGACTTTACGTCCACTGTTTACCTCCATTCTTACTTCTCCAGTAGAGCAAGAAGGTTAAGAAGGGAATAATACAAGATGCATTAGGCCCATGGGCATCAACTAGATGTGTGTGGAGGAGAGAGGAAATAAAGAAAAATAGGTTAAAGCACAACAAAAATGAACAGGAATCTAAAAGTAGGGCTAAAAGACATAGAGTGGATGGGAAATGAATAAATGAAGGGCAACAGGCTACAAAAACAGGGACTTTCCTGGTGGTCCCGTGGTTAAGAATCAGCCTTCCAATGCAGGGGACATGGGTTTGATCCCTGGTCGGGAAACTAAGATCCCACGTGCGGTGGACCAACTACTAAGCCTGCACACTGCAGAACCCATGTGCTGCATCTAGAAAAGCCCACACACCACCACAAAGACCCAGCACAGCAAAAAAAAAAAAAAGAACATAAAATACCTAACAACATGTTTAAGAAGTTATGTTGAAAGAATAACATGCTCTATATAGCTGTACAAATGCCAGGTCTAAAAGCAGCAGCTTCCATGCTCCACCCTTTGCTCATCTGGACTTCCAGGCAGGGGGGTCCCTGGGGAGATTTTTGAGAGGGGGCTTCCATATTCATGTACAGAATTCCTATAGCCTCCTCCTCCAAAAGGCAGGACCTCCTGCCCAGAGTGACAGCTGGGAATAATCAGGAGGCGGGGCTGCACTAACCATGCACCAGCTCGGGTAGGTCACCTCATCTCAAGCTTAAATAGAGGAAGTTATACCTCACCGAGGGACCCAGAGGGTCAATTAGGTCATTAAACACAAAGACGTGTGGGAATAAATATGCACAGTGCTCTTGAGAGCAAGATGCTCTAATGCTTCCTCTGTGTAATATAAACAGTTTTTGAATGATCGTGGAAACATGGAACTCATTTAAATGGCTTTGTTTAAGCTAAAAGACCAAAACATAGTTAGACACAGCTCATCCCTTGCACTGTCGGCTTTAATTAACTCATTCTTTTTGCGCAAGAGAACAAAAAAAGGCAACATTTCCCATAGACACCTATGAAATATCTAAAGATCTGAACAAACAACCCAGGGGAACAATAACCCAAATGCTTTGGGGCTGGAAAGAAACAAAGTGCCTAAGGAACAACACAGAACCCACTGTTAGCTAAGAGCTCTGGAATCATGCCTGCGGTGCCAACAGCTGAGAACCTGTTCTTTCCATTGTCCCTGAAACGTGCCCACGTCTGGAGTCATATCTACATGGCCACAGTCTTTCTTTTCTATGAGCATCCTACTACCGTACTCTAAGTCCTCGGTGCTACATACATGCTTATGATCACCACAAAGAGAATTTCCAAAGTTAATAACGGCCGATCATAAGTACTTAAATTTTTTTCCTGTTCCAATCTGAAACTCAGGTCAATTAATTAAACATGAGTTTTCCAGCTGAACCCCCACCCAAGCCCCTGGCAGCCTCCTCAGAGTCATCACCCTCTGACTCTAGTGGCCAGTCAGATTCCCCGGTGCTTGCTCACTCTTGGCCTAGTCCCTCCATTGTACTGAGTAGCCTGGCCAAGGGATGGCCATATTAGGTCTCTGCAGAACTCTAGAGGGGGTGAGTGCCACAGATGCAGGCCATGAGGAATCCCCAGGAGTCTGACTCGTTCGCAGGCTGGCTGGCCTCTGCCGGGAGGGTGCGCCTTCTTCCTGTGCTCTGGTACGTCCTCAGGGGTGCTGAGTGAGGGCAGTTCTGCAGCATTCCTTTGGGGGCATGTCCTAGGGGTCCTCCTGTCGGCATGGCACCTCACTGAATATGAGGAAAGAGCTGGTTCCAGAACAGTCAAGTGGGGTGGAGGAGAGGCCGCGTGGGGGTGTCATTCGGTATGCGGGCACGGACTGTGGGAAAAGACTAAAGCAGTCAGCTCCCCAGTGAGACGGCTCCAGTCATGTTTCCAGGCTGCCCAGTCAAGGGGATCATATCAAATCCAGAAAACACATCTCCAGGGAGCCATGGCTGCCAGGCCCAGGGAGATGTCAAAGTCACTAAGACTATACTTCAAGCTTAGGACCACCACTCACATATCAAGCTTTTTAGAAACTTGGAAAATGTAGACCTTAAAAAATAAGGGTGAGAGGGCTTCCCTCGTCCAGTGGATAATAATCTGCCTTACAACACATGGGACATTGGTTCAATCCTCGGTCTGGGAAGATCCTACGTGCCACGGGGTCACTAAACCCACATGTCACAACTACTGAACGTGTGCTCTGGAGCCTGGGAGCTGCAGCTACAGAGCCCACGTACCACACCTACTGAACCTGGGCACCCTAGCGCCTGTGCTCTGCAACGAGAGAAGCCACCGCAATGAGAAGCCCGCACACCACAACTGGAGAGTAGCTCTCGCTCACCTCAACCAGAGAAAGCCCATGCCTGCAGCAACGAAGGCCCAGTGCAGCCAAAAATAAATTAACAATTATCAAAATCACACATTAAAAAGGGGGAAACCAAAAAATTTAAAAATAAAAAGTAGATCATAAAAGCTACAATTCCTATTACATGGTTCCGGTGTAACAGGCAAGGAAGCCAAATGGAATGAGTGCAGGCGGGTGCTTGTAAAAAGGAAAGCCTCTCCTCAATATTTTGGTTAAGGAGTTTAAGGGCCTTCTGGCAGTTATTATGAAGCCACTTTTTCTAGATAAGGAACAACTAAGGCAATCCATTATCTTTGGCACAGAGCTTCTTTGAAATGCAGTGCGAACAGAGCACAATCAAATCCTTAGCTACCAGGACTCCAACAAGAGAGATCGTATCCTGACTTTGACCTCCTTATGCCCTTGGTTGCAATTTTGTAAGAGGTGACTGAGGGTTGCCAGTGGGGTCATCACTATCAAATATTTCACCATTAGGGAAGAGCAAAGCAAAGTTCACAAATAGCAACCAATGTTTATGCAATCATGTTTCATTCATTTATCTATTCAGTGACTCAAATATTCCTGAACACCTATGAGGTGCCGCGCTCTGTGCTAGGCAGTCCCTGCCTTGAAAAAGCTCTGTAGTTGTAGCGTTAGATGTCATAAGCCAGTAGGAGTGGCACAGGGGATGGACGAATCAATAATACCTTCAAGGGAGTGGAGTGGATTTATAGTGGAGTCCTCACTTGAAAGACTGTCTTGAAAACAATGAAGGAATTCCCCCAGAAGAAGAGAGAACAGCACCTTTGGAAAGAGTCTTTCCTGATACAGCTAGGCTATCTGTGAAACCATGACAATCGCCACCCTTCAGCTACTCTGGGTCTCCAAGAACACAGAAAACAAAGGATGTCTTGAAGACTGTCTGTAAGCTTTCCAACCAAGGAGCTAGTGTGATATACATGAAGGCTTGTAATTGATCATCCTGGAAAGTAGAATGAGGAAGAGAGAGGAATGCATTTGATTAACCAAGATCTTGTTCCAAAATAATAGCCTTGCATGAGCTTAGTCTCTGCTCAATTCTCTTGATCACGTGGCTGGATGTGTAGGGAACCTACAACACTTGACTGTACAAGTGGTATTTATAAGTGTGTTGGTATCTTACAAAGGGATTATATTAAAGCCAGGAGCAGAGTAAAAACAGGAGCCTCTTTGAGTAGTGCTCTTTCCTCATCTTGCCAACTCCAAACCTAATTCATGATTATTAAAAACCCCTGTCAGAGACGGGCAGCATCAGGTATCAGGGTTGGGGATAGCAGGGGCACTGTGACTGTTTTAATGATTCACTTGGAATCATTAGAAGCAAACTTCCTGATGCTTCTTGGCTCTTCAGACAGAAGGTTCAGACAATCCAAGCATCAAACAGGCATGAAAGATCCATAGGTGGAAAATATGGGAGTAGGTAAAAGCCAAAGTAAGGGGCTGGTCCTTTGGTCACAAGAATTTTATTAGCCCTACAAGATGCCCAAATGGGAATGAATTCTAGGGGAAATGAATGAGA
This sequence comes from Ovis canadensis, assembly GCF_042477335.2. Classification (NCBI taxonomy): domain Eukaryota; kingdom Metazoa; phylum Chordata; class Mammalia; order Artiodactyla; family Bovidae; genus Ovis; species Ovis canadensis. Next base: position 52,958,544 of record NC_091259.1, read on the forward strand.
AGTGTTACTTGGGAACTAGAGGTGATAACATTACACAAGAACTTTGAAAGCTTTCTTAGGGACAAAGCCAGTGTGAAGTGGGTCTGGGGGTAAGTAACCAGGAAGGAGTGCAGATGGTGAGTTTTTAGCCTGCTTTCGATTTCAAGATTCCCGATGGTGAAAGGAACGTTAAATTCTATAAGGCAGCATAGAGAGAGAACGTAGTCAGAGAGTTTTGTTTTTCTCTAAGAATTACAGAGGAATTTTCTGCCAAGGACAAGGGACAAGTAGGCAGGGCCGAGTAAATAAATAGAAGAAACAATCAGAGAACAAGAGGATGTAGAACAGCTTTGGATCAGGAGGACAAGATACCAGGATAGCGTTGGCAGAGAGAAGGGATTCTTGACCCATGAAATCAAAGGAAGCTAAAAAATAATGGTTGTGAACACTGTTACATTTTGTGGTGAAGGGAAGATAAGATACTCATCTATACGTGGCAAATTTCTTAGTAGGTATCAAGTGAGAGGGGGGTCAAGATTGGGGACCGATGGAAAAGTATGAAAGAGCTGATACTGGGATGAGGTGGACAGAGAATGCAGGGAGGAGTCAAGTGATCACGCCCCCGCCCCGCCCACCCACCACGTGCTGTTGCCAGCTCACAGAACTACCAGTGGCTGCTCTGGAGAACCTGCAAGCTGCTCAGCAAATGACCCTGGTATGATGCCACTTTGTTAAACTCTACTGGGAAAGAGGCATGAGGCCCTCTTCAAACAGCTGGTACACGGGAGTCACAGGTGCTGGTGGTCAGAGATGGCAGAATTTGAGCTCCTAAATTATACTGGGGAATATGATGGGTAGGTACACTGGGGGCATTGGCTAAAAATGGGATGTACCCTTGGGAAACTGGGGACAGCTAGAACAGGGGACATACCTTTCCCTGGAGGAGGGCATGGCAACCCACTCCAGTAGTCTTGCCTGGAGAATCCCCATGGACAGAGGAACCTGGAGGGCTATAGTTCATGGGGTCACAAAGAGTTGGAAACGACTGAGGGACTAAACACAGCACAGAAAAACCTTTGGGTAGCCATACTGACAGTCACCCTCCTTCTGGTCTGAAAATACCTCTGTCCAGAATCAAGCCTGGGCACACGACTCTGCAATAACCAGAGGCTGTCAGTTGTGGCCAAGGTGATCATCATCGTAACACCTATGAAGCACTTTCTAAGCACTTTACAGACATTGAATTACTTATCTATATTTTACAAACAAGAGAGCTGACTATCTGGGAGATTAATCAACTGTCCAAGGTCACACAGAGCTGAGATATGAACCCAAGGAGTTGGACGCAGAGATCTGTGGTCTTAGCCAATAGGAGCAGCTGTCACAGAAGCCGCTGCCTACTTCAACCTCAACTTCACTGCAGTCTGACTTGAGAGCAAGACAAGTCAATGTCTGGGGCCAGGATGTCTTCCCAGCTCTTCTGGCACAAGTGGCCAGGCTACTGGATCAACCATTTGAGCACCAGATGACACAGAATAAAGTCTTACATTAACAGTCTGACCTCATTCCACATTCTACTACAGAACCCAAGTCAATTGCATGGAGGAGTCGTGGTGATTCCATTTTTGACTTTTTTTTTTTTTTTTTGGTGGGGGGGTGGGGGAGGGATGGTGGACAGGGTTATGACTTTAGTTTGGAATTCAGTTTCAACAGAGTTCTAGAAGCCAGCAGCAGTATGAAGATGCTGACAAGTGCTGGGGTTTCTGTTCCTGGGAAAAAGCTCCTGCTCAGGGGGCGGTGGGTGAACCCCACAGACCCTGCTTCTAGCTATTTTAAGAGGCTCTTTCAGGACTATGTGGGTTAGAGCCACTCGGATCTCAAAGCAGGGCAGGTGTGAACTGTTTGTGAGTCTGGCCAGTCAGGAAGCAGACAGCTGAAAAGCGGAGGCCCTGTGGATGCTCACGGCAGATTACCTTATCCCAGGGCTCTGCCTGTTGGGGAAGGAGCTGGAGGACCAGCCCTGGTCAGCCTTCTCTCAGTAGCCATAGCTAAGCTGGCCAGAGCAGTAGCCACTGGGGCCTCTGGCTACTCACAGTGGGCCAGGTCCCAGCTGTATCCCATAGGGCTTTGGTTTGAGACTTTGACCTAAAATGTGGAAAGGGGCCCTAAGTGGAAGGAATGATGGCCTAAGATGCACTCCAAGGAGAGAAGAGAACATCCCATCTGCTCAAGATCTCCCTTCCTGGTTATGGCCAGTAGCAGTTAACTTTTATTGAATGTTCCCTCATGCATGGTACTCTGCTAAGCATTTGACATGCGTTATCTTACTTGACCCTCATAAAAGCTGTATGTGGCAGGCACTTTTATCCTCCTTATTTTATAGATGGGGAAATCCAAGATTTGAGGTAATCTGCCTAAAATCACACAGCAAAGCCAAGAGCCCAACCTAGGCTTTACTTCAAACTGCATGTTCTTAACTAAAACAATATGTAGTATCCCGTCCCCTAAAGGCCACAAGACAATGTCTCTTTTCTCACAAATGCTTTCCTCTATCTCAGTGCATTCTTGGCCAGAAACATCTCCCTTACAGCTTCCAAATGCAAAGACTGTCTTGCTCCGAGGCATCACCCTCTAGGACTGGTGCAAGAGCAAGTGTTCCTGCGCTCCTGCCAGGCCACACCTCATCCTGGTACCTATTCTGCCACAACCACCCCCTCTGCATGGGAACATGAAAGAGCATGTTTCCATCTTCAAAAACCTGGGCTAAGGACTTCCCTGATGGCGCAGGAATAGGAATCCACCGGCCAATGCAGGGGATGCAGGTTCAATCCCTGGTCTGGGAAGATTCCACGTGCTGCAAGGCAACTAAGCTGCGTGCCACAGCTACTGATGCCTGCACGCCTAGAGCCTGTGCTCCATGAGAGAAGCCACCACAATGAGAAGCCCGAGAATCACACGAGGAGTAGCCCCTACTACTGCAACTAGAGAAAGCCCACGCAACAACAACAAAAAAGCAATGAAGACCCAGCGCAGCCAAATAGGGGAAGAAAAAAAAAACTGGGCTAAGAGAAACCTGCTCTCTAAGCCATTAGAGGCTTAAGAAAGCACGTGAGAAGCAGTGGGTGAGCCAGGCAAATGGAAAGTACTAGAGACTCGGGCTGGAGTCCAGTAGGAGCAGTACAGGGATGAGGTCAGCAAAGGACACAGAAGGCAGGAAGTATGCCTGGGAGCTCAGAAGAGTAGATATAAAAGGCGAAACTGAAAGCTAAGTTGAGGCCAGGTTTAAAAAGTGTTTTAAAGCCCACCAGGCAGAAAACTGAGCTTTCTCATTCAGACTAAGGGCAAGTCCTGGGCTTATGATCAGGGTCACAGGATGAAAGGGAATTTTTTTTTTTAAGGGGATTTTAAAAAGAAGAATCTGACAGTAGTGTTTAAGGTAGAAAATAGGAAAGATACCAATTATACTGCCTATGACATATCTAATACTTTGTGCTTTTTTTAATGCTCCTTAAAACTAGAAGAAAAATATGTTTTGCTATGAGTCACCTACGGGGGGTCCTGAAGTCTCCTCACCTAGCGCTTCCCTTCCTTACACGGGAGCCAGAGCTGCCAACCTGGGCGTCAGGACAGAAGAGCCTTCTTACATTGCCTCACATGCAGGATTTATTTATCTGCAGACAGAACTTCTGCACAAGGTACAACATCTATCCCAGCAGCTGGGACACTGAGTGATCCCAAGCACATCACAGCTCCTGGTCCCAAGACCTCTTGATTAAAGAACTTCAGTTGGATACAGGAAAATAAAGACGAAGTGATGGGAAGGGCACCTCTTATCTCCTTCAAAACCTCTTTAGAAAGGTTTTTACAATTCTTAAGACAATGATGCGAATCTTTGCTAAAATGTCAGGTCACCGTAGCGCACTCTTTGGTGGCTGCAATGACCCCATTCCAAAGCTGGACAGAGGCTGAGCACAAACAGGATTCCTGCTGGGTTCTAAACCCATAATTTTCTACATATTTGGTTGAAGAAATGAGGGTAGAGAACTGGACTGGGAGACAGAGAACAGGGTCGAAGATCAGGTTGCACCACTAATAGCCATGAGGTTCTTAGCCTCTTGGACTTTTTTAAATGAGGGGTTCGTACTAGTTGATCCCAACAAACCCTTGAGCTAATTAGGTTCATTTGCCTTGCTTTTTGCAGCACAGCTTACCATACACCACATCATAGCTAGAGTAATTTTCTTAAAATACAAATTATATCCCTCAATGTATCTCATGCCACTTCCAAGCAGCACGTCTCCCATTATGCAAACCCTGACCCGCACAACCTGCCCGCCGCCCTCCCTGTCCTGTGTGCTCCGGGACCCCGCCCACGTCTCCTCCATCACTGAGTTCACATATGTGTTCTTTACCCCAGTTTTCACTGGACTCACTCCTACTTCTCCTTCACTTTTCAGTGAAGTGTTACTTCCACAAAGAGGGTCCTGACCACTCTTTCTCAATCAGTAACAGTCCTTTGGGATGGCCATTTAACAGTTCCTCTTCTTGGCAGTATCTATCAACTTGTAAATTTCAAGCTTATTTCCTCCGGACTGTTTAACTGCCCTCTCCCAAGCAATGTATGGAAGATCCACAAGGGCAGAGACTGGTTTTACTTTGTTGCTTACAACTGGACACCCAGGACCCAGAACTGGGTAAGTATTTGCTGAGTGAGAGGTGCAGAGGATGCCCACAGAAGCCAGCAGGCCTACTGTTGGGGCGTGGGGGTCGGGGACCTTCCAAGCCGGGCACTTCGTGTCCCTCCTGTTCTTCTACAATATCAGACCTCTTATCTGTCAGCTGCTTTTGCCCTTTCTGCTTCTGGAAACATGCTGCCTCCATGTGAAAATTAATGGATACCCATCTTTACCAGTTCAGTGGTTGTTCAGTCGCTAAGTTGTGCCCGACACTTTTGCGGCCCTATGGACTGTATCCCACATCAGGCTCCTCTGTCCATGTGGTCTCCAGGCAAGGACACTGGAGTGGGCTGCCACTGCCAGTTCAGAGATGGTGACCAAAAAAGCAAGAGCACGGTTTCTGTGAACGTGGATGCGACTCCAGCCCCCAACATTCGCCCACTGTCGCTCACTCCACACACTCATAAAGAGTCGACAGGAGCAACTTGAAACCCAAACCCTTGGCCTCTGGAAAACATGCAGAACTCCCAGGGCCTCCCCCGGAAACGCGGCAGCTCTTTCGGCTGACAGCTGACTAATCTCCATGCCGGATAACTTCCGAGCAGGGGAGAAGCCCGATAACTTGTGAACCCTGTGCGGTTGAAAGGCAGCGGCTTCCTCTCCGAGTCCTCACACCAAAAAGCGGTGGATGCTTTTTTCTGGTCACGGTGTTTGGACCCTCCAATTGTTCAAGTGCCAGAGTCAAAAATAAGGAACTTTCCTCACTTCATTGTTGCCTTTCTGCACAGAGGCTCATTCACTAGAATGTCAGAGGAGAAACAAAGACAGCTGACTGTTTTCTCTGCAAGTGTCTATAATTAGATTCTCATGGAGAACTTGGCGGCAACAGGGCTTCGCTGGACAAACACCTCCCCCCTCAATACACACACACACACACACACACACACACACACAGAGTCTCTCTCCTCACTCATCTCGACGGAGACCCACACAAAGCAGTCAGTCACTTACCCGCTTCAGCCACGCGAAATGCTTGTAAACATCAATGTCCCCATCCATGCTGGGCACCCATGTCAGCAGTTAGATTCCTTGGTTGAAAAAGCCCTCTTTCTGGCCAGATACCAAAGTCTCTCCTCTTTCTTGCCTCTGCCCCCTCCCTCTCAGGAACGTCAAGCTGTGTTCAGATTTCCCCACACGTCCCTGGCCTGCGTCCTTCAGTCTTGCCCTGAGAGGTTTCAGAGACACAGCAGCTCAGACCAGACCGTGCTGCTCCCGTATCCGCCCCCACAGACGCACACAGGCACCAGCTCTGGGACGCAGAGCCTGCAGAGTGAGGGAACCTAGCAAAAGGTGGGGGAGAAAGACAGACTTGGACAAGAGTTGCACACACACACACACACACACACACACACACACTCTTTTTGGTGATAATACCAGAGGCTGCCAGAGGGAAACAGTCCTGAAGAAAATTCCTCGTCTGGCTTCCCCCTTCTGGAGTGGCTGGAACTCATTAGGGAGAGACCCCGGTTTCCTGTCTCTGCTTCATTCTGCATTTACCCACAGGCTCCCAGCTGCTCTTGGTTTATCTGGGACTGGGGAGAGGACTAAAAATAAGTGCAGCTCTTGGAGGACTGCTGGTTCCCACACACAGCCTGACCCCCACCCAGCAGCCCACGCCTACCCCTTCTCTTCCAGGCCGGCGTCGGGCTGTGCCCTGAGGGAAGCTGATTGTTTCCAAAAAAGAACAGATTCAGAACCAGCTCCAGTTAGGCTTCTTGGCCCGGCTGGGGGTTTGCCATCCTGGGCGCTGGCGGCACCATCCAGTGTTGCCGCCTTGGAGAGCTCTGCTCCCAGCCGTCGCTCCGGGGCTCCCTGAGGCCGCATTCTGCACAGGGACAGGTGGGAAAGAGCGAGTCCCAGGCCTGCCTCGCTGGCGGTCCCCACCCCAGACGTGTGTCCGTGAGGTCTAGGGAGCGCTCCGGGTAGGAGCCCTGGGGAGGCAGCAGCCTGAAAAAACGGGGAGCTGGGCCTGTCTTCCTACTGGCAGGTCCCATGCTGGCTTTCCAGGGTGGTCTCCCCAGCACTCCCCACATGCTGGCCCCCTCCTCTTCACATTCCCACCTCCTTTGAGAGCTCTCTTAAAAACAGCTTTTCTCCCTTGCCCAACCCGCAACATGTGGCCATTGGCTCTGACTGGTTATGAAAGCGGTCTTTGATGTGGGTGCAAGGGGAACTGTGGTTACATGCAAGGGCTCTGAGCTCCGCTGCCATAAATGACTTGCAGACACACATCTTGTGACTGCGTGGGCCTTCCTGGCGCACCTTGGGAGTCAGCAGGGAGTTTCCTGGAGCTCCTAGCCTGATGAGAAGGCATGCCGCTTATCATGGTATCTTCGCTGTCCACAACCCAGAAGCAGGGCCTGAGGACAAAGCAGAAAACACGCACAGTCCCCCGCAGGCTGGTCCCGTCCACAGAGGACACAGAGGCGGCAGGAGGAGGGCTCTGGCCAGCAGCTGGCACGAGGGGGAGGAGTAGATTCCTGGAGACACACCCAGATCAGAGGCCAGAAAGAAAAAGCAGGCTCAGCTGCCCATGCCCTGAGCTCTCAAGCCGCCTTCTGCCTCTGGCCCAGTTCCAGAGTGCAGTGCAAGCCCTACTTGCTGAGGTCCCCTGACCTGGATGAGGGCAGGATATGCTAGTCAAGATCCCTAAGGTTGCAGGGGTAGCTGGACCTTTCTTTTTTTTTTTTTTTCCCCTGTCTAAAAACCTGGAAAAGTCTTCATTTTGGTCAATACACATTTGCCCAGCATCCAAAGCAACTGAAACCAACTTCCTGCTCTGGGCAAATGAAGAATTTCCACGTGCCACGTAATAAAGGTATTTCTGGGGTGCTGGGGAGGAAGAAGCAAAGTCAATTTGAGGGTCTGTATGGGGAAAGGCCTGTACACCCTTGGAGAAAGACTGGTATCCTTTGGAAGGTTCCAGTGTGAGAGGAGAAAAGAGAGGACTGGACAGCAATGTAGCTGCCTTCCACTGCATGTGGGCTGGCTCCCTGCTACCCATGCCCCTCCCCACATCACTGCCTGCCCTGTGGTACTCAATCACACCTGTTCCCACTTCAGACAGGAGGACATGTGTCTGAGCTCTGATTCACATCTCTAGTTTCTACACCTAGCACAATTCTTAGCACACAGTAACAACTTCAATGATCTTTGAATGAAAGAATGAGGCTCAAATGGTGAAACTGGCAAGATAAGCCTGAAACTACTTGGAGGGAATGAGCTCCCCAGAGGTAAAGATGCTTGACTCAGAGACGAGAGATAGGGTCAGCTTCATCTATTAGCTCAACTCATGTGTGATGAATTGGAGGTTGAGGGGGGTGGGCAGGAAAAGGGGAGAGAGGGGAAAGAGAAGCGGGAGGGGAGGAGGAAGGGAGGGGGAGTGAGGGGAAGAGGAATGGGAGGGGACAGGGAGAAGGGGAGCACAGGAGGGGAGGAGGGAACGGGAGGAGAGGAGACAGACAGGAGGCAGGAGGGGAAGAGAGAAGAGAGTAGAGAAGAGGGGAGGAGGGAGGAAATCCAGATAAACTGCAGCTAAATTAATTTTATATTGTAATTAACTCAATCCACAAATAGCACTCTAAAGGCGTAGGATCAAACCCATAGCTGTGTCCCCTCACTCAGAAGCCCACCCAGCCAGGGGCTCCTTACAGTGAGTCACAGAGGGGCTTTGGGGGATCAGACAGGCTCTTGACTACATCCGTAAAATGTATACAAAGCACTACGAGTATGTATAAATCACTATTTCTCTGAAATAGTTTTCATCAGATCATCAAAATGATCCATGACTCCCCAAAGATTGAAAGCCTGGGTTTTAGCCCATCTAAGTAGTTACTTGGAAAGGATTAGGCTGCCCTTATTAAGCATGGTGGGGGTGGTCCCACTTCTACTGTACTGCCCTGCGAGGCAGAGCCTCAGGGACTCCCTGGATCCATCACTAAAGAGAGAAGTCTTCAGGAGCCACACAGGATACACCAATAAGATTCATTACGGTAACCCTATAGCCCTCAGAGCCTTCCCAAAAGCAAGTCAAGGTCAGTGAGACTCAATTCATTACTGTCTGGAACATGAGGCAGCCAGCTGAAGGCAAAGAGCAGGCACCTGATCATTTGCGGGAGTGAAAACACACCTACGAGGCCAGAGCCATCAGTGAATTCATCCCAGGGTCCAGCGGGGAGACCTCAGGAGAGCTGCTTATCTGGCTGGAATCCCACGTATGCGGGAATGACTGTGGATGGAGTTCTGAGATTTGCTCCTCCTGCTGGTGGCCAGGAATCAGGCACAACTATGGACAGAGAAGGGTCATGAGCTAGTCAGCTGACCTCTGGCCTGCATCCTGAGCTCCAGCTCAGGGCTGAGCCTTGGCCTCTGGGCCATGATGATAGGTGCCAGGACACCCTGATACATCAAACACAGGCTTATGTCCTTCAGCAGGCATGCTGCACCATGAGCCTACCTCTGGGAGAGGAAGGGACGGCCTGAGGACCATGGTCCTTTGGGCTGCAAGGTCCTGCTTGTGCAACAGCATCCTGGCCCCATAGCCCAGGTACCCACAGTGTCCAGGCATGAAGACCCGTCTCCAAAATGGGTAACAGAAGGGGCGGCACACTCTGCCTGTAGAGGGCCAGATGGCAAACGTTTCAGGCTTGCGGGCCATATGGTTTGTTACAGTCGACTCTCTCATTTACAGCACAAAAGCAGCCACAGCTAACGTAGAAGCCAGTGAGGGTGGCTGTGTTCCAGTGACACTTTCTGTGTGTGTGTGAACAGTAAGATTTAAATTTTACATCATTTTCACATCACAAATTAGTCTTCTTGTGATTTCCCATCAATCACTGGAAATCACAAAAAATCATGCTTGGCTTTCAGGGAATAACAGATAGGCAGCAGACCAAATACAGACCCTAGATTGCTGACCCCCGGGTGAGGATATGTCTCTCTATATGAGGATGATGTCTCTCTATAATGAATCTCCAGGGACAGAGGGCACTCTTGTAAAAATGCAGATTCAGGCCCAGCAGGTTGGGAATCAGGCCAGAGACTGGGCATCGCTAACAGTCTCCCCATCCTGCCAGTCTTAATGACCATATTTGAGGAGTAAAAGGAAACTATTTTCAGAAGTTCCTTGGAGCACAGGCTACTGAGCAGTTTGCCTGAAGTACAACTCCTCCTGAACCTTCCTACCTGCCTGAAAGGGCAGGACGCCCAGCGCTGTGACTCTGGCATGCCCACTTTGCAGGCAGAGGGTGGGCGGGTGTCTACATGCTCAGACCTCAGGTCATGCTAACCCGGCAACATCGCCCACCATGTCCCCTGGGCCCGGAGCAGGAAATTGAGCGGGGAAGGATTTATTTGCTCTCCCACCAGTGTTTGCACATTCTTGCTCATTTATAAACATTGGTTCTTAGGGGCTGAACTAGTCTCGAGTCAGGTCTGAAAGAATCCAGATCTCCAGAATTTTAGTAAGGTGCAATTACTTGGAAGAGGGCAAAAAAAAAAAAAAAAAAAAAAAAAACCCAAATTCAGGAAAATTAAAACTGCTAAGTTTGCAATGGCTGAAGGCCCCAGTTTGGGGTGTTATGCCAGGAAAAAAAAAAAAAACTTTCAAAATCCCCAAGGTATAGGAAACCTCTCTAGGACAGGGCCTGAAAAACACAGGTCAGGAAATGGAGAGCCATCCTAAGTAATAGTGTGCTAGTAAAAGGCACTGGGATTAAAGGTGTCTGGAGAGAGCTTCTTAGCTTTGATAATGGAAGGTCAGACCTCTGCTCCCAGGACCAGCTGTCATCCCTCTGGTCTCCTCCCCCAAGGAGAAGGGCGGGGGCACAAGCAGTGGAGGCATCCCAGGCCTATCCTTTGTCCACTGGCTTCCAAGGAAAATAATTCTTTTTGCCAGCTGACTCAGGTACACTGTCCAGCAACTTCACTAATGAGAGGAGCTTATGTCCTCTTTCAATGTGGCTGGCTGGGGGTGAGCGGAAGCAGGCAGTTATTTTTCTCACAAAGCGGGTTCCTGAGCTTTAGACTTTCCAGCATTTGTCCCTGACTCCCACCTAGTGGCTTTTTCCAGTACTGCACAGAGACAAGGGCCCTCCTCCAACCCGCACACCAGGCATCAGGAGAGAGGACAGGAGAGAAAGTACCTACAAGTCTGAGCTCTCAAGTTCACACCTATAGCAGGACACACACTGGAAACTGACTCACAAAGCCTTCATTTTTTTTTTCTTTAATGAAAAACAATCACCAAATTTCCCCTTTTCTAACATCCAGAAAGCCAACATTTTCCTATATAATTCCTGCCTGTAACTTTTCAAAATGAACGCATTTGCCACACAAATACCCCATCCATCCATCTCTCACTCCAGGCCCTAGGTGGAGGACAGAGATACAGAGAATTGCAGGACAAGCTGACGGCTTATAATTCATAAAACAGCTTCCTCCATCCTTTTTTTTTTCCCCCTAAACTCTGGCTTTTCAATATGGTGAACAGATTTGCTCCTCTGGCCAGAATGAAAGACTGCAGGCTGACTCTGGCAGGAACGCAGGGGCTTTGTTTGAGGAGCTGCCATCTGTGACAAGGTGGCTGAGCGGATGGGGGCTGGTGGGGGGTGGCCATGTGCCCTCCTGGGTCTGGTTTATTTCCTTATTTCTGGAGAATCTGGTTAAGAAGGTAACTGAGGGCACATGAATATCTGATATATAGACGGACAGAGGTGAGACCTAAGATGGGATTCACCTCCCCGGACCAGCTGAGCAGGCTCAGAGGAGGCTCCCCGGTCAGGGCATCCCATTTCACCGCTCCAGAGATGACGGCTTTGGCTGAGCCCTGACATGGAGCAGCTATACCAAGAGAGGTTCCCTAATTTGTCTCTACTTTGCAAACTTAAAGGTCCAGACTGAGGGACTTCTCTGGTGGTTCAGGGACTAAGAATCCACACTCCCAATGCAGGGGGCCCAGGGTTCAATCCCTGGTCAGGGAACTAGATCCTGCATGCTGAAACTAAGACCCAGCACAGTTAAATAAATAAATATATTTTTAACAAAAGTCCAGACTGAGGAAGGCAGGGACTGATGGTTACCAGGGGGCTGCTCTAAAGCCCTTAAACTGCAGAACTGGAATGCGTGGCCAGATCCTACAGAGGTATTGTCAAACCAGCTGTCATTTCCGGTAGGGAAACTGAGTCCCAGAGGAGGGAAACGAAGTCCACTCACATCCACATGAGGGTGGCATAGAGCTGGCCTTTTGGCTCATCCCTCCCTCCCACACTGCCTCACCTGGTCCATTCCCTTCCACCTGCCTGAACACGCTGAGCAGGACACCTGCAGCCTGGCCAAGGAGAGCCTGGGTTCCCCTGGGAGGCCAGGCCTGTTCCATGAACCCCGCTTCCAGAAAGTAGCACAGAATACAGTCCCTCTGGAGGGTCTCTGCCAAGCTCTCCCCTTACCCACCCTCCCCTCTGCTGCTTCTGGGTTTGTCTTTGCTCAGACTTTAGTCCCTGAAACCTCAGGTTTTCACCAAAAAATCCCGTGGACCCACATCTGAAGTGATTAAACAGTGGGACAGTCTGATGCCTTGTGGATGAAGAATGTGTGTACCCGGCTATTAGAGAAGCCCCCAGAGATGCTCCATCTGGAGACTCTGCTGGCTCTAGTATTGCTTGGGCACCTCCCAGGAACCAGGCTCACTGGGTCTAATCACCCCTCCCTTTCTCACTCAGTTCAGTTCAGTCGCTCAGTCATGTCTGACTCTTTGCAACCCCATGGACTGTAGCACACAGGCTTCCCTGTCCATCACCAACTCCCAGAGTTTGCTTAAACTCATGGACATTAGGTTGGTGACGCCATCCAACCATTTCATCCTCTGTGGCCCCCTTCTCCTCCTGCCTTCAATCTTTCATAGCATCAGAGTCTTACTGGTTGGCTTCTCACTAGTTGGCTGTTTCCAGCTCCTTATGGGCTCCACTCCCCCTGAGAGCTTCACCCCTAGGTCACCACAAGCTTACCTGCACGGAGGGGAAAGAGGCGGCCTCTTTTTGGAACTCGCCTCCATTCCCGTCACAGCAGAGATGCTGTAGCCTTCTGGCATGGGCCTCAGCTTCATCTCCTGAAAGTCCTGACCCTGAGCTTGGCCTGGTCTGCCAGCCATGAAAGAGGGGCTCAATCTTATACTGTCAAAGGCTGGCCTCATTGATGCTACTCTGCAGGCCAGGCTCCATGAAGCCTGCTTGTCTTGGACTTCAGGAACCTTTCCTGTACAAAAGCCCTGTCCAAAGCTCCGTGGTGTGCCACCAACTTTGAGGATAAGCCCAGAGTTCAGACACAGATACTGAAACTGTGCCCCACAGAGTTTACAGAAGCTAATAATAGAAATTCCTGAATTTGTCTTATAGAACAACAGATAAGGGAATAGCTTGTTAAAACTCTTTTGCTTATAAACTGCCCTCCTTGATTAAGCTGACTTGGTCTATTTCTTTCCTTCTATTTTCCTCCCTTTAATAGCATATCTTTCCAGCTTCACGCAGCCCAGCTGTTTTCCAATTACTTGGAATCATTACCTGACCAGCATGAGCTGGGCAGGGGCTGGTTGGCACCAGCCTAAAGCTGAGTCTGTGCAGATGTCTGAATGAATGGCCTTTTGACGTCAGAGGATTGGAGAACTCCACCCTCAGATGATGCTAAGGGTCTCCATCTCCAACATGCGGAAACGTGAGTCCAGACGCACCTGCACAGAACACGGATTTCCTCACAGTCACCTCTCCCCTAAGACCACCCTGCTCATCCCATAAACACCCCAGCTCCCTCACCTTCAGTGAGGCAGATCTGAGACAGAGTCTCCTGTCTTCTCAGCTACCTTGAGAATAAACTCTTTCTTGGCTGTAAACTGTGGTACCTCAGTGTTTGACTTGCTGTGTGTCAGACAAACAGATCTGGTTGGGCAACAGTACTGTTCCTTTCCCAGGTGGCTCAGTGGTCAGGAATTCACCTGCCAATGCAGGAGATGCAAGAGACACAGGTTCAGTCCCTGGGTCAGCAAGATCCTCAGTATTCTTGCCTGGAGAATTCCATGGACAGAGGAATCCATGTGGTCACAAAAAGTCAGACACGACTGAGCATGCACTGCTCCTAGAACAAGGGAATCCAGGCCCTTCATTCCTTTTATCACTGAAGCCCCAGAGGGTCTCCAGCATAGAGAGCTCCCCCCCACACACACTTCCAGACCTAAAGCCTACTCTTCCTGCCCAGAAAGGGAGGATCCTATTTTAGGCCCCAAAGCTCTGGAAATATGCTCACAATCCAGTACCCCTGAATCCTGGGCAGTTCTGTTCCACTGTATCTTTACCACAAGTCTGGCCTATTTATAACTTTTTCCAGGCCAAGGATCCTTGCTGCTGATGGCCACTGTGCCCACCCCTGCCAGCACCCAGCAGAGGAGGAACCAGCCCCACTGTAAAGAAACACAGCTGCCCATAGACAGTCTTTCTGACCACAGTGCACTAGGACCAGAGCTCCCTCACCACTTAAGACGTAAGGGCAGGGGCCCAGGACGAGTCTGCTGCTTGCTGTAACCACCAACCACTCCCCGACATCCACCATGGCCCCTTCAGCAGCCCCTGTTTCTGTGCACTACAGTCGCCATCATCTGAGCCTGAAGATCCCCATTGCAGCTACTGATGAACAGAAGACTGCGATTCCTACCATATGATCCTCTCCCCTCTCACCACAGCTAATTACTGGCCTTTGGGTGGACACCTGACCCAAAGGCAGCTAGTCCATAGCTGAGTGTAAGTGAGAATGTCTTTAATTTCTATTTCTTTTGCATTTGATATTTCTTCATATACTTGGAGGACTTAGTCCAAAAATTCTGAATTAGGTCAATGAGATTCTCTCCTTCAGGGGTTAACACACATACACAGAAAACATGAACTTGTCAGTCAACAAGAAGACTAACATCAGACCTAAAGGATGTATGGCAGTCACCGTGAGCTCTCTTCCTAATGGCCATTCGTTTCCCCTACTTCTTGGTTCCTCCCTGACAGAGGTTCCCCTCCACTGTGATGAGAGTGCCAGCCTCCCTTGCAGCTAGGGTACGCACATGCAAACAAATCTTGACCACTGGGACCATATGGGAAGCTGCTGGGAGGTTTCACATAGAGGTTTTCCTCCCCAGTTTATAAGAAGAGGACATGTTCTACCTCTGGACACAACTATCTGTGTGAAGGGAGGCTGCCCAGAGATGCAAGTAGCCTTCTTGCAACTTGCCTTACTTCTTAGGGCAGCAGTACCCCAACCTTTTTAGCACCAGGGATCAATTTCATGGAAGACAATTTTTCCATGGGTGGGGGTGGGGTGAATGGTTTCAGAATGATTCAAGCTCATTACCTTTATGTGCCCTTTATTTCTAACCTAATGCCACTGCTGATCTGACAGGAAGTACTGGTCTGCAGCCTAGAGCTTGGGGACCCCTGTGTTAGGGGACATGCCTGAGGAAAAACCAACCCCTGAAGATGGGGAGGGAGAAAGATAAGAAAGGTCAGTGTCTATAACGTCATCCCAGAGCCACTGATTTAACCCTGGGACCACCCATCCCTGGACATTTATTAGTTACATATAACTAATACATGTATTATTAGTTATATGTTAGTAACATAACATATAATGTTAGTGAGATATAAACCTCCTTACTGTTCATATTTTATTGAGAAAGAATCCCCACTGACAGATGTCATGAGGCAGGGCCGGGTCATGCTAGGCCAGATTATGACAACTGACGTTTATGACGAAGGAGAACAGTGCAAACATCCAAGATACCATGAATGAGAAATGAGAGCCTGGCTTCAAGCTATCTTATTAGCCCCAATTCTGAGTCACATGTGTTTTTGTGTGTCTTTTTTGTGGGGGTTGGGAGGGTAACAATTTGCGTGAGTCTCTGGTTTAAGGCAGTGCTCTACAAACTTTAAAGTGAATATGAATCACCTGGAAATGGTTCAGCGGATTGGGGAGGGGAGAGGCAAAGTCTAGCTATTTTTTTCTTTAAGACAAGTTATCAGGGGATGCCAAAGCTGCTGGTCCAGAAACTACAATTTGAACAGCAATACCTTCTAATTAAAAGTATCAAACTAGACTTCCCTGGTGGTCCAGTGGTTAAGAATCTGCCCACCAATGCAGGCGACAAGGGTTTGATCCCTGGACTGGGAAGATTCCATATGCCACGGGGTAGCTAAGCTCGTGCACCACAACTGCTGAGCCCAGGCTCCACAAAGAGAAGCCACCGCAATGAGAAGACCACGCATAGCAACTAGAGAGTAGCCCCCCTCACCACAAATAGAAAAAGCCTACACACAGCAAAAAAGACCCAGTGCAGCCAAAAATAAAATAAAATTTTAAATAAATAAATGAAAGTACCAACCTAAGGCAATCTAAAATTAATCTGAAGAGGAGCTGTGGGTTTGTTCACTGCCTTGAATTCTATTTCCATACAGATAAGACCCGCTATGGACTGTGTGTGCACCAGCTTGTAAAATGACTTTAAATCTGGGAAAACGAAAATACACACAGGTGGTCTCCGTCCAGAATCAAAACCCTAACAACCAGCCCTGGTATCTTGGAATGTTTATATGAACTTTTGACCCCGCCCCCCTCAAAGTACACCACTCATAGGTTGCTGATGGCCATAATTACTCCAAAAGATTTATGAATGCAACAACTTTTAGAAACATCTATCCCAAGGCAAGCATTTCCCCAACTGTTATAAAGAGACACCAAAACAGATCTGCAAATCTGAACGCAAGCTGTTTTCTGGGATGGATCTTGCAAAACCAACCACCACTACTTTTAGATCCAAAACAGTTTTTTAAGAACCTCTTTTGGTAAATTATAAAAGTTAGATCCTTATTTCTAAAAAGACTGCAGATGAATACAAATCAAACTATAAACCTACTGGGGAGAGTATACAGGTGAATATTATTGGTCAAGTAGGACCTTTCTAGAAAGAAAAGAAGCTCAAACAGGAAAGATAAAATTACAATTCTTTTATAATTTAAAAAAAAAAAACACCAAAAACTACATTTAAAAACGAAAGTGAGGAAAAGGAACACCACAAAGCAAAGAGCTAGTAAAAAGTCATTAAATATAAGAAAAGCACTAAAACCCAAATAGGGTCAAGGAGGCAAGAATACAGATGCTAACAGATCAGACTACAGCAGGCACAGCCAAGAGACTCAAAATAACCACTGGGTTGCATATATGAAGAAAATATTAAAACTATTTTCTTAACTGGCCTTTTAAAAAGGATCTTCTACTGGGACTATGTTTTATAACTTACATATATTAGGACAATCTCCATATATGAATATGTATATTTGGAGAATGAATTTCTTTTTTCATATTGGGGTATGAGATCAAAAGTTTGGAAACCATACAGAAGAATAAATATCAATAAGCTTATTTAAAAATTCAGCCTTTCTACTAAACAAGGGAATAGAAAGATAAAATGAAACTCTTTTTCCTATGAAATTAGCTGTTTTTTCAATCTTAGTGCTTGTTGTTGATCAGGATGTACCTCAAACCCTGCCAAAGAAAATATAAATGGGCAAAATCTTTCTGAAAAGCAGTTTGGAAAAAATGTGTCACAAGGCTTAAAGATATTAATACCTTTGATCAGAGTTTGCCAGACTTAGCAAACTGCATGAAACACACTTATTAAAAAATATCATTTAGCTAAAATTCCAACTTAACGGAACATTCTGCATTTTATCTGTTAAGCCTGCTTTAACTATTATTCTACTTTCACGAGTCCATCTGAAGAAAATATTTAGAGATAAATATTTCTAGACAAAGACAGTCTCTACAGCAATGCCACGTTAATTCAATATTAGAGGAATGGCTACATAAATTCAGGCACATCTGTGCAAGGTAAATATACATAGTCACTGCAAATTATGTATTGATAGTCTGTCTTTATCCTGCTTCATGCAGATATTCACAAGTTTTGCTGAAAAAATGTTCAGTATTTCCTGCCCTGCACTGGCTAGAAATGGTACATATTATCCAATACATGTGCACCGTCTCACCTTTCTAAAGTTTAATAAGCTCTGAGTTCTAAAATGCATCTAGACCCAAGGATTTCAGGCCAATGAATTATGAACCTGTATCATTTTCTTGAGGCTTCATAAAATTTTCTGTAAACACTGCAGCCTGAGTCAGTGCTAGCAGGATTGCAAGGAGGGATAGATGTCCATGCCAGGAGTAAAGTGAGCTAGAGAGTCGCAGCCGCACAAAGAGGTGAGCAGCAGATGGTCAGATGGGACAGGGCAGAAGCCAGGACCAGCATCATAAAGCAAATACAGTAACAGCCAGAGCATGCCTCTCTAGGGAGGCAAAGGGGATCCTCTAGCTGGGGAAAAAGAGGACCAACCTACCTAAGCCATTCCCCGGCAATTTCCAACCTAGTTAAAAGAGCATGTGGAGGGCTTCCCCAGTAGTCCAGTGCATGGGTTTGATCCCTGGTCTGGAAAGATCCCTCATGCTGCAGGGCAACTAATTCCATGAGCCACAACTACTGAGCCCTCCCTCTAGAACCTTCGAGACAAAACTATTGATCCCACATGCTCTGGAGCCCGTGCTCCACAAGAGAAGCCACGGCAATGAGAAGCCCCCACACACAATTAGAGGGTAGCCCTAGCCCCCACCACCACAGCTAGAGAAAGCCCACACGCAGCAATGGACCCCACACAGCCAAAAATAAAGCAGCAAATAAATAAAAAGAGCCTGTGGAGAAGCAGGTGGGGGCTTCTATCATCAGTCTGAGAGAGCCACCAAGAACCGTCTTCATGCAGGGAAGGGATGAGAAGCTGGTCTGCAAACCAGAACTGTAACAGGCCCACCCAAGACCCACCCAGGAGCCTTCACCTTCCTCTGTGGGCAATCTCGGTTGCTGCTGTAACTAATTACCACAAACTCAGTGACTTGCAAGGACACAAATTCATTATCTTACAGTTCTGGAGGTCAGAAGTCTAAAATGGTTCTTACTGGGCTAAAATCAAGCTGTGGGTAAGACTGCTTTCCTTTCTGGAGGAGAGGCCAGTTTTCCAGCTCCTGGTGGCTGCCTGTGTCCCCTGGTTCTTGGCCCTTCCATCTTCAAAGCCAGCAGCGGTTTGGGGGTGGGGGTGTGAGTCCTTCGCCCATCCCATCACTCCAACACTGACTCTTCTGCCTCCCCTTCCTTTTACAAGGACGCCACCTGGATAACTCAGACCACTCTTCCCACTTTAAGTTCAGCTGATTAGCAACCTTAATTCCACCTGATTCCTTCCACCACATATGGAAACTTATTCACAGGTTCCGGCAATCAGGATGTAAGCATCTTCAGAAGATCATTATTCTCCCTACCACCCTGGCATGGACATGTTACAGAACCCTAGGTTGACAGCCTACGTTACAAAAATATTGAACAACACATATCATGAACATGATAAAGAATTCATCAGTGTTCAGAGGAAGGCATGGGGATGTGACTATCGACGGAGTCCTGAAGAGGAGGAGCTAGGGCACCTCGGATAAACCTGATGGCATTCCACGGGCCCCATGACTGCGCTCCCCCACCCAGGCCGTGGGCCTACTCACCGAGCTCTCCTTGAACCACTCCTTTATGTAGGCAGCTGTGGGGCCCGGGATCTGGCTCAGGAGGGCTGCCCTCTCCTGAGGATGCTCCAGCATCTCCAAGGCCAGCCTCAAGTCCTCGACGAGATGGAGCACCGGGAAGGGGTTCATGTAGGAGGCTGGGGAGGCCGGTCCAGGCTCACAGGTACCATCGCTAATATCTGCCCCTGTTTTAGTTCCTGGAACAAGAGAGAGGTGGGAATCCAAGTAAGAATGGTGGATGCCATGGGCAAGGAACTGGTAAAGAGCAAAGTTGGTGAAAGAGGAGGGGAGAAGGACAGATCAGAAGACTAGATGGCCACTTCGATCTCACAGAATCACTCACAAAGTGAACTTTGCAGAAATCATCTTTCATCCTGGGTTGGGCATGAGAGAGAAGATGACTGTGCCCATTGTGACTGGCTGGGGGAACCTCACATGCTCAGAGAAGCAGGAGGGCACAGCCAGACCTTACCTGCGACTAAGTACTTGTGTGCTAAAACAGTGAGATGCCAGTCCCCAGCTGTGAGATGAATAAATATGTCTTTGAACTTAAAGCGGTAAACTGTATGCACAGAGAGCCGCACATCCTTGTATGCCCATTCCACCCGCCTCACCCCAAGGTGGATCCTCACTCTGGGCTGGTCTAGTGACTTGCTCTGACCAACAGGATGCAGAGGAAGTGATGCTGTGTGGGATATGGTGAGGAGGAGTGAATCAAAATCTTTCTAGATCTTCCCAGTTGGGCGATTCTATATCCTCTGATACACTCACACCTTTGACGTGTATTTCACACTGTGTGTATCCATATTTCATCTCCCTTCATGGACTGTGAAGTCTCTGAGGGCAGAGCCCCTGTTATCATTGGCTGACACAGTTATCATGCCCCCTGCCCAGTAGACTGTGAGGGGAACTGGCTGAATGTCTGTATATATGCTTGGATGAATAGCTAAAAGCAAGAATGCCTGGATTTCCACAGAGATCTGGGATACTGGGTCAGCTTTTTCTAAATTGGTATGTCCCACATAGGACTGTGTTTGCCTTTCTAAACCCCACCATTAAAAAAGAAGAAGAAAAAAAAAGTCTTCTTTGCACAGATGGCGATATATTTTCTAAACCAAAACTGGGACAACAGAGTCTAACAAAGGATTTCTGTGCTTCTTTCATCAGTTAAGAAACATTTTAGAAAATATGGTTCATGGTGGAATTTCCAGGGCATTTGAATTGTTTATAAAGCCAACAGAATAAAATATTTGAAATCAGGACTCTTGCTGGAAAATGTGGGCTGTAGAGCCACCACATCCACAGTTACACTGCAGGCCTGTCGTCTAATTCCAGGTTCCTCTACTCTTTTCAAAGCCAACTTCCTACTTGCCATGGCAGTCTTTGGAATGAGAAATCCACACAGAAGGAAACAATTACTTTTAGATTGCTGGTTTGCTTTCTGAAAGTGCAGGTTAGAGGGAATTGTGGATCACAATCCACAAACAAGTCCGTGGCTCTGGGGAGCTAGGAGATGGCCCCGTTACCCCAACTCTGATGTGTGCTCACCACTTTCTGGCTTCTACAAATCCAATTAAGAGTTGCCTAGGAAAGGTCACAGTCAAAAACTTCAGGAAAGAAAACAGACAGAAGTGGAGCAAGACCCCCCGTCTCTGAACAAATGCTAAATCATGCCTCTCCATCCTGAACACACTCCTACACACACACACACACACGCATTTACAAATGTCGGATAAGTCAGGCCAGAAGTATGTGGGAAGACTGATTTTCATTCACTTTCTATCAGTGAGGCCTTGGACGAGTCCCTTCCATTCTGCGGGCCACTCCCTGCCCCCAAAGCCTTGGGATTTTTTTCTTACTATTCAACTATTGTATGTGTGTGTAAAGGTGTATGAGTGTGTGCGTATCTGTGTCCATTTTTGCATGTAATGTGTACATACATAAAAGGCTTTAATTTTTATTTCTTTACAATTTACATCAATATATAGGCTCAGAAAATGGTCCAAAATGGTGAAACTCCTTAGGCCTAGCACTAGCAAAGGTAACAATTACCCAGAGGACCCAGTTCCACATGCCACACAGATTCTCTACAGCCAACGGACTGCTTCGGAAAAACTACAGTCACAGAGGGAAACACATGAAAACAGGACTATCAGACGCAACAATTAAGCAACTGCATACCCTCATACCTGGGTTTAACAAAACAACACAGAAGTGACAATAACAGAAGGCAAGATGTTGACCCCTAAAATGCCTCTCAGAAAACAGTGGCTCACCTCCTGTTCAAGCCCTAATAAAGTTTCTCTTTGGGGGCAATCTCTCAATTACTTTATCTTGAACAATAAAGCATTCTTTGGAGAAGACAGATTAATACAAAGGGCTTCAGTTTTATATACATACTGAAATCCTCTACAGATGCCAGAGTCCCGCCTCCAGGGTTCTAGTTTGATTGGTCTGAGGCTGATCTGGGATAACGAAAAGCTCCCCAGGTGATTCCAGTGTGCAGTTTAAGTGGAAACCATTGACTAGCAAATCAAACGGAAAGGGCAATGGCACCCCACTCCAGTACTCTTGCCTGAAAATCCCATGGACGGAGGAGTCTGGTAGGCTGCAGTCCATGGGGTCGCGAAGAGTCGGACACGACTGAGCGACTTCACTTTCACCTTTCACTTTCATGCATTGGAGAAGGAAATGGCAACCCACTCCAGTGTTCTTGCCTGGAGAATCCCAGGGACAGGGGAGCCTGGTGGGCTGCCATCTATGGGGTCATACAGAGTCGTACACAACTGAAGCGACAGCAGCAGCAGCAGCAAATCAAATTAATCAATGCCAAGTTTTGAGGTTTAGAGAGGACACTCCTGAGAATTTTTATCTGAAGCACATTAAAACCAAAATTTAATACAGATTCAGTAATTGTTAGGGGGAGATGAAACAACCCAAAATGCAATTATAGGATTTTATCGAAAGCCTTTCAATGGTCATGTTCAAAAGCAACTAAGTATGTGTAGCAGTTATTAGGATTATTCAGAAATGTTTTGGATCTCCTCCACTTAAGCTCATACTGGGACAACCTTCTGCCCCTTGAAGCTACTCACAGCCACATGACTTCCTCTGACCAATAAACATGAAAAGTGACATCGTCACTTCTAGAAGAAGGTCTTTAGGAACAAGAACACAATTCCTTTTATCTCTTTCACTTGCTCCGGCCTCTGGCAATGGTGGGAACTGAATCTACCCATGTTCCAAAGAGATGATGACACAGACCAGAGCCCTAAGCAGACCTGGGGCAGTGGGGGAACTTGTGGTATAAGCTGTTCCAAGGCAACTGATACTGTGGGACTGTTTGTTACTGCAGCGTGATGACTTAGCCTGTCTTCATTTACATGATATATGTTACACAATTCAGAGATACATACATACAAACAAGGTACACTTTTTAAAAACGATCTTTATCAAACAAATGAGGTTCTTCGACATGAGATGAAATAACTGATGACAGCCTTGTATGTGAATTTTCAAAGTGCTGTGTTTACAACAACTTAAAATTTAAAATATGGACTCTAAAACTCTGCACATCAAAAGCATTATACATGTTGGTAGCTCCAGCACTACCTGGGAGTGTGGTGCAAATGCAGACTCTCAGGCCCCACCTCTACATTTATCGACATCCCCAAATGCTCTTCAACTGCTCTGGGATGCTATATTTTTATTCAGAAACTAGCTCTTATAATGACAGAAATAGTATGTTCAGATAAAGGTAAAATGCTTGAATAAAAGTATTATTTAAAATGTGCTGGTGAGACAAAAAATTCGTAATTTTCTGCAAATTAGTGCCTGTAAATACACATGTGACTAAATATTATGAGTACTTGTCTATTTGGGAATATATTTGGACATATGTTTTACCTAAAGGGAAGTAAAAAAGGAAGATGTAGAAACTTTAATGAAAGGACAAGAAAGCATGAGAAAAGAACAGAAATTTGGAAAAGAACCAACTGGAAACCAAAACACAAAGAATACAGTTACTCAGGTTAGAAAATTAAGTGCATAGGTTAAACAGAGAAGAGAATTACTGGAATGGAAGGTGGAAGAAGCTATTGAAGCAGAGGCGAAAGAGAAAATGGTTATGGATTTATCACCAATAAAATCTTCATTCGGGCTTCCCTGGTGGCTCGGTGGTAGTGAATGTGCCTGCGAAAGCAGGAGACACAGGTTCCAGCCCTGATCCCAAGAAGACCCCACATGCTGCAGAGCAGCTAAGCCACAAACACTGAGCCTGCGCTAGAGAGCCTGGGAGCCACAACTGCTGAGCCCACATGCTGCAATTATTGAAGCGCCCTAGAGCCTGTGGTCTGCAACAAGAGAAGCCACCACAATGAGAAGCCCGTGCAACATAACTAGAGACAAGCCCTCGCTGCAACAAAGGCCCAGAACAGCCAAAAATAAATAAATAAAATTTTAAAAAAATCTTCAGTCTTCTCAGTTTAAAGACACACATTGAGTCCCCAAAGGGATACATTAAAACAAATCCTAGCAACAACACAGTGAAACTGAAGACAAAGATAAAAGAAATTTAAAAGCAACCAGAGATAAAAGATATTCTACAATTAGACTGTCAAAGACTTCTCATCAGCAATAAGTCCCGATGACCACAAAATATCTTCAGATAGCGACCAACCTATAATCTGTACAAGATAAACTACCACTCAAGATTTAAGAATAAAATTAGGACATTTTTCACATAAGTGACGCGTGCAATTCATTACTGGCAGAGTATTTCTGAAGGGATTTTAAAAGATCTGTTTCATGAAGCAGGAAAAACTGCACCAGCTAAAAAGGAGGGGGCTAGAACAATCAATTCTGTCAGAGAAGTTGTTTAAATTGTTCATTAAACAAAATAAATACTGTCAGTTTAAAAAACCCGCATGGCAGGGGAGAGGGGCAGCTCTGAAGAGTGGTTGAACCCAGGGTCTGTTTCCCCAGGGCCAGCTGCAGCCACCCCCTGTCTCTCTTCCAAGACAAGCAGAAGAAAGACCATGTGAGAACACAGTGAGAAAAAAATAGTCCACAAGCAGTTAGAGAGGTCTTACCAGAAATCAACCCTGTTGGCACCTTGATCTCAGATTTTTCAGCCTCCAGAACTATTTTCCATTTCTTCTTGATGCTCTTCAGTGGTATACAGTATGACAAAATGCACATGACAGGAGTATTTATAGATAGCTGTTACTCAGGCGGAGCCTTTGAAATGGAGAGGAGCTGCAGCTTCACCCTCAAGACACAGATCTGCAGCCCCTTGGGCCCCATCAGACACCTCCACTGAAGACCCAGAATGGAGACCACTGGACCATATGGCCTGTACATTCTCTAACAACTACTTAGACCTAAGGTCTTTATTTCAACATTTTTCTTTGAGAGCTAAGACTAGTTTATGAAATATGGGATGATTAAAAAAAAACTTGGATTTTGAGATTCAATGGATTTAGTATTTTTTTCTAATTATGCTTTCCAGTTAATCTTTCTATGCCTCAATTTTCTGTCTGTAAAAAAGGGATAGCAACACTTTTTATCTTTCACAATTTTCATAAAGATGAGGTCAACTAATGCTCTATGATATCTGATAAAAAATAAATGTTCAATGAATAATAATAAATAGCACAATACTCAGGTGACTATAAATAAAGATGATACCAGAATACAAAACTATGGAAGACGGGGCACTGATGGGAATTAAAGCATTCTAACACTCATGTACTACTGAAGAGGAAGACAGAATTATTCTATAAAGATATTTGTATTTCACCTTTGTGGTAAGGATTCATACTAAAAATGTAAGGATGAGCATTAAAAATACAGAAATAGATGTTTGACTTCCTAACAGAGATATAAAAACAACTTGATCAATACAACAGAGGCCAGCAAGGCAAAACCAAAAACAAGTTAAAAAAAAAAAAAGTTAAAAAGAAACAAAAACCTAAAATGGAGAAATAAGCACATACCTATCTATATACTCCCCTTCAAGGATCACAGTCTTGTCATGGCAAAGGGGCTTGGGTAACTGAATGAAGCTATGAGCATGCTTGCAGCCACCCAAGACAGACGGGTCATAGTGAAGAGTTCTGACAAAACATGGTCCCCTGGAGGAGGGAACGGCAACCCATCCCAGTGTTCTTGCCTAGAGAATCTCATGGACAGTATGAAAAGGAAAAAAGATATGACACCAGGAGATGAATCCCCTAGATTGGTAGGTGTCCAGTGTATTCCCTGGTGGCTCAAATGGTAAAGAATCCACCTGCAAAGCAGGAGACCCAGGTTCAATACTTGAGTCAGGAAGATTGCCTGGAGAAGGGAATGGCTACCCACTCTAGTATTCTTGCCTGGAGAATTCCATGGAGAGAGGAGCCTGGCAAGCTATAGTCAATGGGGTTGCAAAGAGTTAACACTGGGGAAGACTGGAGGGCAATTACTAATAGCTCCAGAAAGAATGAAACCACTAGGCCAAAGTGGAAACAATGCTCAGCTGCGGATATGTCTAGAGGTGAATGTAGAGTACAATGTTGAAAGTAAAGTAATGTTGTAAAAGACAATATTGCTTCAGTTCAGTTCAGTCGCTCAGTTGTGTCTGACTCTTTGCGACCCCATGAATCGCAGCACGCCAGGCCTCCCTGTCCATCACCAACTCCTGGAGTTCACTCAAACTCACGTCCATAGAGTCAGTGATGCCATCCAGCCATCTCATCCTCTGTCGTCCACTTCTCCTCCTGCCCCCAATCCCTCCCAGCATCAGAGTCTTTTCCAATCAGTCAACTCTTCGCATGAGGTGGCCAAAGTACTGGAGCTTCAGCTTTAGCATCATTCCTTCCAAAGAATACCCAGGGCTGATCTCCTTTAGAATGGACTGGTTGGATCTCCTTGCAGTCCAAGGGACTCTCAGGAGTCTTCTCCAACACCACAGTTCAAAAGCATCAATTCTTCGGCACTCAGCTTTCTTCACAGTCCAACTCTCACATCCATACATGACCACTGGAAAAACCATAGCCTTGACTAGATGGACCTTTGTTGGCAAAGTAACGTCTCTGCTTTTGAATATGCTATCTAGGTTGGTCATAACTTTCCTTCCAAGGAGTAAGCGTCTTTTAATTTCATGGCTGCAGTCACCATCTGCAGTGATTTTGGAGCCCCAAAAAATAAAGTCTGACACTGTTTCCATTGTTTCCCTATCTATTTGCCAGGAACTGATGGGACCAGATGCCATGATCTTAGTTTTCTGAATGTTGAGCTTTAAGCCAACTTTTTCACTCTCCTCTTTCACTTTCATCAAGAGGCTTTTTAGTTCCTCTTCACTTTCTGCTATAAGGGTGGTGTCATCTGCATATCTGAGGTTATTGATATTTCTCCCAGCAATCTTGATTCCAGCTTGTGCTTCTTCCAGCCCAGCATTTCTCATGATGTACTCTGCATATAAGTTAAATAAGCAGAGTGACAATATATAGCCTTGACGTACTCCTTTTCCTATTTGGAACCAGTCTGTTGTTTGGAACCTGAAAAGTCAGGTCCATGAATCAAGGTAAATTGGATGTGGTCAAACAGGAGATGGCAAGATTGAACATCAACATCTTAGGAATCAGTGAATTAGAATAGACAGGAATGGGTGAATTTAATTGAGATGACCATTATATCCACTACCGTGGACAAGAATCCCTTAGAAGAAATGGAATAGCTCTCATAGTCAAAAAAAGAGTCTGAAATTCAGTACTTGAATGCAACTTCAAAAACAACAGAATGATCTTGGTTCATTTTCAAGGCACACCATACAACATCACAGTAATCCAAGTCTATGCCCAACCACTGATGCCCAAGAAGCTGAAACTGACTGGTTCTATGAAGACCTACAAGACCTTCTAGAAGTAATACCAAAAAAAAAAGGATGACCATTTCATCATAGGAGATTGGAATGCAAAAGTGGGAAGTCAAGAGATACCTGGAATAAAAGGTAAGTTTGGCCTTGGAATACAAAATAAAGCAGGGCAAAAGCTAACAGTTTTGTCAACAGAATACACTGGTCATAGCAAACACCCTCTTCTAACAATACAAGAGATGACTCTACACGTGGATATCACCAAATCAGTTCAATCACTCAGTCATGTCCAACTTTTTGTGACCACCTAGCCTGCAGCATGCCAGGCTTCCCTATCACCAGCTCGTGGAGCTTGCTCAAACTCTTGTCCATCTAGTTGGTGATGCCATCCAATCATCTCATCCTCTGTCATTCCCTTCTCCTTCTACCTTCAAATCTTTCCCAGCATTAGGGTCTTTTCCAGTGAGTCAGTTCTTCACATCAGGTGGCCAAAGTATTGGAGCTTCAGCTTCATCATCAATCCTTACAATGAGTATTCAGGACTGATATCCTGTAGGATTGACGAATTGGATCTCCTGCAGTCCAAAGGACTCTCAAGAGTCTTCTCCAACACCACAGTTCAAAACCATCAGTTCTTCAACACTCAGCTTTCTTTATGGTCCAACCCTCACATCCATATAGGACTACTGGAAAAACCATAGCTTTGACTAGATGAAACTTTGTTGGCAAAGTACTATCTGTGTTTTTTCATATGCTGTCTAGGTGAGTCATAGCTTTCCTTCCAAGGAGCAAGTGTCTTTTAATTTCATGGCTGTAGTCACCATCTGCAGTGATTTTGGAGCCCAAGAAAATAAAGTATGTCGCTATTTCCACTGTTTCCCCATCTGCTTGCAATGAAGTGACAGGACCAGATACCATGATCACATCAATACCAAAATCAGATTGATTATATTATTTGCAACCAAAGATGGAGAAGCTCATCTTTTGCCGATATGGTCAGCAAAAACAAGACTTGGAACTGATTGGCTCAAACCATGAACTCCTTATTGAAAAATTCAGGTTTAAATTGAACACAATAGGGAAATCCACTAGGCCATTCAGGTATGACCTAAATCAAATTCATTATCATTATACAGTGGAAGTAACAAATAGATTCAAGGGGTTAGATCTGGTAGACAGAGGGCCTGAAGAACTATGGATGGAGGTTTATAACATTGTACAGGAGGCAGTAACCAAAACCAGCCCAAAGAAGAAGAAATTCAAGATGGCAAAGTGGTTGTCTGAGAAAGCTTTAGAAAAACCTGAAGAAAGAACATAAGGGAAAGAAAAAGGGTCTTAATGACCCTGATTACCATAATGGTGTGGTCACTCACCTAGAGCTGGACATCCTGAAGTGTAAAGTGGGCCTTAGGAAATATTAATATGAACAAAGCTAGTGAAGGTGAGAGAATTCCTGCTCAAATATTTAAAATCCTAAAAGATGATGCTGTGAAAGTGCTGTACTCAATATGCCAGCAAATCTGGAAAACTCAGCAGTGGCCATAGGATTGGTAAAGGTCAGTTTTCATTCTAATCTCAAAGAAAGGCAATGCCAAAGAATGTTCAAACTACTGCACAATTGCACTCATCTCACACACTAGCAAAGTAATGTTCAAAATTCTCCAAGCCAGGCTTCAACAGTATGTGAACCGTGAACTTCCAAATGTTCAAGCTGGTTTTAGAAAAGGCAGAGGAACAAGAGATCAAATTGCCAACATCCACTGGATTATTGAAAAAGCAAGAGAACTCCAAAAAAAACATCTACTTTTCCTTTATTGACTACACCAAGGCCTTTGACTGTGTGGATCACAACAAACTGTGGAAAATTCTTCAAGAGATGGGAATACCAGACCACCTGACCTGCCTCCTGAGAAACCTGTATTCAGGTCAAGAAGCAATAGTTAGAACCAGACATGGAACAACAGACTGGTTCCAAATCAGGAAAGGAGTACGTCAAGGCTGTATATTGCCACTCCATTTATTTAACTTCTATGCAGAGCACTTCATGCTAAATGCCAGTCTTGATAAAGCACAAGCTGGAATCAAGATTGATGGGAGACATATCAATAACCTCAGATATGCAAATGACACCACCCTTATGGCAGAAAGCAAAGAAGACCTAAGGGTCCTCTTGATGAAAGTGAAAGAGGACAGTGAAAAAGTTGGCTTAAAACTCAACATTCAGAAGACTAGGACCATGGCATCCGGTCCCATCACTTTATGGCAAAGTGATGGGCAGACAAATGCAGTGACATGACATGACAATGCAAACAGTGACAGACTTTATTTTTTCTGGGCTCCAAAATCATTGCAGATGGTGACTGCAGCCATGAAATTAAAAGACACTTGCTCCTTGCAAGAAAAGATATGACTCACCTAGACAGCATATTCAAAAGCAAAGACATTACTTTACCAACGAAGGTCTATCTAGTCAAAGCTATGGTTTTTCCAGTGGTCATGTGTGGATGTGAGAGTTGAACTATAAAGAAGGCTGAGTGCCAAAGAATTGATGCTTTTGAACTTGGTGTTGGAGAAGACTCTTGAGAGTTCCTTGGACTGCAAGGAGATCCAACCAGTCAATCCTAAAGGAAATCAGTCCTGAATACTCATTGGAAGGACTGATGCTGAAGCTGAAACTCCAACACTTTGGCCACCTGATGCAAAGAACTGACTCATTGGAAAAGACCCTGATGCTGGGAAAGATTGAAGGCAGGAGGAGAAGTGGACGACAGAGGATGAGATGGTTGGATGGCATCAC
The DNA here is from genome assembly GCF_042477335.2 of Ovis canadensis. Lineage (NCBI taxonomy): Eukaryota > Metazoa > Chordata > Mammalia > Artiodactyla > Bovidae > Ovis > Ovis canadensis. The sequence goes on from NC_091259.1 coordinate 52,988,551, forward strand.
CAATGCAACAGACATGATTTTGAGTAGGCTCCAGGAGTTGGTGATGGACAGGAAAGCCCAGCATGCTGCAGTCCGTGGGGTTGCAAAGAGTTGGACACAACTAAGTGATTGAACGAACTGCCTTAACAATATTATGATGGTTTTTGTCATACCATCACATTCGTGTCATTTGTGTCATCAACATGAATTGGCCACAGGTATACACATATCCCCTTCCTCTCGAACCTACTTCCCACCTCCCTCCCCATCCCACCCCTCTAGGTTATCACAAAGCCCCAGCTTTGGGTTCCCCGCATCTTACAATAAACTCCCACTGTTCTACATACGGTAATGTTTTACATATGGTAATGTATATGTTTCAATGCTATTCTCTCAAATCATGAAAATTCTTAATGAGATGGGAGTACCAGACCACCTTCATGTCTCCTGAGAAACCTGTATGTGAGTCAGGAAGCAACTGTTAGAACTGGATATGGAACAACAGACTGGTTCAAACTTGGGAAAGAGTATGCTAAGGCTTTATACTGTCACCCTGCTTATTTAACTTATATACACACATCATGTGAAATGCTGAGCTGGATAAATCACCAGTTGGAATCAAGATTGCCAGGAGAAATATCAACAACCTCGAATATGCAGATGATCAAACTATAATGACAGAAAATGAAGAGGAACTGAAGAGCCTCTTGATGGTGGTGAAAGAGGAGAGTGCATTGATGTATGTACTTTTGATCAAAAAAAAATTAAGACTAATCACATATACATATAATCACTAGATAAAAAGATTTAAAAAACCATTTGAACAAACCTATAAAAAGTTGAATCATAATTTGATATTTTTCCACAGCAAACATACCAGGCCACATACTTTTACAAGTTAGCTCTAGTCAATGTTCATGAAGTGAATGATTCTCATTTAACTCTTGTGTTCAGTATAGAAAAAGAGGGATTGTTCCAAACTGCTTCAATAAGGATAGCTGCCAGTACAACTTATAGACCAGACTGTGAATGGTGACCCCTGTAACTGAACAATTATTTAGCAGTTCTGAGTACTACAAAGGCAAATTACAACCTTTCTCACTGATGAACTTACATATCAACTCCTAAACAGAAATGTACAGAGTAATTCTCACAGTGTATAAATACGACCCTCTCCCTTGCATCTCCCACATAGCAGGCAGATTTTTTACTGTCTGAGCCACCAGGGAAGCCCTACATATCAAATCTTAAATATAAATTTACAAACCAAATTGCACAGTGTATAAAAAAGACCCTCTCCCTTGGGAAATGACAGATCAAGCAGGCCCCAAAATAAAAACTTCAGTGGTGATACAGCCAAAGACATATAAAGAACGATGTGCTAAACACTAGAGACAGTACATGGTGTTCAAGCACACATAAAGCCTTTTTCAAAAATGACCATAGACTAGGCCATACAGGAATTCTTAGCAAAAATCAAGAATTGCTATTATGGGTACTATCCCAATCTCCATATTTCTGTGGGAGGAGAGAATGGTTTCCACCTATCTCCCCTCACACAGCTCTTCCTCAACAGAGGAATACACCTGATGACAGAACTGAAAGATGGAATTCTCCCTAGAGATGCCTGTCCCCATATGCAGGCATTATCTTCCAAGGAAGCTTTCTGAGACCAGCTCCACCCGTAGCAAGATGGAAGTCTAGAAGTTTGGGATTACATTCAATTCAAGGAAGTGTGTAGGATGAGTGGATTCAAGATCCTGAGTGTGGCTTCAGGTCCAGTTAAGGTTCCTAGTCAGTTAAACTAATGATAAAGCTGATACTTTGATCTCTTTCTATCTGACTCCTTTGTCTGTTCCCTCAGTTCAGTTCAGTTGCTCAGCTGTGTCCGACTCTTTGCGACCCCATGAATTGCAGCACGCCAGGCCTCCCTGTCCATCACCAACTCCCAGAGTTCACTCAAACTCACGTTCATCAAGTCGGTGATGCCATCCAGCCATCTCATCCTCTATCGTCCACTTCTCCTCCTGCCCCCAATCCCTCCCAGCATCAGAGTCAACTCTTCGCATGAGGTGGCCAAAGTACTGGAGCTTCAGCTTTAGCATCATTCCTTCCAAAGAACACCCAGGGCTGATCTCCTTTAGAATGGACTGGATGGATCTCCTTGCAGTCCAAGGGACTCTCAGGAGTCTTCTCCAACACCACAGTTCAAAAGCATCAATTCTTCGGCGCTCAGCTTTCTTCACAGTCCAACTCTCACGTCCATACATGACCACTGGAAAAACCATAGCCTTGACTAGACGGACCTTTGTTGGCAAAGTAATGTCTCTGCTTTTCAATATGCTATCTAGGTTGGTCATAACTTTCCTTCCAAGGAGTAAGCATCTTTTAATTTCATGGCTGCAGTCACCATCTGCAGTGATTTTATTTTGGCGCCCAAAAGAATAAAGTCTGACGCTGTTTCCACTGTTTCCCCATCTATTTCCCATGAAGTGATGGGACCAGATGCCATGATCTTCGTTTTCTAAATGTTGAGCTTTAAGCCAACTTTTACACTCTCCCCTTTCACTTTTATCGAGAGGCTTTTTAGTTCCTCTTCACTTTCTGCCATAAGGGTGGTGTCATCTGCATATCTGAGGTTACTGATATTTCTCCCGGTAATCTTGATCCGCAGAACCAAATAAGCAGGGGAATAAATGGATGCCATTCTTTTCAAATTTTTTATTTAAGTATAGTTGATTTACAACATTGTAAGGGATGTCAGTTATTACCTTTGTGGTAGAATAATGACCCTCCCAAAGATGTCCACATCCCACCCCTGGAAAGTACGGGTGTGTTTGTTACCTAATATAGCAGAAGGGACTCTATGGACATGATTAAGAATCATGAGATGGAGATATTATCCTGGATTTTTAATCACATGAGCTCTTAGAAAAGGGAGGCAGAAGAATGGGTCAGAGAGATATGACATGAGGACTCGCCCTGCCACTGCTGGCTTTGAAGATGGAGGAAGGGGTTGTGAACCAAGGATGGTGACGGTATTACAGCTGCAATAGGGCACATCATGACAGACTAGGTGTACTCAGAAAAATCCCAAAGGACACCCTAAAATTAAAAAACACATATTTTAAAAAAACATATACTTTTAAAAAAGTTTATTTTAAAAAAAACATATACTTTTTAAAGCAACTGAACTGAAGGAAATTTCAGAGCTCAGGAGAAAAAGAGCATTTGAGCTCATGTTCCTGGCACACCTGGGCTTGAATGGGCCGCTTGAGGACAGGAGACAAAGTTCAAGGCCAGAGCAAAGGAAGAGGTCAAATGGGAGACCTCTGCATAAGGCCAGGAAACAAAGGGCAATACCCTCAGCCTGTCACTAGAAAAAAATCACCCACTGAACTTGGCCTTGATGCTGGAATATGAACACACATAAACAATTCTATGTTTTCAAACATTAAAAGAAGGGTAGGAGAAGTGAAGGAAGATAAGTGCAGAAATCAAAAAATAAAAAGTTGATAAACAAATGAGACCTAGTCAACATAAGCTTTCACAAAACAGAGGAAACCATCAACAAAAAGACAACCTAAGGAACAGGAGAATATATTTGCATATGATACTGCTGAAATGGATTAATTTTCAAAATATACAAACAGCTTACGCAACTCAACAACAAAAAAGCAACAACCCATTTCAAAAAGGGCAAAGGACCTAGCCTTTTATCCATAAGACACACAGATGGCCAACAGGCATATGAAAAGATGCTCAATATCATCACTAATTATTAGAGAAATGCAAATCAAAACTACTTGAGATATCATCTCACAACTGTCAGAATGGCCATCATCCAAAAGTCAACAAATATAAATTCTGGAGAGGGTGTAGAGAAAAAAGAATTCTGCTATGCTGTTGGTAGGAATGTAAATTGGTGGGGCCCTTATGGAGAACAGAATGGAGAAACTAAAATTAGAGTTACCACATGATCCAGCAATCCCACTACTGGGCATATATCTGGAAAGGATGAAAAGTGTAACTTGAAAAGATACAGGCACCCCAATGTTCACAGCAGCACTATCTGCAATAGCTAAGACATGGAAGGAACCTAGGTGTCCATCATCAGATGAAACAATGGATAAAGATTTTCTACACACACACACACACACACACACACAGAATAGAATATCACTCAGTCACAGAAAAGAATGAAATAATGCCATTTACCGCAACATGGATGAACTTAAAGATTATCATACTAAGTGAAGTAAGTCAGGAGAAAGACAAAAAACATATGATAGCACTTAAATGTGGAATCTAAAATAATGATACAAATAAACTTATTTACAAAACAGAAACAGACAATGTTCTAGTCAAAGTGACAAAGAATCAATAAATTCCAAAAAGGATCGGAAACCTCTTTAACCACTACAATTAAGTTAGCAGTCAATTTTAAATACATAATATTATATATTATTGATTTGTTAAGCTGAACAGATAGATTCAAGTAAATAGAACAGAAAATGATAAAGAATATATAACCAAAGAAGTTAAATATGTACATCAGTTCAGTTCAGTCACTCAGTCGTGTCAGGCTCTTTGCAACCCCATGAATTGCAGCACGCCAGGCCTCCCTGTCCATCACCAACTCCTGGAGTTCACTCAAACTCATGTCCATCGAATCAGTGATGCCATCCAGCCATTTCATCCTCTGTTGTCCCCTTCTCCTCCTGCCCCCAATCCCTTCCATCATCAGAGTCTTTTCCAATCGGTCAACTCTTCGCATGAGGTGGCCAAAGTACTGGAGCTTCAGCTTTAGCATCAGTCCTTCCAATGAACATGCAGGACTGATCTCCTTCACAATGGATTGGCTGGATCTCCTTGCAGTCCAAGGGACTCTCAAAAGTCTTCACCACAGTTCAAAAACATCAATTCATCAGTACTCAGCTTTCTTCACAGTCCAGCTCTCACATCCATACATGACTACTGGGAAAACCATAGCCTTGACTAGACGGACCTTTGTTGGCAAAGTAATGTCTCTGCTTTTCAATATGCTATCTAGGTTGGTCATAACTTTCCTTCCAAGGAGTAAGCATCTTTTAATTTCATGGCTGCAGTCACCATCTGCAGTGATTTTGGAGCCCAAAAATATAAAGTCTGACACTGTTTCACTGTTTCCCCATCTATTTCCCATGAAGTGATGGGATCAGATGCCATGATCTTCGTTTTCTGAATGTTGAGCTTTAGGCCAACTTTTTCACTCTCCTCTTTCATCAAGAAGCTTTTTAGTTCTTCACTTTCTGCCATAAGGGTGGTGTCATCTGCATATCTTATTGATATTTCTCCCAATCTCGATTCCAGCTTGTGCTTCTTCCAGTCCAGCATTTCTCATGATGTACTCTGCACAGAAGTTAAATGAGCAGGGTGACAATATACAGCCTTGACGTACTCCTTTTCCTATTTGGAACCAGTCTGTTGTTCCATGCCTAGTTCTAACTGTTGCTTCCTGACCTGCATATAGGTTTCTCAAGAGGCAGATATATAAAGCATAAATACATAATGTGTGTGTGTATATATATATATGTATATATATATATATATATATGGATGGTTAGTTGTTTGTGTCTATTTGGCTAGGTCACAATACTCAGATATTTAGTCAAATATTATTCTAGATGTTTCTGTGAAGATATGTTTTTCAATAAAATTAATATTTAAATCAGTAGACTTTGACAAAGCAGACTATCCTCCATAACATGGGTGGGCCTTACCCAATCAGTGGAAGATCTTAATAGGAAAAAAAAAAACAAAACTGACTTCTCTGAAAGAAGTGGAGATTTGCCAGCAGATGGTCTTTGGATTTGAACTGCAAAACTGGCTCTTCCTTGGCCCTCCAGGCTGCTGGCTTACCCTGCAGATTTTGAACTTGCCAACTTCCACATTCATATGAGCCAATTCCTTAAAATAAATGTCTCTTTCTCTCTGTCTCTCTCCACATACATACACACAAACACACACACACCCTATTGGTTCTGTTTCTCTGAAGAACCTGAGCTAATACATACACACATTTATCTAATTATAGAGTAAATAATATACACACCTACTATGGGGACTAATCAGCAAAAATAATTCTTCGAAAACAGTCATTAAAAAATAGTCTTTGTCAAGACTGATCAAAAAATAAAGAAAAGGCAAACAAACAAGCAATACTAGGAATAAAAACATATATAACAAGTGTAGCAGACCTTAAAAAGATAAAACATAATAAGCAACCATATGCTAACAAAATGGAAAATACTGGTAAAATACACAAATATCTAGAAAAATACAGCATGCCAGAACTCAATAGAGGAAAAATTAAACCCTGACTACCCCTAGCCATTAAGAAAAGACATGAGAAAATACAAGGTCCAGATGGTTTTGCAGGTCAGTTCCTATAATTTTAACTATAAGCAAATATTTAATGAACAAATGATAATTCCTAATTTACCTACACACTTTCAGAGAATAGAAAATGAGGTTGGAAATATGGACTCTGCCAGCAAGGGTAAAAATCAGAATGCAGCTGTTCAACAGGGCTCCGAGCCCCACTGTGGGCCATCTCAACCTCTTTACACAAAGGCAGCCTTTAACATCTCAGCCCACTAGACACCTCCAAAATTCCGCCAGCTCTCCTTGGGTCAGTGTCAAAGTAGAGGACTCTCAACCTGAGTCCTGACTTGGAAACAGGTGGCTTTGTGACTGATGACCACTCCACACTGACTGGCCTTGGAGAGGCTGGAGATAAGGCCAACTAACTGTTCAGAGTGTGGATGCATCATCAGCCTTGAATGCCACAGCTGAAATCATTCATGGGCCCACAGGAATAATTCCAGTCTTGATCAGAACTTTCTCTGCCCTCACACAATCTTGAAAGCAAACAAACAAAAAAACAAAAACAAAAAATGGACACTAGTCAGGGTTGGCAGGGGGATTTCGCTGGTCCAGTGGTTAAGACTTCTTTCAATGCAAGGGGTACACAGTTTCCAGTCCTGGGGAGCTGAGACTTCACATGCCTCGAAGCCAAAAACCCAAAACCCAAAACAGAAGCAATATTGTAACAAATTCAATAATACTTTAAAAAAATAAAAAGGTCCACATCAAAAAAAAATCTTTAAAAAAGAAAAAAAGAGTTGGAAAAAAGGCCCAGACAGAGCAACCTCTTTGTTCAACTGTCATTAAACAGATTCCTTTTAACTGTTCTCCAGCAGTGGGTATAGCTTGTAGATAACCCCATGAGTAACCTCCCGCACAGTGAAGAGAAATAAGTGGCCCTCTGTGTCCTGACAAGGGGTTCTCTGGTCATACACACACACAACACACACACACAGCCTCCTGGAGCAGCCGCTGACCCCATTTGCCCACAGATGAAGCCCTACACAAAATTAGTGTATGCGGTCGTTGCTCAGGGTCATCCACAGGGATGCAATTAAGCAGCATAGTGTTCAATTTCAATCATCAACAGTGTAATTCAATTATGGTATTATTTGTAGGCTGAATCACAGGGACTAATCAAGAGGAAGATCAGATCAAAGGTTAACATCTTACTGGAAGTTATAATACTGGTCTTTTGTATTAGAAACAACTCATTTGGACAAAGGTTCTGGGTTTTCTAAGTCACCTTGTCCTAACTTTCTGGTATGAAATTCTTGGGTCCTATTTAAATACAATCACACTCGGGATACACCCATTCAGATTTCAAGAATTCAGCTTTACAAGGAGTTTCACTTCGTGTTTCTGCTTCATTTCCTACTTCTGCTTAGAAGGCATTTATCTCATGTCTCCAGAGCAGATGAATGCCTGCCGATGATGAGGGTCACCATGCTTGCCTCGGCAGGGGCGTATTTGGCACTTGTGTATCAGGATGTCCTCTGAGTTTTCCTGGCCTGGTTGCTTCTGTGAATGATCATCTCTTGCACCGTCTGTACTGTTTACATTGACCAGAAGGAGAGGGCACTTTTTTTTTTGCATTAAAGGCTTAATTATATACACATTGATATCACATGCCCTAAGTATACTCTTCTGGAAACTCTTTTGGAAAGAGTTTTGGAAAGTGAAGAGTAGCCTGTCATACTGTAGAGCAATTAATAAGGGAAAGTTCTGGTTATACAGTGTTATAATCATTAATAACCATTACTGAAGGAAACTGTGTCCATTTGAGTAGGAATCCATTTGTTTCTACATAAATGCTTGCTATTTAGGGCATGTAGGAAGCCCATAAAAACTTCTTCACTAAGATAAGCATAACTGTGTTTTCATAAAGTGAGAGCATGTAGTGGTTTGAGTCCTTTACCAGCTGGAAGTAGTACTTGACACCCTTCAACTTCAAATTAGTGACAGAATAGAAACAAAGAAAGGACAATATAAATGTTCACACAAAGACGTAATCCCTACAGAATCTGATTCATGATGTTGGTGCCACAGTCTTCAACTTCCTTCTAGCTGCTCTATGCTCAAGCAAACGAGCTCTTACTTGGAAGCTGAATGTAGAAGGGAAGAGAGCAAAGCCACCGTGACCCACATACTGGGGACAAGGACAGGACTGGACCCTCCTCCCAGTGAACTCCCTAGACAGCCCTGCACAACCCCAGGGGCTGTGCTGCACATCACCATGAGATGAGCCCAGGAGTGAAACGAGCCAGGAAGACATCTGGATCTCAGCTAGCCGGGACTCGAATCTTAGTTCTGTCATTTACCAGCACTATAGCTCAAGTGGCAAAAATAATGTCAATAGTAGTATCAACAAAACCAAGGTAATTTAGAGCCGGTGAGCACTTACTAGGTAACAGGCGCTATTCTAAGTGCCTTCTTTACCTTAATTTAATCTCCCCAATAACATGAGATGGCACTGTTATTACCACTGTCTATATACTATGAGGAAACTGAGGCTCAAGGGGATCAAGCAATTTGCCCAAAGACTCCACAGCCAGTAATAAGTGGCTGAGCTGGGATTCTAACTCCAACAGTCTAACTGCAGTTTACATTAATAACCACAAAAATCCCTAAGCTCTTTGGCCCAGTCAGCTTGAAAATGAGGGTGGCTTTAATAATCTTGAGGAAAAGTATCCCACACAATAGCATTCAATAATTATTATTCTTTTCATCGCAAATGGCACAGAACATATGCCCTCCAGACACTCGCTAATAACCTCAGTGTTGAATTATCTGCCAAATAGCTCCTGTCAAATGTCTGGGTGAGCCAATTACTGCTTAAGAGATGGCTCACAGGACATGCTAACCACAGAGTCTTAAAAAAAAGAAAAAATTAGTGATTTATTATTCCACAAGAATGAGCCAAAGATACAAGAGAGAAAATAATCAATGAAGTTCAGCATGCAGACAGACAGGGGATAGGTACAGAAACCAGTAACTGCCACCTAATAAATGAAAAGGGGAGCTTATTCACAGAAGTAAATCAAATACACATGGGACCCAAACATCTATTAAACAAGTATTCTGTGCTGCACTGAGATGCAGCAGCAAAGCCTCTGCTGTCACAGAGCTTACATCCTGGTGCAGGAGGCAGATAATAAACAGATGAATATGAACCTAATGGGTCAAATGGTAGTAAGTGCTATAAAGAAATAAAAACGGGATGCGAGGATGGGAGGAGGGGATGTAGGGATGCTACATGAGAGAGCATCAGGGAAGGCCTCTGCATGGTGACATTTCAGCAGAGATCTGACCTCAGTGTACTTGGAGAACATTCCAGCAGAGGGACAGCAAGTACACAGGCCCTGAGACAGCCTTTGCTAAAGCAAGACACGCCAGATGGAAGGTATGGGAGGTGCAGCCACACAGGCAGCCACAGGCCAAATCGCACGCATACAGCATTGCTGCCTATAATGGGGACTTTAGATGTTTATCCTGAAATGCGAAGGCATTGAGGAGTTGTCGGGAGAGTGGTGTGATCTGATTCCTCTGCTGCTCTGTGGAAGAAAGTCTACAAGGGGGCAAGAGCAGAGCAGAGCCCACTCAGAGACTCTGCATTAATCTTGTAGACCCCAGGCAAGCCTAAGAGGCATGAACAAGCCTTAGCTAGACAATGAAAACCACAGCACACAAATGGGTGAAACAAGGACCTGAATAAACGAGAACTCAATTTATCAAGAGCTGACACTTTATAGTGCGTAGTATATGGCAGGCTCTGTGTTAAGCCCCTACATGTATAAGCACAGCAATCTTCTTAGGTGGGTTATATTATTATACCCATTTTAAATATGAGGAAGCTGAAGCACATATCATGCAGGTAACTTGATGCAGAGCTAGGATTTGAAACAAGCAGTCTGGCTACAGGTGTTCCTCCAACCAAAGAACTCCTTGGAATGTTTTAGACCACCTCTCAGCACAACTCTTGTATCTGTTCCAGAGACACCCAGGGCCCTTCCAAAAGGAGTCTGCCAGGGTGGAGGCCTAAGGAAACAGGAGATGGGGGAGCATGCAATGCTGGAAAGGAACAGGATGGGAGTCCCTGGTTCTGCTCCAGGAACCACACCCACCACAGGTCCCCAGCCAAGCCAAGGCCCCAAGTATTCAGACCCACAGTCCTCGCTCACAGACAGAGGGACCATGCCAGGAACTTTGTCATTTCAGGGGTGTCTGCGTGGGGAACTTCAGAGGCAGCAGGAGGAAGTGACCCCACACTGGCTGCCTCTTTAAGGAGGTATCCCACTCACCTGTCCCAGCTGCCTAAGAGCTCCGCCTGCTCCAGGGACTCTCACAGTCTCCTTCTTGCCCCTGGGCTGGGGGCTCGGCAGTGCTGACCACCTGAGCTAGTCTCAGAGCCTGACTCTGATCTCAATGCCTGGAAACTTCTAGGGGAGACTCTCTGAAAAGACTGCCAGGAAACCCACACTGTTGATCATCTCCTCTCAGTAGGGCTTCTGGGACCCTCACCTGGGGCAAAACATCCCAATCTCGGATTCTCTGAAAACCTGGATGTTGGTCGACCTCCTGAGGACCCTTTCTGTTCACTGAAAAATGAAGAGCCTGACAGATGACAGCTGGAACATGTCATCTGTGCACCACAACACACAGAAGTTTCAAGACACGAAACACCTACCTCCTCTGCCCCAGGCGCAAACACCCAGAACCTCAGTGCCTTGGGTGTCTCTCTGCAGGATGGAAGGACAGACACCGGGCAAAGTCAGGTGCCCTGTGCACGCCCTGGGTTCTAGTCACACTCAACCCAAACATGCCTCCTGCAGCCATAGCTCCACACAACGAGTAGTAAAGTCCCAAAGAAATGCCCAGTCGGCAAATAAGGTCACTGACTTGTATCAGGTAAGGCCTGCGGCCTGCAGAGAAAAATCTCCAATGACAAGCTTGTTCCAATCAGTACAGGCTTCAGTTGTCCCCCATCAAGGAGTTAATCAGCCCAGACAGCCCACGGCGACTTTCCAATTAAATAGCTTTGCTGGATCTTTTCAAAAGAATGTTCCTAACTGGTTCATACAAACATGAAGCCAAACAGTTGCAATAATATGGCATAAAGAACATTCTTCAGGTGATTAAGTGAATCAATACAAAATCACTACCTGACAGACATACTGGAGACCAGCCAGGGAAAGGAAATGACACTGGTGTTAGAGGGCAAAGTCCGCAATATTGCAAGTTTCAGCTTGACTGAAACCATGCTGTACTCTGAAAACTTCATGATAAAATCAGTGCCACTGCACCTGTTGCAGCCAGGATCCAAGGTGGGACAGTTATTCACGTGCTAATACATGGTGCAGCCGCAGTCTCAGCAGAGACCTAGACCCTGACCAGCTATCAGAGTCTGAGTTTGCACTGTTGAAAAAGAGTGCACACACAGTAAAATAAGAGAAATCCAACAGGGGCCTTGTCTCTGCACCCAAAGGAGAAGTCCAGTGAGAGGAAAATGGTTTCTCAGTGCGGAGGTCCCCAGGACCCCTGAGCATACCTGCGATGATTCCGTCCATCTGCTCCAGGGCAGCTTCTAGCACATGACTGGCCTCTGAAGCCATGAGTCCTTTTCTCTCCTTCGTCCCCTCCGACTGAAGATTCAAACACAGCACAAAGGAAAAATTAGAGTATTTCATGTTACATACCAAGACCACTGAGCCCTCTCATTCCACCATGGTAACCGCACTCTCATAGGAATCTGAGTGGCCCACAGTGGGTTTCTGCCACGTCCCAGCACACGTACTCCATGAATCTTTAGCAGGTGATCCCACTTGTTTCTGTCATGAAAAGCCACTGGGGCTCTCCAGGGTCACCTGTGGCAGCAAGGCAGCGATTGCCACTACCACCATCATCACAGTCCCAGCTCCAGAAGCTGCAGCCACCCTGGGGAAGGCTCGAGAAGGCACACAGCGAGGACTCCATCAGGCATGCCCTGCAGCCCTGGGCCACAGCAGGCATTTGCGGTCTTCTACCTGCATCTGTCCCACTCCTACGGTGCTCTCCTAGGGCAGGTATGATCCAGGCTGAGAGGCCTCAGCTGCCACTTTCGCTTCTCATGGGGGCCAGTGGGCCCCGTCTAGGAAGGTTTCAGGCACACTGTTGCGGGGAGAGCACAGTCTCTCATTTTAGTCCTTCCTACTCCACCCAGGACCATTTAAGGCGCAGAATCCCATCTTCTCAGCATGGAAGAATGTCTCAAAAAATACACTGTCTAGCCATTTCTATGATGCTGAGCCTCCCTTCTAATGAGAGAGGTGGCAATTGGTTCCATCTCCAGACAACTCTGCCACTCAGCAAGGTCTTTAAGCTAAACTATCTTCCTGCAGCCTCGTCTCATTTTTCTCACTTCCCACCCTCTCCCTGGGTGTCAGACAGAGACTTAAAGGAGCAGTTGTAATCCTTAGACGTAACTTGCATCTGTAAACTGGAGGCAGGTGCTATTGTTTGTCTGCTCATTCAGCAGAGCCCACATGTGTGCCCAATGGGCATAAGTGCTGCAGAGAAGAGAGGCAGGGCTCCCAGATCCGAGGGTGGATAGAGCAGGTCGGGCAACAGGAGATCTGTTGCTCCTTTCCCTCATAGAGTTATATCTTCAGAGTGAAGAGAGGAATGTGAGCAACCACAGGAAAGTGGTTTGGAGAGGGTGTGGATAAGGATGTCAAGACCACAAAGAACCACGCTGAACGGCACTACCAGGCAGGAACAGTTAAACACCCTGGGTTCAAAGCTGGCTCTGCCATTTCCTCTGTGATCTCTGAACCTCAGTATCTTCTTCTGTAAAGTGGGGAGGATGACAGTACCAAACTCACAGGGTTGATGTCACAGTTAAATGAGTAATTAACACTTCATTAAAAATGCAGGCCTTGCATGTAGTAAGGGCTCAGTAAACACTGAGCCACCAGGGAAGCTCCAATAAACATTAGCCATTTTTACAGGACGTATTTGTGCCAGGATAGTTCACAGGATGAGGGACTTTAAAGTGGGTCAGGTTTAGGGAGGGGGAACCTAGGTATGTCCAAGAGGCTGGCCCTGTGGGGGAGGTAGGCACAGCAAAGCAAGGTAAGCAAGTTGGAGGGGGGGAGGGGGGAGGGGGGAGGGCTCTGAGTCACAGGGGCAAAGGCCAAAAAGAGTCAGAAATGTAAGAACCAGGGTGCAGTCAGCTCAGGGGAGTGAGAATGAGGGCTCGTGGAGGGGTGGGGAGCCTCCCTGGCACCTCGGGGCCGTGGCAGGCGCCAGGCAGGCTGCAGCAAGGAGCAGCCAGGTGGCTCAGAGCACACGCGGGTGTAGGTCTCAGGGTCTGAGTGGAAGTGAGGCTGGGAGGTGGGGGTTGGAGAAGAGGCAGCAGGAAAAGGGGAGGAGAGAGGAGGGCCGGTTTCAGCACCTTCACCTGCTTAGCCATACAGACAGTACAAGTGTGAAATCCATCCTACCCTCCAAGGCCTCCCCAGCCGCTCCCAGGAAGAAATCCAAAGTCCATACCGTGACCTGCGGAAGCAGCTTGGCATCCATACCGTGACCTGCGGAAGCAGCTTGGCAGGATCCGGCTGGGACAACCCCACAAGGCCCGCCCCCCTGACCTCCCTGCTTTGGCAGCCTCAGGCACTGTCCACTCCCCCAGCACTCTGAGCCCCTCTGCCTCCCCTGAAACTGCACCTACCATTCCTCTGTCCTGAAATCACCTTCCCGGGTCTCTGCACGGCTGATCCAGCCTCATCCTTCAGGCCTCAAGAGACGCCTTCCTTGCACACCGGCATCTAAAGCAGCCCCTCGGCAGCACAGCGGTTCCAAAGTATCTTGTCCATCTATGCTTCCTCGCTGACTGGCCTTGCAAACCCTCTGCCTGGAAGCTGGCGAGCCTGTCTGCTTTGCTCACCCCTGTGTGCCCAGTAGAGTGACTGGCCCAAGGAAACTTAAGAGTAAATAGTTGTGAATAAATGATAGATCCGTATGGCCAACACTGCCTAAATCCTGCTGTGCTGGGCACTGGGGGTGGAAGGGATATTGATGAATCAGAACTCAACCCTATTCCCTCAGACCATGCAGTGTAGTGGAGAAGACAGAATTAGGAACAATTAGGATGCAATGTGAGGTATGCTGATAGAGGCTGGTATGCAGTTTCCCTGGTCCATAAGGGCTGAGGAGGAACTTTCTCAGCAGAGAAGGGTGATTCCAGGCAGAGGGGGGCAGTGTGTGAAAGGGAAAGTGAAGTCGCTCAGTCGTGCCCGACTCTTTGCGACCCCATGGACAGTAGCCTGCAACAAGCTCCTCCGTCCACGGGATTTTCAGGGCAAGAGTACTGGAGTGGGTTGCCACTTCCTTCTCCAGGGAATCTTCCCAACCCAGGGATCGAACCCAGGTCTCTCGCATTGTAGACAGAGCCACCAGGGAAGTGTGAAAGGGAAGGAAGCGTGTAAAGACAAGATGTAGGTGGCAAATGCCAAAACGGTTGGTGAGATTATACAGGAGCACCCAGCTGCTCACTATGAGTCAAAGCCCTCCACGGGATTTATGTAAGCGTGACTAAGGCAGTTCAGTAAGAGGAGCTTGGGAATCACACCCACAGCATCAGGGATCTGGATGCACGCTGGGCAGCTCAAGTGGCCTCAGATGTAAACTTGATGGAGATTTTTTAAGAGAAGGACCTTGTATTTCAGCAGACTGGCTCCACTGGGGGTCTTAGTCCTGGGGTGCAAGGTGAGAGGTCAGTTAGAAAGTGCCGAGCCCTTTAGGACACCTGCAACAGAAAGGCCATAAAAACAACTCACAGGCCCTCTGCCTAAGGATGTTTGTACTTGGCAAATGGCAAGTTGGGTGGACCCGTGGGAGCTGGCAAGAAGTGAAACATGAGTCAAAGATGTATCATCTTTACGGTCCAGAACCTGGGCCAGTAAGACTGGGAGTGCTCAGGAGCCGGAACCTGCTTTGGGCGACTGGTGAGCTCAGTTCTGGGTCTAAGGTGATGGCAGGATGCAGGGAGAACAGGCTCTGCCAGCCCCTGTGAGAAGTCAGTGGTGTTGGGTACTGGGGGAAGCGCTGAAGGGCCAAACACACCACAGGAGTGATGTCTCCAGGCCCTTCTGTGAGCACGGACACTCTGACTGAACAGGGAAGCCATGATTCCGTTTGCCAACCATTCCCACTCTGGCAGCCTCAGCCATTTTCTCCTCTCACCAGTTTGGAGCTCCCCATCAGTAACGCACCCTGGGACAGTCCCTGCTCTCACGGAATTGGGGGTCTCAGAAGCAAACGTGTCATCCAGCTGAACTCAGTGTGTCTGTTCATCCCCACAGTGACACAGCGCCTCCCCAGGAACCTGGGTTCGTCGGGGATGTGGGGGTTAAGTGCACAGAGCATCAGCAGCTGCCTGCGAGGAGGTCTCCGCAGAGAAGCAAGGTGAAGAGGGCGCACCGGGAAGAGTCAGCAACCCCAGGGCTGGGAAAGAGAGCAGGATCCAGGACAGTCCCCAAGCAGGTGTTGGAGGCTGGACAGCAGAGGAACTGATGGTGTGCCCTGAGGACTCGAAGGCAACCCCACAAGCCCAAGAAAGAGAGGTGCAGGCAGAGGAGGACACCGCGCTCTTAACACAGTCTACTGTCTAGTGACAGTAGTTAAATTGGCCAAAAGCAGTTTTCTTTGCCTCTGGACACGTGGACTATTAACAGAGCCCTGCATTTGACCCTGATGAGCAGGCGGTCTTCTCACACCAAGAAACTGGCTCATACCGAGCTGCAGAGATAAGGTAAGGAATGTTGTTTAAGGAAAGGTGTGGTCCATTGCTCATGCACCCTTTTCTTCCCCCACAGGCCTCTCTAGATGCTGTCATCCTCCTACCTGTCATGGTACCCAACGCTGGGCTCCCCTCAACAGACCCTCCCCTCTGCTACCAGCCAGGGAGGAAACCACCCTGCAGCTGTGAGTCCAGCTGTGATAGGTGCCAGAGTCAAGTGATCTGCACCACATAGATGCCTGTGGCACTGTGAACTTGAATAAGGGGCAGGGTTAGGTGAGCCGCAATTAGCCACCCAATGCCTGGTGGCCTCTAAGGCAGTTACTTAGATATGGTATTAACTACCTTTGTGTTGAGCAAAGGAGGATCAGAAATAGGTAGGAACAGCTGACTAAGGTAAGGCTTGAGCAAGTAAATCTTAACTTGTCTCCATCCAGGCTGAAATGCAAGCTGCCATTCCATTTAGTAAGCCACTTTTCTCTCAGTAAAGGTGGTTAGAGATGCCAAGTGTTTTGGGAAGGCTCAGAGTGTCCTGGACGGAGGAATCAGGACTAGGTCCTGGTCCCTCCAGGGTCTGCTGACTCCTCACAGCGGCAGCCAGACGCGCCCCAGCATCCCTGTACAAAGAAAGATCCGGGGAGGAACCCTCAGCCAAGAATCCACCACTACTGAACTCAGATTCATCTCAGACCTCTCTGGCCCTCAGTGGCCAACAGGTGGTAAAGAAGCATCACCACATACTTTGTGGTTTATCGCCACAAACTGGAGACTTTCCCCACAATTTACTGGTCATCCATAAACCACAGTGGCTGGCTCTTCAAATGGTCATTTAAAGGAATATCTGTTTTTATTCCTAAACTGAGGAGACAGCTTCTTAAAAGTATATGGGAAACTTCTATCTTTGGGATAATTGAGCAAGAAGCCATTTTTAGCATGAAAAAATAACAATAAAGATGGAGGATGGTGTACAAAGACAGTTGATGGCAGTGCCTACATTCTCTATCACATCCCGTATCAACCAAGATTAACGTTCTTTTTAAAGGACAAATAAGAAAGAATGTCGGGTTTATAGCCTGACAGTCTTGAATTAAAACCTGGGCTCTGCGGCAAGTCGACAGGGCCTTTAGGCAGATTACTTCTCTGAGCCTCAACTGTCTCATGTATAAAATCAGTATAAAACTGACACCATTGTTATGGGCAAAAGTAAACAAGAGACAGAGCTCAGAAAAATATAGGAGATTGAAGTCAAACATCTAATTTAGCTACCACTGAAACAATAGTAGAGGAATTTATTTTGAAAGACATAAGCCCACAAGGACATGGAGAATGTGATAAGAGACACAAGGGAGATGCCAGGGCAATAGCTATGCAGCAAGCAGGAAAGGGCAGTTGGTCCATGTGGGAGGGCTTCCAAAGCTCTGAAAGATTTCTTCAGTAATATGAAATTAAAGGAATATCTAATGCATCTAAACAGCTTTAGAAATTTATAAAGTTGAAGAATTTAATTCCATGATAAGAAAATGCAAACCAAGCAATGACAAAAGAACTCCGAGAAAACCAAAAAGTAAAAATAATCTTAGTCCTTGCAACAAAACACCGCATACATGCGGATTTAACAGAAGCGGCACTGACAGGATGTGGGGATGGAAAAGTGCTCGTGAGTGATGGGAACAAGGTTGGAGACAGCTGATTCATCTGCCAGGGTGGGAATTCAGAAGTCACTAGATAATGACAACTGAAAAAAGAATAAAGTAGCAGAACAAGCATTTTTTGTAGTAACATGGATAAAAATACTAAGAGTCTGAAGTGGCTCCATCTCAGGAAGAGCAACAGGGGTGTGTAGATGGGGAGACGGCCACTTTAACAAATCGTATACGATTATTTGAGCCTTCACATTGTGCATATATGTGGTAGTGATTAAAAAAAATCAGAAGAATTAAAAGAGATAATGTGTGTGGTGTGCCTGGCACAGAGTCGAGACTTGATTACTGGGTACTCATTTCTCCTTGTAGCTACTGTATATCAGGCAAGTGTCAGTAGCTGCCTGCTAAGAGTTTATCCAACACTCTCTCACTTAATCCCCACGTGCCACTTAGGAATTATTCTCCCCCTTTACAGACAGATAAAGCAAAGTGCTTGAGGATTCGCCCTGTTTTTCCTCCCTTCCTGAAACTTTTCCTTTGAGGCAGGAACCCACCTAGTAGAGGGCTTTGAGCACAGGAGGGTCTAACTTACCTTTCAAAAGGATTACTTTGGCTGCTACTTGAACTGGGGGTTGGGGGGTAAAGGGGTGGGGAGGGGGATGAAGGGGTGGGGAGGGGTGCAGCAGTGAACACAAGAAAACCAGGCAAGAGATAAAGGTAGCTTGGGCCAGAATGCTTGTGGTAGATGTTCTGATCCTTAATACATGTTGAGGACAAAGCTTGTAAAAGCCTACTGATAGGCTGGGTGTGGGCAGGAGAAAGTGAAACCCCAGGCTTTTGCCCTGAGCTTCTGGGAGAGTGGGGAGAACTGTGGGAACAACAATGCTGGAGAGGGTGGGGTGGGAAGGGTGTGAAATTAGGAGGTTGGTTTTGGAAATATTCAGTTTAAGATGCCCAGGGACACCTAGAGAGAGATGCTGAGTACAGTAGCCATTTGGAAATTCAAGATATTTGGAGAAATCTGGACTGGAGATATTCTGGGAACCGTTTGCATAAAGGCAGTATTTAAACAACCGCAGGAAGTAACTTAAAAAGTAGTGTAAGACCAAAAAAAAAAAAAAAAAAAGAGGCTCCAGGACTCTTTGAAACACTCCAAATGTGCAGTCAGGGAGGAGAATCAATGAAAGGGATGGAGGAGGAACAGCCAGGAGAACTGAGACGGGGTGCACTATAAACCATGTGAAAAGTTTCCAGCGGAGGACAAAACCAGGGGTGCCACGTGTTGCTGAGTCAGCCCAGAGGCCATCTTCTCTCCAGAGACTCGCTGGGGGTGACCTTACCTGCTCCACAACCTCACCTGCTCCAGCCTTACCGCACGCACCCTGGACGGCAAGAGCCTGACTGACTGCCCTGCCCCTAGACAGCCTCTCCACTCGCCCTGCACTGAAGGCTCACTGACTCAACGCTCCTCAAACCTTCGTGTTTGTTAGAAGCACCTAGAGAGTTAATGGTACAAGAGGCTCAGGTGATCCTGAGACTGACCAAAGTTGATGCAATGCAAACACAGCTCCCAACCGGGCACTCAACTGCTTGTGGAGAGTTTCAGGGGCCCACCACCAGCCAGGGTAGAATTATGCTTCTTACCAAGTTGATTCAACCTACATCAGCTGCAACTCTACGTGTCCATCATAGTATAGTATAGTGAAGTCGCTCAGTTGTGTCCGACTCTTTGCGACCCCATGGACTGTAGCCTACCAGGCTTCTCCGTCCATGGGATTCTCCAGGCAAGAATACTGGAGTGGGTTACCATTTCCTTCTCCAGGGGATCTTCCCAACCCAGGGACTGAACCCGGGTCTCCCACATTGGAGGCAGACGCTTTAACCTCTGAGCAACCAGGGAAGCCCATGTCCATCTTACACCATGGCAAACCTCAACCCCATCCCAACCAATGTCTTACTATCAGCAGGCAGATTCTAAGCATTAACTGTCTGAATCCAGGAGCTTTCCAGCTTTTATGCCCATGCTGGCTAACCTTCCATCTTCTCTTTGAGCCAGCTCTTCCAGAAAACCCTGTGTACAGTCAGGTCACTTGAGATGGCTGTTCTCTTGCTCTCTGTACATCCTCTGCCCAACCAGCGCCTGCTTCACCCTTATCTTAAGTACATGACTGACCTTCCTGCATACTTGCCCCAGGCCCCAGCTTATCAAAGGGATGGTGAGGGGCGTGTCCCTCTAGTGGTTTCCCGGTAACTAATGAGCCCACCTGACATCAATTCCCCCTATAATTAGTAATCTCTCTTTCTCCCGAGCAAAGACTGCCACCATGTCCTGCCTGCTGTCTGCTGTACAGGGTAGGGAGTTGCTCCAGGACCTTGCTTCAGACATGTAAGCCACTCCATTAAACTACGCATGTTTGTATCTCTGTTGACGACTCTGGGCTCGCTCTTCGGTCTTGAAGCTGGGCAAGAACAGGCCTTAGAGGCTTACAAAATGCACCATGTTTAACCTGCTCACCTAAATGTGATCACCCCATCTTTGATCTTGCAGGAAAAGGCTGAGAGCAGCTGTGCACAGCCATCTCCCCACAAGCCTTACATGTGACTGGGCCCCTGAGAGCATCCCCCCTCCTGACCTGGGAAATCCCATGGACAGCTGAGCCTGGAGGACTATAGTCCATGGGGTTGCAAAGAGTCGGACACGACTTAGCAACTGAACAACAAACATAAAACAGAGGGAAACTAAAGCCTGGGAGTTGTGGGGGCTTGGAGGAGGAGTGGCAGCAGGTGGCCCACCCCTTTCCCCACACTGACACCCACCTCCCCCCTTCTTGGCCTCACACTCAGCAGGCCCCAATACATAGGGTCTTCCCCAAACCGCCTCAGTCATGCCACCACAGTCTCCAAGCCACAAACTTGGGGGTCATCCCTAGCTTTCCTGCCCCTCACCCACATCCGGTTGGTCACCATGTCCAGTAAAGTCTCCTTCCTCACCCACTCTCTGGTCTGTCCTCTCATCCTCACCTGTCTGGCCTCAGGCCACATCATCTCCCATCAGAATGGCTGCACTGGCTTCCTGGCTGCTTTCCTTGCCTGCAGGAAAACCCATGCCCCACTCATCCTCCACACTGGGTCTTGCACAAATATAACTATAGTACCTCAGCTCTTGTACAATAATTCACCTGCTTCCTGTCACCCAGGAAACCATCCAGAGAGGAAGTTAAGGACCCAGGAGATAGTCAAGAGTGTGTGCTCTGTAGCCAGGCTTCCATTTGAAGCCACTTTTTTCCCATCACCGGCCAGACCTTGGACACGTTCCTAACATGCTGAGCTTATTTCCCCATTATAAAATGTAGGTGGAAACATACATGTGGTAGGATTGTGGACATTCCATGAGACAATGCATGTGGAAGCCCTCTGCATATAGCTGAGTGAGAGTGTACAAGCACAGCAGTTAAAATTCCTTAGATACAACAGCCAAACTAGTTTTACCCCCACTGCTTTTACTCTAAGGCCTGCTCAGGATGCAGTGTTTTTGGCCAAGATCCCCTTCCCACCTGCTCCATTCCCTCTCCTCTTTCAAGGCCCAATTCCAGCATCACTGATTCCAGGATCCTCTCCTTCCCCCAGATAGAAGTGACTGCCCAGGCTCGGTCCCTCTCTCCATGCCCATGCCAGACTCCCTCATAGAACCCTCTAGAGCACTAGCCATGTGGGGTCCTTTGTCTGAGCAGCAGCTCCTGGTGGGCAGAGCTGTGTCTCTGGGCCCAGAGGGGCCCAGCACCTGGCCCATAGCAGCCAGTCAGCTACACTTGTTGGATGGATGAAGAGAACCACACATCTGTCTGAGGAAGGCAGCTGGAGGCTGACCAGGAGAAAAATTCCTTTCTGTCTGTGTATCAGTGAAACAAGTTGTCTCCTTCCAAAATACAGCTGGACAGGGACAGGATAGACATTCCCATTCCAGAAGGGAGAAAATGGAAAAAATAAAGGTCACTAGTTTTGACTGGCGGAGAAAGCAATGGCAACTCACTCCAGTACTCTTGCCTGGAAAATCCCATGGATGGAGCAGTCTGGTAGGCTGCAGTCCATTGGGTCTCTAGGAGTCAGACACGACTGAGCAACTTCACTTTCACTTTTCACTTTCAGGCATTGGAGAAGGAAATGACAACCCACTCCAGCGTTCTTGCCTGGAGAATCCCAGGGATGGGGGAGCTTGGTGGGCTGCCGCCTATGGGATCACAAAGAGTAGAACATGACTGAAGCAACTTAGCAGCAGCAGCAGCAGTCTTGACTAGAAGCTGAGAGGCTACAGGGATGGCAGGCAAGTCTGCATACGGGACCCTGAGGCTGGCTGAGGTCCTGTCCAGCCTTGAGGTCTTTGTCCCCAAGGGGATGGGCCTGATGGTGCAGAAAAGCATCACACCTGGCTGCAGGACCATGCCAGGGCTCACAGACACCCACGCAGTATCAGGACCCAAGGACAAGGCCACGGCCATTATTTTTCCACCAGGACAGAGGAGCCAGACACAGAGAGACATCCTGTCAGGACACTCCAGGGGAGTTAGAGCAGGGTAGAGGGACCAGGATACTGAAAAAGCTACCATCAGAATTGGTGACTGCCTTTGAGTCTAATAAAAGCGAAGAGGCAGAGCCTTGATTTCCTTTGTCAATGAATAGAAGCTTAAACAGCCTAAGAAAAACTGCACAGGAGAAAATAAAAGAATGCCACTTAAGGTGAACAAGCACGTTTAACTTGTCCTTGTCTAATCATGGTATCAGTCACTCTAATAACAAGCATTTGTTTAAAGCTTTTGGCTTCAGAAATGTTTTTCACACACAAGGCTTCTCATTCCCACCTAAACATCCCAGATCAGACTTTTCGGATTAGTGAGACAGTTAAGCTGAGCCCAGTGGATGCCAAGATCCATCAGACTCACCGAAGGGTCCTAAACCTAGGTGCAGGCTGGAGGTGCCAGCTGACAGCAGTGGACGGATGCAACATTTCTTGCCTGGTGTCTTTTTCCTGCTGTACCAGGTTAGTGAGTTATGTGCACTGGGCATTCCCAGCCACTCCCTGTTGGGCGAGTTCCAAAAGATCCCTAAGAATATCTGCACTGGAGCCCAGCTCTGCTGAACCCACAGAAAGGAGTCCCTTTGCTTTCTGGCCCTTCCATTTAAAGCCCTGCCCAGCTCCTGTCACACGTCACTGCTCCTCCAGCAGCCTCCTTTGGCACGTCTGGACCCAGATGCTTCCACTTAGCATTTACCCAAAAAGCACTCACCCTTCTCACCAAACCACAGCCCTTTAAATAGGGTTGCATGATCCCAAACAGCTCTTCCACCAGTGTGCCATAGGGGTTCAGTCCCAAAGCTTAACACTATTCTCTGAAGAAAGGAATGGACAGCACCGGGGACTGAACCTCACCTCCAGACACCAGGGTCTGACTCCCCTTGGCTTAGCTGTTCCCCAGACGCAGGACTGGCATGCTTCTCTTCCTTGGAATGGCAGGCTTCTTCAGAGAAGCGCCACCCCAAAGACAGGATCATGAGACACCACAAGCCCCTCCCACAAGGAGGAGCCAGGGCCTGGCTGGGAAATGGGTGTGAGACACGCGAGGGTGTCAGGCTCACACCCAGACAGCACAGCAGACCGTCCGGGCTAAGGGGCGGGAGAGCCGACACTGGGTTTCCCTCAGTGCTTCGTTTTACCTGCCTGACTGTCCTCACTTCCCATGTTCTGCTCTTGACCTTCCGCCCCCAAGCTGGTCTTTTCCCCCAAGTCAAGGATTTATTATTGTGTAAAAGAGGTCACAACAATCTCAGGGATCAAGGCCATGGGCCTTAAAGTGAGCCTGCCAATGAATGGCTTGGGCAGATCTCAAAGGACAAAGGATACAGGTGCTCCATCAAGGAGAGGGATTGGGAAACCAGGTGATGAGGCAGGAATCTGAGCTTTTGGGAGGAGTGGGATGGGGAGCTCTGTCCAGGGGGCAGAGCATCACCAAGCCCCCTCATCAGTTTGCTCCTCAACGCTGTGCTTATGACAAGTACATCCGTATCCTCACTACAGCCACCCAGAGAAGTCGGGATGGGAGGTTCTTCTCCTTCCTGCTGAGAGTCTCAGAAGAGCCTGTCTGAGGGTGTCCCCTTCAAGGCTAGGATGTGAAGGACCAGCCCAGACAACAAACATCTCCCCAACAGGAAGATGTAACTGAGACCGTGGTGAGCCCCACCGCTGGCCAGCCACCATCCATCAAATGATGGCAGTTCCCACCACGCTCATGCAGTCTCCATCTAGCTGTAAAAGCCATCTGTCTGGAAGTTCACAGAGGGTTTCCTTCCTCCCTCTTACAGTGGCAACAGCCCCTGTAAATAGACTTTGTCATCATTATCTCATTTAATCTTCTTGGTAATAATATAGAATCCTGTGAGGGATGTAGTGCAGTTATCAGCCCCACGAACAAAAGAGGCACCTGAGATACAAAGATGTTAAAATAGTGCCAAGGCCACACGGCTGAAGCTCACCCACAAGGTCCTGTTTCTCACCTAAGTCTGCACCTGCTCTCCCAGTCACACTGCCCTATCCTGATTTGCTCAGTGCAGTAAAGAGCTGGAAGATGGCAAAGTTGGTGTCCATGTCCAAACGAAAAGAGCTCAAACCACCTACAGACATGAGACTAATCACTGCTCTGAGATTCTTCACGGGGACTCTGCCCGGTGCCCCCCTCCAACTCTGTTACAATTCAGTATCTTACCTGAGAAAAGACACACAGTTCTCATAAAAATGTACGACCCCCCCCCCCAAATCAACATATTATTTCTTTTGGATTATCTATTTAACGAATACTATTTCCCCCACTTTCATCAGTGAAACACTGTGGTAGATGCTATGAGAAGGGAAAAAAAAAAAGTGAATTTAAGACTCTGTGATTTATCTCCCCCAGACCATGAATCTTTCATCTCTCATCCATGTCAATTAGACTATGAAGGCTTCGTGTAGAATTTGGCCTCTATCTGGGATCTGTGAGCCAAAGCTAACAAATTTTGTCTTTTGCCAACTTAGACTTCAGAAATTCATAAATTAATGGTCTAATTTTAAAGCAGCCATGGTATGCTTTTGTGAGAAGAAAAACATCATTTCCCTGAAATTCCCATCCTCTCTAAAATTAAGTTCAGATGGCAATTAACTGTGAAATGTCAATTCTCCGATGTCACTAGCTCAACAAGCAAGTTTGTATTAGTTTCAGACAAGTGGAACTGCAAAAATCAGCCATTTCCTGAGCATCTTATGGACAATGAGGTTCACCTTTTCATCCATTCACTCAAGCTGATCAACATCCCAGGGGAACCTCCTGGGTGCCTGGCACCATGGAGAACCTGGGGATTTCCAGGGAGAAAGACAGACAGACAGACAGACAGACAGACAGACACACACACACACACACACACACACACACACACACACACACACAAAGCAACAACACAGCAGGAGGTGTGCTCCTGGGAGAGGGAAGTTCAGCAGACTCAGAGCAGGGCAGCAGCAGGAGGAAGGAAGGACCAGTGCAGTGTGGGAAATCCTAGAAGGCTTCATGGAGGAAGTGAGATTTCTCCAAGTGGACTGCAGGCACTGGTGCAAATACATTGCAAGACTAAAACGCATACCCTCAAGGTATGGGGAGGGGTGGGTATACAGAGAGCTCCGTGTGGCCAGAGAACAACTGGGAAAGAGTGGCAGCTAGTGAGCCCAGGACTAGCCTGTGAAGGGCCTCTCACAGGATCTCACCCTTAGAACTTGGCCTTTATCCATCAGACACGGGGAACCACTGACAGGAGCTACCTAGAAGCTGCCTGTTCTTCTCCAGCAATAACGCAGAAGCAAGCAAGGAAAGGAGTACACCAAGACTGTATATTGCAATCCTGCTTATTTAACTCATATGCAGAGTACATCATGCAAAATGCCAGGCTGGACAAAGCACAAGCAGGAATCAAGAATGCTGGGAGAAATATCAATAACCTCAGATATGCAGATGATACCACCCTAAATGGCAGAAAGTGAAGAGGAACTAAAGAGCCTCCTGATGAAAGTGAAAAAGCTAGCTTAAAACTCAGCATTAAAAAAACGAAGATCATGGCATATGGTCCCATCACTTCATGGCAAATAGATGGGGAAACAATTGAAACAGTGGCAGATTTTATTTTCTTGGGCTCCAAAATCACTGCAGATGGTAACTGCAGCCGTGAAATTAAAAGACACTTGCTCCTTGGGAGAAAAGCTATGACAAACCTAGACAGTGTATTAAAAAGCAGAGACAATCATTTGCTGACAAAGCTGAGTGTAGTCAAAGCTATGGTTTTTCCAGTAGTCATGTACGGCTGTAAGAGTTGGACCATAAAGCAGACTTAGCACTGAAGAACTGATGCTTTCGAATTATGGTGCTGGAAAAGACTCTTGAAAGTCCCTTGGGCAGCAAGGAGATCATCAAAGCAGTCAATCCTAAAGGAAATCAACCCTGAATATTCACTGGAAGGACTGACGCTGAAGCTGAAGCTCCAGTACTTTGACCACCTGATGCAAAGGGCCAACTCACTGGAAAAGACCCTAATGCTGGGAAAGATTGAGGGCAGGAGGAGAAGCAAATGACAGAGGATGAGATGGTTGGATGGCATTACCGCCTTAATGGATATGAACTTGAGCAAGCCCCAGGAGATAGTGAAGGGCAGGGAAGCCTGGTGTGCTGCAGTCCATGGGGTCACAAAGTCCCGGGAGCCAGTGTGAGCAATCCCGCCCGAGGCAATGGTCATGAGGAAGGAAGCAAGACAAAACGCAAAGGCGTGATCTAGCTTCAGGGGTTCCCCCTGAGTTTTCCTGAATATCTACCCCCCAAAAACCAGAGTCTGCCTGCACACCACCACTACTCTCTGGAAAGAGTAAACTCGGGGCTGTAGTTAACAGTCTCCTGCAAAAGGAGTGTCTCAGCTCAAATCCCTCTGATGGCTCTCTAACTTGCCTGACAGTTAGAGACTTTTACAATTTGTGGATTGTTTACAGCCCCTCAACCACAAGAGGCACAAAGCTTAAAGCATCTTAAGATACAGAGCCTTTTCTAAGAGCTAAAAATCGTATTGGTGATGGGTTTTCACTGTTGACTCAATGACTGGTGCCAGGCCTCCATATTCTTTATCTTTTAGACATCTGAAGGATATTAATCAATGTAATAGGGATATAGAAATAGGAATGTAGTAGTTCTGATGTTAGCAACACTAGACTTTTGAGTTAGTTACTTTTCTTTGTTATAAATCACTGTACTCCTTTTACTTGTTACAAATTGTTGTATCTTTGCTACGTAAGAATGTAACTTTATTTAGTGCTTTCTGAGAGTGGCACCAGACTTTGGGTAGAACAACACAAATAAGTCTTCTGGCTGACAAACCCTTATCAGAAAAGGGCTGTAAAATGTTAATTGGCCCTCTGGCTAGAAGATGATGTAAATCACCTAAGACCTGTGTACACAATTAGGTATGCAGAGAGAAAGCCTGGTTTTGATGAGTCAGAGCTGCTGATGCTGCATAATTTTGTATTACCCATTGATCTCTATGTACAATCAAAAAGGTATAAAAGGCCTTTCTAGACAATAGAGGCCGGGCCAGTCACTGGACTGGTTTCCCCCGTGTCTCCTCTTTACTCTATTTTCTGGCTGAATCCCCATCTGGGGCGTGGAGGCTCGCCATGTCTACTTACTTGCCCTGGCTTCTAAGATCCACACGAGAGGGAGCCCAAGGTGGGGCACCCCCAACTATTCAAGAGGACGCCAGTGGCCTAACGTAGATGGTGCAAGCTCCTTGTCTGGAACTTTATTGGCTTTCCACGTAAACCAAGTTATTCAGCCTCTTTTCTCCACTAAATTTTCCTACTATACCACTTCTTCCTAATCTAATCATATATTTCTAATTAAATAAATAAATAAGTTTTTCCTCGCCCATGCCGTCCCTGCTTCGAATTACCCTGGATCCACCAGGGCTGGACCCCAGCAACAAAGAGTCGGACACGACTGAGTGACTGAACAACAGCAACAAAAGCAAGGACCTGGGGGAAGGATCCTTCTCAGAGAAGCTCTCAGGGCTCCATGAAAGCCTCCACCTGGAGTAAACCAGCCTATGGCAGCCTGTTCCCTCCCCTTCCCCACCTCAGGAATCCTCCAACACTCTCCCCAACTTCTCTGACTCGCCTTCCCTCTCACCACACCCTCATTCTGGACAGTGAGGATGGAGGCCTCTTACTGCGGGCCGTTTGCAGTCAGCATACAGGACCATCCCCTAAATCTCTGCCTGCCTCTCTCCTCCCACACCCCCAGCTGCACCAAACCTGCTCCACTGTTCACTCTGCCTCCCAGACATGAGGAGGTGGGGCAGTCAGGACAAGTCATGGTCAGAAAGGCAGAGTGAGCTGGAGAGCAGGTGTCTCCCCTTCCTCCTGCTCAATGACTTGAAACCACGCATATAGCTCCATCAGACACTCTTGCACCCGATCTTTAACCTCAAACTTCTTTCCTCTCAGACTCCTCTTGAGCAAATGCCCATGCATCTTTAGAAACAGGATCCCTCAAGTCCCTTTCCACCTCAAACCTCCCCTAATCTGTCACCCCTGAGGCCCAACCTCTTAATTATTCCCTCTCTGGGCTGAATCCTCATCTCTACCCTGCTTCTGTTCTTTCCTCCTAAACCCTACAGACATCAAAGCCTCTGCCACCCTAAAACACTTCCTCGGGCCCGCATCCCACAGCTACCATTTCATCCTCCTCCTCTGCTTCACTGCCAAAGAGCTCACCTCCCACTCCCTCCTTGATGAGATTTCCACTTTCACGCCTGAGGGGCTCTCTCATCAGAGCTTTTTCAGTTCTTATTTCCCTGAGGGGCAGCACGTGCAGGGTGAGGTTAAAGCACAAGCTGGAGAACCAGACTGCCTGGGTCAGAATACCGGCTCCCTACCCTCATGGCTATGCACAAGTCCTAGGCTAGGACGCCTGCTCTCTGGGCCTCCGCTTCCTCATACAGAAGATGAGAATAATAAAAGTACTTTCTCAAAGGTGGTTGTGAAGGTTAAATGAGACCAGTGATCAGTCAGCATCAGCTGAGTTCGCCTTCCTCAGCAAACCCCAGGGATGCTCCTCCTCTGGCATTTGGGGACAAGTGTTCTCGGGGTCCTTCCTTCACTGAATGCCCTGCACTTCAGCTACTGTCACTGCCCGGGTGAGAGGGCTGATTCTTGTTTCTTTCTATGGCTTCCCCCTGGACAGACCATATTCCATCTACGTGGTTATAACTCATATAACACTAGAATGTTCCTATAAGCTCCAGACTCAAATACCCAAAAACTCACCAGCTTTCTGGCTACATCTTAGCAGCCCCTGAGATTCAGCGTGATCAGAAACGCTCAACATGATCCTGCCCCTATTTGAGAGCTCCAAGCCTCCTGGACTGCATACCCTGAACTTCTTGGGGGTTCTCCTCTCCGCCTCCCGTGCCTTCAAACAGAGGCCACATCCCTGGGCCTTGCTCTCTGAAGGGTGCGCTTCTCCATCTCAAACTTTCCACTCCAGCTGGCCCAGCTGGGGTTCAGGTATTCAGAACTAGACACTGAAGGGATTCCTCTCACCTGAGCAGTACATGGCCTCTTCCATGGCAGTCCAAGCTCAGAAGTCTGGCATCCAAGCCTGATCCCAAATTATCCTAGACATAGGACAGTAGTAATAATGGCTGCCATTTGTTGAGCACTCACCCTGCTTTGACTTAAGCAAGTGTATGTTATTTCTTATCTCAATAGTCAGAACTGTTACGATCCAATTTTTATAGACAAGGAAACTGAGGCTTGGAGACACTAACCACCATGGTAGAATCACACAACCAGGGAGTAGATGAGATGGGCTGTGAACCCAGGCAGTCTGGTCCCAGGGTCATTTTCCTTTTTATTTTTGGCTGTGACCTGTGGCATGCAGGATCTCAGTTCCCCAGCCAGGGATTGAACCCGCACCCCCTGCAGTGGAAGCACAGAGTCCTATCACTGGACTGCCAGAGTTCCCGCCAACGTCATGCTCTTAATCATTCTGCAGCACTTCCTCTCCAGCCTGGTCACTTCCAACCACATCTTTCTGAATTCCTGATACTCCAGCCCCAGGAGAGCACTCTCATTTTGCCATGCCCTTTCATGTTCCCTCAAGCTAAAGGTCCTTTCTCCCGTCTGTCCAACAGGACTAATTTTATAAGGTCCAGATGATTCTCCTTCCTCTAAGATAGCATTCCCACCACTACCTGTGCAAGAGAACTTCTGCTGAGACCCAGGGCACATGCTCACACCTTCATTCAGTTTCCATTTCGTGTTGCCATGGGGACAGCCAGTGGGAGGACCATGCCAGTCTATCTTTCCTGATCATTTTCACTGAGGGCAACTGAGCATCTGGTTGGTGGGAATGCGAGAGGGAACTGAGCCATGCAGCCCAGGCTTATCCTTCCCTCTGTTTCTGGGGCTGCCTTGCCAGAGGGAAGTGGTCCACATGCTGCGGAGCTACTAAGCCCGTGTGCCACAACTACTGAAACCCATGTGCCCTAGAGCCTGCACTTCCCAATGAAGAGTCGCTCCCACACTGCCACCACACAGCAACAAAGACCCAGCACAGCCAAACATTAACAGATGAATAAAGTTACATTAAAAAACAAAAGGATACACTGAGTACTATTAGCCACATTCTCTAAACACCTTTATTAGCCCTGGAACTGATATCTTGGTCTCCACTTGTCTGACTCTTGGTCTTATTTTTCAATTAATGCCAAACTCAGAGGGCATTTAAGTGGTACACTTACCACACACCCCTCCCCCCTGACAACCAGGGTCACTTTCAGTGAAGGATGAAGCAACAGTACCAACAGAAGCACTGGTCAGGGTTGGTCTGCGGCACAGATATACCATCTCTGGGGGTACGAGCA
Source organism: Ovis canadensis (assembly GCF_042477335.2). Classification (NCBI taxonomy): domain Eukaryota; kingdom Metazoa; phylum Chordata; class Mammalia; order Artiodactyla; family Bovidae; genus Ovis; species Ovis canadensis. The sequence continues at coordinate 53,019,337 of NC_091259.1, forward strand.
GTGATCACTACAAGGCAGCCTCATGGCAGCCTGGGGTGACGTGCCCCCATCCACAGGGTGCCTTCTCTCTGGGAGCCTGGCTCCCCAGCCACCTGTGGATGACCTTATAATTCACTTTCCCAGCTGTGGTCATGCCAGGAAGGTGGGAAAACAGGCATTCGTAGTAGCCGCTGGATGACATCGGCCAAAGCAAATAAGTCTGTTGGTGTCTGGTTTATAGCCCAGGCCTGTCAGTCTGGTCAGCATGAATCAGACCCCAGGCCACAAGGAGCCTCCGATGGATGGAAGATGAGGGTGTCTGACCCAGCCCACGGACCTGCACATCATCCTCACCTCTGTCCTCTCCCCGGTCCACACCCACCTGTCCCTGGGGCAGACAGAACTCTATCTCACTGACAGGAGCCTCTGGGAGGGGGGTGGGGTTCCTCAGCCCAGCACACACCCTTCAAAGGCAGCTACCCTCTCGGTTCCTCTCATGGCAGAGAAAATGGACACACACTCACACACGTGCACCCAACTTTAGGCCCCAGGAAGAACAAATGGACCTCAAGTCATTTCACCACCTGGACCTGATAGTAGACAGATTCAGAGACATGCTGCAATGCAGCCCCAGCTTGAATACTTTCAAAAGCCTTATCTCAAAGATCATCCCATAAAAAAACAGAACCAGTGAGAAGTTAGTGTTCAAGCTGGGTTTGGGGTAGGCAGATTCATTAAACTATTCCTTCCACTTGTATGTATGTTTGAGGCTTTTTTAAAAATAACACAAGTTTGCTTATTTCTTTAATCTACCACTTAGGGATCTAGACTTTTCCAGAGAGTGACACCAGATTCGGAGCCAACAGAACTGAGATATGAACCTAAGTTCCTGACAATGCAGACGGTGTTCCTTCTGCAGGGCCGTTCAGCCTCCCTGAAAGTCCTCACATCTGAGCAAACTCTCACCACCACTGTCCAGACCCTCACTGTTTCTTGTCTGGATTTCCAAAGCTGTTTCCCTCAACTTCCTGCTTCTAGTTCACCCTTCTTCAACTCATCTTTCCCAGAGAAGGCAGGGTAAGTTTCCCGAAGCTCCTGACATCCCTCCTCTGCTCTCAGCCCCTCATGGCTCTCCACTGTTTCAGAGCAAAGCTGCATGCTGTAGCTCTGCCATCAAAGTTCTCGGGAAAGAACCACCTCCCCAGCTGCACTTCTCACTGTGCTCTCCATCACTTGCTGTTGTTTAGTCACTCAATCATGTCCAACTCTATTATGACCCCATGGACTGTGGTCCATCCAACCAGCTCCTCTGCCCATTGGATATTCCTGACAAGAATACTGGAGTGGGTTGCCATTTCCTTCTCCAGGGGATCCTCCCAGACCCAGGGATCAAACCTGCATCTCCTGTATTGGCAGGAGGATTCTTTACCACTGAGCCACCTCTCAGTCAATACAGAGGTTGTATTGTACTCCCTCAATACAGAAAGGTTTTCCTGTTTCTCTATTTCCTCTGTTTGGGATGCTTTTCTACATCTGTACTTTCAAAACTCACCCATTCTAAGTCTTTATACAAATGCACCAACCTGAAGAAGCCTTTCTTGACACCCCTCCCTTGGGGCCCCAAGGTGCTAACTGCCTCCACTCTGCTCCTGACACACTTGCATTCCCCTTTATCATCTCCCTTCCAGCTCTATTTATATGATTTCTCAATATATCTGGCTCCCCTTCCAAATTAAGATGCTTGAGAGCAAGGAGGATGTGTTATTCACTTGTCTCCTCAGAGAACCACAACCAGTATCCACTTCCTTACTTTCACCACACCTGAAGCCCCTCTCTTTGTCGTCTGATACTCAGAGGCGAAAGCAGCTCTGCCAGAAGAGGAACCTGGCCACGGTTGGTGTTGGCATGAGCTAACTGATGATGCAATTATAGTCACAAAGCACCAATGGGAGAAGAAGATGTAACTTCCCTTAATGGATGATAAAACCAGGCATTTCTCTTGATTCTATTATTTGAGAGTGCTAAGCAACAAGGAAATAAACAGATCTGAATTGGCAAGTTTTCTCTATCATCTAGAGTTTCGGGGCCTCATGCATAACTTTTGCCTTCAGCCAGCTACCTCCTACGAGCCTCCCAAGCTGCCTGGGGAGGAGCACAGGCCCCAGAATTTTGGCAGGCTCCTGGTAAATACTAATTGAATTAATCAACATTTATTCTGTATTTTGAACATTCATTTCAACATGTGTTAAAGAGTTTAGTTTTGAAACATTGCAATAGCTTTCCTTTTGTATATAAAAAAGTTTAAACCAATAGGAGATAACTAAAGTTAAAGACAGGATGTATGCACCAGCAACAGCCTGGCTCCTGCCTCCATCAGCGGAGAAGGGGGCTCTCTCTATAGGCCAGCTAGAGAGTGTTAGTGGAGGATTAGCAACTCTGTCTTCCCTGGAGGTCTGAGGGGACATGGAAATTGGGTGAAACCACCATGCAGAACCCACTGCTGCCAGAGAGAATATAGGGAATGGTTTGGCCTGGACTGTTCTGGGCTGAGCCTTTGGACGAAGCCAATCCCACTTCCTCCACTAGCTGGGCCGAGTCTACCTGCCTCTCCTGGTCCCTTGGCAGGACTGGCAGTGATGCCTCTCCAACCCTCATCATGACACCTGGCCTTGTTCACTGAGAATCTGGGAAACACCCTGTTACTGGGGACACCCTGGATTGTGTCCCCCTCTCCCAAACTCAGATGTTCAAGTCCTAACCCCTAGGATCTCAGAATGTGACTGTATTTAGAAATAAGATCTCTAAAGGGGTAATTAAGTTAAAATGACATGATTAGGGTGAGCCCTAATCCAATCTGACTGGTGTCCTTATAAGGACGCAGACGGGTACGGAGGGAAGAGCTCGTGAAGACACACGGAGGAGATGACTATTCACAAGCCAAAGAGTGGGGCCTCGGAAGAGACCAATCTTGCCGACTCCTTGATCTTAGACTCCTAGCGTCCAGAATCATGAGAAGAAAAAGTTCTCTTGCTTAACCCACCTAGTCTGTGGTTATTTTGTTAAGACAGCCCCAGCAGACTGACACACTCCCCCTTCTGATCTGGGAAGCATGCTGGGCAAAGCTACGGGAAGAAGGCAGTCTCCTCTCCAGAGACATGGGTGTCTGTTCTCATCCACTGGTTTTCTCTTCCCTCTCAGTCTAAGAGATGGCTTTGTATCTCCAGACCGTAAACAACATCCAGGTAAGGACAGTTTCTAGCAGTCCTTTCTCTCTTTTCTTTGTAAATCAGCTCTGAGTCAAGTCCTGCCTAGGGACGAAGACCATTCAGTGAGACCACTGGTATGTTGTAGGTAGGAAACCCAAAGACCTCACAGCTTGACCAGCTGTCAAGCTGCATTCAAGGAGCCACGAGCCCTGAGCCCAGCCTTCTTCTCTTCAAGGCAATTCAACAATCCAGCGTTTGATGGGTGAAGGGAGGGGCTAAGCCAGTCCCCTTAACCTCAGCTCACCAGTCACAAGACACTTGCCACTCAGATCATTTCCCTCCCTTAAGGGCACTTAGGCCGGAGTGGCTCAGGGACTTTCCTAAGAAAAGCGATCCAGGAATCCCCCATTTGCACACACACTCACAGGCCAGCCGGCTGGGGACTGCCCTGCACGAGGTGTCGCCTCCCTGGGCATCCATGAGGTCTGGCTCCTGGAAGTCTGTCAGTGTGATGGCAGGGGAGTGGGAGCACCTGTAAGAGCTCCAGGGGGCCTCTCTTCCACCTTTCTCAACCATTCTTTTCCATCAAGCAGGGCCATTACTTCCCCATGGGAGACACCCGAAAAGTTCCTCTGTCTCAAAGTGGAAGGTGTGGAAGCCCGTGTGTTGTAAAGTGGCCACAGAAGGGGAAGGCAGTCCTGACACCAGAGGCCCAGCGCCCAGCCCAATACGGGCTCCAGGTCTCTGTGGTTCCTTCCTCCTTCACCTGAAGGAGCAGAGCACAGTGCAACAGAGTCCAGGCTTTGGACTCAGACCGACCTGGGGTTAAATCCTGGCTCCACTACTTAGAGCTGGGCTAGTTTCTGACCTTGGGTAACACAGATTAACCTCTAGGTCACTGTGTACTGGAGGTATTACCATCTGTCTCACACAGGGCTGGTCAGAGGGTTAGGAGGGGTCGCAGTCAACCAGCTGGCTCAGAGCCTGGCCCCTCTTGGGGATGTGTCCCCGCTGCACTGTTAGCCAAGACTCCTTAGCAGGGCCTAAATGTTGGGATCCAGAAAAAATACATATCCAACACTGACTCTCTTTAAGAAACTGTCAAATCTCCTGAGGCCAGCCTGCAATTAATTAGGGGGACCCTGGGGTAGGGTCCCCCTAATTAATTGCAGGGCCTTCAGAAGGTAAGGTTCCTATTGATGACATGCGCCTTCCTCAGCCATTCTGCCAGTCCCACCCAGCACTCAGCTTAGGGAGGCGGAGAGGCAGAGTTTATGATGCTCAAGGGCCATCTGGAGGCAGGCACCTGTCAGAGAAGTCACAGCTGGGGAGATGGACCTGGGGGATCCCAAACATGGAGGCTAAATTCCAGGGGTTGAGGAGAGGAAAGACCAAATCCTGACCATATCCATGGAGCTGGAAGTCCCCAGCCCCAGGCACTGATGTCGGGCAAGCCCTTAGTAACTCAGAGATGGCCTTGCAAGGAGACCGCCAACTTGTACTGGTGTCCCAGAGAGGCCCACGATTGCTCCCAGTGGACATCGCACTCTCATAGACACCTAGAATCAAACAGGCAACACTCCCAAGTCACTAAGGAACGGTTTCCATACACGTGTGTAACTGGGATGCAATGAGACGCATGCTTCACATGGCCTGTAGAATCCTCCTGTGAATGTCATTCCTCACTTGATTGTAACCAGGCTTATTTGAAATTCTCTTTCAAGAGTTCCCTGGTGGCCTAGTGGTTAGGATTCCAGGCTTTCACTGCTGGGACCCAGGTTCAATCCCTGGTCTGAGAACTGAGACCCTGCAAACTGCACGGTATGGCCAAAAAAATTAAAAGTAAACTTTTCTTTGAAATGTAAGTAATCATGACATATGAGGCCTGGATTTCTGACCCTGGAGCAGCCCCTAACAGTTTCCCAAGTGCTCAGGATGAGCAGACAGGACATGAAGGTAGAGCGCTGTCCGCCCCTTAAGTGCCCTGTTAACGTGAGATCCCAAGACACTGCAGCCCACATACACCCTCCTTAGCACATCAGCCTTCTTAGGCAGTCTTCTCTGGCTTCCTCCCGGGCTGAGGGAAACCTTCCAATTAGAAGCCTGAAGGACTCCAGGACTGCCCTGAGGACAAAAGCTGGGTGTGGCTGCCAGGGCTGGGTCTGGGTTCTAAGCTCCAGGAGGGAGGCCGAACTGAACAGCAGCGGCCCCGTGTAAGCCTGATTGATCAGCGGTAAGGGGCAGACTCCACAGGACACAGGACAAGAAAGAGCTCCCAACTGCAGCAGGCAGCCACCAGCAGCACCCACCTGCTCAGACCCTGAACATGACACTATGGCAACAATGAGAACAATGCTCTCCTTTCACGCAGGTATCCCAGTGCCCACTCCACACCCCTGCACGGGCAGGCTCCCAGCAAACGCTTCCAGAATAGCCGGCCTCTCCTCTCCACCTCCACACCTCCACCTAGGCTACCACCCAGGTTTCTCTCTCACCCTCACCCCACTCTTCCAACCCACCATCTTGCTTAACATCCCTTGACAGCTGACACCATAGGGGTCCTAACAGGTGGGGTATAAGGAACTTGTTGCTAACGATAAGGCAGCTAAAGTCAAGAATCTTTTTGTATAAATTAGAAATGATTCTGGCTTATCTTGGGTTATATTTTGAGTGGGAGGGAAAATAGAGGAATTCAGCCAGGAAATCAGCAAGTGCCAATTAGGAAACATGAGTTTCTGTGACACCATGTACAACTGTGCGACCTCCTATTTTAGAGATTTAATTTATAAATGTGTGTGCACATGCAAGCGTGTGCATATATTACGTTGGGGCCAGTATACATCACGGCAACCTGGCCCTGTCCGCCAAGTGCTTCTAACAGGCTAATGCCGTCTGACCACCTTCCTGCCTCAACATGAAGAGCTGATCTTCCTGATAAACCAAAGACTCTGAATAATCTGAACTCTCAATGCGGTGGCACAATACAGTGGAAAAATCACGGTTTGAGGATCAGGTAGATTGGGCATCAGTCTTATTTCGGCCACTCGTCAGCCAGGGAACCGTGGGAAAGTCACTTATCCTGAGTCAGGGTCCTCCTCAGCTAGAGCCCTGACAGGCTCCTGTGAGATGTAAGTGAGCACATCTGATGCACACTGCATGCTTAGTAAATGACAGTCTCCAGTCCCCGGATCCCTCGCTAACCTCCCTCACTCCTCCAGCTCTAGCCAAACCAAACCACTGGCTGTTTTCCACACATGCCCCTTAACTCACCATCCATGCCTTGCTTTGTACATCGCCTTTCCCTCTGGTAGAAATGCCCTCCTTTACCTCCATAGAAAGGGGTGTCTCTGGTCCAACCTTCCTTCAAGACACACCTCAAATGCCCTCTCCTTGGCAAGCCAGGTGCCCCAACCCCTCTTTCCTCTTGAGCATCCATCGTGCTTTCTCTGCGGTTATTACTGTCTACTTGGAGTGGGGGGTACATTCCTTAAATTCCATCCAGGCAGGGGACATGTTCTTACTCATCTTGTGTTCCCACCGTAACAGTTCTCCACATGGAAGATGATTTTTTTAAAAAAATCATAAAAATGACTGAAATGATAAACGAGGTCACAAGTCTATTGACTCTAGGATACTTAGGAATTATGTTCCATCTCTGCAGCTAAAAGAGTTTTCCTAGATCCAGTGGGACAACGCTCATTTGGGGGCTTCCTTGGCCTCCTACCAGCCTTACCAGGCTCCCCTCCCTGCCACCCTGGCTGGGACTGTGTGCTCGTCAGGCATCCACGTTGCTTAACCACAGCACTCTCTATCATCCCACCGCATGTCCCACCCAAAACCTCAGCCTACATGAAGAAGGCCCTGCTCCCCACAGCCCTTCCCTGCCTCCTCTCGGGGCTGGGAGCTGGCTCTGTGTCCCAGGCTACAGACAGTAGATCAGAATTCCTGGTGTTGTGCCCACCGCCCTCCTGGACCTTTCCCTTCTACACCCACCGTTCCCTCTAGGATGGGAGCTCCCTCAACGAGCTCAGTGTCTCAGACCACGTGGCCCTGGTCCTCCAGGTACCAGGACTCCGTGTTTGCAAAACCTTCAAGGAAGGGCCCACGAGTCTGTAAGAGCCTTGGTGCCCCAGTCAGGTGGTCAGGGCAAGGCATCAGCAGGGAATACATGTAGTGCAATCACATTGGGATCATGGCCTCAAAAGTTCATCCCACAAAGGCACATCCTCAGAGCCCTTCCAGTCTCCCAACTCCTGCACTGGGCGGGACTTCATCCTATGACCTAGGATGGAGAAGCTTCTTCACAGCTTCACCGCCACCCTTCCCCAGCCTTCCACCCTGGTTCCCCACCACCTACATCAGCTGCAAGTCACTGCTTCTCTGCTCAGAAGACACCATTCATCCCTCCAGATCCTACAGCACTTTTAGTAAGACCTCCAACCTTTCAGCAAAGTCTGCCTTCTCTGTTATTTTACAAATTCCTCTCTAGTCAATGCTGGCTGGACAATACCCTCTACAGGTAGATTCCAATACATGCTCTAAAACAGTCACTGGCCCTAGATAGAAGCTTGAGTTATTTGGAATTTCCTACATCATGTCAAACTGAAACCTACCTCTTCTGTAATCCTCTCTACCATCACCACCGTGACTCCTCAGTCCTGCTCTCTGAGCAACACAGAATATGGCAGCTGAAATGCACAGTCACAACCGTTGTATTTGCTGTCTGTCCCAGGACCTTACAGGGCTTACAAGACAGGGATTCCAGTTTTGATGCAGTAAGGGGCTCTCCTCTACTGCTCCCGAAGTGTGGTGCCCAGGGTACCACCTTCAGGTGTGGCCTGCCTTGGCCACTTCAGGGAAAAATAGGACAACCCCCTCCCCAGCAAGGTCTAAAGCCAGGACTTCTATTAACGCAGGCAAGCTAAAGCCAAGTTCTGTGGGCTTTTCTACGAGGCTGGGTGGAAAAGGTACGAATTGATTTTGGGAGCCTAAGGGCAGGACTTTGCCTTTACCCCGCCACGTCCCATCGAGCTGGTTTGAGCTCTGAGCTCTGTTGTCCTTGTCCCGCACACTGGTGACTGGCCATCAGCAATCAGCCTGTCCCCTCACCCTGCCATGGACTCTTGCCTCCTGGACCTCCTGCTCACCTCCACTGTAGGGGTTACACCTGGAGGCCCAGACAATACTACTTGCCCCCTGAAATTTCATTATAAACCCTCTGGGTGATGGACCCCACTCCTCTTGACGAAGTCTATTTGCCAGGCTTCCTGAGCCAAGGAGGCTAATAATGCCACTTAGTACTTATGATGAGCCAAACGCTACAGCCAACATTTAATAACGTGTCGTCATCCCACAACATCCAAATGAAATCGACCCATCATTGTTCCCATGACAGGTGAGGAATCTCAAGCTCAGAGAGGGAGACTGGCTCAAAGGAACAACAGAAGGTCTGAGGAGAGCCAGGATTTAAATGAAGGGCTGTCTGAGCTGGCAGAGCCCTCAGCGACGAGATAAGCCAAGTCCCCAGGGTGGCAGACACCCGCCGCCCGCCATACCCTTGTCAAGGGGGTGGGTAAGGAGTCAGTTTTCTCATCTCCAGCAGCAGGGCAACACCTCTGTCAGAGGCTTTGTGCAGCTCCAGTGAGCCATGCAGTGAAAACCTAGCTGGCCACGCAGGGCAGTGGTGCCTGTTGTTACCGGGAGAGCGGCACTGCATCGAAGAACCAGATGTCTTGGCTGGTTGCAGGAAGAGCTTATGTAATAAAACTTTCTCATGACAAGCAGCAGAGGTCAGGTGTCAGAGCCAAGAACTACTCCTGTGCTGCGGTAAAATGTCGAATTAAAAGAATCCTCCTTTCTCAACCGAATTTGAGTTCTAACTCCTTCCTGCCACCACCACCCCCCCCCCGCCCCGCCCTACACTAACCCTTATTCCCCCAGCCCCTCTCCCAGTTATTTACTGAATTTGGAGTTTGAGACCACACATCCCAGGACGCCTGAGACAGTCCAGTCATCCCAGGATCCCGTCCAGCTCAGCATTTGCCTCCTCCTTTCGCTCTCAGAAGTGTCCCAGTTTGGACAATAAATTAAATTGACTATTCTAGAAACTTACACACACACACTTTCCTTCCCTGGCACCTGCTCCCCTCGCATAAATGGGAATAACACTGCCCACCTCAGGAGACTAGCCCTTTGTAAAACCCACCAAAGCCAGAAGTTCCTCTCTGCCTTCCCTCTGGAGGCAGCTTTCCCAGGTCAGTCTACATACAACTGTTTCATCCAGGAAGCAGTTCAGTGTCAAGCTAGAAACCTCTGCAGTTCATGCAGAAACCTCTGAATTAGGGAAACAGAGCCTGTTGCGGGAAGGAAACCGTTGCCCTGAAGAGAGGAGTTGTCAAGTGTGCATGCAAGGAACAAGAGCAACCTGTTCTTGGTCTTCCGAACCTGAGCTGTGGCTCTGCCCTTCTCTGCTCCCTTGGTCCCTGTAGCAGATCCCCTGGCTCCTGCACAACTCTCTCTCACACATATACACACATACTGTCAACACAAGGAGTTCCTTCTGGTGGGCTCTCTGGACCTTTTTATCAGGAGCAGTTTGGAGACGTTTGCTCAGACCTCTTAGGACACCCCAGTGCGGTCATAGGAATGGTCCTCCTGGTCAGAGTGCTCCCTGCCCAGCCACAGCTGAGTGGGCCTTTCCAACCATGCTCACAAGGCACTGTGGATTTATGTCTTTAGCTGGGGGTCTGGGCATGGCTCTGACTGTGCCCACGAAAAATGCCTGGCGACCAGCAGACACTGGCGTCCCTGAGCCAGCAGAGCAATCCTGGGATTTGGGTTACTTCCTTGCCGACACCTGTCCTCATCCTGGGAGGAAACAGAGGTGCTCAAGAGCACAACCCTGAGAGGTGAGGGAGCGGCTGTGACAGATCAGTTCCCCATAGCCTCACCTGGGTTGACAACGTCTTCCTGGAGGTTTGTTAGTAGGCCTGCCACCCACTTGACTCTGAATAAGCTATTTCAGAGACAGGGACAACTCAAGTATCCAGTCTGCAATCTAGGGCTGTCACTGGTACTTTAGCATGGGTCAGCAGGCTCATGCACACACTTTGGTCTCAGTAAAATACACACACACTCAAAACAAGATGAAATAGAAACTTGTCAGACCCAGCTACATAACTCAAAAGAACCAAGAGGCTTGCAAGTTTGACTCAAAGTTGAATCCCAGCATTTCTTGTGTCTTTGTTTTTACTGGGCAATTATCATATGCCAGGCAATCATCTAAAGGCTTCACACATGTTAACCCAGCTCTGCCTGCAAACCGAGGTATAACCACTGTGTCACGACAAAGGTAGGACTCATCCTGAAAGGCTGGGGAGCCTGGCCAGGTAGAGAGGTACGGAAGGGAAAGGTAAGGAGGGGAGGAAATCCAACCTCAGGGCCACTGAGTCTCTTGGCAGCAGTATAGATTCTAGAAAAGGCCTTCCCTCCTTATTGGACAGCTCTGTCCCTCACTCAACCACCTAAATCCCTGACACTGGCCCTACACACAGGTCTTTGCCTAGAAAAGGTTCTCAAGGTTGACTGCCTTCCCCAGATAGGCATCCCCACCACCCTCACTCCAATACTACACAGGCAACTTCTCATAACTCTTTGGATGTGTCCCTAAAACTTGCTGGTGGTAAGAAGAGGGCAGGGTGGGGGACATTTGGGTCCTTAGAATACATCTTTCCATGGAACTGACGGATTGATGCTTGCATTCCCAGAAAAACCATTTAATACCCATGTACTTGCACTAAGCACTAACAAGTATAAGAGTGCTGATACCATAAAGCACTCCCTACTTCCCATCACCACAAAACAGAAAGATCTCATGAGCCTTCACACCGTCAGTGGCTTTGGCTGCTAGAGACACTTCCCTCTGAGTCTTTGACCTTTAAGTCTCCAGTCTTAGCTGTTCTGCAGGCTGAATTTGCCCCAAACCTGGTCTCTTTCTCGTTTTTCATTGCCTAATGGAGTCTCCACCTGGACTTTCCGACAACACTCATCTGTTCAAACCCACTGAGCTACATAGGACAGAACCCAGGGCCAGAAGGCCTGATTTCTGCCACCAGCAGCTGGGTGACCCTGGGTAGGTGTCTGTGGATGTCATCATCCTCACAGGTAAAAATATAGGGAGCATGCGAGAAACTACCCAAGGCTCCCTCCTGACTCCAAAGTGAGTCAACCACCCTCATCTCCCTTCCCCCTTCCAAGGAGCTCCTCCATACTCTCATGCTGCTAACAATTGCTTCATTCTTCTCCCAGCAAACTAGCACAAAATGTCAGTGTCCAGTTTGACTCTTTTCTCTCTCCCTCAAATCCAATCAGTCACCAAATCCTGCAGGATTTCTTGGCAAGCTCATTCACCTCTGTTCACTCCTCTCCACCCGTTGACTTGATTTAGGTCCTAATCTACTGCAATGGGTTATTCCAATAGCACATTCTCATTAACCCCTCCCTATCTCTCCAACCTGCCCTTCTTAGCCTGGAATCCTCCTGAAAGCACAGCCTTCACCTAGTCTCAAGGTCATCGACATTACATTTAAATTCTTTAACTTCACCTTTCAAGACCTTCCAGGATCTCTCCCCAGCCTAAGACTCCAGCCTCACTTCTCCCAGAGTCCTCTCCCCAGCCCACCCTATGACTCCAGCCCTGCAGGCCACTCATCAAGCTTGTCCTAGTCTTTCAGGTTCTGCTCTTGTTCCTTGCCTTATCTCCAGCACAAAACCATCTGCCTTTACCCTCTTTTACTGAAGGCAACACTGTAACACCAGCTAGCTCAAGGCCCTCCTCTGCCACAAACTCTTCCTCAACATCTGCTGAGTGCTGGGTGGAACAGAAGGGCTGACGCAGCCCCAGGGCAGCTCAGAGTTTGGAGAGGGTGTGGACAGAGAGACATGCAAATGATGTGCATTAAGTACCATAGCAGAGATCCGAACCGGACGCTACAGCAAAAATGACTTGGGGGTTGGGGAGGGAGAGGTGTCTCAAGACTTTGATCTGCCTCCTGAAGGATTAGCAAGAGTACATGCATCTTGCAGAGCAGGGACAAAAGGACTTCCCAGGAAGAGAAAATAGTGTATGTAAAGGCAGAGAGGCACAAAATGTAGAAATTGTTAAGCTACTTGGTTTGGGGAACAGTGGAGATGCAGCTGGTGAGTCAAATTATTGCCAGCCTCTGTGGAACTCTGAATGCCAAATAAGGATGGTATACTTTATCCCTTTCAGAGGCAAGCCTATTCCATCGTGTCTATACCTTCCCTCTACAAACGTGTTACAGAAGCCAAGATTACTATACAACATGGAACATGATGACTAAAAGCACTGTGCATGGTGAAAGCTGGGTTCTCGTGTGCATAAATGTGTTTGTGACTGAAAGAGGAAATCAAAGTAAGAATTACAAGGAAGCACCGTAGTAAGGACTACCTAGAAGCACTAATAGAAATCATAAATTTCCCGAAGATAAAGCTGAGAGTGAGCAGCACCCTGGAACTCTCAAAGCCTTGAGGAGATCTAGGTCTAAAGGTAAACAGATGCTCTAAGACGGCATCTCCTAGCAGAGCATTCACTGCATGAGAGATAAGAATGGCCCTCATGAAGATCTGCAAGTCCTGGCTTTCAGAGTCTATAAAGGATACAGCCCACCCTTCTGGGACCAGCACTGGATTCTGCAAAAACTGAGACACACAGGTGTCATCAAGTGTTGAAACCAAAGAACGATGCTAGGAAAACAAGTGGAACTGCTCTGAGGAAGGAGGAAGCAGGAAAAATAGAGACCCAGGAAAACACAAAGCTGCCAAGAGTGTCAGCCTAGTTGTGCCCACACCAAGTGATGACAGTGTGACATCTTTTTTTTTTTTTTTCCCCTGAGTGATTACTTCTTGAATGAGGGTGCTCAGTCTGGGAACTTAATAAACCTTTAAGTTTATTGCCTCAACATTTAAATGCCTCAACGGTGCTGTTCATATTAGCTATTCCTTCCCATGTTTTGCAAAAGGGGATCCACCAGAAGATTTCAAGCAGAAGTGTCATGAACAAATCTATGTACCAGGAAGGAAATGTTTTTGATAGCCAAGTGAAAAACAGCTTCCAAAAATTACCGCAAATGTGACAGCCTAAGGCTACGTACGCCATTCCTTTTGCCATTCCTTTTCGAGAGCGCAATTCTTTCAGGACTGTTCCTCCCTCCTCACTTCTCCATCTGGCCCCCTAGCCTATAGATTCTGTCTCTCTAGTCTCTCCTACCTGTATCCTCTCTGGGATCCAGCACAGGCCCTAGTCAGTTCTATCTTAATTGATCTTCCGCTGGGCTTCACCAACCTGAGGGTCTCTTACCCAGCAGTTTCCACTTGGCCTTCATCAGAATCACAGAGGAATTTGGTAAGAACATGCCAGACCTACTTAATCTGAGTAATTTTAAAAGCTCCCTAGGCAATTCTGAGTCTCAGCCAGGTTTGCAAACTGTTTTTGTTTTTTTTTTTTAAATCCTTGCTATACATAAGTGAAGGGGCTGTACTGCTGAGAACTTCCGAGAAATGCAGAATGTCAGGTTCCACCCCCACCTAGGAATCAGAATTTGCATTTGAACGAGATCCCCAGGTGACTCTTAAGCCTGTTAAAGGTTGAAAAGCACTGCTACCAAGTGTTGCCAGATCATTCATTCCACAAATATTTACTAGATTTTCTCCACTGGGCTAGAGGTTTGGGAGGCTGAAAGGGTCAAGGGCCAAGGTCCCAGACTTTAAATTCAGACAACCATCAATCAATCTCCTGCTTAAAAGCCATTATTGAGGCTCATGATTTCAAAGCCCAGACTTCTCCACCTGGCCTTCATGGCCCGCTGGGAACAGGTTTCTTCCTCATCACCAGCTTTATTGTCTCTCACTTGCCACTGGAGTCAAGCTGAGCCACTTGCTACTTCTCAGGCTATGAAGTGCTTGCCTGCCTCTCACAGGGCAGGTGACACTCTACCTACCTCTGCCTGGAGAAATCCTTCAAGGTCCACCATGCACATGTCACCCCCTTCCTGAAATTATCCCAGGTTTTACACAGTCAGATGAAAGATAAATTCCTACAACACTTTGCTCTTACCTCCTTCATACCATTTATTTCATTCTACTTGTCAGGCACCTGTGGCACATAGCTGACCCAGTAAAGAGACCATAATGCTGTTTATCTCTGTAGTAGCAATATGCTAATAACTGGCACATCACTGAATCTCAAGTAATACTAACAATAATGTATTATTAAGTAAAAATTATGAACGAGTGCAGTAAAAGTCCACCATTCCCCCTCATCTCCCACTTCAAAATCATCTAAATATAAGCAGATTACATACAGACTACCTAAGCCTCAAGTAAAAAAGAAAACCTCTAAATCAAGTATTTTTTCATGTAGTACAAATAACAAGCAAAGACTGAACAAACAGAAGATGAATTCTGTGTACAGCCAACTGCCTTTGTTGGGCATTAAACTTCATAGAATGCAACATAAAATTTGGTAACATTGCAGATTTGTAGTATAATTGATTAAGGTACTAGGAGAAAGATATGAGACAGGAAGTGAACTAAAATATACAAAGGGAGACAAACAAACATCCAGCTGCTCTAAAAGTAAAAATGCTCTGGATTTGTCTTTTAAGAGGACTGACTAAATGCTGGCTAGAGTGCCTGTTTTGATCTTATGCGCACTTTGGAAGCCCTGGTCTTTAAATATATAATCTTATTTTCATCTGAGTAACAACTGAAGGTCTGGAGTCAGGATGTCATGAAGGAGAGGAACCCTCTTTCAAACAGAACCATCCCCGTTTTGCCGTCTATTGGGACGCTGTGGCTTGAGGTTTGGAAAAGCCTGTTGCATTTTTCCAATTACAATACAGAGTTGATTTCAGCCAAGGCGTTGTAGCTGGACGCACGCTCTGTGGAACATCGATTTGCTTGGGCAAAACGGACCGTAAGCTTCCCGACCACCTTGGGCTATCTCTCTAGACTACGCCGCTGCTCCAACCGACTGAGCAGAGCTCTGACACACTACACACAACTAGGATGACTGGCCACCCTGCACATCTCCAGGGCCATCCCGGCACCTGTAGGGGAGCGGACAGTCCGTAGACTCCAGACAGGACTGGGAGGAGACACGAAGCAAATCCCCAGGAGTTATATTCTCCTCGCAATCTGGCAAAAGAAGGGGAGGAGGGTCCCCGCCCTCGCGTCTGGGATACACTCGGAGATCTCAGTTCCTAAGCCAATTCCCCTGCGGGGGCTCCCAGTTCAGCCTGCGCAGTGGGCCCGGGGGGCGTGGGGAGAACCCACTGACCTGAGTTTGGGGCTCCTCTCCGGACAGCTCAGGTGTGCGGGCCTTTCACTTGTCCCCCCCACCTCCGAACATGAGAGCCGAGAAACGAACAGCAGGCCACTGACCCACCGACCAACTAACCGACCAACCAGCGGACCGACCGGCAGCGGCCGCGTCCGGAGCCCACGTGACGGGGGCGGGGACCCACGGCAGACTCGGGAGGCTAGTCCAGGAGCGCCGGCTCCCAGACCGCCCACCTTCCCCCGGGACCGCCCCTCCGCCACGCCCCCTCCCTCTAGGCTCCGTGGCAGCCCGCAGGGACCCAACCGCCACGAGTTCTAGTTCCTCAGCGACCTGCCTCGTCAACCCCGCCCCTTCGGACCTGCTCAGCCCCAGCCGGTCCAGCCCCAGCCCCGCCCAGCCCCAGCTCCAGCACCGCCTCCTAAGCCGACTTTACCGTTCCCCTAAGCCCCGCCTCTCTTCGGCGGCCACGCCTCCTAAGAGCCCCGCCCCTGCTCTTGTCACCTCCCTCTCCAGCACCCTTCCTGCCCCGGGTGATGCCTGGCGGTCCTCGGCTCCCCGTTCCCTGGGCTTCTCCAGACCTTGAGCACCGTTCCTTGGCCATAGGGAATAAAAGCGAAAAGCAGAAAGGGAACTTGGGTCGAGAATTGCAAAAAGAGTTGTCATAGAAAGAATGTTTTAGAGGCAGTCCCAGAGCAGCAACCGTTGGGTGTGCGGACTTCTGGGCCCAAGCGATCTAGTTCAAATTGAGGTTGGCCTGAAGGCAATCTCATTTCTTGTCTCTGAGCGCCCCCAATTCGGAAGACTGAGTCACCCTAGGATCTGGCCGCTCTCGAACCCCGCGACCTGTAGTGGAGGTCCCTCTAGCGGTCAGCGTCAGTCAACGGCGCCGGCACCCGTTCTTGTGAACAGCTGGGGACAAGTAGTCCTGTCCTGTGCCCAGCATTTAGGCGGGGGTTCCACAGGCACAACAAAAGCTTTGCTGAGCACAGGAATGGACTGTAGGATCGGGGCAGGACTGGGCCTTTGGGGACCTAGTCCAAGGCCTTCTCCCGGTGTAGGGCATGAATCCCCTTTGGTGGTACTGCTAGATTGTTGCCCTGTCTGGGCCCCAAGACTTGGTTGCTCAGTTCAGCGGATTAAAATCCCTGTGGGCCTCAGATGGCATCGACACCAAGGACTCTGGCATAGTCCCCAGCTCTGGCAGGAGTCACTACCTCCCTAACCTCAGTTTTTATCTACATTTCTACAGGCTGGGTTGTTGATCAACTCCACAAGACACATTATTTTTTATATTATCCTGATGGTCTGAAATTACCAGTGTGCCCAGACTTGTACATGCAAACAAAACTTAAGCCACCCTGGCAAACATGAGACTCTGGTCACTGCAGGAACCTGGCCAGAGGCAGGCCAAGGGCAAAGCCAGCAGAGGAAGGCTGGGGCCCACAAGAGTTGTGTTACAACAGGACACTCTTCAGTTCTCTCTCACTTCCTTAAAATAGCTCAGAGGCTTTTATAGAGGCGGCTGCCATGGTTCACACGAGTTCATGGGTGTTTCCAGATCCCACATGTTATTGCCCTAGTGGACCCGCAGTCCTCAGAAAATGCTAGTTTGTTCTTTAGAACTATACATTGCTTTTTAAAAATCATCTTTAAAAATGGTGTAAGTTACAGACATTGAAAATAAATTCTGGTTACCGAAAGGGAAAGGGGAGTGATGAATAAACTAGGAGTTTGGGATTAGCAGCTTCCCTGGTAGCTCAGAGTTTAAAGCATCTGCCTGCAATGCAGGAGACCTGGGTTCGATCCCTGGGTGGGGAAGATCCCCTGGAGAAGGAAACAGCAACCCACTCCAGTATTCTTCCCTGGAGAGTCCTATGGACGGAGGAGCCTGGTGGGCTTCAGTCCACGGGGTCGCAAAGAGTCAGACACGACTGAGCGACTTCACACACAGGTACACACTAATTTATATAATAAACAAGGATTTACTGTATAGCACAGGGGACTATATTCAATATTTTGTAATAACCTATAATAAAAAGAATGTGAAAAAGAATATACTGCATCACTTTGCTGTACACCTGAAACTAATACAACATTGTATATCAATTATACTTTAATTTTTAAAAAATGGTGTAAATCATTGACTTTCCTGCTTACTCACACTTTGGAACCATTTTAGGGGAGGGAACTTAAAAATTACAGCACTGTCTGGTCCCCCCTCCAGAGGCTCTGATTGAATGATCTGGGGGTATGGCTTGGCATCAGGATTTTTAAAAGCTCCTCAGGTAATTCTTAGGTGCAGTCAGGTTTAAGAACCACTGGTCTAGATCTTAGGAGCTTCAATCCTCAGTAAAATCCAACAAGAGACCAGAACTGAAAAGCTCATCTGAAAGAAGCCCAAGAAGTGTCCACAGACCTACATGTTTACCCCTGGCTCCCAGGAAACAAAGTGCCCTGTTAACGGGGGCTTCCAGGAGAAAATGTCTTAACCTAAAAAAGTTATTCTAGCTACAGAAATTTAAGGCATGAGAGTGTGATGTTAGTGGCAGGTGTGCCCTGCATAACTGTCAAAGCAAAGCATATCACACATGAATGGTAGACAGCACATCACAGGCAGCCTCTCTGCACCTCCAAAGGAACCGTGTATGCAGGATTTATGAGTAATCCCACTCTGATTAATGCCCCTGCTACCCTCATCTGTGAGGCACATTCCTTTTCCCTGTGAAACAGGTAATGTTATTTTACCCATGAGGCAGCAAATGGCCCCCAGTCCATGGAATGGGTAATATCACCACATTTATTTATTCATACCTGCCTCATTCCACAATGGATTTGAGCTCTCTGTATCACTCTGTTAGAACTGTGGGTAACTGTGCTATGTCCATGGGGTTAGCAATTCCATTCTGCCAAACAGCTACTCAAATGCTATGGGAAAGAAAAAGAAAAAAACAACCACCCCTCTCTTCACTGCCTATGGTCCCAGCCTGGGCTTGGCAGAGTTCGAAAACAGCTGCAAACACACAGAGCAAACCCTCTCATGTGACCAACCTGGGAAGACAGAGGCCCCAGCACATGACACAGACTGGTACCACAGCCTGCACTTGTGACCCGAACCAGCCTGCAGTGAACAAATGTGTGGGAAAGAGTTTGAAGAAGCCCCTCCAGACAGGCCCAGGTGGTCTCTGCCCCTGTGCCACGTGGCACGCCTGCTGTGGCAGGGAGTCCCTTGCCTGCTATCTGGCATCCATCCAGATTCCAGAATACTTACTGAAGGCCTCAGTGAGTTGGGGATTGTTCACAGTAAATCCAGGCACAGGCAGTACTCCCTGAAACTTTTATGCTGAGGGCATGTAGGCAAATACAACCTGATGAGGTTTATTTGCTTAGTGTTACTTTTATTGTGTTTCAGGCAAGAAGAAAGAAGCAGGGGAAGGTAAGGCAAGATGAGTCTACAGAAGGGTCCTCAGCCTTAGGCTGGTTTTCTAGAGGAAGTAGCTTTTCAAAGGCCTAAAGGAGGGTCTTGTGCAGGCATGAAACTAGCTAAAGGGGCAGGCTATTATTTTTAGGCTGAAATGATTAACAAATTTCTGAGAAAAGATTGGGTGAACAAACATATATTTGATGCTTTCTTGGACAATGACAAGATTATGGGCTTTGCGGCATTTTCTAGCTCTTTCCTTTTGTAGCTTTGGTACTTTGAATGACTCACCAAAACCCTCTGTCTATAAAGGCTTGTCCCATTTATCTCATAAGGGTGAGAGGAGTTCTAACACAGGTGCAGACACTTTATAACTGGAAAGTGGTATTCAAATAGTAATATTTTCACTTTCTTTTTACGACCACCTTGCTTGGTGTAGGGACAGTACCAGGGGAAATCAAAATTAAACATCAACTAGAAATATTACTTTACACTATTGATACTATGTATAGAATAGATAACTAATGAGAACCTACTGTGTAGCAGTACAGGGAATTCTGCTTAATGCACTGTGGTGACCTGAATGGGAAGGAAGCCCAAAAGGGAGGGGATAAGTGCGTATGCAGGGCTGATTCATTTTGCTGTACAGTAGAAACTAACACAACATTGAAAGCAACTATACTTGAATAAAAATTAATCCAAAAAATAGTACTTCAGTTGGGCAGTGAATAATAGAAGAATAGCAACAGGCAACTATAAACGAGGAAAGCTTGGGCAAAGGCCAGAGGGGAGAAAAGCTAGGAGTATGAGTGTCCGGCCTACATTTCTAATGGCTGAGAAGGTGAGAGTGGGGAGAGTTATTAAAGTACATGCTAAAATGCTTTACTAAAAAGGAAAGGTTGGAAGTAAGCTGGATCAGGATGTGGAAGGCCTTGAGCACCAAGGCATTGGGATAGGTAATGGAAGTTCCTGAAAATTCCTGAATGACAGACTGTCATCTAAGCTCTTAGAAGATACAAAAGGCAGTACCATCCAGAAAAGGATGTGTGTGCATCCCCACTTGCAGCCCCTCATTTCCCTGTGTGCCATGAGTGGGATGCTATTAATATATTAATACTACAGTATATTGCAGAGGGGCCCTGGCCCCCATCCTGGAGCGCAGCATCCCTGGCCATCTCCCTCCCCACTGTAATGCATCACTGGAGAGGCTGCTTTCTCCTGGTCTGGAGTTTGTAAATGATCTGATTTCCATCATTCCAGGCATAGAGCTGCTTATCTCTGGGGTTGTAATGGATCATGGAGTGACTTCTCGGCCGCCTGGGAAAGAACAAGTTGGGCAGATTCTCTTCAGTGATGGTGCCAAGAGGATCATAGACACAGGTGATGCGATGTGGGCCATGGCCTCCAGAACTGTAGACCACGTAGAGGACCCCACACAAGAGGAACGAGGCTTCAGCGTCCTGGCTTCTGCATGGAGTGTCCCATGAGTGTTCTACTCCCAGCGTGTCAGGCTCAATTTTCGTGAGAACCAAATGGCTGCGGATGCCTGGCCCTGAGTGGATGGCCCAGAGCCCGTGCTCATCCACAGCCAGGTCAATGTAAGTTGAAGGGGAGTGCTGGTAGGCCAGGGCTCTGCCTGCTCCTCCAAAGAGAAGCATCTGGTCTTCTACAGTCCTCTTTTGCAGATTATATTTGATGATCTCATTGGGAGTCCCTTGGCTGTGAAAAAATAGGAAACCTTTGTAGATCACTTGGCCTGTTCCCTGCCAGGAATGTGTTAGAATCAGCTTCCGGGGGGCTGGCTTGGTGCTATCTTCCATGAAGGCCCGTATATTGGCAAATTCCCAGACAGTGTTGTTTCTGGACCCAATGAAGACATAAACCTTTGGAGAGTCACTGACAGCATCTTTCATCCAAGAGCCATCTGTGTCCATCGTCTTCTTCACTATTTTCAGAGACTTTATGCCCATCAGCATATTGTCACAGCCTGGCCACAAAGGAGGAAAAGGAGAGGTTACTTTATGAACATATGAGATGTCTGCTTTTCTCACAGATTGCTTTTTTTTTCCCTTCAGTATCTAATATTAAATTATCACACAAAGATCAGTCAATGATTGTAGGATTCAATGAATCAAAGATTTTAAAGAATAACTGAGTCTGTGAAGGGAGTTTCTGTCCAGTTATAAGAGTATTCATTAGTTAAGTTAATCAAATCAAGATATAAACAACTATTTGCTGTGTTCTAGGCTCTGTTCACTCTCCAGAGCACTTCAGGTGACCCACTGAGTATGGAACCACCTAATTCAATTGTGTTTGCCAAGATTTTACTAGGTCTCTGCTGTATACTTAGCTTACAGCACTGTCTTAGAACAGTGCTAAGTACTAAGGATAACAATTATAATATCAACCCTACAACTTGAGAAGATGACCTTCCAGGAAGGATTCCGGTTCTTAACCCTACTAGAACATTGTTGTTATTGTTCAGTTGCTCAGTTGTGACCCCACGGACTGCAGCACGCCAGACTTCCCTGTCCTTCACTACCTCCCTAAATTTGAGTTTGCTCAAATTCATGTCCATTGACTCATTACTCATTTACTCATGAATGCATGCATGTCTTTAATCAGCCGACTCTGGATACCAACAAAAAGCGAGATACTAAGCTAGGTGTTATGAGCTGAAGGTACAATGGGCTGGGGTACAATGATAAATTAGGCACAGTTCTTGCTTAATAGGTGCATGACTCTAGATATAAAGCTTAAAATGATTTTTTTTTTTTTTCAAAAAAGAGGACAGAGAAGAGATATATCATTTGATACAGGGGAGAACCTGCCTTTGAGTTAGCCCTTGAAAGACACCTTGAAGGACATTCTGAAAGGGGTAGGAGAAACTTCCCCAAAGTTAACAAAATTGCATTTGGGAAAGTCCTTCAAACTTGGTGAAGTAGTACGGAGTTTCATCTAGTAAAAGCTAAATCCTTTGTGTATAAAACTAGATGCATAAAACAAACTAGTTGAAACCTGCTCTGTGCTGGAACCTTGAGGGTGGAGCTAAGGAATATGGATTTAATTCTCCAGGAAGGTAGGAAGCTACTGAAGCTTTTGAATAAGAATGAAACATGGCCAAGCTGTTCTACAGGACTAACTAAGCTGGTAGTCACGTGTACAATAGATACATGGGAAAGAGACTAAAATGAGGGAAACCAAGCAGAAGGTATTTCTGTAATCCAAACAGGATGAAAGGGTCTAAACTAGGTGGAGGAAGATGAAGTAAAAAGAAGGGGCCTATATTTCTTTAGCTCCTCACTGGCACTCAGACTATTACTCTCTCAAAAAACCCTCCCTTCTTTGATCCTAGATCAGTTCAAAGTTCCACCTCTGCCCTTGAGAGCTGTGTGTTGGTGAAGAAAATCTCACATTGGTGCCTACTGGTATCATGACACTAAGGGGTCTCCAACGTCAACTGAGGCCTAAATACTACACTGCTCTCCATGCTCAGCCCATCTTCCACATGGCAACTATCTTAAAGCCCTCCCTTTGCCCCACAACTAGCCCATCGATGCTTCATAATAACGGCTTTACAAACATAAATACTACTAGACATGAACTTCCTCGACTTCCTGCTCCTCACTTATAGACTTTTTCTTCAACTCCTAACCTTGCTGCTGCTGCAAAGTCGCTTCAGTCATGTCCAACTCTGTATGACCACATAGACGGCAGCCCACCAGGCTCCCCCGTCTCTGGGATTCTCCAGGTAAGAACACTGGAGTGGGTTGCCATTTCCTTCTCCAATGCATGAAAGTGAAAAGTGAAAGTGAAGTTGCTCAGTCATGTCCGACTCTTCACAACCCCATGGACTGCAGCCCACCAGGCTCCTCCATCCATGCGATTTTCCAGGCAAGAGTACTGGAGTGGGGTGCCATCGCCTTCTCTGCCTAACCTTGCTCCCCTCCCACATATCTTAGAAGCAGCCATGTCATTCCTCCTGTGAAGACTAATTAGTTTACCTGCACTCCTGTCTTCTAGATTTCCTCCATGAATGATTCCCCTTTCTATCTCAGCTTTCTCCTTCACTACTAGTGCTTTAGCTTGTAAATATCAATTCTCTCACAATTAGACACCTTTTCCAACGTACTTCACTCTACCATTTTACAGAACTAGATTTTCCTAGTTCGTACTCTCTGCACCCTTTTCTTCACCTCCCATTCTTTCACGTCACTATAACTTCACAAAAATGACCCTTTATAACACGACCAGGGATTTCCTAACTGAAAACTTAAACCTTTTATGTCTGTATCTTAGCTGACCTTTCTGTAGAAAGGCAATATGGATTAGTTCCTCCTTCTTGAAGGTTTTTTCCTCCCTCAATCTTTTAAATATATATATATATTTTAACTTATTTCTAGTATATTTTTTTGCTGAGCTGGACCTTTGTTGCTGTGCAGGCTTTTCTCCAGAGGCAGCAAGTCGAGGCTACTCTCTAGTTGAAGTGTGTGAGCTCTGGGGCACACAGGCTTCAGTCGTTGTGGCGCATTAGCTCAGCAGTTGTGGCTCCTGGGCTCCAGAGCACGGGCTCAATAGCTGTGGTGAACAAGCCTAGTTGCTTCCTGGCATGTGGGATCTTCCTGGATCAGAGATCGAGCCCCTGTTTCCTGCACACCAGGCAGATTTTTACCACTGAATCACCACAGAAGCCCTCCCTTGATCTCTGTGTCAGCACAGAGACACATGTCTGTGTTCATCAGGTGCCGTTTCAGTTTCCTCTTCTCCAGATACGCGTTCACAGCCTCCTTTGTACATAAGCTGCACCCATTGATCTATGTCCTGTCCAGCGGGATGTAGACAGAAGTGGTGTAAGCCCTTTCCACCTGGCCCTTACATATGCTATCTTCAAGAAGACCTCAGGGTCTTGGGATTCTCATGGTGAACAAGTTAGAGAGAGATGTGGGTCAAGATTAGATGAATGCCACTCGTCATTTTTGGAAAAGTGGTCATCAGTTCCAGTCATGAGCTTGTTGCTGGGACTGCCCTGTTTAGACAGTCTGTTGTGAGGTGAGCAGTGTCACAGAGGCAGGGTGTGGTGGCCTGACTAAAAGCATGAGAAATCCTGTACACCTGCCTCAAATCCTGCCGAGGTCTATATCATAGGTAGGAGAGGAAAGTCTTAAGAAAAGCACAGGCAGTCTCTGGGTCTCCCTCACTGCCTGCTATAGGGTGAGGTGGTGGAGAGACAGTCGAATGTATAACAGTCTCTTGAAGAGAACTGAACATTCCAAGGGCCTCCGCGAATCCTTCCAAAAGCTTCAGTATAAGAAACTGGACGTACCAGTGGCTTGTCATTTTGTTCTTAATAAATACATAGGTTCTCCAGGCCAACTGGAGGCCAACTGGAGTCAGAAGAAAAGAAATACAGTGAAAGGAGAGAGAGTGGACACAAGGAGGAAAGATGTATGGCCAGAGAAGTCCCAGAGGGGGAGGTGAGTAAGCATTTAGCAAACTGCGTGTACTGCCAGCTATTTGGGAAGCAGTCATGAATGCCAAGAGAAAAAAATCCAGAAAGATGGGAGGACAAAGAAAAGCAAAGGTGTTCTACATCAAGAGAAGAAAGAGTTTCAGGGAGAAGTAGCAATCAGGTAATCAAAGTTTACTGAGAAGTTGATTAGGATGAAGACCAAGAATTGACTCTTAGATTTTGCAACACGGAGGTTGTTGGTGACCTTGAGAAAAGCTGATCCAGTGGAGCAGGCAGGGGAGTTTAGACCTGTGGAGACCTGGAGCTGATCTGAGTAGCTTAGGGCATAACTGCAAGTGAGGAACCCTACCATAGTTCTTTAATCAATTCATCACCCACAATGACTGTACCTTCTCTTCTTTCCTCAAGACTCCATCATAGCCTCCTCACTCTCCTAGGAAGATCTCACCTCTGATTTCACTAAGAAAACAGATGCAGAGAACAACATCATCTCTGGCATGGATTACTGCAATAGCCTCCTACCTAGTGGCCACACTTCCATCCTTGACCTTAGAGGCCATTCTCCACAGCTGACAAAGGTATCTTTGAAAAATGTAAGTCAGATCATTTCCCTGTCTGCTTAAAACTCACCAGTGACTTCCCATCTGACTTAGAGTAAAGCTCAGGTCTACCTTCCCGGCCATCCGGGGCTGTCTGTCCACTGCCTCTCTGCCTTGATTTCTGCAAACTCCCCTACCTTGAGCATTTTGTTCAGCTACACTGGCCTCCCTGCTGTGCCTCAGACTGTGCCAAGCACACTCCTGCCTCAGGAAATTGGCACAGTTTGTTCCCTCTGATTGGAGCCCTCTTCCTGAAGATAACTACATGCCTTCCTCCCTCGCTCCATTTAGGTCTGCTCACAAATGTTCCCTCATTATCAAGGTCTCCTCTCATCACCCTATTAAAAATGGCAGCCCCCTTCTCCAGCTCTGCATAACCCCCTTACCCTAGCTCATCGTTCTCCACAGTGCTTGTCATCTTCTGTCTGATGTATTATAAATTCATCTGTTAACATATTTATTGTTCAGCTCCCCTCAACAGAGTATAAACTCGTTGAGGGCATGGGCATTGTCTTATCTGTTTCATTCACTGCTGTGTATCTTGCCCCTGGGATAGCAACTGGCACATAGGAAGCCAGTGTTTGCTGAATGAATGAGTTTTCCGACTAACCAATCTATTAATCAATTGCACATGAACCCATACTATTTGTCTTCCCTCCTGCTCTCTTTACTTTTGCAGTGAATCTTGTTCCCCTCACCAACACAAGGACTTAGCACCTGAAATTACCTCCATTCTCCTGCCCAACAGTCTCTTCCTCCCCCTCTGTAAACAAGCAGGATATCAGATCATCCTAGAAGCTTTCTAGTGTGACCTCATTTCTCTGCTCCACTTTATAATAAAACTCCTTAAAAGAGGAGGTTCCTTACCTCCACTTATGCCCTAAGCTACTCAGATCAGCTCCAGGTCTCCATAGTCTAAATTCCCCTGCCTGCTCCACTGGATCAGCTTTTCTCAAGGTCACCAACAACCTCCGTGTTGCAAAATCTAAGGGTCAATTCTCAGTCTGCATCCTAATCAACTTCTCAGTAAACTTTGATTACCTGATTGCTACTTCTCCCTGAAACTCTTTCTTCTCTTGATTATAGAACACCTTTGCTTTTCTTTGTCCTCCCATCTTTCTGGATTTTTTTTCTCTTGGCATTCATGACTGGTCCCTTATCATACACCTTGGAGTGTTTTGTCCTCAGACTTTTTCTTTTCTCTATTTACGATAACTTTCCAAGTAACTTCATTCTTTCCCATGGCTCTGAATAGCACTGTAAATTCTGAATAATGAATAAATCAAAATTTCTATCTGGAATGACATCTTATCTAGATGTCTATTTAGCCCCAAAATTTTTCATCCAACAGCCTACTTCATGTTCCTACTTTGGCTACCTTCAAACTTCCTCTGTACAAAGCAGAACTCTTGCTTTTATTCCCCAAACTCTCTTCCTCTCCCATTTCAAGCAAAAATCATCTATCAAATTACCTGTCCAGAAGTCATCTTTGATTCCTTTCTTTCCATCTCTCCAGACTGGCAAGTGCTGGTAGTAAACCTATCTTTAAATTATGATGTTATGCTTAAATTAAAATGCTCAGTATATTTCTATATTCTCCTCTTTGCACCCCCTGCTCTCCCCCACACTCTGTGAATCCTCACCTTTTGCCTGGACCACTACCACTCATTTGTCTGAGTTTACAGAATGTTCTCCACAAAGCAAGAGGAGTGATCTGTATAAAAACATGAATTATGTGACTGACTTGCTAAACACTTTTCCCTACCACTCTTGGAGTAAAATCCTGCTAAGTCGCTTCAGTCGTGTCCGACTCTGTCTGACCCCATAGATGGCAGCCCATCAGGCTCCTCCATCTCTGGGATTCTCCAGGCAAGAACATTGGAGTGGGTTGCCATTTCCTTCTCCAGTGCATGAAAGTGGAAAGTGAAAATGAAAGCGAAGTCACTCAGTCGTGTCCGACTCCTAGCGACCCCATGGACTGCAGCCCACCAGGCTCCTCCATCCATGGGATTTGCCAGGCAAGAGTACTGGAGCCTCCTAACTTGGCCTAAAACATCTATCTGATTTGGCTTCTCCCTGTCTCTGGGGCTTGATCCTCCACTTCCTCCTTATACTCCCAACTTGCCTCACTGTACCTTGCCTCACTGTGTGAAGATTACAGCGGCTTTCCGGCTATTCTGGGAGCTGTTAAGTTTGTTTCTGCCTCAGGGCTCTTGCACTTGAAATTCTCTCTGCTGGGAGTGTTCTTTACTTTGATCCTCCACAGTCTGCTCCTACTCATCCTTCAAACCTCAGTTTCAATTTCATCTCCTTAAGAGGCTTCCTGTGACTGCTGTATCTAAATTTAAAATGATCTACTGTAGCATCTCTCTTATTTCCTTGAGATCATTTATTGAGTTTTGTAATTATGTTATCTGTTTTATTTACTGGTGCACTGTCCTTCTCCTCCACTAGACTATAAGATCCACAAAAGCAAGGCCTTTGTGTTCATGTTTACTGTTGTACTCTACTGCCTGAGAGCTCTGTGGGTTCAATAAACATCTATTGAATTAGTAAGGAAGGTAGGTTCATTCAAGCAGATGTTTTTCTTGGGTTTAAATAGTGCTGCACACCCAGAGTTCTGACTGCAGATCTGTCATAAGTAATAATAATTTGTAAAACACTTTAGGGTTTTTACAATACTTTCAAATGCATTATTTTATTTAAAAATGTGACACAATATTGTCACCAAGGCAGCATATGGCAGGGATATGGTTAGGGAGAACCAAGTCCTAGGGAGTCAGTCCTTCCAACAGTCATGCCATCTGTGGCTGCTCTCAGAGGACTTGCGCAGCTCACACCATGGCCAGGACCAAACTTTGGGGCAAGCTATTAAAACTGAATAGAACCCTGTGGAGCTCCTAGGCTCAGAAGACTTTCTGTGTCCCCTGTTTCTAGAGAATAGACTCCAGCTTCCATGACCTTCCCTGAGTTCCAAAGGGCAGATTGGAACAGTAATCAGGGAAGAGGGAGGCAAAGTTAAGAAACAGTAGTGCAGCCTTGGGGCAGGGTCTTGGTTGACTTCAAGAGATACATATAATAGTATCTTTGAGCTCTTCTGCAGAACTAAAATCCCTAGCAAATGGAAGACACTCAATTCAGTTCAGTTCAATCGCTCAGTTGTGTCCTGACTCTTTGCAACCCCATGGACCGCAGCACGCCAGGCCTCCCTGTCCATCACCAACTTCCAGAGTTCACTCAGACTCATGTCCATCGAGTTCGTGATGCCATCCAGCCATCTCATCCTCTGTCGTCCCCTTCTCCTCCTGCCCCCAATCCCTCCCAGCATCAGAGTCTATTCAAATGAGTCAGCTCTTTGTATCAGGTGGCCAAAGTATTGGAGTTTCACCTTCAACATCAGTCCTTCCAATGAATATTCAGGACTGATTTCGTTTAGGATGGACTGGTTGGATCTTCTTGCAGTCCAGGGGACTCTCAAGAGTCTTCTCCAACACCACAGTTCAAAAGCATCAGTTCTTCGGCACTCAGCTTTCTTTATAGTCCAACTCTCACATCCATACATGACTACTGGAAAAACCATAGCTTGGACTAGATGGACCTTTGTTGGCAAAGTAATGTCTCTGCTTTTTAATATGCTGTCTAGGTTGGTCAGGTTGGAAGATGTTAGCATTCTCCATTCAAGAGAAGGTCACAGTATGATAACCTTGAGAAGCTCATCAAGAAACCACCTGAGGCCATATTAAAGGAGGGCAGGTCCTGCACACATCTTGATCCTTATCAGCTACCACCCAAGAACCACCAAATCCTCCCAGGTTAGGACTACAGGTTTTCAGGGGACCAGTCAGTTGTGTCCCCTTTGCCTGGCAAACCAATAAAGCTATTCTTTTCTACTTTACCCAAAACTCTGTCTCTGAGATTCAATTCTACACTGGTACACAGCAGTCATTTCAGCATCATTATGGAAGTCTCTCAGCCAACAGCTTCCACCATGTCGCATTGCTGACCTGCTTTACTAGACTAGGGGATTGTTTCCTTATGGCCTCTGGGTCAGCTTCATCCTGGTTGGCCTGGGTTATAGAGACCAAATCCCTAGGAAAGGTAGAGACACCTGGGACAGCTGGGAACCTTAGAATAAGTTTCAAATATGTCAACATGGCACTCAGGGTCCTTTGTCTGCATTGCAGGAGCAGCTAACAGAAGGATCCCCCTCCATGCTGAATTCTGAGGGCTATGAGCTGTGGTGTGGAAGAGAGAAGGGTGGGCTGTCCTGTTTACCAGAACCTATCTCTGCCGGGGCTCAATATACCTTTTCTCAGTTTCACCAGCTGAATCTGTCTCATGTGAATGCTCTCCTCTTCCCACAAGCTCTGTGATGACAGATGATGAACGAACAGGGATTTAGGACTATACGTGATCACAGATACATTTAATGGGAAAGGGGTGGTCCCATGGGCCATGAGAGAAGCTCAGAAGCTGTTCCCTATTGTGGAACAAGTACAAAATTAATAAATTAATAAATACCTACAAATACATGTAATATGCTTGGTACTGTGATTAGGTACTTCTTTGCTTATCTAGATCTTACAGTTCATCTAAGTGGTAGATATTTTAATCTCTATCTTCCAAGTTAAAAAAGCAAAGGTTTGGATAAGTAACCTGATAGATCACCCAATTAAGGGAGCCTCTGAGCTCAATCTGAGCTGGAAGGCAGGGCCAGCCAGGACACCCCTAGCCAGGACCGCCCCCCGCCAGCTCAAGGGACATGGTGGATGGGCTTGTGGACATGGTGGGAAGGGGTAGAGAATGAGTGAGCCCGAGTATGCCTAGAGAGGGAGAGATGAAGGCAATGGACTCCCTGGGGCCTATTAGCAGGGTGATAAGATATCTGTCCTGACTAGGGAGCTCCCAGCCTGCCCATTCCTCTTGGAGGAAAGTCAGCAGACTTGTAGCCAGCTGTGAGGGACTATGGCTAAGAACAAGACACAATCCATGTCTCATCAGTGATAAAATATTCATTTAAAATACAGCAGAAATGGGACTTTCCTGGTGGTCCACTGGTTAAGCTCCACACACTCTATGCAGGGGGCCAGGGTTCGATCCCTGATCAGGGAACTAGATCCCAAATGCCCAGCTAAATCTGTGTCCCACAACTGAGATCTGGCACAGCCAAATAAATGAATATTTTTTAAAATAATATAACACAGCAGCAATTAATACAAACATTCTTCTTCCTCCTTCTCCTCTTCGAAGAAATAGCAAAACAAGAGAGTGCTAGATGGTTTTGATCAGGGAAACACAGTTCTGGGGAAGAAAGCACAGAATTTTCCTCTGTGTGCTCCCTTCAGCTTTCTCCTGTCCCTTGTAGCTGGAACCTGGGACTGGGGGTCAGAGATCTCAGTGGTCTGAACTCCATTTGGTTCTCTATGTGACTCCCTAAAAGTCCCTTGGTCAATCTAGCCTTAGCTTTTCCACCTATAAAATGAGAGGTTTAACCTGGATGTTGTACAGTTTATTCAGGTGAATATTCTATAATTTTTTTCATAAATTTCTCTTCTTTCGGCATTTGGGGAGAATATACTTCCAATGTTTGAGTAACAGAGAAAGTTAAAACTCCCTGCTGTGCCTCTCTTAGAAGAGATAATTAGCGGGAGTAAAAGGTTGAGGAAGGATACGAAATAAATTGAAAACCTTTGAGTCCAGCCAAGATGCAAATTATTTAACAGAGATACTGACATTTTGCAAACCAGAGAATGAAAATCTGTGATTTACTCCTCAGGCAGAATTGTAGACAAGCAATTAGGGTAGAATTTGGCCCAAGGCCTCAGAGTGAATTCGTTTATAAATATCACTTATTTGAAAGTTCTTAATATTTTTCCCCTTATTTAATAGTAATACTCTCCAGACTTGGTGAGACTTTTCCCTCCATAAGGAGTGACTCAATCAGAGTTATATTTTAAAAACAGTGATATGGGACTTTCTGGTGGTCTAGTAGCTAAGACTTGGTCCTCCTAATACAGGGGGCTGGGGTTTGATCCCTGGTCAGGGAACTAGATCCTATACGCTATAACTAAAGATCCCACATGCCGCAACAAAGACCTGGCACAGCCAAATAAGTATTTAAAAATAAAAACTGCTGGTTATTAGTAGAGAATTAACTGGGGGTAGAGGTGGAGGAGAGGGGATACAGGGAGACAGGTGGAGAGTCTGAAAGCATAATCCAGATGAGAAAAATCTAAATAGTGATGGGAGTGAAAAAATGGGCACAGATTCAAGAAACAAAAAGAGAGGTCAGGTAACTGATGAGTTTGTGGGAACTGAGTGATAAGCCAGACTCAGGTTTGTGAGACAGGAGGGAAGGGGACAGAGCACAACCTTTTAAAGAATGACAGTGAGGACATGACAAAAACTGATCAGAGCTGACCAGCCCCAAGATGGCATAAGATTTGACATCCACTAGGCCTTGACCTTCCTTATACGCTCCTTGTAATATACATCAGCAAGCTAAATGGCACACCCACCTGTGCCATGACAGTGCTGAGGTCAACCAACAAAAGGGAACATTTTGACTTCCTGGGGCTTCTCTGGCGGTCCAGTGGTTAAGAATTTGCCTGCCAGTGCGGGCGACAAGGGCTCGGTGCAGAGTCTGGGGGGATGCCACATACTGCAAAGCCTGCTCTCTGAAGCCCACGAGTCACAACTGCTGAGCCTGTGTGCTCCAGCTACTGAAGCCCATGTGCTCAGAGCCTGGGGTTTGCAACAAGAGAAGCTGCTGCAATGAAAAATCCACGCAGCACAACGAAGAGAGGTCCCCGCTCACCGCAACTAGAGAAAGCCCTCACACAGCAAGGAGGACCTAGTGCAACCAAAAGCAAATAGATTTGGACTCCTTCAACCACCTGAATTATGCTCATGGTAATAAACATTTGTCAGTACCTAGCAAGTGACAGTTACATGGGGATGTCAAAAATGACAGCTCTCAGATGAGTAGTCAATTATAAAACTTCAAGCTATTTGGTGTGTCCTGGAAATTAGTGGCAGTTATGCTTTTTCCCTATATATATATATATATATATATATATATATATATATCTTTTACGTTTTATTTTGTATTGGGGTATAGCTGATTAACAATGTTAATGTTGTGATAGTTTCAGGTAAACAGTGAAGGGACTCACCTATACATATAGATTTATTCATTCCCCTTGAAACTCCCCTACCATCCAGGAAGCCACATAACACTAAGGAGAGTTCCCTGTGCTATAGAGTAGATCTTTGTTGGTTATCCATTTTAAATATAGCAGTGTGTACATGTTCATCCCAAACTCCCTAACTATCCCTTCCCCGCATCCATTCCCCCAGCAACCATAAGTTCATTCTCTGTGAGTCTGTTTCCCACAGAACACATTTCTGATATGTCAGCATAGTACCCAGGGTCCTTCAGCTGACCTCTTTTGTCACTTCCCCACCACACTGGACTAATTAGCAATCATCAAGCTTGCCATGGTCTCTCACAAGTTTGAGATTTTGCCTCTACTTTTCCTTAGCTCATCTTCGCTAACTTGGGATACATCTGCTTGTCCTTTAAAACAAAATCTCTGACTCTTGCAGAGCAGCTACTTGCTGTTTCTTGTGTGTCCAGAGCTTTCTGTGCAGTCCTCTTCCAGGGCAACTCTTGGGCTGAATTGAAATTGCCTACTCACTGTTTCCTTGCAAGCATTTTAGACAGAAGCTATGCTTAATCTGTCTTTTTATCCACAGGGCCTGGGAAAGTGAAACTGAAAGTGAAGTCGCTCAGTCGTGTCCGACTCTTTGCGACCCCGTGGACTGTAGCCCACCAGGCTCCTCTGTCCATGGGATATCTCCAGGCAAGAATATTGGAGTGGGTTGCCATTTCCTTCTCCAGGGGATCTTCCTGACCCAGGGATTGAACCCAGGTCTCCTGCACTGCAGGCAGACGTTTTAACCTCTGAGCCACCAGGGAAGCCCCATTCACTATTGAAATTTTTATTGCTTACTGTCCAAACTCAGGAATCAGTTAGATTCAGATAATGTAGTATTGGTCAGTTGCTACCCCAATGCATGCTAGGCCAACTTAGAAATCAAGTAGATTCAGATAACAAGAGGTACACGTGGACAATAGCAAGTGCTATTTCACTGTCTAGAAAGCCTGATTAGATGGAAGGCAGGAGGGCAGGAGGACCAGCTTATACGGAATGGTACTCAGTGAGCCATGGGAAGATCTGGCTCTGCAGAAGGGCCTTGAGTCCAGGGTGAGTGCTTAAACAGAGCCTGGCGTACAATACATGCTCTATGTATTTTGATGAGTTTCACAGAACTCTAGCAAAACCACATGCTAAGTCCCTTCAGTTGTGTCTTACTGTTTGCGACCCTGTGGACTGTAGCCCGCCGGGCTCCTCTGTCCACGGGATTTTTCGGGCAAGAATACTGGAATGGGTTGCCATTTCTTTGTCTAGGGAATCTTCCTGTCCCAAGGATTGAACCTGTCTGTGTCTCTTATGTCTTGTGCATTGGCAGGTAGGTTCTTAACCTCTAGCGCCACCTGGGAAGCCCAGCAAAACCACATCAAAAGTTTATCTAGGTTCCCAACTCTAAAAGTATTTCATGGCACCCAGTACAGAGCCCTGCCGGCTTCCTTTTATTGGTGATTAGCCATTGAGTCTGAGAAAGAAAACAGAGGATGCCTGGCTGTTGGTTTGTATGGCTATGTGCTGCTCAACAGAATGGAGTGTGAGGAGGCTGGGAAGACCTGTGAATAGGGGTGAGTGCACAGCTTCCACTGTGAGTCTTTATAGCTGTGGAGTTCAACACAGCCAACCTCCTTCACGTGTGTCCTTTCAGAAGAGGCCAGCTTTCCATAACCTCCTTACCTTAGCTGGTTTTCTTCTGTAGTATTTAACTTCTACCTGACATATGGTAAATTTTCATGCTAACATATTTGTCATTTGACCCTCATTATAGAATGTTACAGAGAAGGCAATGGCACCCTAATCCAGTACTCTTGCCTGGAATATCCCATGGACTGAGGAGCCTGGTAGGCTGCAGTCCATGGGGTGGCTAAGAGTTGGATACGACTGAGTGACTTCACTTTCACTTTTCATTTTCATGCATTGGAGAAGGAAATGGCGACCCACTCCAGTGTTCTTGCCTGGAGAATCCCAGGGGTGGGGGAGCCTGATGGGCTGCCGTCTATGGGATCGCAAGAGTCGGACACGACTGAAGTGACTTAGCGGCATAGAATGTTAGTTCTGTGAGGGCAGGGCTTTTTGCCTAATGTGCTATGTTTACTGCTAGATATCCTGTCCTAGATTAGCATCTGGCACTTACTACAATTCCTCTATTTTAACTGTGAATATGTTAAATATCAACAGATGTTAACATACATCAACAAAAACTCTCTAGGGTCCTGAGTAATTCTGTTTTTAATGTAATGACTTTCTGAGACAAAAGTTTGAGAACTGTTGTCCTAGAGGATCCAGGCTGGTCAACACTCATGCACAAGTGAAGCACGGAACTGGGCAGTCCTCCAAGGAATTTCTGATCAAACAGCCTCTGTTTTGCATTAGTTATCTAACTGTTGCAACATCTTAAGCATTTCAAGTTTATAATTATGAACTTTTTGCTTTTATTTAATTTTTATTTAAAGACTAAGCTGAGTTTTGGTTTCTGCATAGTGGGTTATTTATTTTTTTCCCTTTAATATTCTTACTTAAACTGAAAAGGATGAAAATTTTCTCAATGTCAAGGTGTGATACTGCCATCCTCCCATTTATCTAGCTAGAAAACAGAATCATTTTGACATTTTGCCATGAATTCCTCCTATGCAATCAGTCATACTGATGCTGTTCTCTCCTTTCTCAAAGTAGGCTGGTGTAGCACTTGCTGACCTCATCCTAAACTTTGCAGCAGCCCTCTGACAGGTTCTTCAGCCTCCCCTCAGTCACACTAATGCTCCGTCCATTGCCTTCATATAGATATTTGCATACTTAAAAACTCATCTTGATGACTGCCTCTTTCCAAAACAGTAAGACCTAAAGTCTCATACGGATGTTATTAGAGGTTCTATTGGAAGGATGGGCTCCAGAGCCAGACTTGAACTTGCTTTGGCAAAAAAAAAACTTGGTGAAAGCAACCAGATCTTGGTATGCGTGTGCCCTCTCCCTCAGACATCTTCCTCAACCATGAGAACAAGGCCAGGTTCGTCTCCAAAAGATCAGATGCCACGTGGAGAAGAGCCAAGCCACAGCAGCTGAGGCTGTCCTTAGGCGGTCACCGCCTGGGGAACATGCCACTAACTGTGGATGCATGAGGGAGTCTGCTGAGAACAGCTATGACTGGCCCAGGCTGACAGAACTGCCCAGCCACCCTGTGGACTCCTGGGAAATAATCAATGATTGTTTTAATCCACTAAGTTTCAAAGTGGTTTGTCATATAGCACTGTGGTGGCAGATACCTGGTGCGGGGCCAGGGTAAGGGAACTGTGAGCAGACAGGGAAACTGAGATGAATCTAGGGGGTGGTGCTTAGTCTTCAACATAGCAAGAAACTCTGAGTCACAGTTTCATCATCTGAATAGAAGTCATAATAGTATCTACCTAGCTGAGTTGTCATAGGTATGGGACAACATACCAGACAAAAGAGGCTTCATGGGATCCCTGGTAAATAGTTGCTTCCACTTTCCAATAAACTGCTCCTCAGTTTATTCAGAAAATACTGAACCCTACTCTGTGCCAGGTACTGTGTTAGACTTGGGGAAAGAGCATGAACAGTGTAGAGATGCATGGAGTATACTTTAGTATACTATATGAAAGTAAGCTTTCAGAATAGCAGGTTCAACATAGCATAGAGAATCAGGTAGATGGAGATAGACAGTATTGGGACAAGACTAAGCTG
Source organism: Ovis canadensis (assembly GCF_042477335.2). NCBI lineage: Eukaryota > Metazoa > Chordata > Mammalia > Artiodactyla > Bovidae > Ovis > Ovis canadensis. Next base: position 53,055,280 of record NC_091259.1, read on the forward strand.
AAAATGTTCAAAGCTGCTGTGTTCAAAACTTATGGTTACCAAAGGGGGAAGGGAGGGAGAGACGAATTAGGAATTTGGGATTAATAGATATGACAGTAATATATGTATTAAATAAAAACAAGGACTTAACTCTATAGCACAGGGAACTATATTCTATATCTTGTAATAACCTATAATGAACAATAATCTGAAAAAGAATATATACATATAACCAAATTTTTATATGCATAAAACTGAATCACTTTGCTGAAACACTGTGAATCACCTATACGTCAATAAAAAAATAATTAAAAAAAAAACTAATAAAAAAGGTGCTGTGTTCAATTGTTGGCTTGTTATCTACTTTTATAAACCAGTAAATACAATAGATACAGTATATACTATGTCCGTAGTTTTTATTTAATCAGCAGATATCACTTTCAGAGAGAATAACAAAACAAATTATTTAAAGAAAGTTAGATTGGGGTAAGTTGTAAAGGACTTAGTTATTTTATGGGGTTTGCTTTACCCTGTAGGTTGTAGTTGCCTTGAACGATGATAAAGCAATGATAACCCTGGTAGCAATACAAGATGAAATCCTGGAACAGGAAGATCAGTTAGGAGTCTTGTACAATAATCAGGACTAGAGACGATGAGAGAGCAGGGTAGAGGTAAAGAATAAAGTTGAGGGATATTCAGAAGGAAGAACCTATTGGATACGGTGACTCATCAGATGAGGCCCAAAGGAATGCACCTGAGATTTCCACCACAGGAGTGTGTGGTGGGGCTCTTCTGTTAACTGAGCAAACACTGGGGAAAGCAAAGGAATTTCATTGGTTAAAAATAAGTGAAGGAAAGGCAGGGAATTAAAAACCAACGGTTAGAGGGAGCAGGAAATTGACCCTTCTTGGCCAGGATTTGAAAGAATGATTTAAAGCAATTTGTTTATGAGTGAAGTGAAGTCGCTCAGTCGTGTCTGACTCTTTGCGACCCCATGGACTGTAGCCTACCAGGATTGTCCGTCCATGGGATTTTCCAGGCAAGAGTACTGGAGTGGATTGCCATTGTTTATGAGTAGGAATCATCAAATAATGACCAAGAGGTGTGATATGGTGTTCATGCATGTCCCACAATAATAAGGCCCCTTGTTAATGCCCCTAATAATGCCCCTAAATAAAGGCATTTAGACTCAGAGCAGAGGGCTTCTACTTGAGGACCTCTGTGACAGCCCTGGAGATGGCCTGCCTGGCTCTATAGTCTCTCCCTCTTATGAGCACCCAAACTCCCCTACTGCCAGACCATTCTGAACACTGGGGCAAGAATGATCTTCCAAAAACCCCTACCTGAGCCGGGACACTCCCATGCTTACATAGGAGTAAGCAAAACAGCACGGTGGGAACGGTTAGTATGTGTAGGAGTCAGCCTGTCTTTGTTTGAATCCTCCTTTGGGATTAGCTCCTCACAGTTCACATGATTTAGTTATGCAGTGCCCTGATTTCCATATCTATAAAATGAAGACTAATTCTAATACTTATCACATAGGTTTGTTGTGAGAATTACCTGATGTAATCCAATAAGACTCCTTTAAATACTTAAAGATTACAAGGTACATCATAAGCACTCAATAACTATTAACTACTATTATTCGTTGTATTTTCATCCTCCACAGCTAGAAGGTGAAGAGGCTCAGTACAAAGGAGTTTAGCTTTTGTCTGTTTCTTTCATCTCTTCTCTACGACTTCCCCCTACACCAGAAGTCTGCAGAACACTAAGCCTGATTAGGCCTATGTACCTCCATATGCTGGTCATTTGCTTGAAGTGCCCTCTACTCTCTTCTCCATTTAATTAGTTCTTTTCCAAGATTAAAACTCAGCTTGAGACTTCCCTGGTGGTCCAGTGGTTAAGAATCTGCCTTGCAATGCAGGGGATGCAAGTTCAATCCCTGGTCAAGGAATTAAGATCCCACATGCCGCAGAGCAACTAAGCCCTTGCCTTGCGACTGCTGGGTCCACACACTAATGCCTGCCCCTGTGCTTCTGTGACACCCTCCATCAGAGCAGCCATCACCCCATCTTTTATTCTGGGTTTGTTTATATGGTTTCCCTACTTGGCTCCAAGCCTCTTGAGGCCAAGAATGTTATCCTAGGTAAAGTCCCATCTCAAATGCCTGGCATAATGCCAACATATTCCTCAAATTCAGTTAGACTTCTGTTGAGTGAATGAATAAATGAATGAGTCATAGAGAGAATGAATGGGGAGGTTCACTCTACCTGGAGCCAAAAGCCATCAGCTAAAACAACTTAAGGATTCCCTGGTGGTCTAGTGGTTAAGACTCTGTACTTCCAATGTGAGATCAAATCCAGGTTCGACCCCTAGTCAGGGAACTAAGATCCCATGTGTGAGATCAAATCCAGGTTCGACCCCTAGTCAGGGAGCTAAGATCCCATGTGCTGCAACCAAGAGTTTCCATGCCGAAACTAAGAAACCTGCATGTCCCAGCGAAGACTGAAGATGCTGTGTCCTGTAGCTAAGACCTGGCACAGCCAAATAAATGATAAGTAAATATTAAAAAAAACAATTTTGGGACCTTCTTTTAATACCTGTGTGATGGTCCTAATGGTATCCTCACAGATCACAGGCCTTCCAGTTGGATACACAAGAAATACACTGGCCTTTTTGAACGCAGCACAGTGACCTATGGGACTCTCCAGTAGGCAGCACAGAATAAGCTGGATGTACACTGCCCAGGTACTGAGCATTGCTGGTATTTGGTATTGCTGCCCAGGATTTGTGAATGCAGCTTCTGTGTGTGTTTATATGTGTGCACATACACATACACACAAACACAAGTACTCTCATACTCTCTTGCGCTTACACCTGTGTATACAGCTTTGTGGGAGATATTCTTCTCTGTTACAATTTAAGAGCTATACATCTCTTAATGTTTTGTTCCACTCATCACAAACTAATGGACCTGGGGAGTTGGCTCACAAATACGTTTTATTTGGCTTCCAGTGGGATTTTTGCTTGTTTGTTTTATTTTGTTTGATTTTTAACAGTTTTGAATGTGAGGCACTCAAAGGTATACTACCTGAGTGGATCCCAGAGGCATGTGAATTTGCAGCAATACACTTTTTTCTCTGAAACATGATCTAACAAAAGATATGAGTTATTTACTTAAGTAGGGAGAGAGTTATTGGAGGTTATTTGCAAGCATCCTTGCAAATAAAGGAGCTGGACTAAAACAGGAAATAAAATAATGCTATAATGACTTGTTTTGACTGCCTCAAGAATTTTTCTTTATAAGCTGTTTACAAGTTAAAAAGAGGTTAATATTATTCTGATTCACACAAGAATGCAGCCTGTGGAATCTGCCAAAGACTGTTAGTTAAATTCTTTTTTTTTTTTTCCACTTAAATTGCATGTTTTATTTCTCCCAATTCCAGCAATAGCATAGAAGTCCCATCATATCCATCCCAAACTGGTTTCTGGTATGCAGGATTATGTGAACCCTTGTCAAAGCAGTTGATGCTAAGGGCTCCCAAACTCTGGGCGCAAATGCACCTGCAAAACAGATGGAAGGAAACAGCAGTGGCCCACATGCTTCATGTGTCAGTTTATCTTTGCAATGCAATCTGCATCCTTGAAACTGACAGCCTGGAGGGGACGGGTAGTGTGAGGGAGTGAAGTTGAAATTGCCTATTAGCTCACCCTTTCGACTTAAACAGAGACCGAGAGAGAAATGGTTCCAACATTTCACCACATATATTTCTTCTTATGCAGTCTAAGCTGAGAATGCCATGTAAATGGGTCACTGCGAAATGCAGCAATTTAATTTTTCTCCAATCAAAATAAACAAACCAGTATATCTCATTTCTATTAACTTCTGAAGGTTTACAGCAGTTAAAGTATTTTTGCTTCTATGTATGAAGGTTAAAAAAATCTTTTTTTTTCCCATAAAATACAAGAGCAACCAATTTCACCATCAAGTAAAAGTAAAAACTGGGATTCTTTTTTAAATTAGTCCAAAGTGGCATTTAGGAACTAGTTGTAGGCTGCTGCGCTGACACCATGACAAACCAAAGTGTAGGGTTGGGTCTGGTTTTGTTTCGGTTTTCTTTTCAATATCCAATGCTCATGGATTAAGTTCTGGAAATGTTCCAATTGTAAGGCAGGGATCTGTTTGGATTCCACCACGGGTATGCTCCTTGGGTTGGATGCTGGAGGGTGAGGCACGTTTTGCCGGACCCATGTCGACTACCTAGTAGTCATCAAGGTCAAAAAATTCATCATCTCCTCCTTGGTATTCCATTCCCTGGAAATCTACTCGGTACCGCAAGATACCTCCAATTCCACCAAATCCTTTGACAAACTGTGATCCTTCTTGTGACTTATCTGTGACAATTTCCAGTGTAGCTCCAAATTTTTTATAGTTGTTGGCAAACCACTCCAGAAGGGGCATGCTCTCAATCAGCTCATGTTCTTGTCCTGTCTCTTTGTCTGTAAAATGAGACTTATCCTTCTCTTGTTCTGGAGTTAGATAGAGAATTTTCTCCTCTTCTGTCCCTTGGCAATGAAGAACATATCTCATGATATCCAGATTTTCATAGACTATTAGAATCTCTACAGCTCCCATTTCTAAAGCCTTTAGTGTATCTTCAACTCCGAAACAGTACTTGCCCGTGTCCTGGCTTATTTCATCGAAGTATCGCCCTATTAATTTCTTCTCTTGAATGAACTTCACGTTGGAGAGGACCTCAGTAGATAATTCAATAGCTTGATTGAATCCATTTTCACCACCATAAGATATATCAACTAATTTTAAAACTTTTGATTGCAACCTCTGATCAAACATATCAGATTGACTTAGTTCAGTTTTAAAGTCAGCTGATCCAGCTAAAACGAGACCAGCCACATTCACCTTGTCCCCAGAAATAAACAGCTGCACAGCAGTCTCAGCTACTTTTCGAACATAGTTATGTCGCTTTTCCATTCTTAAACGGGCAAAACGCAAGGCTGACTGACCTCCTCTACCATGTTTCTTTGGGAGATCCACAGTGAATTTGTGCAGGACTTCTCTTGTATTTCCTTGGAGTGTGCCAAAAAGTGCACCACTACCATCTATTACAATGAAGCCAAACTTGCTATCATCTGAAAGTAGTGCTGTAAGAGCCTCTGTATGGAATTTGTTGTCACACAAATACAATGACGTATTAATTGGTTTGAAAGGTTCAAAGTCAATGTTGACTTTCTTTTCCTTTCCTTCTTCCGTTACAATTGTACCACAGTAAACAACCAGGCCGTTCGGAGGTACTTTGTTATAGAGTTTGAGTCTTTGTTGTACAGATGTAATGGCTCCCAGGACTGAAAGGCGGTTTACTCGTGACTTAATGTTAGATGCAGTTCCAAACTCATCTGCTAACATTTTTGCCACTCGTGAAATCTGGTCTTTGGGAGGAATGATCAACGATATCATGCTTGTGCCATTGCCGCGGGCCGCCTCCAAGCTCTTGATGAGCTTTTTGATCTTCCAGATCTCCACGTTCCTGTCGGCAGCACTGGGGTCGTCCGCCATCTTCTCGCCTCCTCCTCCCTAAGGGCCCAGTCCTGGGCGGCAGCGGCTGCTCCTCCCCGGCGGCGGCTCCGCGGCGGCGGCTCTGACATGTTAGTTAAATTCTTAATTTGGGCATCTGAGCCACTGGTGCTTTGCCATAAGTTGCCAAGTGCAGCAAAATTTCTTTTTTTACTGATAGCAATTCTAATACCAAAGACTTGGAGTGACTTTATAAGTTAAATTGTATTCAGGTAACTTTCACTCACTGCATTCTAAATTGTGTGTTAGACAGAAAAGGAGAGGAGGAAAAAAAGAAAGGGAAAGAAGAGAGTCTATATGGGTTAGAGTTAAGATTCTAAGAATTTTACCTTATCCCCAAACATCCCTGGAATTGTGGGCCTCACATGAACATCATTTGAGGATTACTTCTAAATAAAGGCTAAAGACTGGAGGACACCTCTAGAAAAAAAAGGCTTAATTACAGAGCAACTCTACCTTATTTACTATCCCTAGCATCCCATTTAGACTGATGGTTGAAATTTCTTAGGAAATCTCCTAAGATACAGTGTTGAACTTTCCAAGAAAGTTATGATATCCTATCTTTCTAAGGTTTTCAAAGACACTCTCTGAGATGGCACGTATGTATGGATGAAACTCTTAATGTGACCTCTGGTGACCCTCCCTAGCCCATAATCCCGTATTTGGCTACACAAGGGTTCTGACTTGAGTCTTAAGAATTCCTGTGGAAGTTCCAGAGTTAGCACAGTTCCAGCGGCCAATGTTAGAAGACAGGAAGATAGGAGCCTTTTGGGAAGAAGGTGGGTAGAGGAAACAGCACCAGCTGGGATGCACAGAATTCTAAGGTTCCCACCTCCATGGTCATGCCCTACAAACTTCCACCCCTTGAGTGAGGGCAGCACCTGTGAATATGATAGTTCTGCTTGACTAGGCAAAACTAAGGAAATTCTGTAGATGTAATTAAGGTCCCAAGGGCTTCCCTGGTGGTGCTGTGGTTAAGAATCTGCCTTTCATTGCAGGGGATGTAGATTTGATTCCTGGTCAGAGAACTAAAATCCCACATGTCTCAGGGCAACCATGCCTGCATGCTGCAACTAGAGAACCCGCGTGCCACAAACTGCAGAGCCCAGGCACTGCGACTCCTGAGCCCACATGCTCCAGAGCCCATGTTCCACATCAGAAGCCTATGAGCTGCAACTGGAGAAAAAGCCCAAGTGCCACAGCGAAGACTCAGTGCAGCCAAAAAATATTAAAGGTCCCAAATCAGTTGTCTTCGAGTTAATCAAAAGGAAGATGATTATAGGTGGGCTTGACCTAAAGCAGATAAAAAACAGGGGCTGAGCACTTCCCAAAGAGAAGCACTCTCCTCCCGGCCTTGAAGGAGCAATAACCACATTGTGCGCTGCCTGTGGAGAGGCGCGGCTTCTCAAAGCTGAGGGCCTCCATCCTACAACCACAGGAAGGGCAATTCTGTCAACATCAGTGAGCTCGGAAGAGGGACCCGAGCTCAGGGTGAGAATGTAGGCCAGGTAACACCTTGACTGTACCCTGGAGAGACTGTTGAATGAAATGTCCAGATAAGCTGTACCTGGACTCCTGAATCCACTGAAACTCGAAGACAATAAATGTATACTATTTAAAACTGCTAAAGTTGTGGTAATTTGTTACACAGTATTAGCATAACTAACATAGGCAAAGCTACTAAGAGAAACGGCCCAAGTAATGGGGGAGGGGACAACATGTAAAACACAAACAGTGCATGGAAGGGGAATACGCTGGCACCCCAAAGTCCATCCCTGGGCACAGAGCCTCTGCAAACAGTAGGCCAGAACACTAACCACACAGTTGGGATTGTTTACATCTGTCCCTAAACCAAGCTCTGAGGGGCGCCGCCATCAGCATCTCTTCTACAGACAATGTTTACAGACTGCTCCTCGGCAGGTCCTGACCCTGGATCTGTGAGTACAGCAGTGAAGACGTCAGGTATGTGCACAGTCTGGTTGAGGTGTCAAATACACACAGGTGTGTGTAGCTGAGTGTTCGTGCTGCCTCAGAAGACTGAACGACCTGCTCTAGGAGCACTAGGGGCCAACCCGCCTGGTGGGGGCCCCAGAAATGTTCTTGGAGAATCCACAGCAATTTTGAGTTATGAAGGGTGGGCAGAAAAAATTATATATATATTATATGTATTATATATATATATATATTATATATATTAGAGTGGCTTCCCCACCAGGGCTCCCCTGGGGGCTCAGACAGTAAAGAATCTGCCAGCACTGCAGGAGACCCAGGTTCAATCCCTGGGTCGAGGAAATCCCCTGGAGAAGGGAATGGCTACCCTATATATGAAAGTGAAAAGTCAAAGTGAAGTTGCTCAGTCATGTCCGACTCTTCACGATCCCATGGACTGCAGCCTACCAGGCTCCTCCATCCATGGGATTTTCCAGCCGAGAGTACTGGAGTGGGGTGCCATTGCCTTCTCCAACTCTATATATATATGTACAAAAATTGCTACTGCATGTGGGTGAGTTATGGGGGAAGAAGAGGGGCATCAGCTCAGGCCACTTTGTGATGGGCCTTCCCCATCTAAAATGCTGCCATTTGAGGGGATTTTTTGTTGCCGATGATAATTGATGACAAACAACAAAAACAGTCTACGCCGAGGAGTGAGAGCATGTGTGTGTTTTGGGAAGATGCACGTAACAGCAGAGAGCAGCAGGAGGTAAGACCAGAGGCAAGAGACGCAGTGAAAAAGCCAGCGCAGGATATAGGTGTGTTTCCGCTTGCTCCTTTGTCCCTGCTATCAGCACAGGGCCCACCCAAGAGTAGGGGCAAAAAGTGCTTATTGAATCATAAACAGACAGATCATTAAAAGAGGGCTCCCAAGGCAATGGGCATGGAAGCAGCAATTTCTAAAAAGTTGAAAGAGTTTTCACTCACCATGGAGCTGAGAGAGGGGATATTTTAGGCATCCAGGGTGTGAGGGATGAGGCAAAGGACAAGGGTTATAAAAACAGAAAGTCCAGACTCAGGACCTCTGTTGAGCTCTAGGTGGAGTAGAAAGGGGCCACCTCAAGGTCTGAGGGGTTTAGAGTGTCTCAGGGATCCAATCCAGCACCATGATTCAGGCTTGGGGTCCTCCCTGACCCTCGGCATGAAAGTTCAGGCACATTCTAGCTCAGGCTACATTAGCAGCCACTCTTTCCTCCTGGTCAGCTTTTTAGGGAGCTGTTCATTTTCCACTGGCTCATCCTTACCCTTTCGTCTAATCCCTCGACCCATGTTTACCCTCAGCTGTTCCCTTTCAGAATATTCCCAGATGGTGCTAGTGGTAAAGAACCTGTGTGCCAATGCAGGAGATTTAAGAGACGCAGGTTTGATCCCTGAGCTGGGAAGATCCCCTGGAGGAGGAAATGGCAACCCACCCCAGTATTCTTGCCTGGAGAATCCCATGGACAGAGGAGCCTGGAGGACTATAGTCCATAGAGTCACAGAGGTGGACCTGACTGAAGTGACTTAGCATGCACGCACGCTTCTTCTCAGAAGGAGGAGGTTCATCTCGAGACAAGGCTGAAAAGGACACTCACTTGACCAGCTTGACCAAGTGCTTCTTCTTGTAGATATGGCAGTCTCCTCTCTGTCTTCTGACTCACAGATAAGGTGTTCTTTTTTCTATCAAAACCTAATAAGTCCTCTGCCCACGCGAACAGTCCCTCTGCCCATTCATTCATTTGTTCACTTAGTTGCTCACTGACAAATATTTGTTGAACATAGACACTACCCTAGGCTCTGGGACTCAACACTGAACGTGAAACACAGGATCCAGGCTCTTATATGAGATGGGGAGGCATAAAATGAACAGCAAGTAAATAAACGAACTAGAAGACCTCAGAGTAAAAAGCGCTCCAGGAAAAAAACCCAAAAAAGAGTGAAGTAGTAAGTGGTCCAAAATGTCTCCTGGGTTTCCTATCTCAACATATTTCAGACCAACCACCCAATGGCCTAAGCTCCAAACCTAGGAAGCATCTTGGACTTACCCTTCTCACTTATTTTTCACATTCAATTATCAGTCACAAAGCCATGCATATGCCGACATTCAATGACGCTCCAACCCATCTGTCCTTCTCCGCCCCACTGACACTTCATGCAGAGACGATCACTTGTTGCCCATTTGCTGCAGCATTGCCCTGATTAGTGTCCTCTCTCTAGTCTTGCCCTGTTCCTGCCTCTCATGGCTCTGCTTACAATTGCTCAATAGTGGAGGGAGGCTTAAGAGGGAGGGCATATATATAAACACATATATGTATATACACATATACATACACATACATATAGGACAGAAATGGTATGGACATAGCAGAAACAGAAGATATTAAGAAGAGGTGGCAAGAATACACAAAAGAACTGTACAAAAAAGATCTTCAGGACCCAGATAATCATGATGGTATGACCACTCACACCTAGAGCCAGACATCTTGGAATGTGAAGTCAAGTGGGCCTTAGAAAGCATCACTACGAACAAAGCTAGTAGAGGTGATAGAATACCAGTTGAGCTATTTCAAATCCTGAAAGATAATGCTGTGAAAGTGCTACATTCAATATGCCAGCAAATTTGGAAAACTCAGCAGTGCCCACAGGATTGGAAAAGGTCAGTTTTCATTTCAATCCCAAAGAAAGACAATGCCAAAGAATGCTCAAACTATCGCACAATTGCACTCATCTCACACGCTAGTAAAGTAATGCTCAAAATTCTCCAAGCCAGGCTTCAGCAATATGTGAACCGTGAACTTCCAGATGTTCAAGTTGGATTTAGCAAAGGCAGAGGAACCAGAGATCAAATTGCCAACATCCATTGGATTACTGAAAAAGCAAGAGTTCCAGAAAAACATCTACTTCTCCCTTATTGACTATGCCAAAGCCTTTGACTGTGTGGATCACAATAAACTGTGGAAAATTCTGAAAGAGATGGGAATACCAGACCACCTGACCTGCCTCTTGAGAAATCTGTGTGCAGGTCAGGAAGCAACAGTTAGAACTGGACATGGAACAACAGACTGGTTCCAAATTGGGAAGAGAGCACATCAAGGCTGTATACTGTCACCCTGCTTATTCAACTTCTGTGCAGAGTACATCATGAGAAACACTAGGCTGTATGAAGCGCAAACTGGAATCAAGATTGCTGGGAGAAATACCAGTAACTTCAGATATGCAGATGACCATCCTTATGGCAGAAAGCAAAGAACTAAAAAGCCTCTTCATGAGTGTGAAAGTGGAGAGTGGAAAAAGTTGGCTTAAAGCTCAACATTCAGAAAACTAAGATCATGGCATCTGGTCCCATCACTTCATGGACAATAGATGGGGAAACAGTGGAAACAGTGACAGATTTTTTTCGGGGGGGAGGGTTCCAAAATCACTGCAGATGCTGACTGTAGCCATGAAATTAAAAGACGCTTACTCCTTGGAAAGAAAGTTATGACCAACCTAGATAGCATATTGAAAAGCAGGGACATTTCTTTGCCAACAAAGGTCTGTCTAGTCAAGGCTATAGTTTTTCCAGTGGTCATGTATGGATGTGAGAGTTGTACTATAAAGAAAGCTGTGCACCGAAGAATTGACGCTTTTGAACTGTGGTTTTGGAGAAGACTCTTGAGAGTCCCTTGGACTATGAGAAGATCCAACCAGTCCATCCTAAAGGAAATCAGTCCTGAATATTCATTGGAAGGACTGATGCTGAAGCTAAAATTCCAGTAGGTTGGCCACCTGATGCAAAGAATTGACTCATTTGAAAAGACTCTGATGCTGGGAAAGATTGAAGGTGGGAGGAGAATGGGACGACAGAGGATGAGGTGGTTGGATGGCATCACCGACTCAATGGAGATGAGTTTGAGTAAACTCCAGGAGCTGGTAATGGACAGGGAGGCCTGGAGTGCTTCAGTCCATGGGGTCTCAAAGAGTCGGACACGACTGAACGACTGAAATGAACTGAACAGAACATATAGCTGATTCTCTCATGTTGTACACTAGAAACCAAGACAACATTGCAAAGCAGTTGAACTCCAATAATAAAATTTTTTAGAAAAAGAAAAGAAAATCTTAAACAGCCCTCAAAAATTGTTCAATGGTTCTCAATAGTTTCTTTAGTCACGTTCAACCGTCTGGACTCGGCAAGCAAGGCCTTTCACTATCTGGGTGCTACTGACCCTTCAGCCTTGCTCCCCGGCACTCTCCTGCCCTACACAGCTTCCACTCAGCCGTCCCTGCAGATCTATGTGTGGAAGTGCTACTTGCTTTTGATCTGTTGCCGCTCTTGCTTGACGCGGCCTCTGCTCATCTTTCTCTAACTACTGTGTTCAAAACTCAGATCAGAAGTCACCTCATTTTGGAAGATCTTTCTTATAAATGACCAAAGGAGCTTTTACAAGGATTACATGGAAAGGATACATGAAACGCTTAGCCTAAAGATGGCATTCAGCTGCTTATATCTTGTTTACTTGATGGAATGTTCTCATATTTGGGGCAGGCTTAGTTAGCACATAAAGTTTTCCTATTTTCATTGAAACCATCTAAGAAAACAGCTTCTGAGGCACGGACTTGTCTCCCTCATTGTTTTTAATGAGATGGACTCATGCACAGGAAATTTTCCTTCTCATTTATGTTTTTGTTGCTTGATACTTTTTATTATCATTTGAGCTCCTAATCCTTATTCTTAATGGCCTGGAAGTGATTCTGATGGATCCTAAGATTGGAGACAAATATCTTGAATATATCAGCATCCCAACAGCACAAACAATAATAATTCACAGTAGTCCTTGGCCCTGAGGATTGGCTGTTGCCATTTCCAATTTTATATTGCTTCTTGGCACACTCTCCCAGCTCCCAGGGCCCTGAGAGAATCCACCAACCTGCCACTCTCCATGGAAGGATGGGACCACACACCTCTACCAAACTAAGCCCTTCCCTGGGTTGACTTCTGACACCATCGCCCTGAGCTTCTATGGAGGTTTTAGGAACTCTCTGGAAACGGGAAAGCCGCTTTCTGAGAATACATTTTCCTTTGGATACCTGTTCCTTGATAAGATTTCCCTCCCAGCACGTGCCCACAGGAGCACACACCCAGTTCTTACTTGGTCAGTCTCCCTACCTGTGTGAGGTCTGTGTTGTGAAAGTCCCCAGAAGGGGTGGTAAAGATGGAGCTCTCTTACTTGCGTTTAGTAGCGTCCGGACCCTCTGCTCTTCCTCGGCTTCTTGGACCAGCTTCTCTGCCAGCGCCTTGTCCTCTGACTCTACACACGCGTCGGCCTCCCGCAGGTACTCCAGGTAGTCGAGCTCCCGCTGGGCGCGCTCCACTCTCAGCGCCAGGTTGTGTACTGCACTCTTGTACTCACTTGTGTAGGTGTGACATCGTCCCAACATAACGGATATGTTTTTCGAGAACTCTTGGAAATCTTGAATGTACGCTCTTGTTGCTTGGGTACATTTCTGCAGTCCTTGCTTCAGTCAGAAAATAAATTCTCAAATTATTTCCAGTTATTTAAATTGCCCAAGTAATGTCAATAGCTCTTATTCATAGAAATAGACTTTTAAAATACAAACAGTTAAAAGGGGGTGAAATTTTTAAAAAATCACCCATAATTCCTTAACTCAAAGAACTATTGACACTTTAGTGTACAAATCTTTAGGTTTTCCTATGCATTTAGTCATACACATATAAACATATGTTAATGTGATTTTGCTACATGTGTGTTTTATAACATTTTAAATTTGCTGATATATTGTGAACATATTTCAAAACCAATTAATATATATTTAGGTCACTAGGAGTTGGACACGACTGAACGACTTCACTTTCCCTTTTCACTTTTATGCATTGGAGAAGGAAATGGCAACCCACTCCAGTGTTCTTGCCTGGAGAATCCCAGGGATGGGGGAGCCTGGTGGGCTGCCGTCTCTGGGGTTGCACAGAGTCGGACAAGATTGAAGCGACTTAGCAGCAGCAGCATACCATAATTTTAATAACACAATTCCATTAAATTGATTAGACTCTTTCCAATGAACATTTGGGCTTCCCTGGTGGCTCATACGGTAAAGAATCTGCCTGCAATATGGGAGACCCGGGTTCGATCCCTGGGATGGGAAGATCCCCTAGAGAAGGAAATGGCAACCCACTCTAGTATTCTTGCCTGGAGGATCCCATGGACAGAGGAGCCTGGTGAGCTACAGTCCATGGGGTCGCAGAGTCAGACGTGACTGGGCGACTGACATACACATAAACATAATGGACATTTACGTAGTTTTCAATGATCCGCCACTCAAACATAGTGAAGAAAACCTTTGTCTTTACGTATTCGTACTTCTCTGATTATTTTCTTAGGATACATTTCCAGATGTGAGCTCCACCCCCAGCACCTGCTCAGCACCTGGCACATAGTCACACTAAATATGAACTTACTGAATAAAAGAATAAGTTAAGGGGCCTTCCCTGGTGGTCCAGTGGTTAGGAGTCTGCCTGCCATTGCAGGGACACAGGTTCAATCCTTGATCCAGGAAGATTCCACATGCCGTGGAGCAACTACGCCCATGTGCCACAACTACTAAGCCTGCTCGCCAGGGCCCTGGAGCTGCAACTACCGAGCCCACATGCTGCAAATACTGAGGACTGCTCACTTCGAGCCTGGCTCTACAAGAGAAGCCACCACAATGAGAAGCCTGAGCATGGCAATGAAGCGTGGTCCCCACTCGCTGCAACTAGAGAAAAGCCGTGCAAAGCAACAAAGATCCAGCAGCCAAAAAGAATTAACTTAAAAAATATATTTAAAAAAAGGAATAAGTGAATGAAGGATGGAAATGGGATGGGTTTCTGGGTCAGGATGTATACTTAAAGACCATTTGGTGGTTTACCAAAATGCTCTCCACAAAAGCTGTAAAAATATATACTTCGAACAGCAGGATGTAAGACTGTTCACTGAAGAATGAAAGAGAGATTGAGAGAGAGAGAGGTGTGTGAGAGGGAGAGAGAGAGAAGCAGAGACAGAAACAGAGAGGATGAGAGGGAAAGAGAGAGAGGAGAGAGAAATTGTCTACATCTATCCTCTTTTATTCTTACCCCACCCCCACCCCACACAAACCCCTGGATGTGGGATTGCATCACTTTGCACGTGTTTGCCTGGCCAACAGTGGAGCCACCTGGGCCTTGGCTTCCTACTAAGGTCACCACAGTCAGGGTGGGAAGACCTACATAAATCATACCCTCTTCTTTTCAGTCCACCTTCATAGCTATGAAAGTATCCATCTGTACTCAATACCCTCGTCTGCAGGCAGACTCAAGTCTCGTGGAAAGCTTGCAGGGATGAGACTCGCCCTGAACCCCAAGGCGGGTCTGCGGTAAATGAAGAGGGACCACAGTTGAGCATAATTCTAGCACATGGGAGAAAGTGAGATCGGGAAGGTCTCTGAGGAGAGAACCAGTGAGGCAGCAGCAAGAGGCCATTGACCTGGGAACATTCCATCTGTGGCTCCCTGGCCTCAGCTCAGCGGACCTCAGAAACCCAGTGCAGCCTGCTCTGAGGAAGTGTTCTACCCTGACTGCAACCAAATAGTTTGGACTTAAAGAGTGTTCAGGAAATATAGAAACTAAATACCTTTCAGAGAAGGAAAATAATTTATCAAAATTTAACTTGTACAAAAGCAAGGCGGGACATAAGAAATAGCTGATGTCAATGCCAGGGTGTGTTAAAGGTTAGGACAGCGGGTTACATTTGCCCCAGGGAGTCTGTCCCTGCTGCAAAAATGTTGGGTTTTGCAAATTTTAATGAAGTGGCAGCTACAATGCTTGGGAAAAAGGCCCCGGAACTTCCTCTCTGTTTAACACTGCTGAATCCTGCTCATTTCTAAAATCAAATCTAGTTCAGCAAAAGAAGCACAAGCTTCTCAGTAAGCCAATATCATGACTATTTACAGTGACCTAAAGTCTCACCATTAAAAGACACAAAGAAAACGAAAATGTGCTATCCTCCTGATATAGTAAAACATGAAGAAAACGTGACCAAAATGTTTAATTTTCCTATTTAAAAACTGAGCAATTGAATAATAACATTTTAGACATTTACCATCATGCCAGGCAAGGTTCTAAGTAGGAATTAATTCATTAAATCTTCTGAATATTAGTAAGAGGTAAATTCTATTAATGGCCCCATTTTACAAATGAGAGAAACTGCCAAATCAGGCAACAGAGGAAAGCCCTGTTCAAGAAACCACTAGACAATGAAAAATATTCAGTGTACCCTTAGCAATCTTATCATTCACTATCTGGAGAAACACATCCCAGTAGGTAGGGAAGTGTGGGTAAGATAAAGTGACTTCTGGGAGGCAGGTTCCCTGGGTCAGGGGCATGGATGCCACCTACCTCTAAGACTTGAAAGCGCTGATAGATATAGTGCACCATGGCCGGGTCCTGGGCGCGTGGCGGCGGGGGCAGGAAGGCCATGAAGACCACAGCCCTGAAAATGCAAGCTCGCCTAAGAGCCAGCATCATCCTGCAAACCACCCAGGGCGGGAATCCCTGCTGCTGCTTCCCGAAGGAGACTCAAGGGTCCCGGTGGTGGTCTCCTGCTTTTTAGCCGCTGCTAAGAAAATCCTCCAAAAACAGCCGGACAGCAAACTCTGCTGGTTACTCCCTCTGATGCGTGATCTCACTTTGCAAACTGGTGATCAAGTCCAGCTGTTGGCAAATCCGTCCCCAGAGGCCTTGCAGGCCAACTCGGGGTAGAGGGTTCCCTGGGTCCAGCATCTGCTGCCATCACCTTTGACACATGGGGACCCCCTGCAGATAGTGGCTGCCCCCTCTTCAGGCATGGGTGAGTGTGTATGGGGTGGGGAGGGGGCCGGGAGGATTTCTCCCCTCTCCCCCGCTCTTTTCTTTTTACTTTTGCTTTCCTCCTCCCTAGAGAATTGTGCAGTCCAATCACAGCCCTGACCCCATACACACCACCCCCAACTTCTCAGAGCTGGACTCTCATTTTAGTTTCTGGCCAAAATTCCCGAGATCCTTTTCCCAGAAATCCTGTTGGGAGACCCCACCCCGCCTCCAGACTCTCTTTGCATTCCTGCAGCTCTTAAAGGCACAGCAAGGGAAAAAAATGAAAGCTCTCTTACACGTCTGTCTTCAAGCAGGCAGGGCACAGGCCCCATTGCCCCTTGGGGAAGAGAGCGCCCATGGGCCACAGGCCTAGGCACCCAGGGAGATAGCTGAGGAACCTGAAACTCAAGCTCAGAAGATTTTCATTAAGAACCAAACAGTTACTGATACAGGGGCACTTTCAGAGCCAAACCATCAGGAATGGAACTCCTTAGTGAGGAGGTCCTTGAGTTTTTTCACTCTCCAGTAGCAGAATTCCCTTCACCGGAAGGAACAAGCCAGCCATACAAAGGATTCAACTCGCATTCTTAGTACCAAGTGGTAAAATCTTCCGGTTTTTTGCCTTTTCTGTTGAGGCCTACTTATTTTAACCTCTCCTTCTGTGGTTGGGTCCAGGATACTCATGGTTCTTTCTCAATCACCAGCCAAAGTGGAGAAGGTTGGGTATCTATGAGAAGTGAAAAGAACTCTGACCAGGAGTCGGAAGACCTGGGTTTGTATTTGATCCCTGCAAGTGACACTAAAAGAATTTTCCTGTGTGGCCCCTGCATGTCCTTGTTCCCATTGGTTGTTCCTCTACCTCTCTTTCAAGTGACTTTAGCGCCTAACTGTCCCTCCTCACCCTCTTGGTATCATCGCAGACAATGGTTCCTCATCCTTAAGGACAATCCCTATTTCTAAGAACTATCTTTGACGATGTTCAGGCCCCTATGACTGCTGATGTAAGTGTACTAAGTCACGTCATATAAAGGATGTGAGTACTGTGGGATTTTGGTGTCTTTGGGATGCAGGGTGGGGAATGCGCTGGTCCTAGAACAAATTCTCTGTGGACATCAAGAGGCAAAGAAATTCTCTGAAACAGGTGAAACTCTGCTGACCCTTCCTCTTAAATTCTCATAAAAATACTGCTGGCTCAGCCTCCTTCCCCAAGTAAGAAGGCTCTTTTGGAAAACTCTCATGCCTGCCTTTTTAAAATAAAGTTTTATGCCAACAGTGCTCAGGTTGATTTTCTTGATGAATGCCTCAACTCCTAACTGCAAGATAGTGAACTAAAATGGACAAGATCCAGTGGAGGTGAAACACAATTTTTAGGAAGTGGCATTTTCTTGGGATATACTTTTTCTTGGTTTTCTATAGCATTGTTACATTATTTTTACCATGAAGTATACATTCAACTGGAGAAGGAAATGGTAACACACTCCAGTATTCTTGCCTAGAGAATCCCATGGACGGAGAAGCCTGGTAGGCTACAGTCCACAGGGTCACAAGGAGTCGGACATGACTAAGCAACTTCACTTTCATACATTCAATACTAGGGGCTTTCCAAATGGCACAGTGGTAAAGAATCTGCCTGCCAATGCAGGAAATGAAAGAGATGTGGGTTTGATCCCTGGTTGTGAGGATCCCCTGGAATAGAAAAGGGCAGCTCACTCCAGTAATTTTGCCTGGGAAATTCTATGGACAGAGGAGCCTGATGGGCTACAGTCCACGGGGCCATAAAGAGTTAGACAAGACTGAGCATGGAAGAGGGTGTTTGCTATGACCAGTGCATTTTCTTGGCAAAACTCTATTAGTCTTTGCCCTGCTTCATTCCATATTCCAAGGCCAAATTTGCCTTTTACTCCAGGTGTTTCTTGACTTCCTACTTTTGCATTCCAGTCCCCTATAATGAAAAGGATATTTTTTGGGGGTGTGAGTTCTAAAAGGTCTTGTAGGTCTTCATAGAACCGTTCAACTTCAGCTTCTTCAGCGTTACTGGTTTGGGCATAGACTTGGATAACTGTGATATTGAATGGTTTGCCTTGGAAACAAACAGAGATCAAATGCACTGGTCATAGCAAACACCCTCTTCCAACAACACAAGAGAAGACTCTACACATGGACATCACAAGATGGTCAACACCGAAATCAGATAGATTATATTCTTTGCAGCCAAAGATGGAGAAGCTCTACACAGTCAACAAAAACAAGACCAGGAGCTGACTGTGGTTCAGATCATGAATTCCTTATTGCCAAATTCACACTTAAATTGAAGAAAGTAGGGAAAACTACTAGGCCATTTAGGTATGACCTAAATCAAATCCCTTATGATTATACAGTGGAAGTGAGAAATAGATTTAAGGGACTAGATCTGATAGATAGAGTGCCTGATGAACTATGGACAGAGGTTCGTTACATTGTACAGGAGACAGGGATCAAGACCATCCCCATGGAAAAGAAATGCAAAAAAGCAAAATGGCTGTCTGAGGAGGCCTTACAAATAGCTGTGAAAAGAAGAGAAGTGAAAAGCAAAGGAGAAAAGGAAAGATATCAGCATCTGAATGCAGAGTTCCAAAGAATAGCAAGAAGAGATAAGAAAGCCTTCTTCAGCGATCAATGCAAAAAAATAGAAGAAAAGAACAGGATGGGAAAGACTAGAGATCTCTTCAAGAAAATTAGAGATACCAAGGGAACATTTCATGCAAAGATGGGCTCGATAAAAGACAGAAATGGTATGGACCTAATAGAAGCAGAAGATATTAAGAAGAGGTGGCAAGAATACAGAAGAACTATACAAAAAAGAACTTCACAACCAAGATAATCATGATGGTGTGATCACTCACCTAGAGCCAGACATCCTGGAATGTGAAGTCAAGTGGGCCTTAGAAAGCATCACTATGAACAAAGCTAGTAGAGGTGATGGAATTCCAGTTGAGCTATTTCAAATCCTGAAAGACAATGCTGTGAAAGTGCTACACTCAATATGCCAGCAAATTTGGAAAATTCAGCAGTGGCCACAGGACTGGAAAATGTTAGTTTTCATTCCAATCCCAAAGACAGGCAATGCAAAAGAATGCTCAAACTACCACACAATTGCACTCATCTCACAAGCTAGTAAAGTAATGCTCAAAATTCTCCAAGCCAGGCTTCAGCAATACATGAACTGTGAACTTCCAGATGTTCAAGTTGGTTTTGGAAAAGGCAGAGGAACCAGAGATCAAATTGCCAACATCCGCTGGATCATGGAAAAAGCAAGAGAGTTCCAGAAAAACATCTATTTCTGCTTTCTTGACTATGCCAAAGCCTTTGACTGTGTGGATCACAACAGACTGTGGAAAATTCTGAAAGAGATGGGAATACCAGACCACCTGACCTGCCTCTTGAGAAACCTATATGCAGGTCAGGAAGTAACATTTAGAACTGGACATGGAACAACAGACTGGTTCCAAATAGGAAAAGGAGTACCTCAAGGCTGTATATTGTCACCCTGCTTATTTAACTTCTATGCAAAGTACATCATGAGAAACGCTGGACTGAAAGAAACACAAGCTGGAATCAAGATTGCTGGGTGAAGTATCAATAACCTCAGATATGCAGATGACACCATCCTTATGGCAGAAAGTGAAGAGGAACTAAAAAGCCTCTTGATGAAAGTGAAAGAGGAGAGTGAAAAAGTTGGCTTAAACCTCAACATCCAGAAAACTAAGATCGTGGCATCTGGTCCCATCACTTCATGGCAAATAGGGAAACAGTGGAAACAGAGGCTGACTTAATTTTTCTGGGCTCCAAAATCACTGCGGATGGTGATTGCAGCCATGAAATTAAAAGACACTTACTCCTTGGAAGGAAAGTTATGACCAACCTAGACAGTATATTGAAAAGCAGAGACATTACTTTGCCAACAAAGGTCTGTCTAGTCAAGGCTATGGTTTTTCCAGTGGTCATGTATGGATGTGAGAGTTGGACTGTGAAGAAAGCTAGGCACCGAAGAATTGATGCTTTTGAACTGTGGTGTTGGAGAAGACTCTTGAGAGTCCCTTGGACTGCAAGGAGATCCAACCAGTCCATTCTGAAGGAGATCAGCCCTGGGATTTCTTTGGAAGGAATGATGCTGAAGGTGAAACTCCAGTACTTTGGCCACCTCATGCGAAGTGTTGACTCCTTGGAAAAGACTCTGATGCTGGGAGGGATTGGAGGCAGGAGGAGAAGGGGACAACAGAGGATGAGATGGCTGGATGGCATCACGGACTCGATGGACGTGAGTCTGAGTGAACTCTGGGAGTTGGTGATGGACAGGGAGGCCTGGTGTGCTGTGATTCATGGGGTCGCAAAGAGTCGGACACGACTGAGTGACTGAACTGACTGAACTGAACTGAGCATGGATGCACACACATACATTAAATACTAATGGCACGTGGAGGATTACTGGAGACTCAGTGAGAACGAAGCAAGAGGCCTTATTGTACTATGTGTCCTTGGGCTGCTTCCAGGGCTGCCCTTGTCCACATGCCTCTGAAAGGGGCTCCAAAGAGCTTGGTCAGAGGCCCTCAGTTCAGTCCTGGCAGACACTCCCACTCTGCTCCACAGGCTCTCTCCTCATTCATCTGCTTCATAGAGACACGCCTGGCCTCTGACCTCTAACTGCCCACACCTGGTCTTGCTTGGTGACCTTTACTCTCGTGATTCCCAAGGCACTAAAGTCTGCAGCTGGATCCCCTAATCCATTAGGACTGATGAGCCATGAGGCAGAACCAGAGTGGAAACCCTCATGTTCTTATGACTAGAAATCTCACAAAGGAAAATTAAACTCCTTCGGAGATAGTCACAGCTTTGACTGATATGCAGTGGCCAACCGTGGCCTTTCTTATTCAGAGCAGACCTTAACTCAATGGAAAGAAAAGATGGCCTGGTGCCCTCAGCCTACTGTTGGGATAAAATCATTCACTTAGCTCTTCTGCCTCCCTTGCATTTAATCTCTGGCCTTGACCACTGCTATAATCTCCTTGAGGAGGACAGTGACCAAGCACTGTGACTCCCTTTTCTCCGTTGCAACTGAAGATCCCCTGGAGAAGGAAATGGCAACCCACTCCAGTATCCTTGCCTGGAAAATCCCATGGACGGAGGAGCCTGGTGGGCTGCAGTCCATGGGGTCGCCAAGAGTCGGGCAGGACTGAGCGACTCACACTCGTGTTTGTGACACTTGTGGTCCTTCTGCTCTCCTGCCCTGGTATCCTGAGAGGGGAAACTTAAGCCCTTGACAACTACAACCATGTCCCTCTCCAGTGTGCCTAGATCTGAGTCCCTAGTCCTTGATCTATAAGCTCAGCCCTGAGTTGCTATTTTTCCTTAAGTGACAAGTCAGAACTGGACACATCAATGCCCAGCCTAACCAGCCCACTGAGGCTGATCTCACTCAGCTTCCCAGTCCTCTTGGAATTCCTTGCCATCTTCATCACTGGTGGTCCTTTCGCTTGGTGCCTCCATATTAACTGACCCTACTGATCTCTAGAGCCTTCTCTACTCCCTGCACTCTCCACTTTATTGAGAGGTGCTGGCTGACTCTGGGAAAGTCTGTATGAAGGAGAACTTGTATTCTTAGGCCAATTCAACAGAACCCCATCTGGGATACTAGAATTCATCATTTGGCTCTGAACAGGAAGTCTCTCTTCTCTTTTTACCCCTGGTTTTCCCCTTTATCTTTTATTCACCACTCCTGTTCCCCCACCCCTAATAGCTCTTTGCCTTAAAATCATCCTCCTTCCTCTGTGTGGCCCAGTGTCTCTACAAAGCCCAGAAACATTTGTTTACCAAACACTTGCTTGTTCATCTCTATGTAAATTGAGATAACCTTCCAGCCTTTTACAACTAACTGCATTGTTTCCTGCTTGAGTGAGAGGAGTGGTCTCTAATTACCTATGTCTCTTTAGACAAAACATTGGCTGCTTTTATACCAAAAGGAAAGTGCTTGAAAATGTGACCTCAGCCAACCCCTTGTGGGGAGGAAGAAATTTTTCTCTATCCTTCTAGGTTCCTCTGGCTGGTTCTAAGAATTAAATTTGACATGAGACAGATTAACAGGAGAAAATCAAACAAAAATTTTTAAAATATATGTACATATGTGTATATGGGAGAAAAACCCAGGAAAACAGAGTAACTCACCAAAACGACTGAAGCTCTTAGCTTAAATACCATCCTCAGCTAAAGACAAAAGTGGTTGTGTAGTGATTTAGGACTTCAAAAGGGAGGAAGGCAATTTACATAGAGATGAACAAGCAAGTGTTTGGTAAACAAATGTTTCTGGGCTTTGTAGAGATACTGGGACACACAGAGGAATTTTAACAAATTTTCCTAGATTGCTTCCTATCTACACACCTAATTCATACTTCCTTATCTATGGCCATAGCTCCCTTCCTGGAAGAGGTCCTCTATCTACATGCATTTAGGCAATTAGGACAAGTCAAATGATTTTTCAATATCGCAGTAATCCAAGTCTATGTTCCACCCAGTAATGTAAAGAAGCTGAAGTTGAATGGTTCTATGAAGACCTACAAGACCTTCTAGAACTAACACCCAAAAAAGTTGTCATTTTCGTTATAGGGGACTGGAGTGCAAAAGTAGGAAGTCAAGAAACACCTGGAGTAACAGGCAAATTTGGCCTTGGAGTACAGAATGAAGCAGAGCAAAGGCTAATAGTTTTGCCAAGAGAACGCACTGGTCATAGCAAACACCCTCTTCCAACAACACAAGAGTAGACTCTACACATGGATATCACCAGATGGTCAACACCGAAATCAGATTGATTATATTCTTTGCAGCCAAAGATGGAGAAGCTCTCTACAGTCAGCAAAAACAGGACCGGGAGCTGACTGGGGCTCGGATCATGAACTCCTTACTGCAAAATTCAGACTTAAATGGAAGAAAGTAGGAAAACCCACTAGACCAGTCAGGTATGTGAGTGAGTGAAGTCACTCAGTCGTGTTCGACTCTTTGTGACCCCATGGACGGTAGCCCACGAGGCTCCTCCATCCATGGAATTTTCTAGGCAAGAGTACTGGAGTGGGTTGCCATTTCCTTCTCTAGGGGATCTTCCTGACCAAGGGATGGAACCTGGGTCTCCTGCATCGCGGGCAGACGCTTTACCATCTGAGCCACCAGGGAATCCCTCAAATCCCTTATGATTATACAGTGCAAGTTACAAATAGATCCAAGGGATTAGATCTGATAGAGTGTCTGAAGAACTATGGACAGAGGTTTGTGACATTGTACAGGAGGCAGGGATCAAGACCATCCCCAAGAAAATGAAATGCAAAAAGGCAAAACGGTTGTCTGAGGAGGCCTTACAAATAGCTGTGAAAAGAAGAGAAGGGAAAGGTAAAGGAGAAAAGGAAAGATATACCCATCTGAATGCAGAGTTCCAAAGAATAACAAGGAGAGATAAGAAAGCCTTCCTCAGGGATCAATGCAAAGAAATAGAGGAAAACAATAGAATGGGAAAGACTAGAGATC
This sequence comes from Ovis canadensis, assembly GCF_042477335.2. Lineage (NCBI taxonomy): Eukaryota > Metazoa > Chordata > Mammalia > Artiodactyla > Bovidae > Ovis > Ovis canadensis. The sequence goes on from NC_091259.1 coordinate 53,079,231, forward strand.
TCTTCAAGAAAATTAGAGACACAAGGGAACATTTCATGCAAAGATGGACACAATAAAGGACAGAAATGTATGGACCTAACAGAAGCAGAAGATATTAAGAAGAGGTGGCAAGAATACACAGAAGAACTATACAAAAAAGATCTTCATGACCCAGATAATCATGATGGTGCGATCCCTCACCTAGGGCCAGACATCCTAAAATGTGAAGACAAGTGGGTGTTAGGAAGCATCACACAAACAAAGCTGGTGGAGGTGATGGAATTCCAGTTGAGCTGTTTCAAATCCTAAAAGATGATGCTGTGAAAGTGCTGCATTCAATATGCCAGCAAATTTGGAAAACTCAGCAGTGGCCACAGGACTGGAAAAGGTCAGTTTTCATTCCAATCCCAAAGAAAGACAATGCCAAAGAATGCTCAAACTACTGCACAATTGCACTCATCTCACATGCTAGTAAAGTAATGCTCAAAATTCTCCAAGGCAGGCTTCAACAGTACATGAACTGTGAACTTCCAGATGTTCAAGTTGGTTTTAGAAAAGGCAGAGGAACCAGAGATCAAATTGTCAACATCCACTGGATCATCGAAAAAGCAAGAGAGTTCCAGAAAAACATCTATTTCTGCTTTCTTGACTATGCCAAAACCTTTGACTGTGTGGACTACAACAAACTGAAAAATTCTCAAAGAGATGGGAATACCAGACCACCTTACCTTCATCCTGTGAAATCTGTATGTAGGTCAAGAAGCAACAGTAAGAACTGGACATGGAACAACAGACTGGTTCCAAACAGGAAAAGGCATACGTCAAGGCTGTATATTGTCACCCTGCTTATTTAACTTATATGCAGAGTACATCATGAGATGGAGAAGGCAATGGCAACCCACTCCAGTACTCTTGCCTGGAAAATCCCATGGACGGAGGAGCATGGTAGGCTGCAGTCCATGGGGTCGCTAAGAGTCGGACACAACTGAGTGACTTCACTTTCACTTTTCACTTTCATGCATTGGAGAAGGAAATGACTACCCACTCCAGTGTTCTTGCCTGGAGAATCCCAGGGGTGGGGGAGCCTGGTGGGCTGCTGTCTCTGGGGTTGCACAGAGTCAGACATGACTGAGCGACTTAGCAGCAGCAGTAGCACATCATGAGAAACGCTGGGCTGGATGAAGCACAAGCTGGATTCAAGACTGGTGGAAGAAATATCAGTAACCTCAGATATACAGATGACACCACCCTTATGGCAGAAAGCGAAGAAGAACTAAGGAGCCTCTTGATGAAAGTGAAAGGAGAGTGAGAAAGTTGTCTTAAAACTCAGCATTCAGAAAACTAAGAACACAGCATCTGGTCCCATCCCTCCATGGCAAATAGATGGGGAACAGTGAAAACAGTGTCAGACTTTATTTTGGGGGGGCTCCAAAATCACTGTAGATGGCGACTGCAGCCATGAAATTAAAAGATGCCTGCTCCTTGGAAGAAAAGTTATGAGCAGCCTAGACAGTGTATTAAAAAGCAGAGATATTACTTTTTATTTATTTATTTTGCCAGTAAACAACTTAGTCTTTTATTTGCCCAAGGCCAGCTGTTGCAGGCACTGAGGCCCCAAGACTTCCAGAAGGGATGGGGGTTTGGGGAGCCATCCTGCCTTCCAGGTGCTGCCTGCCCTATCCTGCTTCATGCAGGAGATGGGAGAGCAGATAAAGTGTACCCTTGTGCCGTCAAGCATCTCCTCAATTTTGTGTGTCAGTCGCTCAGTCGTGTCCGACTCTGAGACTGCATGGACTATAGCCCACCAGGCTCCTATATCCAAGGGATCCTCCAGGCAAGAGTACTGGAGTGGGTTGCCATTTCCTTCTCCATAAAAAAGCAGAGATATTACTTTACCAGCAAAGGTCCGTCTAGTCAAAGCTATGGTTTTTCCAGTAGTCATGTATGGATGTGAGAGTTGGACTACAAAGAAAGCTGAGCACCAAAGAATTGATGCTTTTGAACTGTGGTGTTGGAGAAGACTCTTGAGAGTCCCTTGGACTGCAAGGAGATCCAACCAGTCCATCCTAAAGGAAATCAGTCCAGAATATTCATTGGAAGGACTGATGCTGAAGCTGAAACTTGAATACTCTGGCCACCTGATGTGAAGAACTGAGTCATTGGAAAAGAACCTGATGCTGGGAAAGGTTGAAGGTGGGAGGAGAAGGGAATGACAAAGGATGAGATGGTTGGATGGCACCACGGACTCAATGAAGATGAGTTTGAGGAAACTCCAGGAGTTGGTGATGGACAGGGAGGCCTGGTGTGCTGCAGTCCATGGGGTCACAAAAAGTTGGACATGACTGAGTGACTGAACTGAGGCTGAAATGGTCTTTCTGAGTCTTTAGGGGCCTTAAAAACAATCAGCTTAAGTGGAACTTCACTGGTGGTCCAGTGGTCAATACTCCACGCTTCTACTGCCAGGGGCATGGGTTTCATCCCTAGTCAAGGAACTAAGTTTGGGCAGTTCAGCCTGAAAATCAAAACGATCAGCCTAAATTAATCCTCTTGCCAAACAGACACAATTTGGGGCAGCAAATTCTGCTCCTCTATACCCTCTTATTTAGCTCTTATCATCCCCCACATTAAACCTCTACAATTGCCACATCTAATTTCCCCGACATTCTCTATGAAATTTAAGACTTCTAGTTTTCCTACCACCTCCTCACCTCCACCCCAGGCAAAATAACCTCCTCATTTATCTGTTTCCAGGGGCATGTTGAAATCTGAATCTTGGCAGTTTGAGAGGAAGGTTCATTTGGTCATGGGTTCCCTGAGGGGGAGATGTGGGCTGGCTGCCCCTGGGGTGGCAGGGAGGAAGGAAGAGGAAAAGAAACAGGTGTGTCATGGGCTGAACTGTGTCCCCCTGTGACATCCAGACGGTAAAGTCCTAGCTGATTAGTGCCTGAGAATGTGACTGCACTTGGAGACAGAGCCTCTAAGAGGGTAATGAGGTTGAACCGAGGTCACTAGGGTGGACCCTAATCTGATCTCACAGTGTCCTGATGAAAAGAGGAAACTTGAACCTAAAAAGAGACACCAAGGGAAACACCCTGTGAAGACACAGTAAGAAGGAGGCCACCTGCAAGCCAAGGAGAGGCTCCTTGGAGGAGACCAAACCTCTTGGCGCTTTGACCCTGAACTTCTGGTCCCGGAACTGTGAGAAGTAATTTCCTGTTTGTTAAGCTCCCCAGTTTGTGGTACTTTGTTACGGCAGCCCCAGCAAATTAATGAGCATGCATTGAGTTGCAGAGGAAGCAATATGAGGACAGAAAGGAGAGAGATTGCAGTGGGGGTCTGCAGGATGCTCTCAATAAGTTAATTGATAAGGGAAGAGGTCCTCTTTGTACATCCTTTGAGGTAGTTAGGGGCAAGGTCAAAGGTTCTTCTTGAGTCTTGGGCCTTGATTGCTTTTAACTTGAAACAATCCAAATGCCAAAGAGCGTTTAGGGTGGCAAATTTTGCTCCCCTACAGATGCAAGACATTTCTGGGGCTGTATTCTCCAGAGCAATACCTGTAGGGAGGATGAATGGAGCATGAGTGGGCAAAGAGAGAAGTTAAACTGCGATGCAGCTGCAGCACAGGCCCCAGCCGATCCCACAAGGCGTTCTGGCCCTAGCCGGTCCTTCAGATGTGTCCTGCATGGAGGCCAGGGGCCAATGCCTCGGCAGCCCCACACTGAGCACTCAGTGGTGAGGGTTCTTCCTGGGAAGGAAGCATATGCAGTCTCAAGTGCAGCAGCTTCCTCTGGCTGAGGACAAGGCCTGCAGAAGGACTCAGCTGTGAGCTGTTAGCGGCCACACTCACACAGCTCAGAGAATGAGTGTCCTTATCCTGAAGGGTGGGTTTGAGCAATATGCCATAGAACCGACTTCAGTAGGATAAGCAGAGGCCAGACTTTGCCACGTTTGTAAGACATACACACCAGGTATTTTAGATGCTATGGGAAGAAGAATGAGAGAACAATTAGAGTTTCAAGGAAGCGGGCTATACAAATAGATGTGTATTTCAGAGAGACCTCTCTGGAGGCTAGGTGAAGGCAGCAAGACTGGATTCAAGGTGAGAGATGAGGAGGCTGCAGCGGCTCATGGAGAGATCATGAGGGCCAGAATGAAAGCAGTGTCAGCGGAGTGAGAGACAAATGGATGTTGTGGTATTGTGACTGATGATAAGAAATACATATATTCAGTCTTCCTTCACTGTTCCTGGTTCAGAGATCCTAAAATCCTTGGAGGTTTTTTTTTTTTTTTAAATGAGAGCAATGGAAGGGTCTTTTGTTATGTAGGAGGTAGCTTTGGAAATCACCTAAGAATGGGGGCTGGTTGTCGGTGGAGCCAATCTTGTGATTAAAGAGTTGAAACTTTCACTTCCATCCCCTTATCTGGGAGAGGAAAGAGGGGCTGGAAGTTGACATTAGTCACCAATGGCACCACCAACTCAATGGACATAAGTCTGAGCAAGCTCTGGGAGATGGTGAAGGACAGGGAAGCCTGGGGTGCTGCAGTCCATGGGGTCACGAAGAGTCACACACACTGAGCCACTGAAAAATAACAACCAACGGCCAATGATTTAATCAACCATGTCTTTGTAATGAGGCCTCCAGGAAATCCTAAAAGGAGAAAGAGTTCAGAGAGCTTCCCAGCTGGTGAACATGTGGAGATTGAGGAGAGGCTGATCCCAGAGAGCAGGGAAGGGCCACGTCCTTTCCCCATGCCTTGCACTCTGCATCGCTTCTGTCTGACTGCTCCTGAGTTACATCCTTTTTTAAAACACTCGTCATCTAGTAAAATGTTTCTCTGAGTTCTGTGAGCTGCTCCAGAAAATTAAGCAAACTCAAGGAGGTGACTGTGGGAACCACTGATTGATAGCCAGGTGGTCAGAAGCACAGGTGACATGACAACCTGGACTTGTGCCTGGCCTCTGAAGTGGGTACAGTCCTGTGGGCCTGAGACCTGAACCTATGGGACTTGACCCTACCTCCAGGTAGGTGGTATCAGAATTGAATTGGAGGATACTCGGCTGATACTGGAGAATTGGTGGTATGGGGGAGATAACATGCATTGCAAGGAACATCAAAGAACTGCAGAAGTCTTTGAGAAATATTTAGAGTATAGAATCAACAGAACTTGGTTCCTGACCAAATGAGGGGTAAGGAGAGGGGGGAGTCAGGCCGATGGCCAGATTCTGCATTGTTTTCAACAGCCTCCATGCAGACCCCTCTAGTCTAACAATCAGACAGCAGACAGGGTGATGGAGACAGTCTGCAAACCTCATTATGTAATTCTGCTGTTTTGAAGCCCTGGCTGTTTGCCTATTCCTCCCTAATAAATTCCTCAGGCTCGGGGAAGGCCTTGCAAGTAGGTTACCCCTGAATGAAGATCTATAGCTGAAGTAGAAAGCAGGCCAAGGAGTGGGGGTGAGCGAGGTGCCCTTCTGGTAGCGGGAGTGCAGATAGCCCCTTCAGAGTGGCTCTGGCCAGCAAGACACCCCTCAGGCTCGAGCATGCCTCTTTGGGATCCGATTTCTGCTGCTCTGCTTATGTTTGCCACAGGTCTCCCACTCAGCCCTTAGAGCCTTGTGCAGACATACAGTCCTGCTTAGACTAACTCCTGAAAAACAGAAAGGCACCTTTCCTCTTGAGCTGGGCTCACAACTGCCTCCAGAACTGGTCCCTTATCTAAACCATGCTCACTCCCATCTGGCAGCCAGGACATACCACCTAGCAGGCTCTCTGAAAGACACGTGGAAATTCACATGGATGATGTACAAACGTCAGCTCCATTACAGACACCCACGCCCACTTCATGGATTTCAGCACTGACTTAAAATCTTATTTTATTTTGAAGGAAGTTGGACAGATGTGAGCCCATTTCACTGTGGTTCAACAGAGCCCACAAGACTATGAAGACTGAATCCTAGGACGTGTCAGTTTTACAAGCCATGCATTGCTAAGGACACAAAGCCTCCTTTCTCTATCCTTGCTGGAGAATGAGATATTCTTCATAAACCAATTTCCAGAAGGTACAAATTTTCTCTTTCCTTGGAAAATGTAAAAATATTTTGAACCTTAAATATTTTCTTGGAAATCTTCCCAACTATCTTTCAAATATTTATAGCCATTTGTTATTTTCTTTAAAAGCCAATTATTATTTTCTTAATGACATAAGGTGACATTATGAAGATTAGCTATCATACTGTGTACAGGGGTCTCTCAGAGATTAAGGTATGTTGAGGCATTTGCTTTGGTACTTACTGGGTAAGGACAATTGGGATTTTTAGTTCTAGGATCTGCTTTTTATATTTTCTCTGACTTTTTCCCTTTCCTTCTCTGACTTACCCAATCCTTTTAGAAAAAAACTGGCTCATTATCATGCTGGTACCCTCAAATACTTTGACCACCTGAGGTAAAGGGCCAATTAATTGGAAAAGACTCTGATGCTGGGAAAGATTGAAGGCAAAAGGAGAAGAAGATGGCAGAGGATAACATGGTTAGATAGCATCACCAATTCAATGAACATGAATTTGAGCAAACTCCTGGAGATAATGGAGGACAGAGGAGCCTAGCAGTCCATGGGTTCTCAAAGAGTCAGACACAACTTAGCGACTAAACACAACCTTCAAGGCATGTGAAATAGTCTGGGATTATTTCAACTCAGGCTTCACAAAATATTTGAGGCAACTTCCTAATTGTACTACTCAGCTGCTCTGCATCTCCCCGTCTCCTGGGCTCATGATCTGTTTCAATAATTCCTTCTGGCTCTGCCTTGTACAGAATCTAGAACTGGATTGGGGCTCATTATTCTGATTTAAATCTTAGCACCTTTCTAGACCTTGGCGTCTAGTATCTTTACTCTAGGTTCATGCCTTAGTAGTGGGTAAGGAAAATCCCATGGACGGAGGAGACTGGTGGGCTGCAGTCCATGGGATCGCTAAGAATCAGACACGACTGAGCGACTTCACTTTTCACTTTTCACTTTCATGCACTGGAGAAGGAAATGGCAACCCACTCCAGTGTTCTTGCCTGGAGGATCCCAGGGACGGGGGAGCCTGGTGGGTTGCCGTCTATGGGGTCGCACAGAGTTGGACACGACTGAAGCGACTTAGCAGCAGCAGCAGTGGGTTAGGGGGACCCCACTCAGTGACCCCAGTAGAGTCGTCTGGGACCTGCTCAGATGGGCTGACTTCGGAATCTCACTCTGTTTTCTCTCACTGTCTTCCAAGTGGTGCCCCAATACCATCTGCACAGCTCACCAATCTTTGCCCCAAGTTGCCCCAAGGAAACTGCCAGTTTCGACAGGCAGAGGTCAGGAAGGACTTTTCAGGGTCTGAAGTTTGTTTTGTTTCCTCTTAGGCTAAATGGCAATCCATTCCAGTATTCTAGCCTGGAAAATTCCATGGACAGAGGAGCCTGGCAGGCTATAGTCCATGGGGTCGCAAAGAGTTGGACATGACTGAGTGACTATCACTCACTCACTGGGCTGTAAAGGATTCCCTGAATAGGGAGCATAAAACTCCAGAGGGTCTTCTACATTTCAAGAATGAAACCATCTTCCTTTCTACCTCTGCTCCACCCTCAGAGAGACTGCAAAAGGTAAATCTGAATCCTCCAGCCTCCATGATTGGAGGACGCTGGTCAAACCTTGAAAATGCAGACCACTTGGGATGGAGGAGGGGGACTGAATGAAGAGGGGGACTGAAATACCATATTGTCAAAAAATATCAGGGTTAGTACCTTTCAGTATGTAAGAAAACCAGAGCTAGAATCCTTAAGAACTGGTTTTAGTGCCAAAAAAGGACGGTGCATGCGTGTGTGGGCGCTCAGTCATGTCCTACTCTTTGTGACTCTATGGACTGTAGCCCACCAGACTCCTCTGTCCATGAAATTTTCCAGGCAGGAATACTGGAGTGGGTTGCCACTTCCTCCTCCAGGAAAAGGAATGTTAAGCATAGTTTATAACAAGCATGCCAAGGGATGGCTGCCTGAAGCCAATCCCTTTTATTGACGCCAGTGTGCTATGAAAGTAAGAGGCCATGACCTTGTCCTCAAGGAGCTTATAATTTACTAGCACGCACACATACCCACACCCACTAACCAACCCACCCACCCACTTAGTAATATAAAAGAATCCAGTTGTGAAGGTGGGGGCTGGTGGCTCAGTCGCTCAGTTGTGTCTGACTCTTCGAGGCCCCACAGACTGTAGCCTGCCAGGCTCCTCTGCCCATGGAATTTTCCAAGCAAGAATACTGGAGGGGGTTGCCATTTCTTACTCCAGGGGACTTTCCTGACCCAGGGATCGAACCTGCATCTCCTGTGGCTCCTGCACTGCAGGCAGATTCTTTACCACTGGGCCACCAGGTAAGCCTGATGATGTGGGTTTCAGTTCAGTCACTCAGTCGTGTCTGACTCTTTGAGACCCCATGGACTGCAGCATGCCAGGCTTCCCTGTCCATCACCAACACCCGGAGTTTACTCAAACTCATCTCCATTGAGTCGGTGATGCCATCCAACCATCTCATCCTCTGTCATCCCCTTCTCCGACTGCCTTCAATCTTTCCCAGCATCAGAGTCTTTTCCAATGAGTCAATTCTTCGCATCAGGTGGCCAAAGTATTGGAATTTCAGCTTTAGCATCAGTCCTTCCAATGAATATTCAGGACTGATTTCCTTTAGGATGGACTGGTAGGATCTCCTTGCTGTCCAAGGGACTCTTAAGAGTCTTCTCCTTGTATGTAAATATGATGCGCTTGGGTGACTTGAAACAGCCTCTTCCTTTCTTAAGTTCTGTGATTTCTCCTCCATGTATTAATTTTCATGTTAATTTGCTTTTCTCATCTTTTCAAATCTTTGGATTATGTGAAAAGGAAGGAGGTGGGAATGAAGCCATAGGAAGTGGCTGCAGAAATTAATTGCCATTTCAAGATGTAATAAAAAGGAACAGACATATTGCAGAAGGGACTTAAATTAGTAAGAAGAGTGTTCTGGGAATTTGGGGGTAAGAGATTATTGAAGCAGGTTGGTTTTTTTCTAGTGGATAATGAGATATTTGGGAAATCATTTCAAATTCTTTAGAGATTTGTGTGAAGAAATGGGAAGTCGGGGAAGAATCCCCAAGAAGGTAACAAACAAGACAGTCATATGTAAATGCTTGTGCTATGTCTAACACCTATGGTACCCTCTCGCCCACAGACTGTCTGCTGTGTCACCAACCTCTTCATTTATCATTAACTTCACAGTTTGACAGGAGTGAGAAATTTCCAAGATGCTCCCTTGATCTCACTCACCTCTTCCTACCCTCCGCCCTCCTCATTCCTGGCCTCAGTCCATTCAGAGCACAGACTTTTCAGTTCTGGGGCCTTTTCCCCTCACTCTGCTCTTTGAAATAAACACCATGTGCACCAGAGTCCCTGGATATTGATCACTCTGGTTTGGCTTTGGAAACCCACCTGGCAGTTGCCTATGAATTGAGTCTCCCCAGAGGACAGTGTTGGGTCCCAACTGGCACCAAATGCTGTACAAGGCAGCTGTGGCTGGTCAGGCTCAGGTGGCCTATTTGGAGTCTCTGTTCCTACAGCACCTGGTAACTTCATTTCAGCCAAAAGCCTCTGAAGTCTTGCCGATGTCTGCTTAGCCTGGGGATGTTTGGGAACAGAGGGTGGAGAGCCGGGGGGTGGGGGTGGGGGTGGGGGGGGCAGGAACTAATTAATGGGCTCCAGGATGGAATGAGATGAGTGATTTCAGGTGGTGTGAGAGAAGTGGCTGCAGCTGGAGAAGACGTGCTGGCTGGGAGATGACGTCACCAGCTCAGGCTCCTTCCCCAGTGGCCCCTGGAGCCGGGTTGTCAGCATACAGGGTCGGTGAGGGAACCTGAGTCTCATCCAGGCTCTGTGTCTCCCCCAGAACAGGACGTACTTTTGGTCTCTCCTTCTCTGCTGAGCAGGCTCCCAAGTAAGTGAGGCCTCTGGGGCCCTGTGAACACTTAACCCCCTGGGAACAGGGCCCTAGGAATTGAGGCCAAGGGTTCGCCTGATGTTCCCAGAGAGCACCGACTTGGGTGGTACCAGTTCAGGGTTCCAAGCCCAAACACTGAACGAAATAGTCAACACAAATATTTGTTTGAGCCTTTCTCCACTAGAGGGCAGAGGCTTTTCTGACTATGGTTAGGGTCCTAGTCCTTTTCCTATTTAAATTTCAATCAGAATTTACCAAAAAAAAAAAAAAAAAAAAAAAATTGAGTCGGCATCTACAAAAAGTGCCCACAAACCCTCTCACTTTTCTCCCTCCTCCCCTAATAAATTGATATTCTCAACCAGACTGACTAAACGGATAGAATGGATAGAGTGGTTTTGTTTTCAAAATCGTTCCCACAGTCTGCAGAGCATTAGGCCCTAGAAATCCACATCTTGAGCTAGTGCTCATGTGGGCCTGGTGGATGGGCCATGCTGGCCTGCGTGAGCTACACGGTTTGGAGAAAGAAGGTACGTGCCCCAAACACCTCTGACTTGATGTTATCAGCACAGGGCTGAGCTGCACGGGGAGTTAATGGACAAATCCGCGGAGCTTCCTGGGATCAAGATTTCTATTAAAGCTGGAGGTGAGGAATTACAGGCTGTTGCTGAAGATGAAGGTCCAGGAAGGAGCCTCAGCATCTTCCCTCTTTCCTGCCTTAACTCTGAACCAAATGCAGACTGTCTTTCCCCTTTCTTCATCTCACACGACTACATCTAGAAGTCCTTCTTGCAGGGAGCTCTCTTTGCAGCTGCCCTCTTCCCTCCTTCCAGTTAAGAAGCAGAACAGGATGAACTCTCAGGGGTGGATTGAGAGAATCTGTATGGTATTTAATTCAGAATGGAATTTCCTCTGCTTTGAGGGTTTCAGTTCTGGTTTTACAATGCACAAGAGACATCAGTGATCATTAAAAGATTCTTCAGGAGGTTTTCAAAATCAAATTCCTTTCATTTGTTAAAAATACAAACCCACAGAAAAAGGAGCTCAAATAATGAAAGAGGTGGACAGAGAGCTGATGTTCTCTGAGATTCAGAAAAACGTCCACCAGAGGGTATGTACTTGGTTGTCTGGGCAATAGGAATCTCAGACTGCTTGGGCCCCACCCTAGCCACACGGCTTTCCCCGTGACAGGCACAGCAGTTCCTCAGACTCAGGGACACACTGACCCAAGAGATGGAAGGAGCACAGAACAAACAGGCCAGCCTTCATGTGAGAAGCAGCCGGGAGCAACTGGCATGGCCCCAGCTTCAGAGACAGGAGAAGAGTCCTAGGGCCCAACCCAGCCTGTGGCCCTCTCTGCTGTGTCCTGCTGCACCTTGTCTTTGTTCGCCTTCCTCAGGTTAGCAATCCAGTTAAAACCCCTGCATGTGAGTGGCAGCCTTTCATCAGAAATGGCAGCCCCAACAAACCCTCCACCTGATACTGTAGTTTTCGACTTGATCCTTTCTTGAACCTACATACCATGGCCCTGGAGAGGTAGAGTCACCTCTAGTGACTTCTTTCCTGGTTATGGATGTAGAATCTTGCATAAAATGAGGGCAGAGAGTTGCATGACTGAGGGGCATAGGAAGAACCAGAGGGCTCCTTGCTACAAAGAGATGCACGAGCTCTGTTCTTGGCTTGGCTCGGGGACCTGCTCTTCTAAGTCATTCCCCTCTGGCGAGGAGAGACTCGAAGCCCGGCACCAGCCTCTTCTGAGCTGGCCCTGTGCAATGACTGCGTTTCTGTCTGTGTGTGTCTGTGCACAATGGCCTGGGGATACCAAGCACCACGAGATAAAGGTGCGTGAGGGGTTGGGGCAGGGAAAGAAGTTCAAGGCAGAGGTTTCTCATGGCCCTGTTTCTGTTGTGAGCTTGAGTCCTTTGGGGACTGCCTCTTCCAGGAAGACCTCTGAAGCCCAGAAGAGTGGGAATAAGTACAGCCACAGGCGCACTGCTGTTCTCCCTCGGCTGTGTCTCTGGTCTGTTTGTGCCAGAACCTACAAGGGTCCAGGCAGGGCCCCCTGAAGGCTGGGAGAGCAGCAGGAAGATGAGGGCTGGAAGTTACAGCGCTGGTCAGTGGCAGAGCAGATGCTCAGCTCCACCGTGGGCAGCACTGTGTCTAATCACACTCAACTGGTCTGAGTTCCTTCTGCATCTTCTGGGACCAACTGGTCTCTGCCAGCTTGTCTACCAGAATGAGGCGCATGTTTTATGATTAGGGCTCAAAGCAGTGAGATTATGCACTAGAATAGCTTCAAGTGGTGGGTAAAAGTTTAATCTTCCTTCCCAGTCCTTAACTCCTGCATAATTACAGCTTCAAACCTGAAATCTGCCTTCTCCAAACTAGTGATTTTACTTTGTTCCCTGGAGTCAGAAAAGGTCATAAGTTCCCCTCTCATTTGCGTAAATGCATTTCCCCACAAGGACTTGCCCTCTGCACTTGGAAGCATGAGACTTGAAGCCAGCACTGGGGTCTCCTGAGTCTACTCTCCTCTCCCAAGCCAGAAAGGGCCCCTCTGAGGGACTGTGGGTCCCCCTGAGGCTTCAGGCATAGGAACAGTCCTTTAAGAAGGTACTTGTCAACAACTTTTAACCTAGACTGGGAACACTGACGTAAGGGAGCCATTCAACCAAATGTCAGTATTTGGTCTACAAGACAGAATAAGTGTTTGAATAATTTACCAAACTTTTCTGGTTTTATGGGACTCTTTCAAGTCACAGATGTAGCCCTCTTGGGTTTCCTTTGAGTCCACTGCTTATGTTCTTTGAAATTCCATCTTTATGTCCCCTAAAAATTCAAGATCAATAAACTTAATACAAAAAAATAAAAAATATGGCATTTGGGCTGGCTCTAGAATTTCCCCCCAATCCCCTGCACGCACACACAGTGGCTGTCCTTGTTCTGATTCTGTTTGGTGACAAGGGTTTATTCTCCTTTGGTTTGAATTGTTGGGGGAAAAAAAAGAGAATCAACTTTCCGAGTGGGGAGAGTCAAAACCAAGTGGTAGTTGCTGCTAAAATGGCATTATCTTGACCCAGAAGCCCCTGGGTTTGTGGAAGCTGCTAAGTGACTGCTGGTGGAGTGAAGGGGTGGGGGGGCAGTCATCCGGGTGGGGAGCTGTCACTGTGAAAGGGCCAGCAGGTGTTGACAGCACTGGTTAAGGCCAGGATCAAGCAGGCTGCTTCCTGGGGATTTCAAGTGTGGAAAACACCCGAAGGCGAAGTTTAAATGTACTCTTGTTAATGTGACTCAAACAAATGCAATTATTTCAAAACTTATTAGTGCTGTTCAAGATAGTGTGACACTTCACTTTGCAGAGAACAAAATAAAATCAATATATATTTTTGAAAAATATTTACTTTGGTTGAAACACTTTCAACCCCAGGAGTTCTAATTTGGAAAATAGCATTTAGTGTTCCTCTTTCATTTTGCACAGTAGCTGAGACACCTTCTTTTCTCCAGAGGGCTTACTTAGCCCAGGACTGCCTGGGTCTTATTCTCAATGAAACATTTCTGTATTCACTCTTTCTATGCAGAAAACAAAATTTTAAAATACTGACCATAATGTTGGGACATAATGTGGCTTGTCTAAGAAAGTTTGTGAATCTTTTTGGATCCAAGAAGCCGAATGAGCCCTCTGCAGAGTTCCCATCTGAGTTTGTAGACACACAGGCAGGGAGAGCACATCTGTTTGCCTCTAAGAAAGGTATGGTTTATGGTAATGTCTTTCTTTATTTCTGACCTTGCTTGTAGTTACTAGTGCACTTTGAAGGTAAAGATCACTTGAAAACTATTTTAGACTTAACATTTAACTAGTTCTGAAATTTCTTGAGGAAAAATTTGTATTTAAAAAATCATTACCTGTTTGAGATGAAGGTAAAACTTGTTTCTGGAAGATTTATTCACCAGTTTATATAGTCCATATGTTCATCTCTGAGGCCCTGAATACAAGTATCTTCAGGTATTTGAAGAAATGATTTTATTATCTGAAAGCTTTGAGTTTAGTGAATTAGAAAATTGTCTTTATTTGAAAATTCAAGATACTGTTGACATGCAAAAAGAATTCTATCTAAACTGTGAAAAAGTCAGTGTATTGGAGATGATGTTTCCTTGATAGGAAAAACCATCAATATTACTATGTCAAATGCTGGTTTGGAAATAGCTTTAATGCAATGGATAACTGTTGAAATAACTACAATAACTTTAGCATCAAGCCAAGATGATACTTGTGTGTGTGTGTACTACTTCTACCATTTGGAATCAAAATTTGAATTTTCAAAAATATTTTAAAAATGGATAAAAATGATACCATGCATTATAAACCATAAAATGTGGTATTATTATGATGGATTTTGGAGAGGCAGCATCAGGGAGTTAAGGCGACAGGCTCTGTGGCCCAGGTCCCTCTAGCCTCTTATCTACCAGGAGGAGGTACATGAGAATTCATCAGCCTGCCTGCGGATGAGATGGGGGACCCTGATGCTATTGAAACAGCCAAAGTATGGGACTTCAGGGCTGGCTCTTGATCCTCTGAGGCATTTTTCAATCTTGCCCAGAGCTCCTGGACACAGCAAGAAGACATTAGGGAGTGAGGGGACAGAAGTGATCATACTGCTGGTTTAATTTTGCAGCCTATAAGTCCAGGGAACCTAAGCAGCAGGTGACAAGTCAGCCTCTTGAGTGGAAGAAGTGGGCTCTGCCATTGTCCCTGAAGAGCCTTGATCTGTTCTATGGGAAACTTTGTACCTGACATCAACAGTGGAGGCAGGTGCACGGCACTGATGGGCTCCACTCTTCTGCTCCTCTTCTTTGGAAAGGGCATCTCAGAGACACTAGCATCCTCTGAACACTGCCCATGACTACTCTCTGGCTGAGAAGGTGCCAAGCAGGACCTCTGTGGTGGGCATCACTGGATCTGTGGTTAAGAAAGTGCCTAAGGTGGTTGTTAAAGGACAGTGAGGGGTTATGGCCTCTCTTGGGCCCTAAGGATTGAAGGGGGAAGAGAATTGGAAGGCCCTGTCAGTGAGAAAACTCGAGCCTCAGAGAGGGCTCACTGGCCGCTCAGCCTCTTGTTGTGCTCCGTGTCACCAAGCAGCTCAGGAATCTAGTGTGTGAGAGTTAGTCTTCACAGGGATCTAGAATGAGACAGTAAAGAAAGTGTCCATCCTCTCTGGCTTGAGTGTGGGTGGCCATTCCAGGACCCTCCCAGGCTGGACACTCTCATAGCCCTCAGTGACCATCAGTGAAATGGTGGCCACGGGCAGCTAAATGGCCTGCAGAGTTATCAGGAGCCACATACAAGTTGCAGACATTGTTTTTGGCCATACACACATCCACAGTAACATCCTTTTCTCGGTTCATTAAACCACTTTCTATACCTTTGCAGTTCTAGCGTGGTGGCTGAGTTAGGAGGAGCCCAGGCTGGAGGGGAGAGCAGTGGACTGACCCTGATTATTCCATCCGGCAGGGCTGCTGCAAGAGAGGGAGGGGCAGAGGGGAGAAGGCACCACGGCAACAGTAGCCACGTGAGGGCCTCATGCCAGGGGACAACTGGCAGAGGTATGCGTAGACTAGATTTGATAAGTTCCCTCTTTCCTAACTTCAGCAATTCTTTCTGAAATCTTAAGAAAAGGGGCAGATGACCTCTGCTCATATACTTTGCATCTTCATTTCTAAGTATGTTCCCAAGCACGGGAATGTCTTGTTTGCACTTTTACTTTGGCAGTAAAGATGAGGGGGGGAAAGCATTCCACTCAAGCTCTTGAACAATCACTAGAATTACAATTTTCCTCCAGGCTTTCTTATGACATCATAAACTGTTTCAGTCACAACTATTCACTTTTTTTTGGCTTATGCTTTTTTGAAGTATTCATGGATAGCCCTTCCCCTTCTCCTCTGACCCTTATTACACCCTCTTCCGTGCATGTTAACTAATGCATGTGTTTTTAAAGTGACAGCAATTGAGGAATCCCTCCCCCTCCACTCCTATCCCCACTATCTCCAAAGTGGCCTGGATGAACCACACTTTCCGGTATTTCCTTCTTTGGTAATTCCTTTTCACTGAATCTAGGCAGGCCCTATGTCTTGCTCTTGACCAACAGTCTGTGGTGGGAACGACCCTGTGTTACTTCTGAGGTTATTTAGAAGAGTCTGGCAGCATCTCCTGCCACACAGGCTCTGGGAGAAGCCAGCCACTCTGTAACAAGTCTGATTGCCTCGAGACCTCCATGTTGTGAAGAAGCACAAGCTAACCATGTGGAGAGACTATTCGCAGAGAGACGCCCAATCAGCCTTCAGCTGTTCTTGCCATCCCAAGGGAGGAGCCGCACACAGATGCAGAGTCTGCTATGGATATCCTGCCCAGTCTGGCATTCAGATGATACCAGTCTCAGCTGCCATCTGACAGCAACCCCAAGACTCCAAGAGCAAGCAATCACCTAAACTCTGCCAACCCACAGAATCATGAAAGATAATGACTTGTTATTTGAACCACTAAGCTTTGAAGTGCTTTGTTATGCAGCAATAGAGACTTGGAACACCCACCACCGGAGGACAGGGTGGCCATGAAGATAACCAGACATTTTCCATATCTATCTTTGTCAGTCTCGTTGACGTAAGTATGAGAGTATGCCTTTCTTCTCTTCATATGAAATGTAGTTCCACTGATGGCCATGAGGGCTAAATCATTCAATTTAGAGTCATGACTGCTGGAGCATTTTGAAAATATCCACACTGTAGAAATATTCCTTTCCCTCCCCTCCATTATTTCTCCTCTCATCAGGCACCAGTGTACTTCCTGGATATCACATTGCCTGTGAAATGTGCCCAGTTCACTGGCTGCAACAATGCTTTCGCAGCAACAGGCATCCAAGGCAGGTCTCCTTGAAGACAAAGGCAGGAAGAGGAATGGGCATCAGGGCCGGGTGGCAGAGGGAGACACTTGGTTTCTCCTCATCTCTTGGAACCAGCTTTTCTGAAGGTCTGTTCCAAAGATCTAACCAGGGTGGATCCCTTTCCACTGACATTACCATTTTTTTTTTTTTCCAAGATGATACTTTAATTTCCTTCTCTATCCTGGAAAATACAATGGACACTCCCCTTCCCCCCAAGTTCAATGAAACAAGGTTGGAATTTTTTAAAAGGAACATTTACTAGGAAACTAAAGGGAAACCAAACAGAATATAAGAGAACAGAGGCAGAGTTGCAGATGGGGTCAGGGAGTTCAAATTTGTAACCAGCCTCTGGCCACAGCTGGACTGCTAGGCAAAGCTTTCCAGATACAAGCCACTTGCCTGCTGGCCCCTATTAAAGTCACCTTCTATTTCATACCAGCAAGCCAGTGGCATACTCAGCCCTCGAGGCAGGAAGATCTTGAGAGCAGGGGAACAACAGGCTCAGCTACCCTAGGATCTCCTATCAAGGCTCCCCATTCCAAGGACAAGTCAAAGCTTATTAGGATGGCTGCCTGATATCTACCGGGGCCAGTCTGGTTTCGCTGGGACCACCTTTCTGGGCTCATCTGCCAGGATCTAGAGATAACACTTCTGCTGACCATCTTGCTGGCACTAGTCCTTCATGCTTCTGTTCTAAACACTGGTATGATGGAAGATGTCCGAATGTGGAGGACAGGCAGAGGGGAACCTTGGGCAAAGAAATTGAATTCTTCTCATGTCAACAGACATAGGCAGAACCCTGGGTTCCCTGTCAATCTTCAAGGTTGAAAGCCACTCAGATGGAAATGGAATACACAGGTTGGGGATCATGTGAAGCTGGAACATAGTAACACTGCCTCAAACAACCAAAGGTCTCCATCCTTTTAAGATTTGACATCAAGGTAGTTTCTTGTACCAGGCAGCCATGGCAACAAGAACTTTCTGAAGACCTGCCTAGTTCGTGCTTCTGCCCAGTTAATCCTGTATGGAAATGTTAATTCAAATGAAGATAACGAGTTTCCCAGGAAGGTAAACTACAGTCCAACTATGGATTCTGCTGCAAAGAGACTGTATGAAAGGGAAATGCTGACTTGGAGAAATGGTGCAAATGTATTGGCGGGGTACCTCACACCCATGTTGGGGAAGAGAGGATCACTAGGTAACACCCCCAGCCCCAGGGCATGCTGAGACCTTTGGTTTCATTTGTATAGAAGCAGAAGCAAGGAGGACGTGGAACACAGCTGGCAGTGGGTTGGCTGATGTGGTCACAAAGGAAGCTGAGTAATGGATGTGATACCCGGGGAGAGCCCTTGACCTTCACTCTAGTAGGTACTTCCATTCCCCAAGTGCTGTGAATGTGATATATGTATCTGGAAATGAAAGGAAACCTGTCTGTGGTTGCCCAAGGCTATGCCTCTGGGCTGTTGCATATGGAAATACCCAGAAGGCACTCAGGCCAAGAAGGCCCCAAAGCTGTGCCTTCAATCAGGAACCAGCTGTGTCATCTCTTCACGAACTCAGCTCAGTCAATGGTACATCTGTTTCTGAGGCTCTTCCCTCAGAAGACAAATGTGCCTGGGAAAGGGTATTCCAGATGCCTACGCCACTGAGATGTATGCCTCTCTAACAGGGATGACAATGACCTCTCATTCTACTTGCCGATACCAGTTGAAAGGAAGTGGCTGCTGGCTGTTCTGAAAACAGTGCTGGGGATTCTGACTCTGGGTTTAGCAGAAGAGAGGGCCACAGTCAACTGGTACTCACTGCCACAGACAAGGGAATAGGCAGTGAATTTGCTATGAACTAGACCGCTTTGCACTCGAGTTTTTCCAGGGTAATGGCCTGCTTATCCTATTACTCTCCTGGGGCTATTCCTTGCAAAGCTGGAGTACTTCTTGGGTGAAATTATTTTCTGGAGATAGTTATTAGCTCAGTAGTAGTCCAGTGTGAATTACATCTGCTGCCTACTTAGCACCTGGATAGATTTTAAGATATTCTGTCGTTCCAGGGCCTTCAAGCAAATAACACCATGTCAGAGGGACACTGCCGGGGCAGCTGCTGTGAACCCATCACCAGGGGCCCTGTGTTAATCACTACGAGTCCTGGCACTCTAGGTGCTCTGAGTACTCTCACTATGTCAGGCGGTTTCTTCCACAGTCCAGTCTTGATTCTTGGCCAGAAGAGATGCGCTTCCCCTACAGCACACCACCTTAGGCCACCTGAAGACGGCTGGACCATTCACGTTCAGCAAACCCAACCTGGAAAGAGGGCCAGTTATTGCTGTGTTTACAGCTGAGCATTTGGTCACTAGAGTCATCTGGATGTTGCTGGATGGGAAAAGTTACTGAAGATCTCTGTAAGATGGTTGTCCTATTGGGTTCTTGACATAAGTGGTCCTCTTACCCACAGTCATCGTTTCTGTAGGAAAAAGAAACAAAAAGAATGCTTTGGTTTTCATTCATATAAATATATTTTATTTCAGTTTTCTCTTTTTAATTGAAGTACAGTTGATTTACAATGTTGTCTTCATTTTTGCTAAACAGCAAAGCCGTTCAGTTACACATACTTTTTAAAGTATTCTTTTCCATTATGGTTATCATAGGACACTGAATATAGTTCTCTGTGTTATAGGACTTTGTTGTTTATCCATCCTATATAGAAAAGTTTGCATTTGTTAACCTCAACCTCCCACTCCACCCCTCTCCCAACCCCACCAGCCTGTCCTCCATGTCTTGGCAACCATCAGTCTGTTCTCTATGTCCATGATTCTGTTTCACAGATTAATTTGCGTCATATTTTAGATTGCACATATAAGTGACATCACATGATACTTGTCTTTCTGACTTACTTTACTTAATATGATAACCTCTAGTTGTTATCCATGTTGCTGCAAATGGCATTACTGCATTCTTTTTTTAAAGCTGAGTAGTATTCCATCACATATATGTGCCATGTCTTGTTCTTTTTTTATTATTTGTTTAATTTTGTTTTTGGGTATAGCCAGTTAGCAATGTTTTAAGTTTCAGGTGAATAGCAAAGGGACTTATTCATATATATAAATGTATCCAAAGTTTCCCCAAACTCTCCTCCCATCCAGGCTGCCACATAACACTGAGCAGAGCTCTATGTGCTGTACAGTAGTTCCTGGTTGGTTATCCATTTTAAATAGTGTGTACCTGCTGCTGCTGCTAAGTCGCTTCAGTCGTGTCTGACTCCTAGCGACCCCATGGACTGCAGCCTACCAGGCTCCTCTATCCACGGGGTTTGCCAGGCAAGAGTACTGGAGTGGGGTGCCATTGCCTTCTCCAGTGTATACCTACCCATCCACAACCCCCTAACTATCCCTCCTCTGTCCCCCAGCAACCATAAGTTAGATTCCACATATAAGTGACATCACATGATATTTGTCTTTCTGACTTACTTTACTTAATATGATACTCTAGTCATTATCCATGTTGCTACAAATGGCATTACTGCATTCTTTTTTTTAAAGCTGGGTAGTATTACTGCATTCTTTTTTTTTAAAGCTTTGTTTTCTAAGTCTGTGAGTCTCTTTATGTTTTGTAACCAAGTTCATTTGTATCAATTTTTTTTTTGACCATACATAAGGGAAGTCATATGATATATGTCCTTCTCTGTCTGACTTACTTCACTCAGTATGACAATCTCTAGGTCCAGCATTATTTTATTCTTTTCATCTTCTTTACCCATTCATCAGTTGCTGGACATTTAGGCTGTTTCCATGTCTTTGCTATTGTGAATGGTGCTACAATGAACACAGAAGTGCATGTATCTATTTGAATTAGAGGTCTGTCTGGATAAATGCCCAGAAGTGGGATTGCTGGATCATATGTTAGTTCTTTTTTTAGTTTTCTTGAGGAGACTCCATATGGTTTTTAACAATGGCTACATCAACTAACACTCCCACCAACAGTGTAGGAAGATTACTTTCTCTCCACAACCTCTCCAGCATCTGTTATTTGTAGACTTTTTAATGATGGCCCTTCTGACCGTTAGGAGATGGTACCCCATTGTAATTTTGATTTGCATGTTTTAATAAATAACAATGTTAAGCATCTTTTCATGTGCCTGCTGGCCATCTGTATGTCTTCTTTGGAGAAATGTCTATTTAGTTCTTCTGTCCACTTTTTGATTGGGTTGTTTTTTGGTGTTGAGCTGCATAAGCTGTATATTTGGAAATTAAGCCTTTGCTGGTCACATTGTTTGCAGATATTCTCTCCCATTCTATACACTGTCTTTCCTTTTTTTTTTTTTTTGGTCTGTGGTTTCCTTTGCTATGCAAAAGCTTGTAATTTTGATTAGGTCACATCTGTTTATTTTTGTTTTTATTTCTACTGCCTTGGGTGACTGACCTAAGAAAACTTTTATGATTTTTGTCAGAGAATGTTTTGTGTATGATCTCTTCTAGGCGTTTTATGGTGTCAGGTCTTATGTTTATGTCTTTAAGCCATTTTGAATTCAGACAATACTGCAAAGCCACACTAATCAAAACAGCATGGTATTGGCACAAAAACAGACATATGGGTAAATGGAACAGAATAGAGAGCCCAGAAATATTAATAAACCCACACACCTATGCTCAGTTAATCTTTGACAAAGGAGGCAAGACTATACAACATGAAAAAACCATTATTTAGCAAGTGATGTTCGGAAAGTTGAAAACATGTAAATCAATGAAGTTAGAATACATCCTCTTACCATACACAAAAATATTTCCTTTATTTTTTTAAATTGAAGGATAGTTTATTTACAATGTTTCAAATATATAGCAAAATGATTCAGTTATGCATATTTATATATGTTCTTTTTCAGATTTTTTTTCCATTATAGGTTATTATAATTAAATATAGTTCCCTGTGCTACTAGTAGGTCCTTGTTTATATATGATACCGTGTATCTGTTCATTCCAAATTCCCAGTTTATCCCTCTCCCCTTTCCCTTTGGTAACCATGTCTGTCTTCTATATCTGTCATCCATATATTTTTAATGTGTATCAGACAAGTGCCAGGCACTGTGACAGATTCTGGAGATGGAGATACCATGAGGAAGACACATATCCTGCTTTCAAAGAGCTCACAGTGGGAGATATATTACAACATGAGAAGCTGAGCAAACTAAAATGAGCAAAGAGGAGGGAAGGGCTAACTTTGAGGGGATTGAGGTCTATAGAGAGGACCATAAAGATGTCTTGAGCTGGACCATTTTGGCTGAAGAAGAGGTCATCAGGAGGGAAAGAGGGAAGGCCACTGTGGGCAGAGGAAAGAGCCTGTGCAGAGGCAGGAAATGGCACTGAAGGAACTATCAGAATGTGGTGTGAGGAGTAGAGCAGGAGAAATTAAGAAGACTGGGGAGGGGAGGGTCTGCGTGGGGTGACATACCTTCCCTGTTCTCAAGCTGTAAGGATGGGCCCTTTCACTGGAGCCCCAGACTTAAGAGTAGGAGGAACTCTTGTGAGTCACACTCAGCCCAGCATTCAACTTAAGAGTATTAATGCTGCAGTCACAGAGAGAAAGAAAACTGCAGTTACTTCCATGGACACAGCAATAACAAAAATCAAACATGTAAACTATAGGAGAGCTGCAAACATTCTCAAACTGGGATGTCTGGACTGCATTTCAAAGATCAAACGTTCACGCGTGAGGCCATCAGAGAAGGTAATACAAGCCAGAGGGTACCTGAAGAAGGGAAACAAGTCTGTCTGTGACATTTGGCTCTGAAGTGTGTGCATGGGTGTGGGCATACCCATTCTCTTGGGAAAGGATATTATTTTCTGGATAAGGAAGAAAATGCGAATGGATATTTCCCCTATATTGTGATTCAAATACAACAGAAGTTCCCAGATACTCTGGAGCACCCTCCAATTGGCTCTACTTCCCAACCCACCATCCACATTAGGTGCTGGTTCCCAAAACCCCTTTTGTCAGCTGTTGAGACTCATACCTGCAGGCCAGCTTGCCAGCCCCTGAATCCTTTCTTATCAGGAAGGCAAGCCATCAACAGGCTCATCCCCACCAATGAATGCCATGTGGTCTGGAATTAGTGTGCTGCTATTAGCCAGGGTGGCCACATGCCTTCAGTTTTTGATTAACTATAGCTCAGACGGTAAAGCGTCTGGTTACAATGTGGGAGACCTGGGTTCGATCCCTGAGTGGGGAAGATCCCCTGGAGAAGGAAATGGCAATCCACTCCAGTACTATTGCCTGGAAAATCCCATAGACAGAGGAGCTTGGTAGGCTACAGTCCATGGGGTTGCAAAGAGTTGGACACAACTGAGCAACTTCACTATAGTGATATGAACTTTACAACCCTTAAAAGAACTATCTGAAGCTCTTTACTGCAGGATACAGGGATGGAGAGAGATTAATTTTCCTAAAGTCATGTTATCAGAACTGGAATTTGATTCCAAGACTTCTAACTACAGTTTAAGCTTCATAGTATTTACGATACCTAAGACATGGAAGGAACATAAATGTCCATCAACAGATGAATGGATAAAGAAGATGTGATACACGCACAGGAATACAACTTGACAAAAAAAAAAAAAGAAATAATGCCATTTTCAGCAACATAGATGGACTCAGAGATTATCATACTAAGTGAATGTTCAGAAAGATAAATACCACAGGATATCACTTATATGTAGAATCCAAAATGTGACACAAATGAATTGATATACTAAACAGAAACAGACTCACAGACATAGAAACAAAGGAAAGGGGGTTGGGGAGGGATAAATTAGGAGTTTGGGATTAGCAGATACAAACTACTATACATAAAATAGACAAGAATAAGGTCCTACTATATAGCACAGGTAACTACATTCAATATCCAACAATAAACCATAAGGGAAAAGAATATATATATATACATACACAAACTGAATCACTTTACTGTACACCAAAAAAACACAACATTGTAAATCAACTACACAAATTAAAAATCTTTTTAAATGAAATAAAAAGTGGAAGCTTTAGCAATTGCATCATTTCTAAGTGTACTGCATAGGTTCAATCTATATATCTGACCTTTTGTCTTGGTTTTCTAGACACTCTGAATCCAGCCAGATGAGGCAACTTTAAGAAACTCTAGTCCAAGCCAGCAGTATGCAGCAGGTGCTGTATTCCATTTACAGCTTCCTGCCTTCTTATTCCGTTTCTTGGGATCCCCCTGGCTGGTGGCCTACATATGTATCTCACTTGTCCCCTCAGCTCTCGATCCCAGCCTTCCCTGTTATGACCTTAGTTTCATTTCTTCATCTGCAGAGTCCCTTCAGACTGCTTTGGGTAGAGCTCTTCCTAAACATTCAGCCTGATGGACTACTTTTGCATCTGGTTTGTTACCTAAGGCCTGTATAGAGGGCTGGGCTATGACCTCAGCCCATTTTTTTACCAGTCCCCATATCCAGGAATACTACCAGTAGAGACCATGTTGCCAATGGCCAAATCACAGCACAGCTCCAAACTGACCTCTTTAGCTGGGCTTTGGTCATTCGGTGAATTTTGTTATGTGACTCAAGCTCAGCCCCTGGGAATACTGCGGAGGGCCCTTCTGGTCTACCCCTTCTTCAGCTGGGCGAGTTTTCTGGGTCCTGATCCTGCCTGATCTCAGCATCCTTGTTTCCCTACTCTGAACAGTGCCGCTAACTCCCCAGAGTGCCAGTCCACAAGATGAAGTCTGCCAGCCCACAAGATAAAGGGATAAAGAAGTTTCAACACATTTGGTGGAGGGGTGTGGTCACTTCTACCAGGAATCTTAGCATTTTTTCAAAAAGAGAACAAATGAAAAAATAGACAAATATATGAAATAGTCATTACAGTTGAATATTTTTAACACAATCTGCTCAGAAACTGATTAAATATAAAATTTTGAGTATGCCATGGGTGGATTGTGCTGTGTGGCTCAGTCCCTTTTTGTCCTGTGAAAGACTTGAAAAACTCAACCAATGTCAAAAAAAAAACCAACAAAAACCCAAAAAAGCAAATAATACTTTTCTAAACACTTATAACCTAATAAGTGGTTACTTAGCCAAGATTTCTAATAAACGAGGTACGAGGAAAGATTTTTCTACAGTTTAGAAGAGCACTGACCCAGCAGGGGTGGTGGTGGGATGGGGTGGTGCAGACGGTGGCATCAAGACCAGAGACAGCAGTGGTGGCTTGAGCTCTGGTGGCCGTGAGGCTGTGAGGCTGGTTTCAGTGCTGGGGTCAGGACCAGGGGGCAGAAGAAAAGCAGTGCCCTTGTTATCAGGCAGTACCAGGCGTTTAGAAGGTATTAGGAACTTCAGTAGCATCAACAGGAAGTGGTGGTTACAGTCTTATCTGAACAGAGGGGATTTTAAGCAAATTCAATTGTTCCGAGACATAAGGATTTGATTTGAATGAAATTGAATTGAAACCAAAGATGAGAACTGTCCCGATGAAAACTGTAATGTGAAGTGACATTTCGATCACAAAAATGACAGCTGATGTGAGTCAGGCCATTGAGACTGACCCCAAATTAAGAACATGAAAAGACTGAGTGGATCATTAGATAATATCTGCCTGTGAATTGGAAAATGGGTTTTGATTACAGGAAGTATCTAAGGGCTTTGAAATAGGAAGCCTGTTGAAAATTGAAGTGACTCATTACATGATTCAATCTTATTGTACTTAAAACTGTTAAAATTGTATTTTAAAATTTTATTTAAAAAGCATAAAAATCTTGGGATTTCGCTATTTATTACTTAACACAGCTTTGCAAATATATAGAAACACCATCCCCTGCCCGCTTAAATCTGAGTCTTCCCTTCTCAATTTCCCCAAGGAGGGCTGTCTTCACTTTGCTTTGCCTCTTGAAGAATCAGCATGTCAAAGAAAGTGTGAAGGTAACTGCATTTCCTGCCAGGTGTGTGTGTGTGTGCGCCCGTTAGTTACTTAGTCGTGTCTGACACTTTGCAGCTCCATGGATTGGAGCCTGCCAGGCTCCTCTGTCCATGGAATTCTCTAGGCAAGAATATTGGAGTGGGTTGCCATTTCCTTCTCCAGGGGATCTTCCCAACTCAGGGATCAAACCCAGCCATGCGACTGGGGCAAAAGACAGAAAACGGAAGCGTCCATTTGGGTGTTAATTACTATTTATTGAGCACTCAAGCACTCTGCTTTGCCCTAAGAGCTTTGCAAACCTTATCTCATTCAGTCCTTGCCTTGACCCTCTGTGGTAGATGTTAAATTGCCTTTTTTTTTTTTTTTTTTTTTTACAAAGGTAACTGGGTCTGAGAAAAGCCAAACAACAACAAAGGTTGTAAATGGCAGAGCCAGGATCTGCCGTCATATGTGTATGGATCCAAATGTGTGCTCTTAGGTCCTCTGCCCGGGAGAGCAAATTACGACACCTTGAATGCCAACTCATTATGGTGCCCTTCTAAAAAGGAACCTCTGTTCAGAAAGGAATTCTGAACAGTCCAGAGTGCATAGCAAAGTGTTAGGATCCACTGTCATGTCAGCCTTGAAGGGAAGGTGGTGAATGGTGACCTGTGTGACATACAGGCTGTTACTAAGAGGGATTCATCAGAAATAAGAAGCAAGGGCTGTAAGTGTGGCGCTGTTCAAAAGATAAGAAGACCGTTGTCACGGCTTTTCAGATGAAGGGGCAAGTTAGGGAACTGCTGCAAGGAAAAGCTTATTCCAGTTGATGAAGAGGACTTTTGGGGTTGGTTACTCCAAGTTTACATTCAGTACGTTTATTCTTAATGTGTCCCACAAGCATTTACTGAGCACCAGGCACTAGAAACACAAAGATGACCAATACACACCCTTCTCTTGGAGAGCTCAGTTGTCAGTAGATGACTCGAGAACCGAGGCTGATGAGAAAGAAACGGGAAAGTAAATGAAGTCTCATCAAGAAGCCCATTTGTAACTGCTAAGTGGTACACACCTGTGTATGTGTGTGTACAGTCATGTGTAGCTCCATCTACTCCAATCAGAGAACGAAGAAAAAAGTTATGATAAAAAAATTGGGTGAGGATTAATGTTGAAAGGGTCTTAGGATATATGTGACACACTAGATTGAGCAATAAAATTCCACTTCACAAGTCTGAGGATGAGGATTTGCCTGATGGTCCAGTGGTTAAGAATCTACCTTTCCAGGCAGGCTTCCCTGTGGCTCAAACAGTAAAGAATCTGCCGGCAAGGCCAGAGATCCAGGTTTGATTCCTGGGTTAGGAAGATCCCCTGGAGAAGGGAATGGAAACCCATTCTAGTATTCTTGCCTAGAGAATCCCATGCCCACGTGTTGCAACTACTGCTGTAACTACTGAAGCCTGAGAGCCCAGAGCCCGTGCTCTGCAATAGGAGAAGCCTCCACAATGAGAAGCCTGCGCACACTAACAAAGACCCAGCCCAGCAATAAATAAATAAAGCCCAAGAAGTCTCTTGCTGGCAATGCAGCTAGGAGAAACCAATCATGAGAACATACTGCCCTTGTTAATGAACAGCTGTGGTGAAACCTCCCTGGGAGGCAACCGTGCCCATCCCAGGTCCTGGCACAGGTATCCTATCTTTGTAATTTGGAACTCAGATCTCAGGTAATCTCAGTCACTGTAGAGGACTTGAAGATTTAATTCTATTCCTGTTATTTGGAATAGTAACTTTGTAATGCCAGAAAGATGTAACAAACAAGAATTACAAATAATGAATCAATGATGCTTTTGTGTTTAAGTTATATTTATTTGAGTATAATAGCACAATTTTGCTTTGTTTATGCTTTTAAGGTCAATGGTTAATGAAATAGTATAGTAGAAATTTACCAGATTTATGATTTTAGTGCACATATTTAGGAGAACTCAACTTGCTAAATTTATAGTCAATAATATTCAAATGTTTAGGAAAATCCAATATACTAAATTTATGAATTTGATTTTTAAAAGATTTTATTTATTTAACATTGACTTTGCTGCTTCTCTGTTGCTGCACAGGCTCTTCTCTAGTTGCCTGAGGTGGGAGCTCCTTTCTAGACACTCCTTTCTAGACTCAGTAGTTGCAGCTTCCAGGCTCTAGGGCAGTGGCTCAATAGTTACGGCGCATGGGCTTAGTTGCTAAGTAGCATTTGGGATCTTCCTGGATCAGTGACTGAACTCATGTCTCCTGTATTGGCAGGTGGATGTTTTACCACTGAGCTGCCAGGGAAGTCCTGAGTTTGATTTTTAAGATGCCGAAATGCTCAAAGTAATTTAAGCTACATGTATAAGATTTTATTTATTAGCATTATAAGAGTTAATATTCCTTGAGAACAATTTGGTTTAACACCTACTGTGTTAGATATTTGAAATGTTTGACATAATCAACTTGTGACCTTAGTTTGAAATGTTTAAGGAAAAATAGTCAATCATTGTTTAAACAGTACTTAAATATTAGAAGAGTAGTTTTTTTTTTTTTTTGCTAGATTTATAAAGTTTTTTTCCCTTTAATTTAAAATATTTAAGAGAATTTGATTAAGTGTGAAATTGGCTTTAGAACTCTAGGGAAATTTAATCTGTCAAATTAATGAGCTAATTGAGAATTAAGCAAAGAACAAGTAAAACTGAGCATTTTAGTTTCATAACTAAATAATTAGATTTATAACCATTATAATAGTTAATACTATGCAGGATTTAGTATGTACTGTTCTAAGCATATTACATATATTAATCCATTTAACTCCTCACCAGTTCTCTGAGGTGGGTCCTATTATTATTATTCTCATTCTATAATGAGGAAACTGAGGTACATAGATGTTGAATAAGTGCTTTATCAAGTGCTTCCGACTAAACTGTTTCAGTTCAGGTCAGTTGCTCAGTGTGTCCGACTCTTGTGACCCCATGGACTGCAGCATGCCAGGCTTCCCTGTCATTCACCAACTCATGGAGCTTGCTCCAACTCATGGCTGCCACAGATGTGGTCAGAGCAGGCAATCAGGGTCAGATGAGGTCATGAGGGTGGGGCCCTCATGATGGGATTAGTGCCCTTATAAGTCACCAGAGGGCACTCTCTCCTGCTCTCTCCCTGCTTCCACCATGAGACACCATGTGTCTCTCTCCATCCACCATGAGAGGACACAGTGAGAAGGCTGTCATCTGCAATCTACACAAAGAGCTTTCACCAGAACGCAATCATGCTGATCTCTAACTTCTAGCCTCCAGATCCATGAGAAAATAAGCTTCTGTTGTTTTAGCCTCCCAGTCTGTGGTATTTTGTTATGGCAGTCTTGAGTTAAGACACCAACTATACTAGTTTCCTTGATTTCCCTTCTTTCCCCTACCTTTAAGTGTTGGAATGTCCCAATTTTCAGTCCTTGGGCTTCTTCTCTTCTCCATTTACATCTGGACCTACTTCTGGAATTCTAGGTTTCTGTCTCTAACTGCCACGTGATATCTCCCTGCAGATGCATCCAGGAGATGTAGTTAAATAGTTAAGTCAAATGTAAGGTAAGGTAAGGTGAAGTCGCTCAGTCATGTCTGACTCTTTGCGACCCCATGGACTGTAGCCTACCAGGCTCCTCCATCCATGGGATTTTCCAGACAAGAGTCCTGGAGTGGGTTGCCATTTCCTTCTCCAGAGGATCTTCCCAACCGAGGGATCGAGCCCAGGTCTCCCGCACTGTAGGCAGACGCTTTACAGTCTGAGCCACTAGGCAAGTCAAATGTAGTTAGTCCAACTCCTGAGTGCCCTACATAGGTGCTCCACCTGTGGCCTTCCTCAGCTCACCTGTGGCAACTCCACCCCTTCACTTCTGTTACCTCCATCCCTTCACTTCTGTCACACCCTACATCAGGAAATCCTATTAGGCCTCCTTCCAAAATCTATCCAGAATGTAACCACTTCTCAACTCTACCATTGCTTCTACACTGGCCTAAGCCTCTACTGTTTCCATCTAGACCATAGTGGCAGACTCCTAAAGGTTCTCCCCACTTTCACTCTTGCCCCGATACAGCCTATTCCAAACGCAGAACCAGAGGGAATGGTTATAAGCCCAGATCATGTCACATCTCTTCAAAATGCTGCAACGGCCTTTCCGTTCACCTCAGAGTGGGAATCAAAGTTCTTATGAAGATCACTAGGTTCTGTGCAACTGGGGCCCACCCACCCTGTGTACCTTTCTGATCTCACTGCTATTACACTCCCTCTCAGCCCCATTACTCTCCCACACTGCTTACCTCGCTCCTTGTACAGGCTTCCTGAAGGCCTCAGTGTTGGCTGTTTCTCAGCCTGTATTTCTACACGGCTTGCTCCCTAATCTCTTTCAAGTGTTTGCTCCTCAAGCCCTACCATTACCTACATTAAAATAAACCTTCTTTTAAAAAACACAACCAACTAACCAACCGACAACAAGTCACCACGGGGACTTCCCTGGTGATCTGGTGGTTAAGACTCTGAGCTCTCAATGCAGGGGGCTCAGGTTCAATTCCTGGTCAGGGAACTAGATACTGTGTGCTGCAACTAAGACCCAGTGCAGCCAAATTAAAAAGAAAAATTTTTTTTAACTTTTTAAAAATTAAAAAAACTTTTAATTAAAAAAAAAAAAACTAAAAAAAAAAAAACAAAAAAACACCACCACCACATTTCTGATTCTCCTTGCTTTCTTATATTTTTCACAGTACCTATTACCTCCAATACAATGTTCACTTACAATGTTTCTTTTTTGTTCCTCTTACTAAAATATAAACTTTAGGAGGACAAAAGTTTTTGTCTGTTTCTTTCTCACAGATGGATACTCAGAGTAGTATGGCACTCAATTAATATTTACTGATAGGCTATGGTTTTTCCTGTGGTCATGTATGGATGTGAGAGTTGGACTGTGAAGAAGGCTGAGCGCCGAAGAATTGATGCTTTGAACTGTGGTGTTGGAGAGACTCTTGAGCGTCCCTTGGACTGCAAGGAGATCCAACCAGTCCATTCTGAAGGAGATCAGCCCTGGGATTTCTTTGGAAGGACTGATGCTAAAGCTGAAACTCCAGTACTTTGGCCACCTCATGTGAAGAGTTGACTCACTGGAAAAGACTCTGATGCTGGGAGGGACTGGGGGCAGGAGGAGAAGGGGACGACCCAGGATGAGATGGCTGGATGGCATCACCCACTCGATGGACGTGAGTGTGAGTGAACTCCGGGAGTTAGTGATGGACAGGGAGGCCTGGTGTGATGCGATTCATGGGGTCGCGAAGAGTCAGACACGACTGAGCGACTGAACTGAACTGAACTGAAGAATTAGTATATGATTGAGTCCCCCACTCCCCTCTCAAAGTGATTGTTTTAAAGGCAACTGGACTGATCATTACTTGGATAGAATGCCACAATATAACAAATGATGCAGGAATGCAAGGAGAATCTTGAAAGATTGTTGAGACAGGCGGCCAGCATGGTGAGTACAAGCATGAAGGAATTCTGAGCTTCCTGGAAGAAACAGTCATGGATCTTCCATTGTGCTTTTAAACTAAGGCGATCCTTTTGCAGAGATCTTTATGAGAACCGTCTGTACTTTTGTTTTGCCACAAATATCACCTGAGACGATGACTGAGAACTTGACTGCACTGAATAACTCTCACGGCTGTCGTCTTTCACTAGGAGAACTCGGTGCTGGAAGGAAGGAGGAGCTCATTTAGTCCTCAAAGAAAGGGAGCTTCTTCAGCTTTCAGAGCCAGCACTGGCTTACTTGTATACATTAATAGAACCATATGCCTGTATGTTTGAAAATATGACATCCAGAGTCTTTCTAACAAATCAGCAATCATTTTCCAAGTTGTAAGATAGAAGAAATTGGAATTCTATCCAACAAGAAATTATTCGACACTGACTTTGTGCCAGGCATTTTGCCAGGTGCTGGTTACATAATGATGAATAATAGTCTCTATCCTCAGGGAGCAATTGGATGTGCTGCAGGTGACTCGTACACAGATAACATCAAGCGTCATCAAACGCTAAGTAAGGGGTGAACACAGGGGACCAGGAGAACTCAGACCAGAGACATTTAACTCATAGTGGGAGGATCTTCAGAATGCTTCCTTCAGAAAATGACAAGTGATAAGATGCTTAAAAGATAAGCTGGATCCAGCTAGGCCAAAAGGGGTGGAAAGGACAGCACACACACAAAAAGAAGTGAAAGCAGGAGCAGGGGCCGTGGAGTGAATAAAAGAGCATGATGTGGACCACTGACAATTGGGCCCATCTTCCCTGTAGCTCAGATGGTAAAGAGTCTGCCTACAAAGCAGGAAACCTGGGTTCGACCCCTGGGTCAGGAAGATCCTCTGGAGGAAGGAATGGTAATCCACTCCAGTATTCTTGCCTGGAGAATCCCATGGACAGAGGAGCCTGGCAGGCTACAGTTCATGAAGTCGCAAAGAGCTAGACACGACTGAGCGAATAACACTCAACATAACAGGAGTAGGAGGTGGGAGAGGAGTCACAGAGGACCTTGAATGTCAAGATAAAGACCTTGATCTTGTTCAGGACAAAGCAGAGTCACTGAAGGATTTTAGTATGAGAGCAACACGTCAGATTTGTGTTTGAGGCTTTGTGTAAATTAAGACACAGGAATCCCTCCAGGCACTCCCACCACTCGTCAGTGGAGAGGAGAGAGAGGTGACTTCACCTTCCTAGCTCTCCTCAGCCCAGCTCCCTGGTGAAGGTACCGCCTACGGGCCAGTCTGCACAGCCCTGGGGAAGAAGCTCCCGTGGGGACTTAGTTATCAAAGGTAGAGCCCAGATCCTATGTTGTTAGCCTGAGAAGCTGGGGTCAGGAGAGACAGGATTTTTCTGCACAATGACGCAGTGTGCTCCTTCCACTCAGCTTCCTATTGGCAGGGACAGTATTAGGTGGATGCTTCTTTCTCAGGTTATAGAACTTTCAGTTTCCCATGAGCTGTTTTGTCTGCGCAGTCACTCCCCAACCCTTAGGAAAGTTTCATTCAACACTCTAGCCTGGCCCCAGCTGCGTTTTGGGAGGACTGAGGTGGCGCTATGTCCACATTTGGGGAAAGCAGGGCAGAGAGAAGCTGGGGGCTGGAAGCAGCATTTCTAAGGCCTCCAAAGACGGGCAGCAGAGAAACCCAGGCGCAGCTGGGAGGAGAAAGGGTGAGCACAGTGAGATGCAGGAGACATGCAGACAAGCATTGTTTAGGGGTTGGTTGAGCCAAGAGAGGACAGGAAGTCAACTTAGGGCAGGCAGAAAGGGCAGAGGCTCAGATCAGACAGAATCTGAGGACCCTGGTCTTTCATCAAGGGGATGGAAATACAGTGATAAGGGAGGAAAGTGACCGAGAGTGTAGCAAGGCCAGGGAAACGGTGGCTGGTGCTGCGTGAAGTGTGGATTGGTAGGGGTGCTGCCCTCACCCGGCTTTGTTAGGAGCACCTGGCCTGTCAGACAAGGAGCAAGCAGAAGGGACTGGATGAGGAGGCTGAACTCAGCTCCTCTCCCCGGGGCTCCTGACGAGGGTGAGGGTGGGACAGACTGCAGGGGCAGCCCCTGACTCCCTGGGACTCTGCATTCCACCCACAGCTGCCTCTTCTCCGCTCTTCCCAGGTCCTTGCTCTGCTGTCCACTTCTCATTCCGGGTCTCTGTTCAGTGTAATCTCCCTAGTCTCCCCACATTCAGCCGGCTCCCACCCATTCCTATCACGTTTGTTGTGTTTCTATCCTCCATCTCATCGAGACTCATTTTCTGTTTATTTTTATGGAATCTGTCTCCTCCACCAGAATGCAAGCTCCATGGTACCAGGTATTTTGCCTGTTGCTTGCACACTGGTTCCCCGAGTGTGGAAGAGCAGGCGGGAGGTGGCAGGTGCTCAGTGAACACGGACTGAATAAACACTGAGTGCAGACATCAGGGCCGCTGAAGACTACGGTGGGGACTGGCGGCAGATACACCAAAGGGCAGCCCCTGGCAGTTAGAGGAACAGAGCCTGGAGTGTCTTCCCAGCTCACCTGGCCACCACCACCCCCATCACCTCCCCTCCACAGTGCCGAGATGCTGAAAGAAAGACAGCTCTCTCTTCATCCCCTTCCACCCAACCCCACTGTCAGCTATTTGGACTAAGACTGGGCACCCAAGTCAAGATGGGCAATGAGAGATCCTTCAATGGGAGACTGTAAAAGAGTACAGAAGAGAAAAGACAGAGGAATGTGAATGTGTGGGGCGG
Source organism: Ovis canadensis (assembly GCF_042477335.2). Taxonomy (NCBI): domain Eukaryota; kingdom Metazoa; phylum Chordata; class Mammalia; order Artiodactyla; family Bovidae; genus Ovis; species Ovis canadensis. The sequence continues at coordinate 53,113,334 of NC_091259.1, forward strand.
GGTGGGGAGAGACGAATGTAGTAGATGATGAAAGGAGAGAGCAGAGTCAAAGCAAACAATAAACAAACATCTGGTTTTCCTAAAGTTTCCAGTTTCAGCCCCAGTCCTTCCTGGAACATAGATACATCCCCACCCTGGAATTCCAAGAAACTTCCCTCAACTCTTACAAAAAGTCCCAAGCTAGTTCCATTTGTTTTCTATTATCTAAACAGAACTTCAACTAAAGGAGGAGGTTCTAGGTATCCACGTCCTGCCATACCCCAACATTCCCGGAGCCCACAAGGCTCCCCGCAGCCTGAGCCAGAAGCTCCCATGTCAGGGCGTGAAGCCATGCCCTGCTCTAGGTGGGGCTGAGAGTTACTCTTGCAGTCTGCCGCTGGGCAGTGCTCGTCACCTGCAGGTCCCAGCGCCCCCTGTGTCCTAACTGTTCTCACTTCACGGTTCCAGCCCTGTGCTAGGACCTCGGCGTGCCTGACTCTGTGGAGGGCCCACCACCCTGCCTGCCCCTGCCAGCCTGGCAACCTGTCCCTGGCACAAGTCCTGCGCCAGCGTCCTGTCAGCTACCCATCGTGCGCCGCTCTCTGAGCCTTTCTTCCCCATCCGCTCTCACTTCTCTCCTCTGCTCCTCGTGTGGCTTCGGTCCCCTCGACCCCCCACTCCCAAGCTGGGGAGTGCTGGGTGAGATGCGAGGTGATGTGAGCAGTACCGCTCTCCTGTCCCTCAGTCTGTCTGCCAGCCTCTCTGTCCCTCCAGAGGTCCAGGCAGTGTCCTCAGGACTCACGAGCACTTTCCCCACCACTCAACTCTGCTTTCCTTTGATTGGCTCCACTCTGGACTAGGTTCAACTACTGTGATGGCAAGACTGCCGCTGACTACTCCATACTGGCATCCTCACAGCTGGGTCCAGTGGAAAGACGTGACTCCTCCTGACAGTTCCAGCCAAACTCCTGGCCCTTAACTGGGTCACGGGGCCGCCCTGAACCAGCTCCTGATTTGCTGGGTGGACACAGTCCAGGCACACATGGAGCATGGAGCGGAGGGTGAGGCCAGGTCTACCCAAACCACAGGGACACAGGGAAATGGGTAGGTCCTCAAGAAAAACGGGGTTCTGCCAGAAGAAGAGAGAAGAAACACTGTGTATGAAAAACCCCAAGTTTTCACTTCAGAGCTTTTCCTACTAACATAAATAGGGACCATCATGTTCCAATCTGAAGGAATCGAATCTTTGTAGCTACGAAGTTTAGCCTTATTAGAATATAACACTGAAGAACACATTTGTGGGAAAAACCCCACAGAATATAACATGACTTCTAAAATGAAAAAGAGTATTCTATTAGCTTTTGGGTTTTTTTTTTAAGGGGGCTTTCAGTTAATCGGTTTTACTACATACTGTTCACTGCACATCAGACTGGTTATGAAAATTATGGCAATACTGAAGCAGATGATTTAGGCAGGGGACAGGGGTGTGGATGGGAAGAACCCCTGGAGGAGGACATGGCAACCCACTCCAGTATTCTTATCTGGAGAATCCCATGGACAGAGGAGCCTGGTGGGCTACAGTCCATGGGGTCACAAAGAGTCAGACATGACTGAGTGACTAAGCACAGCACAGGGGTGGAGAGAAACAGCAGAAGCAAAACAACTCAAAGTAAATTAGCAAAAAACTTACATGATAAATCATCTGGGAATGTGAGGTTAGGGAACAGTGAATTAGTGCCAGTGGGATGAAAACAAAAGAAATTTCTGGAGACTTCTTAGGCACTGTTTTGTTTTTACCGTCTTCATTGAGCTGAATAACAACTGCACAGAAGGGAAACAATCTTTTAGAACCAGCAGAGCTGACCAAGCATGTGAGAACTTGGCTGTACTGGACTGGTAGAGCTGTATCTTCTTCCAAGCTACAGATCTGCTGGGATATGAAGGTTTGTGCAAAAAAAAAAAAAATTCTATAGGAAGAGGGCAGGAGAATAAAAAGAACAGAGCAACTGAAATGGCTATGGGTTACCCACTTCAACTTGATGCGAAGTGGTGAAGAGGCAGCCTTCCCTAAGGGGTAGAGAGAGGGCCCCCTCTGGATCCAGTCCAAATCGCCTTGGTTTCTGTGCCCAGGAAGCACTGACATGGACCAATACTGTGGTTTTAAAAGCTCTGTATGGAATCAGAAAGATCTTTTAAAATCTGTATGAGTCAGGTTTTGCTGCAGTAACAAGCAACCCCCAAATCTTAGCTGCTTTCAACAGTAAGTCTGCGGGTTGGCTACAGCTCTGTTGGGCTCAGCTGGACCTGGCTCCACACAGTTAGAGGTCTGTTTCTGGGTCTTACTGTTCTAGGACCCAGGGAATTCCCATGATGCAGGCCAAAAGCTCAAGGGGTCAAACACAAATGTGTGATACTTCTTAAAGGCCTCACCTGGAACTGTCACCCCACCCATAGTCTCCTGGACAATGAAGTCCCCCAGCCAAGTCCAAGGCACTGAATATGAGGCCCTCGGGGGTGTGGAGACAGCACATGACCATGGATGGACATACCATCTATTCCAGTGGGTGTGCTCTACCACTTATTTGCCTCGTGAAGCTTGACAAGTTAGTTTGGTCTCAACTTTTTTCATGTGGGGAGACAATACGGTTTGCCTCACAGGACATGGGTTAAATCAGATGACTTAAGCACAGCACTTAATGCAGAGCCCCGGATGGAGCAGATGGTCCATGTGGGACAGCTAACGTCATCTTATAATTATTACTTTTAATATTCATTTATTTGACTGCACCAGGTCTTAGTTGTGGCAAGTGGGATCTAGTTCCCCGACCAGGGATCAAACCTGGGCCCCCTGCACTGGAAGCACAGAGTCTTAGCCACCAGACCCTGAGGGAAGTCCCTCATCTTATTATTAATCCGAGGCATCAGATTATAAGCAAGGCATGCCCGCTTGTCAGGAGTCCAGTGATCAGCACTGGAGAGAAGGCAGGATACAGGACTGGCAGGTTATGTGGGCACAGACCAGGGCAGCAGAAGAGGAGGTGGTGGGCAGGCAGGTGCATAAGAGGTGGTGGGGAGGTCAGGGGCACAGAAGACTCAAAGCGTGTGAACACAGGGTGAGGAACACATGGACGTGTGGGTGAGAGGGGGCTCAGACAGCCTCGCAACAACTCTGGGAGAGCAGCTGGGCTGAGGGGGCTTGTGGTTTTCTCTTCTCACCCTCAGGGCAGCCTGGTCACCCCTCAGACCCAGCCTGCCAGGCCTCATGGCCCCGCCCTCCACCCTCACTGTGCAGCAGCAGCCTGTCCTCTCTCTGCTGCCCGCACAGCCTGCCCCAGATGAAGCCTACTCCCTTTGAACCATCTCTAACCCTCCTCTGGGGCTCCTAGCTGCTGTCCTTTCCATCCTTGATCTTTATCAAAGCTTCCATCCCGCTCTTCCCCCTAAGTCAATCCTTGTTTCTCCCGAGGTCTGTGCTCTCTGCTTTGACCCCTCAAACTCCCCTTCGTCTCCTTTGCTTCTAACACCTTCTTGTAATACTGCTCATCTACCAGGGGCCTCTTCTGCTCCCACCGGGAACACCCCTAGCCGCCCCCTGCATCTGCTCTGCTCTGGTTTTCCCTTCCACCCCCATCCCACACTAGGAAGCAGGCCAGGGAGCTGTCCCACCTGAGTGCCAACTCATCTCACTGCAACACCAGAGCTGGGAATATGGCAGCGGTGGGGGTGAGGAGAGTGACTCAGATCTCTGGAAAAGCTGTGGAGATGCAGCCTCTGACTCAGTATGCCCACTGCAGAACTATCTAGGAGGTGAGCTATTTATATGAAAGGTGAGCTATTTTGAGAGAGTTCTTTGTGCTCTGCAGCGGAGGGGATTGTGCAACTTTATCAAATAATTTTAGTGAAGTCCAGAAAACAAAATCCATGTGCTGCACTTCGTTGGAGACAGTGGGTACAGTTGGTATTTTCAGCATAGATTGAAATGGGATAATCGCAGCATGAAACTGCAATAAATAAATAAAGCACAGCAGTCTCGAGGAAGCTGGCACAAGCACATGAAGGGGATGTTTTCTTCTATGGAACAGGAGGTGTGTGCTGCTACCCTGGTCTCTGCCATGTGGCCAGTGTGGCCGGGACTAGAGCTCTGAGTGGAGACGATAAGACCACCCCCCCGCCCCCCCACACCCTCCCCACCCCGTGCATGCAGTGGTGTGCACACCGCTCCTTTCCACAAGAAACTTCAAAGGCAATAGTGCTTCCGGCAAGCCTCGGGCTAGGTCCCGCATCTGAGCACAGCTTCCTTGCATGGCAAAGGCTGTTTGCAGAAGAGGTTTGAGACGGAAGCTGGTGGTTCTGAAGCCCTTCCAGAGGCCACAGCCTCCTCTCCCTCCCGTCTCCCCTCCCTGCTGCCTCTCCTTCTCCCACCTTCTCAGGTTGACAAGCAAAGTTACAAAATTATCTTGAAATGTGGACTCTCCCAAAGTTTGCGGGACCCTGAAAACCCAGCTGTTTTTCCTTTTCTGAACTGCTCAGACTTTTCCTAAAAGCCTTTCCAGAGCAGGAGATCCCATGCTGTTGGTCAAAGCATCAGATGTTGTCAGTGAGGTTTTCCAGCCACCTTTTCATCCAGTAGAAGTTAAAACCTGAAAACTTCCAGAAGCGCACAATGAGTGTCAGTGAAGGACCCCCACCTGGGAGTCAGGAAAGGGGCACCTCAGGCTGAGCACATGGGAAGCTGGGCCCCATCTCCCTGCCTCCTGTATTCCCTCCATCTCTCTTTCTCTCCTTCAGCCAATACTGAGTACCTCCTCAAGAGCTGGGGGTCTACACAAGGCTTGAGGGATTCAGAGACACAGGAGATTCCATCTCTGCTCCCAGGGAACTCATGTCTAATCAGGGAACTCACGTCTAATCAGGAATACAAACACAAAGACACAGCGCAGCCTTTCGGGAGCGATCATGTAGGTATTCACACAGAGAAGAGGACAAGGACAATAACAACGCTGTGGTAAGTCGCTAAGTCGTGTCTGACTCTTACAAGGCCGTGGACTGCAGCCCGCCAGGTGCCTCTGTCTGTGGGATTTCTCAGGCAAGAATACTGGAGTGGGTAGCCATTTCCTCCTCCAGGGGATCTTCCTGACCCAGGGATCGAATCCGAGTCTCCTGCATGCAGGCAGATACTCTGCCGCTGAGCCACCAGGGCAGCCTGCAATAACCATAGCTATTAGGTTGGTGCAAAAGTAATTTCTGTTTTGCATTGTTGACTTTGCTATTTGAGACTGAAATACATTTGTAAATAAAATTGGTTATGTTACACATCATTTTAATATCATTTCTTGCTTTATGTTGTTTGCTAATGAATTATTACTTGCTGTTTGTATCTATTTTAGACTATGGAAATGATGTTAGACTGAAAGCAAATTTGAGTGATTTTCTTATTCGAGTTCAAATGGGTCATAATGCAGCAGAAACAGCCTGCAACATCAACAAGGCATTTTGCCCAGGAACTGCTAATGGGACATACAGTGCAGTGGTGGTTCAAGAAGTTTTGCAAAGGAGACTAGAGCCTTAATGATGAGGAGTGCAGTGGGTGGTCATCCAAAGTTGACCACCTATTGAGAGGATCATCAAAGCTGATCATCTTACAACTAACTACACAAGAAGTTGCCCAAGAACTCAATGTCCACCATTCTATGGTTGGTTGGCATTTGACACAAACTGGAAAGCTGAAAAAAACTCGCTAAGTGGGTGTCTCGAGACCTGATCAAGACCAAACAAAAACCATTGTTTTGAAGTGTCATCTTATCTTATTCTATGCAACAACAACAAAACATTTCTTGACTGGATTGTGATATGCAATGAAAAGTGGATTTTATAAGACAACTGGTGATAACCAGCTCACTAGGTGGACCAAGAAGAAGCTCCAAAGCACTTACCCAAACCAAACTTGCACGAGAAAAAGGGTCACAGTCACTGTGTGTTGGTCTGCTGCTGCTCTGAAATCCACTAGTTTTCTGAATTCTGGTGAAACCATTCCATCTGAGAAGTATGCTCGGCAAATCGATGAGATGTACCGAGAACGGCAACGCTTGCGGCCTGTGTTGGTCAACAGAAAGGGCCCAATTCTTCTCCACGACAACACCTGACCACATGTCACACAACCAACACTTGAAAAGCTGGACAACTGAGGTACAAAGTTTTGCCTCATCTGCCATATTCACCCGACCTCTCACCAACTACAACTTCTTGAAGCATCATAACAACTTTCTGTAGGAAAAAATGCTTCCACAACCAGCTGGATGCAGAAAATGCTTTCCAAGAATTCATCAAATCCTGAAGCATGGATGCTACAGGAATAAACAAACATTTCTCATTGGCAAAATGTGTTGATTGTAATGGTTCCTATTTTGGTTAATATAGATGTGTTTGAGCCTAGCTGTAATGATTTAAAATTCAGGATCTGAAACCATAATTATTTTTGCACCAATCTAATGATATCTGTGGCTGGATGGCATCACGGACTCGATGGACGTGAGTCTGAGTGAACTCCGGGAGTTGGTGATGGACAGGGAGGCCTGGCGTGCTGCGATTCATGGGGTCGCAAAGAGTCGGACACAGCTGAGCGACTGAACTGAACCGAATTTAATGACATCTATTAAATTTACACTAAGTACTAGGCTCTCTTGTAAATGCTTTATATTTACCAACTTAATTCTTACAACTTTAGAAAGTAGTTGAAAATAAGCTCAATAAGCTTATTGTTGAGCTTGAAAATAAGTAACGAGGGATCTGAAGACGGGCCATCTGGCTTTGTCACAGCACTGCTGGGAGCCTTCACTCCTCTGCAGCCCTGGCTCGGGGTTGGGCGCGGCTGTAAGATGGGATGGGTGCCCTCCAGGTCAGTCCGGTACTAGATGATGCTGTGCGGGGAGCTGGATCCCAGCTTGGGGCTGCCACACAGTTACTGCTCTTCCTGGGGCAAAAGCCAGTCCTGAGGCCAATTCCATACCAGCCACAGAGTGGGGTTTTTTTAAGCACCCTCAGGGGGAAGAGCCCATGGTATGAGTAGGAGGGCAGGATGGGTGGAGTCTGACATTGGCCCTAAGGTGCTATAGCAGTCTGGAAGAGTCGGTGCCCAGAGGGGGCCTGCCAGTGCCTCTGGGATCCCAGCTTTAGGCACAGGTGTGAAGAGCTGGTATGGCCCAAGATCCCTGTCTATTAGAGAAGCTGTCTTTCAGGCATCAAGAGGCAGGGAAGCAATTTCAATCCTGTGGATCTTAGCCCTGCAAACCTGCTCTGCATGTCATGAAAGAACAGAAAGTAGCTTAAGACAGAAACTTGGGACATAATTGTGTGCAACTGTGAGCCTACAAAAACATCCAAGAGTGACAGAAAAGGCCGTCAGAGGTTTGGGAGGGATGCAGGCTTGCTCAGGGAATCAGCAGAACAGCCAGGTCAGATTTCTGGAGAAGCACAGGGGCAGCAGCTGAGGCAGGGCAGGATCAGAAAGGACGGGTTCTTAGAGCAAGGGACTCCAGGGTGGGTCACCATGGAGGGAGGTCAGGGTCAGAGAAGCAGCAGCTGTGAAGTCCAAAGCTGGAGCCACATGTTGTCAGAGGCCACTGGACCTCGCGGCAGCACATTTTTGGACATTCTGGTTCTCCCTCTGCTTTTCTCCTTCCCTGGTACCCACTGTATGCTATGTAACCTAATGATTCCAATTTCCCTAGCACCCATTAAATGTCAGACACTGTGCGTTGAACATGTTACATTATTTTCTCATGCTTAAGTCTCTCAACAGCTCCACTACGCAGGGCCCATTATTGTATCATCAAAAAGCTGAATACTCTGAGGCTTGGAGAGGTTCAAAGACTGGCTTAAAGACACACAGCTGGGAAGTGGGAGAGCAGAAACGTGAGCCCAGGGGTCCGACTCCAGGGCCCCCACTTCTAAATATTACAAGCTTCTGGTTCCCACAGTGAAATGACCTCCTCCCTGCCATTGAGCTAGGGGGTGGTGGCCCAGGGTCCTTGCAAAATCCCAGCAGGGGATCCTCTGGGAAGCCTCTTGGCAAACAAAACACCATACCTTCTGCTCCCAGGTTCCTCTAGATCTCAGTGAAATTCCTCTCCGCACAATCACAGGGAGATGAAAGGCATGGCCCACAGCGCCTCCCGCCCTCCTGCGGCAGGACCGGGGGAGACAGGACAACCGACACGGAACTTCCCTGGGTTCTGCCTCCATGGGAAAGCACACACGTGGACCTCTGCTGGCTCTGGAAATGGGGCAATTTTTCACTTAAAACCATCTGCAAACAAACTTCCAAGCCTTCAAAATTATACATTCACAGATCATTTCTAGACTCTGGAATAGGATTAGATGGTAATGATTTAATTGATGGTTAAGTGTGTAGATAAAATGAATGTGCTGAATCCTTTCCGTAATTATCTCTCCAAGGAGCCCCAGCAGCTATAATTACTGTCTGAGGCCAAAATTACAAACCAGCTGTTGTTTTAAGCAAAATGTGCTGCAGTCCCTGCTGGATCTTTGAGTAAAAGTTGGTCACTCCCAGCCCAGGGCCCCTTAGGCCCACTCACTAAAATACAGCCCTGGCAGAGGCTCCTCTCCCAAACCTCAGGAGCATGTCCTCCCTGTGGCTGCTCTGCATCCCGGCCCTCACTGCACACTGCTCTCTCTTCTTTGCTGCTGGTGATTCTTCCTCCTGCCCCTTCTTTACCAGGAGGATTCCTCAGATCAGCCAGCTCACACTGACCTACTCCTGAAAGCAGGCTGAACAATGGCCTTAAAATCTCAGCTCAGGGAGGATGGTGGAGCTCTCCTTGTGCTAGAGGTTAACCCATGGGGTCACCACAGCTCAGGTCTACATCCTGTTGGTGGCTATACACCGACTTAAGTTATAAATCCACTTCTGGCTACAGAGAACCAGGACAGCTGTCTCTATTGATAAAATGAGCCCAATCATGATTAAACTCCTTGCAGAAATTTAAGCTCTTGTCTGGATAATTATGCAGAATTCATGTATTAATTCAACAACCACCACAGAATTACTGAGCACATCTTATATATGCTAGGTGCTGTGGGGAAGATTGGGATATCTTGGTGAACAGAGCAGATGTAGCCCCTGCAATACTGGACTGTGGCTCTTGAATTGTTCTCGACCAGGAATCTGGTGAAGGTCCTGGCCTGCAGTTTCATACGTGTGGATCTGCATCTGGACAGGAAGTAGGTGGGCAGAAGAGGCTGCGGTGGGCGTGCTGCAGGTGAGCGGTGAATACTGGAGCTGCTCATTTCAGCAGAGCTCATGGGAAACAGTGAGAAGGAAATGGCAACCCACTCCAGTATTCTTTCCTGGAGAGTCCCAGGGACAGGGGAGCCTGGTAGGCTGCCGTCTATGGGGTGACACAGAGTCGGACATGACTGATGCGACTTAGCAGCAGCAGCAGCAGCATGGGAAACAATGGGCTTGGGTCTCTGCAGCCACCTTCATCCTTCAGCACTTCCTGAGGTGCCTACTGCGTGCACGGGCACTGCTCCTCTGCGGTTCATCTCTTCTACTCCATGGACTCCATGCCCTGTTCTTGTAGGGCTCTTACGAGGTGTGAACAAGACAGAATATGGCACCAGGGAACACTGATCCAAAGCATCTATCAATCTGTCTAATGATCTGCTTATGTAGACATCCTGAGCTGGACTGCAAATTCCATGTGAGATGGAATCAGCATTTTCCCATTGTATCTTCAGTGCCTGGCAGAATGTTCGCTGCCTGCTCAGAAATATTTGGTTTATGAATGAAAACAAACCTTCAAATGCTAGGAAGAAAGAAGATGGATGTGACCAACACATTCCACTAGTTGGGGGGATGGTCAAAGGTCCCCAATTCCACTTCAAGGGGAAGGATTTTGTCAGGTGAAAGTTCAAGGCAGAGGAATCTGTGGAATGATAAGCAAATCCAGGCCTCACAGGGGTACTCCAGAATTCATTCATTCCACTCCCATTCATTTCTATTTGTTCATTCCCCCTCTCTCTGTTCACCTTCCCTCAGTAGACCATGTGCTATGCAAGACAAGCTTCAGCTACCTGTATCACCGAATCCTTTGTCTACACCTTGCATCTACAGAGGGGCCCTACATACGTGTTTGTTACTGTTATTTAGTCACTAAGTCGTGTCTGACTCTTCTGCAACCTCATGGACTACAGCCTGCCAGGCTCCTCTGTCCATGGGATTTCTCAGGCAAAAATACTAGAGTGCATTGCCATTTCCTTCTCCAGGGGATTGTCCTGACCCAGGGATCAAATCCCTGTCTCTTGCATTGGCAGGCAGGTTTGTTACCATCAAGCCACCTGGGAAGACCAAGTAAGTGTTTCAGTTCAGTTCAGTTGCTCAGTCATGTCCGACTCTTCGCGACTCCATGGACCACAGCACGCCAGGCCTCTCTGTCCAGCACCACCTCCCAGAGTTTATTCAAACTCATCTCCATTGAGTCGGTAATGCCATCTAACCATCTTATCCTCTGTCATCTCCTTCTCCTCCTGCCTTCAATCTTTCCCAGTATCAGGGTCTTTTCAAATGAGTCAGCTCTTCACATCAGGTGGCCAAAGTATTGGAGTTTCAGCTTCAACATTAGTCCTTCCAATAAACACTCAGGACTGATCTCCTTTAGGATGGACTGGTTGGATCTCCTTGCAGTCCAAGGGACTCTCAAAAGTCTTCTCCAACACCACAGTTCAAAAGCATCAATTCTTCGGCACTCAATAAGTGTTTAAAAATCAGCTTATCAGTGAAGCTATCAGAGCACTGAAGTCACCTGCAGTGACATTAATGGCCAGGGGAGGGCAGCAGAAGGTAGCAGAGCTGATGGCAGAGGCCCAAGGAAAGGGCTATCTTCTCTTAGATCACTAAGATCCTATTCAGTTCAGTTCAGTTGCTCAGTCGTGTCCGACTCTTTGTGACCCCATGGACTGCAGCACGCCAGGCCTCCCTGTCCATCACCAACTCCCGGAGTTCACTCAGACTCACGTCCATCAAGTCAGTAATGCCATCCAGCCATCTCATCCTCTGTCGTCCCCTTCTCCTCCTGCCCCCAATCCCTCCCAGCATCAGAGTCTTTTCCAATGAGTCAACTCTCCGCATGAGGTGGCCAAAGTACTGGAGTTTCAGCTTTAGCATCAGTCCTTCCAAAGAAATCCCAGGGCTGATCTCCTTCAGAATGGACTGGTTGGATCTCCTTGCAGTCCAAGGGACTCTCAAGAGTTTTCTCCAACACCACAGTTCAAAAGCATCAATTCTTCAGCGCTCAGCCTTCTTTATGGTCCAGCTCTCACATCCATGGGGACTTCCCTGGTGGCTCAGATGGTAAAGCGTCTGACGACAATGCAGGAGACCCAGGTTCGATCCCTGGGTCAGGAAGATCCTCTGGAGAAGGAAATGGCAACCCACTCCAGCACTCTTGCCTGGAAAATCCCATGGACGGAGAAGCTTGGTAGGCTACAGTCCATGGTGTCGTAAAGAGTCAGACACGACTGAGCAACTTAACTTCACTCACATCCAAACATGACTACTGGAAAAACCAGAGCTTTGACTAGATGGACCTTTGTCAGCAAAATAATGTCTCTGCTTTTTAATCTGCTGTCTAAGTTTGTCATTGCTTTTCTTCCAAGGAGCAAGTGCCTTTTAATTTCATGGCTGCAGTCACCATCTGCAGTGATTTTGGGGCCCAGGAAAATAAAGTCTATCACTGTGTACATCGTTTCCCCTATTACCCATAAGCCCTGTTACTTTATTATTACCCGTAGGTTCTATTACCCACGTGAATATCAGGGGAGAGCATAACGACTGGAGAAAACTGCTCACAGAAGTCCAGTGAATCCCAGGATAGTAAAGAGGGGGCTCAGTTTGAGCAGGGAGCTAGCGGCTGGTGGCCAGTGCTGGGGTTTGTGTGGAGACGTGCTGAGGCCGGCAACACAGGTGAAGTATGTGGTCTAGAGCCACAGTGCCGGGAGCACAAGCCCTGTGCTGAGCGTCCCTGGGAGCCTCAAACCAACCCCAGTGCTGACGCTCGTCCTCAAGGTGACAAATGGCCTGAGAGCTGGGTCTGATACCATCTTCCACTCTAGTCTGGGCTCAAGAACAGTGGGAAGGGGGTCTAAGACCAGACCCAGCTAGTTTTGTGAAGGATGCTCTCAAGGCTCCTCCCACCCCCAGGTGTGGGAACTGGCAGAGACCTGGGGCCTTAGAGTAAGAGCCCTCTCAGTGGATTTCCCCTGGAGCACAGAGTGCCAGGGCTGCTGGTCTTAGACCAGCTGGTGAGCTTTGGTCCAAACTTGATCTTTTGTCCTACCTGTGTTGGCTTAAGCCTTCTGAAACTGGCTAGAAAATCAGGAGGGCAGATGACAGAGCCCAGATTTGCAGACATGGGGGGAATGGTGGAGGTCACAGCTAGAAGGCTAGATGGACATCACTGAGGGATGAGAGGATGGTGTTTCTGTCGGTCTGAAGACTAGATTCTGACCAGGGTGGAAAACAATGTTCTCGAAACCAGGCCGAGGTCTTTGGGGCTTGGTGGATGTGACGTAGTCAGCTAACCCAGACAGTAGGGCACATGTCCCTGTGGGGTGCTTTGAGTATCGGTGGTCTTAGGAGTCCTTAGCCCAGGAGAATATGAGAAGACACATCCTGTTTGGTATTTAAACCAAAGAAATATGCTGCATGAAGCTCACAGTGTCCCAGCTATGAAAAACCTGTGGCCTTGTATCCAGTACCTGGTTCTTTGAAGATGCTCAGCTTCCCAGCAGACAGAAGAACAGATTTCTAGGTTCAGCACTGGAGTGGGTCCCTTTAGGGAAGCGGATAAATAGGCAAACTTCATAATTCTAGACAGCAGAAGTGCCACAGAAGGGCAGAAGTGGTGCTGAGAGGGACCAGGTAGAAAGAAGAAGGCAAGAGTGCATTTTCCTCCCTGTCTCTTTTCATCTTTTGTACATGTACATGTAAAGTATCAGTAATTGAGTGTTTCTGTGAGTACCTCCCTTACTGTCATTTCTGATTGCACAGTCAGAATAGCATTCTAAAGAGCTTTTCAAATATTTCAAGTCTCTCCATCTAGGCTCCCAACAACAGAAGCCTTTATTTTTTCTTCTGAAGTTTTGAAAATCTTTATTCTAAAGCTGATGGGAGATTCTGACCATACCCAAAAACCCCTTCACTGCCTTGGTCTCATCTCTCTGATGACAGAGCAGTTCTCCTAAGGTCTCATTACTTCTGCTTTGCCAAAGAGTTCTTGTTTTTCTACATATTTTCTTTCTCCTCCTTCATATTTTAATACATACTTTTTTTACTGTCTACATTTATCAGAAGATGCCTGGTGAAGTCACTGTTAATGACCCATCCAGCACCCATCCCCCCTATTTCCTTCTTCCTAAGTGAACCTTGAATTTTTCAAGGTTGCTACCTCTCCCCATGAACCGAGGCATATCATGGAAAGGGGATCCACACCAGGGCTGGGCATGTTTTGCCCATGTACTCCCATTCCTTTGGCCAGTGACTGATTCAAAACTTGGCATACTTTTGACCATGACACATGAAGGGAAAGTCTGTTGGGGACTTGAGAAATTTATTCCTTGCGCCTTAGTTTCAGGAAGTGCATTTTCATCTGGTTGTTTTCACACCCGGACACAGTGCCTGGAAGCACATCCACCTTCCTGCAAGCCTGAAGACATCAGCCTGGAAAGATCCCACGTTCTCGCCCCACTATTAGCTCCTGAATCCTCCGACCCTGATCCCTACCCTACCTCTAACTCCTTAGCCAGGTGATACATTTTCTCATGGTTTAGTCCAGTTTGGGTCAGGATTTCTGGTATTTTTTTTTTAATTGAAGTATAGCTGATTTGCAATATGAGTTTCAGGTATACAGCAAGTGATTCAGCATTTTTACAGATTATATTCCATTAAAGCTTATTATAAGATAATGGTTCTAATTCCCTGTGCTATATAATATATCCTTGTTGCTTATCTATTTTATACACAGCAGTTTGTATCTCTGAATCCCATATTCTTAATTTGCCCCCACTTTCCTCCGTTCTTTACATCAAAGGTATTCTGATTTATCCTGTCAGAAAAGCAACTCAAGAACGTGTCAGATCTTCTGTGTTCAACCAACGAAGACTTCCAGGAAGACCTCCTCAGTGAGCTGCTCCCTCACAATGAGATTTTATCTTTGCACTCATGCTTGGATTTGTTTCAGGAGAGCATCACCTCCCTCTGTGATACTGCTACAGCGCGGCCATTTCTGCTAAGCCCCACGCACTTGCTTCTCAATGAGTCTTCAGCCTTCCATGCACAGCTTTCCAGACAGGCACAGCACATTAGTCTGCCTGTTTCTAAGCAGTCTGTTGACCTCCTTGGGTATCTGCAGACAATGCTCTGAGTTAGTGTCTGTTTGCTGTGAGGAGTGCACTGGGATACCTAAGGCCACTTACAGCTGGGCTTCTGGCCCTCCCTCTGGGGCACTGCCTGTCCTGAAACTCCTTTTTCTACCTTCCACTTATTATCATTTGTAGCAATTGGTCTCAGGGGTTATCTGTTTTGTTTTTTACCTTCTGGTATTCACTGTTAAATTGTCTTGATGTGATTGTCAATCACCAGTCCTCCATGTCTTCGTAAGATTTGCACTCTTGGCTAGGAATGATTTATTCTGGTACATTAAGCCAGGATTCTGAGCCTCAGCTAAACATCAACCTGATCTTTCTGGCAACTTCCAGAGTTCCTAAGGGCAGGGAAAGAAGTGAAGAAGTACCCGTGCTCTCAAGCCCTTCCTCTTCCACCTCCAAATCACTGTGTCTGAAGACACATCTGTGTTTGTGCCTAGTGGGTTATCTCTAAGCAAGAGAAGCAATGAATTTGCCCAGTTTCAGCTGACTCTCTGTTACACCTTAGTTGCCATCAGGAAGGCATCTTGCTCTCAGAACTCTGGGTTCCATGCACAGTGACTCTCAACAGAGAGTCACCAACCAGGGTCTTCTTAAGCTTCTCTCTAAGCCGCCTTCTTCACACCCACATTCTTAGGGCTTCTTCTTCATTTGTGTTTCTCTTCTAGAAATTCTGGACTCCTCTCAATGGGTAGAACTCATTTCTATTTCTGTTGTTCTGCTCATTCTAGCTTCTTATTTTATTCAGAGACATTCTCACCATTTTAAGGTTTCATCTTAAGCACAGCTAAACTGCAGCAAACTTTGTGAAAACAAACAGAGGAGCCCAAATCCAACAGCCATCAGATGTACTCCTGGGCAGTCCACATGTGTCCTGGTCAGTCTTTGGGTTGCAAGGCAGAGACTCACTCAAGACAGCTCAATAAAAGGCTAGCTGGGTGGTGGCGATGATTTATTGTAAAAGCACTCACGGGCGACAGTGGAAATGGATCCTCACAGAGGTTCCCGAGCAGGAGCCATGGTAAGAGGGGCCCTGACGAGAACCGGGCGGGAGGCTGGCTCTGGGCCCAAGCAACCCCTGGAACATCAGTACCAGGCTTCTGGATCTTGGCTCTGGTCCGCTATTTTAAATTTGATATTGGAGTATAGTTGATTTACAATGTTGTCTGAGTTTCTGCTGCACAGAAAAGTGAATCAGTTATACATACACATGTATACACTCTTGATTCTTTTAGCACATATGTAATTACAGAGTATTGACAGGAGTTCTCTGTTTTACATAGTAGGTCCTTTCTGGTCTGCAATTAATGAGACTTCTCTGTTCTCTCTTCGCCATTGGCTTCTTAATCCTCTACTGAGCAAGTATTTCCACTCACTACACTTTCAGTGTACTTATAATGTGATTTCTTTTCATATCCTATCAAGACCTCTAAAGCCTCCCTTTATTTCATGGTTCTGCTAATGCCTCATTTTCTTGATATCTACCAAGTTCAGAAGTAGTATTTGACTGACTCAGCCCATCTCTGGGGTCTCAGACTGTGTCATTTGTCACTGGGCATCCCATAGACTGACTGCTGGGAGCATATGCCCCTAGGGATCCCATCACCTGTGGCCAGAGTTACCCTGTACAAACCCCAGTGGTCAGGACCATCTCTTTGACAAATTAAGGGAGTGGAGCTCCTTGTGCATGTGAGGGGGCTGAGATGGGGCAGTGCTGTGAGTGGGGGTCTAACACGTCCACAACAGCCTTGGCAGGTAGAACCCAGAACTCCCGAGGCTCCTCTTTCCATCAGCCCTTGGCTCCAACACAGACTTCCCTTCACCCCCTTTTCTCCTAGAACAGAGAAACCTTCTCACATGGTTGAGATTCATGTTACAGGTGAAGGTCTCAAATGATCATGAAACCATAATCACAGAGTGACTTCTTCAGTATTGGGTGCATGTCTAGTTTTCCACTGGCCTATATAGTTTCTTCCATTCTCCCCCAGACCTTGGTCCTTTCTATTAAACTGGGTTTTTCAGCAGCTTCATCCTTCTGAATGTCTTGGGGTTTGTTTGATGGAAGCCAAAAGGGCATAGCGAGTATTTGTACTCTGAGTGGTGAGGGCTGGCCTCTCACATCAACGCTGGGCCCTTTAGGATTTTAGGATAAATGCTCAAAGACTGCCCACAGCTGGACTGGCTGGAAGTGAATGGAGGTGGGGACTGTGAATTAGAGAGGGGAGGAGAGGACTTAACAGGAAGAAGCCTTCACATCAAGGGCTGACACTGAAATCAGCGGTGAGGTCGAAGCAGAGGTGTGGCACGCCCATTCAGGTGTCAGAGCTGAGACATGGGAGGTGGGCCAGATGACAGGGAGTGGGTCTCTGATCTGAGGGGTGTGCTGGCAAACTGCAGAGCAGTGGGAGGAGGTGGGCTTGTTCCAGACAAGTTGGTAACAGAATAAGAGCAGCCTCTGCATGTTGCCAAAAGCCCAGCAGGATACGGGTGGAGAGAGAGGCCCTTTCAAGGTTGAGCTGGGTTGGAAAGGTGCTGAGCTGCTTCCAGGACACCAGAGTGTGTGGTCAGTACATGGAAGAAACCTGGGGACCTGGCCACGCAGGAAGAGGAGGCAGGAGGTCATCTGGGCCTCCATCTGGTGGTGGTGGGAAGGGGCACAGCATAGACACTGGGTCCCTGCCTTCTGTCCAGAGCAGCCCCAGGCTACTCCTAACCCTACCTGCGGAGTCAATCTGCTTCCCTAGACCACATAGGTAAGACAGAGCCATGCTGCGCCCAGCACAGGGGAGGAGCAGCCTGCTGCTCAGTGAGAGGAGCTGGGTGGAGAACAGGGCCACGTGTTCCCCAGGTAAAGCCCACGTGTCAGTCATGCCCTCTCTCCTGTCTCTTCCATTTTTCCTTCCCTATTGGCCTCTACCTCAGCTTATAATAATGCTCACATTTCTTGCTTCTGAGAAACAAAATCCTGCCCTCAAAATTCTTCACCCTTTTCTAATAACTGGCCTGACTTGCCTTCCCCTTTCAGCCAAGAAGCCGGAAAGAGCTGTCCATATTCATTAATCCCTCGGGCCGTGTCTGTCTTCTGCCTGGATGCCCTCAGACACCACGGCTCTGCTGATGCTGCCCTGCTCCAGGGTGGGAGACTGCAGACACATACCCTTGGGGGAGCCTGCCCGGCCCTCCTGGGCACAGCGGACCACCGGAATGTGCTCTCTTTCTCTATACAGTAAAGGAATCTGAAGGGGAGCAGAGGAATGGGGCACAGTCTTGAGGAATGGTTTCAAAGTATCACAGAATTTAATCTGTAGTGGGTATGAACAGATTTTGTCCCGGCTGCCCCGTGAGCTGATGTGGACCCTCTTAGTGGGACCCTGTCTCCTGCGTCTCTCTTCAGTCCTTGCTCCCCCTGACTCCTCATTCACAGGACATCCATCTGTCTGAGTGCCCTTCATGACTGCTGTTCCTGAATTTTCTTTTTTCAGTCCTCACTCCTGGCCTCAGCAGGGAGAGGGCTGTTAACAGGAAGTGCCTGCTTGTCAGAATCCAGGTCCCCTCTCCTCACAGTGGGGTCACAGCAGAGTCGGAGACAAGAGCCACGTGACAAAATCTGCATCCTCCCTTAATTGAGGCAGAGCTTTGTTCTGAAAGCTCGGTGCTTTCTGACATGCTCTTCCCTGAGGGATGTGGGGCTTAAAATTCAGGCTAATTAACCTTTTGTCAGCGGATTATAGGCACTGGTGTTTTCATTAAAGACTGGGTGAACCAATCTGCCTACTCTGTGTGGCTGTGGCCCAGAACAGAACTGGACTGGCTGGCTGTCAGCTCAGAGAAGGGCAGGAGGCAGGTGCACACACACACGTGAATGCGTGTGTGCACGGACGTGTGTGAGAGGTGGGTGGTTAGAACTGCAATATATCTTTTAGAAGGACATCTTGGGAGGTAATAACTTGTCAAATTCTATTGCTCTTAACACATACTGAACCTCTTTAATCTCCCCTCTTTCCTGTCAGCTCCCGCTTCCCTGACCCTTGCCCCCAAATACCCTGTCCTTTCTCTGCCATTCTGCAGATCAGTGGACACCAGGACCGTCCATCTGGCCAACAGAGAGATCTGGTCATCGTCCTGAGCTCCTACCTCTCCTGACCTCTCATAACCCTTCGCAAAGGGTTCCATCCCCACCCATGCCCTCTGCTTGTGCCCTCTCCAGGCCTGACACAACTCTTACCGACCATTCCTGATAGTGCTTTTTCAGACAGGCGGTGTGATCCTTTTAAAACACACATTTGAGCATGCTCAGCTCTTCTTAAAATCACCCCAAAGCTCCTTTACTGCCTCAGTAGAAAGTTCAAATTCCTTACCGCATCCTTCCCTTTCTGGCTTCATTTCTGTTCCCTGGGTATCAGTCATCCTGAACTCCTTGGTGTCCCAGGCACCAGCCCTTTTCTGTCATATCTGCAGGCCTTTGAATGTGCCTCCTACCTTCCTACTTGAGATTCCTTTTCTTTTCCTCTTTGCTCAACGGGAAGGTTCCTACTTATTTTATAGACCCTGCCTTGGTGGGTCACCATGTCTCTCTGGTCATGACCCTTCCCCAACAGGTGGCTGGGAACTCTCTTATCTGTCCTCCCATAAAAATTTTGACAACAGTGAATATGCAACTTGCTGTCAGACTCCATCACCTCCATGGAGCTGGGCCCTGCATTCTCAGACTTCTGACTGCCTGGCACCCAGGAGGAGTGGGGGAGTCAACTTGGAGCTAGCTACCTCAGGGAACTCTCTCATAGCAAGGAACACACCTGTCGAATAAGAGTTGCCATTCCTTCCGTGGCTTTACCCAACCTCTTCTTCAATTATAAACGCACAGTTGGGTGTCTCTGTGCTGTTTAATCATTGTAGGGGAAACACAGCTCCAAACCAGAAGGTTATATCTGTGATAAAAATAATCTATTTGTGCACTTATGCAACTGTGGCAACACAAACTCAGGCGTGTGGCAACCTATACAGAGAAGCTCAAACCAAGGGACTGTATTGTTTCCTGACAAAGAGATGTAATGAAAAGTCTAGAATTCCAGTTGTTTGGAGAAAACGCATTCTGGATGGCCCTAAACATGCATGCGGCCGGGGTTATGATTCCACACTTCCCTCTTAATGCTCCCACATGGCATCAGAATTCCACTGGCCTTTCTAAAAGTATATATCCTTTATTTCAGTTTTCCAGAGTATAGATCATGACCCATCATTGGGTTTGTGAAATCAATTTAATGGTTGTGACCAGTATTCTTTTATCTTAATGAAATAATTTTTCCCCAAATGCATCACATGCATATACACTATTTCATGAAACTTTTGTTTTTTTTTTTTAATCTGTGTGTTGTGATGCTAAATGTCCTTCTTATTGTAAATCATATCCAAAAGCACTAGGGGGCACACCGCTTTATTTCAAAAGAATCCTGAGAGTCCCTTGGATAGCAAGGAGATCAAACCAGTCAATCCTGAAGGAAATCAACCCTGAAAATTCATTGGAAGGACTGATGCTGAAGCTGAAGCTCCAAAATTTTGGCCACCTAATGCAAAGAGCCAACTCACTGGAAAAGACCCTGTTGCTGGGAAGGATTGAAGGCAGAAGGAGAAGGGGATGACAGAGGATGAGATAGTTGGATGACTCTATGGACATGAGTGTGAGCAAGCTCTGGGAGATGGTGAAGGACAGGGAAGTCTGGCGTGCTTGCCGTTCATGAGGTCTCAGAGTCAGACACAACTGAGGCACTGACCAACAGCAGCCGCAGCTCTAAGAGCCAGAGTCAGCTGTCAGTCCCCCTCCCTTCAGACACTAATGCAGCCCAACTGGACTGGTCCCCTAGGCTGTTTACCTGGGTCACACCTTCCTCTTTGATTAAATGAATTTGTGCTCCTCAATTCCTGCCTGCTTTGAACATAGTAACTCTTGCATTTATCTGTTTTATATATTCAATTTCCAAATTAGATTTGACTTCAACAAAGAATTCAGGGGAAAAACTGCCAAACTCCCCAAACTGCACAGCACTGTGTTGAGCAAGTAATTGAAACCTTTAGGCGTATGCTTCAATTTGCTAAGAACTACCTTAAATTTATGTATCTATAGATGCATGTGAACAGCAGATTACAAATAATCTTGAACCCTCCCATGGACCCTCCAGTCTTTGAGTCAGATTCAGCAAGTTCTCGCATTACAATCCAAATGCAAATCCGTGTCAATCCTACTGAAGATTCCCTGCAGCTGTGAAGGTGAACTTGTTTCCTGCCAGCAAAGCAGAGTCTAAATCTTATTTAAACGTCTTCTGTTTCCCTGCTGCCCTCCCTCCTCTTCTCCCCCAACACCCAACTCCTTCCCCTGTGCTTGGCTGCCCTCCACTACCTCTCCTCGCCCAAACCTACTTTTCTTCAGCTTCCCCAACCACACGGAGGACCCCTTATAAAACCTCCCAACTCCACCCCATTCAGCAAGCACATCTCACTCAGCAAAACAGCCTTTCAGAAACACAGGCCACATGATGGTCTCTGAACACGGAGGAGTGGTGATGGTAGGAGGGCCCACGCTTAAATTTACAGATCTTCTCTGGATGTGCATGGGCGAAGCTCTGAGTCTGGTCCAGAGCTGTTTTCCTTCTCTTATAGCCCTGGTTCCCCATCATTCCCTGACTCATGGAGTCCCCTTCTAGACTCAACAGCTGATCCACTAATCAAAGAGCTGCAGGAGTCTCTATGCAATTGCTCAAGGACCCTCCTAAAGTTCAGGGCCACCCACCTCAACGACAATGCAGAGTTCAGTGACACTGCTATTATTCTGTCCTTAGTTCCTGCTAAGGAGGAAGTCTAAACCCAGGAGAGGGGTCCTCTGGGCTCCAGTGAACTCAAACACAACCTATTAAGACAGTGAAGAAAGCTACATCTGGGCTGGGGGGCTTCAGAAAATGTTCAGCTTGAAACAATACGAGATACATCTTCTGGGCTGAGCAGTCCTTGAAGACTCCCATGTGACTCAAAAGTCTTTTTCTTTCCTATTATTCTCTTTCTTGCTTTCAAGCATCTCCTCTGGCAGCAGCAGCAGCTGGAGCTAAGAGCTATTCCTTCTAACAAAGTGCAGATTTCTCAAGGCCTTTCTGTTATTAACTCTTTGGTGCCGGCTGATGTGTCAGAGAAGCAGGACAAGAGGTGGAGAGGACGGGTGCATGGTATGACGACCAGACACATCAGTGTGGCTGAGGTGGTACCCCTGGCTTCCCCTTACTATCTCGAGAGTGTAGAGTTCCCCCTCTGAGTTATTAGCTCTTTCTCAGCAAGGACGCCTGCATCCTCACTTCTGATATAGGACTTAATTCTAGGTGAGCCCACACTCACTTGGTACTCTGGTTCCATATTTGAAGAGCAATGGAAGGGTCAGATTATTCTTAAGCAGTAGGATAAAAGCCATTAGCGCTCATAGTGGGAATGGACATTTCACATCTTTAAGGAACATACACTTTTTAATGCAAGTGAGAGATCAGACTGTCTCACCCCAGCTACTCATCTATGAAGACAATGTTGACTTGACCCTGCAGGCTAGAGAGGCAGAACTGTGGCTGCCTTGCCGGGCTTCAGGTCCTGTGATAACAATCTTCTCCTGGCAAGGGACCTGGGTTGTCAGCTCATTCCTGGACTTTCTGTGCTGAAGTGAGTCCAACTCCCACAGCCTCACTTTTACCCCTAGGCTGAACTCCTGTTTGGATCTTACCCCAGTCCTGAAATCTTGCCAGGAAGAGCCCTGCCATCATGCTCTATAACTCAGAAGCCCACTCTGATACCTGCTTGGCTCTTGGTTCTTTAGTTAGAGGCTGGATCTATGGCCACAGTCATTGCCACTGGGGGGCCTCATTCACTATCCTTGGATGGAGGCGTCCAGAAATAGGATGGGAGCACCAGACGCTCAGCCTCAGTATCTTGACGATGGACTCTGTAGACCCCTCTGCAGTCGGGCCAAGCCCTCCCTGCCCATTGCCTGTAGGTGCCGCCTGTTCCAGTTCAGTGCTGCTCCCGAGACGCCCGACTATCAGCAAGGAGGGAGATGCAGAGGAGCCCAGCAAAAAGCATTCTGTTTAGATCCACACCTCCCATCCCCTTCAGAGATTTCATTAAGCATTCTGCACAGGAAGGAAGACCTGGAATGTTTACATTGTTTAATTTTCATCAATCTTAATCCCTTCAGATGGCATTTGCTGTCTTGATTGATTTTATGACCTTTCTCTAGGAAACTTTTTCAACCTGGACACTTACTGTCAGTATGCACACTATTTAAGTAGCTCCACTCAGATCCTCAGCTACATAGAGGGGAAAAAAAAAATCACACCTTTGTTTTCCTGCCCCTCATTCACGCCTGCTTCTCTTTTTGACAATATGAGCACAACTCATGGTAGCCAGTGGATTGCTCAATGATTTGCAAAGTTCCCTTGCTTTTTAAAAGAAATCCCCTTTCCTTATTTTTAAGCGTTTCAATGATCAATGGCATCACATTTCATTCTGATCTTTATTTAAGATGGGGGTAGGGGGAGATGTGAAGGAAATGGCAACCCACTCCAGTAATCTTGCCCCGGAAATCCCATGGACAGAGGAGCCTCGTGGGCTACAGTCAATAGGGCTGCAAAGAGCTGGACAGAATTCAGTGACAAAACTACCATGGATTACGAACTTTTACACTTTAACTTGTACATAAAAATGAAATAAAGAAGCATAGAATTAAACATAGTGTTAGAGCTGCTAGAATACTATCATTAAAAGACTATAGGTTTTCATTTTCATTCTAAATAAACAAACTGCAGTACATGGTATGAAGCAGGAGATCTATGGGTCCCAGGCTGAGTGGCTGCAGCCCTGTATCTAGGGACAGATACTCCAAGATGAAGAGGAGGAGGAGCTGAGCCCTGCCTAGATAAGAGATCACATATTTCTCACTCTCGAGGTCAAGGAGATCTTGCTGACTATACTTGAGCAGAGAGGCTCTTTGCAGGCCAAAAAGGGAGTGATGTCAGCCTACCCACAGGCCTCTTCACTAGAATTCACCTTGGCTAAGAAATGTACACGCACACTTGGGAGGACCCTGTGATAAACCAAACACAGACTCAGAATCAGGCAAAGCAAAATGATTGGCCAAAGGAAAACCAGAAAAAATGCCCCGTATTAGTCATCTGAGCTACCATGAGGGCACGACTCCCTCTCTGAGCCTGCCTTTATGTCTATCCATATGTACTCTTTTTCCTCCTAAGACTTTACTTGTTTCACTACTTTCAGTTTCTTTGTGGAAATTAATTTTCTGCAGAGTTGTATGGGGTAGGGCCTTGTTGCTGACCACTGGTGAAGTGGCTACGATTAGGTACTCTCACTGCCATGGCCTGACTTCAACCTCTGACCAAGGAACCAAAATCCTGCTTCAAGTCACTGCAGGCCGAGGCCACCTGAAATCAGTAGGAGAGGAACTGGGCCTTTTTCAACCCAAGGGAGACATCATGAGACAGAGAGCTGCCCATAGGTCCCTCAAATCCACCCACGATTTGATTTTCCCTTTGAAAAAATAAGACCTAAGTACAACAGGAAAGCAGTTTTCCCCCTCACCTCATACAGTATTTGTGTGTCACTAAGGGCAGAGAGTCTTTCTTTTGGCCACAACTGTTTCAATATACAACATCAATAAAACACTGACAATCTGTTTCATTAGGAAAACTCTGTTGAATGCGTCATCATGTGCCACTTATTCTGGTAGGCACTGGACATTTCGCAGTGAGCAAGATGGATGAGCTGATACCATGACAGCTTTGGGAATAGTGCTCTTCAATGCAAGGGAACACCAGCTGGGTGGGTATTCACTTATATCTCAAATATTTCCCATCTCAAGTAACAGAAATCCTATCTTGCAGTGCTTATAAAACAGTGGAAACTTACATGCTTATATATTCAGAAAGGCCAGAGGTAGCATCACGTTCAGGAGAAACTTGATTCAGCAACTCAACCATATGGGGTCTGGATTTTTCTTCTCTCTCTAGTCTGCCACACATGGGTTGGCCTCACTCTAACCCTGGCTCCTCTAAAGGTCCAAAAGGGCTACAGCTGCTCCCAAGTTTGCTTAGGAACTTTGCTCCAAAGTTTTGGAGCAAACTTCAAAACTAAGTTTGCTTCTTTGTTTACATCCAACAAGAAAGACAGCGTATCTTTGTTCAGGCATTCACACTAAATGCTGTGTAATACTGACTGACTGAATAAGCTTATGGAGTGCCTATCCCCATGGTTGGTTTGGCTGGTTTAGCCTGGGACTAGGTCTTAGTTCCATTACTGGACCAAGGATGGAGTCAGGCTCCCTAGAATCCCCAAGCAGAAATCAAGGCCATCAGAAAGACATCCTGCTGTCTATGTGGGTACCTGCAGAACTAGGGAGGCTCCTCATCATCTCTTCTTCAGCTTTTTGTTCTTGGGATATGAGAACTAAAGCCATCTAGCCAACACAGCTAGCTGTCTATAGAACGTACTCCACATTAGCTTGATTTTACTCTTCTACTGGCTTCATTAACACAATTTTACTATTCCAAGAGACTCTGGCCCAGAGAGATAAAAGTTGCATATAACATCACTGCTCATCAAAGGGACTACCCCCAAACCACCAACTCTTCCTTAGAAAGCATCAACAGTTTATAGCCCCAAGCTCTTTGAATCCTGGCCTCAAAATCTTCACCTTGCTGTATTCACTATTATATCACAATCTTGACCCAACTCTAACCAACCTTCTTCATCCCTTCAATTCCCTCCCCACTTGCCACACTGAAAGACCCGCCCTAAATTAAACTTCAAAATATCAATCAACTGGTCCCTGCCCTTCCCCTTCCATTACCAGGTAAGCAATAAACTCAGCAATAAACTTTCAAAAGTTTGTTCAGCTGATATTTGGAACACAGCATTCAATTGGTGCATCTCCTGAAAGGCTCATTTCCAGGAGCACTGGAATTCCAGATATTCTGGCCTTTGCCATTATCAGTGAAAAAAATGTTGTCTGCCTTAACAATAAACAAATGATGTTGTAGCCACCAAGTCATCACAGGACTTCACATCACAAGCCATCATAGCCTCCCCCACATAGGATGTCCACCATCAAAGGATCAGACACTGCAGCCACCCCAACGATGCATCCAGAGGAGACTCAGGATGACAGAGCAGAGGACACTGGCCCCAGATAGCTGAGGTACATACCAAAGGAATGATTTCAGTGAGCTCAGATGCTTGAACCTTCCAACATACAGAAAAGTGCTAAATTCCTTAACTTGAAGTGTCTGTTTTTCTTCTGATTCATAGTAATCTTTTGATGTTCTGACTTTGCTTACTCTTGTAAATCCTGGATCCTCCCTCGACTCTTTAGAGCTGTTCCTTACGGCTATCAGAGAGGCTACATCCTGGGCTTAAGTCCTCAGTTTTGTCTATGGAGTAAAACATAACTCTCAACTTTTAAGTTGTGTGTGTGTGTGGTTTTTTTTTTTTTCACTCAACACAGGATGCCCCACCTTTGCCTTGGACCCAACTGAGGAAGTACTCTTCTCTCCACAGATAATCAATCATGAGGGAGTGTGGTTCTTTCAGAGACTGGCATAAATCATGCTAGTTCATGTCAACTATGGGCGAAGAACTGGCTATCAGCCCACAGTATTAGTAGTCACCTCTAAACGCCATTCCTGGAGCTAAGGCTGCTGCAGGCCCAAGCCCATTGTTAACCACTCTCTTAATTACTATTCAAGCATGCTTCAGGAACACTCCAGGGCAGCGACTGCTGAGGCAAGGTCACTTCTAAGAGAGCAGAGTCAAGATGCAGTTGACTGTCTGCTCCAGCAGCAGCGGTATTTTCCAGTGCAGTGTTACTATCTTTCACACCTCTGTTGCTGTTCAGCCACTCAGCCATGTCCAGCTCTCTGCAACCCCATGGACTGCAGCATGCCAGGCGTCCTGGTCCTTCACCATCTCCTGGAGCTTATTCAAACTCACGTCCATTGAGTCGGTGATGTGATCCAACCATCTCATCCTTTTCTCCTCCTGCCTTCAATCTTTCCCAGCATCAGGGTCTTTTCTAATGAGTTGGCTCTTTGTGTCAGGTGGCCAAAGTACTGAAGCTTCAGATTCAGCATCAGTCCTTCCAATGAATATTCAGGGTTGATTTCCTTTAGGGTTGACTGGTTTGATCTCCTTGCAGTCCAAGGGACTCTCAAGAGTCTTCTCTAGCACCACAATTCAAAAGCATCAGTTCCTCACCACTCAACCTTCCTTATGGTCCAACTCTCACATCCATACATAACTACTGGAAAAACCATAGCTTTGCCTAGATGGACCTTTCATTATGTCTCATCCATTCATTTTTTCATTCATTCCTTGGATATTAATTCAATGCCTATGTAACAGGGACAGTGTTTCCATCTGGTGATGTCCATGTGTAGTCGTCTCTTATGTTGTTGGAAGAGGGTGTTTGCTATGACCTTGCATTCTCATGGCAAAACTCTGTTAGCCTTTGCCCTGCTTCATTTTGTACTCCCAAGGCCAAACTTGCCTGTTACTCTAGGTATCTCTTGACTTCCTACTTTTGCATTTGGTATTTCCCAAGGTATTCATACCTCTAGTTCTTACCTTAATGCTTCCATGGTTTATATGATTCCTATCTCTACAGACCACTGGAAGAGTCATAGATTTTGTATACTAAAGATGAGAAAATGCTTAGCATCCATTCCCTGCCCCTAACCCCCGCCCCGCTAAATCAGATAATTCTACATAGGAAAGAGGACTTGCTTGGAAATACTGAATGCTCTTGGCTTTGTTTGCTGACCATTCCCTCCACAGCTGGAAACACAACGACCCATTAACACTAACCATGCCTCCTGGTCCAAACTGCATTCTGGCCACCTACATCAACTGGCACAGATTCTAACAAGTTTGTTACATGTTTTTCAGATCCCAACACGGAGTACATTTCTATGTTCTTTGCAATCAGCATTGCTTCAGGGGCTTTGCAGGTGTTTATGGATATTGGCATACTAAATCCCCCAATAAAAAATTTAGTTTTTGAAAAAAAAAAAAATCTCAATCATAAGGCCTTTATTTTGTACAAAAAGTACCTTCCCACTACTTTCCTCTTTTTTTAAAATTTTCACAGGTAGGCGGAGCTAATCATTGCCTGATGTAAAATTGCTGCTAAAATGTTTCCCTGGTGAGAAAAGTCAAGTTGAAGACTGATGTCCTTGTCACCCCTCCTGATCAATTCTCATTTGGGGAGCAGCACTCTGCCATTTGCCACAGGGACGTCTGTGGTTTCTGCTCCTCCATCTCTTATGAAAGAAGATACAAAGTTCTTCAGAACCTGACCACCCATATCAGCATGAGGGGGGCCTTCATAATTTACTAAGGTGCCTAAATTATTGCTCTGAATATTCTGAACATTTCCCAATGCACTCGAAATACAGAGTCACTACTATCAGAGGGCAGTTCATGGGAACCAAGTGACAGGGTTGGGGGAGCGGAAATTACCTCTTCTCACATTCTTCTCCTAAATAAAGAAAAGGTAATCAGAGCTTGGAGCTTAATAAGGACCATCTCCATTTGAAGAGGTCACTGTAAATTCAGTCTTAATACCTTTTACATTTTGCTCTGAACTGACTTCTACTTTGGACTGAGAAACTCTTGAACTTTAGAACTAAAGGAACACAACTGCTTTCATTATGTCTCATTCATTCATTCATTCCTCAGACACTAATTCAATGCCTATGTAACAGGGACAGTGTTTCCACTGTCTGTAAACTGTGTTGTTACATTCAAAGGAATCAATGCTACACGTCCTGCAAACTGAGGACAAACAACATGAGGTCAGTGATCAGACAACCCCTCCAGAAATGGAGTCTATAAAGCTAGGCCTTGTCAAGAGAAAAGAGACACGTTGAAATCCCAGTGTTGAGAGGAAACCTTGAAGGTCTGAACACAAGTTATAGGTTAAAGGAAATGACGCTCTGATATAAAGGAAGTTTCTACTAGTTAGAAAGAGGAAGCAGAGAGCCTTTGTTAGGAGAGATGGAGGGTACTTGATGAGAGGTGCAGATTCACCCCTCAAGCTTGAAGCCTCAAGTTTCAGGTGGGTTGAGGAAGCTGAAGGCACCTATGGCCCCTGAGCCAACATGAAGCTAGAGGAAGAAGGTAGAAATGGCCACGTAACTCCTGAGTCTCCTGCAGTTCCTGCATGTCCCTGACTCCCAGGATGTGAAAAGGAGATGACACTATTGGCCAACAAGATTTCTGTTGAGGGGCAGGCATCCAGCAAGCGCGGAAAGTGACCCTGTACCAGGGCTGCACAGAAGACCTCTTGAGCCTGGCATCAAATGAGGTGCTGCTAGGCCTCAGAGACCTCAGGGCAGTCAAGAGCTGCAGTGGGGCCTGGTCAGCTCTGAGGGGGTTCCATCAGCACAGGCAGTGACAACAGCATCTGCTGGCCAAAGACACACAGGACAGCAAGCCCAGTCAGAGGCGAGCACACCACTCTCCCCCATCGTCAGGGCCTCTGTGCTTTCCCCACCAGGCACCAGCTCGGGGAGGAGGAAGGAGAGTGCGGGGCAACTTCCCTTGACCCTTCCCATTCTGTGCCTAGCATCATGGTTTTTTTTTTTTTTTTTTTTCTTTTTTTTTTTTCTGGTCTCTGTTTCCTTCTCTGCTGGCCTAATCCTTACCAGGACCCAAGCCCTACACACATTCAAACTCCGTGATAGAAACCTGATCTGCTTGGTTTCTTCTAGTCAAGCCCTCCTCTTTCTGGGGAATCACTCCTCTAAATCTATTATGAGTAACAGCTGGCCCAGAGTGCTGAAGCCTCTGACTTCCTCACTTCAGAATCTTCTGGGAATCAGGTGAGCTCACTTGTGTCCATTTCCCTGCGAAGGGGCGGACCTTGCTTGGGATGTCTACTATCAACACTCCTGCTGCACTGGGACCAGATCGCATATCCGTGACCTTCGCAGATCTAGCAAAGTGGACCAGGACTGGACACTTAATCCAGCTTGGGCAATCTTGGCAATATGTGGCCCTCGAAGACTTTGGGTAGGCCTGCTGGGCACCTTGATGGATAACATCTATAGTTGATTTAAAGGGCTTGCAAAGGTAACTCCCAGTCCAGTCTGGGTGATGACATTTGCTTTAGTCACACAGCTCGAAGTTTACACCCTCAAGGGGGCAGCGGCTGGCAGATGAGGACTCTGCTCACCCCAGGGTGTATGGTGCAACGCCCACCCCTACTTATGCTAGGAACTGCCCAACCTAGAGCTACAGGGGCTTTCAGCTCTTGAGGTGGTCCTGCAGACTGTCAAGTCTAACCAGGTACACAGGGAAAAGAGTGAGCTTGGAGAGAGGAAGACTTACACTTGAGTACCCCCTGAGCAGGGCTTTGTGATTTAGAATGTTGCATTTCTGTCAATCAGGGGGAATATTGCTGACCTTCATTGTGCATTCTGATCGGATTCTATTTCTTTGAGAAAGTAAAAACTGCTTTAACCCAATGATGTCTGTGGTCTGGTCTTTCCATCAGTGAAATTCACTACTTTTTATTTTTTTTTTTTTTATTTTTTTTTATTTTTTTTAATTTTAGTTTTTTATTTTTTAAATTTTAAAATCTTTAATTCTTACATGCATAATCCAGAGGTCAAATAACATTTCACAAGGAAGCGATGGAAACCTGGAGCTATTTCTATCACTCTCCCCGGAGTGCATGGTGGGGTCAGCTCCACATGTCGGGGTGGGAAAGGTGCTCAGCACCATCTTCTCTTGGATATACGGAGGAGGGGACTGTGGGGGGAGCCCCGAGAGCTCTGTCATCTCCTGAGGGCCTGTGGAGGGGATGCTCCTGTCCCCAGGGCCCAGGCAGCTGCTCGGAGGGAACTGACACAGCTTTCAGAGCCACTGACATCATGGGGAGACAAGAGAGTTAAGTAGCACTGGCTGACCTTTGAGTGTGCAGTGAAGCCATCCAGAATTCCTGAGAGAGAAACGGATTTTTGAACGCACTGGCTTTGAAGACTCCATCTGCCACCTGCTCTGGCAAGGTCAGGGTGTGTTGGACACAGCCCCAGGCAGGCTGCCAGATCTCTGCAGGTCCCAGGGTTCAGTCCTAACCTGGTCCCTCAGCCCCCAGCAGCAAAGAGCTTCTGCCAGGTTAGCCTCCCTTCATACTAAATCCTAACTACCCTGTATCTTCTCTTTTTTCTCTCTCTTTCATTTTTACACTTACCCTTGTGTACACACACAGAGAACAGCAACTTAATTGCTATTTTTGTTTTAAAGTAGAAAATGTAACAGTTCTTAGTATAACGGTAACATATCTTTAAGGCCAAGGAAGAAAGGAGAAAGAACAGAACTGAAATACTTGCACCTACACCAGACAAGTCACAAATGACCCCTCCCCCAGTCTGAGGTGACCACTCACCAGCATGTGGGGGGTGGGGCATGTCCAAACTTTTTTCCCTCCATGACAAACATTACGATGTATCTTTGTGCACCAGTCCCATGAGAACACATAGAAACATAGGACCTACATACTAACGGTGGTAACTGGGAAGTTTACTGAATAAATAAACTAAATACTGGGTGCCAGCCACGGTGTTTCACATACATTAGATTGTTCAATCCTCACAACCACCCTTGTGGCACAGGCACTATTTACAGCCACTTGACAGAGGAGAAAATCGACTCAGAAAGGGACAGACACAGGCAACTGAGTGGCAGCACAGGGATTTGAGTCTAGGTCCATCCAAGCCCAAACTGAGCACTTCCAACTGCTCTGCCCATAGCCTCCTCCATCCTGACAGCTGTCAGCAAAGCGTGGTCACCCCTCTGACGCTGCTTCTCACCTCATCCAGTTCCTCTGCTGCAGTTCTGCTCATTACACATTTGTTCTAAAAAGAGAAAATATTGCTTCCCTGCTTAGGATGGATTCAAAGGCTCAGGCATGTACTTCAAAGACACAGGAAGCAACAGGGCAGGGAAAGCCTCCCTCCATTTGCCTTTCATATAAGGGACATTTCATTTCCTTAGTTTAGCAATGGTTGAGAAAAGACCACTGTAATCGCTGAAGTAATTTTAGCTGCTGTTAACAAACAACTCCCAAGTTTCAGTGGTTTAACCTTAAAAACACTTATTTCTCACATAACTGTCAAACACAGATTTGCAATAAGCCAAGTGCTCAGGGTTTGAGGCTCGTCTCCTGGGTGGCCAGTCACACAGCACTTTCTTCTGGGCAGCGAGTGGAGCCTCCCAGGCCCGTTTTCTACATGTGCCCTCAGGTAAGGTGCACGCGCCATGCTTGGGGGCTTGTGTACAGCGTGCCACCCCCAGTCACTCCCTGGCAAGGCCACGGGCAGGGGCGTGCTTGTGCACAGAATCAGGGCCCCTGTCTCAGCTCCACACCATACCCTGATCCTTACTCCTTTCCCATTCCTTGTGTGCAGAAGCTCGGACACTTTTTAACACTCCAGATTACAAATAAGAATGAAAGTCGGCAGTGACTCTGTTAGGGTGCAAAAAGTCTATTACAAATGCTCCACCGCTGCTAGTGACAGGCTCCGGCAATTTTATAAGCCCACAGATGGACTCCTTTGAGAATTCCACCAGGACCTGAAGAAGTGAGGTGCGTCGTCGTCAGCACCAGTCCCCTAGCTACTTCTTAAGTGGTTCACAGTTTTGATGGTCTCCCGCAGGGATTAATTTTGAATCCAGGAGAGAGTCTTCACTTCTGTGGCCCAAGGACAGAGGTGTCCTCAGGGACCTGAAAACTAGGGGGCCCCCAGGCCCTCTTGGAGTATACCACCTGGAAGCCCTGAAGCTTAGAATCAGCCCTCCAACCATGTCCTGCTCGTCCCCTCTGGTACCATCTCCAACAAAGACTGTCCCTTCATCCCCTGGGGCCTTCCTGCCTCTCCACAGTGGCCCTGCATGTTTACTGAGGCTCTCCTGACTGTCCAGGGCAGTGAAACTCACACTGAGCGAGCAAGGCTCTGATCTCGGCCTCTCAAGATGGTTTTGCAGGGAACAGAGCTGCCTGCCCTGGGAGAATAAGATGGAGTTCTCTGCCTGGAACCCACACTCCCTCATATTCTTATTCCCAGGGGCTCAGTTCACTTCCCAAGAGCAGGAGGGACTAAGACTTCTCGGACAAGCTCACTCAAGCATGACAAACACCTCCTTCCTTTGTGCCCCTTAGTACCTAATGGGGACGATAATGTTTAGGATCGTGCACTTCAGTGGTTAGTTACATGCTGTCTCTCTCTCAGAGTATACAAGCTCTTAAGGAAAGGAAAGGTTTCTTACATCTATATATTTTTTCTATCTAATATGGCATTTGACCCACAGAAATGTCACTCAGTGAATGCAATTTATTCCTGAGAGAATGAGTTAGTAAATAAAAAAAGAGGGAGTGTCACTGAGTTAAGGATGAATGGGGGAAGAATGAGAAGGAAAGGCTAGGGGAGTGAGTGAATGAATGAGTGTCAGAGGCAGAACCATGGTCCACTGCCTCCAAGTATCCACTCTTCTGCTACCTTGCAACCAGAATCAGAACTGCTTTTTCAGTTGCACACACTGACACCGACAAAAAGAATACACTTCCTACCCTCCATTGAAATCAGACGTAACCTTATGACTAAGTTCTGTGACTAAATTAAACAGAAGTAGCAGTGTTGCATAAGGTATCAAGGAAAATCCTTTAAAAAGGAAGATATGTGCTTTTGGCTTGTGTCTTCATGTTTCTATGACCAAAAGATATGTGATGATTGGAGCTTAGCTGCCATGTTCAATGAGGTAACCTCAAAAACCCCCAAAATAACAACAAAAAACAAAAACAAAAAGCCCCACACTGGGACCGGGAGGCAGAAAGATAGAATTCTTGATTTCTGTTAATCACAGAGCCACTGTAACAGCCTAGATAGCCTTCCTCTGAACCTTTTTTACATCAGAGAGAAATAAATTTCCATTTCACTTGTTATTTTGTGGTATGTTAATTTGGCTTTCCCCCCCCCCCCCCATCATATACAATTGATACTAACCCAGAATCACAGGTTTACGGTAGAGCTAGTCCTAAAACCCACGCTTCATCTCACCCGGTCTCCAGTTCTTCTGACGCCAGCTGCAGGTCACTCTATGATGGCCTGACACGCCACACTCACCCAGATCTTGCAGATGCCCTCCAAATGTCAATCCAAAGCCATAACATAGAATGGGAGAATCTAGATCTTTTTTTGAAAGTATTCAAAGTGAAGGATGATCCCTGGTCAACGTTCAAAACCTAGCCGACTGGCAGGGAGCAGACTGAATGCAATTCCCAAGGAACAGTCCCAGGAAGTACAAGCAGGGAAACCCATCGAAGACCACAGACCCTGGTACACTCACATTTCTGGTGGCTCCTGCATTTCAACTGTAAAGCATTTGTCCTTCTGCAAAGGGGTGCACACGGGAGGGGTCTTACCTCCGCCAGGGAATGCCAGTGTGCAATGGGCTTGCGTGGATATGACAACATCTCACTCCAGTGGTCTCTGCCCAGCCGCTCAGCTTCGTTGCCTACTTGACACACGCCGATGATCTCATTGTGACCTACACTGTGAAATGGTCCACAATAGTTATTTTTTTCCTAAAATTTTGATATATAAGAACAGCAACTACTCAGTTAAACATATAGGAATTAGGAAAGGGTTGGTTCTTTTCACTCTTGAATGTAAAAGCACAGGTTAACCTTAACAGCCCCTAGGACTTGGGGACCAATATGGCACTTGGGGGCACTGACAGGAAGCCCAGAGTCTGGCCCTCACACAACTGGGCTGTCTTAACACTGGCAGAACTTAGCTTGTTCCCAAGAACATTGAGTTGGAAAAACTCTCTGATGCACACAAAGGATGCCACCTCTGGTTCTGGAACAAGGCTGACTTCAGGCCTTCAGATCTCTGTGATGAAAAATGGGGGCACTGCAAGGAGTTTCTTGCACTGATGGCTGTTTCACCTCAACAAATGGGAATCAAGAATGGGTCATGGAAGAGCTCTGAGTCTGGCAGCTGTAGCCTTGAGCTGACAAGGGCAGAATGGAGGTGGCTCCTGCCTCTTGCAAGACCTCTCTTTAGAAAACATGTTTTCTTTTCATGCTCTTCCCTCCTTCCTTCCAAGCCCAGCTTTGCTTCTCTGACCCAACTTCAGTTTCCTACTGTAGAAAAACACTGAGATCCTTTAATACCTAGCTAGTATTTCTGAAACATCCTTGGATAGGTCTCTGCCTTGGCTCATTTTTTTTCCTTCCTTCCAGGTTTTGGTTATAAATCCTTTGCATGCATCCAGAATTATATGGCTCATCCTTTAATTCTCTGGGATCCAAATTCACAGGCCCGCTCTTTTTCCTTCCTGCAAAGATGAGGGATTTTTCTCCTATGGATGGTGCAAGGGGGAGGCAAGGGTGGAGAAGCAGTGTGAAGGATATTGGATTCTATGCTCATTAAAATCAGTTGCATGCAGAAGCCCCATGAATTCTGCCATGGATTTTTCCAGACCAGATTCATGAGTTTATTGAGAATTAAATTGAAGCAGAGCTCACATAATCAGATTTGTCGATGTGGGAAACTTGGCAATAGCTTGAAAAATACTGGCCCAGCCTTCCACGGCTGGTGGGCCATGCTCCCTCCTGCGGCCTGACACTATTGGTGTTGTGTGTCGTCCAGAGGGACAGGATGAGGTCTACAGCCCAGCATGTGCTGTCACACCCATGTGCAGCCAAGCCAATGGACATGCTCCCTAGGTTGCAAGACGATTATGTTTCACCCAGAAATCTGCTGGAAAGAGTGTTCAGGGCACTGAGGCTGCTGGGCTGACATTTCAGGGTCTGTGGGAAAATTATTTAGCTGCAAATGATACTGTAAGACATTAGAAGTCAGAATGATTTTTTTTTTTTTAATAATTGTGCCCAGACCACGTGGGAGGTTTCCAATTAAAAAAAAGACTTTGCATTTTTGTCTAATGACTGGTTTAACATGTATAATTCCCTGTTGGTACTTCCTTTGCATATTAAAATGACTGTTTTTCAAATCAGTCCTTTAAATACACAACTGGCTACAATGCAGGCTATAAATATCTCTTCTGTGCGGTATTAATTAGAAAGTCGAGCATCTTATACATTTTAATGTACCCCGTCATCCATATTGATTCTAGCAATTTCAAGAGAACATTTCTGTGTTTGCTTTCAGACTTAAGTGGATAGAAATGATCTTTATTAAACATATTGGGAGAAGAAAAAGAAAAAAAGAATGAAGCTGTGTATTTAGAAATGTTGATGGTCTGGCTCAAGTAATCATTCTGCTGTTTGGAGTGGAATTTTTCTGATAAAGGCCAGGTAGGACTGCCTGAGGGAAGATTAAGATCTGTGGGGCCCACAGTTCTCCAAGCTGACTTTAGCGGTGTTCAGGGACGGAGAGGGGAAGCAAGGAAGAGACAGAAGGATGGAGGAGGGGAGAGAATGAGAAACAGGAGAGCTTAGAGGCTTGCAAAATGGTGACTCCTTGTCAATCAGCTCTCAGGGTGCTGCTTAGTGGCTGCACTGGGACAGCAGCTAAGACTCCACGGCTGCCACCCCTTCCCTAGTCCTGGGCACAGTGGGTCTGCAATGAGAAACAGCTCCAGGCATCTCACCGGTCGTAGTCCATGACTGCTATGGACAGGTGGATTTGGTCAATGTTCTCGGGAGGGACGTCAAAGACTATGGCTTCATTGTAAACAGGATTCAGAGTGTTCCTCTTGGTGGACGTTTTCCTCTTTTTTAGTCGTCTGCCATCACACATCAGTGAGACTTTCACGTAGGGATCTGCACAGACCATGAGAAGCAGGAGTACTGTGAGGAGACATGCAGATTTAGGCCAGCAGTTTTGTCATGGTAGAGTTTCAAGGACCACAGGGTGCAGAAACCCTTTACCTGCCTGCAGACTGGAGTCTGAAGATTTTAATTCATACAATGTCTGGGCAACGACTGGAGTTGGGGTAATTAAGTCATTCAGGAAAAAGCACAGGACACACTCTGCTCAAAATGTGCGGAATTTAAAAACAGTGTGAAAACATCTGTTATCAAATTAGAAATGTTCCAGCTAGGATCACGGACTTGCCAGGATGCCACAGGAAGGGAAACACAAGGCATTTTCAAGGCACGGGGGAAGAGGTGGCACGCTCTGACTCGGAGCCACCCCATGAAGTCTTTCCTAAAACCCAGGCCTTTAGGAAAGGGAGAAGCTAAACACCTGGACATAGCAAGAAGCTGGGGTGCAGGTGGATGTCCTTCAGTGCAGAAGCTTCAAGCTCTTGAGCTGCCTGCAGTCGAGCTGTGAAGGGGAAGCAGTTCAGCAGGTCAGGGAGAGAAAGGACACAGGCTCACTTGTGGGGCCATGCTGCCACTGGGTGGCAGGGGACAAGCCTGGTCTCTGTGCCTGCTGGGACATCGCTGGTTTCACCTCACCATTTTCCTGCTCAGTGGGGAGTTCTCCTTGCTTCACCTGCATAACCACGGGTGGCCCTGACACTCATACACTGTCCAGGAGGACTTAGGAGGGCCAGAAGGGGTCACACCTTTTTTGTTTTCCGGTTGAATAAAACATTGGTATCCAGGAGGCAATTTATCGTATCTTTTGATCTCAGTGACCAAAAGCCAATGGACTGGGCATTTTGCGACTACATTTTGGGAACCTCTGCAGAGGTGGCTTGTGAACTTATATAGGGGAACTCCATTTCAGGATACCTTCTGTTAGGATTTCATCTTTTTTTTTTTTTTGGCCATGCCAAGCAGTATGGGATCTCAGTTCCTCCAGCAGGAATCTAACTAATGTCCTCTGCATTGGAAGTATGGAAGCTTAACCACTGGACTGCCAGGGAAGTCCCTCTGTGAGGGTTTAATATTTAAAGGTACATGCTTGATTCACTGGAAAAACCAAACTGCATAGTTCACCGATGGACCCTTCACAGAAGGATATAGGATATCAATTTTCTAAAAGCCTGAGGTGACAATTGCTTGTATCTGAGGAAAGACCCAATTAGATATATCAGCATGTGCAAACTGTGGGTCCAGTCCACAGTCACGTGGGCCCTAAGAGGGAAGCCCTAAGAGGGAATACTGGTAGTAATAATGAGAGCTAACACCGAGGAGCTTTCAGTGTGTGCCAGGCACCATTCCTAGGCATCATAATCCTGTAACAACACAAACAGCCAGACACTATTATGATCCTCATTTTTACAGATGGGGAATCTGAAACCCAGAGGGACTGACTTGCCAGAGTCACACAGCTATTAGGTCTAGGACTAGGTTTAAACCTAGGCAGTTTGGTTCCAAAGTCCATGTACCTTTATTACTCCACTGGAAGCTTCATGAGGTGCTATATAAGAACTGTAGGAAGAAATGTGAATTTGAGATTGTCCCACCTGATGCTCCTGTTATGTCCATTGCCTTTAAATTCCTTGCTTTTATAATGGTAATGGTCAGCCTGCCAGCCGTGGGAAGATAGCAGAGGGAAAACATCAGTTCTCCAAGATCCACGTTGTCCTGTTGAGAAAGCACAAACTGAAGCGCTAGAAATATCTTCATTTGGCAGAAACCAACAAAATTCTGTAAAGCAATTATCCTTCAATTAAAAAAAATAAATTTTAAACATAAAATAATCATCATAATAAAGAAAGTGTCTTTAGCCTGGTGCACACAGAAGCAGGGGCAGGGCAGCATCGCAGGGGCTGCACTGGTCCTTCTGCTCATCTCCCAAATCCCTCACGTCTTTTCCCTTCACATCATCAATCACAAGAAGAATAAATGCTCCTACCTCAGGAGCCCCCTCCCTAAGGAAACACACTCATCTTTAGATGGCAGAACTGCAGACTGTCTGGGTTCTTTCCCTTCTGTCTCATTACCTGCAGCCCTGCACAGAGAACAGAAGCCCCCACAGCCTAACTAACCCCATGGAGACCCCCATGTGATTTCACTCATATCCCCACCATAGTCCACACAGCCCCTGGGACAAAGCTATACAGAGTCCCCAGCAGTGCTGTCTGCCTCACAGGCACCCCAGACATGCTCTGTATACAGCCCTCGCAGTCTTGTGCACTCTCTCAAATGGGTCTCCATACAGCCCCTTGGAGACTCCTCATCCCTGGTTTCCTAGATATCTTCGCCCGCAGTTTTTCCCGCAAACCTCATACAGGCACATGTCACCATCAATATGCATCCCTCCCCGACAGTCCCTCACTCTTCCCTACATGGTCCCCACCAAGTTTGCTGCAATACTTCCATACACTCCTGCTAACACTCTCCATCCTGACACATGCGTGCATGCGCACGTGCACACACACACCCACATCCCTCTACCCACCAGAACCCTGCACACAACCTGGTCACACACAACCTGTGCAGACCAGGATGTGGCTTCACTGAGGCCTGCAAACGCTAGTCCCTACAGTTCTTTAGACGAGGACCCTGCAGAGCAGCAGCCCTGAGCCCACACATCCACAGCCCTGGACACACTTGGACACCTGCCCAGCCCTATGCAATCTCCAGACTGGCGGACATAGGAGGGGATCTAGGTCCCACAGCCCCCGATTGCTGACCGCTGGGCTCCCACTTTGCTTAAGCTTTTGCTTTCTTTCTTTGTCTCTAAGAAGCCCCACTTTCCTCTGCTGGGGAAAACATCTCCTTGGGCAGTGTGCAGCCAATCAAATAGGTCAGAAGACACCATTCTCTTTCTCCTTTTTAGCCCAGGGAAAATACAACCAGAAATGGGGAAAAAAAGAAAAAAGCCAGTTCGTTTCAACTTCTGTGATACCTGAGGTTATCAAGCTGGGTGTCTGGGTCTAATTAATATAGCTTCATAATGATAATGCTCTGGGGTGTCCGCTTTTTGCCCTCAACATCTATTGCCTCTCCTCCCCTCCTTGATTCTCCAAGGATGCTTCTATTTTTAGAAGCACAGATTCGGCTCTGGAAGGTCATCTCGCCCAACCTCCTTCCTTGACCGCTTCTGTAGGAGGATGAAGTGAAGGGAGCCTGTCTGGTCGCTAAGGCAGATGGATTGCTCTGTATCCCTGAGCTCTGCCTGCTTCATGTAAATAAATGACCTCCCCTCGAAAGCATGCCAGGCTCTTCTGGTTCCTGAAGCCCTGGTATCAAGAGACCTAGGTAGTTGGGCCTGTCCCTCTGGGGTGGAGGTGAGGGAAGAGATGACAATTCTACAGGAGTGGGGTGTCACATGGGCTGGGGCTAGACAGTTTTGTGTTGCTGGGGTTTCGACTGCAGGAGGAGGGTCTGCTGTCACTGAAGGATTTGATCCAGTTTCTGGCCAGTAGCAGAGAAAAAAGAGGAGCAACAGCTGTTCCCATCAATTACCTTTTTCTCTTTACACTCCCTGGCCTACTCCCTTGCCCTTGGACCTCTTCTGTCTGCCTTAAGCAGAAAGGCCCAGACATCTGTTCTTCTCAGAGGACTTTTCTCAGAGGGCTCAAACCCCCTCTCCTCTCATCCTGCCCTAATAATCTTGGTCTGAACAAAGTAAAACAGGAGCAACCAAAGTCACACGTATGAAGCTCTATCATCATTTTTTTCAGCACACGATTTCTGAGGGCCCCCACTGCATCAGCTCTGTAGGGCCGGAGATGCGACGATCTATCTACTCCAGTCCCCACCCTCAAGGCCAAGGCACACAACTGAATGTACTGTGTTAAGTTACTTTTGTGCTAAGTACATTTTCCTCCAACATAAACCTCTTTCATTCACAAATATTTACATTATATTGCTGTTTGCTCATGAGTTAAAAGAAAAAAAATATGCTTCAGATTTAGTTATATATTCAGAATGTGAACTAGAGCTAAAGTCCACTTTTGTACTTAGAAGAAAAACCTAGGCAAATTAAAGATTTATTAGGGAGAAAAGGCTTGGTTTGATTTCCAAGTGCTTT
This sequence comes from Ovis canadensis, assembly GCF_042477335.2. Taxonomy (NCBI): domain Eukaryota; kingdom Metazoa; phylum Chordata; class Mammalia; order Artiodactyla; family Bovidae; genus Ovis; species Ovis canadensis. The sequence goes on from NC_091259.1 coordinate 53,153,758, forward strand.
AAAAATAAATCATTTAAAATTATCGAAACTATGAAAGTAAGAGTGATAAAATTCAAGTACAAACATTTTTGAGTATAATAGTAAAATATCTCCTTTTCTTAAACATACAACCTAAGTCACTCCTTTCCCCAGAGTAACACTGAAAAATCACGCACATTTTTCTTTTTGTCCTTTATCCATTCATCCATCCATCTGCTTGCTCTCTTAACATCTGTTGTGGTTGTTGACCACGGCTCTCTTCCAGGTGCTGGAAGCTGTTTTTGCCGTGGTGACAACAGATGTGGTCCCTTGAGAAGTGACCAGTTTGTGGGCTATGGAATAGGAGTTGATGGAACCTAATGCTAACTCTGATTTCTCCCCATCAGCACATACTAATTTGGGGTTAAGAATCTATGGCTCCTGATGTGTATAAACATTCCCTTTAAATCAGTGGTTCTCAACCAGAAGCAATTTTGCTCCCTCCCGGCACATTTGTTGTTATTTGGATAAATCTGTAACTATTACAACTGGGGAGGCAGGTGTTACTGACATCTAGTAGGTAGAGTCCAGGGATGTTGCTAAACATCCTACAATGCACAGGGGAGCCCCTCACTACAATGAATTATTTGGTCCAAAATGTCAGTAGTGCCAAGGTTGAGAAACACTGCCTTACACAGAAGTACTTATATTGTTAGTAAAAAATTTTCCAGAATGCTGATAAAAGTCAAATACAAAAGAGTATGGAGTGTTTGGCTTCTTTTCCAACTTGACAGAAATCAGATATGCAGAGGTGTCACTGGTGGCTAAATGCCCTGTAGGGGTACAAGGGGAAGGAAAATGTCATACAAAAAATGCTTCATTTGCTTCTGCTTTGTGTGGCCAAGGTCAGTATTGTTGGCAAGATATATCGGGAACTGATAGCAAATGTGCATGAATTCTGTACCTGCAAAACCTATAAACTCTTTCTGCGATGTTTACCTGTAGTGGTCTGTGATAGTTCTAGTCTTTGTCTAGCTAGCGCACTTTTGCATTCCTACCCTTGGATTCTTCTGGTGAAATCCTTCCCAATTCCATAAAGGTCTAGAAGGGCTGCTGCAGGAATTCAGACCAAAGTATTCATGGCCCTGTCCACTGTCTTCTGTTCAGGGATGAGTATGTTACCCACACAGGAAGATTTAGAGTCTTCTCTGGGACTAAAAAAACTAATATTGAGAAAGAGAAATTTTAATTTTATTGGGGTTATTCACTGGAAAGATATGAAACTAGCATTGCTATAAGGTTCTTGTACTGAAGATAAGTAGAATACTATCACTTTAAGTTAGGCTCTGTATATTAAAAACATATACTACCATAAACCCCAAAGAAATGACTAAAATAACACAATTTATTAACTATAAATTAGCCAGCAAAAGGGATAAGATACATGCTTTAAAAATATTAAGTTAATCCAAAAGACGGCAGAAAAAAAGAAAAAGGGAATAAGACTGGGAGAGACATAAATGATGGAAAACAAATAGTAAGATGGTAAATTTAAACAAAATAATTTCAGTAATCACATAAATGTAAAAGATCTAAGCATCCAAACGAAAAGCAAAGATTATCTAATTTAGTAAACAGCAAGACCCAATATTATGCTCTCTACAAGAAATTTAATTTAAATATACAGGTATACGTACATTAAAAGTAGAAGAATAAAAAACAATATGCCACACTTAAACTAATAGAAAGAAATCTGGAGTGGTTAAGTTAATATCAGACAAAGTATATGTAAAAGCAACGAGTATTATCAGGAAAAAGAGGATCATTTCATTATCTGAAGCAAAAACTTATAGAACTGTGAGGATAAACAAGTTGCAGTCAGAGATTTGAATACCTGAATAGCACTATCAACTAACTTGGCCTAATGAGTGGCATTAAAGAAATACCAAACAGCAATTGAATACACATCTTTTCAGGTGAACCCAGAACACTGAACAAGAAAGATCATATTATAGCCCATAAAACAAGTCTCAATTAAATTTGAGAAGATTCAAACTATATTCTCTGGCTGCAATGGAAATGAATTAGAAATCAATAACAAAAAGATAATCTGGGAAATCTCTAAATATTTGGAAACTAAATAACACACTTCTAAATGCTCAATTCAAAAAAAGGCAAAGAAAAAAGGAATGAAAGTACAGGTGGAACAAACAGAAAAGACAGATTTAAACACTACCATCTTGATAATTACATTAAATGTATATACCTGATAACTTCAATTAAAAAGATTTAAATTTTCTGATAGGACTGTAAAGCAAGACCCAGCTATATACACTGTCTACAGGAAACCCACTTAAAATATCAAGACAAAGATAGGTTTAAAGGATGAAAAAAATTAGGCCATGTAAACAGTAATCTAAAGAGAGCTAGAGTGGTTATATTAATATCAAGATTCCAGACCAAGGAATATTACCAGGGAGGAAGGTGATATTTCATTGACAAAGGCTAAAATCATCAAGAAGACATAATCTTAAATGCATATGCTTCTAATAACAGAACTTCAAAATACATTAAACAAATGAGATAGAATTAAGAGGAGAAATAAGCAAACACACAAGTAGAATTAGCGATTCCAACACTACTCTATCAGTAATTCATTGAACAAGCAAGCAAAAAATAAGTTAAGGATATAAAAGACTTGAATAATATTATCGACCAACCTGACGTAATTGACACTTTACCTATTAATACTCCATCAAATGATCAAAATGCCCATTCTTTTCAAATATAAACATTCAGCAAGATGAATCATATTCTGAGTCATTAAAAAATTCTCATTAAATTCAAAATGAATGAAATCACACAAAGTATGTTCTTTAACAATAATAAAATTAAAGTAGAATTCAACCATAGATATCTAAAAAATCTCTAAATATTTGAAAATTAGACAATACTTTTCTAAATTATCTATAGGTCAAAGAAAAAAGTCATAAGAGATATTAAAAATTATTTTGAACCAAATGGTAGTGGTTATATGACTATATATAGGTGACAAACTTGCACACTTAAAATTGATTAATTTTGTGGTACATAAATTAATGGAAATTTTAAAATTCTGAAAAGACAGATTTTACAGAGGACTATAATTTTGTCTTCTGGTTTTATTGTCTTGAGTTCAGAGAATGCCTTGATGGTTTCAACCATTTAAAAATTATCCTATCCTATCCCATGCATTTGCGCTCAAATGTATCGAAAAATAATGCCTATCCTCTATTCACAAGGGACTTATTTCTATATTTTTATTAAGTCAAGCTTGTTAATTTTGTATCCAAATCTTCTTCCCCTTGGAATTTATTACGACATTGTCTTTCAAAATATGGTTTATTTCCATTCCATTGTTTCATAGACAAAGTATTAGCAAACATTTAAACTATGGTTAACATATTTATTTCAATGCTCACTGCAGTTTCATAAAACCCATTATCTCCCATTTTAAGATACACTTTGCTTGTGTGTGTCCTTGAGTACTTTTTTCCCAGTGAGGGTTCACAGGTAGTTAGAGTAATCTTTATTGTGCTCTAATTCTTTACAGAAAGTTAGCTGGGCACAGAATTTAGCTTAAAATTATTTTATCTTAGAATCTTCTACTTTGTCACAATACCTTCTAGTACTTCATGTTCTAGCTAGGGTGTTTGATGTCATTCTTTTGTAGATTTTTTTTCCCCCTCAAGGAGGTTTTAAGATTGTTTCTTTGTACTTTTACTTTGTACTTGTATCTTCTGTAATTTCCCCAAAAGGTATTTAGATTTCTTGTTTTCACTGATTTTGCTTGGTCCTCAGTGATTGATGTTAATTGGAATTTTTTTCTCTTGCTTTAATCTCTTTTTCTCCAGTGACCAGTTGATCTATTTGTTTACCTTGGACCTTCTCTTTCATAATGTTGGTTTTCCTCAGATTCTAGGACATCCTTAATTGTCTGTATTTATAACTGAAGGGTCAAAGCAAAAATCTTTTACTGCTTGTCATTTTGTGAAGATCCTCATGAAGAAGTGGGGGCAATCTCATATTTTCATCTGATATAGATAACTGGATGTTTTGAATAATTATTCTTTAATACCACTTGTATGATATTAACATTGCCAAAATTAATGAACTTTGGTTTTATAGTAGGTTATAAAGTTAGGCATGGAATCATTATCAACAGAGTTTTGATATCCCAGTCTCAATAATTTTTAAGCACCACTGTACTGGGTTTCCCAGGTGGCACTAGTGGTAAAGAACCCACCTCACTCTTGCCTGGAGAATCCCTTGAACAGAGGAGACTGCCAGGCTACAGTGCATGGGGTCACAAAGAGTCCGACATGACTGAAGTGACTTAGCAAGCAAGCCAATGCAGGAGCATAAAAGACACAGGTTCGATCCCTGGGTCAGGAAGCTCCTCTCCGGAGGAGGGCATGGCAACCCATTCCAGTGTTCCTGACTAGAGAATCCCACAGACAGAAGACCCTGGTGGTGGGCTACAGTCCATAGGGTCACAAAGAGTTGGACACCGCTGTAGTGACTCTGCACACATACACACGTCCTGGGGGTCCGCAAGACCACCCTCAGGTCTGAGGATTCATTAGAAAGACCCAGAAAGGCTATTATACTCATGGTGGTGGGGGTAATTTAGTTGCTAAGTCATGTTCATATGGTTTCTTACAATAAAAGGACGCATTTAAATCAGCAAAGAAAAAAATATTACATTGGGTGGAGTCCGAGAGAAATCAGGCATTAGTTTCCAGTTGCCCTTTTCCAATGGAGTCACACATACAGCACTTGATACTCCCCACAGTGATGTGTGACAAAACACACTAAGTATCACCAATGAGGAAAGCTCACCTAAACCCTGATGCCCAATGTTCTTACTGCGGGTGGTAAGGAGTACCTGCATGACTAATCTTAGCTGGTCAGTCTTTACTCCCTTCATCAGAGGGCGATCAGTGTAGCCTAGAGCCCTTAAATGAACAAACCCAAGTAACCATCATAAATTATGGGCTTCCCTGGTGGCTCAGATGGTTTTTAAAAAATCTGTCTGCAATGTAGGAGACCTGGGTTTAATCCCTGGAGGAGGGCATGACACCCCACTCTTTCAGTCAAGGTCTAGTCCCTTTTGTAGAATGTGCAGGGTTTAGGTACCCCAAGCTTGTTGAGCCAATTCTTTACTATACATACATAGTGCCCTCCGTTCAGCTTGCCTTTTCACACATCTTTTCCTGTACTGAGAAGGGGAGAAGTGGTTGTGGTCCATCGCTTGTGTACCTAACCATCACACATTCTCACCCAGAGATCAACAGTTGATGACACAGAAGACATTCTGGAAGGAAGTTAGGTTAACAGCAGGGACAGGCAGAGGTATTAGATAGGATAAGGGCTGATCATAATGGAATTAAACTAGAACTCTATAATAAAAAGATAGAGTGTTTCTATATGTTTAGAAACTAAGAAATACACTTCCAAATAACCACGGTTCCAAGTAAAAACCACAATGAAAATCAGAAATATATTGCACTTACGGTCCTCATCCCTGCTCGTGACACAGGGTTCCTAAAACCCTTGTAAATCCCTAAGTGATAAGAGTACTAACAGCGCTAGGAGCATCTTCTGTTTGAGTGAGGCAACTGTGGGTAGGTTCCTTGATGGCTTCTGGATGGGAACTGGTCACCAAAGAGACTAAGCCGTGATTAAAAACTCAAAATTTTCAGTACCACCCCCCACCCATTCTCCAGATACGGGAGAGGGCCGGAAATGAAGCTGATAATTGACCATGCCTACATTAGAAAGCCCCCATAAATTATTGAAAATATTGGTTTCAGAGATCTTCCAGGTTGGTTAAGACATTCATGTATCAGGAAAGTGACACATCCCCCAGCTCCATGGAGTCAGAAGCTGCTGTGCTCAGGACCTTCCCAGACCTCACCCAATGCATCTCTGCTCATCTGTATTCCTTATCACATCTTTTAATAGACAGGTAAAGCAAGTAAAGGTTTCCCTGAGTTCTGTGAGCTGTTGTGGCAAATAACGGAATCCAAGGAGGAGGTCATGGGACCATCTGACCTGTAGCCAAGCTGGACAGAAGTTGTGGGTAATCTGGGCACTTGCTCCTTGTGACTGGCATTTGAAGCCGGGAAGTCTCATGGGACTGGGTCCTTAATCAGGTAGACAGTGTCAAATTGAGCTAAACTGTAAGACACCCAGCTGGTCTCAGAACTGCCTGTGAGATATATAAGAAAAACCCCACCATGTCTGGTGTCAGAGGTGTGAGTATGGTAGTCATACGAGAGTAAAAGAAACACAGGAAGAGAACTGTAGGATCTTCCCCACACAAATGCTTAAGAATCAAATTAATGGAAAATTTTTAGCTTTAAAAACTGTAACATGGAACAAAATAACTTGGAAAAAGAACAACAAATTAAATCCAAACTAAGTAGAAGAAAGGAAATAATAAATTTAAAAGCAGAAATTAATGATATAAAAACAATATATTTAAAGAAAATCAATGAAGCCAAAAGTTAGCTTTGAAAAGGCTAAATAAAAACTGTTAACCTTTGTTAAAATAGGTAAAAAAGAGGGGCTGGGGAGAAAGGCAGAAATAATCATGTCATGGTTGAAATGTAACACCACTGTGGATCTTTACTAAAAACACTAAACAGATAAAAAAATTATTTTATAAACACTTTTACATCCACCTTAACATTTTTACAGATTATAAAAATTAGACATAATGTACAGATTTTTTGAAGTGAGATTTTTAAAAAATTAAACAAAATATGAGAAAACCGAATGAAGAAAAACATGAAAATGAGAGCACATTACTTCCATGTGTTTTACCTCAAGTTTATGAGGTTAATTTACATATGATGTTTTAAAAATATGGTTGTTCACAGTAAAATAATAAAGAGGAAAATCATGTAATTATCTAAGCGAATGTAGAAAAATATGATAAAAATCAAGCATCTATTATGGTAAAAGTTTTTAACAAACCAGATATAGAAGAGGAATTTATCTGATGGTGGGCCTCTAAAAACAAGGCTACAGCAGTGATGTACTTACTGTGAAATGTGAAAAGCTACCCAATTAACGTAAGAAAGAAGACACCTACTGCTTATACTCTACACTGCACTTCAGGCTTAGCTAGGGAAATAAGGTATAGAAAAGAAATAAATGGTATAATGTTTTGACATGAAGCATTCATTCTGTTATTTATTTCTCCTGTGTAAAGAAATAAATCCTGGGGGAATTCCCTGGTGGTCCAGTATGCTTTTGCTGCCAAGGGCCTGGATTTGATCCCTAGCCGAGGAACTAAGATCCCACAAGCCATGTGGCATGGCAAAAAAAAAAAAATTTTTTTAAGCTATACATAGATTATTATAATTAATAAGCATGCTTATTGATGACTGGTGGGTTGATGGCTATAAGTAAATAAAAATAGATTTAATTTTTATGTACCTGAAAAAAAGGTTAAAAAATAGAAGAAAAAAAAAACACCTTTATTTATTTATTTTTATTTTATTTTATTTTATTTTATTTTTTTTGTGGTTCCATATGAATTTTATTTTATTTATTTATTTTTTTTCTCTTTTTATTCCCAAACATGAACCCCCCTCCCACCTCCCTCCCCATAACATCTTTCTGGGTCATCCCCATGCACCAGCCCCAAGCATGCTGCATCCTGCGTCAGACATAGACTGGCGATTCAATTCACATGATAGTATACATGTTAGAATGTGATTCTCCCAAATCATCCCACCCTCTCCCTCTCCCTCTGAATCCAAAAGTCCGTTATACACATCTGTGTCTCTTTCCCTGTCTTGCATACAGGGTCGTCATTGCCATCTTCCTAAATTCCATATATATGTGTTAGTATACTGTACTGGTGTTTTTCTTTCTGGCTTACTTCACTCTGTATAATCGGCTCCAGTTTCATCCATCTCATCAGAACTGATTCAAATGAATTCTTTTTAACGGCTGAGTAATACTCCATTGTGTATATGTACCACAGCTTTCCTATCCATTCATCTGCTGATGGACATCTAGGTTGTTTCCATGTCCTGGCTATTATAAACAGTGCTGCGAGGAACATTGGGGTACATGTGTCTCTTTCAATTCTGGTTTCCTCGGAAAAAACACCTTTATTTAAAACAGCATCAGGAAACATCAAAACCCTGGAATAAATTTACCTAAAACTGTATACTATTTCTTTATAGAAAAATGGTAGAGCATTATTGAGTAAAGCTAAAGAAGGTTTAAATAAATGAAGAGATATACTATGTCCAGAGACTGGAAGAACTCAATATTACATAGATATTCTCCAAACTGATCTACAGGCTAAATGTAATTCCAATCAAATTACAATTTGACAGACTGATTCTAAATTTAACCTGGACAAGCAAAGTACTAAGCAACCAAGATTCTCTTGAAGAAGAACAAATTGGGAGAACCTAGTCTACCTGATAGGAAGACTTAACTAGAATGCTACTGGGCTAGCGGAGCATTTGTGCCGGGCACATAAACCCATGGAGTTGTATAGAGAGCTCAGAAACGGACTCATGCACGTATGGACATTCGTCTTATGTACCAGTTCTCTTCATTTGCCTCTCCACTTACTCCTTGCTCTGTGCCCTCAAACGCTGTCCTCCTCAGAAAGAAACAGAACTTAATGTACTTACTAAGAAACTTGAACATCTGACAGAGTTTGGAACAAGTTAGTGATAGGCATGTGAACACACACAACCCCCACAGCAAATAAAATCAAGATAACTCATTTGTTTGTTCTTCATTCAAGAAACATTTATGGGATACAATTATTTGTCAGGTACTCTTCAGGGGGGGCTTCTCTGACGGCTCAGTGGTAAAGAATTCACCTGCAATCCAGGAGACGCAGATTCAGTTCCTGGGTTGGGAAGATCCCCTGGAGAAGGAAATAGCAACCCATTCCAGTATTCTTGCCTGGGAAATCCCATGGACAGAGAAGCCTGGGGCTACAGAGAGTCAGACAAGACTTAGTGACTAAACCACCACCTTCAGGCTACTAGGAATCCATCAGGGAACCAAATAGGCAAAAGCCATTTGCCATCATGAGTCTTGTATTTCTTATGTGTAAAGCTTGACAATGAGCAAAACCAACTGTATATAGACATTCACATACATATACACACACACACACACATATATAGATACACATATAATACACACACGTGTAATACAATGCAGAGAAGAAAAAAGTCCAGAACAAGGATTAAATAGTATTGAAGAGAGTTAAATAAAATGTTAAGTAGGGAAGGCTTCATAATAGAGCTCCTTTTTGAGTGAAGACCTTTAGAAATGAGGTTAGAAAGCTGTAATGCAGCTAACCGGGGGGGAACTGCACACGGATCAAAGAGCAAGCACAGATGCCGTGAGGTGGGAGTGTACCTGCTGTGTCTGCAGAAGAGAAAGGAGATAGCAAGAAGAGACGGGAGGGAAAAATGGGCAGGTCACAGAGCTTGTGAGGGACCGAATCACGCAGGTTATCATAAGAACTTTGCTCTAAGTGGGAATGGAAGTCATTAAAAGATTCAAGCCGAGAAACAGCATAATGTGGTTTTATTTTAATGTGATCACTCAGGCTTCTGTGTTGAGATGAGTCTGAGGGGACAAGGGCAGCAGCAGGGCCAGTAGTTAGGAGATGACCGTAACGAACCTGGTGAGAGGTGACATGGATTGGTCCACAGAAAACAGTGGAGAGAGATGATCAAATTTTGAAGATGAAACAACAGAGTTTTCTAATAGAATAAATGATAGAAAGAGAGTAGTCAAGGATGATTCCAGTACTTTTGGTCTGAGTTAATGAGAAGGTGGAATTGCCAATAACTTGCATTTCTAAATGGAGAGGGAGGAGGCACTGGGCTATGGGAAAGTGAAAGTGTTAGTCACTTAGTTGTGCCCGACTCTTTGTGACTCCATGGATTGTATCCCACCAGGCTCCTCTGTCCATGGAATTCTCCAGGCAAGAATACTGGAATGGATTGTCATTCCCTTCTCCAGGGGAACTTCCAGAATCAGGGATGGAACCCGAGTCTCCTACATTGCAGGAAGATTCTTGACCCTCTGAACCACCAGAGAAGGCTATGGTAAAGACCAAGAACTCAGTTCTGTATGCATTAAATGTGCGATCCAAATGGGAAGGTCAGGGAGCCAATTAAATACGAGTATGGAGATCAGGAGTAAGAGCCAGGCTAGAAATACAAACTCCTGGGTGGAACAAAGAAGGCAATCACACTAAATGGCTCAGCTATAAACTAAGTTTACATAATAACGATACAGATAGGAATAACTATCTCAACAAATTTGTAATATTACTATTTTGAGAAGTTGGAGGAGCAAGAGTGTGTTCGTGTAGCGCACTTATGAGCTAAATCTTCACCTTTTGTAACAAAATTTGATAGAAATCTAAAACTAAAAAATAAAAGAGAGCATTAAAAAATATGGAGGCATATTTTGAAACAAACAGCTGAAAGTGTTTGGTTTGAAGACTGAGAATTGAAGCTAGGGGTATAAACATATAGAGGACTTGTTATTTAAAAGTCCTGAAGTCTGGACGTGTGGAACAACAGGGTGAAGTCTTAGTGATTCCTTATTATGCAACCTTAGATAAACTACATAATTTCTCAGTTTATCAATTCTCTGCTCTTAGTTTCTTCATTTGGAAACTAGTGCTGTGCTGTGCTTAGTTGCTCAGTCATGTCCGACTTTGTGAGTCCATGGACTGTAGCCGGCCAGGCTTCTCAGTCCATGGGGATTCTCCAGGCAAGAATACTGGAGTGGGTTGCCACGCCCTTCTCCAGGCGATCTTCCCAACCCAGGGATCGAACCCAGGTCTCCCACATTGCAGGCAGATTCTTTACCATCTAAGCCCTGTGTATGTGCTTAGTCGCTCGGTCGTGTCCAACTCTTGTGACACCATAGACCATAACCTGCCAGGCTCCTCTGTCTAGGGGATTTTCCAGGCAAGAATACTGGAGTGGGTTGCCATTTCCTTCTCCAATCTAAGGTCTAGTGTTGTTAAAAAGATCAAATGAGACAATCTGCATCTGTAGTAAATAAGAGGTGGCTAATATTACTACATCTGATGTATGCTTCTCATTCTCACTGGTCTCTACACTCTTCTAGAGGGAGTCTGACTTCTCCATCTTTCCTAGTGGCAGACACTTAACGAGTAGCTTAGTATTTCATGAACCGATGCACACATGAAGAGGTGCAAGAGGTCTTGGATATCTGCTGCAGCACCCGTAGCCTAGCTTCCTCAAGACTTTGGGTCAAATTTCCAAGAAGCCACTAAGCTATGGGACATCTGGTTACCACCCACCCCGTATCCCCCAGCACTACTGACTCACTGAGAAATCCTGTTCTTACAGAGTCTCTCACAAAAACAAAAAACACTTGTGAGATAAAGCAGGGTGAAATAATTATTTATTAGGTAGAGAGGAAATTCCAGTTGCAACACTTCTCTCAAGGGTCATTAATTTTCACTGTAACAATCACACTGATGGCCCAAACCTGGCTCACCTGTAAATGGAAGCTTGCAATGATTTGGTCATTCAGTTTTCTCAGAAACTCCCACCGTATTCCTGGTACTTGACCCAGACGTGACAAAATTGGCAAAAACATCCTTTTTCAGTGACAGATCCTACCAATAATTAGCATGCACTGTTAAAGTAACTGTTGATTGCACTTTATTTATAGATATTAACATGATTAATTGCACTGGAAGTGTTCCTGGAGGATGACGCTCTCCGAGCTGGTGCTGGGGGACGAGAGAAGCCAGCAGCCCTCACAGGGCCCTGGGAGACGACTGCCATCAGCCCACTCCTTTTCCTTTTTTGAATCATTCCCTCAAATGATTCTAGATCTAATTCCACAGGACTGGCCCTACACTAGAAAGTATTACTCTGACTAATGATATGCTCAGTTAGGAATACATAGGATAACAACATCACATATATATTAGATCACTTTACAGTTGACCAAAAATATTGACATCGCTATCTTTTCTGATTTTATCTGCTTCCCTAGTTTAAAATGCCACATGTGTACATGGATGACTCCAACATTTATGTCTCCATGCCCACCTCTTCCTGCATTATAAACTCATCCAAGTGCCTTCCTTAGGTGTCAGGTTAATTGTCTAATAGGCATCTCAAACTTGATATTTCAAATCTGGAACTTATTTCCCTTTCCTGCTCCCAGCCATCCTACCCATCGTTTCCATTTCAGTTTGGTAAACACATCCTCCGAGCAGTTCCCCAAATCTGGTAGTCATTAGATTTTGTATTCCTCATCTCCTCTCACCCTCCCACATCTGTAAGCCATGTTATTTCTCCCTCCAAAAATATCTAGTCTGTCCAATTTTATACTTCTCTATGTTGCTGCTGCTGCTAAGTCACTTCAGTCATGTCCGACTCTGTGCGACCTCATATAGATGGCAGCCCTCCAGGCTCTGCCGTCCCTGGGATTCTCCAGGTAAGAACACTGGAGTGGGTTGCCATTTCCTTCTCCAATGCATGAAAGTGAAAAGTGAAAGTGAAGTCACTGAGTCGTGTCCAACTCCCAGTGACCCCATGGACTGCAGCCCACCAGGCTCCTCCGTCCATGGGATTTTCCAGGCAGGAGTACTGGAGTGGGGTGCCATTGCTATCCTATACCAAAATACCATCACCTTCTCATGTAACTCCCTTAGAATCATGAAGGCAAAAGGAGAAGTGAGTCCGTGAGTCAGGATGGCTGCTATATGTTCATATCACACGATGCTATATGGCTCACAGTTGCTCAAGCTAGAAGGAAGCCTCTGTTGCTTGCTTACATATCCTCATGCTTAACCTGCAACGTGACTGAGTCTGGGATTCCCGTCTGGACTGGTGCACTGGTGAGGACTCAGAGGACTGGTTCCTCTGATGTGGGGATGGTGTGGTTCCTGACTGTCCCACATGACTGGGGCTTCCCCTTAGAGGCTTCTAAGAGTATAATCTAGGGGCTGGCTGACGAGTTCACATGTGTACATGTGTGCTGAGTTGCTTCAGTCGTATCCGACTCCTTATGACCCTATGGACTGTAACTTGCCAGGCTTTTCTTCCATGGGATTCTCCAGGCAAGAATACTGGAGCAATTGCCATGCCCTCCTCCAGAGGATTTTCCCACCCAGGGGTCGAACCCGCATCTGCTGTGTCTCCTGCATTGCTGGTGGATTCTTTACTGCTGAGTCACCAAGGAAGTCCAGCAAGTTCCCATCAAAGTGATTTAGTCACTAAGTCATGTCCAACTCTTCCAAGTCCAAGGACTGTAGCCTGCCAAGCTTCTCTGTCCATGGGGTTTTCCAGGCAAGAATACTGGAGTGGACTGCCCTACCCTCGTCCAGGGGATCTTCCTGACCCCGGGACTGAACCCATGTCCCTTTAGTCTCCTGCATTGGCAGGCAGGTTCTTTACCACTAGTGCCAGCTGGGAAGCCCAATTTTGCTTTAGGCTACATCAATAGAGGTACAGGCTAGGGAGGGAGGTTATACACCAGCCACAACGCACCTGAAACCTGAATTCTGTTCTGGACACCTGCAGTTTAGAGATGTGTGATCACCTGAAAGACGGTGAGAAGAGCAACTACCGTGAGACGGACAGGATCAGTATTACACGAGGAACAATGAGGAGGTATTAAATTTTCAGGAAAAGGTTCGAGAAAGACAAGACTCTTGTCAGCGCAGATTTGAAGTGGAGTCGTACAAAAGAGGGACTAAACTCACTCTTAACGGTTCAAAGGTTCAGAACCAGGGCCAGCAAGGGGAAGACATAGGAAGATTTAGAATATCCTCCTCTATCACAATCCAAAATCATGGTCTGTTTGTCTGTGAAGGGGGAGGATTTACTATCTGTTCAGCAGATTTCTCTGCTTTAGAGAGGAATGGAGTGGTTAACAATGTAAAGTCTTTCCCAGCCCTGATGTCATATAGTTCCCTGATCTCAGACATCAGCTGATAGGCAAGAGGAGACAATCAAGTTTTGGAGCAAGGCAATCATGTTATCAGAATTGTGGTTAAGGAGATAGGACTTGGTGGAGTGTGCGACTGTCTCTGAGGGGGAGATCTAGAGGGACCTCATGCAAAGAGTTGACTCTTTGGAAAAGACTCTGATTCTGATGATGGGAGGGATTGGGGGCAGGAGGAGAAGGGGATAACGGAGGATGAGCTGGCTGGATGGCATCACCGACTTGATGGACATGAGTTTGGGTGAACTCCGGGAGATGGTGATGGACAGGGAGGCCTGGCGTGCTGCGATTCATGGGGTTGCAAAGAGGCGGACATGACTGAGTGACTGAACTGAGGAGGTCAGAAATGGTGAGGGCTCCTGACTAAAGCTGCCTAATTCAGCATCGTAGGAACACGCGAACTTTAAAAGCAGACACGGAAAAGAAGAGGTGAATTCTAACCTTGGTGCACCAAGCACAAGACTTTTGGGTACTGGAGTCCTGATGAGACTTACTCTTTCTCAACTTGCTGCCCTAATAAATTCTTTAAGATTCACGCATAAGTTTTTTTAATACTTCTATTTTCCCAGGAAGCATGTTTAGTCAAAGACTGCCCTCGATGAACACAAGGAGAATTTCAAAAGTTAAAGGGCTACAGAAAAGACTTTCGTATTTAAGTTGAAGGTAAAACAATCTATTCTGCTAAGACATTTTAGAGGTCCATCAATTCTTAATAGAAAAAAAGGAACAAGATGAAAATTTGTTCTTCTTTAAAGAAAAAGTTTCACTCGGGAACAGGAGAGCGTCTTTAGAAGCTTGGGCATTGTGTGATGACTCTAACTGTTACAAGGCGTTTCGCTGGCTTTTGAAGAAAAAAAAAGAAAAACATTAAGATGCATTGGAAATAATTAAGAATTCACCCAGCATTGTAAGCATCTTTGTCATCCCAAACATTCCATCAAAACTAAGAATTCACACAGTTTAGGGAAGATGGGAGGATGAGATTCTCTAGTAAAAGATGCCCTCTAAAGGGAAACATGACGGTTAGTGAATTAAACCAACATGCTCAGTGGAATGAACAATCATAAAGAAAAAACACATTATTTTTACTCTACTCATTGGAAAAGACTGATGCTGGGAGGGATTGGGGGCAGGAGGAGAAGGGGACGACAGGATGAGATGGCTGGATGGCATCACCCACTCAATGGACGTGAGTCTGAGTGAACTCCGGGAGTTGGTGATGGACAGGGAGGCCTGGCGTGCTGCGATTCATGGGGTCACAAAGAGTCGGACATGACTGAGCGACTGAACTGAACTGAACTGGGTGGAGATGTGCTCCACAGATAATCCCAGGACACAGGGTGCTTCTAACCTTATTTGGAGATAAGCACCACGATCCTACCTCTCTTCTGGCCCCATGAACTTTTGCTCCACCCTACTGCCACTCTGAGAGCTTAGTACATGGGTCACCAAGCCATTTCATTTATTCTCCAAAATGTGTCTTGATTACAACTCTTCCTATCTGTTTCGTCTGTCTCAGTCGCTCCAAGATTACTTGGGGATAATTCTACCTTTTCTGATCCGTCCTTCACATAAACAGAGTTGACCGTTGTGCTTGCTTGCTTAAATCCTTTGACAGATCCCAGATGCTCTTAGGTTCAAATGTGAACCTCTTCGCATATCCTTCAAGATGACTCCGAGGATAACTCCTATTATTTCTTCTGCCTAACATGTCCAGTCCTCCAGTCCGTCTGAACTATTCTTCCTCCCTACACAAACCTTACCCTTTCATTTCTGAACAACTCTGCTCACTTTTCTGCTGGTAAAATGGGTTTTTTTGGGGGGGGTGAAGACTTGGCTTACAAGTGTCCCCTTCTGTGCAGGGATCCTGTATCTCCAACCCTGTGTTCCCTGCCCTGGAGCCCTCTGTCCACGTGTCTATTACCACATGAAACTAGAGATACTTTTTTCAGACTGTGAAAAGCTGAAGGCTGGAGCTGTATTTTCTTTCTTTTGGTACTTTTATCTGGGGCCCTGATTATTTTACAGAAGAGAACCTTGGGTCAGAGAAGTTAAGCAATCTTCCCTAGGTCACACAGCTGGTTAGTGCTAGAGCCACACTCCAAGCAAGCAGCTTGACTGCAGAGCCTATGGCGCTCCTAAGTGGGGGGTCCTTGCAGAGTACAAGAGAACTGGGGACTGGGGGACTGGGGGACTGGGGAAGGGGGAGGTGGCTAAATTCTCCTAGAGACTTGAGAAGCTTGGAGTTGCTGAGCTGGGAGCTACAAGCCTCCAGATCCTTCTCCTAGCCACGGGTTTCCACCCTCAGGGCTGACCTTCTCACACCTTTCATCAGCAGGAACTTGCTTTTGCCTTTGCAGCTAGAAAGGAAAAAAGAAAAAAAGAGAAAAAAGCTACCTTGACTGAATCCTATTTAAGAACTAGGGCAAATGGGGCTTTAGCAAAAGAGGATCTGCCTTTCTTTCACACACAAGCATTAGACTGCTTCCCTCCATTTCCACTAAAATTTTCTAATACTCCTTAGGGAAATAAGAGATTTTGTTACAATAAAGGGTACTGTAGGTGTAATTAGGGGGCATCTCAGATGTACTTCCAATAAAAACACCAGTAATAGTCTCCTTCTCTAAAAAATAACAAACTAAAAATACATATAAAGATAAAGAACAAACTTGTGGTTGCCAAGGGGTGGGGAGGGAGAGGGATGAACTAGGAGTCTGGGCTTGGTAGATGCAAACTGTTACATTCAGAGTGGGTAAACAACAAGGTCTGCTGTATAGCACAGAAAACTATATCCAGTCTCCTGGCATAAACCATAATGTAACAGAATATAAAAAAGAATGTATATGTGTGTGTAACTAAGTCACCTTGCTGTACAGCAGAAATTAGTACAACATTATAAATCAACTATTTGATATTTAGTTGCTACGTCATGTCTGACTCTTTTGTGACCCCATGGCCTGTAGCTCTCCAGGCTCCTCTGTCCATGGGATTTCCCAAACAAGAATACTGGAATGTGTTGCCATTTCCATCTCCAGGGGATCTTCCCAACTCAGGGAATGAACCTGCATCTCCTGCACTGGTAGACGGAGTCTTTACCACTGAGCATCCAGGGAAGCCCCAAATCAACTATACTTCAAAGAGTAACGATAAATAAACTGCATGGAAAGTATGTAGCACAGTATCGGAAATACATGTGTGAATTCATTATCTGTGTTGCTCCCATACTTCTTAGAGCAGTGCCTGGCACAGGGTAGGTCCATAAATATTAAATGCAACGCATCAAGGAATGAATAAGCAGTGGTCTCTACAGGAAAGGAGAGACAGACTGATCAGGGAGAACATAGAGCAAAGACTCCTCTCTATCAGGGTGACCTACATTTGAGGACACTCTTACATCCTGATGTACAATCTACATGAATACAGGAGACACACAGATGCTACAAGAATTCCCTACATATACACAATGGATTACTCAGCCATAAAAAGAAAGAAATAATGCCATTTGCAGCAACATGGATGGACCTAGAGAGATTATCACACTAAGTGAAGGAAGTCAGAGAGAAAGACAAATATCATATGGTATCACTTATATGGTGAATCTAAAATATGAACACAAATTAATATAGCTATGAAACAGAAACAGACTCACAGACATAAAGAACAGACTTATGGTTTCCAAGGGGGAAGGGGAGTGAGGGATAGATAAGTTAGGAGTTGGGGATTAACAGATACATATTACTATATATCAAACAGATGAACAACAAGGGCCCACTGTACAGCACAGGAAGCTCTACTCAGTACACTGTAATAACCCATGTAGGAGAAGGCTCTGGAAAAGAACAGATATACGTATAACTGGATCACTCTGCTGTACACCGGAAACTAATACAATATTGTAAATCAACTATGGTCTAAGATAAAAAATTAAATTCAATAAAAAGAATGTCCTAGGCTATGGAAAGCATTATACAGGAAATAAGGAAATAAGATATTCTTTTGAAATGCTACAGAAGGTGATCAGATACCAGCAGAGAGGTTAAACAACTTGTCTGCAGTTACAAAGTTCACCAGTGTCAAGAATGGGTCTTTCCACCTATGTGCTTTCTCTGGCCCTAAGTCTTCATTAAAAGGTGGTGGATTTTAGAATGTATCAGGAACTCTCTCTTCTCTCAGAAGGCACAGTTCTCATTCACCTAGGATGAGAACAAAGGCAGCTATGTGGGAGGCAGGGGAGAATCTGGGCATGTTTTTAAAAAGTCTCTTCAAATTTATTTATTAATCTATTCAATAAGTATTTGTTGAACACATGCCATGTAACAGGCACTATATTCGGTGCTGGGAATACAAAGGAGGAAAAAAGGATAAGAATCCTTGCTGTAATGGAGTTGCCATTGTAGGTAACATTCTAGAACTTAGACAATAAACATTAAACAAATAAATGATATTGGATATTAAATGGTAAAAAAAATGCTGCCAAAAATTATAGGGAGATAGGGGGCTATGAAAAGAAGTCATTTTAAAATAGGATGGTCAGGGAAGACCTCAGAGATGAGGAGGGTTAAAAAAAGACTTAAGGGAGGCTTCCCCAGCGGTCTGATGGTTAAGTCTCTGCATGTCCACTGCTTGGGGAATGGATCTGATCCCTGGTTGGGGAACTAAGATCTCACATGCTGCATGGTGCAGCCAAAAAAAAAAAAAAAAGACGACAACGACCCAAAGGAAGTGAGGAAGCAAGGCATACAGACAGCTAGGGGAAGTGATTCCAGCAGAGAAAACGGTGCTGAGGTGGAACTGTGTGTCTGAACATCAGAAAGGCGGCTCCAGTGCAGACGAGAGGGGAAAATGCTTGCTACAGTAGTGGGAGAGGAGGTCGGAGATAATGGGGGAAGGGACCCAAATCCTGGAGGACTTGGGCTTCTATTGTGATGAGATGGGGGGTTACTAGAGGACTGGGGGCAAGAATAAGAATCAGTCTAGAAGTCAAAGAGATTAGCCTAGTTTTTGTGTAGAGAACTTAACTGAGGCAGTAGGCAAAGTAGGATCAGGATAACCAAGAAGGAAGCCATTGCAAAAAACTTGCAACCTATGCTGTTCAAGGTTTCATTGTTTTTAGTTAATTTCTTAAGACCGTCTTTGATTTTATAAGGTCTCCTTACTCATTAAGAAGAATTTCAATTGCTTATTGCATTAGCCATTGCTTCCAGTCAGAGCCTGTAACGTGTGCAGGATGTTCCTTCTGTTTGGGAAGATTCATGACAGAGGCGTACTGAACATTCTCCTGAGGAGCTCTGGGGGAATCAAAGCAAAAGCCTCCAAGACAATCTAGAAAAATCAAAATGCAACATTAAAAATGTTTCTTAGGTAGCTGTTCCCTAAGGCCAAGGGCCCCCATCACAACTGATGTAAAGATCTCCCTCCAGGGACTCCAAAAGACAAAAAGTGAAGGCTTCCCTAGCCTCCAGCTGCTTTCAGACATCTGGGAGAGAGTCCAGGTATACACTGAACTATGTGAAACTGCCCCTTTGGTTAGTCAAAAGAGGACTCCCAGTGATTTCACATAGTTCAATCTATTTTATGGCCCAGCATGTGGGCTGGGATTGCTGCTTCCCTAGGTGCTATCATTAAATGCCCTCCAATTTAGTACATGAGAACTCATTTCAAAAGAAAATGCAAATCTCAAAACTCAAGGGAGCCAAAGATGCCTCTACCTGCAGCAGTGAGACTGAGCGCAGTTAAGCAGAGGGCTTAGGGTTCTCTGGGGCTCAGCGCTGGCCAGAAATGAGGGAGGGGGAGGAGTGAGATGAAGGAAGTCACTCGAGTATAAAATCGATAGGTGGATGGGAATGGAAAGGTGTCATACATAATCGATTTATTTAAAAATATGTTCCAAATATTTAGTTTAGTATAACCCTAAAAACAGTATCTGGCAAAGATGCACAGAAGAAGTAAACACCTCCACCAAAACAGCAACAAACAAGCAAAACTATAGGCCAATTCTTACAAGAATACAGTTGAAAAATTCCTGTGTATCAACAAATAAAATCTATCGGCCTTAATAATACACTTTGGACCAAGATGGGTTTATTCTAAGATGAATGGACGTTTCAAAATTAATAAATCACATCAGTGAATTAAAGAAGAAAACTCATGCCAACATCTCAACAGAAAAGATACTAGATAAAATGCAACATCCATTCCCAATAATAGAATAATATAACACTTTAAATGTTATTAAATTCAAGACCAGGACAAAAACTCCTGCTATCACTCCTACTATTCAACAGTTTAGGAAGTTCTAGTCAATGCCATAAAATAAAGAAATATATAAAGGTAAAGTTATTCTAAAAAGGGCAAAAATATGATTCTTCACAGAACATATAACTGCTTAGTTGGAAATCTAAGATAACCAAGTGAGTAACCATTAAAACTAATGAAACAGGTATCTAATGAGAATTTACAAATAAACTCCTACAAATCACAAATCAGGAGATAACCCAATAAAAAATGGGCAAAAGACTAAAACATAAATTTTACAGAAGATAGATGAAAGCAAGAAAAGGTCCTTGGCATCATGAGTCAAAAAAGGAAAACTACAGTGAAATGCCATCCCTCAGTTCAGTTCAGTTGCTCAGTCGTGTCCGACTCTTTGCGACCCCATGAATAGCAGCAAGCCAGGCCTCCCTGTTCATCACCAACTCCCGGAATTCACTCAGATTCATGTCCATCGAGTCAGTGATGCCATCCAGCCATCTCATCCTCTGTTGTCCCCTTCTCGTCCTGCCCCCAATCCCTCCCAGCATCAAAGTCTTTTCCAACAAGTCAACTCTTCACAGGAGGTGGCCAAAGTACTGGAGTTTCAGCTTTAGCATCATTCCTTCCAAAGAAATCCCAGGGTTGATCTCCTTCAGAATGGACCGGTTGGATCTCCTTGCAGTCCAAGGGACTCTCAAGAGTCTTCTCCAACACCACAGTTCAAAAGTATCAATTCTTCGGCGCTCAGCTTTCTTCACAGTCCGACTCTCACATCCATACATGACCACAGGAAAAACCATAGCCTTGACTAGACGGACCTTAGTCGGCAAAGTAATGTCTCTGCTTTTCAATATGCTATCTAGGTTGGTCATAACTTTTCTTCCAAGGAGTAAGCGTCTTTTAATTTCATGGCTGCAGTCACCATCTGCAGTGATCCCTAGAATAGCTAAAATTAAAAGATTACAAGACTAAACACTGTCAGGGATATGAAGCAACTGGAACTCGGAAGTGCTAGTGAGAAGGTAAAATAATACAACTGATTTGAAAAATCATTTGCATTTCTCGTAAACATATTCCTACCCTATGACTGAGGAATTTTACTCCTAGATATTTACCCAAGAGAAATAAAAACATATCCACACACAGACTTGAATAAGAAGGTTTGTCACAGCTGTATTCATATTTGCCAAAACCAAAAGCAAATGTAGGACCTCGTGCCAAAAAGTATTAGAAACAACCCAAATGTCCAAAAGCAGAAAAATAAATAAAATCTAGTATACTCATACAGTTTAATATCACTTGGTTAAAAAAAAAAAACTACTGATACACTCTACAGCATCGTTAAATATTAAAAACATGCTGCGCGAAAGAATCTCCCCTCCTCCCAACCCATCACACGCAAAAGTATGAAGTAGCCATCAGGAAACCATGGTTACAGAAGTCAGAAACTGGCTGCTGCTAGGAGGGTGGAGGGATTGACTGGAGTAGGGCACGATGAACCTTTCTGGAGTGACGGAAATGTTCTATACCTTGTTCTGGGTGGAGATTACATGAGTGAACACAAATGTCAAAACTCATCAAAATGGAACACTTAAGATCGATGCTTTTTATCCAATGTAAATTATATTTCAATTTTAAAAGTCTTTTCTATATATACCAGTGCACAAAACAGATTTTGGAAATAAAGTCCCATTCTCAATGGCAGCCAAAATATAAAGCACGCAGGGAAAAAAATCTTAAAAAAGAAATACAGTGAATACAAATAGAGTAAATTTTACAAAATTTTATTAAATCACCTTTTAAAAAAAACTGGAATAAATGGAGATATTCTGTATTTCCGGATGGGAATATTTAATATCATAAAGGTGTTCATTCATACCAAAATTGTATATAAATACAAGTAAATCCTAGACCAATATCACAATTCTTTCTAAAATATTATTCCTAAAGGATATTAAGATTTGCTTGCAAAAGTAAATGGATGGGGACCTTCCTTGGTAGTCCAGTGGTAAACAATTCGCCTTCCCATACAGGGGATGCGGTTTGATCCCTAGTCTTCCCCAGGGCAATTAAGGCCACAAGCTGCAACTACTGCACCATCATGCCACAACAAAGACCAAGCACAGCCCATGTCCCCCAAAAACTTTAAAGAAAAGATTAAATGGACAAAACTACAATTTTTTTTATCACTTATAAAGAATGAGATGGGAGATTTACCTTATTTGGTAGCAAAAGTGTATTATTAAGAGGCTGTAATTATAATATCACAATATTGCTACTAGAAAAGTGAAGAAGATAAATGAATTTAAAAGAGCATAAAAATACATAGCTTGCAACTTTGGTACATAATTCTCTCACAGAAATATATAGAATACAAAAGCACAAAACTGAAAAACATACTTAGATATTATACAGGGTTTCTAATTTTGAAGAACTAAAAATTCTATTAAAACTCTTATCACACATTACATTAGTAGCACAATTTTAAACAATATGTTCCCAACATTTTCTTTCATTCATGATAGATCCAGTATCAACAGGCTAAGTTTAAGGGAGCATCCGTTTGAGAATAATAGTTAACTGCTTTCAAGTTCTAATTATTTCCATATTTATCTCAACTTTATTATATTTTTGAGGTTTACACTTTGATTAACATAAGCACTTTTGGATTTCCTATCATGCGTGTGTATGTGTGTGTGTGTGTGTGAGAGAGAGTGCAGGGTAGAGGTTTTTGCTTTTTTAAAAAATTGTTTAATTGAGATATAATTCACATCCCATAAAATTCACCTGTTTTAAGTGTAAAATTCAATGGATTTTAATACATTTGTAGGATTTTACAGGAGTCCCTGGTGGTGCTAGTGGTAAAGAACCTGCCTGCCAATGCAGGATACACTAAGAGACACTCCATCCCTGGATTGGGAAAATATCCTGGAGGAAGGAATGGCAACCCATTCCAGTATTCCTGCCTGGAGAATCCCATGGACATAGGAGCCTGAGAGGCTACAGTCTAGCTTACAAAGAGTCAGACACAACAGAAGGGACTTAGCATGCACACAGGATTTTACCACCATCGGCCACAATTTAATTTAGCATTGCTATCACCCTAAAAAGATACCTCAAGCCTTTTTCAATCATTGGCCATTGACACCTCCAGTCTTAAAGAAGCACTTGTCTACTTTGCCTTTTCTGGGCATTCTGCATTTATGAAATCATACAATATGTGCTTTATTGTGTCTGGCTTCAAAATAAGGGTGAGATAAAATATAATTTTTGGACTTCCCTGGTGGCTCAGATGGTAAAGCGTCTGCATATAATGCAGGAGACCCAGGTTCAATCCCTAGGTCGGGAAGATCTCCTGGAGAAGGAAATGGCAACCCACTCCAGTATTCTTGCCTGGAAAATCCCATGGATGGAGGAGCCTGGTAGGTCCATGAGGTCACAAACAGTCGGACATGACTGTGCAACTTCATGAAAATACTGCTGAAACTGAGTTGTTTCAGCAATGACACATAAAATAGTTTTCAAGGGCTTTATCAGCTAACGCATCAAATGTCAGATTTGGGTTGAAAAAGCTGGTTTAATGATGTCAGTGTATAAGGTTCAAATGTGCAGACTGCACAAAAGTTAAAAATTGAGCATTTATTATATGATAATATTGGTAATTTAGGAAGTGCTGGTTTATTCAGATGGAGTTGAGATAAGTGAGTATTTGGGGAAAATGAGTGAAGATCACTGTCTTACATATACATACCAATTCATTCCAAGTGGACTGAAGTTTTAAAGTAGAGATTACAATTTAGACTGTGGCCTCTAGGGTCAGATTATCTAGGTTGGATTCCAGTCTCTGCTACTCACCACGTGACTTTGAGCAAGTCACTTCATTTACTTGAGTCTTAGATTCTTCACTTGTAAAATGAATTATAAGATCAAGTGCCTCACAGGGTTTTTGTGATGAATGAAGACAGAGCATACAAAGTTCTTGGAACAGGGTCTGGCAAATGGTTAAGTACCAGTAAATGTTAGTCCTTGAAGTTCCTATTGTTAATATAGGTGATTTTTGTAATTTCAGGAATGAGGGTAGAGGTGGGAGGGACTTTTCAAGCTAACTCCAAAGGCAGAACTTCTGATGGAAGAATGTTACATATGTGAAGACACAGACATTTAATGAGTCAAAAAGCAGACAAAGGCTGACACCTTTAATCTCAAAGAGATCTTAAATATTACTAAGGAAAAACAAAAGTAAATTCCAATATAAAACTCAGCAAAAGAAAGAAACAGACAAATCACAAACGAAGCAAAACAAATGGTCAATACATGTGCAAAAAGATGTTTATCTTCACTAGGTCATAGGAAACGCAAATCATGCCATACATTGCCTATTAGAGAATGATAAAATCAAAATAACAGAAAACTGTGATATCTACACTTACTGAAACAGTAACTACAACAACTAGAAAAAGAAGAAATTAAAACAGGTAAGAGGTTCCCTGACAATGAGAACCAGAAGGCAATGAATACTGGTGAGAATACTCTGCAAGCAAAGTTTAATGAGCTCGTTCATTCCTTTTTTTAAAAAAAGTTGTTACCCACAAGACCACAGGCATGGTGCAACGTGCTAGAATTTGGGGGTAAGCAGAGGTGAGTGAGAGCCCCTGACTCTGTGGAGTTCCAGGCCACAGAAGTGCAAATAAAATATAACCTACACTTAAGTATCATGCAAACATTACCAGAACACAGCATACTAGAAAGTCTTAAACATATTTTTAGGTTTGCAAAGACAGAAAAAAAAGAAACGTAAAAAAAATTTCTTTTTCATTCTTGGCTGAGAAAAACATATGAAATGTGATTTTCTGAATAAATTGGGAGGAGAATGAAAGATGTACTTTTCAGGCTGGAGTGCCTATTTTCCTGACGAGTCGTCTGTTCTCATTCTCATCTCATCTTGAGGGTTTCTAATTTCTTCAGGTTTTTTTCCCTCTTCACAATTATGAAGACAAAAACACACCCCATTTTCATAGCTTTCCATTTCCTTAGAAACTGGTTATTGGAGAGTAAAAGTGTAAGAGTGCTGGGAGGAGGAACTCTGGAAACCTGAAAAGCATCACTCAGATACCCCAGGACACAAAACAACAGACCCCCAGCAATCTGGAAAACCTGCTCTGGGAGGGAAGTCTTCTCTGGACAGAAGGTTCAGTTTAGGACAGATTCTTTTTTCTTTCCTTTCTCCCTCTAGCACTTGCTCCCTCATCCATCTGTCACAGCGGCAGAGTTCCCCAGCCATGAAGGAATCTGACCCCAAATTCTATTTTTGTCTTACTGATGCCTTATATTTAACATAAATAAATGTAAGCACTGAAAACGACTCACTGCTCGCGCAGGTTAGACTTTTCAAACTGGGTCACAAAGGATCTTAACTATCTGATGAGCTGTAGGAAAGCCAGTGAAAAGCAGGAGGAGATAATTTTTGTCTGCGCCAGACTCTTCTACTGTTTCAAATTAAAGTGTCAGTTTAAACCCAAACACATCTGTTCGGGTTTCAACCTCATTCAATCCCAACTTGGCCATCCACTAGTTGGATAAGTTTGGGCAAATTCTTTAACATTTGTTTCCACTCTGTAGACTGAGGACAACAGGATTTACTAGGTTTTTGTGATTATTAGAAACAATATATGTCCCTGACATTAGAAAGTCAACAAAACGTAGCTATTATATACCAACCACTCTGGCTTTTTAGGCTTTCCTTAAACCTCTGACCTTGATCTTCATCTCAATCAATATCAGCAAACAACTTTGCTTCATGGAGAAGATAAGAGCTCCCACAATGACAAGCTGGTCATCCTTACAAAGATGCCTGTATATCTGCCCTCCTCCCTGCACTGAAAGATGTGCTCTTCATCCTAGCAAGTGGCATGGATACCCCATTAGGGCCTCTCAGAAACTCAGGTTATCCTCTCCAATGGGTCTGACTTATCACTATTTAAATATTTTCTATTAATTTTTAAATAAATATCTCTCTTGAAAACAAGATCTTCTCCCAATGATACTTTCTTGTCTGGCCAAACTTCCCTGAAGGGTTGTTTAGGCAACATGGCTCCAATTCCTTATCTCCCACTAACTATTCAAGCTGCTTCTACCTGGCTTATGCACCAGAGCTCCACCCAAACTGCTCTCAGGAGGTACCCTCCACGTAACTGAAGACAGTGGACATTTCTCCATCTTCATCTTGACCTCTCAGAGGTGTTTGTACTCCTTCCTTGTGAACTCACTCACTTCCCCTGGTTTCCACAACATTAGATTCTCTTTTCTTTTTGACTCTGCCTTTGCAGTTTCCTTTCACCTTCTAGTCCACTGGACCTTCACTAGGCATTGCTTCCTTTTCACTCTGGGTCATCTAAGGTGATCCTTTCCCATGCCTTCAACATGCTCAGGCTAGCCCCACTGTTAAGTGTTTATTTTTTAATCTCTAGAATTTCTTTTGTTTCTTTCTTAGGATTTCCATGTTTCTGCTTACACTGCCCATCTGTTGTTGCATACTATTTTATCCATTAGAGGCTTTAGCATATTAATCACAGTTGTTTTAAATTTTTAATCTGATAATTCCAATATCCCTGTCATATCTGGGTCTGATGCTTGCTGTGTCTCCTCAGATTGCGCTCTTTTGCCTCTTGGTGTGCCTTTTTTCTTGATAGCTGGACATGAAAGTGAAAGTGTTAATCGCTCAGTCATATCTGACTCTTTGCGAAGCCATGCTCCTCTGTCCATGGGATCTTCCAGGCAAGGATATGGGAGTAGGTTGCCATTTCCTCCTCCAGCGGATCCTTCCAACCCAAGCATCAAACCCAGGTCTCCTACACTGCAGACAGATTCTTTACTGTCTGAGCCACCAGGGAAGCTGGACATGATGTACTTGGTAAAAAGAACTGCTGTGAACAGAATCTTTGGTAACGTGGTGCTGAGTTATGTGGGAAGGGGAAGTGTACTAGAGTCCTGTGATTAGGTCTCATATGTTAGGGAGCCTGTGCCTCTGGACTGTGAACTTCACAAGTGTTTTAAAGTTTTTTTCCTTCCCTCTTTAGATGGCAGAAGACAGCTAAAGCTATCTGAAGTTGCTTCAGTTAGGCTCTGATACTGCTCCAGCAGGTTAGGCTCTGGTTAAACAGCAAGCGAAGAGGAACTAAAGAGCCTCTTGATGAAAGTGAAAGAGGACAGTGAAAAAGTTGGCTTAAAATGCAACATTCAGAAAACTAAGATCATGGCATCTGGTCCCATCACTTCATGGCAAATAAATGGGAAACAATGAAATCAGTGAGAGACTTTATTTTGGGGGGCTCCAAAATCACTGCAGATGGTGACTGCAGCCACGAAATTAAAAGACACTTGCATGGCATTGAAACATGTATAATATCATATAAGAAATGAATCGCCAGCCCAGGTTCGATGCAGGATACAGGATGCTTGGGGCTGGTGCACTGGGATGACCCAGAGCGATGGTACGGGGAGGGAGGTGGGAGGGGGGTTCAGGACGGGGAACATGTGTACACCTGTGGCAGATTCATGTTAATGTATGGCAAAACCAATACAATATTGTAAAGTGATTAGCCTCCAATTAAAAAAAAAAGACACTTGCTCCTCAGAAGAAAACCTATGACCAACCTAGACAGCATATTAAAAATCAGAGATGTTACTTTGCCAACAAAGGTCCCTCTGGTCAGAGCTATGGCTTTTCTAGGAGTCATGTATGGATGTGAGAGTTGGACCATAAAGAAAGCTGAGAACCAAAGAACTGATGCTTTTGAACTGTGGTATTGGAGAAGACTCTTGAGAGTCCCTTGGACTGCAAGGAGATCCAACCTGTCCATCCAAAAGGAAATCAACCCTGAATATTCACTGGAAGGACTGATGCTGAAGCTGAAACTCCAATACTTTCGCCACCTGCTATGAAGAACCGACTCATTGGAAAAGACCCTGATGCTGGGAAAGATTGAAGGTGAGAGAAGGGGACGACAGAGGATGAGATGGTTGGATGGCATCATCGACACAACAGACATGAGTTTGAGCAGGCTCCAGGAGTTGGTGATGGACAGGGAAGCCTGGCGTGCTGCAGTCCATGGGTTTGCAAAAAGTCGGACATGACTGAGAGACGGAACTGAACTGAAACAGCTCCTTCCATCGGCAGTCCTTATTAAGAAGAATAGAGTACTCTGGTGAGTTTCAAAAAGGATCTTTTTCTTTTCTGTCTGCCGAAAGGAGGAAAGGATTTCTCTCTGATATTTACTGTGGAAACCTGACTGAGCTCCTGAGGTAAACCTCACAAAATTTTGTGGCTCCACTATGACTGGGTTTCTCTGGAGCTTTTAATTCTCAGAGTTGTCTACACTGAGCCTCCAGCAGTTCATCAGGGTTTCCTATCTTGACACCGGTTCTAGAGATGGTTTCCACTTAAGAGTCCCTACTCCAGGGAACAGTTATTCTCCGTATTCACCTGTAAGTCTCTCCACACTTGGTTTGCCCTGTGTCTTTCAGGCTGTCCTCACATGTCTTTCAGATTCTAAAACAGTTGCTGATTTTTCAGTCTGCTCAGCTTTTCATTTGCTATAAGGATGGCGTGGCAGGCTCCAAACTCCTCACATGAAGAACCAGAAACCAGAAGTTGAAAATATCTTCTTATTAAAAAACCATGGTACAGTTATAAAACTGGCCACATTTAAGGCTGCAAAGGAAGTCTCAGTAAATCCAAAACAATGATATTCTTCAGATCATGTTCTCTGAGCAAAATGCAATAAGATTATAAATCAATGATAAAAAGCCAAACAAGCTCATAAATTTGGAAATTAAAAAGCATACTTCTAAATAATTCACCAGCCAAAAAGGGATTATAATGGGGACTAGAAGCTACTTAGAGTTGAATGACTGACAGGATGCAACAAAAAACTTCAAAAAGTTAGAAAAAGCGTAACAGGCTAATCACACCAAAAATGAACGCAAAACAAAACACAAAAAGAAGAAAAACATGGAAAGTATCAGCAATAAAGACAAAAGGATTAACAATACAAAAACTGATTCTTTGACTGATTCTGACCAATTAATTCTTGACAAAGTTGATCAAGAAAAAGGAGGTAAAGAACAAACAATGTCATCAATGACAAGCCATATAACTATGCCTATGTTTGAAACTTTTAGAAATGTTAGCGAATACCAATTACCAACACCAAGAAATTTAAAAACTTAGTAAAATAGAAAATTATCTAGGATAATAAAATTATCAATGTTCACATCAAGAATAGATAACCATTAGGTCAATCAAATCAATTACTTAAAACCCACCTTAAAAAGCCCCATAAAACAGATAATCTGTTAGGTAAATTCTAGCAAATCTTCAAGGAACTAATATTTTCTATTTTATACAAATTTTTTTAGAGAGGAGGTTGGTTTTAAAAGCAACTTTCTCCAATTTGTTTTACGAAGCTAGTATAACCTTGATATGATAACTAGACATGGAGAGTACAAGACAGAAAAATTATAAGCCAACTGCTTTAGGAACACAGTTGCAAAAATGCTAAAGAAATTATAAGAAAGCAAAATAGAGCAATATACCAAAAAAAAAAAATACACTGTAACAAAGTAGGGATGATTATCATCAGCATTTAAGGATAACCTACTTTCAGTTCAGTTCAGTCGCTCAGTCGTGTTCGACTCTTTGCGACCCCATGAATCACAGCACGCCAGGCCTCCCTGTCCATCACCAACTCCCAGAGTTCACTCAAACTCATGTCCATCGAGTCAGTGATGCCATCCAGCCATCTCATCCTCTGTCGTTCCCTTTTCCTCCTGCCCCCAATCCCTCCCAGCATCAGGGTCTTTTCCAATGAGTCAACTCTTCACATGAGGTGGCCAAAGTACTGGAATTTCAGCTTTAGCATCATTCCTTCCAAAGAAATCCCAGGGTTGATCTCCTTGAGGATGGACTGGCTGGATCTTCTTGCAGTCCAAGGGATTCTCAAGAGTCTTCTCCAACACTACAGTTCAAAAGCATCAATTCTTCTGCACTCAGCTTTCTTCACAGTCAACTCTTACATCCATACATGACCACTGGAAAAACCATAGCTTTGACTAGACGGACCTTTGTTGGCAAAGTAATGTCTCTGCTATTAATATGCTATCTAGGTTGGTCATAACTTTCCTTCCAAGGAGTAAGCGTCTTTTAATTTCATGGCTGCAGTCACCATCTGCAGTGATTTTGAAGCCCCCAAAAATAGAGTCTGACAATGTTTCCACTGTTTCCCCATCTATTTCCCATGAAGTGATGGGACTGGTTACCATGATCTTCGTTTTCTGATGAGCTTTAAGCCAACTTTTTCCCTCTCCTCTTTCACTTTCATCAAGAGGCTTTTTAGTTCCTCTTCACTTTCTGCCATAAAGGTGGTGTCATCTGCATATCTGAGATTATTGATATTTCTCCTGGCAATCTTGATTCCAGCTTGTGCTTCATCCAGCCCAGAGTTTCTCATGATGTACTCTGCATAGAAGTTAAATAAGCAGGGTGACAATATACAGCCTTGACATATTCCTTTTCCTATTTGAAATCAGTCTGTTGTTCCATGTCCAGTTCTAACTGTTGCTTCCTGACCTGCATATAGGTTTCTCAAGAGGCAGGTCAGGTGGTCTGGTACTCCCATCTCTTTCAGAATTTTCCACAGTTTCTTGTGATCCACACAGTCAAAGGCTTTGGCATAGTCAATAAGGCACAAATAGATATTTTTCTGGAACTCTCTTGCTTTTTCCATGATCCTGCAGATGTTGGCAATTTGATCTCTGGTTCTTCTGCCTTTTCTAAAACCAGCTTGAACATTTGGAAATTCATAGTTCACATACTGCTGAAGCCTGGCTTGGAGAATTTTGAGCAGTACTTTACTAGCGTGTGAGATGAGTGCACTTGTGCAGTAGTTTGAATATTCTTTGGCATTGCCTTTCTTTGGGATTGGAATGAAAACTGACCTTTTCCAGTCTAGACAATATAAATTGTAATCCACCACAAAGCATGGTGGAAATGGAAAATAATATTATCATCATAATAGACTCAGAAAAAAGAGTTACTAAAATTTAACACTCATTCACGAAAATTCATCTTGCTTAGCAAACTATGAACCTTTAATCGGATAAAAAGGTGTCTCCTAACACTCACCAAGAATGCCATGCTTAATGGTAAAATGTTAGAAACCTTCCCTTTAAGAAGACAACTTCTCTGCTCTCATTGTTTCTATACAGTATTGCACTGGAATGGCCTGACAATGTTCTCATTAAGAAAAACAGCAACAGGTAGGAGAAATAGAGAGAATCAAAATTGTATACTGTTAAAAACAATTTTAAAGAGATTCTGCAAGCCAATTTAACAATAAGCAAATATAAAATTTTGCTGGGTATAAGTTCACTATTCAAAAATCAACACCAGTTTTATTCACCAGCCAAAAAAATCTGTAATTTTAAAAGATGGCAACTTTTCAGAATGGCCTCAAACACTATATTGTATTAGCATAAATGTAAAAATGTTATAAAAAATTTTGAGAACATTATTATTGAATGACAGAAAACAGAGCATCATTTATAAAACTATAATGCTAACCTAACTATCATTTTTTAACTCTTTGCACATCATCTTCTTTTACATAGTACTCAGCACCTCCTAATATTTGCATTTTTAATTGTCTTTTTTCAGACAATAAATATAGACCAGAATATAAAGCCCTCAAAGCTGTCACTTTTTCTGCTTTTATTCTCCGTTGTATAACAGCTTCTAGAACAGTGCTTAGAACAGAGTATGGCTCAACAAATACTTTTTCAATGAATTAATAAACATCTAAATCAAGAAAGCTGAGCACAGAAGAACTGATGCTTTTGAACTGTGGTGTTGGAGAAGACTCTTGAGAGTCCCTTGGACTGCAAGGAGAGCCAACCAGTCCATCCTAAAGGAGATCAGTCCTGGGTGTTCATTGGAAGGACTGATGGTGAAACTGAAACTCCAATACTTTGGCCACCTGATGCGGAGAGCTGACTCATTTGAAAAGACCCTGATGCTGGGTAGGATTGAGGGCAGGAAGAGAAGGGGACAACCGAGGATGAGATGGTTGGATGGCATCACCGACACAATGGACATGGGTTTGGTGGACTCCGGGAGTTGGTGATGGACAGGGAGGCCTATAGTGCTGTGGTTCATGGGGTTGCAAAGAGTTGGACACGACTGAGCGACTAAACTGAACTAAACTGAAAATCAATGGAGAAATAAATGGTCTATAGTTAAAAAAGGATCAATATTATGAATGTGTTAATTTTAGTCAAATTAATATATAAATTCAAGGCAATTTAAATAAAAATGTCTACATTGTTTTTCATGAAACTGGCTAAACTGGCCCTTAAATTCTTAAGAAATAATGAAGGCCTAAAAGTAGCCAATCCATGTAAGAAAGAGAAGAGGATAGTTGAGAACAGAGTTGAGTGGGAGAAGACTTGTACTGCTGGATTCTACAATTACTAAAATAACATAGAAAATGACAAAATATAAATAATGGAATAGAAAAGAGTATCAAGAGAAAAACCAGAGTATATATGAGAATTTGTCATGTCAAAGGAAGAACTGATTATTCATAAACGGTGCTGGGACAATTCTGGTAAAATGATTTCAAAAAACGGCTCCAGTTCCCTACCCTTCTCCGTATATGCCTTGGGCTCCCAGGTGGCTCAGTGGGTAAAGAATCCACCTGCAGTTCAGGAGACTCAGGAGGTGCAGGTTCTACCCCTGGGTTAGGAAGATCTCCTAGAGGATGAAATGGCATCCTACTCCAGTATTCTTGCCTGGAGAATCCCAGGGAGAGAGGAGCCTGATGGGCTCCAGTCCACACGGTCACAGAGTTTGGACATGACTGAACCCGCTGAGCACACACGCACACGAGGTTGTACCAGCTCCCATAAAAAAATGGTGTATTTCCCCATACCTTAAATCTGGCCACTAGTAAATGGATTTGGCAAGTAAAATGATGCTGAAGTGACTGTGTGTCAGTTCCAAATCCAGGCTTCAAAATGTCCCAGGTTTCCACTTTCTTTCCTACTCCGGAGCCTTTGCCACAAAAACAAGTCTGGAGAAGTGTGTGGAGTATACCTAAGTACAGTTGTCTCAACAGAAGTCTGCTCTGATTCTCCACTATACGTGAAGTGCCTAGCCAAGGTCAGCAGACAAGAGACCCATGAGTGAGGCCCATTAAGCCCAACTCAGATCAGCAGAACAGCTAAGCTTGTAGGCAATATAAATATGTCACTGAGGTTTTGTGGTTATGCAACATTACTGTGGCAATAGATAATGGGTATAGACATCCCTATGGAAAAAGGCAGACTTAGGTTTCTAACTCACACACTGCACACATAAAAAAAAATTTTAGATAGAACAATTAATTGTAAAATGCAAAAAGTTTTAGAAGATAATTTAGGATGCTCTTTTTATGATGATGGGTTTAAGAAAATTCTTCTTAAAGCAGAGTCTAAAACTGCAGACCATAAAGAACGATGAGAAAAATATGAATGCATTAAACTTAAAAGCTCCTGAATGACCAAAAACATAAGAAAGCTAAAAGTTAAGCTTTATTTTGACAGAAGTAAGCTGTATAATTGAAAAATGACTTATAATCAGAAAGTAAAGAAATATCAACAATTAATGAACAAAAAAGTAACCGCAAGAGAAAACTGACTGAAGTATATGATCAGGAAAACCATAAGAAATCCTAATAGTATACATATAAATTAATAAGATACAATTTAGTACCAGTCAGATTGTCAAAATTAACAAATTAAGTTTAGGGAAACAGGTACAGACACTTAGGCCCATATATTTCTGGTGGGAGTATAAACTGGCATAAATACTTGCAATTTAAAAAACACCTAATAAAACTGAATTATGTGTATACTCTAAGTCTGGGCATTTTTATTCCTACTAATGTCCTAAAGGGGCATGCATATAAGATACTCATCTCAGATTTTTTTTTTTTTGTATTTTTTAGCATAAAGTACAAAACTATCCATCAGTCATAAGGAATGGTTAAGCAAGCTAATTTTTTCACAGAATGGAATCTAACAAAGTAAATGATTTATATGTACAAGTATCAGTGTGGATAAACCTTCAGAAAATAATATTAAAAGAAAAAAAAGCAAGTTACAAAAGGACATTAAATTGTGATGCTACTTGTGAAACATTCCAACACACATGAAGCAATATTACATTTTTTTTATGGATACAATCACATGTATGAAGATAAACATTTTCATGGAAAGGAGAAAAACTTCAGTGGTTATCTCAGGGGACTGGGAGGAGTTTAACTATGTCTGTACTGTTTTATATCTATAAAAACATTTAGAATGAAATACGACACTATGTTATATGAGCATCTGTTACATTTTCTGCATTTTTCTGTATGTTAAAATGTTGAGAATAAAAGATGGATAAAAAAGAAAGAGGAAGGAATTAATGGTCCTGGTCATCTATCTCTCCTTCCTCTTCTCAATATCCACTTCCAGGGCAGGATAGCTTTAATAAAATTGCGCACTTTTTTCTTAGATGGATATGGCTGGTGAGAGATTAAACCATGGCTCCTCCTGGATTATGCCCAGCTGGGTGAGGTTCCTAGCAAAGCGACTATTAGGAAAAGTAAGAGGAGTAGGTTTGGGGTCTCTGGTTATCCACTTATTTCAAAATCATTATATCAAGGGTTTACTTCTCATTTGCCAGGAGCTTCTCAGAGAAGCTGGGGTCTAATTATGACTGCTTCACGTGCATTACCTTGTTTAGGGAGACAAAGTTTAGTAATGCCAATAATTTAAAACTTTTTTAAAATTTAAAGCATTTTTATTATCAAGTCTTGAAGACCAGTGTAAACTTAGTGTTATTTTTGTCTTCTGCTGTATTTGTACCCTGTAGGCTGTGTTTGTCTTATGTATCCTGTATTTCCAAACAACCAGACATTGGCTCCCTTTTCCTAATCTCCAAATCTAAGACAATACCAATACAGTCCTTGACAATTTCCCCTAGACACCATACAATTTCTTCCACATAACAGCCTGAAGGTTACTTTTAAAATGAAGATAGATTCATGTCACTCTCTTCCTAAGATTCCTTCAGTAGGTTTCCACTGTTGTTTAGGGAAGAAAATCCCAAATGCTTCACATGGCTTGTTTTCCCTTAGTGAAGTGCTCTCCCAGAACTTCTATTACCTTTTTGCCACACTTCAGCCTCAGCATAAATACTGCTTTTTTGGGGAAACTTTCCCTGACCCCTCAGACTAAGTTCTGCTCCATTGTTACAGGTTATTGGGGTACCTCATATTTTTTCCTGTGCCAATTCTCACAATTTTAATTAAGTAGTAATCGATGTAATTATTTGTTGAATACGCACCTCCCTGCCTAGCTGAAACACCGTGAAGGCAGAAACTCTAGGACACAGCAGCGCAGGACCTGGCATGTAGTAATTACTCAACATGGACTAGTAGAATGCACAAATGTGCATGTTTTTAGCATTAAAACTAGGGGAAAAGTGAAGTAAAAATAACTGTTCTCAAAGTAACAATCTGCATGTGGACCGTCAATTATTGGTGATCACAATTACTTTTTAATTGGATCTGCCATTAAAGAGGTGACAACTGTCTGTGAAGGACTCATTTTACAAGGTTCCAAGAGTGGTTTTTCTTGTTATCGCAAAAGCTCTCAAGACAGAGGTTTAAGGGATTGAATCACAGGGGAAAAGGATCATTAGCGGAGTCCTGAGGGCAACACGGCAGCCTCTGCTACTTCTGCCCTCCCTGGGGGCTGCATTACAGAGAGTCAAGTCAGGCTGGGACTGAGAGGAAACAGCAGACAGGCAAAGCCCCACACCAGGCTCAAGAGTCCTAGGCACAGCCTGCATGCTAACTGCTCAGATTTACAACACTGAAATACAAAAGGAGCCATTTCTCCCAAGGGAAGATCTGGATACTGAGTGTCAGAATTTCAAAGAAAGCATTAAATTTCAAGAACTGGAGAGACACTCAAGTTTGAAGATGCAGATGGTAGACACATTAAACATTCAGTTTTTCTCTCTGTGCTAAAATTGCAAGTAGGACCCGGACAATTAGCCTCAGAATTGCTTCTTCCATCCATTGACGGGCTCATTACCATTTGTTGACTTGAAACTCAGTGACAAATCTCAGTTCCTAGACAGGCTCAAGCACATCATCAGTTATCTCAGCCTAGACCTGAGACAGTTAATGAGCTTAAGAAAAACTATCAGCCATTGGAATGACTGAGGTTTGATCCCCAAATGAAATCCAAGGAAGAGGCTTGCTTGTGAGCAAATAAATTCAAATAAGGACTGATTCATGGGCTCCTATTTGTACAGGGCCCTGGGCCAAGCTCACCATGGCAAATACAAGTCAGTGAGGAAAGGAATGCCTTCCCAAGGAATCCTGAAATAACTGGTGAGAGAAAACACAGTATGCGAAACACAACTGTGGACTAGTTATGAGAATCTGGAACTCCAATTTAAGCTCCAAGTGATACTGGAGAAGTTCCACTTAAGCTTGATAGGGCTCCTCTCCTCTACGTATCATCTGACCTAATGATCTCTAAGGTCAATCCCACCACCTGGCTTCTCCCTATTCTTTAACTCATTAACACCAATATAAGAGGTATCCCAAGCAGTGGCTGAATATCTGGTCAATTGTCTAATAGATGGATCAGAAAAAACTGCACAAGTCTGTGGAAGACACTGGGATAATCTATGTTGACTGGATGTTTCTATTCCTCTGGCTAAGGGAAGGCAGGGGAAAATTTCAGGGAAAGGTGGGATCTGAGTTGAGGCCAGAAAGATTGACAGAAGGGATAGGAGAGGAAGCGTGAAAGGTAACGCTAACATGGCACCTCCACAACATTTTATATCGTGGCAAATGTACAAAGCCCTATCCGCAGTGCATACTGGGTAAACCAGTTAGGTGAGGAGGTAAGACCGGAGGTCCCTAAAAGGGGCCCACCTGGCTTCCCAGAAAGCTGAGGGAAAAATCAGCACCCCTTAGATCAAGAGTATCTAAAGAGAGCTCCTGTATCCCAGAGATGTGCCAATATGGTACCCTATCTTCAGGTAGGGTAAGGAAATAAAACAGCTTCTCTTTATCCATTATTTTAAAAATAAAATCTGTTCATTCTTAATATAAAGATGGACACAGGCCGCCTCACTCAGTCTTGATCAAAAACGTTTGAAATTTAGATATTTATTTACTATTAGTAGTGATTAACCATACTCGGTCAAATATTGTTATTTGAAATATTTGCTAATACAGTATAAAGCCATTATAACAAGACAGTTAAGATATTTCAGGGACCTTCCTAGCAGTCTATTGGTTAAGACTTCACCTCCCAATGCAGGGGGCGTGGGGGTTCGATCTCTTAGGGAGCTAAGATCTTACAGGCCTCATGGTCAAAAAACCAAAACGAAACAGAAGCAATATTGTAACAAATTGAATAAAGACTTAAAAAATGGTCCACATCATCAAATATATATAATGTTTCACCTTTGTCTAATTAAATTTTTCATGTATGCTTCAATATATTAAAGTTAGTAAAACAGTACATAAATATACTTGCAAAATAATAAAATGTAAATATGCTGGCAATGCATATACAATTTTTTTCTTTTTACTAATAGAAGTACACTGTATGTTTGGGTCCAAACAAAAAATAGAAACCAGTAATTGAGATGGGGCAAGTTTAATATGAAGAATCACTAACTGTAACAGAGGCTTGAGTAATAAGGTACTGGCTAGCAAGAAATGACCAGATATCTAAGGAACGGAGGAATAGCAGACACAAAGAGCAACCATTCCCCCTTGGGCTGAGATAGAGCACCCAAGGACAGGATCCTCCCTGCTTCTGAGGCTAGGTCCCAGACCCTGTAGGAGAGGACACAGCTGTCACTCACTGAATGAGAGACGTTGTCATGGTACTGCACTAGCAGAACTTACTGGAAATCCACCCTCGGGAGCTTGAAAGAAATCTGCCATCTAGATGCCAGAAAGAGCTCTTCAGGGGAAGGTGTCTCAGCAGAGGCACTCTGCTATGAAACCACCTGAGGGAAGCTGCTAGTGACGGCTGCAGATTGCTGTGCACTGCAGAGGCCAGGTCCTGAACAGGCCGCCTGTGTTGTGGAGCTGCCCCCACTGCAAGGGCAGGGCTCTAGGTAAGCTGCAGGTGTTGTAGGAACCGGGTGTTAGAGAAGCTGGTTCTCTGCAGAAGCCTGAGGACAGGATTCCTGATCAAAGAAGAAAAGGCCCTTCTTCCTGCATTGTCTCTCTAGCGCCCTCTACTGACAGCTTAACATGGTGCCACATGGAAAGGAAACCTATTTCCGAGATCCCAGCCTGGAAAATCCTATGTATAGAGGAGACTGGTAGGCTGCGGTCCATGGGGTTGCGAAGAGTAGGACACGACTGAGTGACTTCACTTTCACTTTTCATGTTCATGCATTGGAGAAGGAAATGGCAACCCACTCCAGTGTTCTTGCCTGGAGAATCCCAGGGACGGGGGAGCCTGGTGGGCTGCCGTCTATGGAGTCACACAGTCGGATACGACTGAAGTGACTTAGCAGCAGCAGCAGCAGCAACCCACTCCAGTACTCTTGCCTGGAAAATCCCATGGACGGAGGAGACTGGTAGGCTGCAGTCCATGGGGTCGCGAAGAGTCGGACAGGACTGAGCGACTTCACTTTCACTTTTCACTTTTGTGCATTGGAGAAGGAAATGGCAACCCACTCCAGTGTTCTTGCCTGGAGAATCCCAGGGACAGGGGAGCCTGGTGGGCTGCCGTCTCTGGGGTCGCACAGAATCGGACACGACTGAAGCGACTTAGCAGCAGCAGCAGCAGCAGCAATGCTTATTTTTCCAAAGCAGGTAATGAAGATGACATTTGAACCTCAGATGAAATATAACTGGCACATTTGGTATAAAACAGATTGGGGCATACAGCCCCAACATATATGTATTTACTCACTTAAAACTTGCACACAACTAGAACATTCTAATGATATACAATAAACACAGGTCAAAAAAAGAGAATGACAGAGATAGATAATATTATCAGACGTTCTAATGTTTTATTCTTACACCTCAAGGTTTATTTCCTAGACAACACATTCACGAGTGAATCACCACCTGCTCACCCATCAGCAGGCTCTGACACAGAGTGGTTGGTCATTCTTTATTTTTTAATTCTTTTCTCCTCACTCTCAGGCCTGACAGTTATATTCTTGGCGATGTCTGTTTCACAGGCAGAATCTTCCCAGCCCTGAGTATTCAAATACCAGCATAGCTTTCAAGTAAGCCCGCTGTTTGTCTGAGGATACTTTGCTTAATAGAGCGGCCAAATGTTGACAAAACATAGCTTAGCCTCATCTCAAGTTTCTACTTCCATCTTTAGAATCGATGAGGATTCTGGAAAGTGCATCATTAATCCCATTACATCATCTTATTGAAGGCACTGGTGTGTTGTTTACAAAAGGAAATGCTTTCTTTCCCCATAAAATCAATGATGACAGGCTAAGACTCCAGGCAGGGAACAAGCAGTCTGGAGCTCCAGTCCACATTCAGCTCCCACATGGGGGGCCGATACCTCAGGAGCTGCTCCCAAAACTAGGCCAGCATCACTGCTGCACTGTATATTTAGGGACTGCCATCACCCAGCCTGCCCAAAGCCTCAGGGCCCTCTTGCAATGACTGTGGGATCTTGACCCGGGCTAGCCACATTGCTGGCCAATTAGCACAGATGGCAGACTTTAGAAAATGTAGCCAGTGCCCCATATGACACATGGTTAATACTTCACTGGTATTGAAGATCTTAGGAACTACTGAGCTATTAGTTCCTTTCCCCACCAAAGCTCACCAGAGTCAACTGATAAGAAACAGGCAATATATACCATGGTGTTTCAAGGTGCAAAAATAATTCAAAATTATTTTTTAAATTGTAGCTCTATGGAAGCAGAACTTCTTTAAAGTGGCGCCTTTGATCTGGATGTTTGTAAGACAGGAACATAGTATCATACACATTACTGCTTTTATTACCAAGTTGACGCTTACCCCATCCCTCTGACCCTACTCGATAGATGACTGCCACTCACAAAGAGGATGAAGGTTAGCAATGGGGTCAGAGTTAGGAATCTGCTAAAACAATGATTTTATACATTGTTTTAAAAAGTCTATTAAAGCCGGAGTTTGTCTGTTTGTTTTTGGGTTAGTGTCAAAATGCACGTAGCACTGCTTTTCTCCCTCTTGCCCCACCCTTTTATTTTCTGGAA
Source organism: Ovis canadensis (assembly GCF_042477335.2). Taxonomy (NCBI): domain Eukaryota; kingdom Metazoa; phylum Chordata; class Mammalia; order Artiodactyla; family Bovidae; genus Ovis; species Ovis canadensis. Next base: position 53,194,370 of record NC_091259.1, read on the forward strand.
AAATCATGCTCTTAGGCTGAAAGCTGGTAGTGGCAGCAACAGCAGAGCCAGTCATGAAAGGAGTGTTTGGGGAGTGGCCTTGAGAATAAGGAAGATGAAGGGGAGTCAGTTGGAGCCATGGGACTGCATCTGGTTGAGGGGTGTCTATGAGGGAGACGAGGCCTGCAGGCCAGACCAACACACATGGGCAGCTTAGGAAGGAGTCAACGCTGGCTGTCTTTCAAACTGCTTAAATTGCTTAAATACCTGCTCAGTGTTAACTGGAAGAGACGTTGACTGTTCTGATGGGAAGAGAAAGAAGGTTGTTGGAGGTAGTGCGGGTCTTCCCTCTATCATCTGAACAGTCAAGCCTGAAGTCTGCAGGTAACAGGACCGACATCTTCAGGAGACAGCTTAGGGAGTGTTCCCTGCAACCCGAGTTATTTGGGAATGTCACTGCTCTCCCTCAGGGACTTATTAAAGTATTATTTCCAACTATATGCAATATTCTCTCATAGAGAAATATTGATTAATAGTTTCCTCCCACCTCAGTGCTTTGGCATCGTTTATTGATTAGTTCTCTGGACAACTGTCTGGCCAGCCTGTCCCTTATTCAGGCTGTGATGTATCGGTTAGTCATTAAAAAGTACACTGGAGGGACAGAGCACATGGCTGGGTGCACTGGTGTGGCTGGGTTCCAGAGGCATGAGACTCACGCGGGGGAGGGGATCTAAGATGGAAACACCAGAAATACTAGCGGCTCTCATTAAGTGTGGTGGACACATATCATGATACAAACAAATTTTTACTCTGGAGTTGATGAAGGCATATTCAAAGCATATTTTTATAGTAGGACAGATATTCTGAAGTGTGGTAAAATGAAATAATCATAAGTTTCATAACATGGGCTCTAAATAGGCTTACATATAAACCTTGTTCCACCTTTTATTACTTGTGTGACCTTAGGCAATTAATGAACCCCTCTATACTTCAGTTTCCTCATCTGTAAAATGGGCATAATACTTATACCACTTTTGCAAAAATTAATTGGGAAACATATAAAAGCACTGAGCTCAGGGTCTGACATCTAGGAGGGGGGATTACTGTTGAGTCCCTCCTTCCTCCCATGGAAACTTGCTGGGACGCCAGTCCCACGTGGGCACTCAGAGTCTAAAGGGTTCAACCACCCTGCAGCTGTTCCTTGACTTCACTGATGATTTGCAACAAAGAAAATTCTTTTTTAATTAAGATTGTCTGGTTTTGTATTTCCAGTGGATGTACTCAGTGTCCAGGAGAGACAGTGACAGAAGTGAGAAATAGGGGAAGAGAGTGAAATAAAAGGGGTGAATTATGTTAGTACAGGTGTTGGTGAGGTCTCCAGACCTCACTGCCTGGGCCTCCTCTGAAACAAAGAGGAGTCATCCTCCGAGATACTGTCCCTGTGTAGAGCAGGAGACAGCTCTGGGTGCTCAGGTCTGGGCTCTCCTCTGCTGCCTCCAAGTCTTTTACATATCCCAGCAGAGAGTTTTTATTTTTCTGAACATTTTTCAAGCTGTGGTAAAATATATGTTACATAAAACTTGCTACTTTACCTATCTGTGAGTGTATAATTCGATAGCATTAAGTACATTCACAATGATGTGTGGCCATCACCACTATGCATTCCCAGAACTTCTGCATTATCCAAGCCACTATTCATTTACCAATGGTCCCCCATTTCCCCCTTTCCCAGCCCCAAGCAACCCTGAGAAGTTTTTAACCCCACTGTGAAGAGAGTAACTGGTGGTAACAGCAGGCAGGGAGCCACTTGAAATTTCCTATTCCAAATTCACTTCTGACTTTTGTGACTTGACACTTCTTCAAAGATGTGGGGAGCTCAGACCACGCCAGGGTGTGTGGTCCCTTTGCCTGGCCATGGCCACATCGTCATCTCAGCTGGTGGAGTTCAGCTTCTATCTTTTCCTCCAGGACCAGCCGAACTGACCTCTGCTACTTTTCTATAACTGCTGCCATTGAGAAAGACACAGACTAGGGCCAGGACCAGACCTGATGCCCACACCTGGGTGTGAAATCTAAGAGACAGCAAAAGAAAAGGCCATTGTTCAAAAAGACCAGCTCAATTCCTAAAAACCACCCCTCCACAATCTGAAAATACAGAAGGATACTCTTCTGCACAAAAAAGGGGGGGAGGAAAAAAAAGAAGAGCAGGTTTGATGGTTCTTCTATCTGGAAAGGATTAAATGCTAAAAATAGCTCAAGGTATTGAGACTGCTGAGGGAGTGCACAGCTCATGAAGCAGAGGGCAGTAAAATCTGGTATTACATGCTAACAAGAGAGGAATTCTTACAAGAGACTGGGATCTGTGAGTCACTGGACCCTCCCGCACTAAATGTAAAAGCAAGATTCTTTAATAACAGTTGGATTATGGACCTTACTGTCCAGCCCAATGTGTAAAGAAAGTAATAAATGCCCATAAAGGGTCCAAAACTGACTTGAAATGGAGGAAATGAAGTATGGATTAAATTCTGTAATGCCTCCCTGTTTTGGGTGAAGCCATGCTGACGGCCAGGTAACATTTGCAGGGCCATCTGGTGACATTTCTTTTTGGGAACAGATTAATAGGGACTGGGGAGGGTGATGAGGTTGATGAAGATGCCAACATAAGACTCTCAGGTGGACTCCTGGAGGCCATGCCTGTCTCTGAAGGCGAATCGCCTATTTTTTCAGTAAGAGTGTGTTCAAACTATAGTTCTTATGCAGTGCATGACCTGATTGGGGGACTCCTATGCTGAAAGTGTGCCTTTTCATTCTGAAAGAATCTAGAATACGAAACCCAGGTATTAAGGAAAGTTCCTTATCAGTGAATTTTCTCTCTTTCCTTGCACCTCACTCTTCCAGTGTGAGAAGGGAATAAATAGAGCTAGAGACGAGTTGCTTCTTCTTAGAACTGGCTGCCTACTCTGATGCCACAGACACAAGTCTCTGCCAGGGTGTGGTTTCTTCCTTCCATTTCTATGGGCATCCCAGTGCCTAGCATTGAGCCTGACCTGCAATGTCTGTTGAAAGATCAGTGCTTCACTGGGACTTGACCGTCCCCGCATGCCCTCTTTCATTGAGCTGCTGATTTCTCTCTCAATATGGCAAAACTCCAACACTTCTTCTGTTCAGCTTCCCATCCCCTCAACAAGCTGCTGTCCATATCCTGTTGTGAGTAACTAGTGAGACACTTCCCTCCAGGCTTAAGTGGAAGCATCACATATCTGCAAATGTCCTTATTCCCCAGGGCAGCAGTATCCTCTGCTGAAGAGACACTGGCCCTAAGATCCCTAAGCTGCATATGAGACTCGCCCCAGCACTGGTCCTCCAAGTGTTACCCTGCTTTGAGCTGAATGTTTTCATAAGACTATCTGAAAAATAGGATTGGCTAACTGATCAGCGCCAGCTTCTCCTTCAGATGCAATGCCTGGGACCTCTCGGCCTCCAAAACAGAAGCAGCCAGACAAGCTTCCTCTGAAGGTTGCACATGGAATGAGTGTTTGCCCAGGGCTGCCTGGCTGCCAGAGAAACCCTGACCAGCTATCGAGGGACAGGGGCCCCACCACCCGCAGGGTGGGTCCTCTGAGAGACACAGCTGTGCATTCTGCTTCTCCCCTTACACAAAGGAAAGCAAAGAAGTGGGCCAAATCATGTCAGAAACATATATAAGTTGCAATGAAGAGCCATGGACCGAGGCAATACACAAGAGCCATGTCCAAATGTTTACAGTGCCTGTCTATGGGCAGAGGAATCACAAGTGACTTTCTACTCAGGATTATCCAACCAAACAAGTAAAAACCTTGTTTTTACTCAAGTTTTCTTGATAGTAAAGGAACAGCCAACAAATTATTTCTGAAAAGCAAAATACTTTTTTTAAAAAATATCTTTTTTATTGATAAAATTATCAATAAGCTCAGATATGCAGATGGCACCACCCTTATGGCAGAAAGTGAAGAAGAACTAAAGAGCCTCTTGATAAAAGTGAAAGAGTAGAGTAAAAAAGTTGGCTTAAAACACAACATTCAGAAAACTAAGATCATGGAATCCAGTCCCATCACTTCATGGCAAATAGATGGGGAAACAGTGGAAACAGTGACAGACTATTTTCTTGGGCTCCAAAATCACCGCAGATGGTGACTGCAGCCATGAGATTAAAAGACACTTGCTCCTTGGAAGAAAAGCTGTGACCAAACTAGACAGCATATTAAAAAGCAGAGACATTACTTTGCCAACAAAGGTCCGTCTAGTCAAGGCTGTGGCTTTTTCAGTAGTCATGTATGTATGTGAGAGTTGGACTATAAAGAAAGCTGAGCACCGAAGCACTGATGCTTTTGAACTGTGGTGCTGGAGAAGACTCTTGAGAGTCCCTTGGACTGCAAGGACAGCCAACCAGTCCATCCTAAAGGAAATCAGTCTTGAATACGCATTAGAAGGACTGATGCTGAAGCTGAAACTCCAATACCTTGGCCACCTGATGAGAAGAACTGACTCATTTGAAAAGCCCCCAACTCTGGGAAAGACTGAAGGCAGGAGAAGGGGACCACAGAGGATAAGATGGCTGGATGGCATCACTGACTCAATGGACATGAGTGTGAGCAGGCTCTGGGAGTTAGTGATAGACAGGGAAGCCTGGTGTGCTGCGGTCCATGGGGTCGCAAAGAGTTGAACACAACTGAGCGACTGAACTGAACTAAGGGTGAGTCAACAAGTTTATACTCTGTAGTTGCTGTAAAAGCAAGCAGACCAGTACACCCCAAAGGATCATCAGCTTCCTAGAGGAAGGGGCCCTTTCATACTCACACTCAGCACAGTTCGTGTCATGCTTCATGGAGAAGACGTGTCAGCAGATGGGGCTACATGAAGCTTCCTGCTTGTGTGGGGCCTCTCCTTCCCACTTGTGACGGCGGGGTGGGGGAGGGAGAGAGGGGGGAGGGGAGTGTCCTATTGGAAGCTCACCCACCAACTCTGTTCTGGATCACTTTCATTCTTACCTTCCCATGGGCTCCTGGCCACAGGGTGCCCTCTACAGCTCATGCTCTTTTTCCTGCATCTTTAAGCTCCCCTACTTGACTAGCTATTCAGTCTACTCCACCCTGGCTCCTGTCCTTGCTGCTGACTCCATTGAGTAGAGTCACCAAGGACTTTCACGTTGCCCAATCCAGTGGATTTGTTCAGGTCTTTGTTAACTGATGTCAGTGCAGCTGCTGACCCACCTGGCCACTCACAGCTCCTTGAAACATGCTTCCAGGGGCTTCCACAATGCAGTATCAGTTTTCCGTTTACCTCTTTGGCTGTCTCACTTCAAGTTACTTTAAGGTTTCAGGAACTTGTCCCATGTTCTTTGCATTCCTCACTATAGATTCTCTATTAAGTAACTTCACCAACCTCTATGATTCAAATACCATAAACAATATATGTAGACAATTTATAAATTCGTATTTCCAACTTGTACTCCACTTCTGAATTTCAGCCTGTATATCTGTATATACAACTGCTTTTTAAAATTTTTTTCTTGAATATTTCACCAGAAGTGCAAACTTAGTATGTTAAAAATGGTCTTACCAACATAAAAAAAAAACCCAAAACCCAACCTATTCTCCATCTATTGCTTCCTATTTCAGTAAATAACAACACCTTCCTTGAGGTTGCTCATGCTGGGAACCAAAAAATCATCTTTGACTATTTTCATTTTTTAAGTCTATGACAAACTTAGACAGTACGTTAAAAAGCAAAGACATCACTTGCTGACAAAGGTCCTTATAGTCAAAGCTATGGTCTTTCCAGCTGTCATGTATGGATGTGAGAGCTAAACAGTAAAAAAGACAGAGTGCCAAAGAATTGATGCTTTCAAACTGTGGTGTTGGAGAGGACTCTTGAGGGTCCCTTGGACAACAAGGAAATCAAATCAGTCAATCTTAAAGGAAATCAACCCTGAATACTCTTTGGAAGGAATGATGCTGAAGCTGAAGCTCCAATACTTTGGCCACCTGATTCGAACAGCTGACTCACTGGAAAAGACCCTCGTGCTGGGAAAGACTGAAGCCAGAAGGAGAAGAGGGCAACAAAGAATGAGATGGTTGGATGGCATCACCAATTCAATGGACATGAACTTGGTCAAACTCCAGGAGATGGTGAGGGACCGGGAAGTCTGGTGTGCTGTAGCCCATGGGGTCGTGAAGGGTGAGACATGACTTGGTGACTGAACAACAACATAATTTCTGTAAATCTCACAGAAAATTAATCACTTCTGACAATGATGGGAAAACAGTAAATGAATTTACCCTCACATTTTAAACAAGTAAAAATCTGGACAGTACATGAAACAATGGGTTACAAGACACTGGACACCAGCCAATGAAGGTAAGTGATACTTAAAAAACAAGAAACAAGGGAGTCTTATGATTGCCCCAGCTCACCCCCTGGAAAGATACAACACAGAGGTGGAAACCCAGGAAGAGCCCAGTGGGAGCCTGAGTTGAGAAAATGGACTTGGGGTTCTGGAGAGTCCACTGCAGGTACAGTTTATAGGGCAGAGTACCAGGAAGGAGAAAGATGAACGCTGAGAGAGCTGCAGATATCTGTACTACACGATGTTGCTGAAATAAATTTAAGAAGATGTATTAAATGGAGAGATACACACCGTGACTGGAAAGACTCAATATATATTTTTAAGATGTGTATTCTTTCCAAATTGATCTTGTGCAACCCTAACCAAGCTTCCAACAGTGTGTTGTGCCTACGTGTTTAAATAGATAAGCTGATCATAAATTCATATGGGAATTTGAAGGACCTAGAAAAACCAAAACTACTTTGAAAAAAGTAGGACAAAGTTGGAACACCCACATTACGTGATTTTAGGACTTAAAATAAATCTACAATAATCAAGACACTGTGGTATGGGAGTAAAGATAGACAAATAGAGCACTGGACAAGAAGAGAGTCCAGAAATAGATCTGTATATATGATCAATCGATTCTCTTCAAAAATGCAAAAGACAGTTACATAGAAAAAGTATAGTTTTTACAACAATGGTCCTGGAATAATTGGATATTGTATGCAAAAAAAATCTACCCTCCAATGCGTATCTCACACTACATATTAAAATAAGTAAAAATGGTTCATAGTCCATAAGAGTTAAATATAAGAGTTAAAAGTATAAAACTTCTAAAAGAAAACCATATAAAATCACACTGTATGAATCTGAATGAGACAAAGATTTCTTCGATATGTCACTACACGCACACTCTGTAAAAGGTTAAACTGACAAAATGGACTTGAGCAAAATTAAGAAATTCTCCCTTTCAAGAGACAATGTTAAGAGAATAGAAATACAAATCACAGTCTGGGAGAAAACATTTGCACATCATCTATTAGGATAAGTAATTGGCATCTTAAATATAAAAAGAACACTTACAACTCAATAAAAAGAAAGCAAACGACAAAGTTTAGAATTTGACAAAAGATCTGAATAGACACTTCAACAAAGAACATAAACAGATGGCAGATAAGCACATGAAAGATGCTCAGCATCATAAGTCGTCAGGGAAATGCAAATTAAACCACAGTGAGCTTCCATTTGATACTCCTTAGAATGTCTGAAATTAAAGACTGACCTTGCCAAGTGTTGGTGAGAATGTAGGGCAACAAGAACTTTGATCATCATTGATGTGGCCTAGCCATTCTACTCCCAGAAAATAATGCAGGAAAAATGAAAGTATATGCCCACACAAAGCGCATAAATGCTGATAGGAGGTTTATCTGTAATAGTCTCAAACTGAAAACAACCCAAATACTTCAGTAATAATAATCCAAATGAGCAATGGATAAACAAATAGTGGTGTGTGTTATTACACACACACATGCACTGAAGCAGTGATTTGCAGCAAATGATTGAACTATTAATACAACAACACAGATGAGTCTCAAAGTAATTACTCTGATTGAAAAAAAAATCTAAACAAAACAAAAAACTGTACTGTACTGTACTGCATGGTTCTTATGTATATAAAATTCTAGAAAAATCCCAACATCTATACTGACAGAATCCAGATCAACAGTTCCCTGGGGACTGGAGAATGGATGGCAGGGAGGGGAGGTAAGGAGGAGATACAAAATGGCCTAAGATGAGTCTTAGGGGTGCTAAAAATATTCAATATTTTGATTATGGTGATGTTTTCATAAATGTATATGTATGTCAATACATATGTCAAACTGTACAAACTATACCCTAAACATAAAATTTATTGTCTACCAATTATTCAATAAAAAAAAAATCCGGAATTTGCTACTTTTCTCTTGTTACCACCATCCTGGTGAGAAAAATCATCACTTCCTTTGGCTTTCTACAATAGCCTGACCCTTTCCCCTTTCATTTTTCCTCTCGTCCATTCTCTGTACTGCAGCCTGAGCGATCTTTTAAGATCATAAATCTATATGTGTCACTGCTCAAAATCCTTCAAAAATTACTCAGAAAATGAGGACCCAGAGATTTATTTTGCCATAAGACTCTATTGAATTTTTCTCTTTTCTGAGTTCCATTTTCCATCTTGTTTCCCCTTTTTAACCAGTCTGTGCTTTCTGCTCCTGGAACTTCCCAAAACTGTTTCTGTCTCAGGACCTCTACACATGCCAATTCCTTTTTTCTGGAACTCTGCCCTCCTCCAGGTCAACACCTAACTTTCCTTTGGCCTCAGCTTCAATATTGTCTCCTCCAAGCATCCTTCTTTGATGCACCAGGCTAGGTTAGGTCTTCAAAGTAGTACTCACCTATGTCTTCTTCACAGTGCCAATCACACATGTAAATAATTATCTGTGAAACTTTTGTTTCCTATCTATCCCCTTTTCCTACATTCACATCTCTCAGGACTTTAAGCTCTAAGAGAGCAGGGACCATATGCACTCAATGCCTAGCATGTTACCTGGCACACAGTAGGTATCCAAAAACACTTGCTGAATAAATGATAGAGACAGAACTGGAACTCCTCTTAACCGAACCCACTCCATAACTTCCAGATTAAATTTTTCCCAACTCACTCATGCAATATTCATCCTTTTTTATCTAACAGTCAAGTAGCCTTTTCCTACAGCTACTTAGGTATCGAACTGGTAAGGATTAAGAAAGGTAACAGAAAAAAAGGACAAGAGAAAAAGAAAAAGGTAATAAAGTGGAACCTTAAAATCAAAGTATTAGATTTATAAAAGAATGGTTAGCAATGTTTAAGACAACTGACCTGATAGATCAATTGGGGTTTTAAAAAATCAGTCCTGATTATGTTGATGAAACAATTATCCTGGAAATCATACCTCAAGATACTTCACATGACAGTTAAAAGCCAAAACCAGATGGAGATGAGGCTAGAGGGGCAGGACCTCGAAGGAAGTGAAGTCAGGGCTCCTTGGTGAAAGCTGACCATTGATCCAGCACTACCATGCTTTTAGCAGAGCAGTGGCCTAGATTCTCAGTGTAGATGTGCGTGTGGGGCTGGGAGGATAAAGATGGCAAACGTGGCCATTTTCCAAAACAGCTTCCTAAGAAACAGCCTACCTTACTCTCTCTTCCCCTCCCCACTATGTTTATAGACTCCCCTTAATTAGAGCATTTCAGCATGGAAGCATAATCCAATCTGAAAGAAAATTTCCCTTGAGAGCCATCTGTCAGAATTAGACTACACTTAGCTGCTGGACAGTAAGGCTGTATTGTAAATACCACAGATGACTTCGATTCTCCAAAGGCTCAAAACTCATTTTCCAAGCAAGCAAATGCCAATCTATGGGACAAAGCTTTTTGTCAGGGAACTGGCTTGCTATTTCGGACAATAATGCTTCCACAGGTAGAATAACAGTGGTCCAGGGACATTCTACCTGACTGGTCTCACCTTTTTTCAAAAATGAAATTGCTGTCCTTGACAACTCTACTAAGTTCTCCTTCAGGTGTGCAAATCTTTTTCATTGAACTGTGTTGCCCCCATGTATTCAGTCAGGGAGATATCTGACTGTGTAAAGGGGACCAAGTGGAGCATACTCCAGCTCCCTGCAAAGCCAGCCTCCCTCTCAGGAGCATCCAGTCAGCTACGCAGACACCTGCCTTTGGTACCCACACCAAGGCAGCAAGCAGAATCTTGGCTGGGAAAGGAGTACAAAACGTAGGGGTGGTGAGGGAGGCAGAGAATCCTTTCTCTCTGTCATCTTTTCCCTCCACCTCAGAGGTCACATGAGTCAATGTTTCTCCTGTGTCTCTGCAACCCCTTTTCCTGTTATTCTATCACACTGCAGTAGACGCCACTGAATCTGGCCTAAGGAGGGCTTGTTTAAGTGAGTAGAGTAACTATAGGAGAACTTCTCAAATGAGTAACAGTTGGAGAGGGACACAAGGATTTTTCAATATCCACAAATCAAGCAGTGTGATATACCACACTAACAAACTGAAGGATAAAAATCCTATGACCCATCTCAATAGATGCAGAAAAGCCTTTTGACAAACTTTAACACCTACTTATTTAACTTCTATGCAGAGTACATCATGAGAAACGCTGGGCTGGAAGAAGCACAAGCTGGAATCAAGATTGCCAGGAGAAATATCAATAACCTCAGATACGCAGATGACACCACCCTTATGGCAGAAAGCAAAGAAGAACTAAAGAGCCTCTTGATGAAAGTGAAAGAGGAGAGTGAAACAGTTGGCTTAAAGCTCAACATCCAGAAAACAAAGATCATGGCATCCGGTCCCATCACTTCATGGCAAATAGGTAAACAGTGGAAACAGTGGCTCACTTTATTTTGGGGGGGGCTCCAAAATCACTGCAGACGGGGACTGCAGCCATGAAATTAAAAGATGCTTACTCCTTAGAAGGAAAGTTATGACCAAACTAGACAGTATGTTAAAAAGCAGAGACATTTCTTTGCTAACAAAGGTCTGCCTAGTCAAGGCTATGGTTTTTCCAGTGGTCATGTATGGATGTGAGAGTTGGACTATAAAGAAAGCTGAGCACCGAAGAATTGATGCTTTTGAACTGTGGTGTTGGAGAAGACTCTTCAGAGTCCCTTGGATTGCAAGGAGATCCAACCAGTCAATCCCAAAGGAGATCAGTCCTGGGTGTTCATTGGAGGGACTGATGTTGAAGTTGAAACTCCAACACTTTGGCCACCTGATGTGAAGAGGTGACTCACTGGAAAAGACCATGATGCTGGGAAAGATTGAGGGCAGGGGAGAAGGGGACGATAGACGATAAGATGGTTGGATGGCATCACTGACTCAATGGACATGAGTTTGGGTGGACTCCAAACTCATGGACAGGGAAGCCTGGTGTGCTGCGGTTCACAGGGTCTCAAAGAGTCAAACACGACTGAGCGACTGAACTTAACACCCATTTACGATAAAAACTCTCCAGAAAGTGGGTACAGAGGGAACATACCTCAATATAATAAGGGCCATATATGACAAACCCACAGCAAACATCATTCTCAACAGTGAAAAACTAAAAGCATTTCCTCTACAATCAGCAACAAGGATGTAACCTCTCACCACTTTTATTCAACATGATTTTGAATGTCCTAGACACAGCAATCAAAGAAAAAGAAATGAAAAGACTCCAAATTAGAAAAAAAGAAGTTAAAAGGTCATTTTTTTGAAGAGGGCATGACACTATAGACAGAAAATCCTAAAGATGCTACCAGAAGACTACTAGAGCTCATTCATGAATTTGGTAAACTTTCAGGGTATGAAATGAACACACCGAAATTTCCTGCATTCCTATACACTAACAATGAAAGGTCAGAAAGAGAAATGGAGAAAACAATCCCATTTATCATCATATCAGAAATAATAAAATATCTAGGTATAACTCTACCTATGGAGGCAAAAGACCTGTTCTCAGAAAACTATAAGATACTGATGAAAGTACTCAAAGATGATATAACCAGCTAGAGAGATGTACTATGTTCTTGGATTGGAAGAATCAATATTATACAAATGACTATACTAGCCAAAGCAATCTACAGATACAATGCAATCCCTATCAAATTATCAATGGCATTTTTCACAGATTGAGACCCCAAAATTTCAGTTTGTATGGAAACACAAAGACCCCTGAATAGCCAAAGCAATCTTCAGAAAGAAAAATGGAGCTAGAAGGAACAGGCTCCCTGACTTCATACTATACTATTAAGCTACAGTAATCAAAACAGTATGGTATCAGCACAAAAACAGAAATATAGATCAATGCAACAAGATAGAAAGTCCAGAGAAAACTCCACACACCTATGGTCAACTAATCTATGACAAAGGAGGCAAGAACATAGAAGCGAGAAAAAAGCCTCTTCATTAAGTGGTGCTGGGAAAATGGGACAGCTGTATGTAAAAGAATGAAATCAGAACACTTCCTAATACTATTCACAAAAATAAACTCAAATTGCATTAAAGACTTAAATGTAAGGCTGGAAACCTAAAGCTGTTAGAGTAAAACATAGGCAATACACTCTTTGACATAAATTGCAGCAAGATTCTCTCTGACTCACCTCTTAAAGGAAATAAAAACAAATATAAACAAATGGGACCTAATAAAACTTTAAGGCTTTTGCACAGCAAAGGAAACTATAAACAAGATGGAAAGACAACCCTCAGAATGGGAGAAAATAATTGCAAATGAAGTAACTGACAAAGGGTTAATCTCCAAAACACACAAGCAGCTCATACAACTCAATATCAGAAAAACAAACAACCCAATTAAAAAATGGGCAGAAGACCTAAACAGACATTTCCCCAAAGGCAACATACAGGTGGTCTAGTGGTTTTCCCTACTTTGTTCAATATAAGTCTGAATTTGGCAATAAGAAGTTCATGATCTGAGCCACACTGAGCTCCCAGTTTTGCTTTTGCTGACTGTATAGAGTTTCTCCATCTTTGGCTGCAAAGAATATAATCAATCTGATTTTGGTATTGACCATCTGGTGATGTCCATGTGTAGAGTCGTCTCTTATGTTGTTGGAAGAGGGTGTTTGCTATGACCAGTGTGTTCTCTTCGCAGAACTCTTAGCCTTTGCCCTGCTTAATTTTGTACTCCAAGGCCAAATTTGCCTGTTACTCAAGGTATCTCTTGACTTCCTACTTTTTCATTCCAGTCCCCTATGATGAAAAGGACATCTTTTTTGATTGTTAGTTCGACTGCACAATTGCATTCATCTCATACACTAGCAAAGTAATGCTCAAAATTCTCCAAGCCAGGCTTCAACAGTATGTGAACTGTGAACTTCCAGATGTTCAAGCTGGATTTAGAAAAGGCAGAGGAACCAGAAATCAAATTGCCAACATCTGCTGGATCATTGAGAAAGTAAGAAAGTTCCAGGAAAACATCTACTTCTGCTTTATTGACTATGCCAAAGCCTTTGACTGTGTGGATCACAACAAACTGTGGGAAATTCTTGAGATGGGGATACCAGACCATCTGACCTGCCTCCTGAGAAATCTGTATGCAGGTCAAGAAGCAACAGATAGAACTGGACATAGAACAACACACTGGCTCCAAATTGGGAATGGAGTACGTCAAGGCTGTATATTGTCACCCTGCTTATTTAACTTATATGCAGAGTACATCATGAGAAATGCCAGGCTGGATCAAGCACAAGCTGGAATCAAGATTGATGGGAGAAATATCAGTAACTTCAGATACACAGATGACACCACTCTTATGGCAGAAAGCGAAGAAGAACCAAAGAGCCTGTTGATGAAGGTGAAAGATGATAGTGAAAAAGTTGGTTTAAAACTCAACATTCAGAAAACTAAGATCATGGCATCTGGTCCCTCCACTACATGGCAAATAGATGGAGAAACAATGAAAACAGTGACAGACTTTATTTTTTGGGGCTCCAAAATCACTGCAGATGGTCACTGCAGCCATGAAATTAAAAGACATTTGCTCCTTGGAAGAAAAGTTATAACCAACCTAGACAGCATATTAAAAAACAGAGACATTACTTTGCCAACAAAGGTCCGTCTAGTCAAGGCTATGATCTTTCCAGTAGCCATGTATAGGTGTGAGATTTGGACTATAAAGCTGAGTGCTGAAGGATTCATGCTTTTCAACTGTGGTGTTGGAGAAGACTCTTGAGAGTCCCTTGGACTGCAAGGAGAGCTAACCAGTCCATCATAAAGGAAATCAGTCCTGAATACTTACTGAAGGACTGATGCTGAAGCTCAAACTCTAATACTTTGGCCACCTAAAGCAAAAAGCTGACTAATTTGAAAAGATCCTGATGCTGGGCAAACCTGAAGGCAGGAGGAGAAGGGGACAACAGAGGATGAGACGGTTGGATGGCATTGTTGACTCATTGGATATGAGTTTGAGCAGGTTCCGGGAGTTGTTGATAGACAGGGAAGCCTGGTGTGCTGCAGTCCATAGGGTTGCAAAGAATCAGACATGACTGAGCAACTGAACTGAACTGAACAGATGAGGCAGAAAGTAAAATGATAAGATTATGAAGAATTTCAAGTCAATATATTTAAACCATAAATGAAATAAGCACTCTTTTAAAAATATCTATATCAGCAAAAATCATATCATAAAGGAATAGAAAACTTGTACATTATACTGCTATATCCATTAAAGGAATGGAATCATTGTACCCCAAAGTAAACACAGGACCCAGAAAGTTGTGTGGGTCAATTCTACTAAACATTGGAGGAAGAGATTATTTCAATTGTACACAAGATCTTTGAAAAACCAAAAAGAGAGAGAATGCTCCTTCATTTATTTTGATGATGAAACCAAATAGAGAGAGAGCAATAAAACAAAATCAGAGCGCTGTCTTCCTCATTAATTTAGCTGCAAAAATCTTTAACAAAATATTAATAAACTAAGCAGGTGAACACACATTCACATATATCCATGTAGATGAAAAAAATACATCATGTACAAGCCCGATCTATCCCAGGAATACAACTTCTCACCAAAATCAGAAAATAAAGCAATGTAATTCATCACATTAAAACATAAGAGAAACAAAACATATGATTACCTCCACAAACTCAGAAAAATCATCTGATAAGATTCAGAATCCATTCAGGTGTTCAAAGTCTATAGCTACTGTCCTACTTAGTGATGGAAATTCAGACCATTCCTTTTTAGATTAGGAGCAAGCCAAGGATTATTAGACTGGCCTTTGTATTGGCAGTCCAGATAAATGTAATAAAACAAGTAAAAGGGGAGCTGTACAGAAAAGTCAAAAGAACCAAAAAGGAAAGTAGCAAAAAGCACCTATTTATTCATGCATGGTATAACTGTCAATGTACAAAACTCAAAAAACTCTGTGGTCACAGTCTTAAAGTGAAGTCACTCAGTCGTGTCTGACTCTTTGTGACTCTGTGGTCTATAGGGTCCATGGAATTCTCCAGGCCAGAATACTGGAGTGGGTAGCTGTTGCCTTCTCTCGGGGATCTTCCCAACCCAGGGATTGAACCCAGGTCTCCCACATTACAGGCAGATTCTTTAAGCCCAGACTTAAAGTATGCAGCAATACCAAGTGGTAGAGAGAACACTGACTAAGACGGGCTTATGCACTGCTGCTGGGACATACTGCGCAACATGGGGAACATGGCCAATGCTTCATAATAACTGTAAATGGAGTGTAATCTTTAAAAATTATTTTAACAAGAGGTAGTATTTTAATTTAGTGACACTATTCCTAGGTATACATCTAGGAGACATCTATAAAACATACACATATAGCAGCATTTTCTAAAATAGAAAAAAAAATTAATTCAGATAACCACTGACTACAGACCAGATAAGTACAATATGGTACATCACACAATGAAATGCTAAAACACCCTGTGGGGCGGGGGGGCGGGGGGGAGAACTGACAGTCTGGCCGTGCGCAGGTGAATGTACAAGACTCAATACACATAATGCTGAACGTAACAGTTTGCAGAATAAATATGACTTTATCATATAAGTTTCAAAAATAGGCAAAATAGAACCACCTATTCTTATGTGGTAAAATGACTTAAAAACAAGGGAATTACAGATATGAAATTCAATATGCTGATTACCCGGGAGGCAAAGCCTGGGGACAGAGGAGGCGCACACAGGGAGCTTCAAAGAGACTGATAATGTTCTCTTTCGTCAGCTAAACTCTAGACTGACAGATACACATTTTTTTTTATTATTTTTAAATCATACATATGAAACCAAGCAGGACCCTGTGGGGTCTCCCCAGGGACAGATCCCTCCCTCACCCCAACGTCCTCCACTTCTTGTCTGCAGAAAAGCTTAGGCCTCCTGGCCTTTTCACTGAGCTCCAAAGAGCAAATTTAGTCAGAGAAGTGAAAAAATTGCAGGAACAAAGGAAAACAGTCAAGTAAGTGAAAACAGTACTAGTTTGGCCATAAAACAAAGTCAAGGACCTTTTATTTCTTCTTTAAAGGTTTTAATAATATTTTGAGCCATATCCTTGAGTTGTTCTGCAGACACGAAGACCCTCAGCAGGAAGAAGTAGTTACCTGCATGATGACCACAAGCTCAATGACTCCAGACAGTTTGGAACTGGAAGATTGATGACGCTAACTTTCGAAATACCACCCCGTTACCCCACCACCAACCAATCAGAAGGATGTCCATGAGCTGATGAGGCACCTTGCAGGCCCCACCCCAATGTTTCTTTTAAATGCACTTCCCTAAAAGCCACTGGGGAGTTCTGGCCTTTTGAGCATGAGCTGCCAGTTATTCCTGCTTGACCCTACACTGGGTGCCTTGCAATAAACACTGTATTTTCCCTCACCACAAACTGGTGTCAGACTGGCTTTACTGCACACAGGGCAACTGGACCCAACTGGTTCAGTAACACATACACATTACACATTACACATACTACTGTATATGTCACATGTTTCATTTAAAAGAGCAAATGCATTGTCCTGGCACTTAAACTATGATAAAAGCTATCAAAGTCAATTTGCCAGAGACCTATAGCTTTACTGATCCCTTCCTTCAGATGTTCTTTTCTGCAGTTCTGCCCCTTTTCACTCTCTCTGAATAATCTAAATATCCAGGGGATAGTATGTGTGAAGGATCATGAATGGGAAAAATGGTAGCATGGACTTCAGTGGGCTCACAGGAAGATACAGCTCATTAGACCCCAGTGATAGTTGAAATCCACCCACATTCACATTATAGAAGGAATCTGGCTTCTCTGTTGCCAGCTGGAAACCAGGGTTTTCTGTGAAGCTTTTCACACAGTTGGTTTCTTAGAATCAGTTAGCCTTACTGTTTTCAGCACTACATGCCATGGTACTGAGCAGGCTTCTTCCAGCTGGTGGCAGCTGGCACCAGCTTGCCAGAGCCCATATGAGCATCTTTGCCAACTCCACCTTCAGTGATGTCTCACTGGTAGCTTGAAATCAGCCCTTCTGGGAGAGGAGATGAGCAAATGCTACAAATCGGGTCCCCTTCTAATCGCCCAACTCTAGCCAGTTGTTAATACATCTATGACACCACTGAATGTGACAAACTTGTAGTGTCATATGATAACAACTTAAGACTCACAGTATAATGGAATGAAACAGAATTAAATCAACAAACTTCTTCAGTCAGGAGATTGCTTGCCCCACATGCCTTCAACTGTGAGAAGCAAGCATCCTGGGCTTCCCTGATTACTTTCATCTTCCCTGAGTGGTTCCGAGTATCCACATTTATCAGGTACAGAAATGGCCCCAGGGCCCTGGCAGATGGAACAGGGAGACTCCTAAATCAACTACTGCAAAATATCAGACTTTGCAACCAGTCACAAAGTCCAGTTTTTGTGTAAATGCAAGGTTTTAGAATTTATAACATTAGAAGAAGGTCTGTATGCTCAGTCACTCAGTCATGTCCGACTCTTTGAAACCCCATGGTTTCAAAGCCTGCTCCCTGCCAGGCTTCTCTGTCCATGGGACTTTCCAGGCGAGAACACTGGAATGGGTTGCCATTTCTTCCTCCAGGGTATCTTCCCGATCCGGGGGTCAAACCCACTTCTCCTGTGTCACCTGCATTGCAGGCAGATTCTTTACCACTGAGCCACCAGGGAAGCCAGCAAAAGAAGGTTATGCTGCTGTAAAGTACACCCTATCCTTTTATGAACTGGGATTGATACTGGCAAAGAGGGAACCTTGTGACTTCCACTGGTACCATGTGACAGCACTAGCACCTCCTCCAAATTAGAGTCTAGCTGAGAGGACCATAGGTTCTAGAGAAAGCCTCTGAACCAGTTTCTATGGTTTTCTTCTCATGGAGAGAAATTCCTGAAGTGCTCACTGCCTATTTCCCAGGGAGCCAGTGATGAGTGGGGTGTACTAAAACTGCAGAGACCATGCAGACACAGCAGTCAACGCTCACCAGACCACTAAACTCACTCCCTCACAACTCTGGCCTTCCCCAGATACTATATTCTCTCGATACACATGCTACAAAACTGCCATTATATACTATTATTGATTGATCTGGTTTCAACAGTTGAGAAGTTTAATTAAACTACCATTTTTACACTCAATAATTGCCTTTTGTTCCTTCACAGGAAGGCGTGAGGATTAATTTTTATTTGACTGCTACCATTTATAAAACTCACAATCTCCTTAGAGAAATAAAGAACAAAATTTAAAAATTAGTTAATAGATTCAGCTTTGCATAACACTCCCCCAAACAAACCAGTCCCTATTGTCTCACCAGATTAGCCCCTCATGAGAAACTTCATTTTAGTCAGTTAGTGCTTATTAATTATTATCATTTCCAGATATAATTTCAGAGGCTAAGCACAGAGTAGTGAACAAGTTGTTAAGGTCTTTGCACTTACAGGTCTAACAGGAAAGAAAGAAAATTGAACAAATACATAAAGTATAATGACATAAGAATAAAATCTGTATGTATGGTGACATGTTAACTAGACTTACTATGCTTATCATTTGGCAATATATACAAACACAAATGATTATGTTGTACACCTGAAACTAATGTTGTCATTTATACTTCAATTAAATCTTTTAATAAAACATATACATTATTCACATAACAACAATAATAAGAGTAAATAAACACGCATTTTAAAGTCATATATACGGACAAAAAAGACATGATGATATAATAATAGAAATATAGAATATCATGGGAGCATTCGCCCAGAAAAACCTTTCCCAATCCAGGGCTCATATAAGAGTTGTTCAAGGAAGTGGCATTTAAGTTGGAATCTAAAAGCTTAGTATGAAATTAACCAGGAAAAGAGGGGAAAGAAAAGTACAACCGCATATATGGTAATTTTGAGACATCTTTTCTTGAACAGACTAAAATGGCTATTGAAAAACAATATGACGCCCTATTTGGCCATGATTCAGCTACGTGACCCTGGCTGACTCAATGGCCCTCCACTTCAGTTTAATGTGCTAAATGAAGATTTAGGATTACAGGATCTCTTAAGGCTCTTTCTCTATTGGACTGTGAGGCACTTAACTGTGAGGCAGTTATGTTAATAAATAATAGATACACATATACATAGATTATTATTTAGTTAGTACAAGTGAAAAGTGCTCTTTTGAAGAGGACTTGAGCAACTGAAATCAGATTGATTATATTCTTTGAAGCCAAAGACGGAGAAGCTCTATACACTCAACAAAAACAAGACCAGAAGCTGACTGTGGCTCAGATCATGAACTCCTTATTGCCAAATTCAGACTTAAATTGAAGAAAGTGGGGAAAACCACTAGACCATTCAGGTATGACCTAAATCAAATCTCTTTATGATTTTACAGTGGAAGTGAGAAATAGATTTAAGGGACTAGATCTGATAGAGTGCCTGAGTAACTATGGACGGAGGTTCATGACATTGTACAGGAGACAGGGATCAGCGATCAATGCAAAGAAATAGAAGAAAATAACAGAATGGGAAAGACTAGAGATCTCTTCAAGAAAATTAGAGATACCAAGCGAACATTTCATGCAAAGATGGGCTCAATAAAGGACAGAAATGGTCCATACAGAAGCAGAAGATATTAAGAAGAGGTGGCAAGAATACACAGAAGAACTACAAAAAAGATCTTCACGACCAGATAATCATGATGGTATGATCACTCACCTAGAGCCAGACATCCTGGAATGTGAAGTCAAGTGGGCCTTAGAAAGCATCACTACGAACAAAGCTAGTGGAGGTGATGGAATTCCAGTTGAGTTATTTCAAATCCTGAAAGATGATGCTGTGAAAGTGCTGCACTCAATATGCCAGCAAATTTGGAAAACTCAGAAGTGGCCACAAGACTGGAAAAGGTCAGTTTTCATTCCAATCCCAAAGAAAGGCAATGCCAAAGAATGCTCAAACTACCACACAATTGCACTCATCTTACATGCTAGCAAAGTAATGCTCAAACTTCTCCAAGCCAGGCTTCAGCAACATGTGAACCGTGAACTTCCAGATGTTCAAGTTGGTTTTAGAAAAGGCAGAGGAACCAGAGATCAAAATGGCAGAGGCAGAGGAACCAGAGATCAAATCGCCAACATCCGTTGGATCATCGAAAAAGCAAGAGAGGTCCAGAAAAACATCTATTTCTGCTTTATTGACTATGCCAAAGCCTTTGACACAATAAACTGTGGAAAATTCTGAAAGAGATGGGAATACCAGACCACCTGACGTGCCTCTTGAGAAACATATATGCAGGTCAGGAAGCAACAGTTAGAATTGGACATGGAACAACAGACTGGTTCCAAATAGGAAAAGGAGGAAGTCAAGGCTATATATTATCACCCTGTTTATTTAACTTCTATGCAGAGTACATCATGAGAAACGCTGGGCTGGAAGAAACACAAGCTGGAATCAAGATTGCCGGGAGAAATATCAATAACCTCAGATATGCAGATGACACCACCCTATGGCAGAAAGTGAAGAGGAACTAAAACGCCTCTTGATGAAAGTGGAAGAGGAGAGGGAAAAAGTTGGCTTAAAGCTCAACATTCAGAAAACGAAGATCATGGCATCTGGTCCCATCACTTCATGGCAAATAGGGGAAACAGTGGAAACAGTGTCAGACTTTATTTTGGGGGGCTCCAAAATCACTGCAGATGGTGACTGCAGCCATGAAATTAAAAGACGCTTACTCCTTGGAAGGAAAGTTATGACTAACCTAGATAGCATATTGAAAAGCAGAGACATTACTTTGCCAACAAAGGTCTGTCTAGTCAAGGCTATGGTTTTTCCTGTGGTCATGTATGGATGTGGGACTGTGAAGAAAGCTGAGTGCAGAAGTATTGATGCTTTTGAACTGTGGTGTCGGAGAAGACTCTTGAGAGTCCCTTGGACTTCAAGGACATCCAACCAGTCCATTCTAAAGGAGATCAGTCCTGGGTGTTCATTGGAAGGACTGATGCTGAAGCTGAAACTCCAATACTCTGGCCACCTCATGCGAAGGGTTGACTCATTGGAAAAGACTCTGATGCTGGGAGGGGTTGGGGGCAGGAGGAGAAGGGGACGACAGAGGATGAAATGGCTGGATGGCATCAACAACTCGATGGACATGAGTTTGGGTAACTCCAGGAGTTGGTGATGGATAGGGAGGCCTGGCATGCTGCGATTCATGGGGTCGCAAAGAGTCGGATACGACTGAGGAACTGAACTGAGCTGAGCTGAGCAATATAGCATACACTGTTTCAAATATAGGGTGGATGATCACAGAAACTCCTCCAAGTAAAAATACTAGATTATAAAATTCTTTTTAATGAGTGCAGTGCTCAGAGAAAAGAATTTCTCAGTGCCAAAAACAATGAGAAAGCATAAATCTACAGAAGTAACCTGTGGAGCTGCAGTCTGAATGGAGGTGATTGTGAACTTGGGTGGCCTAGTGCCTAGGTTTTAGAGCACTGTGGAAGAATCCTGCATGAAGGCTGGAGTACTAAAGACTGAGGGTCACACCCTTAAAGTATAAACAAAATAGAACTTCTGCCCTAAATAAGTAGATACCGGAAATACATCCTGTTTTGGACTTAAGGTAATGGAAGCAACAGTACGTGAACCATGAACTTCTAGATGTTCAAGCTGGTTAGAAAAGGCAGAGGAACGAGAGATCAAATCACCTACATCTGGCGGATCATTGAAAAAGCAAGAGAGTTCCAGAAAAATATCTACTTTTGCTTCATTGACTATGCCAAAGCCTTTGACCCTGTGGATCACAAAAAGCTGTGGACAATTCTTAAAGAGATGGGAATACCAGACCACCTGACCTGCCTCCTGAGAAATCTGTATGCAGGTCAGGAAGCAACAGTTAGAACTGGACATGGAACAACCGACTGGTCCCAAATCAGGAAAGGAGTATATCAAGGCTATATACTGTCACCCTAATTATTTAACCTATATGCAGATAAGTTCTCTTATATCATGAGAAATGCTGGGCCAGATGAAGCACAGCAGGAATCAACATTGCCGGGAGACATACCAATAACCTCAGATATGCAGATGACACCACCTTCATGGCAGAAAGCGAAAAACTAAAGAGCTTCTTGATGAAAAGTGAAAGGAGAGTGAATAAATTGGCTTAAAGCTCAACATTCAGAAAACTAAGATCATGGCATCCGGTGCCATCACTTCATGGCAAATAGATGGGGAAACAATGGAAACAGTGACAGATTTTATTTTGGGGGGCTCCAAAATCACTGCAGATGGTGATTGCAGCCATGAAATAAAAGATGCTTGCTCCTTGGAAGCAAAGTTACGACCAACCTAGAAAGCATATTAAAAAGCAGAGACATTACTTTGCCAACACAGGTCAGTCTAGTCAAAGCTATGGTTTTTCCAGTAGCCATGTATGGATGTGCAAGTTGGACTATAAAGAAAGCTGAGTGCCAAAGAATTGATGCTTTTGAACTGTGGTGTTGGAGAAGACTCTTGAGAGTCCCTTGAACTGCAGGGAGATCCAACCAGTTCATCCTAAAGAAATCAGTCCTGAATACTTACTGGAAGGAATGATGCTGAAGCTGAAACTCCAATACTTTGGCTCCCTGATGAGAAGAAGTGACTCATTTGAAAAGACCCTGATGTTGGGCAAGATTGAAGGCAGGACGAAAAGGGGATGACAGAGGATGAGATGGTGGATGGCATCACTGACTCGATGGACATGAGTTTGAGTAAGCTCTGGGAGTTGGTAATGGACAGGGAATCTGGTATGCTGCAGTCCATGGGGTTGCAGAGAGTCCGACACAACTGAGTGACTGAACTGAACTGAAGCAAAAAAAAACCTTTCAGTTTCTAACTGTTAATACAAGGCTGTACTTACACTGTTGGACTCTATATCCAGCCTACTTTGTTGTAAAAAAAAAAAAAAAAGACTCAAGCTCAATAATTTAAAATTAGTCCATGTTGGTAGTTCTCCTAGGCACTTAGTAGAAGCAATCACAAATAATATCTCAAGGAATGAACTTTATATTAAAAGCCTGAAAGTGTCTACTGATAAAATTCTAAGCTAGATGAGCTCACAATCACAAATAACTAAATCCAAGAGTCAACAAGGCACAATGAGTAAGAGCTGATGGAAATGTCAAACAAAAGAAGCAGAGCTGCAAAGATTACAGCTATTGGAATTATGGACAGCAGAGTATAAAATGATGCTAAAGCTGAAACTCCAGTACTTTAGCCACCTCATGCGAAGAGTTGACTCATTGGAAAAGACTCTGATGCTGGGAAGGATTGGGGGCAGGAGGAGAAGGGGACGACAGAGGACGAGATGGCTCGATGGCATCACTGACTCGATGGAAGTGAATCTGAGTGAACTCCGGGAGTTGGTGATGGACAGGGAGGCCTGGCGTGCTGAGATTCGTGGGGTCGTGAAGAGTCGGACACAACTGGCTGACTGAACTGAACTGAGTATAAAATACTTATATATGAAATTATAAAAAAATTGAAAGCATGTTAAAAAAGAGAGAGGCTCTCAAATGTATGTTAGGCAAATGTGAAAATGGAGCAAATAATACTTCTACAAATGGAAAAAAGTAAATGGCCAAGACTTTCCCAAAACTGGTAACAGGAAACAATCTCAGATTCAGGAAACCCAGCAAATCCCAATCAGGATAAATAAAATAAAGGTCCACTTAGCAGTGTTACAGTTACACTACAGAACACTAAACAAGAAGGCAAGATCTGAAACCAGTAAGAAAGAAAAGAAACATTACATACGAAGGAATAAATCTTAGACTAAATGTTGACTTCTCTGAAGGAGCGATGGTTGGAAAACTATGGGATGATAGCCAAAATCAGAGTAAATTGAGACTTTTATTCCCCAACCCCCAGTTTTTACATCCTGAAAAATGATCTAAGAATGACAGCAAAATAAAGACGTATTCAGGATATTCGGGACTATGGCTTTCAGTTTAAGGTTACTGGCAGCCTATGGATACTCCAAGGAAGGCATCCAGGGGAATAAATATCCCGAACTCACTCTCCTCCCTTCCTTATTTTCTGAACTTTATGGGGTCGCAAAGAGTCAGACATGACTTAGCGACTGAACAACAACAAATCAGAAGCTAGACAGTAAGGGGGCCTTTTCAGTTTGAAGAAAAATAAACAAAAATCCCAAAGTGTCTGCTGCTGCCAAGTCACTTCAGTCATGTCAGACTCTGTGTGACCCCAAAGACGGCAGCCCACCAGGCTCCTCCGTCCCTGGGATTCTCCAGGCAAGAACACTGGAGTGGGTTGCCATTTCCTCCTCCAAAGCATGAAAGTGAAAAGTGAAAGTTAATTTGCTCAGTCGTGTCTGACTCTGTACGACCCCATAGACAGCAGCCCACCAGGCTCCTCTGTCCATGGGATTTTCCAGGCAAGAGTACTGGAGTGGGGTGCCATTGCCTTCTCCAAAGTGTCTAGGGGCACTGAATACAAACAAATGGGAGGCATTCAAAATCATTCACTCAAATAGATTTTTTTTTTTTTTTTTGGCCAAGCTGCACAGCATGTAGGATCTTAGTTCCCCGACTAGGTGCTGAACCCTCACCCTCTACATTGAAGATGCAGAGTAATAATCACTGGATAGCCAGAGAAGTCCCCCAAGTAGTTTTATAAATCAAGAATTACCTTGATTTCAAGCCATTCAAGAAAGTAAATTACACACATTGCTCATGAGCACAGATGCAAAAAACGCTAAACGAAATAGCAAACTGAACTCAGCAATGTGTAAAATGCAATATATCAAGGCAAGTCTGGATCATATTAAGAATACGAGACTGACTTAAAATTAGAAAATGATCAATGTAACTGACCAAAACAGTAGATTAGAATGAAAAAAAAGAAACCCATAAGATCATCAGTTCAGTTCAGTTCAGTTGCTCAGTCATGTCCGACTCTTTGCGACCCCATGAATCACAGCATGCCAGGCCTCCCTGTCCATCACCATCTCCCGGAGCTCACTCAGACTCACGTCCATCGAGTCAGTGATGCCATCCAGCCACCTCATCCTTGGTCGTCCCCTTCTCCTCCTGCCCCCAACCCCTCCCAGCATCAGAGTCTTTTCCAATGAGTCAACCCTTTGCATGAGGTGGCCAAAGTATTAGAGTTTCAGCTTTAGCATCATTCCTTCCACAGAAATCCCAGGGCTGCTCTCCTTTAGAATGGTCTGGTTGGATCTCCTTGCAGTCCAAGGGATTCTCAAGAGTCTTCTCCGACACCACAGTTCAAAAGCATCAATTCTTCAGCACTCAGCCTTCTTCACAGTCCAACTCTCACATCCATACGTGACCACAGGAAAAACCATAGCCTTGACTAGACGGACCTTAGTCGGCAAAGTAATGTCTCTGCGTAAGATCATAGCATTTGATAAAATGAATGTTTAGGATAAAAAGGCTTAGGTAAAGGGAACCCTTGTACACTATGGGTGGGAATATAAGCTGGTGCTGCCACTACAGAGAACAGTAGGAAGGTTCCTTAAAAAACTGAAAATAGAGCTGCTACATGATCCCGCAATCCCACTCCTGGACATACATCCAGAGAAAGTGAAAATCGCAGCTAGAAAAGATACATGACTGCAGCGCTATCCACAACACCCAAGAGATGGAAACAATACAGGCGCTCATCAACAAACAGCTGGATTAAGCTGTGGTATATATCCAACGGAATATTACTCAGCCATAAAAATGACAAATATTGCCATTTGAAGTAATATAGATGAACCTAGGAAAATTATGCTTAGTGAAGTTATACAGAGAAAGACAAACAGTATGATGGTATCACTTACATATGTAATCTAAAAAATAATACAAATGAATCTATATACAAAATAGAAACACACTCATAGGCAAGAGGAAACAAACTTATGGTTACCAAAGGAGGGAGGGAAAATTAGGAATATGGAGTTAACAAACACAAATACTATACATAAAAAAGTAACAAGGATTTACTGAATCGCACAAGGGATTATATTCAATATCTTATAATAACTTACAATGGAATATAATCATAAGAATAACTGAATCACTATGCTGTAAACCTGAAACTAACACAGTATTATTAATCAACTAAACTTCAATTTAATTAGAGGTTCAGTCAACTAGGAAGAGAGGTGTACATTAAAAAAAATTATTTATTTAGCTGTGCCACGTCTTAACTGCGGTACACAGGATCTTTGATCTTCACTGTGGAATGTGGGATCTTTACTTGTGGCATGCAGACTCTTAGTTGCAGCATGTGGGTCCTTGTTTGCTGACTAGTGATTGAAACCTGGTCCCTTCATTGGGAGACCAAAGTCTTAGCCACTGGACCACCAGGGGAGTCGTTGAGGAATACATTCTTGACGTGACAGACATCCAAGATGCAGATGATATAGATATGATACATCTATATCGAAACCATACTGAACGGGAATGTTAAAGACATTCCATTTAAAAGAAGGAACAAGTCAAGAATGACTAGCACCACAATTATTATTCAGCATTGCGTGGGAAATTCCAGTCTGTCCACTAAATTAAAAATAAGCACACAGATTAGAAAAAATAACTATCATAATTCACATGACTGATTATCTACAAAGAAAATTCAGAAGAGTCTATAAATTATAAAAGTGAGAAGAGCTTTACAAAATGGCTAAATAGAAGATAAACATACAAAATTTAAACTGCATTACTATACAGCAACAAGAGTTAGAAAATGCAATTTTAGAAAAGATACTACTTAAAATAACAAAAAGTAAGATACCTGGTAATCAAACTAACAAAATATTCGACACATGAAAGACATCATCATTTAGGAAAGTATAAGCTTTGCATGAAAGACTTTAAGGGAGAACTAAATAAATGGAGAGATGTACCATGATCATGAAGACTCAGTATCACAAAAGATGCAAAAATTCCATGAATTTACCTATAGACATCGTAGAAGTTCAAACAAACACCAGAAAGAAATTTTAATTTGACAATATGATTCTAACATTTATGAGAAAAGCTAAGTGTGGGCCAAGATTGAACTGAAGAAAAAGTAGGCTGGATGACTTTCTCTTCTAGACATTAAAGCTTATCATAGAATGGTAGTAATTTACAAATAGTGCTATTGGTAGAGACATTCAAACAGAAATATGGATAAAAGAGAGAATTCAGAAACAGATTCTTCATATATAGAGACGTAATCAGGATAGAGCTCATACTGCAGATTATTGGGAAAATATGCCATAAAATTGCTTATTTATATAGAAAAAGAAGTATGGCTGTCTTATGGACTGAATGTTTGTGTCCCTCAAATTCATATACTGAAGTCCTAAACCCCAGTGACTGCAGCCATGAAATTAAAAGATGCTTCCTCCTTGGAAGAAACGCTATGACCAACCTAGACAGAATATTAAAAAGCAGAGACATTACTTTGCCAACAAAGGTCAGTCTAGTCAAAGCTATGGTTTTACAGTAGTCATGTATGGATATGAGAGTTGGACCATAAAGAAAGTTGAGTGCTGAAGAATTGATGCTTTTGAACTGTGGTGTTGGAGAAGACCCTTGAGAGTCCCTTGGACTGCAAGGAGATCCAACCAGTCCATTCTAAAGGAAATCAGTATTGAATACTCATTGGAAGGACTGATGCTGAAGCTGAAACTCCAATACTCTGGCCACCTGATGCGAAGAACTGACACACTGGAAAAGACCCTGATGCTGGGCAAGATTGAAGGCAGAAGAAGGGGATGACAGAGGATGAGATGGTTGGATGGCATCACTGACTCAATGGAAATGAGTTTGAGCAATCTCTGGGAGTTGGTGATGGACAGGGAAGCCTGGCATGCAGTAGTCCATGGGGTCACAGGGTCAGACACAACTGAGAGACTGAACTGAACTGACCGACCCCCCACTATGGTGGTATTTGGGTTCTCTGGGAGGTTATTATGTTTAAATGACATCAGGAAGGTGAGGCCCTCATGGTGAGATTATTGTCCTTCTAAGAAGAGGAGAGGTGGACTAAAATCATAATTAAGAAAGGCAAAACATTAAAATTTCTAATAAAAACATTGGAAAATATCTTTATGAATAGGGTAAGAAAGGATTTCTTAAATAAGATGGAAAAGTGCTAACTTACAATGGAGAATATTGATATATTTTATTGCATTAAATTTAAGAACCTCTATTGATCAAAATACACCATCAAGTGAGTATAAAGGCAGCCATAAATGGAGAGATGATGTTTGTAATACATACAACCAACAAAGGATTGCATCTATATATATAGGGAAAAAAAACAATAAAAAGTGCTGAACAAACATTTAGCAAGGAAGGAAATGTGAATGACCAATGAACATATCAAAGGACCATTAACCTTGGCAACCAAGAATACACAAATCATATTTACATGCATGTACATACAAATCATATTTACACGCATGTTTACATATTAAACAGTGTGACAATTCCAAGAGTCAGTGAGAATGTGGAGCATTAGGAACTGTCATACCTCAGCAGGAGGATCGACTTGTACAGCCATGATGGAAAAACGAACTTGGCACTGCCTAGAAAATTTGGACATATGTGTATATTTCCTCTATCAGGGCTACTTCCTAGAGAAATTAATGCACGTGTGAATCAGGACACGTGCACAAAACATGTTCTCTGTAGTATTATTCAGAACCATAAAAAAACTAATCACAACCCAAATATCATCAATACAAAAGAACTAATTAATGTATATAACACAATGAAAATTTATATAGTAATGAAAATAAATGAACCATGGTTCCATTCATCTCTGTTGTTAAATGTCACGATCAATGTAGACTGAAATAAAAGGGCAAAGAAGAGCTATGAAAAGCAGAAACAGACAAAACTGAAGAATATATTATCTTACAAATAAAGTTCAGGATAGTGGTTTCCTCTTGGCAGGAATGGGCTAAAAGAATGTGATGGGGGAGGACAACCCAGGGGTCATCATCAGTACTTGGTGGTGGTCTGCTCTTCAGCTGAAGGGTGGGTCGTGCCTGTTCTTCTCATCATCCCCTCATTAGTCTGTACATGTATAGTATGTATACTGTGTGGCATACATGTGTATTATAAAAATGAAACCTTGGTAAATCTCAGACTTTCCTTCTCAGTCTTTGTACAAAGTCACATTTAAAAAAGCAGTTAGAACAGCCCCAAAATGTAATTTTTCAAACAAAATTTTTTTAAATGGTAGATTATGAAACAACCTGTAATTCCTTTCTTAGGACATCCTTTCTCCTGCTGGCCATCCAGACGCCATCAACGTTCAGAATATTTATTGTTGGCTGAGGGAACAACTGAGAGTTTCAAAGCCTTTAGCCTTAATGGTTTGCCTCCTTGATAAATAATTTCACATTCTCCTCAACTCTAGGGAAGCCCAGGATTCTCCATCAGTGGAGTCTCCCACCACAGTCATGGCAAAGGGTGACAATGGCAGTGATCTCAGGACCCAGAGGCCTCTGCAGGCCCCCATTCTTTACTTTCACCCCATGGGAGACTGCTTCAGGAGTCCTGCCCACCAAGGGTCAGTTTATGCAGACTTTCATCAGCCACTGTGCACTCCATGTTATGCTTCCCACAAAATCTCTAGAAGGCAGCTCACAGCAGGATCCCTGATGAGATTTCCAGTTATGTTATGGAATCCTAGAATCCATTAGTCAAAAAGTTAAAAAAAGATGTCACACTAGATGACGTGACTGATGTCTCTGTACCACGGCTCATCATTGTTGGCCAGAAGTCTCTTAGCTTACACACAGGCAATTTGATAAGAACTCCAGTGAGATGGTTCATTCTTGAGCCATTCGTTGCTTAATATCAGTAGCCTGCTCCCACTGCCCTCTTCTTTTAAGTTCCTAGCACTGCCTTCTGATTTTGCCAGTTGGGATTTAGGATACAACCCTTACCACCAACAGCAACCATTTTTGGGTTTACAAATATCACAACCTTTCAAGTTTTAAGAGGTGTGTTCCTTCCCCAATCTCCTGTCACCTTAATTTCATCATCTGATGTTCTCTGCTTCTTCTCCAGTTCCTTCTTTTCTTTCCTCATCATTATAATAAAGGCCAGCAAAACTCCATGCTTCACTTTGCTTATTTGAGTAGCAGGACAAAGTTGGCCTGCTATCACACAGCACGTGAAGAGAAGGTGTCCCTTGCAACATGAGTCCCCAGTTGACAAAAGTGGCTGAGATGGGTCACTGGGCAGAGATTTTATGTGTTCTCTTCTTGAGTGGAGTAAGAGTCTTTCACTAAATGGGCTCCAAACTCTAGCTAGATCATTATCCAAGCAGCACAAGGATTATGGTGCTTGGTGTCTTGGATGCCAAGGCAGAGAAAGAGAATGATATTCCCTTCAGAAGATGAACTAACAAAGTTACCTGAGCAAATCTGCACAGGGAAAAGACATGAGTGGTCTTAAAATATCAGAGTCCCCTAAGATGGCACAATTTTCCTTTCTATTTCAGGAGTGTCAGTACCCCTCTGCAGGATAGTAAAACAGATGCAAACGGAGTGAAAATACCACCATTTTGATCTCATGTCTAGATGTAAACATGGATATAAGGCAGGAATACACAGTACTTCTGCCCTCTCTCCTGGGCTCTAAAAAGGATTTGACCTTGTATAGATTAGTTTGGCCAATATCTGTAGATCTTTTCAGACAGATCTCCTTGCAACTTTGATTCTGTATTTTAAAATGTGGTGCCAACTTTTCTCCATCATTCTCACTTCTGGGATTAAAGCTGAAGATGTGATGATCATGAGAAATGTTCCTGAGCTGACCTGAGACCATGGCAAGCGCTTAATGCTCTCAGAGAGTCAGGCAACGTACCCTCAGCTACAGATAACAGCTAACAGGATGCCAGGATCCACTTAACACAAACAAACCTAAGACAGTTCTAAAGAAAATAAGGTAAGGAGGGCAGATAATATCTAACGTCTATTAGGGAATTGCCTAGGAACCAGGAAGTAGAAAAGAGAGAATGTTACTTTTCAATATTGCTTTCATGAGCAATTCTTAGAAACCACAAAATGAGTATTGTGAAAGGCTGTTTCTGGAAAGGCACAAGGAGGTTTCCAGAAAAATATCTACTTCTGCTTCATTGACTAGGCTAAAACCTTGGACTGTGTGGATCACAACAATCTGTGGAAAATTCTTAAAGAGATGGGAATACCACACCACCATACCTGTCTCCTGAGAAACCTGCATGCAGGTCAGGAAGCAGCAGTTAGAACTAGACATGAACAATGGCCTGGTTCAAAACTGGAAAAGGAGTACGCCAAGGCTGTGTATTGTTACCCTGCTTATTTAACTTATATGCAGAGGATATCATGAGAAATACTGGGCTGGAAAAAGCACAAGCTAGAATCAAGATTGCTGGAAGAAAATATCAATAACCTCAGATATGCAAATAACACCACCATTATGGCAGAAAGCAAAGAAGAACTAAAAAGCCTCTTGATGAAAGTGAAAGAGGAGAGCGAAAAAGTTGGCTTAAAACTCAATATTCAAAAAACTAAGATCATGTCATCTGGCCCCATCCCTTCATGGCAAATAGATGGGAAAACAATGGAAAGAGTGACAGACTTTATTTTCTTGGACTCCAAAATCACTGCAGATGGTGACTGCAGGTGTGAAATTAAAAGACACTCCTTGGAAGAAAAGTTATGACCAACCTAGACAGCATATTAAAAAGCAGAGACATTACTTTGTCAACAAAGGTCCATCTAGTCAAAGCTATGGTTTTTCCAGTAGTTGTATATGTATGTGGGAGTTGGACCGTAAAGAAAGCTGAGCACAGAAGAATTGATGCTTTTGAACTGTGGTGTTGGAAAAGACTCTTGAGAGTCCCTTGGACTGCAAGGAGATCAATCTAGTCAATCATAAAGGAAATCAGTCCTGAATACTCATTGGAAGGACTGATGCTGAAGCTGAGACTCCAATACTTTGGCCACCTGATGAGAACTGACTCGTTAGAAAAGGCCCTGATGCTGGGAAAGACCGAAGGCAGGAGGAAGAAGGGGACAACAGAGGATGGGATGGTTGGATGGCATCCCCGACTCAATGGACACGATTTTGAGCAAGCTCCAGGAGCTGGTGAAGGACAGGGAAGTCTGGCACGCTGCACTCAATGGGGTCGCAAAGAACTGGACACGACTGAGGGACTAAACTGAAGATTTGAAGCAATAGCTTTAAGTACAGTGAGATAAATTTTGTACTCTACCCCTCAAATAAAATAAGGTGTAACTAATCTGTTTGCATGCTGACCTAAAAGCTCCCCCCTCCCCACCCTCAACCAAAATGAAGAAATGTTAGACTCACGTTGGTGACATATTCGATATCCTTCCACAGGATGCACTCCCTGGGAAAATCAGCCAAGTCTAAGAAGTGATCCACCACCACTTGGCCAATTAAGTCATGGCGAGAGAACCTGTCAAAGTCATAGACAGAGAAGTGAAGCTTCCTGGCTGCAAGGTCATTGTAGGGAACTGGAAATAAAAACACTTCATCAAACACCGGGTTCAGGGTCTTTCTGTGAACTTTAGTCTGGTGTTTGGTCTTCCGATCGGGAAGCAAATATATCTTGACATAGGGATCTGAAGTCCCAGAAAAGTCCTTGGCGGGCAAGTTGACAGCTTTGTGGATCTTCACTATGAGCTGCTCTAAGTCACAGTCATATTTTAAAATGAAGTTCAGTTTCCCACAGGATTTACTGTTACTCCTTCTCCCGTCATCGTTATCCAACGACCTCTGCTTATATAACTCCGGTTTAATTCGACCAATGCCAGTCAACTGTTCCTGTTTTTGAAGTTGTTGGATATTGAAGTCTGGGTTTGACAGGTTGAGTTGTCTTCGGATTGAATTGTGCCTTGAATGAAGAGCAAGAGAGAACAAAGTTATAACCTCATTAGCTCTGGGTCTTTCACAAACCTGTGCCTGGGATGTAGGTGGACTGCTACATACTATTAGAAGTTTAGATTTGTAGGCTTTTTTTAAATCTAAATTCAAAATGCCTGTCAATGTGAGTAGGCAGTTCCCCAAGGCTTGAAGCTCAAAACAGAGGCCTGGGCATCTGGAAGTGCTCTTACTAACATGTGACCTTGAAGGGTTTAACGTACTTTCTAAGCTGTCTAATATGAAATTAGAGAAGCTTATTCAGCTGGTGGGAGGTAAAGACTTGCACAAACTGGTTTAGAAAATAAAATTATTCTCCTTAATATATAGTATGGTCCTGAAACTGAAATAGTTAGCTATGTGGTATCTTAAACAGAATGGATATTTTTCTAAATTATATAGAATTTCCTGGCACTGGTTTTTAGCCTACTGAGGATTCACATTCTCATGGGATAAGTCAAATCATTTCATCACAAGAACATAGTCTTTGCTCTTCTGGAAATGTATGTGACAGGATGCATCTGTTGGTAGGGGATTCTGTTGACTCTGAAAGATACAAGTGCCAGCTCCATGACTGTACTTCCATCGTACCACGTGGGTGACAAGTGATGAGGAGGGAGGGTTTTATTCCTATAATAAACACTGAGACATAAAAATTAAAGGTAAGCTATTATAAATCTATATATGGATTCAGTTAGAGAAGGTTGAACACTGGTATTACAAATTAAATATTTGCTATCAGAATCTATATTTTCACCCTATAAGCTTGCTGGTTCGGGTTAAAAGTTTTCCTGAAAATCTCTTTGCCATATGTATGGGTCCTCACAAACTGAGAGAAGTAGTCATTACACAGAAAGCTGTCTTTAAGGTTATTTTGTTCGTTTTAGTTCATAGCTATTATATTGTATTTTGTCTCTCAATCACCTTAATTAAAATAGCTCCTCTTCACCAGAAGGTAAAAGGGAATAATCAAACTGTCTCCAAGGCATTAGTAAATAGTTGGAGAGACAGAGTAAACACTGGAGTTTGTCTTCTTTTCCTTTCTTTGGACTACTTTATGAAATGAAGGTGCAAATATGGGATTAATAGGCCCTGAAACATATTTAAAATTATTCTCCCTTGTGATAGAGATGCTATGATGCTAAACATTTCTCTTCATCCTAAAATACCCTCCTGATTACTAATCACTCACAAGGTACAACAAAAGCACAATTACAGAGCTGTCACTTGGACTTGTCACAGCCAACAGTCTACACTCAGCCATACACATTCCCACATGTGCAAAAACTGTGTGGCCTGAACGTTTCTCTTGTGGAATTTTAATTTCTTACAAAGAAATCCACTCACCATCTTAAGTTTTCTTTGCATCTTTTGATTTTTCAAGGATGGAAGGGGAGAGTCGGGTGGACAATGATAAAGCTCTCTGTGCTAGCACCCAGGTCAGTCCCTGTCTAGATGGTGAACCTTTGCAGTGCTAGACTAGAGAGTTTTAATCCTGCTCTACTGGGATTTCTGGGCAGAAAGGCCCCCAGTGGGCAGCAAACCTCAATCTCCACGCAGGGGTCATAAGTGGCTGGAACCAGCTTTGGTTTCCTCTGCTGGTGATTTTTCTCTCCAAGCTGGGTTCAAACAAGGGCCCTGCTTGAGTCTGCAGTCAGTTCCCACCTATGATGGGCAATCCTGGGTGCTATACAGTTAGTCAGGCTGCTACTGCTGCTGCTAAGTCGCTTCGGTCGTGTCCGACTCTGTGCGACCCCATAGTCTACAGCCCACCAGGCTCCCCTGTCCCTGGGATTCTCCAGGCAAGAACACTGGAGTGGGTTGCCATTGCCTTCTCCAATGCATAAAAGTGAAAAGTGAAAGTGAAGTCGCTCAGTCGTGTCTGACTCCTAGTGACCCCATGGACTGCAGTCTACCAGGCTCCTCTGTCCATGGGATTCTCCAGGCAAGAGTACTGGAGTGGGGTGCCATTGCCTTCTCCAGAAGTTAGTCAGGGGTGCAGTTTAAATACTAAAAGTGCATCTTCAAGACCTACGAGATGTGCCGTCTTGGCACCAACGTCTATGAGGGAACACGGGTCCTGTGTCTACTCCGGTGCAACCCCTGCCACTCTGCTGCCACTTTTCTCCTGAGGTGGTTGCCTGAGCAGACTCTGTGCCTAAAAGCCTAACTGCGAGGTTTTTGAGTCATGGCTTTGGCCTCCTCACAGCAGCATTTTGTCTTATCTCTCATCTACAAGACTAAACCTGCCATGTACACTTTAATTTAAAATATATGAACTTGGCTGCTTGGCAATGGAACATATTCTGTTTTACTCTCACATTTTCTTAGACATGAAATCTGGAGAGAAATAAATCCTATGTGTTCTGCTCTTCTAACCAGGATGGATTGCCAGGGGGTGGAGGGGAATGGGCTAGGGAGGGCATTATGCAGAGATTTGTACTTCAAAGACCAAAGTAACAGCCCATTACCTCAGAATCCAACTGCACAGGAGGACTCCATTCCAAATTCCAAGAGAGCTGAAGATTCTTTTGAAAAATCAAGCACAGGTACGAATACTACTGTTTACCCAAATGTTTTACACAACTAGTTTCAGTCTCAACCTTTTCCCTCCTATTCAGGATCACACATACTATTGGGAAACCAGTTGAATTCAACTGTAAGGAAGTGGCTTAAAGCAGATGGCAAAGACTGTAACAGGCCACGACAGTGCTCACTCCCCATTTCCCTCAGGAAAGAGTGAGTGGTGACTGGAGTTGGGGGCATGGACCAGCAAAGCTCAGAGCAGCCAGAGAACCAGGGTAACCCATCACCCTGCTGCCTAAAGTCAGCAGCTAGAAAGGAGAGCAGGGAGGCTTCCCCCAGGGACACAAAGGAGAAGATGAGGTGGAGGAATTGGAAAATCAATATTCCACAGTTTCCATGGGCTACTTAAATGGAGGCAGGAGGAAAAAGCAAATCAAAAGCAGAAAAGAGGAAAGATAAAGAACAGAATGTCATGACCTGAGCTCCCCTCAAGATGAAGGGTCCAAAACAGTCAGTGGAGGTGGGCCTCCAGTGTAAAGTAGAGCCCCTCCCCAGGGTAAGGATCTGGAATTCCGCCTAGGGACGCAGAGGGAATGTAGCAAGCTTTCTCCACCTCTTGCCCCACTCAAGGTGGGCAGAAGCCATTTTCCTGTTGTGAAACAGGCAAGGAAGAGGACATCACCATTGGACTTGGCTGACCCAGACATGAGCCAGAAGACTGGTGGCTAACCCTGGAGAATGCCCAATTTCCAAGATGACCAACCAAATCTGCAAAGCTGATTTCCCACAACAAGCTCAAAAACACACTTTCAGGCCTGAAGGAATGTGAGCCTGTGCTGAGTTGAGCCAAGGGTAAGGAGAGGTAGGTAGATGCCTATACACAAAAGGATTCCCCCTCTCCTTCCATCAAATTTGAATTAACCAGTTCTAGGATCCCACTCTAAGTCTCCAGATAAAGTCTCAGTCACCCAAAAAGCCAGCCACCTCCAACGGATCTTAAGAAAGAGGACATTACTACAATTTAACAAATTTGAATGTGCAAAGTAAGAGGTCAGGTAGGGAGGAAGGGAGAGAGAGACAAAGCCTTGTTACTGCCTTTCAGGAAATGCCTGGCCAGGGGGTGAAGAGAGAGTTGTACACTAACATAAGTCAGGGCAGAGGGGATAAGAACTGACTGGATGTTAGGGAGAGGGATAAAG
This sequence comes from Ovis canadensis, assembly GCF_042477335.2. Taxonomy (NCBI): domain Eukaryota; kingdom Metazoa; phylum Chordata; class Mammalia; order Artiodactyla; family Bovidae; genus Ovis; species Ovis canadensis. Next base: position 53,231,427 of record NC_091259.1, read on the forward strand.
AAAGGCCTCTGACTTGGGAAATTGTCACGGTACTTGGAGACCGTTCTTGAGCAGAGCCTGCCTACTTGATCTGGCCTCCCACTTCTCAGCCTCCCAGCTGATGCTGTAGACCTCAATGGGGAAATTAAATTTTCCTCTTGGGGCCCAGCTCTTCAGCACGATAGGACCTTCAGCTCTTCTGCCCCAGCAGCTTTCCCCTCACACATGCCCACATCTTCCCTTCCAGGTTCTGTGTTAAGAACCAGAATTCAGAATTTCCCTTCCATCGCTGGGTTTCCCATGCAACCACAGACAAGAGTATACTCTTTCACCCTCCCTCATCTCAGGGACCACATCTCAGAGAGGAAACCTGGCTTACCCCTTCCCTGGTTTGGGACACTGGTGTTTGAAGGCTTTGGGGACCAAAGACAGGAAAGAAAGAAGCAAACAGTGACTTCAGAACCATCATGGGTTTCTTTACAAAGTTCAAATCAACAATTTGGAAACAGGAAACTGGCCTTCCTGGAATCTTCCCTTGTGAAACAGAGGGGAGGGTCTGGTTGTTCTGAATCACAAATGGACACAGAAGAAGGGGGAGTAGTAGACAAACAGACACAGTTAACTGACTACAACAGCAGGAGGAAATGGGATTCAGAGGCTTACAGAGTGAGTAAGATGATGGAGATGCAGGTAGCAGGCCTTGGTGGGTGGAGGTGTGGGCTCAAATGCTGCTGCATACATGAAGCCTGTCTTGCTCCCCCCACCCTCAGCCAAGATAAAAAGGCACGAAACCTTGGTGTCACCTTCAAGTATTTTATTCTGTTACTAAAATGAGCCTATGTCTACCAACACTTTCTCTGAAGTGTTCACGTGTCTAGAGTAAATATATAAATGCCATGGACATAGTAGTTCCTGATAATTATCCCAGTAGAGAAAATACACATTTATATCTCGTTTCAGGGTCTCATGGAAGTTGAGAGAGGTCTAGGCAACTTTTATTTTTGAAGATGTCAGTTTATTAAAATCTGAAGACATAACTAAAAGACTAATTCAAAACATAACGTTGGAAATGTTTACATCTAATCAGTGTTCTCAACATATTAAAAAATATATATATATAGCTTAATAAACCTGTGCTACTCCTGGAGTAATTACAACATTTAATCCTAACGTACCACTTACTGGAGTTGTGGCCAGTAATGACATTTAGAGGACTCAAATTGTCGTCTTCTTTCAATTCTGCCAGAGTATTTCTGTGACTCTACAGATTACTTAGTTCAGAGGCAAGTTCAAAAGTCTCTGAACTTACTTTTTGACAAATTCAAAAGTAAGGCTCTGAATGAATGTGAGACCTGGGACAAGTCACCTTCCATTGGTTTCATATCATTACAGGCTCCACTCAGTTTATACTTTTAGTGCTTTGTCACTTTTGTCATCAGAACACAAGAAAAATGGCCTGATACTGATGAATGCATTTTGTCAGTCATTCATGAAAAATTCCACTATGTGTGAGACGCTGCACTAGGTGTTACATACATCAGTTCAGTCGCTCAGTCGTGGCCGACTCTTTGTGACATGGACTGCAGCACGCCAGGCCTCCCTGTCCATCACCAACTCCCCGAGTTTACTCAAACTCATGTCCATTGAGTCGGTGATGCCATCCAACCAACGATCTCATCCTCTGTCGTCCCCTTCTCTTCCCGACTAAATCTTTCCCAGCATCAGGATCTTTTCAAATGAGTTGGTTCTTCGCATCAGGTGGCCAAAGTATTGGAGTTTCAGCTTCAGCATCAGTCCTTCCAAAGAATACCCAAGACTGATCTCCTTTAGGATGGACTGGTTGGACCTCCCTGCTGTCCAAGGGACTCTCAAGAGTCTTCTCCAACACCATAGTTCAAAAGCATGAATTCTTCGGTGCTCAGCCTTCTTTATAGTCCAACTCACACCCATATGTGACTACTGGAAAAACCACAGCTTTGACTAGACAGACTTTAGTTGACGAAGTAATGTCTGCTTTTTAATATGCTGTCTCGGTGGGTCATAACTTTTTCCCCAAGGATCAAGTGTCTTTTAATTTCATGGCTGTAGTCACCATCTGCAGTGATTTTGGAGCCCCCCCCCGCAAATAAAGTCTGTCATTGTTTCCATTGTTTCCCATTTATTTGCCATGAAGTGATGGGACCAGATGCCATGATTTTAGTTTTCTGAATGCTGAGTTTTAAACCAACTTTTTCACTCTCCTCTTTCACTTTCATCAAGAGGTTCTTTAGTTCTTCGTTTTCTGTCATCTGCATATCCACGGTTATTGATATTTCTCCTGGCAATCTTGAGTCCAGCTTGTGCTTCCTCCAGCCTAGCATTACTCATGATGTACTCTGCATATAAGTTAAATAATAAGCAGGGTGACAATGTACAGCCTTGATGCACTCCTTTCCTGATTTGGAGCCAGTCTGTTGTTCCACGTCCAGTTCTAATTGTTGCTTCCTGACCTACACAGGGAGATGCAAAGCAGATCTGGTCTTTGAACTCACAGAATTCATAATCTAGAGTGGGATATAGCTAATAAACAAACAACTGTGTAGTCAGAAATAGATTTTAATCCTGTGAGGAAGTGAAAGTAAGGCAACTTGCAGAAGAATAAAGAGTGAGAAGGAGTGGAGGAAAGACTATGTACTTCAGACAGGTGGTCAGGGAACTCCCCGTAGCTCAGATGGTAAAGAATCTGCCTGCAATGCAGAAGACTTGGCTTTGATCCCTGGGTGAGGAAGATCCCCTGAAGAGGGGAATGACAACCCACTCCAGTATTCTTGCCTGGCAAATTTCATGGGCAGACCATGGAGTTGCAAAGAGTTGGACACGACTGAGCAAATTTCATTCATTCAAGGAAACTTTTCTGAGGAGGTGACATCTAAGATGGAACATTAAGGCTGCAAAGGAGCCTGACATGGAGAGACACATTCCAGGCTGATGGAATAGCATTTATGAAGGTCCCAGGGCAGGAAATGGCAGGTATACTGAAGAAAGCAAGAGCAAAGCTAGTGTAGATGGAGATGGAATGCGATGAGCTTTTTCGGGTAGGGTCTCTTAACTGAGTCCAGGCTAGTGGCATCCTCTGGGGTTGTGCCACGTGGTGGCCCTGGCTGGAGGTGAGGCCTATAGCTGGTAGCAAGAGACTATGGTGGTACGACACAGGGCCTTAACAGACCTGGTAAGAAGCTTGTGGTATGGAACTTGAAATTTTTATAAAACCAAAGTGTTATAAAAGAAATTGAGAAGACTTAAAACAGATTGGACTTTCATGTTGGGTCATGAATCAGGAAATGGGTTAGATGGTTTTTCAAGGATCCTTCTATTTTGAGGACTCAGGGATTTTCACATATTTGGAGTAGAGACCTTTAAAATGTTCTGGTACTGAAAAGTTCTAAAAAAAAAAAAAAAACACATTCCCAGGATATTAGGTCATTATACAAAAGGGATTTCATCCAAATTGAAAGGAATTAGTAGGAATTTTGGAGGGTCTAACAGTAACTGAGCTAATCAGAAACAGAAGGCAAACATGCCTATCTTGGAAGAACAACAGAAAGTCATCCTGACCAGAAATATTCTTAGAAGATATAGCAAAACTCATCGTTAGGACGTTCCCAAAGGCAGTGGTGGGAGCCATACATATCTAAGCTGAAGGGGCCAGGTGACAGTAGGATTTCCAAAGCAAATGTCATGGCAGAAGCTGTGCCAGTCTCTGTGACAAGTGGGGAGGCCTTAACTGGGAGTCCAAGCGTTGCATGTTCTGGGCTGAGCATGTGCCCAGGGAACTTTGGGACAAACGGTAACAGCTGCAGGAGGGAAGCAGTATGAGAGAGACAGCAGTGAGAAAGTAAAGATCATAATGAGAAAGAAGGGAGTAGAAATAATAACTAGCAACGCAGACTGTTTACAGCCATCTCAGCAAGAGTAACTTCCCCACCCACCACAAATATGGTATGAAAAATGCTACTTAAAAAAGGATGTTAAAAATGTTCTGGAGTATCAAGGAAATTTCATTCATTTCCCCCACTTTGTCAGTAAAAAGGCTTTGTGTGTGTGCGTTTATAGCACAACTCTAGAAGAATTATAAGACCATACCCTTCTCATTATGGTAAGACCATGAGTCAAAGATACGTATTTCTAGACATAACCCATAGAATCAGGTCAGCAGTAATTTAGATAAGAATGTGTGAAATGCAAAATGATGCAAATTATCAGTATTAGGTCAAATACAGCTGGAAAGAGTTTAGTTGTCATATGGGACTCAAATATTACTAAACAACTTTAGATATCAGAAGAGAGAATTTAATTGCATGACTTCAAAACTAAAATACATCAAAATGTAAATGCATGGATAATTCCTTCCCTTTCTCTTTATTTTTGTTTTCCTTCTACCCAGTTTCTATAGGTCAGTGGTAAAGATATCTACAGTTTTTAGTTTTAAATAAAATCTATTCTTTGATATGCAGGTTATGTATGTATTTTCTAGAATAAACACTAATAATTATAGTGATATGATTGCAATCAATTCTCTAGAATTATGGCAGAGTCCTCAGACCTTTCATCTAATAAAAACACAGTACTATTACACCATATTGATGGAACCCAGATCAGAAAAATTAACATGCAGAGTAAAACTCAACAGGAGACAATTTCAGTGGAGACTCCATCTGAAGGCCCTACTTACTGAAGCACTGAGAGGATTTTATTATGAGTCTGCACCAATGAACAAACTCCAAGGCAGCATCAGACAGAGCTCTAGTTATATTTAAGTCTTGAATCTGAAGAGAAGCCCTAATGATAAAATCTGAAGATTTCTTCTAAACCAAATGGCAAACAACCATCCATTTCTTCACAGAGGAATATTTTAGATAAAGTTCCTTGATTCAGAATTGGAAATGATGCTAAAATAGGTTTTGGAAAAAATTAAATTACAGACTGTCATATTCCATCCCACTTAATGTGAATGAGCAGAGCCTCTAGGATAAACTTGATTAACATAAAAAGGGTAAAATCTTCTAGAGGACAAATAAAAAAGATTTTTTTAAAAATAACTGCAAACTGTGCTTGTACTTTTCAAATAACAGCACATGCTATTCCTCCAGCTATCACTCAAGCAAATATTTTTCATTTTAAAGAAAGTCGCTTTCTTAGTCTCTTTTCCTGAAGCCTTATTGAGAGTGAATTTTTATATACAGTGATTCAGAATTGGCTGTTTAGCCTCAAAGCTATCTTTATGCATCCGAGTCCTGGAAGGGGCAGGTCTCAGTGATGATGATGATAATGACAGCATCACCAAAAACAAAACAGCAGCTCACGGTGTGGAGCAGCCACTAGGTGCAGGCCTGTGCAAGGCATGTGACATGCATGTCAGCATCTCATTCTCAAAACCACCTATCTCTGTTCCTCTTACACAAGAGAAACAGAAACAGATGAAGGTTAAATAATTTGTCCAATATCACACCTGCAGGTAAAGCTAGTTCACTGGCCCGAAGAGCCCTTGCTTTTCGTCACTGCACTGTATTACTTCTCTACAGTGCAAAAGCACAAAGATCCAGCCCATGGAAAGACAGTGACACCAGGCCTAGGTTCTCTGTAGTCCTTGAAAAGCCTGGAGATGGACAAAGACCTCCAGCCACCGTGTGGGACTCTATGGAAACCCTGTGTGTGGTAGCTGGGCTAGGCTAGAGGCGCAGGGAATCAATTTCATAGCACTACAAGAGCAGCATGGAAGAGAGGCTAAAAACTTGGGCTCTGGTGGTATTTGAACAGGGGTTCACACCCTGACCTGGGTGCTTACCAATTTATGACTTCGTTTCTTAATTTCCTTAAGTTTCTTCCTCTGTGAGATGAAAATGATAATAGGATCTGTTTCACACAAAGTTGTGAGCAATGATAAAATAATACACATAAAGTTCTTGGATAGTCTTTGATATGGAAAGTCTTAGCAATGTTAACTACTGTTATTATGAACTAAGGCGAGATTAAGCAGTGCTCAGGAACCTGACTGGAGTATAGGAAGCAACAAGTTTTCCCACATTCATGTCTCTGATACCAAAGGGACATGTGAAAGGTTACAGGCTCCTTGGCTAAATCAATGCCATTGCTGTCAAGAGAAGGAAGCGGGGCAGCATTTGCCTTGCATCCAGAAAGGAAGGGGGCAGTACTGACCGAGCTGATGAAGTTGGCTCTGTGACTTGGCGTTGCACGCGGATGCCATGGGCACAGCTGTCCTGCTCCCCCGTCTGGGTTGAAAGAGGAATGTCTGGGGAGGTGTGACTGATCTTCATGGAGGAGTCTGGACAAGGGGTGGGAGGGTCTAGGAAGCCCTCACTGTTCTCCTGCTCATTGGTCTCTGTGTCCGTGTAGTTAAGAGGCTCCTGGTTGTTGTCTTTGCTACTAGAGAACAGGCCTCGTTCTCGCCACGGAACCCAGCAGAGTTTCCAAGACACGAAGAGAGACACACCAAAGAGAGCGAGGCCACAGGCAGTGACTACAAGGGTCAGCAGGCTCACTGAGATATCTGCAAAGAAGCAAAGATCAAAGGTCAGTGGGATTGCTCCTCCAGTGCCCACCTACTGCACGGTGTGGTCAGAATGACCCTCTCATTCATGCATCCCTCAGGAGTGATGGCAGAAGGCCAGGCCTGGGATGCTGCCATATCACCTGGGATGTATACTGAATGTCCCTGCTGATTCTGAGGCAGGGACAATGAGGATTCAGACACAAGCACAGAGGGTGTAACATGCAGGCATGTTTAGAAACAAACAGCCTGCGATAGCAAGAGACAGGGTGTATTCAGGGGACCAGGAATGCCCTGCAAGGCAACTGAGACCCTGTCCCCTCAGCAATAAAAATCATTGATATTCTGGGAGTAGAGTGGTTTCAACTATCATTAAAAATTCCTCTGTCATCTCAGAGAGCAGTATAATTTGGGAGTCATTTAAGTAACATCTTTTTTAAAACAAGAGAAAATTAGAGTGCTTTTCCCTCTCTTTTTGATATGAGCTTTTAAGGGTCTAAACATCTGGCAGCTCAAGGCCTCTGAAGCCTCAAGCATACCCACCACCTGGTGGTCAGGTGCCCAGGACCGGTGGAGAACAGTCACAGTTTGGGTTTCCCCAGTAGCAGAGCTGAGACAAGTGGTCAAGGGCAAGAGGTTTATTTAGAAGGTGAAGAAAACATAGGTAGGGGAGTAGGGAAGTGACCCAGTTAGAAGAGGGAAGTAATTCAGGGGGGTAAGAAAGCAGCCAGTAGGGGGAGGGGGCTGTGTCAAGCCAGCTACCACAGCGGAGGAACAGAGATTAAACTGCTGCAGAGGGTCCACACCCCAGGGGCCTGAGTTTCTTTTAGCATCAATCCCCTTCAGTTATTGATTTGAGGGCAGCTCTCAAGGGGCATCTGCTATGTGGGTGGCAAAGTAAGTTTCTGTGGCCAGAAAATTTCCACATTTCAAATAATGCAGGGCTGGCCTAGGAGGTCAGTAGGCAGATGCTCAAGTGCCAAGGGAGAGGGGTTGTGTGGGGCAACAACAACATCTGCTACACGGAGCATGGCCCCACGGCCTCAGCCAGGGTCCATGGCAGTGCAGTGTCTAGAGTTGGTGTGCACCCAACGCTCGGAACAAAGCCCATCCCTCTCCAGGCTTCTACCCCACCCTACAGTAGAGCCAGGGAGAGGCTGACACATCAATCTGAACTCATTCCTGGCACTGTGGTGCTATAAACTCCTTCCTTAATGGACATCCCTACCTGCCCTAACTGGGCTCCATTACAGTCTGAGGCCCCAAGGATTCGTCCCAGGTTCTGCCTTTACTGTCCATCATTAATATTTGCACTGCTTCAGCCAAAGCTTTCTCTAGATGTCCAACAATGGAGAACATGACAGACACACTCTAACCTTCACAGACCTTCACTCTAACCTTCCCCTATTCTAGTAAAGGGGAAAATTAGGAATCAGTTACTAACAGTCACAATGTCAACGATTCACAGCACACCAACAATCCATGACATGAGACAGATGAGGCACGCATGTGAACCCATCCTGCAAGTCACTTCCCTAAGGAATCAAGCTGACCACCTGCTGTCTGTGCACTTTTCAACATGATTCTTAAGGTACTTGATCATTCTTATGAAACGATAAGACAATTTCTTCATGAAAAATTGCCCTTGACAGAAAGCCAGCTGCCAGAGCTGGTGATGGATCTGATGTGTCTCCTCCATGCCTCCCAATCAATCTTTGCCCTTGTGGCGAAACAACATCATATCTCTGTTTGGAAACACAGGGGCTCCAGTTTCAACATTGGTAATTGAGCTCAAAATCTTTGCTTATCCCATTTCTCTTTAAATATCACTGAAACAGGATAAGCAAACTATATAACTATGGAAAACAAGGACAAGTACTTTCTATCTAATACTGAGGCATTTCTGGGATTGTTTTGAACGAAAAACCAATCAGGGCTGAACATTTAACACAAGCCAGTGAAGGACAGGGAAGCCTGGCATGCTGAAGTCACAGGGTTGCAAAGAGTCAGGCACGACTGAGCGAATGAACAACAAAAAACAACAATGAAGAAATGCTGAGGGAAAAACAGAACTTAAAAATCTCAGGTGCAGAGCAACAAAGGCAGGGATGGGGGATAGGGAAGAGTCAAGGCGGGCAAAGTAAAGGACACTAGAAATCGCAAATCATGGCGCCCCAACGTGAGGGGGGAGAGAACATGGTTTGGTCACAGGCTCTACTTGGTTCTGATAGCTCACAGAGCAGGATGGAAAATTTGGTGGTGAAAACTTCTATGATAGGTGGTAGTACTGGGAGTGCCGGAAAGGAGGAAACCCTTCCCAGTGAATCAGGCTGCCACAGCAAAGATCAACCTCTACCCGCTCCAATGAAATATAAAAATAAAACCATCTGTACAACACAGTGAAACCCCTTAATACATTCTGTAATCCAAACAGAGGCAACCCCCCTTCTCTGCATCATGTTAATCACTTTAGCACCAACCTGACACACACACCACTAGGAGGATGGCAGAGGCTGGACACACTGGAAGGCAGTAAGGTTACAAGTGTGATGTGATAATTATATATTATCACTTACCAAATATCCCCTCTTCCACACCATAGTGCCCCCTCCAATGATGGAGCATAAATCTCAAACCCTTGATGTTGGTCTTGGCCACATGACTTACTTTGGTCAATAAAGTACGTGTAGATATGGCCCATGCCATCTTGGAGCAGAGGACTGTTGGGCTCCCACCTTCTGCCATGAGAAGAAGGCGGCTGATATTTCAGCCTAGGGGCCACAGTGGAAGACTTGAGGTGCAGGCCCAGAGTCCAGAATGAAGAGCAAATTTAAACCTGATGCACAGACTGGGCAGGACAGCAAAATGATCCATAGATCCATGAGCAAAACTTAAACAGTTGATGTTTTATTTAAGTCACCAAGATTTTGAATGTGTTTGTCCCTATAGCAAAAAGTTGACTAATAAACATGATCAGATAATTTACTGTCCAAGACTAAGATATATTTAAGAGGGTAAAGAGGTGAAATCAATAATCACATTGACAAGACACTTTACCCAGGACTGTCTAGGCCTATGGTCACCCTGCATTCAGAATCCTACTTGAGCTCTGAACTCATCCGCGTGGTACAATATGGCCTCTTGGAGTTTACTTGGCATTGACAACATGCTAAATAGAGTAAATCCTAGGTCTATTTCTGCTAGTCACCATAGCACCTGACCCAGCTTAGCTGAGTCTCAGCTTAGGTACCCTAAAACCACCTTTCTCCCAAGTCCAGTAATGGGAGATCCATGAAAGCAGGGGTTTTGTCTGTCCCTCTTAGGGCTGAATCCCAAGCATTTAAAGGGTGCCTGAAACATAGCACACATTCACTGTACATTTGATGCAGCCCACCAGAGAGCCCTGTGGTCACCTCCAGGTCTACCATGAGTTAAGGCTGTGTGGCCCGTAAGCTCCAGGAGCCACTCACTAGTCACATTCATAGTTGTTGACAGATGTCTATGCATCCCAGGTACTACAGAAAATAACTGGCAAATAGCAAGAGGGGCTTTTCTTATTTGCACAAAAGTGCCCTATAGGTGAGCAAGGGGTCAGAGAGCACCAGGAGAAACCAACAGTGACTTACACAGCCACACCAACCACTAAGTGCAGTCATCAGGACTTCTTGATAGCAAATAGCTCAGGGGACTCTTTACACACTCTATTTGTACTTTTCTCTCTTTTTTCAGAAAGAAGTACTAGAAAGCTGCTTTAGCCTCACTAAGGCCACACATACCATCCACCTCTGACCCACAGCCTCAGGAAAGAAAGAGGGAGAATTCATTCAGAACCACAAAATAGCTTTTTCAGAAAAGGAGTTATTGCTTAAGTAAGGTGGTAGGTACATGGCCATTTGTTTTATTACTGATTTTTAAACTACATGTATTATACAGACATACACACATATATATTCTTTGGCACTGACATATTTTATAATAAAAATTGAAAAAAGTAAATAATACCATCAAAAAGTTATTACTCTAAAGACAATTTTTCTGAAAAATAGAAAAGTGTAATCGGCCCTTCTGTCCAAGAGTCAAGAGAATAACCAGGTGGTGATCCAGGATGAAATGAGGCAAATGGTAGGTAACGCAGCTGGGACCCAGAGCCTCAGGGGTGCCGCTGGTTGGGGTGACTGTGCATCAGTCTGTACCCAGAGCTGCTGCAGAACACCCCTTCAGGGAAGAGGCAGAGCGGTGTGTCCTGCCATCAGGCCTGACCATCAGCACCCTCTTCTGCAGGCCACTAGCCCTCGCTATAGGACATGAAGTACTGCAGCAACATCCCCAGACCCTGGACACAAGGCACCAGGACACCCCTAGACCCAGCAGACATCCCAGCGGGACACATGATTCCAAGGGATCCCTGCAAGCCTGAAGACTTGCTCTAGAATGACAAATATTACTGCCCAATGAACACACGGCTTGGGTACCTACACATCGTGTAGGAACAGCAGTTGCCCTGCTGAACAGTGAAAGGATGGGAAGAACGTGTAAACTGATGACAACAACAGAGCCACAGGGCAAAATCAGCAACTTGGAAGAGGCTAACCCAGCTGAGCCATCAGAATAAATGACACCTGACATAAAACAAATCAATGTGAGAGACAAATTGACTCATATATTCAGTGAGATGTTTAAATTGCGGCCAAGAGAGATAAGTATGGCTGCAGCCGTAACCAGAATCAGACACCCCTCAGATTTCACCTGGTTTAACTATGAGACTGTAGCCCTAGAACTCCATAGCCAGCCACATTATCACAAGAGGAAAGGCATTTTCAGCCATCAGTGACTCAGAAAATACGTGATTCATGTACCCCTTCCTGCATAAAATCTATGGAATTCTCCAAACAAACAAGTAAAATTTTATGTTACAATAGAGAACTCAAGAAGGGAAGAGCTTTCTAGATAAAACATGTACTTAGATACTAGATACCACAAGAATTAGTGATAATCAAAGAAAACAGTAAAAAGTGTATTAAAACTAATTGCTGGTTTTGAAGTTATAAAGTTCAACAGAACTATAAAGGAAAAAAATCCACTTAAAAGAGCAAAGGAATGGTAACTACATTCACTTAAAATTCCAATAATTTCAACAAAATGTGGGAAAAGGAAGAAGGAGGGAAAAACAAATTAAATGGCCTACACTGTTAGCAGGGAGACGTGACAGATGACAAATAACTTCAACTTGATGTTGATACGGAAATTAGGTGTAAATATGTACCTAAAATATTAGAGGGAGATAGTGACTCATAATGGTGCATATGCATACAGATTTATGCATATATATCCTCTCCTTCCTGAGACACCCCCTGCCCATTAAATAATATGAAACAAAAAGCATAAACTCACAATCACAAAGAAAACAGCATGGGATGATTAGCAGTTTGTTGTGCTGTGCTTAGTCGCTCAGCTGTGTTTGACTCTTTGCAACCCCATGGACTGCAGCCCACCAGACTCCTCTGTCCATGGGGATTCTGCAGGCAAGAATAGAGTGGGTTGCCATGCACTTCTCTAGGGGTTCTTCCCAACCCAGGGATCAACCCAGGTCTCCCACATTGCAGGTGGATTCTCTACTGCCTGAGCCACCAGGGAAGCCCTCATCCAGGCTCAGGATACAGACATTTTCAATACGGCAGTAACTAAGACTAAGGTACTGATTTGAAAACAAGAGTAGCGACTGAAAATCTTCCCCCAATACTGTCCAGTATGTCTAGGGAGAAACCAAGGCGACTAGTGCAAGAATTGGTGCCCAAGAATAGAATTCTCCATATCCTGGCAAAAAACGTAACCTCATAAAGAACGCTTTAAGTAAATATTGACTGTTAAAACCTCAGTCACAGATGCATAGCCTTACACCCAGCTTTTCTACTGCCTCACTCTTAAATATGACTATGTTCCTTGGAAGAATAGCTATGACAAATCTAGATAGTGTATTAAAAAGCAGAGATGTCACTTTGCCAACAAAGACCCATATAGTCAAAGTTATGACTTGTTTCTAGCAGTAGTCATGTATGGATGTGAGAGTTGGACCATAAAGAAGACAGAGTGCTAAAGAACTGATGCTTTCGACCTGTGGTGCTGGAGAAGACTCTTGAGAGTCCCGTGGACAGCAAGGAGATCAAACTAATCAATCCTAAAGGAAATCAACCTTGAATATTCATTGGAAAGACTGGTGTTGAAGCTGAAGCTCCAATACTTTGACTACCTGATGCAAAGAGCTGACTCACTGGAAAAGACTCTGATGCTGGGAAAGATTGAGGGCAAGAGGAGAAGGAGGTGACAGAGGATGAGATGGCTGGATGATATCACTGACTCAGTGGACATGAGTTTGAGCAAACTCAGAGAGAGAGTGAAGGACATGGAAGCTTGGCATGCTGCAGTTCATGGGGATGCAGAGTCGGGACTGAAAAACAACAACAATGCTTCAAAGAATCGCCAGCCATATAGAGAAATCTCACGGCAACATCAGCATATAGAAGGAAAAAAGAAAACGATGTTCCCAGAGAAAACAGAGATTAGGAAGGAAACAGCAACTTTTAAAACATTTCAATCACAGGAAATTTCCATGATGTATTTCCTCTATAAAACAAGGGCAGACTACTAGAATGAAATGGAGAAGAAAATAAGACAATCTTCTACCTTCAAAAGAGGACTAACAATCCAAATGATCCCTAAAATTTTAAATGGCTCCCCACTGCTTTACAAAATAAATTCTGAACGTCTTCACAGAGTATCTCAAGGGCCTCCAGGATTCCTCTTTTGAAGGTAGTTTTGATCAAAGATTATAAACCACAGTATCCTGGAGGCACTGACTCAAGTTGGTTTGGTGGGTTCCCAGTGACAAATGACATTACTCTCCAAGCTGAATTCTTTGGTGTGGTAACAAGGGCCAGAATTTGTGGCCAATTGAGACCAATTCTTAACCATTCTTTTATGACAACATTGAAAAAAACCTTAAAAAATATCCTTGCATATTTGGATTCTGATTTTTTAAAAAAGAGAATCATAAGCACATTTAAAGTACTTGGGCTTTTTTGTTTTTCTAGTATGAAAGGAAAATGCCATTGTATTACAGGTTATTTCTTTGGTGAGTTTCACCAGAGAAGAATATTAAAGGTCTAGTTAAAATGTTAAAAAAAAAAAAAAAAGACAATCTTCTTAGGAAAAAAAACCAAACAAACAAAAACACGATTGCTAAAACAAATAAAAAATTCAAAAGAGGGTAACCAAAGGTTCAGAAAACTTAGGCAAAATTATGCTAAAATTATTTCTACATTAAAAACCACACGGAGATAGAGCAAACCATTTCTGTTGGGATGAAATTAGAGGAGACTTTCACTTCCATGTTAACTTTTTATAAAGAGTAAATATTACTGAGGAAAAAAATGAAAACATTTTTTAAGCTGCTGTAGTACATGAAGTACGTGTGGCAGCACATTCAGGTGAACTTGGGTTTGTAATCTCCAAACATTTCTGAAAAACAGTCCTTATTTAACCCTGCTCCTTGGTTTATGAAGAACAAAGCAGTGCATATTATGAAAATCATTACAAAAATGGTCATCTCAGTTCCCCAGCACATTTCTCCTCCAAGTCAAACCCGTAAAAGCCATTTTTACCCTTGTCTGCTCATCTTTGTTTAGGCTTTTAGATCCATGAACAAAATATCAGGAGACTGACACAGGCTATCAATTTTTTATCTTGCTGATACCTATTTTAAACTTACAACTCTTTCCTCTCATGCTCATTCCATACGAGAAGGGATGTTTTAACACCAGAAACAAATGACATTCCCTTAAAATACTATATTGAGCTTTATGAATAAAATTATTACACTGTCCTTATTTTGTTAATTGCTTCAGAGTTGTGAGAACTTTGAACTTTGTATTTTCTGTCGGGATATAGCTGATGAACAGTGTTGTAACAGTTTCAGGTCAACAGAACAGGGGCTCAGCCACAGGTGTACATGCATCCATTCTCCCTCAAACCTCCCCTCCTGTCCAGGTTGCTACATAACGCTGAGCAGAGTTGTGTGTGCTATACAGTAGGTCCTCGCTGGTTTCCACTTTAAACAAAGCAGTGTGTACAAGTCCATGCCAAACTCTCTAACTATCCCTTTCCCTCATCCTGCCCTCTGGCAACCAAAAGTTCATTCTCTAAGTTGGAGAGTCTTTGTTCATTTTGTAAGCACATTCATTTATATAATTTTAGATACACATATAAGGGATGTCATACAACATTTCTCCTTCTCTGACTTACTTCACTCAGTATGATCATCTCTAGGTCCACCCATGTGGCTGCAAATGGCATTATTTCATTCTTTTTAATGACTGAGTAGCATTACATTGTATATATGTACCAAATCTTCTTTATCCACTCCTCTGTCAATGGACATTTAGGGTGCTTCCATGTCTTGGCTATTGTAAACAGGGCTGCAATGAGCACTGGAGTGCATGTATTCTTTCGGATCATGTTTTTCCCTGGATATATGCCCAGGAGTGGGATTGCATGGTCATATGGTAGCTTTGTTTTCAGTCTTTTAAGGAACCTCTGTACTGTTCTCCATAGCAGTGGTACCAATTTACATTCCCACAAACAGTGTAGGGGCAGGGTTCCCTTCTCTCTATACCTTCTTCAGCATTTGTTGTTTGTGGAGTTTTTGATGATAGCCATTCTGGCTGATGTGAGGTGATACCTCATTGTAGTTTTATTTGCAAACATCTTCTCATCTGTCTCTTGGCCATCTATGTCTTCTTTGCAAAAATGTCTATTTAGGTCTTCTGCCTATTTGTTGACTGGGTTGTTCTGATGTTTGCCTCATGAGCTGTTTGTAAATTCTCGAGACTAATCCCTTGTTGGTCACATTATTTGCAAATATTTTCTCCCAATCTGTCAGTTGTCTTTATGTTTTATTTATTATTTCCTTTGTTGTGCAAAAGATTTTGAATTTAAGTAGGTCCCATTTGTTTACTTTTGTTTTTATTTCCATTATTCTGGAAGACAGATCAAAAAAGATATTACTGTCATTTATGTCAGAGGGTGTTCTGTTTTTCTCTGAGTTTTATGGTATCTGGCCCCACATTTAGGTCTTTAATGCTTTTTGAGTTTATTTTTGTGTATGATGCTAAAGAATGATCTAGTTTCATTTTTTATATGTAGCTGTCCAGCTGTCCCAGCATCATTTGTTGAAGAGACTGTCTTTCCAATACTGTGTAGTTTTGCCTCCTTTGTCACAGATTAACTGACCATAAGTACATGAGCTTATTTCTGGGCTTTCTATCCTGTCCCATTGATCTATATTTCTATTTTTGTACCAGTATCATACTGTTTTGATGTCTGTAGCTTTGTAGTATAATTCAAAGTCAGGGAGCCTGATTCCTCTAGCTCCATTTTTATAAATCAAGATTGCTTTGGCTATTCAGAGTCTTTCGCGTCTCCATACAAATTCTGAGATCTTTTTGTTATAATTCTGTGAAAAATGCCATTGGTAACGTGATAAGGATTGCAATGAATCTGTAGATTGCCTTGGGAAGAATAGCTATTTTGACAATACTGATTCTTCCAATCCATGAACATGGTATATTGTTCCATCTATTTGTGTCTTCTCAGAGCTGTGAGAACTCTATCCTGCATAAATAAGGCACTGGAGATTGGAAACTACTGCCCTAGTCCCTTGAATGTCAGTCCTGCCCCGTCTCTACTTATGACAACAGTGTAGCTCAGGGCAAAACAGGAAAATAGATGACATTTTTGATACCCACCCAGTCTTCTTGTCCTGAGCTCCCCACTTTAACTGCTCTCTCAACCTTGTGTTATCCCAGAAGACTAGAATTTTCAAAGGGATTATATTGGAAACTAAAGACTTGATGTCTGTGTCTAGTCCTCTCACTGCCATAGAGACTTAGGGTGACAGCACAGAAGAGCCAGTGAAGATGCTCAGAATGAATCAAGGTGTTTCCAGGGCAGGCAGAGGAAACCTCGAATCACAATTGAGGAGGGAAACAAAAAATATCAGAGCTGGAAAAAAAGGTGCTGAGTACTGAGGCTGAGGTGGATGGGACATAAAAAGGGAGAGGAAACTCATGGTCAGAACCTGGGATGACAGGAACTGGTTTAAAAGAATGGTGCAAAATGAACTATAGCAGGTAGCTCAAGATCACTGATACAGTCACTAACATATGATTTACCTTTCTGCAAAAGGATTTGAGACAGCTTAAAAAATATAATGCAGCAGAGTAGGAGATACTTTCCAAGGAAATCAGAGCCAAAGAAAAATAAAACTAAGATGAAGATGAAGTCAGGGGGAAGTAAATAGCCAAAATGCATACATGAGGTTTTGTAAAGTTGCCAGAGGTGGCTACAGAATTGGCTCCCAACATCCCATGTATCACAGAAAAGAAGAAATATAACCAATGATATGATTCAGCATCTAGAAAACTATACAATTAAGAAATACTTGAGACAATGAAAATCTGCACTAGAAATGTAATGATATTAGAGGTTATTATTAATTACTTTTAGGTATGATAATTGTATTGTGGTTATGTTGTATAGACAGATATATAAACATTCAAATGATATCATGTCTGGAATTTACTTCAAATTACAGATAAATCAAGATTGGCCACAGGTTAATAATTCTTGAAACTAAGTAATGAGCACATATGGCTTATTATATTATTCTCTCTACTTTTGAATATGTTTGACAAATTCCTAACACAAAACAAAAAACAAAACACGTTTTGGTTGGAGAAAATGTTGATTTCTGACTTCAGTCTTAGACATTCTTATTTAACAGGTCTTGGTGAGATTCCTTTAATCTCCATTTTTAACAAGCATCTCAAATCTCAGATTAACCTGATGCCAACAGTCTCCAGACAACAATGAGTAAATAAGACCAAGTAAACACTGCATCTATGGTTCAGAACACAAGACGCCTGCCTAAAACAGCTGTGTCTTGGGGGCCTAATAAAGACAAAACTGGGAAATTCAGTTAGACAGTCAGGCCATGGAGAACCTGAAGATATCACATGGTAGCTTGTAGGGAAAGTGATAATGTAATTAGATGGAGGGAAACAGCCAAGACTAGACAGCTTTGATGATGAGATGTTAGGTGTTTCAGGGAACCAAATCAATGTGGAAACACTGTACTAGAATAAACCTAGAAGTCATCCAGAACAGATTTGTTGATCAGAATTCCCTCATCAACAATCCCTTCCATGTGACCATATGGACTTTATTTGAACACATTATTTTCTGTATTTTTTTTAAACTTAATGCAATGAACATGTATTATTGTGCAATTTTAAAGGTAATAATAATAACAATAATAAAATTATTACATTCAAAAATTACAGAAGTCAGTGCAGGGGAACTTAGTCCCCCAATACCTCAATAGCCCAGAGGGTTCTGAGTGGTGACCTTTATCTTGGATAAAAAGTACATAATAGATGTTAGGCTACAATTAAATGCTTTAGTGTTTAAATACTTGAACCTAAGTTGTCTGGGAAATATAATCTTGCAGAAACCTTGCTCGTTAATACACTGTAAGGCACCAAAGCACACTAGTAGAAACACTAGTGTTTCACACTAGTAGAAACACAAGTTCTAGAAACACACAGCCAAGGTCTGCAGTCCAGTATCAGTTGTGCAACATAAATCTCTTGGTATTCTGTTTTCTCACAGCAGCATTAGGACAATAATACAATTTATTCCTTAGAGTTATTTAGAAAGGTACTGGCAGTCAATAAATGTAAGTTACTGTTTTTTTCATGAGGTGTCTCAGATTCACCCACTCCACATCTAGACTTATTCTTACTGCCAAGAAGTGGTCACCATGGTTAATGAATAACAAGGCTTCCCACAGCTTTATGAAATGGGGCCAGCAATAAGCAAATATTAAGCCCCAAATGGTGCTTACTGAACTGAATTATGGAGAACAAGAGAAAGAGCTTCTATTGAGCACCTGATATTTGCTAAGGACCATACCATGGATACAAAGTAAAGAAGACTAGACCCTGCTCTCAAGGAATCACTAGTCCTTTCAGTAATGCTATTTACAACTCAGAGTGCTGCTGAAAATCAGAAGTGAGGGATATACAACCCAATCTGGAGCTCAGAGAAGGCTTCCCATAAAACAGGAGTGAGCCAAGTCCTACTTATAACCTCTTCTCTTACACAAAGGCAAAACCCAGGTCACTTGGGCACGTGGTCAAAAGACTTCACCAGAAGGAAGGGAAAGCCAGGGCTTCTGCATATGGCCTCCAAGCTGCATAGGGCATAACTTGCCCAATTGTACATGGAGGCCCTGGGAAAGACCTGGCATGTTCCAAGGCCTCTCAGGCCACCTTTGCCACCATTTATATTTTGTGACCCTGGGTAAGTCATTGCTCCTGTATGGTCTTCCTCATCTGCCATAAAGGGTCTGGGCAAGGTTCTTATAGCCTGTGGTTCTTGTGGACTTGCCAAATGACCTTGAGCTCACAGCAATGTTTCTCTAGAGCTAAAGCCATTCTAATAACTCCTACTAGTGACCAGAAGTCAATTGGTGCTCTCCACCTGAAAGCTATGTTTTAGGGCCATTCTTGGTTTTCATTCTTGCAGCTGACACGAGGTTGTCTTAGCTCATGGAAAAACATCGCCCCCTAATACAAACTGCCCTGGGTCGGGAATATCCCCAGGAGTAGGGCATGGCAACTCATTCTAGTACTCTTGCCAGGAGAATCCCATGGACAGAGGAGCCTAGCGGGCTACAGTCCATAGGGTCATAAAAAGTCAGACACAAATGAAGTGACTTATCATGTATTCAGTGCAAACTGCAAGGATTATTAAGGGGTATTAACTTGGGTCTGCAGGGGCTATTCCTTTATTAAGGTACTGAACCAGGTAAACAGATCACTCCAAGGCCTTAACTTTAAGTTCATGAACTGGTCAAACGAATTAGAGCATGGTAACTGGCAAGTGGTGTAACTGGATTCTATTGTAACTGACATAAAGAGAGGAGCATATTTAAAAGGACTGGGTCTCTGGCCCTATTGGGCTGCACCCCACAGGCCTACAAGGCCTTTACCCTGCAGGCCTAAAAGGCCTCTCTACCCAATAGGCCTACAAGACCATTACTTGCCCAGCTTCAGGACCGAAGGAAAAATCTAGAGTCAGCAACAGAAACACTGATGGTTTAACAGGTACGGAGAGAGCTTATATGTCTGAAATAAGGTCCTAGAGCAATTCATTACCACGTGTAGCAGACATAGCAGGACGGTGGCAGACTTTGCTCTGGGGACTAGGTTACCAGTTACAGGAGGAAATGACGTCAGGTCAGCTTATCAGTTACCAGGGAAACCAGCAGAGGGGCACGCCCCTTTGATTAACTATTGGAACAGTCATCAGCAGGGACTGGGGCAAGTGTGTAGGAAGGTCAGTTCTGTGACTAGGGTGCAGATGAATCCAGCACTGGTCCAGCAGGTAATATATGAGAGGACAGTCACCTAGAGTGGTCTGAACATACAAACCCTTGACCCTTTCCTCAGAAGGCTGTCCAGGTGATTCTGCCAGTGTTAAGGAAGCAGTCAGCCTAAAATTAGCATTGGGAGAACACTTTCTGTTGCACCTTCTATTTACAAAGTGCAGCCTCATCAGTGTGACCCGCACCTCCTCACACTGCCATCACCCCTCTGCCTTGGCCAGATGGGGCAGAGGCTGCTCAGGCTACACGGTGATTGGAGCTGCAAACTCTAAGAGCTGTGTTTTGGCTCTTGCATCCCAAATCCCTGAACTCCCACCCCTGTTGAGCCTGGGCCTCTGTTGTCTGCATTAACAGAAAGGCTTGGGAACTATCTTCAGGTTTGCTGCTGGGTTTCCATTCTCTCTTCATTTTCTACAGATATTATTTAATTGGAAAAAAAAGTCCATGTGAGAAAATATTTTACCACCCACTGTAGCTTCACTTGAAGTGCTTCCAAAATCTACAGTTTTCTGTATCATGGGATTCTGGTCTGTGCAGAGTAAATAAAACATTCAGATGTACTAAGATTCTTAAGAAATAACAGAAAATCTGATGTGTAGGGTTTTATATAATGGGGACTTTTTGCCTGAAAAGAACACCATGAAACAAATCTTAAGAACATGTGGAGATCAAGTAGAGCCCCAAGAGGTTAGTAACCTTCCCCGGTGTGCCTGCGGGAAACTGGAGTCTAGGTCCAGTTAGCACTGGATAGGATGACAGTGGGCACCTCGGAGGTCTGGTGTCTAGCTCTGTAACTTTCTATGAGACTCGGGGCTGCCTGCAACTTCTCTTTAGAAGCCATTTCTCACTTCTAAAATTGGAGGGGGGGGGAGGTGGGGTGGAAATGCCTCCCTGCCTGGCTCTTTTGAAAATTAGGTACCTACACCTCTATATGTATTAAGAGCTTGTCACAGTGCTTTCAAGTAGTGTTACTTAAAATTCTTTTCTAGCTTAGGACTGCTGCACTGGCCTAGGAATTCACACCTCCCACAGGACCTCTTTCCAAACTCTGTTATTCAGAGTCATTTCCCAAGCTAGATCTGGTCTTGCTTTGATCCAATTAGTCTTTAAATCTATTGTCTACCCTATGGAACAAGATCAAAAGGTTGCTGACAACCACCTTTGTGAACCAGCATTTTTAGAAAAAAATCTCACAAAGCAACATGTGGTGGGAATGCTTCTTTGCATTCCTGGCTCCCCTGAGGAGTGACTTTTCCCCAAATGCTCCTGGTCACTTCTCCCACCTCTTCCTGCTCCATTCAGAGGGGAAGTGAGTTACTCAACTAGCGTGAGGCAGCCCCACGTTTCCCTTCTATGTGGTACCTGTCTGCCTGCATAGGGCATGGTGCATTTATAGTACCTTTACTGAGAAGTCTGTTACTGTGGCTGGACCCCACAATAAGACAGACTCTCTCTCCTGGTTCTTCCTCAGGAACAGCTAGACAACTGTAGGACAGGGCCTTGATCTTTACACATATGTCCTGGCTGACAGCAGGCCTGGGCACATGCTATCTGTGTCTATACAGGTGAGGAAACAAAACTGCCAGGCTTCCATTAGCATGAAGGGAGTTACATGGGTGTTATTCTTTTCATAGCACAATAGTTCAGCCAGAGACAGGATATATGAGGAAATCATCTGCAGTCTGGGTGTAGACTTGTTTTTAAACACATGTGAGACATTCCCCAAGAGTCTCCCAATAATCCCTAGAAGAAGGACAAGAGGTCCCAGTGAGTCCTGGTGAACTGTTAGAGGAAACGGGTCAATGCATTTTCTGTATCTTTAGGCAGTTGAATTCTAGGCATTTCAGTTATTAGAATTCTATGACTCTAAAACAATCTTTTCCCTTTCAAATAAAAAAATTAAAAAATCCTATACTCCAATGATGTACTGTTTATATGTGATGCCCTTTAAAAGAGAGTCAAAGACTTTTTTCCAACATCTGATTAACTGACGTCCTAACATTTGGACACCTGACACATTCTGTCTTCTAACGGGAACTCTGTGTCGTGCATCTTCCATTCACCGCTCCAAACCCACTCTGCTTCGCTTTCCACTCTGCTTCGCTTTCCACTCTGCTTCCCTTTCCACCCTGCTCTGGGCCATGGAGGCTGACCTAGAGGGAATTCGTCAAGGGGGTCTGCTGAATTCAGCCAATAGGAGGCCCTCGTGGGAAACTGGAGAGTGGAGGGAGAGGAGTCACAGCATTTCCCTCCCCAGCTTCCTTCCTGCTGGGCCACCATGTTGGATGTGTCCCTCTGCTGAAACCCACAGCTCCTTTTCGGGGTTCTCTGAGACCTATGGGTAGCAATGGCCCCCTACTATTACCAGCCCTGAAGCAATGTACTATCCCTCACCATTTCCCTGAATCCTGACTACATCTCTGTAAAAAGTCCCTGTATTAAGGTTTTCTCAAGTTTCTTAACTTGACCATGCTGCCTGTTCCCACTGGCGCTCAGACTGATTCTCTGTGTTAATGACTTGTTTTCTATTCCAAGTGCTACCTCTTGTTTTGACCTGTGTAACCTCCCTGCATAATCTCTGGGAACCTGACCTTGTATCTGGGCCTAAGTTTCCTAATACATAGAATGAGAGGTGATGAGGTGGAAAAACTCTTCCAGAGCTCATATTCTTGAAGTTATTAGAGAGCTTTTATTTCCAAAGTATCTTCTACAACCTAGCATGATATCTAACATACAGAAGGCATCCAGTGTTTGATAAAATTCTAAGCTATGTATCACTTCCCTTTTTATATCCACTAAAAATGTCCTTTAGGAAAAGAAAATGCCAAAGAAACCATGTGTTTAAGTATACAGAATGAGCATTAAGATTACCTTTTCATGACTGATAATAATATATTTTATGCTTCTCTGAACATTTAAGTCTCCACAGAGGTAGTGCTGTGTAGTTGGAAGAGCATGGGCTCTGGAGACAGCCATCATTTATTAAGTTAACTTTACAGCATATAATACTGAGCTGCCTTTACAAAGATTTTATGTAATTGGGAGTAGAGTGATCTATTCAGAGTGTGCCAAAGAAACTAAATTTTCAGGAGACTCTTCCAGCCAGATGATGTCTCCATATAGTCTTGCTTTTTTATGGCCAACATTAACCCTAGAAATCTCACTCTTGAGAAACAGCTCCAAGTCACATGGCTACTTGAAGTCAGAGCAGAAAGTGGATTCCTGGACCATGCTGTTCCCTATTTTTATTTTTCTTTCTTCTGTCTGGCTTGAACTTTGGCCCATGGCTAAAGACAAAGACTCTTTTCCAACATATAACCTCTTACTAGCTTGGACTTTTATACTCAAAATCCTAATGTACCCCCATGGTCATCGATCTGCCTGTGCTAAAACCATGATCAAGCTTCAACTTTCGGCAATTGATAAAAAGCCTGGGGTCTTGTGTCTCTGCATTTCACTGTCAATTTTCTAAAAATTATATTTTTAAGTCAATTTCCTTTTAGTGAATATTTCATGCGGCTGAAATGAAGATGGTTTCTTTTAAATCACTGATTTTCATCAGTAGTCATGCATAGAAACTGCCATTTATTCATCATCAGAATGATGAATAATACTGGCATATGACCAAGAAATGTAGTAATTGTTCTAAAGATTATTGACAAATAAAGAAAGAACCCTTAGACTTCAATACAAATTATTCTTAACTCTAACAGGAAGATACAAGGAATACCAATTCTTCTCAGAAGCATTCTCTTTATGATGGCCCTCTCTATGATTCACAGAAATTTTACCTAGTGGCCACGGACGGAGACACAGCTAAAAGCAGACGCTGATGGGTTTTCCCACTTCTGCAATCCTCACTTCTCTAGAAGCCAGGTAGGCTTATTTTTTCACTTTCTTTTAAAAACTGTGGTAAAATCTACATAATATTGATCATTTCCACCATTTTTTTTCAAATATATATACCCTCTATTTTTTAATTTTTTATGAAAGATAATTGCTTTACAGAATTTTGCTGTTTTCTGTCAAACCTCAACATGAATCAGCCATAGGATTACACATATCCTTTCCTCTTTGAACCCCCCTCCCATCTACCTCCCCATCCCATGCCTCTAGGTTGATACAGAGCCCGTTTGAGTTTCCTGAGCCATACAGGTAAGTCCCGTTGGCTACTGTTTTACCTATGGTGATGTAAGTTTGCTGTTACTCTTTCCATCCATCTCACCCTCTCCTCCGCTCTCCCCATGTCCATAAGTCTATTCTCTATGTCTGTTTCTCCACTGTTGCCCTGTAAATAAATTCTTTAGTACCACTTCTTCCAGATTCTGTATACATTTTCACCATTTTAAAGTGTACAGTTAAATGCCAAAAGTACAATCACATTGTTATGGAGTCATTATTACTACCCATCTATAGAACTCTGTCATCATCCCATACTGAAGTTCTATACCTATTAAACCAAAACCTACCATTCCTTTCTTTCTCCACCCCCAGCTCCTGGTAACCAGTCATCTGCTTTCTCTCTTCATAACAGACCAAGTAGTTTGCCTCATCTTAACGAAAGTTGGGTCACAAGACAGACCCTTCACCTCCCAAAAGTACATAGAAAAGAAGAGGAGATGATCACAACCAGACAGCACAGGCAGGCTCCTACATGAACACAGAGGAGAGGAGAGTCTGGGACATATCCCATGTGTTGCTTTGGAGACTGAAGCAGGGAAAGGGACAACAAACAGATGTTCTGCTAACAATCTCCCAGTCCTCTGATCTTGGATGAAAATGCACTCTCCTGAGGATGCATGGAACTATTCCCACTTTTTTTGGGACTCATCAGCATAGTTTTATCACCAAGGGTCCAAGCAGCACTGCCATGAGACACTCTCTACACAAGCTGGGCTGGAGAGAGGAAAAGTGTTTCCCTGAGGACCAAAAATGTGAGCACTGGATTCAGGAGTAAAGAAGACTCCAAACAGCAGAGGTAGAGAGGGCAAGGTTCTCACCCTTAAAGGGGCAGAAGAAATTGAGGGTGGATCAGGGTAGATCAGACAGGTGCCTACAGAGATTAGGCTCTACAGAGCATAGATTAGCAGGAAGCCAAGGCAAGGGGAACAGGGACTGTGCTGGAGGAGAGAAATGGCAAGAACAGAAAGTACGGCTGAGAAGGATGACAAAAGCAGGAGGCACAGCTGAAAGACAGGAAAGCCAAAGGAAGAGGCTCATTTTATGTGGGATATTACTCTCCTCCACATCCTCCAAGGGAGACCCACAGGGAAACACAAGAAGTAAAACAACAGGGACACTTCCTACTGCTTGACAGTTAAAGGCTGCTGATACAGCAAGCCTACATTTAAAAATGCTAAAGTAGATCCATCCAGGTCGACGCAGGAGTTGGTGATATTCAGGGGGATATCTGAGTTAATAATAAACAAAACAGAAATAAGTTTTGAAAATATCAGAGAGGATGAGACATTATTATCATAAAAAATACAAGAGAATTACTAAGCCAGGATAAGACTGACAAAGAGTTAGGTTTTTAACAAATGCATATAACTCTGTAAGCTTCACTAAACATCAAAACTAGGCAGGGTACATGGTCCCTCTCAACCCAAGTACTTCTGCCAAGTACTTCAACTGGAGTACCAGCCCCACCCTGGGGCTCCTCCCAGGGTTTCTCAAGGCCCTAAGAGTCACATCCTGATTCTCTCAGCTGTGACTCTGGGAGTCTGTGTCAAAAGACGCTTGGACCACCCTGTGGAATTAAGTCTAGTTATGCTATCTATCATGATGCTTTCTTCTACTGTAAACACTGGGACTGCTACATGTCACCTGGAAGGCATGGTACGTCAGAGCTTAAACAATCTGACTTCCACAAACAACTTATAAAAAATGTGTAAGGAAATGCGGGGAAGGCGTAAGGTGTCTGTTTGTCTTTATAACTTAGGAATTTCTGATAATTTGTTAGAAACTAGAAGAGAGCCCCTTTCTCACTGCCCCAAAATGAGAAAGAAAAAGTTACAACTAGGTGTCATCACTATTAATCAAGTTAGGTATAAAATCAGGGTAAAGGTGAAAAAAGTTATAAGTGAGGAGTCTGACACTATTCTAAAACAGGGAGTCACTCAATTTCTTCTCAGATCTTTGAACAATTAAGGACTGAGACCAGAACTCCAGTGAACTGAGAAGTCGATGTGGATAATTACATCCAAGTATTAATTGCTGTTATCTTGAGGACTAAGTGGACTCTGCTGAAACCTCTTCTGACCAGTGTTGGTCACAGAGTTCTGAAGCTTCCACTTATGAATTTATAAAAAGAAACATTAAATTAATATGGGCATAGAAAGAGAAACCCACCTGATCTTTTGCCTCAAAATTCCCCTCAAATAGGGTCCAAGGATAGCTGGTGCTATAGACTGTCTGTGTCCCCACCAAAATTCATAGGTTAAATCCTAACACCACCCAATGTGATGGAATTAGGAGGTGAAGCCCTAATGAAAGGGATTCGTTCCCTTATTAGAGACCCAGGAGAGTTCCCTCCTCCCTTCACTCACATGAGAACACAGAGAGAAAGCACCTTCTATGAGGAAGTGGGCCACCCCTACACACTGAATCTGCCTGCTCCTGGATCTTGAACTCGAAGTCTCCAGAACCGTGAGAAATAAGTTTCTGTTGTTTGCAAGCTACCCAGTCTATGATAAGTCGTTTATAGCAGCCCACTTGGACTAACACGACTGGGACCCTTGAGGAAGCAGTAACAAAATGGCCTGAGTAGATGGCCTGGGTAGAATCATACTATGTTGTCTTCTTGTTGCGTAAGGTTCAAACGCCATGGTGACATGAGGGGGAGGGTATGGAAAATGCTGGTAAAGAGGAAGAAGCATGAGAAATGGGAAGAGTGAACAGAAGATTCATCCATACTACAATATTCCGTGGTAAACATCTCTAAGACAAGACTGGATGTAGAGGAGAGACAGAAAGCAGTAGAGAAGTTAGGAAAAGCAGAGGGTTAATCTAGAAGGTTCGCCCAAAATATAAAATGGAGGAAACAGAGGGGAGGAAATCCTCATAAAGATAAAATAACATTTCCCAGAGTAAAATGACATAAGGTTTTTGATTAAATATCTCAGGAAATGCTGGGCATGATGAATGAAAAAGGGCATATATCCAGGCACATTGCTGTGAAATTTCAAAATCTGAAGGCTAGAGAGAATACCATATAGAGACCTAGATGCAGGCTGCCTTTGGACTCCTTTTAAGCAATTCTATGATGCAAAACCATGAAACAGTACCTTTAAAATTCCAACAGAAAATCATTACAGAATGTATGCTCAGCCAAATCATCCATAAAAATGAGGGCAAAATAAAAGCACTTTTAACAATGCAAGACTGGTTATTTATATCCTATGTCCATCTTCTGAAAAGTTTACTTGACTATGTACTCTGGCTAAATGAAAAAAAAAAAAAAAGGAATCAAAGAAAAAGTAGGGAAACGAATAATAGTTTATAGCCATACTTTCAGTGCCAGTAATATGGGGTCCCAGGACATCAGCTCTGTGTAGCTTAGAGAATATTTCTAAATGGAAGCAGAATTCCTAGGAAGAATACCAACAAGAAGAGAGTAGGTTCCCAAGATCAAATGTATGATTGAGAGACTGGGTATATTCAATAATACATAAATGTATTTTCTTGCCTGGGAAACCCCATGGACAGAGGAGCCTGGTGGGCTACAGTCCATGGGGTCACAAAAAGCCAGACACGACTTAGTAACCAAACAATAACAACAACAAATGCTGCTCTTTGCCTACAAAATATCCCAAGTAATTTTATGATAGAAAATATCAGAGTCTAAGAAACACAAAATGCCACTAAAGAAAGTAACAAATATCAAACCAATTAAAATGTGATCAGATTTTGAATAATTGATAGCATACAGCGGAAGACTCTGGATATAGGAACTTCAAGTGGCAAAAGATTAACAATCTAAAACTATGCTTCCTTTCCCGAGGGTCCAATCACACTTCAAGGCTCAGCTGTTACTAATTTGAATAAAATTACAATATTGTGATAGCAATAAGTGTCTAGCAAGTGCCAATGCTGTGATAAGCATCGCTTATGTGCTAATTCGTAAAACCCTATGATTATCACAATTAAACAGATGAGGAAACCTAGGTACAGAAAGGTAAAGCAAGTTGTTGAAGGTTACTTTTAATCACCATACTCTAACAGTAGAAGCTAATAACACTCTTAGCTAATGTGGTTCGCACCAGTTAATTGAAAAAGTCACTGAAAAGAAAAAACCACCCCCTTATACCTTAAATATCTTATTTTAACTTAAACATTTTATCTTAACCAAAAATATTAATTTACAGGGCAAAATTATTTTCTTTGAATGAGTCTTTCGATTATAGTTTTGTGTCTTCTTTTTCACATTGAAAACACTCATAATGCAGTTTGCCTTCAACTCGAGTCTGTTTAAAGTAGAATAAAAAGTTAAAGATATTTGGAAAGCAATCTGAGAGGAGAATCCTTTTAGATTTTTATCATTGTTTTCAATCTTCCACAAATGCTCCTCCACTCCTAACTCAGCACCATTTAAAAAAATAAGTTGCCTTTACTGAGTCTTTGAAGCATTCAATTCCATTTTCAAAGAAACAAGTTTCTCTTAGTATTCATAGTTCATCAGCATGCTTCTGTTGTTTAGTCACTAAGTTGTGTCTGACTCTTTTGAGACTCCCACCAGTCTCCTCTGTCCATGGGATTTCCCAGGAGAGAATACTGGAGTGGGTTGCCATTTTCTTCTCCAGGGTCTCTTCCTAACCCAGGGATTGAATCTGTGTCTTCTGCATTGGCAAGCAGATTCTTTACCAATGAACACCAGGAAAGCCCATAATATTTAATTAAATTATATAATCTCAATAGTAAGTACAATCAGAATAAGCAAGTTTGGGGACAAAAATAACTACTTCTTAGTCAACACTCAGCTTAATTTATGGGAGCAGGAATAAACAGGAATAGAAGTGAAGAGCCTACTATCCATTAGCATTCAGCATTTATTGACAAGAAACTGAAAGTTCTGATAATTACAGCCAGTTAGGTAACTGGAAATTGGCTAAGAAAGCTTCATCTGTACCATAAAACACAGTTTGTTGATATGTATTGTTCAAAATTAACATATAGGCAAAGCAAGAATGATTTATAATACAGTATGTAAAAATTTTACTATCAGTATAATAAAAGCTTAAGAGGTAACCAATATCCTTATTTTATAAAGTAGAAGATCCAGAGATAATCTCTAATGTTGACACAATAGGAAATGGATATTTAAAACATATTTTTTAGAGTATAAAATGTAACCAATAAAAGAACTCAAAATAACATAATGCACAGATTGGAGATAGGAAAACTCATTTACAAATACTCTGAAGTTGGCAAACAAAAAAACCCCTAAAGTACAAGTGTATTACAGTATGAAGGTAATTATCTACCTTCAGAAACCTATAAATAAAAAAGATTAAATATAAGCGGTTGCCTCTGAGAGTGGATCCACAAGTAAGCAAACTTTTCTTTCTCTTTTCTCCAATGCTCACTTTTTAAAACACTGTGTGTGTGTGATATATATACATATATTACTTGGATGATTATAATTATAAATAAAATGTGGATGAATGAAATATAAAGAAAATATACTTTAAATTAGTAAGCTAAAACATCCCCAACTCTGACTAAAAAATTAAGGGCCGAAGGGGCTCTGTCTCAACTGAAAGAGACGCCAAAAAACACCAAAAGCACTGGGAGGGGTTCTGTTTCCCACAGTGTTGCCTAGGAGCTAGCCCGGGGTGGCTGCCGTCTATGGGGTCGCACAGAGTCGTACAGACTGAGGCGACTTAGCAGCAGCAGCCCGGGGTGGAGGACCCAGATGGCAGCACCAGTGCCTGAGTCTGCGCCTGCGCACAGTACCCTGGGAGGCGCGCCCTGGAGCAAGTGTAATTAGGCACTGCCTGCCATCGGCACGTGAAGCCCAGGGTGCCTAGCCTGCCATCTGCCTATCTGCTTCCCTCTGTGAACTCACACTCTAATACCTACCTGGCCAAAGGGTATCTTATAGAAAAACCTCCATCATGTTTTTCCATTCTTTGTCCTTAACCTGAACTATGGAATCAGCTGCACATGCACTGAGAGAGCTTCCATACACACAGACTCGTCTTGAAAGAAAAAGAGAGAGATGGCATCAGTACTGTGAAATGGGTACAGGTTCTGCCTGCAAGCCAAGAGATTGCTTGGTTTCACTTTATTCTTTTTATATTATGCAAAAAGTTGCTTTTTCATTTTATAAATGTACTAGGAAGGAAGCTTTTCATTTTACAGTACTAGGAAGGAAGCTTTCTTATTCCAATTAAGAGTCAATGGGCACCATAAAAATTTTAACTTGAAATATTTGAGAGCCTGTAGAAGATCTCTGATAGGTGAAATAACAATTGAGTTGTGAGATTACATAACCAATATCCACAGCAGGAAAGAACAATCAGCAACTTAAAGTAATCTTGCTTTTATATTCGTTAGGTAAGCAAAGTTCTGTTTAAGTAGGTCCCTGTGCCATAATTACAAAGGTCAGTACAGAAAATATTGATAGAACCCAGGTCCCTACAGTGGGAAATTCAAACACACCTCAGGAAATGCTCTTGGAGCACAGAATGAAATGCACAATTTGCTTGTAAGCATAACAGCAAGAAAATAAGAAGAAAGAATATGATTTTGCATTAAAGGCATATTATTTACAGCCTGACAATCCAAAAATCTTGTCAAAAATACAACGCTCCACAGCATGGTTGTCTTTAACAAGAATTTACAGAAAAGTGTGACTCAAATCCTAGAATAGTCAAACATGGCAGATAGCCTCAAACTTCCAGCTCCAAGAACTTACAAACTGCAAATAAATTCTGTACCTGGCTTTGAGCAAATTAATAATAATAATAATAATAATAATAATAAGACAAAACTATTCTAGTGGCCACAGCCAGGCTGCTATCCGATTTTAATTACAAGCTGATGTAGACAAAAAGGACAAAGTAAGAAATAATAGCATAATTGTATTTGAAAGGGCTTCTTGAATGGAGAGTGTCAAAGTAACAAAAAACAGTTTTGCTTAAATCAGTAGGATGCAATACAAGAGAGGTACCTTTACATGTCAGAATGTCTACTGATGCAAATCAGAGAACGAGTTGGCAAGAACATGAGTCATAAATAGTTTCCCAGACATGCCAGGGGAAACCTCTTCTATTGGATCTCACTGCATCTGTTAAGGAAATGCTCTTCACTATTATGCCCAGGAGTGGGACACGTTTGTCAGGCATGTTTCTGCTATGCTCTAATTTAGAAGAGCTGCATTTTATGCAAATATGTCTGAATATTCTATCTGTGCTCCCATGTGAAAGCAGGGATGCATCCAATCACATCTGCTGGCTCAGAAAACGTGCCCCCGTTCAGTAGAGGGCACGAGCCAGCTCATAACAGCTTGAAAGAGCCAACTGTTAAATAGTCAGAAATTTTTAATCTTGGTATTATGAGACCTAGGTATTAAACACAGCCATTACTTAAAAATTAAATTATATAAATTTATAATTATATAAAGTATATTGAAAACAAAGGTAAGAAACACTCAAAAGCCACCATTTCCTACTCATTTGACTACATTTTACAATTTTCTGTGCTCTCAATGTGAATGTATCTCATATCTGTATTGTTGAAATAACTTATATTTCCAGATGTGGTTCTGCATGTCTCTTCCCAACTCTGCATTCAGTGGTGCCATCTTGCTAGATGAAAGGGGCTATGGTGGGAGCATTTACATCAGCATTACAAATCAGGGCTTGATTTATTATTTTGTTGAATTCACTTTAAGAAAGTGATGGAGAAATTGTCAATAACACAGATTATAAGTGTGTCATGTCTGTAGCCATTATATTGTGAATAGCACAAAAGATTGAAGATAAATTCTTCCAGTATTCTAAAAGCTACTATCTAACTCAACAAGGCAGCTGCTTGCATGACTGACGAATGGGTCAAGTCATGACATGTGCCACTGCTGCTTCACTTTTGCCTTCCTTGCTCACACAGATGAAACATTCAACCACCGTGCATGTTGCACCTATGCTTACTTGTCAATTGCAACCAAAGTTTGATAGATACAGAAATTTGACAAAGATCAGGACAAACACTTTATAAGAATCAATTGTAATATTAATATAATCAATAAGCTATAGTATATATTTTGTTATGAATTATATGGTACACATCCTTTGTAACAGTAAAATTTATAATAAGCTTGTGCATTTATATTTATTCACACATTTTTTTAACTCTGGAGAACTGTTATCACACAGGTAGCAGTAAGCTGCTGTCCTCAATTTAGGCAGCATGGAGACTAACTTTCTGAATTAAGAAGTTACAGAATTAAGCTTCTTCCAATATGCCTCACTGTTCTTTACATAAGATATTGACCTGATGCAAAATTATCATTTTATGCTCAAAAGATCTGCCTTTTAAGTCCTGCTTTTACAGCATAAGTGGCTGTCACTTAAAAAAGCTGATGGCAACAGAGTTGGGCTTGACCCTGGGCAGATACAGGAAGATCAGAAATTTCTGGGCCACAATCATATAAAAAACATTAAACTGTTCATGAAACTAGAGAATTTCTATACTTCTCTAACTGGGTAACACTCTTTACAGCAGATAATCTTATCTTTAAAGCCACAGTTCTGAAATATACATGTGCTGATAATTGTTAGGGAAGCTTGTTAAAAGTATAGATTTCTAGGGTGCCTCCCAAGATACTGATTCTGGGTGGGGCTCAGGAATCTACATTCTAAATAAACACTCACAAATGAATGAAAGTTGCTCAGTCATGTTCAACTCTTTGGGACCTAATGGACTAAACAGTCTATGGAATTCTCCAGGCCAAAATACTGGAGTGGGTAGTATTACTTTCCCTTCTCCAGGGGATCTTCCCAACCCAGGGATCAAAACCAGGTCTCCTGCATTACAGGAGGATTCTTTACCAGCTGAGCCACAAGGGACACCCAAGAATACTAGAGTTGATACCTATCCCTTGCCCAGTGGATCTTCCCAACCCAGGAATCCAACCTCGGTCTCCTGTATTGCAGGCGGATTCTTTACCAACTGAGCTATCAGGGAAGCCCTGAAAGTTAGCCCTGATAGGTAGGAATACCCTGATAAATAACACCACCACCAAAAAACAACCACCTACCTCTAAAGGCAGACTGATCATGGTTTCAGTTCAGTTCAGTTCAGTCGCTCAATCGTGTCCGACTCTTTGCGACCCCATGAATCGCAGCACGCCAGGCCTCCCTGTTCATCACCATCTCCTGGAGTTCACTCAGACTCATGTCCGTCGAGTCCGTGATGCCATCCAGCCATCTCGTCCTCGGTTGTCCCTTTCTCCTCCTGCCCCCAATCTCTCCCAGCATCAGAGTCTTTTCCAATGAGACAATTCTTCGCGTGAGGTAGCCAAAGTACTGGAGTTTCAGCTTCAGCATCATTCCTTCCAAAGAAATCCCAGGGTTGATCTCCTTCAGAATGGACTGGTTGGATCTCCTTGCAGTCCAAGAGACTCTCAAGAGTCTTCTCCAACACCACAGTTCAAAAGCATCAATTCTTCAGCGCTCAGCCTTCTTCACAGTCCAACTCTCACATCCATACATGACCACAGGAAAAACCATAGCCTTGACTAGACGGACCTTAGTCGACAAAGTAATGTCTCTGCTTTTGAATATGCTATCTAGGTTGGTCATAACTTTTCTTCCAAGGAGTAAGCGTCTTTTAATTTCATGGGTGCAGTCACCATCTGCGGTGATTTTGGAGCCCCAAAAATAAAGTCTGACACTGTTTCCTCGTCTATTTCCCATGAAGTGATAGGACCGGATGCCATGATCTTCGTTTTCTGAATGCTGAGCTTTAAGCCAACTTTTTCACTCTCCTCTTTCACTTTCATCAAGAGGCTTTTTAGTTCCTCTTCACTTTCTGCCGTAAGGGTGGTGTCATCTGCATATCTGAGGTTATTGATATTTCTCCCGGCAATCTTGATTCCAGCTTGTGTTTCTTCCAGCCCAGCGTTTCTCATGATGTACTCTGCATAGAAGTTAAATAAGCAGGGTGACAATATACAGCCTTGACGTATAACTTTTCCTATTTGGAACCAGTCTGTTGTTTCATGTCCAGTTCTAACTGTTGCTTCCTGACCTGCATACAGATTTCTCAAGAGGCAGGTTAGTTGGTCTGGTATTCCCATCTCTTTCAGAATTTTCCAGTTTATTGTGATCCACACAGTCAAAGGCTTTGGCATAGTCAATGAAGCAGAAATAGATGTTTTTCTGAAACTCTCTTGCTTTTTCCATGATCCAGCGGATGTTGGCAATTTGATCTCTGGTTCCTCTGCCTTTTCTAAAACCAGCTTGAACATCAGGAAGTTCACGGTACAAGTACTGCTGAAGCCTGGCTTGGAGAATTTTGAGCATTACTTTACTAGCATGTGAGATGAGTGCAATTGTGCAGCAGTTTGAGCATTCTTTGGCGTTGCCTTTCTTTGGGATTGGAATGAAAACTGACCTTTTCCAGTCCTGCGGCCACTGCTGAGTTTTCCAAATTTGCTGGCATTTCGAGTGCAGCACTTTCACAGCATCATCTTTCAGGATTTGAAATAGCTCAACTGGAATTCCATCACCTCCACTAGCTTTGTTCATAGTGATGCTTTCTAAGGCCCACTTGACTTCACATTCCAGGATGTCTGGCTCTAGATGAGTGATCACATCATCATGATTTAGTTTGAAAAATGTGGTATTACCAGATGCTACAAAGGTGAACATCTAAGCCCCCCACTCCTTTCTTTTAAGCTGACTCTAACCTACTCCATCAAGCTTGGAGGTATCTTCCTGCCTCCTTGACTTCTCTCTTCAGTTGACATGAACCTCACCCCACTGACCCTTTCACCAACTGGATTTGTTTGTTTCCAGTGAGGGGAAAAAGGACTTTGCTGGTTATCATAAGCAATCTCATGAAAAATCTTGCTAAATCAAGAGTGATCCTACCAATAATAGAAGCACAGGAAGTTTACCATGACTTGGTTTCAATAAGCCAACTATGGGGCACCTTTTCTAGGTGCTCACAAACCATTTGCTCAATTAGCTTAGGACTTCACCAGGAATAGACACCAAGATCAAAAGCCTTGAATTTCTAGATTCCACATATCCTCCACTGTGAGGACTGGGCTACCTGCCCAACTCTATCTGCTGGCATAGCTCCTGCCTCTATTGGACGTCTCCTGGCATCTGTTATCACTCCCTGTCCCCAGGCAGGGAGATGTCTTCCTTCTTGGTTTGAACATAAATTAATACATTTCTGATCGATCATTCTTTGGATGTTTCCAAAGAACTAATTTTTGCCATCAGCATTCCTGAAAATATTTTCATTGCATATGCCCCATGGAAGTTCCCAGCTGTGTATCTACCTGGCCAACTCATGTGTGTGCCCATAACCCTTTAAATTTGTGCTCATTAGCACTAGTTTCTAAGCTGATGCCGGGGGGGGGGGGGGTGTCTTCCTTCTCTTTTACACTTTTAAGAGTTTGAGTATGAGAATCTAAAAGATCCTTTATGTTTTTCATTCCTCTTGAGCTATCTGGAATCTGACTACATGGAATTATATTTAAAAATTTCCCTGTATTATAGGATACAAGTCCAGCCACGTTCAGCCAATTCAAGTCAAATACAATATCAAATACAACCATATGATAAAGAACCACCCTCTATAAGCTAGATACTAGTGTTGTTGCTCCGGTTCCATTGGGAGTAAGGCACAGCTTCAGTTTCAACCCTTAGGTCTGTGTGTAGCCAGGAAGATGCAGAGTCTCAGAACTAAGCAAAATAGGGTTAAACCATTGTGCAGATATAAGAACTTACTTCTGTTTGGGACTGGCTTTTCTCTGCCATTTAATTAATATGCAGCATTCCTAGCTTCTAACAAGTTTATAGCATCACTGGCACAGTGTCTGTCCTAGAGAATATTTATATGTTACTGAGTCAGAATTGTTCAACTCAAAATATTCTGGGCATGAATTCCAACAAGTTGATAATAATGTTCTACGACAGAAATATTTGTTTTCACATTGAAAACCCAAATCCAGCATGTATTGAGGGAAGGAGTAATAACTTTCAACTAACCATACTCTCAATCCTTCAGAAATCACCTACTAAACCATACTGTCCATATGACTGACAAGACACATATTATAATAAGTATACAATTAATCTATTATTGCAAAAAATGTCCCTCTGTTCTTCAAGAAAATCTTTCCGATTCTTAACACCCAGAAACAAATGGATGTACCTCTTCCAATGGTCATTTTTTATTTTCTTCTTTCTTTTCAGTTATTATTAAGTTGATTTTTGGTTTTAAAAGGACAAGAGAGGAGACTAGACAGGGCCACTTTCTCTGACAAATATAAGAAGGATATTCTGTAGCACAGAGAACACAAGGAACTCCCATCTTGCAGATTGCACTAATATCTCTAGGTTTTGGAAATGCAATTCTGTGCTGTAACTTGATGACAATGACCAGAAATCAGCCAGACACATCCACCTAGACAGTTATTCAATCATTCTTCCCTCTACTCAAACATTTATCAAGTGCTTTTTAGGCTTCAGTCACTGGTTAGAAGAGGGAAATAGAAGGGTGGATAAAACACAGCCCTCCCAGCAGAGCATTCAACACCAAATGAAGAAGGCAGAGGCAGGGACAGGTAACATTTTAATTACAGGGACAGTGCAGGTTAAAGAGACCCCAAGGCAAGTGTTAAAAGAATGATAAGCTAAATCCACTGGAAGAGAGGGGTCAGGAGAAGAGTCACGCTAGGCTGGAGGACAGTTTAAGCTGGAGGCAAGCAACTGTATGGCACACCAACTGTTGAGTGTAAAGCAAGGGATAGCACACCGTGTGACCATATTTCTCTCTCGTAGGTCACTAAGGAGCTTGGATAGGACCCTTTGGCTGCTTGGGATGCTAAGAGTTTTACAAAGGAAAGCAGAAGGGTCAAATCTGCTTTCTAGATTTTAAAGACCACTAGAAAGACCACTTTGGCTTCTGTGGAGACTCAGTTTGGGTGGTTAAGAACAAAGGCAGGAAGCACAATAGAAGCTCTAGTAATATCAGAAAGAGGGTTTTTTTTAATTCAAATATAGTTAGTATACAATATTATATTAGTTTCACATATACAATATAATGATTCTACATTTTTATATATGCAATTTAAAGTTATTACAAAATATTACATATTTTGTATATGTATTTTATATATTATAAAATATGGCTATAATTTCTGGTGCTATGCTTTGTACCTTTGTTGCTTCTCTATTTTATACGTAGTAGTTTGACCCTCTCAGTCACCTACCTCTGTTTTCCCTCTCCCCCTCCACTGATAACCACTAACTAGTTTTCTGTATCTGTGAGTCTGCTTCTGTTTTGCTACATACATTTACTTGTTTGGTTTTTTTTTTTTTTTTTTTAGTATATGTGCTGCCAAAGTGAGCACATTTATTTGCTTTTTAGATTTCACACATAAGTGATAGCATAGAGCATTTGTCTATATCTATCTGACTGTTACTAAGCATAATACCCTCTAGGTCTATCCATGTTGTTGCAAATGGCAAAATTTCATCCTTTTATATGGCTGAGTAGTATTCAATTATATACTCTATCTTCTTTATCCATTCATCTGTTAAGAGTTGGGTTGCTTCCATATCTTGGCTTTTGTAAATAATGCTTCTATGAATATAGGGGTGCATGTCTCTTTTCAAATTAGTGTTTTTCTTTTCTTCAGATACATGCCCAGTAGTGGAACAGCTGAATCATATGGTAATTCTATTTTTAGTTTTTTGAGGAACCTCCATTCTGTTCTTCATGGTGGCTGCGCTGATGTACATTCCCATCAACACAGTACAATGAATTCTTTTTCCCAGAGACAGGTTTGAGGGCCTGAAACAAGGTG
Organism: Ovis canadensis; assembly: GCF_042477335.2. Lineage (NCBI taxonomy): Eukaryota > Metazoa > Chordata > Mammalia > Artiodactyla > Bovidae > Ovis > Ovis canadensis. The sequence continues at coordinate 53,269,509 of NC_091259.1, forward strand.
GTAATCACAGAAATGGAGTTGGGAGGCAGAGATGAGAAACAATTATGAGAAAAAACTGGCTGAAATCGGTGGCTGTTGGACAAAGGGAGGCAGAGATGTGGTGATAGTGACAGATGCTTCTGGAATTACACCCCAGTTTCTGAGGTAAGTGATTGAGGATGTGGGTGGTGTCACCCATGAAGGTAAAATGTATAGAAATCAGTCTGGGGTTGAAGCATGATTTATTCATTCACTCAATATTTGGGCACTTACTATGTTCCAGAAATGGTCCAGGTACTATAAACATAATAGGGAACTAGACAGATAAATAGAGCTTACATTCTAATGGAGGAAGGTGAACACTAATCTATCATGTAAATTCAGATATATGTCCTCCAAAGAAAAATAAAAGTGAAAGTCAAAGTGTTAGTTGCTCAGTCACGCCTGCCTCTTTGCAACCCTTTGAACTGTAGCCCACCAGGCTCCTCTGTCCATGGAATTCTCCAGGCAAGATATTGGAGTGGGTTGCCATTTCCTTCTCCAAGGGATCATCCCAACCCAGGAATTGAACCCATGTTTCTTATGTCTCCTGCATTGACAGGAGGATTTTTTACCACTAGCAGCACCTGGGAAGCCCCCAAAGAAAAATAAAGCCAGGGAAAATTGGTACATATGGGGACTTGCTGAGAAAATGCTGATTGAGCAGAGAAACTCTTTGATGAAGAGATAGTGAGCCTTGTGAGACACTGTACAGAATACTTCAGGCAAATGAACATCAAGAGTAAAGGCCAGAGGAATGACTCCAGTTTTAGACATGTTGAATGTGAAGTGACTTTTGTCTATTCAGATGGAGATATTCAGGAGGCAGTTAAATATGCAGATCTGAAGCTCAGCAGAATCTGGGCTGGAATGTAGGTCTGGAACCATCAGCATACTGGAGGCTGGCGAATCTTGAGAGTAGAGAGAATAACTGGGGAGAAGGGCAAAAAGTAAGAAAAGCAGCAGTCAAGTGAGTTAAGACACATCAACATTTAAGGGGCAAGTAGAAAAGAGCCAACTCACTGGAAAAGATTGAATGCAGGAGAAGGGGGCAACAGAGGATGAGATGGTTGGATGGCAACACCGACTTAACGGACATGAGTTTGAGCACTCCGGGAGACAGTGAATGACAGGGAGTCCTGGCGTGCTGCAGTCCATGGAGTCGCAAACAGCTGGACCTGACTTAGTAACTGAATAAGAAGAATAGAAACCCATGAAGAAAAATAACAATGAGATTCAATGCTGCAAAACTCAAGAGAGGAGAAAGCAATGATCACCATTTCAAAAGCAGAAGCATTCCAATAGCTGAAATGTGGCCCTCTGGGATGTGCAATTAGCAGGTCATTGATGACTGTAGTTAAAGTAACCTCAGAGGAGTGGCAGGTGTGGGAATTAGATAACAGTGGTTGAAGATGGGGAGGAAACCCAGCAAGGATAAGACTTCTTATGAGAAGTGTGGCTGTGAAGACAGGAACAATTGTTAGGCGGGGTGATGGGCAGCAGAGAGAACATCTACACCAGAAAAGTCCAGAACCCAGCAAGTCACAAGTCACCAGGAGCAGAGCTGGCCAGGTAAGGGATGTGCCCTGAACTGGAGCATAGGCCTAGCACCTCTGCCAGCTGGCTTTGTGAGGCCCTGCCTGGAACTAATTCCAGCCTGTGACCTGGACTTCACAGGGCCAAGATGGAGCTGTTAGATCACCCAGCATTCCTCACTCCAATGGACTGGAAGAACCTACAGAAGTTCTCTCAGAGCTTTATGAGGGACCAGGTGTAACAGGAGACAAGTGATACGCAAACAAATGATGTCTGTCAGTTGAGGGGGCTGGCCATGAAGAAGGGGTCAGGAAGCTTCTGCTCAGCTTCCTGAGAAGGTGGCCTTATGTGTGACTACTTATGTGGCCTGATGGGTGGCTGCTGCACCATCTAAGGGAGAACTCCCCATTCTCTCATTTGTATCATAGAACGTCAGCCCCAGAAATTCAAAGTCAGGTCCAGTTCCGTGTATCAGGGGAGATGTGAGAGGTAAAGAAAGTGAAAATCAAAGTAAGTGATGAAGACAAGAGCCCAGCTCTATGGGGAGAAACCAACCAACCAAACAAAATCATGAAAATATGAAGTTAGAGAGATATGATAAAAGATTATACAATCATGACAGGTGTAAACTACAGAAACATAGCCTTGGTCAACAAATCCTGCAATATCAGAATGAGACAGTGCCGCTGGAAACAAGAGAAGGCAGGCTTTGCTGATCAAAATGTAGCTCTACGTAGCCCAGCAGGTAGTAAACTTCTCACAGAACTTTATTTCAGAGGACATACAAGTCAGAAATAAAAACAGACTCCAAACATGTTTAGATAAATTTGGAAATAACAAACCCACAACTGTCTCTTAAATGAAAATAGCTGATTTAGAGACATCTCTCATCTTGGAGACTGAGTTTAGGCAGGATAAGATTTTATTCATCATTCACCCTCAAACCCTCCTTCATACACTTCCCTTGGGACGACCATCAATCAGCACAGGTTTCTGGCCATGGGACTCTCTCAGAATGGCACTTCCACTTCTTGGAAATCAGCCAACCTCCAAGTTCCTGTAAACAATTTCTATGATACTAGAGACTGAACGCTCTCTGTTTTATTCTAATTGCCTTCACAGGAAATGCATACTGGGTTCTCTCATCTACCTCAACTATATTCTTCTTACACTTTGAACCTTCTTAGATACATATAATTGAGTCATAATTACCCAACAATATGCACCAAAATGTAAGGACAGGCAGAAGGACCAGAATCATGCCAAAAAACCACAAGAAAACAGTTGGGAGTAACAAAGGCAATCCATTACAATTTCAAAATAAGATCTGAAATTGCTTTTTCATTTCAGACCCATATTTACTACTACTACATATCACAGACCTGCATCTCTAAAACCCAACTCAGTCTCATTCCTTCAACCTACTCCTTCTGTATTCTATATGACCTAGCTGCCTAAATCAGAAGCCTCAGACTTCCGTTACACCTCTCTCCTATTGTAATCCATGTCCTATGGATTCTATCATAAAATAGATGACTATTACCAGTAGAATAAAATTCAAATTCATAATAAGACCCCTATTTACCTTTCTGATTTTATCTCTCATCATATAAACATCCCCCAATCTAATTCCCAAACTCAGCTCCACCAACCCCAAACTCATTTAGGCCCTAAGGTCACATACTACTTCAAGCATTTGAGCCTTTGCATATGCTTCCTCTATTAAAAACTCCTCTGAATGTTTTGCTTAAACTCTCACTTCCATAATGTGTCAGAGCTTGTTTATTTTTTCTCCAGGGAAGCTGTTTTTGATACCATTCCTACCAAGTTTGAGTTAGGTGTCCCTCCTATGTGTTTCCATAATCCACCACAATTTCCCTGAAATGTAATTCCCTGTTTACAGTAGTCCCCGGGGATCCATAAGCGATTGGCTCTCTACGACCATCTATGAATATCAAAATCCATGGATGCCCATGTCCCTTATATAAAATGATGCAGTATTTGCATTTAGCCTCTGCGCATTATCTCGTATACTTTAAATCACCTCTAGTTTACTTGTACTATCTAACACAATGTAAATGCTATGTAAATAGTTGCTGGTGCATCACAAATTTAAGCTTTGCTTTTTGGAAAGTTCTGGAATTTTTTAAAAACATTTTCGATCTGCAGTTGGTTGAATCTGCAGACACAGAACCCAAAGATACCAAGGGCCCACCGTACTTGTCTACATCTTCCACTAGAAGGTAATCTTCTTGGTTACAAGGACCATATCCTCCTTCAGTATAACTTCAGCACCAAACATAGCATTTGGTACATTGCTGCTACTGCTAAGTCACTTCAGTCGTGTCCGACTCTGTGTGACCCCAGAGACAGCAGCCCACCAGGCTCCCCCGTCCCTGGGATTCTCCAGGCAAGAACACTGGAGTGGGTTGCCATTTCCTTCTCCAATGCATGAAAGTGACAAGTGAAAGTGAAGTCGCTCAGTCATACCCGACCCTCAGTGACCCCATGGACTGCAGCCTAGCAGGCTCCTCCGTCCAAGGGATTTTCCAGGCGAGAATACTGGAGTGGGGTGCCATTGCCTTCTCTGATTTGGTACATTACTGTTTCACAATGTAACAGCTAGATTACATTACATTCTCACTATAAGCAGCAGCAGCAGCAGCAAACAGCCAATAACAAGTTTGGAGGGTAAAATGAATCAAAAGGATGAAGAAAGAGGACAGAAAACAATAATGAAGTAGGGTGCCAGAAGATGGGTGGAATACAAGAAGGGAGACTAATGGAGGAAGTAAAAGTAAGCAAAAATAAAGGGTGAGCGGGCATTTTTGTGAAACTCAGTAAAGTCTCTTCTGAGAGGAGTAATAAGGGAACCAGCACTGACTGAGCTCCAAGTGCCAGGTGCTATCCCAAATCCATGATCTCATATATACCATAAAGTTTCCCTATAAACATCATTACCTCATTTTGCAAATAAGAAAACTAGACACCAAGAAGTTATATGTCTATCCCTACATGATACAGCTAGTAGGTGGTGAAGCAGTCTTTGAACTCAGCTTACATGGACTGCCCAGAGTTCATGTTTTTTTCCTGGAAACATTCATTTAGGAGCCACTTAACTGCAGAATAGGTAGATTTGATGATTTTTAAAAGGCTTTAAGCATCTGATCATATAAATGAAGCTGTGATTTACCTTGTTATAGCTCAACTTCTGCTTTTCTTCCTTTAAATTTCTATCTTATAGCTCCTCTGAGAGCAAACAGAATACATGAAGTCAGTAGCAGACAAAATCCTATGTGGAACTGAAATCAGACTCTCCAGAACCCTGGGCAAAAGCACAACATGCAGGGAGTCAGGATATATTCTGCACAATGGTCTGGCCCACCCTTCACTACAGACTACAAATGGGGGGATGGAAATGCTATTATTCCACCAAGCAGCAGTCCCGGCCCATGTTACACAGTTCAGCACTGGCTTTTCCACCTTCTTGCAACACCCCTAAAATGTTAATGTCCGGAAACAAGAGGTTTGTAGCAATTACAAGCCTCAGTTGAAGGTGCCTATCATGACCAAAGGGAGATGTTGCCTAAACTGACACTAAATATAGGCTTGGAGCTAAAATAGGTATAGTTATTTTATATCAGGAAAAAAAGTGTTTTCTACCTTTTCCCAAACTCCTATAACAATAAAATAGCATTGTCATGACAGCATTCCCAAATGGAAGGGAAAGAAGGCTATTAATAATAGCTCTACTGAACAAAAGCTCATACAATGGTTATTTTGCCTCAGGTTCCTTCATTTATGGAAGTATTCCCTCTCAGGTAGAAGCAGAGTCCTTAAGGGCAGAGTCCTGGCAGCCTTCCCTTATCTTCTCCACCTTTTGAGTTTACTAGGTTTTGTAGATTTTTATCTACAAAAATTCTCCATATCTGATGACCCTAATATAAATATATTTCTTGTGCATCTAAATATCAAAGTCAATACTTTCTCATGGAAGCAGATTTTTACAAGAAATTAATTTTAACTGATTCAGCTTATCATCTAATGGTAGTTACCAAGGATACCAAACAGCCAAATCACTTGGCTCCAACTTGCTTGTTAATCAAGAGATATTAACAGAAAGCTGTGAAGAATTATGGTTGTCTAATCTGGCCAGAAACAACGTCCCCTCCCAATGTTCCCAAGTCCTGAACTCAGTTAAAAACATTCCAGTCTATAATAACCACTAAAAACATACAAAGCTTTCCCCAGAATTTGAAATTCTGTGATTAGTATTTTAAAAAATGACCGCCAATGATTTCACTTTAATTCACTTCCTGATGAAGCACTGAACTGAGAATGGCTACTGATTTTATCTTCTTATCAATCTGAAAGCAGATGATTTTCACCAAGGCAGTTAATTGAGCATTCAGGTAATCTAGCTGAATCTGTCCTAAATCAAGTATCCCATCACTATACATGTATTAATGCAGGCCAGCATCTAACAAATGAGCCTAGAATGTGCCTTTAAGGAGCAAAGAATTAAAATGAAAACACACAAAACAGAAAATGCTCCCTCTTGCTAAAAGGTCTACTTAAGATGAAGCACAGGGCTTCCTGGGTGTCTCACCAGTGAAGAATCTGCCCGACAATGCAGGAGACAAAGGAGTCTTGGGTTCAAGAATCTCCTGGAGTAGGAACTGGCAACCCTCTCCAACATTCTTGCCTGGAAAATCCCATGGCCAGAGAAGCCTGGTGGGCTACATTCCATGAGGTTGCAAAGAGTCAGACACGACTTAAGAGACTGAGGACACATGTAACATTAAACACTATCCATAATGGATATGAGTTTGAGCAAGCTCTGGGAGATGGTGAAGGACAGGGAAGCCTGGCATGCTGCAGTCCATGGGGTCACAAAGAATTGAACATGACTCAGTGACTGAACAACAACATAATGCGTTACTGTACATTTAAAAAAGAATCAAAGAATTATTTTCTCTCCAAAAGGCACAGGCAATCAAGTTTCTCACCAATAGTATATTTGCTTATACATTAAGAATATTAATTATATGTCATTTATTGCAATTATTTTGTCCTACTTTGTGGTTTGTTTTCATTTTGTTAATAACACCTCTTGCACAAGAGGAAAAAACAACAGCTGCTGATGTGTTTGTCAAAATCCATCGACCTTGTCCTTTTACAGTTGTTGACCTTGGGGTCATGCTAAGGAAGGCTTAGTCTACCTAAAATATGACAGAAACTGGTAGCTGCCATCCAATATCTATTTTTTTTTCTTCTTCAAAAAAGAAAACAGAACTTCAATTGTATCGAAATTACGATATATCAAGTCAAAGACTACATTTCTCAACGTTCCTTGTATCTTGATCATGTTGACTAAACTCTGATCAATGAGAGCACAAGTGTTGAGTGGCATTTCCAAAAAGACTGCAGACTCAGGTGGGAGGTAAGGTCTTTTGTCATTCCCAAGAACTCAAGTGTGAGTGCTTGAATTTCAGTAGCCATTGTAGACTATGAAGTGGCTTTTGAGTTAGAAGCCATACACTGAAGAAGGTAAAATAGAAAGACGGAAAGAACTTTACGTCTACTTGGAGCCACCCAGACCTGTGTGGCCTGTCTACAAATCTCCTCTCCAAAGAGAACTTACCATTCATGTTTAAGCCACTGTTACTGCTTTTCTGTCATACACAGAATATCCTGATTTTAAAAGTTTATTGCAAGATTTCCTCTAGAATTTTAATGATTTTATTTTTTGTAAAAATTAAACCACAGGAAAATCTCTGGAAGTGGAATAAGAATATAGTGTTTTTGCCTAAGAATTAACCAATTATTTCAACACCATTTACTGAATAATCTGTTTTTCTTCTCCACTGATGTGAAATGCCACCTAGATATTATGGGCCTCCCTAGTGGCATCTGGTCCCATCACTTCATGGCAAATAGATGGGTAAACAATGGAAACAGTGAGAGACTTTATTTTGGGGGCTCCAAAACCACTTCAGATGGTAACTGCAGCCATGAAATTAAAAGACACTTGCTCCTTGGAAGAAAAGGAGCATATTAAAAAGACAGCATATTAAAGAGCAGAGATGTTACTTTGTCAACAAAGATTCATCTAGTCAAAGTTTTGGTTTTTCCAGTAGTCATGTATGGATGTGAAAGTTCGATTATAAAGAAAGCTGAATGCCGAAGAATTGATGCTTTTGAACTGTGGTGCTGGAAAAGACTCTTGAGAGTCTCTTGGACAGCAAGGAGATCCAACCAGTCCATCCTAGAGGAAATCAGTCCTGAATATGCATTGGAAGGACTGATGCTGAAGCTGAAACTCCAATACTTTGGCCACCTGATGCAAAGAACTGACTCATTTCTTGAAGACCCTGATGCTGGGAATGACTGAAGGCTGGAGGAGAAGGGGACGGCAGAGGATGAACTGGCTGGATGGCATCACTGACTCAATGGACATGAGCTTGAGTAAGCTCTGGGAGATGGTGATGGACAGGGAAGCCTGGCATGCTACAGTCCATGGGGTAACAAAGAGTCAGACACGATTGTGCTGAACTGAACTGAGTGGCCCAGATGGTAAAGAATCTGCCTGCAATGTAGGAGACCTGGGTTCCATTCCTGGGTTGGGAAGATCTCCTTAAGAAGGGAATGGCAACCCATTCCAGTATTCTTGCTTGGAAAATTCCATGGACAGAGGAACATAAGGGGTTACAGTCCATGGGATCACAAAGAGCCAGACACAACTGAGCAAATAACATACACTAGATACTATGCAGTTTCTGTTTAATTTTTTTGGGGGGGGGGTATAGTCTTTATTTCCTCTGAGAAGTGAAAAGGACAGTTTTCTGTAGAAAGCTGGGAGTAGAAATAGAGCTTTAGATGAATGGGAGAAGAACAAGGAAGAGGTCAGATGCCAGGGAAAAACCATCAAGCAGCAATGAGGGCCCAGCTGATAAAACTCTCCAGATGATAGCGTAAGGATTAACAGTGTGGACTCTGAAACCAGAATGCCTGATTCAGATTCCAACACCTTGACTTACTAGATGTGTGGAGTCATTCAGTCACTTCATCTGTCTGCTTTGGATTCCTCCTCTGTAAAATGGAGATAATATTAGAACCTACCTTAAGGGTGCTGTGTTAAAATGAGTTACTGAGTTATAAAATGATTAGAACAGCATCTCACATTAAGTTCTATTATGTTTTATCATCTTTATTAGCTGTAATGTAACTTTCTATCATTGTCATCATATGATCATATCATTCCTTAACATATGAAGATAGTGGCGTTTTTGGTTTTCTAAGGTATTATCAAGAATCGGATGCTTTTTTGGCATTACTTGAGATGACTGTTTCTCCAAAACATATTGTGAATGAGACAATTTCACAGACACTAGAAAGACTGTAATAAAAAGGACAGATAATGACAAATGTTGGTGAGCACATAGGGAATCTTCATATGCTACTGGTGGGAATGTAAAATAGTGCAGCCATGTTGGAAAGCAGTTTGGCAGTTTCTCAAAATGTTCAGCACAGAGTTACCATATGGCCCAGTAATTCCACTTGTAGGTATAAAGTGAAAGTGAAAGTTCACTTTGTCGTGTCCAACTCTTTGCGACTCCGTGGGCTATATAGTCTATGGCATTCTCCAGGCCAGAATACTGGAATAGGTAGCCTTTCCCTTCTCCAGGGGATCTTCTCAACCCAGGGATGGAACCCAGGTCTCACGCATTGCAGGCAGATTCTTTACCAGCTGAGATACCAGAGAAGCCCAAGAATACTGGCGTGGGTAGCATATCCCTTCTCCAGCAGATCTTTCCGACCCAGGAATTGAACCTGGGTCTCCTGCATTACAGGAGGATTCTTTACCAACTGAGCTATCAGGGTAGGTATAAAGAGAAATGAAAACACGTATTATGCAAAGTCTTGCACCCAAATGTTCTTAAAAACATTATTCATAATAACCCCCAATTTAAAACAATTTGGCTGGACCACATAAACAGTATGCTAAGTGAAAGGATCCAGTTACAAAGGAGATTGCATATTATATGACTCCATTTATATGAAATGTCCAGGAAAGGCAGATCTATGGAGACAGAAAGTAGATTAGTGGCCTCTTGGAACTGGGGTTAACAGTGAATGGACAGGAGGGATCTCACTGGGGTGATGGGATTGCTCTTAAACTGATTTATAGTGATGCTTACATAGTTTCAAAGATTTACTAAATAATAACCACTTAAAGAGGGTGAATTATAGGGTATTTAAAATATACCTCAATAATTTTTTTAAATGAGAGAATTACTGGAGACAAATTGAAAAGTTATGAAGCTTATGTTACTTATTTTGTGTAAACATGGTCAAAAAACTTTTAAAGAATTATAAAAAACAAGATAAAACAAATCTCCTAGTGCAATAATAGTTTTACTATTTAACATATAATTTGTGCATTTATGTGCTTAAATGAGACTGGTATGAAAAGTTTTTTCCTATTGTCTTTGCCAGATTTTATAACAGTATGATACTAACTTCACAAAGTGAAATGGAATGCTTTCTATACTTTTCTTATAGTTTTGTAAGCATATGAACAGTTAAAACCTCTCCAGAGGACAATTTGATGATTTTGTTGGAAAATATTTAATGAGCCAAGGCTGAATCAAGCAATTCTATTTCTAGTTAAAAAAAAAAAAAGTAACAGCGATTATTTCCAGGTAGCATAAGTATTGATGACCTTTACTGAATCCTTGTGCTCATTTAAAAAAAATTTTTTTACAATGAGAATTTGAAACAAATTTGCAATGAATATTACAGTTCCAACAAATGAGATGATGATGCATTATTAGATATTTTGATAGACCTAAGGCACACAGCAGGAGCAGCAAAGCATACAAATAGCTGGGCCTAAAACGTTTTGTGTGGAATAGTTCTTGGATTACCTTTCAGTTTCCTCTATATATTTTTATACCTGCTCTGAGATGTTTATACCTTCCACTCAATTTGTATTTCCACATCATCGGCATAAGAAAAACATATTTTCTTATGTTTTTTAATCCCTTCTATATCTCTTATTAAATTCCCCTACTCATTCCTCTTGCTTTATAGTCACATTTTCTCATAATTTTTTCCTGATCAAAATAGCAAAGTATTTACTTATTTATAATTCAAAGAAACTTATCTTCATTTACTAATACCATTTTCTTTGTTTTTTAAATTGAAGTGTAATTGTGATATAATATTAGGTACGCTGGTTTTGTTTTTTTCACTTTCTAGGCATTAATTTTTTTCTTTTGATTTTACTAATGCTTTGCTCCTACATTTTTTGGTATACTTCATTTTCCAACTTCTAGGTTCTTAAATATAATCCTAGTCTTTTATATCACTCCATATACTATAACAAGTTAAAGTTATGAATTTTCATCTAAATACAGCTTTGGCTGGACTTTGCAGGTTTTTTCTCTTTTTTTAGACTCTACAGTTCTTATGTACATGCTTTCATTTCCATTGTCTCCTTGTGCCTATAATTTCAGTTTCCATTTATGATTTTTTTTTATTCAAGAGACTTCTGAAAGAGTTCAGTTTTCAGGTATTTGAGGTTTTGGAGTAACTGTTGCTACCTGTTACTCATTCCTTGATGGTTTCATTGCATTATGGTCAGTAAATGTAGCCCATAATATTCTGATCTTTAGGAATTAATGTTCCTTTTGTACAGCCTGATCATATATTGGTCACTTTTTTGAAATGGTCCATGAACATTATTTTTCTCTTGGTGAGTAGAAAATTCCATAAGTATTTCATATAAATCGAAACTTTAACTACATTACTTTTATCCTCTATTTTTTGTCTATTTGATGTGTCGTATTATTAGTGAAGTATGATGGTCTCCCACTATAATTCTGATTTTTCTAACCTCTGAAGTTTTAACAAACTTGTTTCTATATATTTAAATTCTTCTTCATTCATTAAAAGTAAAGTTTATGCCTACTAAGCCATCATTGTTCATTGCACTATTTATTAGCCTAAAATAAGTCACATTTAATGACTTCTACGTCACTTCCAGTATATTTATTGTAGGAATGCTAGTTTAATTAGCATAAGACCTTGGAAAAAGAGACAAAGACAATATAAAACCCACAGATACTCTGCACTTGTTATTTTAATATATTAAATGAAAAAAATTCTCAAACATTTAATAATGAAGCTAAAACACTCCCTCACACCATACACAAAAGTAAACTCAAAATGACTTAAAGACTTATAAGGCATGATACCATAACATTCTTAGACGAGAACATAGGCAAAACATTCTCTGACATTAACTATAGCAATGTTTTCTTAGGTGAGTCTCCCAAGACAATAGAAATAAAAAGCAAAAATAAACAAATAGGCTCTAATCAAATTTACAAGTTTTCACACAGCAAAGGAAACCATCAACAAAACAAGGACAACCTATTAACTGGGAGAAAATATTTGTAAATGATATAATCAACAAGGACTTAATTCCCAAAATATACTAAGAGTTCATACAACTCAATAACAAAAACACAAAGAACATAAACTGAAAAAACAGACTGAAAACCTATATAGACATTTTTTCAAAGAAGACAGGCAGATCACCAACAGGGACTTGAAAACGTGCTCAAAATCACTGTTAGAGAAATGCAAATCAGAACTATGATAAGGCACTACTTCACACTGGTCAGAACGGTTATCATTAAAAAGTTTACAAATAATAAATACAAATAATAATACTGGAGTGTGGAGAAAAGAGAACCCTCCCACACTGTTGGTGAGAGTGTAAGTTAGTACAGTCACTTGGAAAACAGTATGGAGGTTCCTCAAAAAACTAAAATAGAGTTACCACATGATCCAGCAATCCCATTCCTGGGCATATATCCAGAGAAAACTAATTCAAAAAGATACATGCACCCCAATGTTCATAGCAGCACTATTCGTAACAGTCAAGACACGGAAGCAGCCTAAATGCCTGTCAACAGATGAATGGATAAAGATGTGTTACATTTACAATGGAATACTAGGGACTCAGCCATAGAAAAAGAAAGAGACGGACCTAGAAATTAGCACACTAAGTAAGTCAGAAAGTGAAAGTTGCTCAGTCGTATCCAGCTCTTTGCGACCCCATGGACTACACAGTCCATGAAATTTTCAAGCCAGAACACTGGAGTGGGTACCCGTTCCCTTCTCCAGGGGATCTTCCATCCCAGGGATGGAACCCAGGTCTCCTGCATTGCAGGCGGATTCTTTACTAGCTGAGCCACCAGGGAAGCCCAAGAATAGTGGAATGGGTAGCCTATTCCTTCAGTGGATCTTACCGACCCAAGAATCAAACCAGGGTCTCCTGCATTACAGGTGGATTCTTTATCAGCTAGCTACCAGGGTCTCCCAAGTTAGAAAGACAAATATCATATGATGTAACTTACATGTGGAATCTAAAATATGATATACATGAACTTATTTACAGAACAGAAACAGACTCACAGACATAAAAAGCAAAGAAAAGGGGGATGAATTGGGATCAGCAGATACAAACTACTACAGCTGAACCTTCAAGCTGCAAACTTTCAAAGACGGGAACATGCATTTGGTGTCAACAAGGAACCAGAACTTGTGCCATCACCCTCAGGTGTGAGTGAAATTGCAGCTTGCTCTCCATCTCCTATTGCTGATGATCCTTCAACTCTACCATCTCCCACTTCCTCTCCTTCCTCCAGTCTATAGTTCTTGCTTGTTCACTCTATGCCAGCCCCTGTAGAGCCAGCTACTGTACTGTACCACTATACTTTTCAAGGCACTATAACATTAAAAATATTTTTGTGTGTTTTTTAAATGTATTACTTGTGTGAAAAGTATTATAAACCTGTTACAGTATAGTACTATCTGATTGTGTTAGTTGGATACCTAGGCTAACTTTGTTGGACTTACTGGCTAACAGTTTGTTGGAACAAATTGGACTTATGAATGCTCTTGGAAGAGAACTCATATGTATGTAGGAGATTTACTGTGTATATAAAATAAACAAACAAGGTCCTACAGTATAGCACAGGGAACTATATTCAATATCCTGTAATAAATCTTAATAGAAAAGAATACGAAAAAGGATATGTGTATATATGCATGCATGCTCAGTTGCTTCAGTTGTGTCAGACTCTTTGCAACCCCATGGACTGTAGCCTGCCAGGCTCCTCTGTCCGTGGCATTCTCCAGGCAAGAATACTGAAGTGGGTTGCCACGCCCTCCTCCAGGGGATCTTCCTGACCCAGGGATTAAACCGGGGTCTCCTGTGTCTCCTGCATCACAGGCGGATTCTTTACCACTGAGCCACGAGGGAAGCCCATGTGGGTGTGTATACATATGTGTACAGATATGTACACATACATATATAACTGAATCACTTTGCTGTACACCAGAAACTAAGACAACACTGTTAATCAACTATACATCAATAATTTTTTTAAAATTTCTTTAAAAGAATCAAACAGTATAACAGCCCATTCTGACCCTTCTCTGACATTCCCCTATGCTCTTAGCTGCATTATTATAAGGGCACTATTTAATACCTACTCCTCTCCATGTGCTTCCCTGGATTAAATCTGATGACTGCCCATACCTTGAAACATCACCTTTTACTGTACAAGCATATGCTATAAAACCTTTGTTTTGTGAATCTGTCCGATTTAACTTCCTAGTTCCCACATACTGAGACACTGGGAAAGACAGCTGTGACTGAGCCACTGAACTGTAAAATAATACAAAAATTAAAAGATCAAAAAACCAATGTAATGGAAAAGAGCTGCAATTTTAATCTTTATCAGCTGCAGAGTGGATCCTCTCAAACTGAACCTATGGGGATTAGATTCCTCCCGGAGAAGCCTCCAGTAATCCACACACAAATGGCCTCTAAAGCAGCAGCATGGAGTTAGGATCAATGGATGCTTCTACCAATGGCATTTGGAAGTAAAAAAGAAACGCTTGGGGGATTTTCTAGTTCTCTTTGCAGACTCTCTCTGAAATAGGTTCCGTAACATGATGAATTTTAGCTGCATCAAAATTAAAGTAATCCACACAAAGCATTTCCAAAGCCCCAGAAGAAGGATGACCTATACATTCAGGATATTATGGTGACATTAAATCTAAGTATCAGTCACAATGGAACAGATTAGAGAAGAACAAACAACAGTTTTCTCATTCCCTATGAAATAATCTGGGAAGTCCTTAGAGCTAGCTCAGCTATGCCATCAACTGACATCCATACTATTCGAAAACATCAGAACTGAAAATATGCTTAACCTGAGATATTCTGAGTAAAGTGTCACAAGTGGTTCTAATGTATACTGTCATTCATGCCTATTTCTTTGTTACCCAGGTTTTTCTGATGGGAAGTGAACATACTGGAAAGAAGGAGTGATAGCCTATAGGAATCAAGCAAACACATTCTCTAAGCTCAGAGCCTCATTAGAATTTTTGCAGAACTTATTTACAGTATACTTATCCTAAATTAAAAATAAGTGATAATCATATTACATCCCTAGCAATAAAGAAGACCATGATTTTAGTTAGCACCAGAATGCTACAGCTATATCCTACAGCTAAATTTTCTATAGAATTTATTATCAGTTGCATCAACAGCAGCTGTACTTACTAATAATTGTGAGATAACTTATTGTGGTAAGGAAAAAAAGATAAATGATAATAGTAAA
Source organism: Ovis canadensis (assembly GCF_042477335.2). Lineage (NCBI taxonomy): Eukaryota > Metazoa > Chordata > Mammalia > Artiodactyla > Bovidae > Ovis > Ovis canadensis. The sequence goes on from NC_091259.1 coordinate 53,284,772, forward strand.
GGCATTTCATGCTTAGATTTCCTTCCCTAACATTTTATAATGGTTTTATACAGATGGTTGGAGCACTTATTTTGACAATGGGGCTGTAAAAAGTAATCTCAATCCATAAAGGCTATAAATGCATGTCATTTGCAACTCTGGCTGCACACCACACTCACGTGTTGAGATATTTTAGGTGTTACTACAGAAGATTCTGATTTAGTCAGTTTGGGCACTGGGTAGTTGTGTTTTTAAAGGTTTCCCAATTGATTCTGATGCACAGCTGGAATTAAGAATCACTTTCCAAAACTCTAAGTTTCTAGTAGGCCTTAGCATTCAACCTCTTCTCACCTTCTTTGATTTCCACTAACTTTTTCCCAATGACCTACCAGTCGACTGGTAGATCTGCCTGGACATCCACATCAGATCTCAATACATTCTTATACTTCAAGGATTTAAAAATAATTGTATTATTTCCCACAAAAATTGCTGGACCTCCAACAGTAAACCTAATAAATCACATGACCATCTTCCAGGTACTTACGCCAGAAATGTGGAAATTAGGATTCCTCTAATTCTTATCAGTGTACCAACCATTTTACCTCTTAATATTTGTAATATAAATGTTATATAGCAGCCTGGATTGGAGGGGAGTTTAGGGGAGAATGGGTACATATATATGTATGGCTGAGTCCCTTCTCTGTTCACCTGAAACTATCACAACACTGTTAATTGGCCACATTTCAATACAAAATAAAAAGTTTAATAAAGCAATGTTTTTTGGACTTCCTTGGTGGTACAGTGGATAGGAATCTACCTGCCAATGCAGGGGACAGGGGTTTAATTGCTGGTCTGAGAAGATTTCACATGCCTCAGGCAACTAAACCCTGTGGGTCACAACCACGGGGTCGTGGTAAATACTGAAGGCCACACAGTCTAGAGCCTGCAGGCTGCAGCTACTGAAGCCCGCAGAGTCTGTGCCCCATGACAAGAGAAGCCACCACATGAGAAGCCTATGAATCACAACAAAGAGCAGCTCCTGCTCACCATAACCAGAGAAAGCCAGCACAAAGCAGCAAAGACCTAATACAGTTAAAAATGAACTTAGAAAAAAGCAATTAAAAACATTTTTACATCTATCACCAGTTTTCCAACTCCACTGTCTTAAAACATCCCTTCAACATTTCTGCCTGGATAAATACTAAGTCTACTATTTCTGGTGTTTTCTTTAAAATCCGCCAGCTTTGATTCTGCAGGTACCCAACTGCACCACTATATCACCACTACACATCCTCATCGCAGACATTCCTCATGCAGGTCATTTCCTGGCCTGCTGTCACTCTCTCCAACACTACTTCTGTCTTAATTTTTGGTTAGGTCAATACTTCCCAAACTCTGGTTCTTTCCCTTTCTTCCTGCAATCACTTGTCCCCCACGCTGCCTTACAGCCTCATTCCCATGGTCACACCCTAGACCCAGTCATCGAGCAGCTGTAACCCTCTATATCTCTGTCTGGCTCCATCTTCACTGCATTCCCAGTAATCATCTCCCCCAGAGCACCTGTAGTCCACCAACCCTACCACCTCTTCACTATTCCCAACTCACCATGTGTCCACTGTACTTTCCTTACTTAAATGAAATTTCAAATTCAATCATTCTAACGGCTCCACTTTATATACCCTCAACTCTTTTCATGTTTTTTAAATATAGTTAATGTACAACATTATAAAAATGGTTGTTCAGTCTCTCAGGCATGTCTGACTCTTTGAGACCCCAAGGACTGCAGCACGCCAGGCTTCCCTGTCCTTCACAGTCTCCGGGAGTCTGGTCAAACTCATGTCCACTGAGTCAGTGATGCCATCCAACTATCTCATCCTCTGTCACCCCCTTCTCTTCCTGCCCTCAATCTTTCCCAGCATCAGGGTCTTTTTCAATGAGTCAGATCTTCCCATCAGATGGCCAAAGTATTGGAGCTTCAGCATCAGTCCTTCCAATGAATATTCAGGACTGATTTCCTTTAGGATTGGCTGGTTTGGTTTCCCTGCTGGCCAAGGAACTCTCAAAGGTATTCTCCAGCACCACAGTTTGAAAGAATCAGTTTTTTTGGCACTCAGCCTTCTTTGTGGTCCAACGCTCACATCCATACATGACTACTGGAAAAACCATAGCTTTGACTATATGGACCTTTGTATACTCTCTACTTTTTAATATGCTGTGTAGGTTGGTCATAGCTTTTCTTCCAAGGAGCAAGCGTCTTTTAATTTCACGCTGCAGTCACCATCCACAGTGACGTTGGAGCCCAAGAAAATAACATCTGTCTCTGTTTCCATTTTTCCCCCATCTATTTGCCATGAAGTGATGGGACCAGATGCCATAATCTTTATTTTTTTGAAGTTGAGTTTTAAGCCAGCTTTTTCGCTCCCCTCTTTCAACTTCAGCAAGACACTCTTTAGCTCTTCTTTGCTTTCTGCCATTAGCATGGTATCATCTCGTGATTCCAGCTTGTACTTCATCTAGCCTGGCATTTCACATGATGTACTCTGCACATAAGCTAAATAAACAGGGTGACAACACACAGCCTTGACGTACTCCTTTCCCAGTTTTGAACCAGTTCATTGCTCCATGTTCAGTTCTAACTGATGCTTCTTGACTTGCACACAGGCTTCTCAGGAGGCAGATAAGGTGGTCTGGTATTCCCATCTCTTTAAGAATTTTCCACAGTCTGTTGTGATCCACACAAAGGCTTTAGCATTGTCAATGAAGCAAAAGTAAATATTTTTAGGAATTCCCTTGCTTTTTCTGTGATCCAGTGGATGTCGGCAATTTGCTCTCTGGTTCCTCTGCCTTTTCTAAATCCAGCTTGCACATCTGGACATTAATTACAGGTATACAATATAGTAATTCACAGTTCTTAAAGATTATACTCCATTTATAGCCTTATAAAATATTGACTTTGTCCCCTGTATTGTACAATATATCCCATGGCTTGGTTTGTAACTAATAGTTTGTATCTCTAAATCCTCTACCACTATATTGCCCTTCTCTCCTACCCTCTCCCCACTGGTAACTACTAGTTTGTTTTCTATATCTATGCATCTGCTTCTTTTCTGTTATATTTATTAGTTTGCCGTATTTTTTAGATACCACACATAAGTGATAACTTAAGAGTATTTGTCTGTATCTGACTGACTAATTTCACTAAGCATAACACCCTCTAGGTCCATCTGTGTTGTAGCAAATGGTAAAATTTCATTCCTTTTAATGACTGAGTAGTATTCCCTTGTATATATATGCACATTCTTTATTCATGTATCTGTTGATGGCCACTTAGGTTGCTTCCATACCTGAAAGCAGCTATTGTAAATAAAGCTGGTATAAACACTGGGGTACAGGAATCTTTTCCCACTAGTGTTTTCTTTTCTGGATATATACCCAAGAGTGGAATTGTTGAGTCAAATGTTAGTTCTTCTATTTAGTTTTTTGAGAAACCTCCATTCTGTTTTCCACAGTGGCTGCACCAGTATACATTTCCACCAACACCAACAGTTTGTGAGGGTTTCCTTTTTCCCACATCCTCAACATTTGTCATGTATGTCCTTTCTGATGCTATCCATTCTGACAGGTATGAGGTGATACCTCACTGTGGTTCTGATTTGCACTTCCCTGATTGCAGCCATGAAATTAAAAGACACTTACTCCTTGGAAGAAAAGTTATGACCAACCTAGATAGTATATTCAAAAGCAGAGACATTACTTTGCGGACTAAGGTCCATCTAGTCAAGGCTATGGTTTTTCCTGTGGTCATGTATGGATGTGAGAGTTGGACTGTGAAGAAGGCAGAGTGCCGAAGAATTGATACTTTTGAACTGTGGTGTTGGAGAAGACTCTTGAGAGTCCCTTGGACTGCGGGGAGATCCAACCAGTCTATTCTGAAGGAGATCAACCCTAGGATTTCTTTGGAAGGAATGATGCTAAAGCTGAAACTCCAGTACTTTGGCCACCTCATGAGAAGAGTTGACTCATTGGAAAAGACTCTGATGCTGGGAGGGATTGGGGGCAGGAGGAAAAGGGGACAACAGAGGATGAGATGGCTGGATGGCATCACTGACTCGATGGACGTGAGTCTGAGTGAACTCTGGGAGTTGGTGATGGACAGGGAGGCCTGGCGTGCTGCGATTCATGGGGTCGCAAAGAGTCGGACACGACTGAGCGACTGAACTGAACTGAACTGATGACTAGTGATGTTGAGCAACTTTTCATGTTCGTGGTAGCCATGTGCATGCATGTTCTCTTTGGAAAAATGTCTGAGGTCTTCTGTCCATTTTTTAATCAGGTTTTTTTGATGCTGAGTTATATAAGCTGTTTATATACTGAGCTGGCTTAAAAAGTTCACTGGGGGTTTTCTGTTACATCTTCTGGAAGAACCCAGGTGAACTTTCTGGCCAGTCCAATAGATTGGCTATTAACCCCTTACTGGTCATATCGTTTGCAAGTATCTTTTCCCATTCAGTAGGTTCTCTACATACTATCAATTCTCTTGCCATACTTTCATTGTCATACATAAGCACAAGGCTGCTCCCGTTACTTCACGCCTGTACAAACACAGCTGCACGTGGTGAGAGAAAAGCTTATATCCATGCTGGTGGATATCATTTTAAATTCACAAGCACCACCTTCAAGTGGGCCCTTAATGTTGTCTGGCAGGCATACTCTACTTCCCTAACCCACTCAATCTCCTACCTCCTGGACTATTATTTCTACCTTTCCTCTTTTCAAACTTTCAGCATCTTCTACCCCACTCTCACTCTCAGATGGTGACCCTGAAGCCTCTTTTTTCACTGATAATGGAAGAGCAATCAGAAGACAATTCTATAAGTTCCCAAACCACACCTACTCACCTGGAGCCACATACTCTGCCCTGTTTCCTTGACAACAAATGAACTGGTTGAAAAACCCACCAACTCAAACATCACTCAGGCAGTTCAACCCTCTGCATCATTTTTAACATCTCTCTAGCATACCAACAATTATTTTCTTCTTTCTTTACAAACCATCTTTTGAATCATTTTGTCCTCCCTTTTCTTCACAATGAAACAAAAAAGCAGGGTATGTTCTCTTTCTTCAACTTCTCTCCTCTCATAATCTCTTAAAGAGACTATAATCAGACTTTCACCCACTCTATTCACCTATCCCCACTTCAAAACCACTCAGTTCAAGGTCATCAGTGAACTACCACATTGCTAAATGCAATGAGCAGTCCTTGGTCTTCAACATACCTGACCCACCAGCTGCATTTCACATAAGGTTTCATGCCATCCTCCTAGGAATACTTTCTGCACTCCTAGGCCACCACACTCCTGATTTTCCTCCCACCCTACTTGCTATTCCTTTTCAGTCTCTTTTGTGGGTTCCTTCTCCCTCCCTCACCTCTAGCTAGTTGACTTCTTTCATCTTCAGTTACTCCTTGGTAGATGCATCTAATCTCTCAGCTTGAACTGTCATATTTATGCCGATGGTGTGTGTGTGTCTATATATATAGAGACAGACTTGCTCCTTGACCTCAAGGAGCATATCCCAACGCCCACTCAAGGATATCCCTCCAGCAAGTCTCCCCTCATTATCCTATACCATGAATTTTTGTTCTCTACCAGATCATTCCCATCACCTAAGTGCTGTTATCTCTTATAACTTTAAATAAAAACAAAAACCCTTTGACTATCTATTTTACATATGGTATGGGAATTTGCTATATGACTCAGGAAACCCAAACAGGGGCTCTATGAGAGGCTGAAGGATGGGAGGGGCATGGGGATGGGAGGGAGGTTACATGGGTGTACCTATGGCTGATTCTTGTTGATGTATGACAGAAAACCACAAAATTCTGTAAAGCAACTATCCTTTGATTAAAAAATTAAAAAGAAAAAACAAACAAAAAAACCCCTTGATCTCACTTTCCTCACCAATGACTACAAACTCATTTCTTTCTACTCTTGTCTACAGAAACACTTGAAAGAGTAGTTTGTTTTGTTTTTATTGCCCCCAATTCCTCTCCCATCAGTTTCTCTTAAGGCCATTCCAGTCTGGCTTGTTCTCACCTCTCAATGATAATGGCTAATCAACTTCATGTCCAATGACTCCTACGTCACTTAACTGCTGTGGTAATGATCAGCGCTCATTCTACTTGACCTAATGGCAGCATATGGCACAGATGTTTACTTTTTCCTCTTCCACACAATTTCTTCTTCATCTTGGCTTTCAGGTCAATATTCTTGGTTGGATCTTCTGGTCTCTATTAGACTTCTTTTGCTGGTTCCTCATTTTCTCTCCATCCTTTTAATATTGGAGAGTTCCAGAACTCAGTCCTCTTCTCACCTCTAGGCAACACCGCCTTCCCAGATGATTCCTTTTAAATATCACAGCCAAGTCTACAACGCTCACATCTGTGTCTCCAGGACAGTCATCTTTCTCACACACTTTTAAGTCCAGCTTCCTAGTCTCTTCCCTACTTGACACTCTAATAAGCATTTCCAACCTAACACACCCAAAACTGAGCTCCCAATTTTCCCTTCAAACTTATTTCTCTACCTGCTAGCTACCTAGAATCTGACCACTTCTTACCATCTCCAATGCTAACACTCTGGTCTAAGCTACCCTCATCTCTCACACCATCCACATCACTGCTCTCCCTGATTCCACCCTTCTAACAGCCTATTTTCTATATGCTGGTCAGAGTGATCCTTCCCATTTCTAACTCAGTTATTATCACCCTTCTGCTTCAAACTTTCTGATGGCTTCCCATCTTTCTCTGAGTAAAAATGGCAGTGGTTTCTAGGGCCTCAATCAACATGACATCACTTCTCTGATCTCAGCTACTATTAGGCTGATGCAAAAGTAACTGAAGTTTTTGTACTGTTGAAATCTTCCATTTGATACTGGAATACAATTTTTAAATAAATGTGGTTATATTACACATTTTAAACGTGCATTTCTCACTTTACTTTTTTTTTTTACTAATAATTTATTACTTTCTGTGTATTTTATGTTTATTTTAGACTAGGGAAATGATGGGAGACAAGAAGAAAATCTGCACAATTTTCTTATTTGAGTTCAAAACGGGTCATAAAGCAGCAGAAATAACTTGCAACATCAACAACACATTTGGCCTAGGAACTGCTAATGAATATATAATGCAGTGGTGGTTCAAGAAGTTTTGCAAAGGAGATGAGACCCTTGAAGATGAGGAACACTGGCTGGCCATCAGAAGTTGACAATGACCAACTGAGAGGACCATCAAAGTTGACTCTCTTACAACTACATGAGAAGTTGCTCAAGAACTCAACGTCAACCATTCTATGGTCATTCAGCATTGGAAGCAAACTGGAAAGGTGAAAAAGCTTGATAAGTGGATGCCTCATGAGCTGTACAAAGATTAAAAAAAAAAACATCCTTTTTGAGTATCGTCTTCTCTTATTCTATACAACAACAAACCATTTCTCAAGCAGACTGTGACGTGCAATGAAAAGTGGATTTTATATGACAACCAGCACTGACCAGCTCAGTGGCTGGACCGAGAAAATGCTCCAAAGCACTTCCCAAAGCCAAACTTGCACCCAAAAAAAGGTCCTGGTCACTGTTTGGTGGCCTGTTGCCCATCTGATCCACTTTTTTGCTTTCTGAATCACAGCAAAATCATTACATCTGAGATGTATGCTCAGCAAATCAATGAGATGCACTGACAACTGCAATGCCTGAAGCCAGCACAGGTCAACAGAAAGGGCTCAATTCTTCTCCATGACAACACCCAACAGCATGTCACACAACCAATGCTTCAAGTGTTGAATGAATTAGTCTATGAAGTTTTGCCTCACCCACTATGTTGACCTGACTTCTTGCCAACAGACTACCACTTCTTTAAGTAACTCAACAACCTTTTGCAGGAAAACACTCCTACAACCAGAAGGAGGCAGAAAATGCTTTCCAAGAGTTTGTTGAATCTCAAAGCATGGATTTTTACTCTACAGGAATAGTCAAACTTACATATTATTGGCAAAAATGTGCTGACTGTAATGGTTTCTACTTTGATTAATAAAGATGTGTTCAAGCCTAGTTAGAATGATTTAAAATTCATGGTCCAAAACTGCAATTATATTTGCACATAATACTTTCCTAACTTAATAACTTTCCTCTTCCTGGCCAACTCCACCACAGTCCCACTGCCCCTGGCTAATACCTAAACATACCAAGCATGCACCTGCCTCAGGACCTTTCCACCTGCTATTCTGCTGCCTGGAATGTTCCTCCTCCTGATATGTGCACATCTTGCTCCCACATCTCTGGATTTTACTCATACATCAGTTTCTCAGTGATGCTATTTTAGTTCCCACACCTATTCTCTTTCCATGCTTTATTTTTCTCCTTAGCACTATCAGTAGCTAACATACTCTGTAATTAGCTTATTTACATAATATTTTTCTCTAGTCAACCTGTAAATTTCATAAGGTAAGCTTTTTATATTCTGTTTGATTCCCTAGTGTATGTACAATACTGTATCAAGGTACCTAGGTGTGTACAATACCTCGAATAGAGCTTTGTACTTGGGAGAGGTTCAATAAACGTTTGATGAGTAAGTGAATGGCATTTCTAATCATAATCTCTGCAATCAACCTTCATCCTGCCTCCAGAGTCATCTCATCAGGGGACAAATCTGCTCACCTCAGTTTTCAGCTTAAAACTCTTCATTTGGTCTGCAGTGCTATAGCTAATGCAAACTGAAATGTCTTCAGTAGCCAGGCATATCCCCTAAACGTGATAAATAAAGTGTGTGGCACAGGGGAGGTGGGGCGGACACGAAAAGTGGAAAAGTGTAGGACCTGCCTAAGGGCATTCATTTCATTTAAAGAACTGTACTGGCCTCTTGGCAGCCCCTGTATATAGAATAAACCACCATCTCCACAGCATGGTTTGGTAGGCACTAGGCTTGCCATGCTTGCTCCCTTCATGGCCCTATAACATCAGAGAAAACAGACTGTGCATATCCTCAAACTGAATGACTGCAATGCAACTGAACACACTGCTTTTTCATTATTAAATAAACAGGCAAGGAAGCAAGATGTTACTGTTGGCGCAGTCTGAAATTTTATCTGAAATCCAGATGTTTGAACCAGATGACTACACTTGCTAAAGGCAGTTTTTACAACTAGATGAGGTAATTACACTTGAGTTTCAGGGTGACACACTTGGGGATCTGAATAGGTAATCACCCATGCAGTGATTCTAATCTGTTAGGACCTTAACTCAGTAAGGAAGAACATCACCAGCAACGTCAGGTTTTTTCCCATGAGAACCAGGAAGACTTGAGAAGTGCATCCACAGAACTTGCCCCATCCTCAAATCTCCAAACTACTTTGCTGAGAATGGATCCTTTGGGCTCATCACTCTAAACTGTACTTCTTTCAAGATACCTGCATCAGAGTATTCCAGCCCAAGTCCTCTGTGGGACTTTGACAATGGCAAACAAGGACTTCCATGATCTGACAACTAGTGTTTACTAGAGCAGGCTCAACTCTTAACATTCTCAATACATGCTTCACTGACTATTACCAAAGACCCGTTCTCTCTCATCCTATAATGTTTGTGAATTTCTCAAATGTCTTTCTCCTGTACACATTCCAGGCAAAGTGCTCCACCCAAGAATCAACTTCTCCAGGAGTTCTCTATAGACCCACTGAATAATTATTTCTCTCTTTTCCCACACTGTATCCAGTACATGTCTCCCTTGTGATCTTTATTAATTGCAATTATTGCTTTATCTCAGTTCCATAGGGGCAGTAATTACGGCTAATGTATTTTCAAATCAGTGATACCCAACCTAGTACCTGGCACTTTGTGTTAGTTGCTCAGTCGTGTCCAACACTTTGCAACCCTATGGATTGTAGCCTGTCAGGCTCCTCTGTCCATGGGATTCTCCAGGCAAGAATACTGGAGGGGTTGCCATTTCCTTCTCCAGCGGATCTTCCAGACCTAGGGACAGAACCCAGCTCTTCTGCATCGCAGGCAGATTCCTTGCCATCTGAGCCACCAGGAAAGCCCACCTGGCACTTAACAGGCACTCAATGGACGGTTTTTTTTTTTAATTTAACTTAATTATAATTAGAAGAATGATCAGATCTTGTGGCTACAGTCCTAGGGGAAGACTGAACAGGGGGAAGGAAAAAGAGATTCAAGTTACATAACAATTTTTTTCATACCTCACATAAATAAAGGCACTTTGCATGGAAAGAATGTTACAAAGAATTTCTATTTCTTGATGGACTCCTAACATTTTAAAAGGCAGTCTAGTGGAATAGATTGAGTATAGACAGACAACCTGAGTACACTGACGATACACTGCTCCTTCTATAAGCTAATTTGACAGAATATTTATCATCCAACTAATGCAAATTGGTAAGAAATACATTAAGAGTCTCAAAATATATATTTATACCTGGTAGAGAATAAGCACACAAAATTCTCATAACAGAAAACTTAAACTGGTTTAAAATATTAAAAACATTCAATACTACCAACAAAAATATTCAAGTTGAAACAACAACCAGGTAGGCACTCAAAACATGTTGAATTAGCCACCTTTTGTCACATTATACCTCCTAATGGTAGTATACTGACTGTTGACATGTAGCAGTGCTAACTGGCCCAGATATGCTGGAAAGCAATTGGAATCCATCGGTGATGATTAATTATTAAGAAATTTTCTTAAAGGAGAGTGGGATACTATAGATACAAAATATTATTTATAGAAAGGAAAAATCAGATGCTAGAAATAACCCCAAAGAAAGGTTAAGTAAAAACAGTTATCTACCTTTTGGAATATATGTATATATTCATCACAATAATTACATGATAATGATTGTTCATCATTGAAAAATTATAAAAATAGTAGTAACAATGGCTAATATTTACTGAGCACTTACTATGTGCCTGATACTATGATAAGTATTTCACATGTAATAAGAGATAGATACTAACGTAGGGTTGCTATATTTAGCAAATAAAAATGTAAGATGCCCAATTTGATTTGAATCTCAGATAAACAATGGATACTTGCTATTTATATGAAATTCACATTTGAATTTGAATAATTTGAATACTTTGGCATCTTGTATTTTGCTTGGGTAATAGCACACCACTTTATTCACAAGCAGACTAAGACACAGGGACTGAATAACTTTACAGGGTCATACAGCTAATAAGTGGTGATAAAATCCTAAGTTTACAAAAAAGTAAAATAGTAAATTTTGTCTATGAATGATTACAGGCTTACCTCATTTTGTTGTGCTTCTCTTTATTGCACTTCACAGACACTGCATTTTTAAAAAAATAAATTGAAGGTTTGTGTCAACCTCATATCAAGCAAGCCTATCAGCCCATTTTTCCAACAACACTTGCTCACTTCATGTCTCTCTGTCATATTTTGATAATTCTCCCAATATTTCATACTTTTTCATTATTATTATACTTGTTTTGGTGATCTTTGAGGTTACTACTACAAAAAATATGACTCATTGGAGGCTCAGAAGATGGTTAGCATCTTTTAGCAATGAAGTATTTTTAAATTATGTACTTTTTAAAGACATAGTGCTATTGTACACTGAAGAAATCACAGAATGGTGTAAACATAACCTTTATAGATACTGAGAAACTAAAAAATTCATTTTACTGTACTGATCTGGAATCAAACCCACAACATTCAGTTCAGTCGTTCAGTTGTGCCCGACTCTTTGTGACCCCCATGGACCGCAGCACACCAGGTTTCCCTGTCCATCACCAACTCCCGAAGCCTACTCAAACTCATGTCCTCCGAGTCAATGATGCCATCCAACCATCTCATTCTCTGTCATCTCCTTTTCCTCCCACCTTCAATCTTTCCCAGCATCAGAGTCTTTTCCAGTGATCAGTTCTTCCCATCAGATGGCCAAAGTTTTGGAGCTTCAGCTTCAGTCCTTCCAATGAATATTCAGGACTGATTTCCTTTAGGAGGGACTGGTTGGATCTCCTTGCAGTCCAAGGGACTCTCAAGAGTCTTCTCCAGTGCCACAGTTCAAAAGCATCAATTCTTTGGCACTCAGCTTTCTTTAGAGTCCAATTCTCACATCCATACATGACTACTGGAAAAACCATAGCTTTGACTAGGGGGATCTTTGTTGGTAAAGTAATATCTCTGCTTCTTATTATGCTGTCTAGGTTGGTCAGAGCTTTTCTTCCAAGGAGCAAACACCTTTTAATTTCATGGCAGCAGTCACTATTTGCAGTGATTCTGGAGCCCAGAAAAATAAAGTCTCTTCCTGTTTCCATTGTTTTCCCATCTATTTGCCATGAAGGGATGGGACCGGATGCCATGATCTTCGTTTTCTGAATGTTGAGCTTTAAGCTAACTTTTTCACTATCCTCTTTCACTTTCATCAAGAGGCTCTTTAGTTCTTCTTTGCTTTCTGCCATAAGAGTGGTGTCATCTGTATATCTGAGGTTATTGATATTTCTCCCGGCCATCTTGATTCCAGCTTGTGCTTCTTCCAGCCCAGCATTTGGCATGATGTACTCTGTATAGAAGGTAAATAAGCAGGGTGACAATATACAGCCTGACGTACTCCTTTCCTGATATGGAACCAGTCTATTGTTCCATGTCCAGTTCTAGCTGTTGCTTCTTGATTTGCATACGGGAGGTATGGTCAGGTGTAGGTCACAGGAGGCAGGTCAGGTGGTCTGGTATTCCCATCTCTTTAAGAATTTCCCACAGTTTATTGTGATCCACACAATCAAAGGCTTTGGCGTAGTCAATAAAGCAAAAGTAGACTTTTTCTGGAACTCTCTTGCTTTTTTGATGATCCAGCAGCTGAGGGGAAGCATAGACAGGTGATACTACTACCACCAAATCCATTTACTGAGCATCCACTTGAGCACTTACTCTGGGTGCTGTGCTGTAACAGCCCTCCACTCCCATTTTATACATGGATCGAATCTGGGTCTCCTGCACTGCAGGCAGATTCCTTACCAACTGAACCACCAGGGAAGTCCCGAACAATGTGAAGAATTAAATATTTTGCTCAAGGTCATAAAACTAGTAAGGACAGGACCAGATTCTGATTCCAAAGCTCTTGCTTAGTCCACTTTGTCATCTTTATTTCCTGAGTGAGATTTTTTTCTTTTGAATGCAGTTCTATCAGTGTTGGTATAAACGTTGCTGTGTGATAAAAATACATGCATGAGGAATATTTCAAGACCTGCAGAACCTACTTGTTGGAGTTTGCCTGGGTTTAAAGCCATACTTTGAGCTAGTTCAACGAAACACTTGAAGTGGTAAACATTTATGGCTCAAATGTGATTTCATTTAGAAAGCAGAAATACAGACTCCAGAGTTGTCTTTTGGAAAGTGAGACTGCTCTCCCACTGGTGCCTCTCATTAAGCTCCTCCCTTTCCCTGGAACTTATTAGTTTCCTCAAGTAAGTCACTTAGGAAGGGATTCTGATATATGTATTTTTAAGCCAACCATATGAGAAAATCCACATGCACACACAAACACGAAAGTGCCAGTATGCTTTTAAGGTGAAAGCAAGGCCCATGTTCTATACATAACAGGGATGGGTGATTTCCCTTAGGTGTCAGCTTAAGTTTTCCTTGAAAGTTTAGCCTACATAAAAAGTTTGTACTTTGTTTATTCTGAAAGAGGTGGCTGGCCACAAGGCTGCCTATGATGCTTTTACCAGAATTTGCTTTTGTTTTTCCCTCTTGAAAATTACCTCATGACTAAAGCACTCACTGATCCATGTAGAAGAATCCCACGGAGATGAAAACACACTTGTTTAAATAAAATATTTATGAAGAAGCCCTAAAATGTCACTGAAGTAAATGCAAATTAAATCTTCACAGATTGTGCATCCAATATGCCACTCATTCCTTATAAGACTCTCCAGTTCCTGATTGCAATTAACATTAATTTTTAAAAATTAATCCCATTGTGCATAATCACACCAATGTCTATTCATAAAAATTCAGTGTTTTAAGGCTGATTTTTCTCTTGACTTTCTTTGAAAATCTGAATTAAGGTTACTATTTAATCTCAGTGATTATTTTGGAAATTTTTCCTTATGAACTATATTTAATTATTATTCTACATGTACATCTTTTAATAAGTTACTTCACTCTAAATAAATGTAAGGTGACATTAATTAATGACAGTTCCACTTCCTGGCCTTTTAATAATTTGGACATGATTTTCTCAATTTGTTCTTTTTTCCCCTACACTGAGTGAATATAATGGATTCTCATGATATTTTTAAAGAGTCCTCAAAATAAAAATTGGGGGTAATACTGTCAAAAGAAATTTAAGAATCAGTTAGTTGATTTGGGTGGTAACTGTACAAGGTAACAGTCAAAGTGCCTGCCTTGATACCATCTTTCCTAATTTTGCAAAAATGAAATATGAGTTGAGCTGAGAAGGGTTGCTGCTGCTGCTAAGTCACTTCAGTCGTGTTCGACTCTGCGCGACCCCATAGACGGCAGCCCACCAGGCTCCCCTGTCCCTGGGATTCTCCAGGCAAGAACAGTGGAGTGGGTTGCCATTTCCTTCTCCAATGCACGAAAGTGAGAAGTGAAAGGGAAGTCGCTCAGTCGTGTCCAACTCTTCGTGACCCCATGGACTGCAGCTTACCAGGCTCCTCCTTCCACGGGATTTTCCAGGCAAGAGTACTTGAGTGGGTTGCCATTTCCTTCTCCATGAGAAGGGTTAGGTGGGTTCATTCTTCACTTATTGGTCTCACTCAACAGTTATCTTCCACCTGGTGCACATTAGAACCAACTGAAAAACATATATAAAAATACACCAATACTAGGTCCCACCACCAGAGATTCCAATTTAATTGGTCACGGTAGAGCTAAGTCATTGATAGTTTCTTTATTGTTGTTTGTCTGTTAGAGCTCCCTAAGTGTTTCTAACATGCAACTAAGGTTGAAAATCAATCTAGAAAACCAGTCTAGAAAAAAGCATCTCCTAAGTAGGGTTAACATCCACCTAGAGAGAGGGATCATCAGTGACATGCCATAAAGATCTACTTCACACCCTGATCAGGTGAACAATCTCTGGTGTTAGTCGCTCAGTTGTGTCCAACTCTGTGACCCCATGGACTTTAGCCCACCAGGCTCCTCTGTCCATGGAATTCTCCAGGCAAGAGTACTAGAGTGGATAGCCATTCCCTTTTCCAGGGGATCTTCCCAACCCAGGGACTGAACCTGGGTCTAAATGCAAACAGATTCTTAACCCTCTGAGCCAACAGGGAAGCCCCCAAACATTCTCAAGTTCACCAGAAAAATTTAAAAAAAAAACACAAAAACCCTAGAAATACAAAGCTGGAATATCAATGGAAAACTTGTATCATGAATAAAAGAATTCATGACCAAGATACTGAGTGATGTCCATCAACAGATGAATGGATAAAGAAGATGTGGTGTGTACACACACACACATTATGAAATACTATACACACACACACACACACACACACACATGTTATGAAATACTACTCAGCCAGGAAAAAGAATGAAATAATGCCATTTGCCGCAACATGGATAGACCTAGAGAATATTACACTAAGTAAGTCAGAAAGACAAATATCATATGATATGATATCACACATAAGACAAATATCACTTATATGTGGAATTTTTTAAGAAATTCTAAAAAGATACAAATGAACTTATTTACAAAACAGAAACTGACTCAGACTCACACAGAAAATGAACTTATGGTAACTAAAGAGGGAGGAATAAATTAGGAGTTTGGGATTAACAGATATACACTATTATATGTAAAAATAAATAAACACAAGGACCTACTATATAGCCCAAGGAACTATAATCAATATAACAACTAAAATATAAAAAAATTGGAGAAGAAGATATGTGTGTGTGTGTGTATAAAACTGAATTACTTTGCTACATACCTAAAACTAACTTAACATTGTAAATCAACTACACTTTAATTTTAAAAAGTAAAAGTAAAAATACTGAGCAAAATCTTTATAACTACATAGAATTTAACCTACAGTTAGAGATTAAATCCATTATAGAAAAACAGAATAAAGACATTTAAATGAAAAAAATAACCTAGGAAATTTTCATTGACAGTAACTCCCAGATACTTAGAATATGTGATGTGTTTACCTAGAAGCTACTCAGACTTAGACTTGACTCTCTGTTTCTTTCAAAGGAACCCATGGCTCTGGGCTAGTTTAGCTCTCTGCACTTCAATTTATTCACGTATACAATCTCTTTTAGCAACGATTCTCAAATTTTAATGTGCCTATGAATTACCTGAGGATCCTGTTAAGACACAGATTCACATCAGTAGGTCTGGAGGGGAGCCTGAAAGTCTGCATTTCTAACAAGCTCCCAGATGCTGCTGATGCTGCTGGTACACAGCTGAACACTTTGAGCAGCAAGGTCTTAGAAGACGTTATGAGGATTAAATGAAATGACCTACATAAAGTGCTTGGCACAGATGTGGTTGGCATCCTTCAGAAGAACAGACTTACAAAGAAAATTATAAAACATGGTTAAAACCTAGAAATGACTTGATTCAACCCTCTTTTCTTTTCCAGATGTGGAAATAGGATGAGAAAAGTTACAATCACTACCCCCAACAGCCAAATGGAGAAGAGATGAATTCTTTTTTGACTGAAATAAGTATAATCAAGATCAATGAGTGGAAGTTAAACAGAGCTTTTCATTCCATGCAAGAAAAGATCTTTTAGTAATAACTGCTCTCCTACATCAACTGGCCCTCTTGAGGAAATAAGAGTGAAGTCCCCAGTTACAAAGTATGAGCACTGACCAGTTGATAACATCAAAGAAGACTTTCATGCCTCAGGTCACTGTGGAACTAACTAAAAGATATTGCATATATAATAGGTACAAAAAATCTTTAGTAAACAAAAAATTTTAATAAAAACTTCCTTATTTTCCTTCCAACTCTGCTCCTCCTAAAGTCTTGCAAGTAAATGGAGCTGCTTAGGTAAAAAAGCCTTGGTGTCATCCTTCAGTTCAGTTCAGTTGCTCAGTCGTGTCCGACTCTTTGCGACCCCATGAATCGCAGCACACCAGGCCTCCCTGTTCATCACCAACTCCCAGAGTTCACTTAGACTCACGTCCATCGAGTCCGTGATGCCATCCAGCCATCTCATCCTCGGCGGTCCCCTTCTCCTCACGCCTCCAATCCCTCCCAGCATCAGAGTCTTTTCCAATGAGTCAACTCTTCACATGAGGTGGCCAAAGTACTGGAGTTTCAGCTTTAGCATCATTCCTTCCAAAGAAATCCCAGGGCTGATCTCCTTCAGAATGGACTGGTTGGATCTCCTGGCAGTACAAGGGACTCTCAAGAGTCTTCTCCAACACCACAGTTCAAAAGCATTAATTCTTCGGCACTCAGCTTTCTACACAGTCCAGCTCTCACACCCATACATGACCACAGGAAGAACCATAGCCTTGACTAGACGCACCTTAGTCAGCAAAATAATGTCTCTGCTTTTGAATATACTGTCTAGGTTGGTCATAACTTTTCTTCCAAGGAGTCAGCGTCTTCTAATTTCATGGCTGCAGTCACCATCTGCAGTGATTTTGGAGCCCCCCAAAATAAAGTCTGACACTGTTTCCACTGTTTCCCCATCTATTTCCCATGAAGTGATGGGACCGGATGCCATGATCTTCGTTTTCTGAATGTTGAGCTTTAAGCCAACTTTTTCACTCTCCTCTTTCACTTTCATCAAGAGTCTCTTTAGCTCCCCTTCACTTTCTGCCATAAGGGTGGTGTTTATTTCACTTCTCACATCCATTCCATCAACAAATCTGAGCACTGTATCTTCAAACTGTGCCCACTATCCCCTTTGTCTGGATTACTAGAATAGCCTGCTAGCAAATTTCCCTATCTTTTTCCCTTGATCTTCAACAGTATTTTCTCAACACAGCAGCCAAAGGGTTGCCACTTCTCTGTTCAATCCCTTCTCATTCAGAGTAAAAACCAAAGCCGTTATAATGGTTTAGAAGATCCTACGTGAGCTTCCCCCTCCATTAACCATTAATCATATTTCTTGTCATTCTTTATCTTATTTGCTCTGTGCCAGCTACCCATGAACTCAACTATTCCTTAAATAACATCAAGGACACTTCTATCTCAGGACCATTGCACTGCCTCTTCTCTCTGCTGTGAAGGCTATTCTCTGAAATTCACAAGTTAATGCCTAGCATTGCCAATATATGAAAACAACATAATGACACCTAACAGGATTCTAATTGCTCTTCATGGAAAAATGCTCACCCTCAGCTTAAAGACCCACACTTTACTTTCCATAGTTGGTACAGATGAAGGACTGGATGAGGCACTCAAGTTTCAATTTATTACTTAGCCTCTTTTTTTTTTTTTTAATCACATTTTCACTAAATTCTCTCTTAACACCAAGTTAGGGAAGACTAGGGTTGTACTCCCACATCAGAGCACTGCAGTCACCTAGGCAAAGAATAACCTTTCTGATGGCCCACTGGTCTGTGACCCAGGCTTATCCCATCTCTGGAAAAATGAACAAACATACTACATGCAGTGTCATTCTGCTATCCACAGGGAATTATATGTCTTTTCTCCTTTCAAAGCCAAAGTTCCTCAGTTGAGCTTAAGAAAACCTAATTACCATTGGGTAGCCAGGGACAGACAATGGGCAGAAAAAGCTGAAACATGGCATTCAAGTGGGCTCCTTTACAGAAAAGGAAGTTACCCACTGAGATGACCTGCTCTAGGGACCCACGTACCAGCACTGCTGCTGTACGTAGTTGCTCTGGTTCCCACTACACAGCAGCATAGGTACCATTCAGAGCATTGGGCAGTGCACCTACTCCAGCCACTCAGCGTTAAGGCTCAGAAATGAAAGGAACTCTTGACTTGGACAACCAAACAGCTTTAAAGGGATGGAGATAAATGCATTTGATGTAAGAATTAATGTGGGTAAAGAAAGGTGGGGAGTGAAGAGAGATTCTGGCCTGAGCTGAAGGGCCCTGGAAGAGAGGGTGTACCTTGGATAGGGGCTTCAGTCTCAGTTCCTCTTATCTTGCGCTCACAGTCCACCTCCCCAGCCTACCTCATGAACAGGCTACTTCCTGACCATAAACCAAAGATCCAGAGGGTCACCAGGCTATCTCAAAACTGCTGTACCCTAATTTAAGATAACAGGGCAGTGCTTTCAGGAACTCAAAGAATAGTATGGCATACTCTATATCACTGGCTATTTCTCAGCCAAGGACTCAGACGTGACTTTTGTAAGGGCTTCTGAGTGCAGGGGCTAAGGAAAAAACCTAAGAACATGGGATCTAGCTTATAGATTAAAAGGAGCAGAGGCACAAAAATCAGACAAAAAGATGTGGCATGTTAAACATTCAACTCAGCGAGAAGCCTCATCCATCTTCTCCGGTAAATCCACAGAGGACTGCTTATGCGTGCTAATGTTGGGGACTCCTGGCCCAGGCACAGGCAAAGAAGTGACACGTTTCAACACTAACACTCGCTTTGGATGAAGCAAGTAAGATAATTTCCTTGTTTCTCCTGCTAAGGAAAGAAGTTTTCCCGCAATGAGGACATCATCCCAGGCCCCCTGTTCATGAATGAAGTGCTGCCATTTCCTGTCTGCAGTCTGGGTAGCACATTCAGTCCAGCAAGGAGCCACACAAAAGCTGGGCATTAAACCCCTAGGGAAATAATATGAACTCAACAGCCTTTCTTGACTTAATTCTCCACTTTGAAGTAACACATTAGTGACCATCCCATACACTTAATTAATATAAGCACAGGCAAAGGGAAACAATCTATTTTTTTCTTGTGTTTTTTTTTTTTTTAAAGCCTTTGAGTAGAAAAAATCTGATATAAACTTTTAATAGATAACTTCTCTTCATCCCACAGACCTATCTTGGATATATTATCAAGGAAATGCTATTTAAGTCAGGCTCAGGGTAGACCTCTTTATGAATCAAATAATTCTCTAACTTACCCTTGGGTAAATGGATTTTTATGTAATGGATTGGCTTAAAATGAGGAAAATTCATACTAGATAATTTGCACACCAATAGCTCATTTCAAGTATTTTATACACAGGAATATTAGGGACCATTTTCTTATTCCATCTTTAACAACCTAACTACATTATACTTTTTTTTTCTTTTCTTTTTTTTTTTTTAGTACTGAGGTTGAGAGACTATTTGAGAAAATGACTCCTCAAGGCGAGAAGAATCTCAAGTAAATAGTCGGAAGGAATATGTTTTCCAATAAACGGCAGTGGATGAGAAGATGCGAGAGACCCAGGACCCTTGGGGAAAAGCCAACGGCTCCAACTAAAACTTCCTCTTCCAACCTTAATTGATCAAAGGCCAAAATAAATGAACTTTCCAAAGTTAGGAGCTTCGGAAACTTTCATTAAGAATAACTGTAGGTGCACAAGGCATGACCCGTGAGCCCCTCGACCTCCGTGTGCCCGGCAGCGGGAGCTGGGCGAGCCGGGCGCCCAGGCCCAGGCCGCCTCCACGCGGAGAGACCTGGAGGGAATGGGTTCAGGCCCGGCTGCCCGGGACCTGGAGCTCCCAGCCCCCGGCCCAGCGCCGGCTCCCGCCCCGCCCTTCTTACCCCAGACTGAGGAAAGGAAATAGACGCTCCAGGGGGAGGGTGAGAGGCGCCCGGTGGGATTCAGCCACAGCCCGGGGCCGTCCCCAACTCCCAACTTGCCAGAGTTTCCTCTGGCCTCGTCCCCCTTCCCTATACTCGCGAGGCCGCCGCGGCCTCTCCTCGCCCGGAGCGCAGAGCCGGGGAAGTGGCGCGCGGGGTTCCGAGCTCGGGAGCCGCCCTCAAGAGCCCCGGTGACCCGAGCGCAGGTGACGGGCGTGGTCCCTCCAACCCCGCAACAACCCACCCAGACTCGGCCTCCACGCAGCAGCCTCCGCCGGGGTTCCTGCCCGGGTCCAGCATCAGGCCACGGTGCGCTAGTTCCTGGTCCCCTCCCCTAGCTGGGTGGTCACCCGCCCTCCTCCCTCCAGTCCACCTCGCTCTCCTGCTTCAGGCCCTGGCGCGGCCCCAACTCCCAGCCCAGGGCCCTGGGGTCGCGCCGGGCAGCGGCGGCGGCACTCACCTGGGTCGCGGAGCCGGGGTCTGGTGCGGTCCCGCAGGTGGTAGATGAAATCCTGGCAGCTGTCGTGCTCCAGGGCCCCGCGGGCACAGAGCTCGGCCAGCAGCTGCAGCGCCTGGTGACAGAGCGCGTCCCTGGCCCCGGGCATCGCCCCCCCGCATCCTCGGACCGAGCAGGGCAGGCGGGCGCGGGAGACAACCCTCCGCCTGCCAGCTCAGAGCCGCCGCCTCCGGGCCGTCCGCGCTCGCCGCCAGGGATCCGCGGAGAAACCGCCCGAGCCCGAGCCCCAGCCCCAGCCGACCCGGCCTCCCACCGGTTGCATGCAGCTCTCGGCCAGCCGGTCGGTCGGGCTTTCTCTCTCTCCCGCCTGGCCCCTCCGTCCCTCCCTCGGCACCGAGGAGAGGCGGCGCCGCACAGCCCAGCGCGCCTCTCTCCTAGCGCTCCGCCCGCCACTCGCGGCCGCCGGGGGGCGGGGCGGGTCAGGGGTGCGTGCCGCCGGGTAGAATCCGGGCGGCCCCGGCCTGGGCGCCTGCGAGGGGCGGGGGCGCTCGCGGGTTCCTAGAGGAGCGCGGGACTCGGCTCGGGACCTCGTGCTCAGAGCGACCGCGCCCAGGTTTGGAGCTTGTAAGCGAGTGCGCGCTCCGTCCCGAGGCAAACCCACACCCTCTCCCATCGCCCCTCGCCTCGGGAGTCCAAAGCACGTTCCTGGATGCTTTGCGCGAAAAGGTGAAGTGTGAACCACACCTGCCCCATCTGGAGAATGGAGTCCCGGCTTTGAACTTGAAAAACGCCGTCTGGGCATAAACCATGGGCCTAAGGATGCTAGACGCCCAAATGCGGGGTTTGGGGCCGAGATTCACAACAAAGGAGAGGTTCCTTAAGCGCAGGACCTTTTCGGACCACCTTGGTGATTCCAAAAAGGTGAAGGCTCTCAAATCAGAAATAAGGGGAAATAAATGGCTCCTGAGAAAGACGCTGGGACTTAGCTGCAGCTTCGAAGATCCTGGTCGGTTTTCTAAGCAACTGAATGGAAATCTGAGGATTACCAATGATTCTCCAGCACCCACCGAGGAAGAGTATCAGAGAATCTGGGATGTTTGGAAGGGAACACAGGGCACCTCTCATACACCAACCTCTTCAACCTTTCAGGCAATAAACCTAGAAATAACCAGGGGATACTGAGGGTGTGTGTGTGTGTGTGTGTGTGTGTGTGTGAGAGAGAGAGAGAGAGAGAGAGAGAGGTCTTTTAGCTATATAATCTAACTCCCTTGAATACTGAGCTCCTGTGTGTGTGACAAATCTTTAGCTACATAATCTCATTTAATTCCCTTGATAGCCCAACAAAGTCTGCATAACTATTACGCTTATTTTTACCAATGACAAACCTGAGACTCAGGAAGTTAGTACCTGCCCAAGTTCATACATGGGGAGGCAGGGTAATTTTGACCTTCTTTTTCTTTGCCTTTACTTAACACTAGTGTTCTACTCTAAAGAAGAGTAGAATCTGTACAACTGATACTCTCAGCCATAAGGCTGTGCTCTTGCTAGAGTATCTCAGAGCAAATCAAAGTGTGCAGAAAGGTAGTTCAGGATGCCATAGAGTGTTCACCTAATAGACAAGCTTTAGAATACTACTGCACATGGTGCTTGGGGCCTCAAGGACCTTACATTAGAATAAAGAAAATGCAGGGTTGTAAAGGTAAAGCTAACTTCAGAGAGTTGTGAAAAGGCAAGTAGACTCTGCCTTAGGAAAATTAATAGGGAAAATAAATTCACTGAGTGAGTCAGCCCTCAGAGGAGGTAGAGCAAAAACTGGTCTTTAAAAAGAGGGTCCCTAGCAACGTAGGAGGGAGGGTGTGGATGCTAAAGTTGCTGTAGTAATGATGAGGAGGAGCATGCATTAAAACATGTGGGAAAATAACACTGATGTGACTGTGTCAGAGAGGAACCGAAAGTAGTAAGTTCTGTTAAGAAATTACTTTGATAAGCCATGCAAGATATCCAAGGGCCTAGATCAGGCCAAAGGCATTGTCTGATTGCCAGGAACATCCAAATTAGAAAAATATTTTAGGTATGAATCAACAAGATTGCAACCAATGGAATGAGAAAGAATGAAAGCCATAGGCATTCCAAAAACTGACCTAGGTCATACACTGTGAGCACCTGATGACATTTAGAATTATAAGCCCAGAGTTTTAGGAGAGGGAGACTTCGGCCATATGAAAGGATGGCCATCAACCATAAAAAGGTAGAAACTGAGTTGCCACATTGGATGGATTCTTCCAGGAAAGAAGAGCTGGAAAAATGGGAGAGAGCTTTACCATTCAAAATGTGGCTTGACAAGGATAAGATTGAAAGTAGCAATCAGAGAAGAGGAAAATCTGACAGAGGGGAGTCATAGGCCAAAAGAAAGTGCACGAACAAAAGCATCAACTGTCAACAGAATTTGAAGCAAAAAAACTAAAGTGTCCTTCAGATACAGCAAGCAGTAAAAGAGTCATGATTTTTTAAATTAATTATTGCAGTATAGTTGCTTTACAATGTTGTGTTTCTGCGGTACAGCAAAGCAAATCATTTACAAGTACACATATGTTCCTTCTTTTTTGGACTGTCTTCCCATTTTGGTCACCACAGAACACTGAGTAGGTTTCCCTGTGCTACAGTGGGTTTTCATTAGTCATCTATTCTGTATATAGTAGTGTATATATGTTAACCCCAATCTCCCAATTCATCTCTCCCACCACCGCCCCGCTCCTCCCTTGGTATCCATACATTTGCCCTTTATGTCTGTAAGACAGTCATGATTTAGAGAGACTAGTTACTGTGCAACCAATTCAACACAAGTTACTTAACATTTTTGTACCTAGATTTTTCATTGGATAAAACTAATATGTGCATCACTGAGTAATTATATTCATAAACTGCTTGGAATAGTTGCCAACACACAGTACAGACTCAATTAGTATATGATTTTGTTGTTGGAAGTGTTGTGCTAAACACACGTACTGAATTTATTACAACACTGCTAAGTGATGGATGTTTTTATTTCCTATTTTACAGGTAAAGAAAGTAAAATCAAGTGGTTGAGTAATTTTCCCAAGGACAAGCTGGCAGACTGTTTCCAGAGGACAGCCACGACCCTCCCTCCCATTCCACGCGTCCCCTTGCAATGGAACTTCACCACTCCTTCCACCAAGAAGTGGAGACTGCTTCCCTTCCCCTTGAATCTAGGCTGACCTGTGACTTTTAATCAACAAAATGTGTGGAAGTGACATTCTAGTATCAGAATAGTGGTTGAAATGGATGTGGATAAAAGGAATCCCCCCCAAAATAAAAGGAACCCAGGTGCCCTGTTGGTGGGAATATAAATTGATATAGCAACTATGGATGTTCCTCAAAAAATCAGAGATAGAATTACCATGTAATCCAGCTGTCTCACTTCTGGCTATTTATCTGAAGAAAATGAAATCATTATCGTGAAGGAATATCTGCATTCACATCTCCATAGCAGCATATTCACAATATCCAAGTCAAGGAAATAATCTAGATACCCACGAATGGATAGAGAAAGTGGGACACATACACACACACACATATAATGTGTATATATATATACACTGATACACAATGGAATATTATTTAACTTTAGAAAGAAGAAAATCCTACTATTTGCAACAACATGGATAAACCTGGAGGACATTATACTTAATGAAATATTCAGACAGAGAAGTGCAAATAGTGGGTAGTGTATATGTGGTACCTAAAAAAATGATCCTCATAGAATCAGAGTACAATGATGGTGGCCAGGGGTTAGGGGAAGGTACAATGGGGAGATGTAGGTCAAAGGGTACAAATTCTCAGTTACAAAGATCCAATGTATATAGGTGACTGTAGTTAATAATACAATATTGTATACTTGAAATTTACTGAGAGTAGCTCTTAAACATTCTCAGCACGAAAGTTTAATAAAAAGTTACAAGGTGATGGGACGTGTTAATTAACTTCATCTTTATCTTGGTAATCATTTCAAGATGTATATGCATGTCAAATCATCATGTACCCTTTAAACCCACACAGCCCAGGAAGGAAAAATCAAGATAAAGCAGAACAACCTGCTTCTTGATACAGTGATAGCAGACACATGGGCAAGGTGAAGTTACCCAACTCAAATTTGCTTTAATCTCTCAAAAAAACTTACACCACGGATGGGGAAGGACCCAGCTCACAAGATATTGAAACACAATATCTTGGGTTTCAAATATGTACTTTTAAATTTTTATTCCCCCAAAAAGCTGTAAAAATAATTTTAAAAAGAAGTCCCATAAGATGTTCATGCTGCTCTTAGACCATATACTCACTCCTACTCCCAAGATCTAGATTCTGTACTTGGGAAGTGGTTTGGGACTCCTAATGGCAGAATTTCCTATTGATTGGCATTCTGTTTGATTCAGTTTCTTGCCTTTAGCAAAAGGACATAAGATTCAGCTGGCATGTTGTTCTTAGTGAGCCCATGTTCTCTCTCCCAGCAATTAGCACTCCCATGAAATACTCACAAAACTCCTGCTTAATTATGCCAAACAGGGATTCATCCTCACACCTGCTCTAGAGCCTGAAATATAATTCACTTGGACCAAGAGATTAGAACTGAGTTCGGATTCCACAACAACCACTCTCTCATCTTGGGTTTCAATATCTTGTGAGCAGGGTCCTTCCCCATCTGTGGTAAGTTCTTCTTGAAATTAAAGCAAATTTGAGTTGGGTAACTTCACCTTGCCCATGTGTCTGCTATCACTGCATCAAGAAGCAGGTTGTTCTCCTTTATCTTGATTTTTCCTTCCTGGGCTGTGTGGGTTCCTTCCCAGTTTTATGGTTGCCAACAACAAAGTTATCATTCTAATTTCTTTGACTTTAAATAAAGTAGAACTTTATTAGCTTTACTATTTAAAAAATAGCTTCCCAGCTGACGCAGTGGTATAGAATCTGCCTGCCGATGCAGGAGACGCAGGAGACTCAATCCTTGGGCTGGGAAGATTCCCTGGAAGAGGAAATGACAACCCACTCCAGTATTCTTGCTTGAAAAATCCCACGGACGAAGGAGCCTGGCAGGCTACAGTCTACGGGGTCACAAAAGTTGGACAGGACTGAGCAACTGAGCATGCATACACGCCAATGCAGTAGACTTCGGTTCGATCCCTGGGTCGGGAAGGTCCCTGGAGAAGGAAATGGTAACCTACTCCAGTATGTTTGCCTGGGAAATCCATGGACAGATGACCCTGGCGGGCTGTAGTCCATGTGGTCGAAAAGAGTCAGACACGATTGAGCAACTGAGCACAAGAGCACACATTTAACAGAGACACCATAAAAGGATATACTAAAAGGAGCAGAAGGCGATGTTCTGGGTCAGAGGACCTGGCACCCCTCCACTCTTAGATGCTCACGGGTCTCCATTTGTTCAGCTTTTCAGAATGAGGTCAGAGAGAGCAGAGGTCAGATTTGTGCTCGCTGAGAGAAACCTGGACCTTAGGACCCTCCCTCACCAAATAACTTTTTTTAAAAAAGAACATTTTGCATCCCTGGAGCTGCCTTTCAAAGTGGCTGATGTTCACCCTGGACAGGTCTGGGACACTGTTAAGAATGACTCTGGAGGCAGGAAAAAGAGATGATGGAGTCTAAAACTGGCTAGATTGTGTCACAGTGGTCATGGAATGTCCAATTAGCTAAAGAAGAACCAGAAGAAAAGATTCCATATAACCCACACCTTTCATTATCTTCCACAGTAAGCTTCCTTCCCCACTCAGTGCCGAAAATGGATACAGAGTAGGCTGACCTGCACTCAGGTGCCTGCTTATTAAGGTCAGTGTGCGTGTTTATACCTTAGCTAAGGTATTAAGCACTTAAAGAAGAGTTTCAGCATCCCTTTCATGATCTTTGCTTAGCAACAGTTTTGACAAGAATCTCTGAGTACACACACACGCGCGCGCGCGCGCGTACCCATTTTATTGCCTCTAGCCTAATTCATGAGTAGAGATTTGTACAAAAGGTGTTAAGAGCATCATGGAGACCACATGTTTTTCTCAGCCCTCGCTCTGTCCCAGGGGCTTCCAGGTGGCACAGTGGTAAAGAATCTGCCTGCCAATGCAGGAGACTCAAGAGACACAGGTTCAATCCTTGGGTTGGAAAGATCCCCTGGAGAAGGAAATAGCAACCTGCTCTAGTATTCTTGCCTGGAAAATTCTACGGACAGAGGAGCCTGGCAGGCCATAGTCCATGGGGTTGCAGAGTTGGACATGACCGAGCACAGAACAACAGTCTGTCCAAAGAACCAGCTTTCAGATTATCAGCTAAAGAGATTAGTACTTAGTCATATTTAACCAATCGATTAATCAAATGCCTATTTTTTTTCAAATGTCTGTTGGGGATCACTTAATGCAGAGTTTTTTGATACAATTTCAGGGTTGAATATTAAATTTCCATATTAAGCTTTCTTATTCTTCTATCTTACATTCATTATTCCAAACTTCATCCTTTCAGTACTGCTTATATGTTCTTGACTTTTCTTTCCCATCTTGAATCTATCTGCTCCTAATTTTCTTCTTCTCATTTTTTTCCATAAATCTATTCTGCAAAGCTCTTTTTCAGGAAGCAAAGTAGATTCTGTCATTCTAGGGGTCCATTTGAAAATTATTATTACAATGATCATATTCCTATTATCTTTACTATAGATTTTTAGCACATGCTATGTGCCAGAACCTCTAGAAATACTCTAAATGCTATGTGCTATGCCGTTTCAGTCTTTTATGACTCTAAGGACCATGGCCAGCCAGGCTCCTCTGTCCATGGGATTCTCCAGGCAAGAGTACTGGAGTGGGTTGCCATGCCCTCCTCCAGGGGATCTTCCCAACCCAGGGATCGAACCCACATCTCTTACATCTCCTTAACTGACAAGCGGGTTATTTTCCACTAGTGCAACTGGAAAGCCCTGCTTTAAAGACAGTAGCTCATATAATCTGCATAACAAGCCTATAAGAAAGGCATTATTATTAACTATCTTTACTTTTCAGCTGAGGTACCATAAACACCAAAATTAAGTAGCCTTCCTAAGGTCACACAGCTGATCAGTAGTAGTGACGGGCTATGTGACTCCTGAGCCCAGTCCTCCTCTGCAGGTGGGTACAGTGGGTTCAGGTGAGAGCACAGGGTCCACGTGCTAAAGCTGAAGGGCCCAAATGGCCAAAAGAGCAGCGCAGGCACTGTGCTTTCACCAACTCTGACGGATGCAGTCAGACCTACACCTTGATTTTGTTTCCTGCATACGAGGATGCATAGGGTCTGATCAATCTGCATTACGTCCCATGTGGTCTTTCCAGACTGGCCATTTATAGTCAACACTTATTGAGTAGTTGCTCTGCAGTACATAGTGTCTGCTGTGCTTTACTGTCTAACTGAATTAACCACTTGAAATAGATACCGTTATTATCGTGACTTTTAGATGGGAACACAAACTCTGAGGCACAAGTCACCTGCCCAAGGTCACACAGCTAGCAAGTAATGGAATTAAGAGTCACATCTGTGTTAGAGAGATTCCCAAGACTGAAATTTGACTATCACACAGTATGCTCCCAGTGATTCCCAAGACTGAAATTTGACTATCACACAGTATGCTCCCAGTGAATTTCATTTCAGAGTTGCCTGGCAGGACTTTTACATTTTATATACATTCTTATTGGCTTCCCACGTGGCTCAATGGTAAAGGATCCTCCGCCTGCCAATACAGAAGACACGGATTCAATCCCTGGGTCAGGAAGATCTACTGGGGAAGAAAATGACTAACCTACTCCAGTATTCTTACCTGGAGAATCCCATGGACAGAGGAGTCTAGCAGGTTACAGTCCATGGGGTCGCAAAGAGCCAGACTCGACTTAGCGACTACGTAAGATACATTCTTAGAGCCTCTTATGATCCCTCTGGGTAACTACAGGAAAACCAAATCCACACTCTAGAATTATATAAGCTTACTAAAGAACTGATTAAAGCCCAGATGATTACATGATAAACTACAAGCAAAACACTCTGTGCTTATTATTCTGTTAACCCAGTCCCATCTGAGTAATAAACTGGAGCTCCCACTGTGGTCTGGATTTCTCCACTGATCTCCTGGTCTGCATTCTTTTGCTACTTCTCTTCTGCACTTCAACCTTTTGTGTAGGAATTAGAATTGCCTTCCTCCAATGCAGAGACCTCAACTTCTCTATCTGCAACTCACCAGAGTTGAGATTTTGCAGAAAGTTTCCTCTAACTGGACATAAGTTTTCCTCCTCTTCAATAACTGCAAAATAATTACTGCTTTAATGATACTGCCTCAATAAAATAGTAAGAGTTAGTCTTCATTTGTTTAAATTTTAAAATATTTGCAGGTAGTAAAAGATACATTCCATGCTTGTTTTGTGGGTTATGAGGAAAATGTTTTGAATATATTATTCAAGAAAGAAAAAGGAGACAAGTTTTCCAAAGTGTTTTTTTCTCCTCAGTTATGTTCCTATTTTCCTTCAATCTCCAGTGATTTTTTTAGGCTCAACTGGGAGTGAAACTCACTTAAATCTATTACATAAAACTTCAAATGCAGATGCACGTTAAAATGCAGAAGATGGTTGTTATCTTCAAACACAGACATCTGGGGATGGAATAGGGGAGAAGGGAAGAATCAGGACAGGACAGGCTAGAGGACAATGACTGGAACCATCCCCTGAACTCTGAGGTCTATCTTCGTTTTCTTTCCCCCAGGCTACTCAATTTTATTCTTCTCTACTGACATCTCCTCTTTTTCCTGGCCTCCAGCTGTTCTCCCTGGCCTGAGCTTGGTTCTTGGACCTCTACTGTCTTATTATACTTTTCCTCAAGGCATTTCATTTGGTGGTAGGGTTTTAAATTCTCTCTATATACTTATGATTCTCAAGTTCCAATCTCCATCGACGATTTCCCTTTCATCTCTAAACTCATGTGAAACTGTTTAACTTGGAAACCATTTAAAGGTATAACTTCATCCTTACCTGTTTCTTCCCAACCTGCCTCCTTTAATTAAATTATACATTTAAATGCTCAGGTATAAAGTTAATGAATGCATCATTCCCTTTATCACTTCCCCATGCTTCTCTTCCTAATTCAACCCACCAGCAAACTTTATTGCTTTTAAGTATGGAATATATCCCAATCTGTTTTCTTCTCTCTGTTCCCTCCTCCATTACTCTAATATAAACCACTGCAATCTCCTGTCTGGACACTGTAATAATCTCCAATAATAGACTGTCGCTTGTTTACTCAGAATCTAGAATCTCTAGGAAAGCTCCAACGTTTTTCATGTAGCCACCTTCTTCCTCCTGGCCAGGTGTTTTAAGGGAGTCTGGCTCCATCCCCAGATCCTGGAGGTAAAACCTAATTAATTCAAGGCAACAGTGGTATACCATTCTCCTAAAGCAGTGACTGCTTAAGGACGGAGCACCTGATCACATTATGGCCAATAAGATATGAAGGAAAGTTTATAGAAGGCTCCTGAATAAGGTTCTTCACTCTTACAAAAGGGATACAAGGAAAATATAGCTTCCTTCAACCTCTGGACATTGTTGTGTCTAATCTGATGACCAGAAATGCCACGGCCAGGGAGGATGGAATGCACTTTGAGAGAAGGGCACAGCCTCTAAAGTTCTAGTTAAGTGGACCCAGTCTTGATGGCATACCTCTGCAGCCTTTTCATGATAGGAAGCAATTCATTTCCACATTATCTAAGCCACTCTGAGGCAGTGTCTTCTTGATTTCAAAGACTTCTGTGTCCGTCTGAGTTCCTAGTTGCCAAAAAAACACAGCCCACTAAATAGTTTAAACAGAAAGTGTGAAAGAATGTCCTAGAGTTGGAGTACATGAGATTTGGAATCCAGGAACACTATCCATGAGACATTAGCAGATGGCTTCAGTGGACACCTCACCACTTCTGCCACCCCTGGGGCAGACAAAGCAGACCACAGAGACCAAGGCTGGGCGTGAGAGTTAGCACTAGCACCTTTACTCCTGCCTCCTCTGGAAGCCGAATCTCCCTCCACCACCGATCCCAGAACCAGTTCTCCTCCTTCGTGTCGTCATTTCCTGAACTGGGTCAGATGGGTTAGACTGGCAAAGTTCAGGCCACTTGCCTTCACCCCAGCTGTAAGGGAAGCAAGTAAAAAGAGTTTCTGGCTTCCACCTTGGAGTGGCACGACTCAGAGTGGGGATACCGTAGTTACCTATTGCTATGTAACAAATCAGCCCGAAACTTAGTAACTTAAAACAACTGACATTTGGTATTTCACAGTTTCTCAGCTCAGGAACCTGAGGGCAACTTAGCTGAGTGGTTGTGTTTCAAGGTCTTTCATGAGGTTGCAGTCAAGCCAGGGCTATATCACCTGAAGGCTTGACTGGGGCTGCTTTCAAGAAGGTTTGCTGGTTGGCTATTGGCTGGCTGAAATCTTAGTTCCCTGCCATGTGGGCTCTCCACAGGGATACCTGGATATTCTCAAGACATGGCAGCTGGCTACCCCAGAGTGAGTGACCCAAGAGAGATAGAGGGCAAGATATAAGCCACATTCTTTTAGTACCTAATCTCAGAAGTGACTTCTGTCATGTCCTGTTACTTACAAAAACTAAACTTGGTACAGTGTGGGAGGGGACTACACGGCAGTGTAAACACCAGGATTTGGGGATCATTGGAAGACATCTCAGAGACTGGGTGCCACAGTGAGAAAATTCTCCAGACACAGAGTGTATAAAAGAAACTGCATAGACAGAAAAACATGAAAAATACTCTAGAGCAGTACTTTCCAGTCTTGTTCACATCATGTCACACAGAAAATGATGCGATTTATTCAGGTTAATGGATGGATCTATTTGTAGACAGACCAACCTTGTGGCTTTGGCCAGCCCTGTCCTTTCCTGGTTACACTAAGGACTGAAGGGATCAATATCTTTTACACCTACGACCTGTTTATGTGCAAAAACATTCTAACTGATGCACTTCCTAAACTGTCTTCCTTCCTCAAATCTTGCCTCTGATAGTATTTTCTCCTCAGAGTAGTTACAACAATCTTTCAATTCATGAGTTAAATCAGATTGACTCACCACTTAAACCTCAAATGGCTTCCAGTTGCCTTGGAAAGTAAGCCCAAACTTCTCTGTCTGATCTCCAGTGTATAATCAAGCTTCCCTCTTTACGACACCATCGTGAATTAAGTCTTTCCCTTACTCAGTTTGGAGGTCCAGAGTGGCTCAGATGGTAAAGAGTCTTCCTGCAATGCAGGGGACCTGGATTCAATCCCTGGGTTGGGAAGATCCCCTGGAGAAGGGAATAGCAACTCATTCTAGTATTCTTGCCTGGAGAATTCTATGGGCAGAGGAGCCTGGCAGGCTACAATCCATGGTGTTGCAAACAGTTGGACATGACTGAACCACTCACACTTTCACTTTTGCTCAGTTTACCTCTGTCAAATTGTTCTATTTCTACCCCCACCCCCAGTTTGTTCTCAACTCAGTGATATTCTGGCAGAACTTACTTGTTCTTTCCTCTACCTTAGACATACCTTCACTCCAGCTAGCCCCTTCCTTTTCTTCACACTTGAGTCTAATCAACATATTCCTAGAGAAACTTTCCATATTGACCTTATTTAAATGTTTGATTTCACATCAAATCTATTTCTTTCATATCACTGTCACTACCAGAAACTTTCCTGCTCATTCTGTCAAACACAAATATTCACTGAACAACAATTATGCGCCAGATACTGTTTTGGGCACCCACTATCTGTTTGCTGTTGGGCTTATTTCCCTCCCTTATTCCTCATGAGGGTACAGACCTTGTCTGTCATTGCTGAGAATCCAGCATTCAAGACAGTGCCTGACACTTGGAAGTGTCCAGTGAATATTTTTTGAATGAAAAAAGGGCAATACTCAAGTCCAGATGGGCCAGGGTACTCACGAGAGCATAGGTCAGTAGCTTGGCAAACACATGACAACCAGTGTCATATGTAAAAGAATCATCTGATAAAGAAGCAGTGGTACATATATACATGGAATATACTACTCAGCCATAAAAAAGAACACATTTGAGTCAGTTCTAATGAGGTGGACGAACCTAGAACCTATTATACAGAGTGAAGTCAGAAAGAGAAATATAAATGTCATATACTGATGCATATATATGGAATCTAGAAAGATGATATTGATACTTATTTTCAGGGCAGCCATAAAGAAACAGATATAGAGAACAGACTTATGGACGGGGGCGGAGAGGAGGAGGGAGAGGGTGAGATGTATGGAGAGCGTATCATGGAAACTTATATTACCATATGTAAAATAGACAGCCAATGGGAATTTGCTGTATGACTCAGGGAACTCAAACAGGGGCTCTGTGACAATCTAGAAGGGTGGGATGGGGAGGGAGATGGAAGGGAGGCTCGGGAGGGAGGGGACATGGGTATACCTATGGCTGATTCTTGTTGATGTGTGACAGAAAACCACAAAATTCTGTAAAACACCACCCTTCCATTAAAAATACAAATAAAGTGCCAGGAAAAAAAAAGAATCATGTGAATCAGGAGTTCAGAATCCTAGTGAGCAGTATGGGTCTGGATACACATAGGACAGAGCGTAAGACTGTGAAGAATCAGAAGTCAGATGGGAGGAACTCATTCATGGAAACAAAGGTAAGCTTCCCTCCACTGTCAGCTCATTTACTATCAGTCTTATCAATGCAGACTCCAGCAAGCAAAGTGCAATGACAGCTGTTGAATGGTGTCCCCCCAATATTCATGCCCACCTGGAGCCTAAAAATGTGACCTTATTTGGAAACAAGGTATTTGCAGATGCAATTAGTTAAGATCTAGAAAGGAAGCCATCCTGGATTTAGGGTGGGCTCCTTCTAAGAAGAGGAGAGAATGCAGAGACAGATACAGAAATGACAGAGGCAGAGTCTGGTGTACTGCATTGATAAGTCAGGGAATGCTAAGGAATTGTCAGGAGCTACCAGAAACTAGGAGAAGGCAGGAAGGATTCTTCCCTAGCACTTCCAGAAAGAGTGTGGCTGTGCTGACAACTTGTTTTCGGACTTCCACTATCTATAAATGTCAAAGAATAATTTTCTGTTGTTTTAAGCCACCAAGGTTGTGGCAATTTGTTACAGTAGCACAAGGAAATAATATAACTGCTGTTTTTTATTTTTTTCTGAGCCTAAAGTGTTCAATAATTCAGCTAAGCAAATTTCTAGCCAACTATTTGCCTAGTATTTGGCAAAGAGCAGGTTATTTTTTTTTAATTCTTGTTGAAATCAATGTTTGATGATTGGGTGACTTGGCACAAATTTTAAAAACCCTTAGGAGAAATATACCAAAACCTTTCAATGATTCTGTCTCTGAATATGAAGAGTCAAATGCACCTGAGGAACCTGACCTTTTTCCTGCTGGCTGAAATGAGAATGCATTACCTTTGTCTGTAAAATTATACAAGAACTGAGGTCAAAATGGGTAAGAAAACAGAAGGGCTTGGAAATATACCTGTAATTTTTATGACAAGGTTGAAGCATTTTACCTTGAGTTTGTATCCAGGATTTAGTTCTTTACTGTCTGTGCTGCTTCTTTGTGTAATGAATGGAGCCCTGGGCCAAGAGCAGTATCACTCAGACTATTTCAGATCACTTTAGGCTGACGAATTGCACACCTTATGGATAATGATGACTCTGCCAGTCACGGTGAGCTTTGAAAGTGTCTAAGATCAGGTTCCCATCTGTGGCAACTCACAATCCTGGATTAGGGAGGGACAGACAGGTGGTACCTGGCTAAAACACAGGGTTATGTAAAGTTTTTTTTTGTAGAATTACAGAACAGCGCAGAAGGATGGAGAGAAAAGAAAGTGACCTTGTGGACATCAGTGACCCACTGCCAAAATTACTGTGTTTGATGAGATAAGGCTCTTTTGGACACTGACAGTGTAACATTGATCTTGGAGTAGTCTGCTTTCTATGTGTTAGTCTCATCTTCCATATTACTATGACAGGTAGGAAGTGTGTTTCAATCATCTTTCTCTCCTAGTGTTCCGGGTACTGCCTGGGCCACAGCAGGCATCAGTTAAATGCATGTTGACTGGCTGATGACTGAAATTCATCTTTCGCTCCTATTTTTATATCTCAGAATCAGGTAGATATTCCTTGCCTCAAATTGATAAGACTTCAAACAACTGACTTTAAAGATAAATATTAAATCGCTGCAGGGAGCTATTCCTGGCCTAGCACTGTACCTCATGAATCTTGCCAAAGGAGTTGAGAAGGACTGTGTCTCACTTTTACTTTGATCATAATCTATTAAGAAGCTTCCTTTTCTGAACTGACGTAAGCCCCTCACCCCTCCGTGATTCTGACACTAACACCTTGGACATGACCACCATATGCATGTATGTGTGAATGTGTCTCAGAGATACATTTATAGGAGAGCAGAGAGTGTGTGCACACACAAATACATAAACTGTAAGGGAGTAACTGAAATGCAGAATAGTATGTGCACACAAGTATAGGCTTCTGTGTGTTGATTAGTCCAGT
The DNA here is from genome assembly GCF_042477335.2 of Ovis canadensis. NCBI lineage: Eukaryota > Metazoa > Chordata > Mammalia > Artiodactyla > Bovidae > Ovis > Ovis canadensis. Next base: position 53,320,557 of record NC_091259.1, read on the forward strand.
GAGAAGAAGGGAGTTCTTTAGAAGAAGGGACTGCTCTGCAGAATTCTCAGCCCAACCTCAAACCAGAGGTCTTCCTTCAAGTTAGCAGAGTTTATCCAAGAGAACATGCCTGAGGTGGGGTAAGGGGGTTGGCGGGGTGGGGAGTATCTCATGCCTCTTGCTACTCGGTACTTGGGCCTCCATCCCTACTCCTGGGCAGAGGATTCCATTCACTATGAAGCTTGAGATAAGGATAATCACAAGAAAACTACCAGTCTCATGAGCTGTCTTTGGTTTGTTTGTTTTTAGAGTATTGAGAAAATAGCAAGCAAGAAAGCTTGATTTTCTCCACTGAAGAGATGATGTTTTTTTAGAAGAACTGTTGTCTGAAAAAAAACTGTTGTCCTTTTTCCCATAGACAGTTGTTTTCAGTGTAGGACCTGCTCTGCTCCCTGAGGGGCAACAGAATAAACTATTTGGTTTCCAAAAGAAAAGACAGAACCATAAAATAAAAAACAAAGGACCAATAAGCTGACTTTTTCCCCAGCTTAAGCCATACTTGTCTGAGTGAATATGTATGAAATAAGGCCCAACAGGGCTAGGATGGAAGCAGGTCCAGGTCTGGGCCTCCAGAGACTACCTCATGAGTATTAATATTAATCTGGGATTTTCAGGGAATGTGAAACAGCTTTATGTCACACCACTAACACTGTTTCTGGGTCAGGCTGACTCCTGGGGCAAAGGAACTTCTCTGTACTGAGAAGTTGAAGGTTTCTTTTCTTGTCCACCAACACCCCTACTCTCCTCCAGCATTTGCTATTCTGTGATGAAACTAATGGCTAACAGAGCAAACCCATTTGTGGAGATGTTGCTGTCTAAGCAATTTATAAGGAATAACTCACTGAATCCTCAGAATAATGCTATCAGGTAAGTGCTATTATTATCTCTATCTTAAAAGGAAGGAGGCTGAAGCCTGGAGAGATTAAGTCACTTGCCCAAAGTGACACAGCCAGTAAGCAGGAGAAATGGCACTCAAACCCAGGCAGTCTAAAACCTAGAGTTTGCTTTGCAAACTGCAAAACCACATCATCTGACTAACCCGGCCCTGTTGCAGGCAGATTCTAGAAATAGACTTGTAATGTGAATATTATATAAAATCATAGATTAACAACAGACTAGAACACTGCAATTATGTATTTGAAGACTGATTACTTTTTAGGATTATAACATGACAAATATAAGGATGGAAAACATTGAGAGTCCCTTGTAACAGCCTATGGCTATAATAAAAAGATGTACTGATCAGAGCAAGGAGGCTTCAGTGCTTTCTGTCTCTATTCTATGCTATCAACTTGATATCTCTGGATACATTGCTCCACCATCTGTCTACATATGTCCTCAGCTATGTTGAATCCTGGAAACTGAATTCCCTAAAAGCATGCAGAAAGAGACTTACTAATGAGGAGACCATTGTATGGGGTTGGAAGGGGGAGGGGTGCAAGGACAGTGGCTCTTCTGCAGCCATTGGCAGGTGAAAGCCCTGGACTGCTAGGCATTCTCATTTAAGGCCCCCTCTGTACTCTGATTAGTGGCTTTACTTGGGATCTACTGGATTTTTGACCAATATTCCTATGTAACTTTGTGTTTTCATGGGATGTCATTGGGAGGGGAGGAAAGACAAGTCAGAGTTGTCTCACTAGGTTCCACCAAAGCCTTTGTCTCTTCTAAAACATATTTACATATATATCTTAAGAAGCCAGTGGAATCATGGAAATGGATGGTTTGTTATAATATCCCATGGGGTACTGCTCTGTATGATGACGCATCCTTGAACATATCATTGTATTTCCTAACTCTGACTTGATTAAACATTTGATTCCATGCAGAATCCCAAATCAATCTTTGCCCAAACAATCAACTATTTGTGACACACATTTGATTATTTTTCTAACAATTAATTATCTGTCATTGCATAACAAATTACCCTCCAAACTCAGCAACTTACAAATCACATTTAGTTTCTCACAGTCTCTGTGGTTCAGGAATCCAGGTGTTACATAGTTAGGTTCTAGCATAAGATTTCTCATGAAGTTGTAGTCAGCCATAAATCAGGGTTATGTTCTCATCTGAAAGCTTAACAGGGGAAGAATCTCCTCCCAAGCACGCTCATGTTGTTGTATGCATACTTTAGTTCCTTGTAAGCTGTTGAACTGAGAGCCTTAGTTTCTTGTTGACTATTGGCTGGAGACCTCCCTCAATTCCTTGCCAGGTGGGTCTCCCCACTGGGCAGTTTACAACACTGCAGCTTGCTTGCCTCAGGATGAGTAAGAGAGAATGCCTAAAACGAAATCCACAGTCCTTTCATAACCTAATCTTGGATGTGACATTCCATCATCTTCTGGCTGCATTTTATTCACTAGAAGTTAATCACTAAATTAAGCCCACAATCAAGGGGAGGGATGATACAAGGAAGTGGGGTCACTGGGGCCCTCCTAGAGGCTGTTCACTATACCTATTAGGACAGATGAGATTCATTTACTGTCAAGTACTTGTAAGCTGAAAACTCTCCCATCTTTTGAGTCCTACACTTTTCATAATATCAAAATAAGATGGTTCGTGCAGCTATCTCAATGCTGTACAAAGTATTAATTACATCTACCTCTGCCACTAGTATAATCTCTTAGATTTCCATGGAGGGCTTATGTTTAGATGAGTCCATCCATCAGCTCCTCATCATAGCCTGCCCCTGATAGCTTTTCTTCACTTTGGGGTTTGCAATGGACTCTTTTCTTCTTCTTTCATAACCTGAAGTACCAAAAACTAGGTTATTTTATTTAACAGATTTCTATTTAAATTTTAGCGCTCAGTTCAGTTCAGTTCAGTCACTCAGTCACGTCTGACTCTTTGTGACCCCATGAATTGCAGCACGCCAGGCCTCCCTGTCTATCACCAACTCCCGGAGTTCACTCAAACTCACGTCCATCAAGTCGGTGATACCATTCAGACATCTCATTCTCTGTCGTCCTCTTTTCCTCCTGCCCCCAATCCCTCCCAGCATAAGAGTCTTTTCCAATGAGTCAACTCTTTGCATGAGGTGGCCAAAGTACTGGAGTTTCATCATTCCTTCTAAAGAACACCTAGGACTGATCTCCTTTAGAATGGACTAGTTGGATCTCCTTGCAGTCCAAGGGACTCTCAAGAGTCTTCTCCAACACCACAGTTCAAAAGCATCAATTCTTCGGCACCCAGCTTTCTTCACAGTCCAACTCTCACATCCATACATGACTAGTGGAAAAACCATAGCCTTGACTAGACAGACCTTTGTTGGCAAAGTAATGTCTCTGCTTTTGAATATGCTGTCGAGGTTGGTCATAACTTTCCTTCCAAGGAGTAAGCGTCTTTTAATTTCATGGCTGCAGTCACCATCTTCAGTGATTTTGGAGCCCAGAAAAATAAAGTCTGATACTGTTTCCCCATCTATTTTCCATGAAGTGATGGGACCAGATGCCATGATCTTCGTTTTCTGAATGTTGAACTTTAAGCCAACTTTTTCACTCTCCTCTTTCACTTTCATCAAGAGGCTTTTTAGTTCCTCTTCACTTTCTGCCATAAGGGTGGTGTCATCTGCATATCTGAGGTTATTGATACTTCTCCCAGCAATCTTGATTCCAGCTTGTGCTTCTTCCAGCCCAGAGTTTCTCATAATGTATTCTGCATAAAAGTTAAGTAAGCAGGATGACAATATACAGCCTTGACATACTCCTTTTCCTATTTGGAACCAGTCTGTTGTTCCATGTCCAGTTCTAACTGTTGCTTCCTGACCTGCATATAGGTTTTTCAAGAGGCAGGTCAGGTGGTCTGGTATACCCATCTCTTTCAGAATTTTCCACAGTTTATTGTGATTCACACAGTCAAAGGCATTGGCATAGTCAATAAAGCAGAATATAGAAGGTAATTACAGTCTTATTGAAAACATGTTCAAATTTCATAGAAGGTATCATTGTTCTAGAAATATATTGGCCATTCTCCCTCTTTAGGTGCTTATCAATGGTGGGGAACCTGTGTACTATGGCATACTATCTTAACCTCCTGACAGGTTGCTGGGGCTCTTTTCCCTCTCCAGCTTTGTCATATATATATTACTTCCTAATCTTCTGGAAGCTCAAATTTTCTTCGTTTATTTTGGGATCCTTGTGCTAGATAGGACCATCTTAATCCACCTCTAAGATTTCAGTAAGGTTGTTTCTTGAATGAGAAGGGGTTGAAGCTTCCATCCATTCAATTAAATGGGGTTTCATGGGCCCCACGTAAAATTTTTCACTTTCCACTCAAAGACCAGATAATATCCACATACCTAGGGACATTGAGAAAAGGCAGTTTTGGTAAAGACACAAAAATACCTACGATGCCTTTTCCTGAGGGTGACATGTGCCTACTCCTCTAATATTTACACAATCAGGAAGGGCCTTTCAAGCAGTGAGTCAAGAAAATTCGTTTCACTGCTAATTTCTGTGCCATCTAGATGGAGAAGAAAATGGCAGTCTCTATTCCAAAATGTTTTTGGAGTTCTCTTTTAGGCACCTGTTAAAAGAGTGTAATCTCATTTCAGAAAGAAGAAAATACCTATCCATATAATATATATAAAACAAATCTAGAGGAAAAAACAACTGGTAGAGAAGCTATATCTGAGGAGTGAGGTTATTCTGAACGAGTTCTGTGCCAGGGAAAAAGAAGGACTAAGTAGAGGGATTTTTACTTTATATAGTGCACATATGGCTTCCCTGGTGGCTCAGATGGTAAAAAACTGGGAGACCTGGGTTCAATCCCTGGGTCTGGAAGATTCGTTGGAGAAGGAAATAGCAACCCACTCTAGTATTCTTGCCTAGAAAACCCCATGGACAGAGCAGGCTGGTGGGTTACAATCCATCAGGTCGCAAAGAGTTGGACATGACTGAGCAACTAACACAGTGCCTATATATGTATGTTTTTAAAAAACAAATGTAGTATTTTTGTCATCGTATTTAAAAGTTAGGAATAAAGCATCCTGGCTTTAAAGAAAAGAATAGGCAAATAAACAAATGTCAGCTTCACAATATTCCCCAGCAATGCTAAGTACCAGAAAATAATGGAACATATAGTATAATTTTGATGGCAAAATTTTACAGAAACAGCTATTTTTCTATTCTTGTGGTAACAGAAGGATATCCTCCAGCATTTAAAGGCCCAACAAGTACACCATGCTCATACTCATTAGGAAGAAAATGTGTACATATGATATCTGAATTTCTATGTTTTATTCCAGTTCCTCAGGTAAAGACTCAAAATAAAGAATCAAAGAATGTATGTCAATATAAAATGACTGAAGAAGGTAAATATCAGTAAAACAGAGAATTCGTTAATCCATTTGACAAGTATTTAATTGAATACCAATTTTGTATCAGGTATACTTCTAAGGTCTTAAATGAATCATCAGCAAATGAAACAAAGACCTCTATTAGAAAACCAGAATTGCCAAAGCAGTCTTGAAGAAAAAGAACACAACAAGAGGCATAAACCTCCCAGACTTCAGACAATACTACAAAGCTACAGTAATCATGGGCTTCCTAGGTGGCACTAGTGGTAAAGAACATGCCTGCCAATGCAGGAGAGATAAAAGATGCAGAGATGCGGGTTCAGTTCCTGGAATTAGAAGATCCCCTGGAGGGGGGCATGGCAACCCACTCCAGTATTCTTGCCTGAGGAATCCCATGGACAGGAGAGCCTAGGGGGCTACAGCCCATGGGGTCACAAAGAGTTGGACACAACTGAAGTGACTTAGCATGCACACACACAGTAATCAAAACAGCCTGGGATTGGCACAAAACAGACAGACACATCAAGGGAACAGAACAGACAGCCCAGAAATAAACCCACACACCTATGGGCAACTAATCTCTGACAAAGGAGGCAAGTATATACAATGGAGAAAAGACAGTCTCTTCTGCAAATGGTGTTGGTAAAGTCGGGCAGCTGCATGTAAATCAATGAAATTAGAATACACCCTTACACCATACACAAAAATAAACTCAAAATGGCTTAAAGACTTAAATATAAGACATGATACCATAAAACTCTTAGAAGAGAACATAGGCAAAACATTCCCTGACATAAACAGTACCAATATTTTCTTAGGTCAGCCTCCCAAGGCAGTAGAAATACAAGCAAAATTAAACAAATGGAACCTAATCAAACTTATAAGATTTTGTACAACAAAGGAAATTATAAACAAAATGAAAAGACAACCTACAGACTAGTAGAAAATATTTGCAACGAGACCAATAAGGGCTTAATTTCCAAAATATATGAACAGCATGTACAACTCAGTCACATAAAACCAAATAACCCAATTGAAAAAACTGGCAGAAGACCTAAATTTCCAAAGAAGGCACACAGACTGCCAACAAGCACATGAAAAGATGCTCAACACAGCTACAATGAGATAACACCTCACACTGGTCAACATGGCCATTATTTAAAAGTCTATAAATAACAAATGCTAAGACAGTGTGGAAAGAAGGGAACTCTTCCACACTGTTGGTGGGAATGTAAATTGGCATAGCCACTGTGGAAAGCAGTATGGAGGTTCCTCAAAAAAGCTAAAAAAGGATTACCATATGATCCAGCAATCCCACTCCTGGGCATATAACTGGCAAAAGTATAATTCAAAGAGATACATGCACCCTCATGTTCATACCAAAACCATTCACAATAGCCAAGACATGGAAACAACCTAAAAGTCCATCAACAGATGAATGGATAAAGAAGATGTGCCATAGATAAGCAATTCATTCTTTTTTATGGCTGAGCACTATTGCATTGCTTATCTATGAAAATACAGATTACCGTATTAAGTGAAGCAAGTCAAAAAGAGAAAGGCAAATACCATATGACATCACTCCTATGTGGAATCTAAAATATGACACAAATGAACTTATCTATGAAACAGAAACACACTCAGACACAGAGAGCAGATCTGTGGGGGCCAAGGGGGAGGTGGGATGGGAGAGGGAAGGAGTGGGAATTTGGGCTTTGTAGGTACAAACTAGTAAATACAGAATGGATAAGCAGCAAGGTCCTACTGTATATACAGGGAACTATATTCAATATCCTGTAATAAACCATAATGAAAAAGAAAGTAAAAAAGATTACATATATGTGTACAACTGAATCATTTCCCTGTACAGCAGAATTAATACAACATTGTAGATCAACTACACTTCAATTAAAACAAAACAAAACAAAACAAAAAACAAAACAAGGCTCTCTGCTCGTATAGAACTTACATCATAATATGCTAGCTGCTGCTGCTGCTGCTAAGTCGCTTTAGTCGTGTCCGACTCTGTGCGACCCCATAGACAGCAGCCCACCAGGCTCCCCTGTCCCTGGGATTCTCCAGGCAAGAACACTGGAGTGCGTTGCCATTTCCTTCTCTAATGCATGAAAGTGAAAAGTGAAAGTGAAGTCATTCAGTCATGTCCAACTCATCGCAGCCCCATGGACTGCAGCCTACCAGGCTCCTCTGTCCATGGGATTTTCAAGACAAGAGTACTGGAGCGGGTTACTATTGCCTTCTCCAAATATGCTAGCTAGTTCCATTAAAAAAGGATTCCTGGTAAGAGGCCCCTAGAATATAGGGAACGTGGGTCCCTGTCACCATTACCACAATGACACTTCAGAGATAAATGTAATAATCTTAAATAAACCAATGAAAACAATATTCTACTCTATTAGAAACATAATATTCCTAAAATAGTATGTAGTTTTTAATCTCAGAATATAAGATTCACTTATTAATAGTAAATTTATTAATATTGTCCATTAGTAATAGGTCAGAGGAGAAAAGCAACATAATTGTTACTGCAGATGCTATAAAATTATCCAACAAAATTTAACATCTATTCCTCAGGAAAGTCTTCTTAGAAAATAAGCAAGGGAGGAAATTTCCTTAACATTTCAATGAATAACAAAATCTAGAGGCAGCATTCTGAAATATATATTTTCAGAAATATATATATACACACACATATACATATATATGTTTATATTCAGGAACAAAATATTACCTTTAATATCTTCATTATTATTTAATTAAACTAAGTAAATTCGCAAAAAAAATAATAAAGCTAAGGGAAATAAGCTACAGTTATTAAACAGAAAATATTTTATAAACTATTGATTTGGCAGCCTAGAAGACTCAAGAAACTTTAACAAATATCATTCAAACTAACTAGAGAAGTTAGGAAAATGATGCAAAGATAAACACAAAACATGAATAGCTGCTTCTTTTCACCAGCAGTAATTTAGTCAAATTACAAAGATGAAAAAATTATAATGGTGAAATTATTTTATTCTGTGTCATCAAAAATAATTAGGCAAATTTATAAGTAACTCTAATAAGAAATCAGTGAAAAACAAATTAGAGAATTGTGTGTTATCTATATGAAGAGAATTAGAAAATATATGGAGAGATATAAAAGAATATAAATAGAGATATACCATATTCCTGAGTGAGAATATTAAATATTATAAAGGTAATTATTTAATTCTTTTCAAATAATTTAAAGGCTTAATGTGATTCCGATACATTTTTTCTCAAGTTCTTCTAAGTTTCACTGGACAAAGTAAAAATACAGCTCATTTTTTAAAGTATATAGTCTCGAATAGTATGGAAATTCCAGAAAGATAAATAAAATGAGATGAAAAGAGTCATGAAGAGAAATTTGTCTTACAAGATAATAAAGCCTACAATAAACCTTTAGTTATCAAGATGTTATGTATCTAGGGCAAGAATTGACAGTTTGATCAATGGAGCAATATAAACATTTCAGAAACCAATACTCTTATATGCAAGAATTTAATATATAGCTAAATTTCCACCAAAAATGAGTAATGTAAAGGGAAGAGTATTCAATAAATGATTCTGGAACAATTGGTTAGGTATTTGGGGTAAAAGGACTTCCTTGGTGGCTCAGACAGTAAAGCGTCTGTCTACAATGTGGGAGACCCTGTTCGATCCCTGGGTCAGGAAGATCCTCTGGAGAAGGAAATGGCAATCCACTCCGGTACTATTGCCTGGAAAATCCCATGGACAGAGGAGCCTGGTAGGCTACAGTTCATGGGGTCGCAAAGAGTTGGACACGACTGAGCAACTTCACTTACTTACTTACTAAAGCTAAATTGAAATGACTTAGTGATGTGCTTAAAATTAAGACAAAATAAAACTAAAGCAATGTAAACTAAACTAAACTAGAAACAAACTGTAAATGAGCATTCTGTAAACCCTCAGAAGAGGAAACTTTTTCTAAGAGCGAAAAACACAGAAATCACAAAGCAAAGAACAGTGGATTTAATTACTTTAAAACTTGTTTCTTGTAAGTTACCATAAAATAAAATGAAAAGAAATTTGACAACTGGGTAATTATTATTGATAGATTTAGTATTCTTGACAAATGAATGGATAAAGAAGATATGGTATAAATATATAATGACATATTCTGTGTGTGTGTGTGTTGGTCACTTGTATATGACTCCTTGCAATCTCATGGATATACCTCACTAGGTTCCTCTGTTCATGGAATTCTCCAGTCAAGAATACTGGAGTGGGTGGCCATATCCTTCTCCAGGGGATCTTCCCAACCCATGGACTGAACCCGGGGCTCCTGCACTGTAGGCAGATTCTTTACTATCTGAGCCACCAGGGAAGCCCCCAATGATATATTACTCAGCCATTAAAAAGAATGAAATAATGCTATTTGCAGCATGGATAGACCCAGAGTTATCACATTAAGGGAAATAAGTCAGAGAGAAAGGGAAATAGCATGTTTTCACTTATTTGTGGAATCTAAAATACGGTTTGATTCAGTTCAGTTCAGTTGCTCAGTTGTGTCTGACTCTTTGCGACCCCATGGACTGCAGCACGCCCGGCCTCCCTGTTTATCACCAACTCCCGGAGTTCACTCAAACTCATGTCCATCGAGTTGATGATGCCATCCAACCATCTCATCCTCTGTTGTCCCCTTCTCCTCTCGCCTTCAATCTTTTCCAGCATCAGGGTCTTTTCAATGAGTCAGCTTTTCGCATCAGGTGGCCAAAGTATTGGAGTTTCAGCTTCAACATCAGTCCTTCCAATGAACATTCAGTACTGATTTCTTTACGATGGAATAGTTGGACCTCCATGCAGTCCAAGGGACTCTCAAGAGTCTTCTCCAACACCACAGTTCAAAAGCATCAATTCTTCGGCACTCAGCTTCCTTCACAGTCCAACTCTCACATCCATACATGACCAGTGGAAAAACCAAAGCCTTGACTAGACGGACTTTTGTTGGCAAAGTAATGTCTCTGTTTTTAATGTGCTGTCTAGGTTGGCCATAACTTTTCTTCCAAAGAGTAAGCATATTTTTATTTCATGGCTGCAATCATCATCTGCAGTTATTTTGGAGACCAAAAAAAATGAAGTCTGACACTGTTTCCACTGTTTCCCATCTATTTCCCATGAGGTGATGGGACCAGATGCCATGATCTTCGTTTTCTGAATGTTGAGCTTTAAGCCAACTTTTTCACTCCCCTCATTCACTTCTATCAAGAGGCTTTTTAGTTCCTCTTCACTTTCTGCCATAAGGGTGGTGTCATCTGTATATCTGAGGTTATTGATATTTCTCCTGGCAATCTTGATTCCAGCTTGTGCTTCCTCCAGCCCAGCATTTCTAATGATGTATTCTGCTTATAAGTTAAATAAACAGAGTGACAACATGCAGCCTCGACATACTCCTTTTCCTATTTGGAATCAGTCTGTTGTCCCATGTCTAGTTCTAACTGTTGCTTCCTGACCTGCATATAGGTTTCTCAAGAGGCAGGTCAGGTGGTCTGGTATTCCCATCTCTTTCAGGATTTTCCACAGTTTATTGTGATCCACACAGTCAAAGGCTTTGGCATAGTCAATAAAGCAGAAATAGACGTTTTTCTGGAACTCTCTTGCTTTTTCCATGATCCAGCGGATCCAGCGGATCCAGACGATCCAGCTTGATCTCTGGTTCCTCTGCCTTTTCTAAAACCAGCTTGAACGTTTGGAAGTTCATGGTTCACATATTGCTGAAGCCTGGCTTGGATAATTTTGAGCATTGCTTTACTAGCGTGTGAGCAAGCGAAGTCGCTTAGTCGGGTCCGACTCTTTGTGACCCCGTGGACTCTAGCCTACCAGGCTCTTCCATCTGTGGGGTTCTCCAGGCAAGAATACTGGAGTGGGTTGCCATTTCCTTCTCCAGGGGATCTTTCCGACCCAGGGATCGAATCCAGGTCTCCCACATTGCCGGCAGACGCTTTACCCTCTGAGCAAGATGAGTGCAATTGCGCGGTAGTCTGAGCATTCTTTGGCATTGTCTTTCTTTGGGATTCGAATGAAAACTGCCCTTTTTCAGTACTGTGGCCACTGCTGAGTTTTCCAAATTGCTGGCATATTGAGTGCAGCACTTTCACGGCATCGTCTTTCAGGATTTGAAATAGCTCAATTGGGATTCCATCACCTCCACTAGCTTTGTTCGTTGTGATGCTTTATAAGGCCCACTTGACTTCACATTCCAGGATGGCTGGCTCTAGGTGAGTGATCACACCATCGTGATTATCTGGGTTGTAAAGATCTTTTTTGTATAGTTCTTCTGTGTATTCTTGTCACCTCTTCTTAATATCTTCTGCTTCTGTTAGGTCCATACCATTTCTGTCCTTTATCGAGCCCATCTTTGCATGAAATATTCCCATGGTATTTCTAACTTTCTTGAAGAAATATGGTACAAATGAATATATCTATGAAAGAAAAGCAGATTCACAGACAGAGTGAACAAACTAAAGGGAAGGAGAGAAGGGAGAAGAAAGGCTCCTGTCTGGAAAAAGATTTTGTTAAAGTATACCAAAAGAGTTAAATATTAATGCCCTTTGACTTAAGATATCTCATTAATTGAAATTTATGTTTTTAAAACAGACGCTATTGAAAAACAGCTCGGGGAGAATAGTGGGATGAATCAGGAGACTGAGACTGACATATATACACTACTATGTGTAAAACAGATAATTCATGAGACCCTACTGCATAGCACACGGAACTCTACTCAATGTTCTGTGGTGACCTAAATGGAAAGGAAGTCTAAAAAAGAGTGGATATATGTATGTGTATACTTGATTCACTTGTACAGCAGAAACTAACTCAACACTGTAAAGCTACTATACTCCAATAAAAACTAATAAAGAGATAACTAAAAATTTAAAAATAAAAAACAAGTAACAAAAGCAGTTCAATTATATAACAATAGAGAAGAATCATTACATGTTGAGAGGTTAGTAATAATATATTTTTAGTAATTTTAAACCATTCTCAGGAGAATGGTTTAAACAAAGTGCTGCACTCAACATACCAGCAAATTTGGAAAACTCATCACTGGCCACAGTACTGGAAAAGGTCAGTTTTCACTGCAATCTCAAAGAAAGGCAATGCCAAGGAATGTTCAAACTACTGCACAATTGTACTCATCTCGCTAGCAAAGTAATGCTCAAAATTCTCCAAGCCAGGTTTCAACAGTACATGAACCATGAACTTCCAGATGTTCAAGCTGGATTTAGAAAAGGCATGGGAACCAGAGATCAAATTGCCAACATCTGGTGGATCATTGAAAAAACAACAGAATTCTAGAAAAACATCTAGTTCAGTCGAGTTAAGTTCAGTCGCTCAGTCATGTCCGATTCTGTGCGACCTCATGAATCGCAGCACACCAGGCCTCCTTGTCCATCACCAACTCCTGGAGTTTACTCAATCTCATGTCCATCAAGTCCATCGAGTCGGTGATGTCATACATCCATCTCATCCGCTGTCATCCCTTTTTCCTCCTGCCTCCAATCTCTCCCAGCATCAGGGTCTTTTCCAATGAATCAACACTTCACATCAGGTGGCCAAAGTACTGCAGTTTCAGTTTTAGCATCAGTCCTTCCAAAGAACGCCCAGGACTGATCTCCTTCAGAATGGACTGGTTGGATCTCCTTGCAGTCCAAGGGACTCTCAAGAGCCTTCTCTAACACCACAGTTCAAAAGCATCAATTCTTCGGTGCTCAGCTTTCTTTATAGTCCAACTTTCACATCCATACATGACCACTGGAAAAAACATAGCCTTGACTAGATGGACTTTTGTTGGCAAAGCAATGTCTCTGCTTTTTAATATGCTATCTAGGTTGGTCATATCTTTCCTTCTAAGGAGTAAGCATATTTTAGTTTCATGGCTGCAATCAGCATCTGCAGTGATTTTGGAGCCCCAAAAATAAAGTCTGGCACTGTTTCCACTGTTTTCCCATCTATTTCCCATGAAGTGATGGGACCAGATGCCATGATCTTCATTTTCTCAATGTTGAGCTTTAAGCCAACTTTTTCATTCTCCTCTTTCACTTTCATTAAGAGGCTTTACTAGTTCCTCTTCACCTTCTGCTACAAGGCTGTTGCACTCATCTCACACGGTAGTAAAGTAATGCTCAAAATTCTCTAAGCCAGGCTTCAGCAATACGTGAACCGTGAACTACCAGATGTTCAAGCTGGTTTTTAAGAAGGCAGAGGAACCAGAGATCAAATTGCCAACATCTGCTGGACCATCGAAAAAGCAAGAGAGTTCCAGAAAAATGTCTATTTCTGCTTTATTGACTATGCCAAAGCCTTTGACTGTGTGGATCACAAGAAACTGTGGAAAATCCTGAAAGAGATGGGAATACCAGACCACCTGACCTGCCTCTTGAGAAACCTATATGCAGGTCAGGAAGCAACAGTTAGAACTGGACATGGAACAGCAGACTGGTTCCAAATAGGAAAAGGAGTACGTCAAGGTGGTATATTGTCACCCTGTTTGTTTAACTTATACGCAGAGTACATCATGAGAAACACTGGGCTGGAGGAAGCACAAGCTGGAATCAAGATTGCCGGGAGAAATATCAATGACAGATGACACAACTCTTATGGCAGAAAGTGAAGAGGAGCTAAAAAGCCTCTTGATGAAAGTGAAAGAGGAGAATGAAAAAGTTGGCTTAAACCTCAACATTCAGAAAACTAAAATCATGGCATCTGGTCCCATCACTTCATGGCAAACAGATGGGGAAACAGTAGAAACAGCAGGAATCCCTTAGAAGAAATGGAGTAGCCATCATGGTCAACAAAAGAATCTGAAATGCGGTATTTGGATGCCATCTCAAAAATGACAGAATCATCTCTGTTCGTTTCCTAGGCAAACCATTCAATATCATGGTAATTCAAGCCTATGCCCCAACCAGTATGCTGAAGTAGCTGAAGTTGAATGGTTCTATGAAGACCTACAAGACCTTTTAGAATGAACATCCAAAAAAGATGTCCTTTTCATTATAGGTGACTGGAATGCAAAAGTAGAAAGTCAAGAAACACCTGGGGTAACAGGCAAATTTGGCCTTGGAGTATGGAATGAAGCTGGGCAAAGGCTAGTAGAGTTTTGCCAAGAGAACGCACTGGTCATAGCAAACACTCCCTCCCACAAGAGAATTCTCTACACATGGACATCACCAGATGGTCAACACCGAAAACAGATTGATTATATTCTTTACAGCCAAAGATGGAGAAGCTCTATACAGTCAGCAAAAACAAGACTGGGAGCTGACTGTGGCTCAGATCATGAACTCCTTATTGCCAAATTCAGACTTAAATTGAAGAAAGTAGGAAAAACCACTGGACCATTCAGGTATGACCTAAATCAAATCACTTTTGATTGTACAGTGGAAGTGAGAAATAGACTTAAGGGACTAGATCTGATAGACAGAGTGCCTGATGAATTATGGATGGAGGTTTGTGACACTGTACAAGAGACAGATCAAGACCATTCCCATGGAAAAGAAATGCAAAAAAAAAAAAAGAAAGAAAGAAAAATATCTACTTCTGCTTTATTGACTATGCCAAAGCCTTTGATTGTGTGGATCACAACAAACTGTTGAAAATTCTTCATGAGATGGGAATACCACATCACCTGACCTACCTCTTGAGAAACCTATATGCAGGTCAGGAAGCAACAGTTAGAACTGGGCATGGAATAACAGACTGGTTCCAAATAGGAAAAGGAGTACGTCAAGGCTGTATATTGTCACCTGCTTATTTAACTTATATGCAGAATACATTATGAGAAACACTGGGCTGGAGGAAGCACAAGCTGGAATCAAGATTGCTGGGAGAAATATCAATAACCTCAGATATGCAGATGACACCACCTTTATGGCAGAAAGTGAAGAAGAACTAAAGAGCCTCTTGATGAAAGTTAAAGAGGAGAGTGAAAAAGTTGGCTTAAAGCTCAATATTCAGAAAACAAAGATCTTGGGATCCGGTCCCGTCACTTCATGGTAAATAGATGGGGAAACAGTGGAAACAGACTTTATTTTTCTGGGCTGCAAAATCACTGCAGATGGTGACTGCACCCATGAAATTAAAAGACTCTTACTCCTTGGAAAGAAAGTTATGAGTCTAGGTTACTCATAACCTAGACAGCATATTAAAACCTGAGACATTACTTTGTCAACAAAGGTCCATCTAGCCAAAGCTATGTTTTTTCCAGTGGTCATGTATGGATGTGAGAATTGGACTATAAAGAAAGCTGAGTGCAGAAGAATTGATGCTTTTGAACTGTGGTGCTGGAGAAGACTATTTCGAGTCCCTTGGACTGCAAGGAGATCCAACTGGTCCATTCTGAAGGAGATCAGCCCTGGGATTTCTTTGGAGGGAATGATGCTAAAGCTGAAAGTCCAGTACTTTGGCCCCCTCATGCTAAGTGTTGATTCATTGGAAAAGACCCTGAAGCTGGGAGGGATTGGGGGCAGGAGGAAAGGGGGATGACAGAGGATGAGATGGCTGGATGGCATCACCGACTCGATGGATGTGAGTTTGAGTGAACTCCGGAGTTGGTGATGGACAGGGAGGCCTGGCGTGCTGTGATTCATGGGGTCGCAGAGTTGGACACGACTAAGCGACTGAACTGAACTGAACTGACACCAAAGGATGATTGGCTTTCCTTGTGGATCAGCTGGTAAAGAATCTTCCTGCAATGCAGGAGACCTGGGTTCGATCCCTGGGTTGGGAAGATCCCCTGGAGAAGGGAAAGGCTACCCACTCCAGTACTCTGGCCTGGAGAATTTCATGGACTGTATGGACACATCTGAGCAACTTTCACTCACATCATAAAATGATTATTACAAGTTTACCTAAATAGCTATTATCTCATATAGATACAAAGTAAAATGAAAAAAAAAAAAAGTGTTTTCTTGTTTAGAGAAATCTTAGGGTTTCCTCTCCTGATAACATTCACATATAGCATGTGGGCATGCATGTGTGCTAAGTCGCTTCAGTTGTCTCTGACTCTTTGCAAATCCATGGATTGTAGGCCACCAGGCTCCTCTGTCCATGAGATTCTCCAGGCAAGAATACTGGAGTAGGTTGCCATTTCCTCCTTCAGGGGACCTTTCTGACCTAAGGATCAAACCCATTTTTCTTACATCTCCTGCATTGGCAGGTGGGTTCTTCACTGCTAGTGCCACCTGGGAAGCTCCCACATATAGCATACAGAAGTGTTAATTATATTTATTATGGTGTATTAAATACTTCACCACCCTAGTACTCCTTTATCTCAAAACTGGAAGTTTGTATCTTTTGGCTGACTTCATCCAATACTGTATTTTTATCATTTAATTTTGAGATGAAGGATAAGGGAATACTTCTAAACTCCAGGACACATCCATTCATATACTTTCTGAATAAATATTTACCAAATGTCTACTAGTAGCAGACACTGTGTCAATTCCTCAGAAAACAAAGGATGAACAAAGCGGGCACACTTCCTTCCCCCAGTGACCTGCAGTCCAGGTGCCTCTCAAGATCTCTATTTCTGGTTTTCAGCTTTTCCTTTTCTAGTATTATCTCAGTCAGAATAAATAGGTTGCATTTTCTTATACTCAGAAAAAAAAAAAAAGCTTGCTTTCCTGCAAAGAAAACCTAGCAACCAGTTCTCTTAACTTCCTATCCTTTTGCTCTCAAAGGCAGCCCTCCCCTGGAGCTAACTTTTTTTTTTCTGAAAGATGACTGTGTCATCAGCAGCAGCCAAATTGCCAAATGACACCTTCCTTTCTCTCTGATGTGTTATCAGCCCAGGAGCTCAGTTTAGCAGAGTTCTGTGCTGAGGTCCCTAAAGGAACGAATTGCTTTTTTAAAATAAGCTCTAAGATGAGTTCTAAGAAGAGCTGCAGTAAACTACATTTTCCCTCAAGATTTTGCTGTTATTTCTACAATACAGTGTGTGTGTGTGTGTGTGTGTGTGTATAAACAATGCACTAGTGCATAAGTGCTCAACACATAATCTATGTGCACTATATTTCCCAAATGAAATTTTAAAGTTTATGAAAATATATTTAATAAATGATTCCAAAATTAACCTTCACTAATGCTGCTGCCCTTTTAATTACTGATTAGCTGGGCAAAATTTTAAAGCATATTTTTCCTCCAGTTGGAAACAGCTTTTGTCAGGCGATCAGTCAACATTTATCGAATCCCTTCTAAGTGGCAGAACAACCCTAGCCACTGGAGATATTGAGATGAATGAGGCAGTCTTTACCCTTATGTCCCTACCAGGGTTAAGTGTAGAGTGTAGAGAATAGGACAATGTTGTCAGCTAAGGGTTATATTCATGGTTTGTTCAAGAAGCATTGGGAACCAAAGGAGAGATCATCTCACAAATTTTCTTAACTGTACACTATGCTAAACTTGCAAAAATGTATAGAAACTTATTCAGTTCAGTTCAGTCACTCAGTCATGTCTGACTCTTTGCAACCCCATGAACCGCAGCATGCCAGGCTTCCCTGTCTATCAACAACTCCCGGAGTCCACCCAAACCCATGTCCATTGAGTCGGTGATGCCATCCAACCATCTCATCCTCTGTCTCCCCTTCTCCTCCTGCCCTCAATCTTTCCCAGCATCAGGGTCTTTTCCAATGAGTCAGCTCTTCTCATGAGGTGGCCAAAGTACTGGAGTTTCAGCTTCAGCATCAGTCTTTCTAATGAACATCCAGGACTGATCTTCTTTAGGTGGACTGGTTGGATCTCCTCGCAGTCCAAGGGACTCTCAAGAGTCTTCTCCAACACCACAGTTCAAAAGCATCAATTCTTCTGCACTCAGCTTTCTTTATAGTCCAACTCTCACATCCATGCATGACCACTGGAAAAACCATAGCCTTGACTAGATGGACCTTTGTTGACAAAGTAATGTCTCAGCTTTTTAATATACTGTCTATGTTGGTCATAACTTTCCTTCCAAGGAGTAAGCGTCTTTTAATTTCATGGGTGAAATCACTATCTGCAGTGATTTTGGAGCCCAGAAAAATAAAAGTCCGCCACTGTGTCCACTGTTTCCCCATCTATTTGCCATGAAGTGATGGGACAGGATGCCATGACCTTCGTTTTCTGAATGTTGAGCTTTAAGCCAACTTTTTCACTCTCTTCTTTCACTTTCATCAAGAGGCTCTTTAGTTCTTCTTCACTTTCTGCCATAAGGGTGGTGTCATCTGCGTATCTGAGGTTATTGATATTTCTCCCGGCAATCTTGATTCCAGCTTGTGCTTCTTCCAGCCCAGCGTTTCTCATGAGGTACTCTGCAGAGAAGTTAAATAAGTAGGGTGCCAGTATACAGCCCTGAAGTACTTCTTTTCCTATTTGGAACCAGTCTGTTGTTCCACGTCCAGTTCTGTTACTCCCTGACCTGCATACAGATTTCTCAGGAGGCAGGTCGGGTGGTCTAGAAACTTGAATGGTATACAAAATAAACACAGGCAAAGAAGGGGTACCTGACAAGTTAAGCAACCCAGTAAGAATGCCATAGAGTGTGTACTAGGATAATTTATTGAGCCACTCATGGTTGTCTTGTTTCTGCAGCTGTAGAAAAAAAAAAAAACTGGGAAGACTGTGAGTTCTTTGTATTTTTCTCATTGTTTCTACTCCTCCATATTCTGACAAATTATCAAGCACTATTCTAAAATCCCTTTTACACCTATTAATTCAACAAATCTTCATGATAACACCATGAATAGAAACTATCATCATCTCTAGCTTACAGGTAATAAAACTGGAGTGTAGAGTAAATAAGTAATTTACTGGCTTAGTGACAAATCAGAATTCAAACAGAGGCAGATTGAGTCAAACCCTATATTCTGCAACCATCACCCAAAGGATTCCTATGCAGAATATATAAAGAACTCCCACAAATCAAGAAGATAAATACAGAAAAATCATCACAGGTTATAACACAGAAGAAATCAGAATGGGCAATGAAAAGGCAAAAAGATGTTCAGCATCATCTGTACTCAGGAAAATGCGAAATAAAGCATAACATAATGCCATTTTCTCTTATCAAATATGCAAACACTAAAAAATTTGACAATATTAGTTTCTTGCAAAAATTTGGCAACCACAGAATTCTCATATATCACTGGTAAGAATATAAACTGGCATAACAACTTGAAAAGTAACTGGTAGCAATTAGCAAAATTAAAACTACTCCCTGGTGTGGCTCTGTGGTAAAGAATCTGCCTGCCAATGCAGGAGACTCAGGTTTGATCCCTGGGTCAGGAAGATCCCTTGGAGAAGGAAATGGCAACCCCCTCTAGTATTCTTGCCTGGGAAATCCCACAGATAGAAGTTGCCTTGCGGTCTGCAGTCCATGGTGGTCGCAAAAGAGTCAGACATGACGTAGCGACTAAACAACAGTAACAAACTTTCTGATCCAGCAGTCATATATGTAATCACAAAACATATATGATGAAAGTGATTAGTTTATTGCTTATGATACTATAAATCTGACAACATAAATGTCTATTATAAAGGAAAGAAAGTGAAAGAAAGTGAAGTCGCTCAGTTGTGTCCGACTCTTTGTAACCAGGTGGGCTGTAGCCTACCAGGCTCCTCTGTCCATGGGATTCTCCAGGCAAGAATACTGAAGTGGGTTGCTATTTCCTTCTCCAGGGGATCTTCCCGACCCAGGGATTGAACCCAGGTCTCCCACACTGGAGGCAGACACTTTAACCTCTGAGCTACCAGGAAACTGACAAATAAAACCTACGTTTATAATCATGCTATGAAACACTCTATAGTAAATAAAACTTTTGAACTATATAGAGATTATCTATGTCTACAGGCAATTAACCATCAATAATTCTGGGTTGTAGAGAACTGGTATTTGTCATAACATTCTTTGTGTTTTTCATATCTTTAAAATTTCTCAGAAAAAAGCATCATCTTTTAGGAAAGAGATCCTTAGTGCATATATCCTATAGATATGCAAAACATATTTAATGTCATAAAGATATCTCTGGAGAAACAAAACTCTGGGAAATTCATAGGAAGGAGCCACTCCTCAAGCACTTTAACCTCTTATCACAGAGCTGGCAGACAAATGATCTAAAGACACCAAAATGCTTCTGAACATCTGAATGAGGAACAGAGGATGTCTTGAATGGTTAGCCCACCTACTCTAAACAAGCAAGAGGACTCTGAAGGCTGTATCACTGGCACTGATACTGTGCCTAGCTTGCTAAGAACCCACTTTTTCCAGAAGTTTAATTTTGAACAGTCATCCCACGTTTCCTGGATGCACCTTCCATCCAGCTTCCACTACGGGAAAGACCACCACATAGCTTTCCTCCTACTTTCTTCCCAGGGCTGCATGCTTTGGCATGATCCTGACTTCATGGCTCTCTAGTCAAATGGAAGTGTGAGTGGACCTTTTTTCTCCCAGGGGGAAACATCTGCCCTCCCTGAGTGTGGCCATACTGCGAAAAGAGAGATTATTTAGCCGCTTCTTCAGTAGCTCATCACCAGGCAAAATGTCACAGCAGCTGGTGCTCATCAATTCACCCTCTGTGATTTCAAATACCAATTAAAACTGTGAACTCCTAATTGCCTCATTTCTAGCCACATTTTAGAGTAATTAATAAGTAATTGAGTAATGGGTTAATAATAGCTTTAATCATTTTTCTAATGATCAGTTCCTGCATATAGTCACCTTTATGACCCATGGGGAATGCTGCACTCAGGTCATATCTGGCTAATAGCCCCCAAGTTGATCCTGCAAGGAAATAATTTCTTACCAGGGAAATTTGCTTTCATTTCCCCAAATCAGTTAAAAAAAATTCAACCTTCCACCTGTGAATTGTCAGACATCTTTAAAAAATTTTTTTTCCTTCTCTTACATGTCCTGTCCCTTTACTCTCATCCAATTTATTCTCCCACTGAAACTCAGAGGGAGGTGTCAACATCCAGGAGTGATTTCTAATTGCAGTGAAGCCTTATCTCATGCCCACTCCTGAACACAGGCTTCCTCCCTTGGTAAAAACATTTACCTGGACTTCCAGTTCTGTTTCATCATAATTACAGCTTAAATCAGCTGTTAGATATGAAGGGAGTTATTAACCTTTGGGTTTTGATTCAAGGGAAAGGATTGCCACTGCAAAACTACTCAGACCATCAGGAAAACTGTAAGCAAGAAGTACAGAGAGTCATAAACAGATCTCCCAAAGAGGATGAAACTGCCAGGTTCATGATGACCCCCAGCAGTTGAGGGCTAGGATGACCAGGTCATTTAGAAATGGGTCAGAAAAACACTGGGTAGATATAATGGGTGAAGGGGGTCAAAAAGTATGAACTTCCAGCAGTAAAATGAACGAGTCAGAAGGATGTAATTTATCGCATAATTAATAATACTGTATTGCATATTTGAAAATTGCTAAGAGAACAGATCTTAAAAGTCCTTAACATTACAAAAAAAGATTTTAACTATGTATGGTAACAGATGTTAACTAGACATTGTGGTGATCATTTTGCAGTATATACAAATACTAAGTCATTATGATGTGCACCTGAAACTAATATAATGATATATGTTAGCTGTGCCTCAATTTTAAAAAGCCATAACTGCTGGGCATACACACCGAGGAAACTAGAAGTGGAAGGGACACGTGTACCCCAATGTTCATGGCAGCACTGTTTATAATAACCAGGACATGGAAGCAACCTAGATGTCCATCAGCAGATGAATGGATAAGAAAGCTGTGGTACATATACACAATGGAGTATTACTCAGCCATTAAAAAGAATACATTTGAATCAGTTCTAATGAGGTGGATGAAACTGGAGCTGATTATACAGAGTGAAGTAAGCCAGAAAGAAAAACACCTATATAGTATACTAACACATATATATGGAATTTAGAAAGATGGTAATGATAACCCTGTATGCGAGACAGCAAAAGAGACGCAGATGTACAGAAAAGACTTTTTGACTCTGTGGGAGAGGGAGAGGGCGGGATGATTTGGGAGAATGGCATTGAAACATGTATAATATCATATAAGCAACAAATCACCAGTCTAGGTTCGATGCAGGATACAGGATGCTTGGGGCTGGTGCACTGGGATAACCCAGAGGGATGGTATGGGGAGGGAGGTAGGAGGGGAGTTCAGGAGTGGCCACTTATGTACACCCGTGGTGGATTCATGTTGATGTATGGCAAAACCAATACAATAAAGTAAAAAAAAAAAAATTAAAAAATTAAAAAAACAAAAAAAACAAAATTGTTTTTTAAAACAAAAATAAATAAATAAAAAGCCATAAAATATGGCAACACATGCTAAGTCACTTCAGTCATGTCCGACTCTGTGACCCTATGGACCGTAGCCCACCAGGCTCCTCTGTCCAAGGATTCTCCAGGCAAGAATACTGGAGTTTCCATGTCCTCCTCCAGAGGATCTTCCCAACCCAGGAATCAAACCTGCATCTTTGCATTGGCAGATGGGTTCTTTATCACTAGTGCCACCTGGGAAGCCCAAAGTATGGCAATACCTAAGACTATTTTCTCTTTGCTATTAGGAAAAGAAGAACATTGGAAGTCTCTATCAAATATCACCAACCTCCAATCTTAGGGGGTTGGAAATGGGAACTCTAATTCTTAAGAGGCAGAAAAAGAGTTCAGTGTTATGATTGTGGACATGAGACTACTGGAGAAAATTTTATAGGTCTTGGTTGGTAGAGGGTCTTTTCAGACATAAGTGGTCTTTGTATTCACAACTTCTCTCTCTCAACTGAATGGAAATACACTAAAATACTTCCCTTAACAAAGCAAAACTGAAATAGCTCTCCTCTACTCTTCCCCTCCCCTCTAATGACAACCTTGTCTCACCAATAGGGTTTCCATCTTCAGTGACCCACCAGGAATAAGTACATCCCAGTGTGCAGACAGTTCCACAGTATTAAAACAGTGTTTCTCAAGGAGGCATTGGGTATCAGAAACTTGGAGAAGAAAGTTATCAAGGTCACAGACAGGCACAGCTATAGAGTATGGCCTCCTTATTTCTAATCTTTACTCTTAGTTGAGAACAGCTTCTGTAGAATTACATTGTGTTAACTTCTCATTGTTGAGTGTTTTGATCAGTCCTCTAATGATGAAATCAAAACTCTGTTCCTGCTAGTTAGATCCATATCTGGGAGACCTACAGTTGATTAGAACATATTTACTCATCCTCTTAAGCTGAGTTGTCCAGAAATAAGACTCTGCAACCAAGATTTGATGCAGGCAGATTTATTAAAGACTGTTCTTATGAACAATACCTGTAGCAAATAGGAAAAACTAGATTCTACTAAGAAAAAAGTTAAAAGTGGTATGTGGTTGCCCTGAGGTTTTAACCAATTTCATTGGAGCTCTGAAGTTGGGCCGGCCCTTCAGAGGTGTCCTAAATAGAGACAAAGGGACTGGGTTCTGATATCTTTGCATCAACTGGCCACTGAATGCAGGCTGCCCCTGGGGAGGGGGCATACCCTTCACCAAGGACAATGTCTGCAGAGGGACTCAGCCGTGAGCAACTATAGTCAACCTTCCTGGTGACTAGAAAAAGTGTCTTGCTGCTGGAAGAAGGATCTAGATGATAGGTCTCAGCACCTAGTGTATCCACCTTCCTCCAAGTCCCCTTACGCAAGCCTGTTCAAGTCCCCCAGCTTTGCCCAGGCCTTCTGATGCACAGGTCTGGTGGACTTCTCAGAACACTGAGGCAACTTAGTTCATCTGCCTCAACCTGCTCTGTGAGGGCAGGATTTGCTTCATCCCTTCTCTCCTCTCCAGGAATTTGGCTCTCTTCACTTCCAAAAGTTAGCAACCACAACTACACATTTTCTGTTCAGAGACCTCCTTCTAATCTTATGTACTTCCTCCAAAACCTGTTAAAAAGGTGACTACTCTTTGGAGAAATGTCTATTTAGTTCTTTGGCCCATTTTTTGATTGAGTCGTTTATTTTTCTGGAATTGAGCTGCATAAGTTGCTTGTATATTTTTGAGATTAGTTGTTTGTCAGTTGCTTCATTTGCTATTATTTTCTCCCATTCAGAAGGCTGTCTTTTCACCTTGCTTATATTTTCCTTTGTTGTGCAGAAGCTTTTCATTTTAATTAGATCCCATTTGTTTATTTTTGCTTTTATTTCCAGAATTCTGGGAGGTGGATCATAGAGGATCCTGCTGTGATTTATGTCTGAGAGTGTTTTGCCTATGTTCTCCTCTAGGAGTTTTATAGTTTCTGGTCTTACATTTAGATCTTTAATCCATTTTGAGTTTATTTTTGTGTGCGGTGTTAGAAAGTGATCTAGTTTCATTCTTTTACAAGTGGTTGACCAGTTTTCCCAGCACCACTTGTTAAAGAGATTGTCTTTCCTCCATTGTATATTCTTGCCTCCTTTGTCAAAGATAAGGTGTCCATATGTGTGTGGATTTATCTCTGGGCTTTCTATTTTGTTCCATTGATCTATATGTCTGTCTTTGTGCCAGTACCATACTGTCTTGATGACTGTGGCTTTGTAGTAGAGCCTGAAGTCAGGCAAGTTGATTCCTCCAGTTCCATTCTTCTTTCTCAAGATTGCTTTGGCTATTCGAGGTTTTTTGTATTTCCATACAAATCTTGAAATTATTTGTTCTAGTTCTGTGAAAAATGTGGCTGGTAGCTTGACAGGGATTGCATTGAATTTGTAAATTGCTTTGGGTAGTATACTCATTTTCACTATATTGATTCTTCCGATCCATGAACATGGTATATTTCTCCATCTATTAGTGTCCTCTTTGATTTAAAGAAGACATACGGATGGCTAACAAACACATGAAAAGATGCTCAACATCACTCATTATTAGAGAAATGCAAATCAAAACCACAATGAGGTACCACTTCACACCAGTCAGAATGGCTGCGATCCAAAAATCTGCAAGCAATAAATGCTGGAGAGGGTGTGGAGAAAAGGGAACCCTCCTACACTGTTGGTGGGAATGCAAACTAGTACAGCCACTATGGAGAACAGTGTGGAGATTCCTTAAAAAATTGCAAATAGAACTACCTTATGACCCAGCAATTCCACTGCTGGGCATACACACCGAGGAAACAAGGATTGAAAGAGACACATGTACCCCAATGTTCATCGCAGCACTGTTTATAATAGCCAGGACATGGAAACAACCTAGATGTCCATCAGCAGATGAATGGATAAGAAAGCTGTGGTACATATGCACAATGGAGTATTACTCAGCCATTAAAAAGAATTCATTTGAATCAGTTCTGATGAGATGGATGAAACTGGAGCCGATTATACAGAGTGAAGTAAGCCAGAAAGAAAAACACCCATACAGTATACTAACACATATATATGGAATTTAGGAAGATGGCAATGACGACCCTGTATGCAAGACAGGAAAAAAGACACAGATGTGTATAGTGGACTTTTGGACTCAGAGGGAGAGGGAGAGGGTGGGATGATTTGGGAGAATGGCATTCTAACATGTATACTATCATGTAAGAATTGAATCGTCAGTCTATGTCTGACGCAGGATACAGCATGCTTGGGGCTGGTGCATGGGGATGACCCAGAGAGATGTTATGGGGAGGGAGGTGGGAGGGAGGTTCATGTTTGGGAATGCATGTAAGAATTAAAGATTTTAAAATTTAAAAAATAAAAAACTAAAAATAAATAAATAAATAAAAATTTAAAAAAATAAATTAAAAAAAAAGGGTGACTAATCAAAGTCAAATGAAACTCTAAGGAAAGAGACTAGAATGATTTCATACTCTGTGTCTGTCCTTCCCTTTAATTAGAAGTTAAACAACTTCTAACTATCAAAATCCAAGACATACTTTTGTCCTCAAATTGTTGGACATCTCTAGCATATACCTTTACATTACACTTCGAAATTCCCTTTTCTCCTTCCCCCACATTTTTCTGGCCTCACATTCTCTTCATACTCTTGTTTACCTAATCTTATCTCTGAGATTCTAGATTCCTCTCTTCTGTTATCCCTGAATCATCAGAACAGTATCTAGACTGGAGTAATAACCTCCAAATTATATTTGCCAGTATTATTCTTTCTTTACACATCAACCATATGCTGTTGATATCTGTCCGTATCTTTAAATCTGGCTCATATATCCTTAGTGAGCAGTTTTGCTATGGATGTGTGATATGTGGGTGTACATGCTGGACATATTTGGACATTTGCATTCAAATATCTTAGACAAGTTACAAACAGTATATCCTCCTTCTGGATAAAGCTAATTCTCCTCTTATATTCCTGGCTTCAAGTAATGGTATCAGGAGACAGGCCCATCACAAAGCCATTCGAGGCTCCTGCTTCTCCTCTCACTCCACGTCGAATCAAACACCAAGTCTGTCTATTCTACTTGCTAAGTAGCTTTGGAAACTCTCCACTATTCTCCACATTGATACTGGCCCTAGTAGAAGCCTCATAAATTCTCACCTAAACCTATTTAATAGCTTCCTAATGGGTTTCTTCACTCCATTCTCCCCTCATCCAATTTATTTCCCACACTGCTGCCAGAATGAGTTGCTTAAAACACACATCTAATCTTACTGCTCCCTTCTTTAAAAGCTTTTAACTTCCAACAGCCTCTGGATAATGTTCAGACTCTTTGTCATGACTTTTAAAAAACCTCATGATCTGGCCCTTTCCCAGCTCTCTAGCTCCATACTCCACTGTACACATCCTTGTAATTCCAGAATCTATCATGTTTCTTATCCCACCATATCTTGCTTCTATCGATGCAATTGAAACATCTTTTCTCACATATGGAGACTTTTTCAGAAGCGAGTTATATTTTCATAGCATTTCTCATCTGACCACGTTATACAAGGAAAGTAACTACAAGGGCAAGGGCCAGTTGGTAGGTTACACCTGAGCATTTTGTGGTACATATGATTGGAGGGATGAAGATGAATAGAAACTATGGTCAATTCCTGGAGATAAAAAGAAATATAGCACCATGGCTTCAAAATTAAAGCTAGAAAAAAATAAATTTTAAAGGATATTTACAATTCTGAGAAGACAGGAATCTAAATTCGATTTGCTACTGATACAATGCAATAAATGTTAAAGGGAAAACACAGCCAAATTATTACCACTGGAAAAGAGAAAGTGGTCAAACCAATATATTTGTGACTTTAGGTTCATAAAAAGACATTCAAAGGAGGATGGATTAAAGGCAACAAAATGCCTACTGAATGCCATTAGCTCTACTGTGCACATAGAAGCCAGCCAGGTGGCAGTTTTCTTGGTTTTCTCCAGCTCATGATGCCTGAGTATAGCCACCCTGCTTTCCTGGAAATGGGCAAACCTGTAAGCCAAACCCATCCATACCTGCCTGTCTAGATCAAAGGGTCCTGCTTACAAGTAATATTTCTGGTTCCTTCCTCTTTTACAACCTTCCAAATTAAAAGATGCTTGCTCCTTGGAAGGAAAGCTATGATAAACCTAGATAGCATATTAAAAAGTAGCAATCACTTTGCCAACAAAGATTCGTATAGTCAAAGCTGTGGTTTTTCTAGTAGTCACATACGAAAGTAAGAGCTGGACCATAAAGAAGGCTGAGTGCTGAAGAACTGATGCTTTCCAATTGTGTTGCTGGAGAAGACTCTTGAGAGTCCCTTGGACAGCAAGAAGATCAAGCCAATCAAAACCTAAAGGAAATCAACTCTGAATGTTCACTGGAAGGACTGATACTGAAGCTCAAGCTCAAGCTCCAATCCTTTGGCCACCTGGTATGAAGAGCTGACTCACTGGAAAAGACCATGATGCTGGGAAAGATTAAAGGCAAAAGGAGAAGGGGGCAGCAAAGGGTGAGATGGATAGACAGCATCACTGACTCAACAGACATGAATCTGAGCAAACTCTGGGAGACAGTGAAGGACAGGGAAGTGTGGCACAGTGTAGTTCATGGACCCGCGAAGAGTTGGACATGATTTAGTGACTGAACAACAAGTGTAAAGGAGCGGGACCCTATGGAACCTACTGGGACAGATCTCACTCCCATATCCTTGCACTAGAGCCCCCTCTTAAGTACCCAGATAATAGTATCTCATGCATATTTCCTGAATTTTTTCGAGGCTAAAAACTACCACCAAATGTAAGAAATTAACTGTTTGGTAATCATGAGCATTAGCCCCTGGACTTTCTGGAGCTTAAGGACTGAAAATGTCAACCACCTGTTACCTCAAAGTCAACCAATAGAGAACTGTGCATGAGCTAATCACAAATCACAAACCCCTGCATGGGAAAAATGCTTTGCTGAAACCTTTCAGGAAGTTCAAATTTTTAAGAGGGCATGAACCACGTGTCTCCTTGAATGGCCCTGCAATAAAACTTTCTCTGCTCCAAATTCTGACTTTTCAGTTTGTTTGGCCTCACTATGTATCAGGCACATAAATTTGCATTCACTAACATAAGTGTTGAAAGAGAAAAATCACAGGCCCAAACAGTGTCCCTTGTGCTAAAGCCCAAGAAACCAAATCTAGGTTTAAGTACCTAACCTAACTGCAGTTTCAGCCTTCACCAGAAATGCAATGTTAATCAACCAGTCTGTAGTTTTCTGGTCAGCACCGATGAGGTAATCTGTCCCTAAACCCCATCCCTCCCCTCAGAGGGAGAACCAGCAATCTGCATGATAAAAACTTTGCCATTCCCTTGCTTCCCACTCCTCCAAAAAATAAGATGTCCTGGACTAAAAAAATAATCCTTTTGGGGGGGGAAAGTGAAAGTGAAAGTTGCTCAGTAGTGTGCGACTCTTTGTGACCCCACGGACTATATACAGCCTATGAAATTCTCCAGGCCAGAATATTGGAGTGGGTAGCCTTTCCCTTCTCCAGGTGATCTTCCCAATCCAGGGATCGAACCCAGGTCTCCGGCACTGCAGGCGGATTCTTCACCAGCTGAGCCACCAGGGAAGCCCCCTCTTTTTTTTTGAGGGGGGAGGAGGGTATTAAAAGCTCTTCTTCTTCTTCCTATAAAAACCTTTCATTTTGTGTAACCTTTCAGAGATCCATCCTAGTTGCTTGGTAGGATGCTGCTCAATTCATGAATCAATGAACAAAGCCAATTAGTTCTTAAAATTTACTCTGTTTTCTTAAGACAGGAATTAATACACCCATTGGATGAGATTCCCAGTCACTGATATGAGGGATCTTAGTCATTTGCCTCTTTACCCACCTAAGCTGAAGACCTACCTATCCATCTGCCTTCCATGGGAAGGCCTGTCTACCTCTCTCATCTATGATCTTTCAGGAAATAAACCCAACTGCTGCTTCTTTTGCCAGAATTACATAGGATTTGAAGGAAATCACCTCAGTGGAAAGAAAAAAAGTGTAACTCTTCAGGAGGCAAATCATGGGGCAAATAAAACAGATCAGTACCTCAAAATAGAGTATTAAACTGAATAACAAGGGAATATAGGTCAAAATTGTTAAAAAGAGTTCATGTAAGAAAATAGGAGAAAACTTTAAAGAATTCTAAATTCTATTCTCTGTTAATGGGATACTGCACTGAAAAAACACAGCTGGCTGTCACAGTAAAGAGTAATTTGACAGTAACAAAGTGTTTTTCAATAAAAAAAATCATATTTGCCAAAGTGAAAAATTTAATAGAGGCAATGAACAGAAGACTGTATGCTACCAGACACTAAATTAAATAGTTTAGTTACTGAAATAATCCTTACATAATACAAAGCAAAAAGACAAAGGTAAATTATGGGTAAACTCATGGAGGAGAAACCCAGTGCTCCAATTTGAATAATGAGAGGACTGAAAGGAGAGAAAAGGGCAGGTGAAGAAGAAATGGCAATAAAAGTTGAACTGGAAGAAAATTTCTCCCAGCTGAAAAACCAAACACTGGCCAAAATTACTGAAAAAATATCTATGTATATTTTAACATACCCTGGTGACATTTTGGAATTGAGTGATAAAGTTCTAAAAGCTTCCATACAGAAAGAGTAATTACATAAAAAGAAAGCAATCAGAATGGAATCAATATCTTCAAATAATACTGGATATACAGTATTGATGGAGGATTATTGTGAATTTTTAAGGAAAGGAGACAGTAATTCTGCATGACCACATCCAACCAAATTTTGTTCATTTGTGATGGCAAGGGATTTTTAGACATGCAAGCACTTAGAAAGTATTGTATCCATATTTCCTTTCTGAAAAAGAGATACTCATAAAAGTGCTCTAGCCAAATGAAAATTGCATTAGCATAAAGATCTCAAGATGGTGAAAATTTAGCATACGAGAAACAGTAGCAATCAATGAGACTAGTGGTAATTCAGTCTAAATAACAGTTGGTACTATCATCCTGAAATATGTGGGAATTGTTAAGAATTCTTTAAATAGAACATAATGTAAGAAAAAATGAATAATAGTGTAGGAATAAATTTAAGAGTGCAGATTCTCAAGCTTAACTGGTACTTACATTGCTATTTAGCTATTATAATCAAGAACAAATAATTTAATCTCTTGCTTTGATTTCTTCCTCAGTATAATAAGATTGATAATATCATCTGTGTCATATGGCTATTGTGAGGAATAAATGAATTAGTATACATAAATGGCTAAGAAGAGTATTCAGCATACAGTAGGTACTTAATAAATATCACTATCATCATCATCATGGTTATTATTATTATATCACTGAGAGGGCAGAAACATAATTAATATTTTATTATTAACACCACTAGGAAAAAACAAACATTGAAAATGTTTATTTAAGTTAAGGAAGCCAGTCAAAAACTTGAAATAGGTTATGGAATTTTGAAATCAATAAAAGGGGAACAAATACTATTTAATTAATCTAACTAATTAACCAAGATGACAAATATAGGATAAGGAGCTGTCAGAGGGGATGACCACATATCAAATTTTGCATACACTGCATTTGACATCCTTCTTGGTCAGTTAATTAGACATTTGGAATTCAATTTAAGAGAGAGAGATCAGGATTAGGGCATATATTTTTGAATATGAAATTCAGAGATGTAGTTAAAGCATGAGAGAATTTCCAGAAGGAGGGTCAGGGTAATGTGGGATAGAAAGATCTGATAAAATTGTTTGATTTGGCCACTAGGAGATCACTAGTAACTTGGTGAAAATAAACTCTATCACAGAAGACTGAAGAGGTGACAGAAAAGGTGATTACCCTGGCAGCATGGAGAATCAGACGGCTGCACTTAATAACATTACCTGGGAAAAGCTACCATCAGGGAAGAATGTACCTGTCTCTGTGCAGAGACAGAACCTTCACACATGTAATAACATTCTAGGAATAGGACACAAGCCCTGGGCCAAAGAGAAAGTCATTCATTCAAGAAACATGTTAAGCTAGCCTCTGGGGATACAGTGGTGAAAAAGAACCCTTGTACACTCTTGGTGGGAATGTAAATTGATACAGTCACGATGGAGAATAGTATGGTGGTCAAAACATACCAGGAGTTACAGGCAAGTTTAAAACAGGGCAAAGGCTAAGAGTTTTGCCAAGAGAATGCACCAGTCATAGCAAACACCCTCTTCCAACAACACAAGAGAAGACTCTACTCATGGAAATCAGATTGATTATGTTCTTTGCAGCCAAAGACAGAGAAGCTCTATACAGTCAGCAAAAACAAGACCGGGACTTGACTGTAGCTCAGATCCTGAACTCCTTACTGCAAAATTCAGACTTAAATTGAAGAAAGTAGGAAAAACCACTAAGCCATTTGGATATGACCTAAACCAAATCCCTTATGATTATACAGTGGAAGTGACAAATAGATCCAAGGTATTAGATCTGATAGAGTGCCTGAAGAACTATGGATGGAGTTTTGCAACATTCTACAGAAGGCAGGGATCAAAACTGCCCCCAAGAAAAATAAATGCAAAAAGGCAAGATGGTTGTCTGAGGAGTCCTTACAAATAGCTGAGAAAAGAAGAGAAGCAAAAGGCTAAAGAGAAAAGGAAGGATATACCCATTTGAATGCAGAGTTCCATAGAATAGCAAGGAGAGATAAGAAAGCCTTCCTAAGTGAACAAAGCAAAGAAATAGAGGAAAACACCAGAAAGGGAAAGGCTAGTGATTTCTTCAAGAAAGTTAGAGATACCAAGGGAATGTTTCATGCAAAGATGGGCACAATAAAGGACAGAAATGGTATGGACCTAACAGAAGCAGAAGATATTAAGAAGAGATGGCAAGCATACACAGAAGAACTATAAAAAAAGACCTTAATGATCTGGATAACCACAATGGTGTGATCACTCACCTAGAGCCAGACATCCTGGAGTGTGAAGTCAAGTGGGTCTTAGGAAGCATCACTACTGACAAAGCTAGTGGAGGGGATGGAACTCCAGTTGAGCTATTTCAAACCCTAAAAGATGATGCTGTGAAAGTGCTGCACTCAATATGCCAGCAAATTCGGAAAACTCAGAAGTGGCCACAGGACTGGAAAAGGTCAGTTTTCATTCCAACCCCAAAGAAGGGCAATGCCAAAGAATGTTCAGACTACTGCACAATTGCACTCATTTCACATGCTAGCAAGGTGATGCTCAAAATCCTTCAAGCTAGGCTTCAACAGTATATGAACTGAGAACTACCAGATATATAAGCTAGATTTAGAAAAGGCAGAGGAACCAGAGATGAAATTACCATCATCTACTAGACCACAGAAAAAGCAAGAGAATTCCAGGAAAACATCTGTTTCATCGACTACACTAAAGCCTTTGACTGTGTGGATCACAACAAATGGCTGAAAATTCTTAAAGAGATGAGAATACCAGACCACCTTACTTGCTTCCTGTGAAACCTGTATGCAGGTGAAGAAGTAACAATTAGAACTGGACATGGAACAACAGACTGGTTCAAAATTGGAAAGGAGTACGACAAGGCTGTATATAGTCACTCTGCTTATTTAACTTCTATGCAGAGTACATCATGCAAAATGCTGGACTGGATGAAGCTCAAGGTGGAATCAAGACTGCTGGGAGAAATATCAATAACCTCAGACATGCAGATGACACCACACTAATGGCAGAAAGCAAAGAGGAACTAAAAAGCATCTTGATGAAAGTGAAAGAGGACAGTGAAAAAGCTGGCTTAAAATTCAACATTCAAAAAACGAAGATCATGACATCCCATCCCATCACTTTCATGGCAAAAAGATGGGGAAACAGTGAGACTTTATTTTCTTGGGCTCTAAAATCACTGCAGATGGTGACTGCAGCCATGAAATTAAAAGATGCTTTCTCTTGGAAGAAAAGCTATGACAAACCTAGACAGCATATTAAAAAGCAGAGACATCACTTTACCGACAAAGGTCCATATAGTCAAAGCTATGGTTTTTCCACTTGTCATGAATAGATGTGAGAGCTGGACCATAAATAAGGCTGAGTGCCAAAGAATTGATGCTTTTGAACTGTGTTGCTGGAGAAGACTCTCAAGAGTCCCTTGGACAGCAGGGAGATCAAACCAGTCAATCCTAAAGGAAATCAGTCCTGAATATTCATTGGAAGAACTGATGCTGAAGCTGAAGCTCCGAAACGTTGGCCATCTGATGCGAAGAGGTGACTCACTGGAAAATACCCTGATGCTTGGAAAGGTTGAAGGCAGGAGGAGAAGGGGACGATAGAGAATGAGATGGTTGGATGGCATCATGACTCAAGGGACATGAGTTTGAGCAAACTCCAGGAGATGGTGAAGGACAGGGAAACCTGTTGTGCTGCAGCCCATGGAGTCGCAAAGTGTCTGAAGCGACTGAGCAACTGAACAACAACAACAATGGCAGGTCCTAAAAAAAAAATCCCTAAAAACAGACCTACCACCTGATCCAGCAATTCTCCTATTCTGAATATAGCTGGATAAAATGAAAACTCTAATTCAAAAAGATTCATGCACCCCAGCGTTCAAAGCAGCACTATTTATAATAGCCAAGACACAGAAGCAACCCAAGTGCCCATTAACATATGAATGGATTAAGAAGATGTGAGATACACACACACACACACACACACACACACACAAACACACACACAATGAGATATACACAAGAGAGAGGTTTCTTTCTAGATGCTAAATCAGAAAGATAAATGCTGCAATATAAGAAGGTTTCATCTGCTTTACCTTGCCAGAAAGAAATGTTTATTTTTATCAGTATTTAGTATGTTATGAATACAAGGTAATTGGTATATATAGGATTCATATAGGATATACAGGTTATAAGTTGTCAACCGAATTACACTTTGAGTTTCAGAATCCTAGGCATCCCTTTTACTGGAGATGCAGCCCACCCACTTATTCATTCTGCTTCGACAAGCAGCCAGCGAGAAAAGATTCTCTTTCAGGGCTCCCTACACACTATAGGTCTTTTATGCATTTCTTATGGACATCCTTTCCTCTCCCTCCACCTCATCCACCTCAAATCAATCTTTGGAAGGAGACTGAGGAAGGATTAGAGACACCTTTTCTTGCAGTTCCTGTGAATACTTTACCATTAATTTAAACTCCATAGCTGTCAATTGTTCAGTGATAGATAGTAGTTTCCTGTCTAACTTCACTTTTTCATATAATTATGCTATATTTCTTTGCAGGGATAGCACAGTGACCGTCTTTCATCTACTGCCTTGAGCGATGGAAGACTGGGAATTCAAAATCTCATGTATAAATTCTAAAGATGTATTTTATTACATAGACCTAGGGGTTGGAGCAATGGCACCCCACTCCAGTACTCTTGCCTGGAAAATCCCATGGATGGAGGAGCCTGGTAGGCTGCAGTCCATGGGGTCGCTAAGAGTCGGGCATGACTGAGAGACTTCACTTTCACTTTTCACTTTCATGCATTGGAGAAGGAAATGGCAACCCACTCCAGTGTTCTTGCCTGGAGAATCCCAGGGACAGGGGAGCCTGGTGGGCTGCTGTCTATGGGGTCGTACAGAGTCGGACACGACTGAAGCCACTTAGCAGCAGCAGTAGCAGCAGGGGTTGGAGCAAGGAAATCTTTACTCAGAAAAATAGGGGCAGAAGGCACCAAAAATAAAGGCATTCATAAAGTCCACATGGGAACATAAACTGTGAAGAGAGCCAGAAGGATCTCTCCTAAATCTGCTAAAATCCAATGAGACCAGAATTGAACATTAAATATAGGGTACGGGTCCAGGAGATAAAACTAGGTGATGAACAAGGCAAGAGCAATAGGTACAAAAGTTCGGTGACTGCCTTTATGAAAGTGATGAGAGTATACCTGGGATAATATTTTCAGAGTTTCTGAGATCTGATGAAGTTACAAGTGACCTCCATGGGCATGAAGTGATTTTCTTGTAGTATTAAGTCAAAATTAAGCTATATGGGTTGTAGAAAAAATGAGGACATAGTTTACACTAGCTCTGATATGCAACCCTTAGATTCAGTCTGCTCTAGTTTCCTAGAAAGTTATTACTGTTGGTGGCTGGATATTCTATTTAATGGGTACATTATAGTCAACTTACCCATTCCCTTACTGTTGAAAATTTATGTCATTTCCATCATCCACTAATATTATATTATGATTAAGCTTTTCATAATCCATGTACGTTTGTATTAAAATTATACTATATCCTTAGAATAGATATAGTTGCAGACCTTTAAGAAATAATGTAATCTTTTCATATCAGTATCTTAGAAATACAATTCTGATAAAACGAAAAAAGAATTGCAAATAGGTAAACAAAATAGGAAACTATTAACAATAACCTAAGTAAAAATAATAATTAGTGAACTAAAGAATTAGCAGGGGTAATGAATATTAAAGAGAGAAATAAAAGAACTGGTGTCTCTGCAGATATGGTAGAGAGAGAGAGGAGGAATTCAGATAGTTCCTTGGTTTCTAGGAGGTGAATGTGTTGAGTTTAAGATGCCTAAGAAATATCTTGAGGAGGATTTCAAGTGGCTGGTTGGGATGCACAGCTATAGAGCAGAGGATATTTACAAAGGGAAAAACACAGCTGTTATTTGCCTGAATATAGATAATACTTGAAACTGTAATTGCATAGGTATGATTGCCCAGGAACATCTTGCAAAGAAAGTAGTTCAAGAAAGGCCATATTCTTGGGATACAAAAAATAATATGAGAAGGCAGAGAAAGAAGACCCTTCTTCCTTCAAAATAGAGGTCAGTGATACAGAAGAACCAAAATAAGGTGTAATTACAGAAACCAAGTGTGAGAGCTTCAAAAATTGAATAAAACAGGAAATGTGCTATAGACAAGTGCAATAAGAAAACGACTAGAAAATAACTGGTGTTAAACTTTCTTCTGGCTCCTAGTTTTAACAGTTCCTATTCCCAAACTGGGTAGAATTAGATTATCCTCAGTGAATTATTAAAAAGTAAAATGCAAAAAAATAGTAAAATGCATACTTGTAAGTGATGCTTATCCTATGCCTTAAATTCACAAAATGATATATAACAGACTTATTTCTGTTATAAGCATTTGACTATTTTGTTTTTATATGTTTATACTATACAATACATACTTGTTTAAGAATTTATGTATAAATTTATTCCTTTTTTTTTCCACTAGGAAGAATCTTGGGTCTGTACCCATTAAAATATTTTGCCTATTGTGATTTCTTATCAAATATTTATTGGATTTATTTAATTAAATCTAAGGCACAATTTGGAGCACCTAAAAGATAATCAACAGATATTTACTGAATGAAAAAAATCAGTGAATTAATTAGCTTAACATTTTAATCCACAGAGACTGAATACTTTACCTTCTTCCTGTCAAAGACATAGTGCTGTACCATATAGCCTGGGAACACTGCTGAAGCTGGAAGCAGTGTGGCATGATTGAATGAAGTGATAAACGTAACAGTTAATCACTTACTCTGTGCTAGTCACTGGGACAAGCATGCTACAAACATCTCTCCATCTACTAGAATCTGCACCTTTATGCATTCTCTTCTTTCTCTCACATAGATGAGTATGTCCTATGCTGATCTAAGGCCATCTGCTCCCCTTACAGAAAAAGCACCTATACATGCTACATACAGTTCTTCTCTTTCTATTCTTCCTCAAACTCAGACTCTGCCTCCACCACTCCACTAAAATTACTCTTTCCAAGATCAATAGTGACTTCATTGTTGCTAAATGCAGTAATACAAAGTTTAATTCCGTATTTTAAATCCATTTGATCCGAATTTAACTCGACATCCTCATGTTGCTTGACTGACCTCAGCAGTATTGGACACTTGGCTTCCAATGCTGTTTGGTCTCCTGGTTTCTCTCCACCACTACTGACTACTGCTTAGCATCCTGTGTTGATTCTTCCCCCAGTCTTAACTTCATAATGCTGGAGTAGTTCAGGGCTCAGACCAGACTGCTTTTCCCTATTTACACTCTCTCCCTTGGGGACTTGTCTCATGGCTTTAAATATCATCTATAAAAGGACAACTCCTAAATTTATGTGTCTCCCTTGAACTCCAGACTCATATATCCAACTGCTTTCTCAACATTTACACTTGACTGTTGAATAGGCACCTCAAATTTATTGTGTCTAAGACTGAGCTTCTGCCTTTGCCCAGACCCATTCTGCTTCACTGTACTCTTTCTAGCCATTCCAGCTAATGGCTTCTTTCTCATTGCTTAAGCCAAAAACTTCTCAGTCATCATTTATCCTCCTTTTCCCTCTCATATTTCACATCTTTCACCAGTAAGTCCTTTGAGCTCTGTGTTAAAGATATATCTGGACTTCCAACACTTCTCTCCACCTTCACTTTTATAATCCTCTCTCATATGGATGAGTTTTCTAACTGGTCTCCCGGCTTCCACCTTTGTTCCCCCATTGTTCATTCTCAACTTAATAGCCAATGTATACCTATTAAAATTTAGATGAGATCATGTCACCCTCCACACAAAAATCGCCAATGGTCTTTCATCTCATTCAAATGAAAGCAAAGAGCCTTACAAGGGTTAACATCACCCACACGATCTAGGCCTTGGCTAGCTCTCTAATTTCATCTCCTACCTTCCCTTCTATCCACTCTTTTCCAGCCATACCAGTCTCCTTGCCATTCCTGGAATATGCTTCGGGTTCCTTGACCTTAAGAGCATTGTAAAGGCTGGTTCCCAGACCTGGAGCATTCTCCCTGCAGGTGTTTGTCTGGTTTAGCCCAGTGCATTTCCCAGACTCTGCTGAAACATTACTTTTTCCACCTCACAACTCACAGTCTCTCTCAACCTTCTCTGTGTCTCCACAGCACTTCCAATGTACTGCAAGCATTATTGTTCACTATAAATGCAAGTTTCTTTAGGGCAGGGAGCTTTTTTTGCTATTGTTGTTCACCAACATATCTCCAGCACTAAAAACAGTTACTGACATGTAGCAGGTATTCAATATTTACTGAATGGATAATCTTATTTAATTCCTACAATAATCTGAGATAGGTATTATCAATGTTTTTTATGTTACAAAGGGAGAATGTGAGGTTTAGATATACTATCTGGCCCACAGTCAAAGAGCTGTTAAGTGATAGAGTTGAAATGCAAATGTATTAATATGCTGAATAGAACATTGAAAATTACTATTAGAGTTTGAACTTCAATAAATCATGAACCTTGATTATAATAGGTAGATTTTTATTATATTACCTAAATAAAATACAGTTATACACAATACCTGTGAATAATGACGATTTCTTCCAAAGGTTAGGGAGGTTCCAAAAACTGATTTCAATGACTTGGCATAGGTATGACCTACTTGCTTTCTGTCTATCACAAGTTGATGAAATCATCTTAGTAAATCATGCATACCTCTCTGAATACTGTCTGATTAAGAGGTATATTCAATAGAGAAATCTTCCTTTTCAAACCTGAAGATGGAGAGGGGGTGCCACCTGTTAGAAGTAATTGTGGTAGACTAATGATGCTAAAGCTGAAACTCCAGTACTTTGGCCACCTTATGCGAAGAGTTGACTCACTGGAAAAGACTTTGATGCTGGGAGGGATTGGGGGCAGGAGGAGAAGGGGACGACAGAGGATGAGATGGCTGGATGGCATCACTGACTCAATGGACATGAGTTTGGGTAAACTCCGGGAGTTGGTGATGGACAGGGAGGCCTGGCGTGCTGTGATTCATGGGGTCGCAAAGAGTCAGACACGACTGAGCGACTGAACTGAACTGAATGGAATATAGCTCTAAATTCCCTTTTAATTAGAACCAAATGCTTAATGTGAGCTCTATTCTTTTAGTGAAATACTATTCCCCTGACTGTCAGATAGTCAGATATTTGAGTCAATGAAAGGGGAAAACTGGGCAGAAAAGAGTGAAGGATCTCAAACTTTTAAGGAGATTTTTCAGAAATGTATGACTTTATACCAAGACAGCATAGGTCAAACTAAGGTCAGAGGTAGGAAAGTGCAAAGTGTTGTTCACAGGATGAAGAAAAATGTAATACAAAGTGGGATGTAAAGAAGAGTTGAAGGAAAACACAGGAGGTTATGGCAGTGATGTTAAATCACTTCTTCAGCACTAGGAAGCCTTGAGGGTTTCTAAAAATGTGGTGTGTGTGCAGTCGTATGCATGGGTGTATGTGTGTGTTGATGACGATGACGACTGCAGTTGCAGAAAACCAAAGGAGAGGAAAAGAAGTTAGCAGGTATAATTTTTCAGACCCCAAAATGACCTTATTTATTTACTTATTTACACCGTGCCTTAGTTCAAAAGAAGAATTTAATAGATAGCTGTTCAATAGGCTGCTGCAGCCTTCTAGAATGAGGAAGGCAGATGCTGTATTCTCTTTTCTGTAAGAGAGATGTTACAGAAAAATGAAACATAACCACTTGAAGGAAATGGGAGCAGGAAGCAAGTAATCTAAAACATAAGCCAATGCACTAGAAAGAAATTCAGCTAGAACCAGTTTAGGTAAATCAAGCACATGCATACAAGGACATTCACGTGGATACCACACCACACTGCATTGCTAGAATGAAAGGCTTGACATTATCATAAGTTGTCACATTATGTACTGACTGTCCTGATCCACAGGCTTCAATACACTTGATGGTCACAGTCTGTATCTGTCATTGTACATGCAGAATGTCCTGTGCTGGGCTGTTAAAGTATGCAGTGTCTGCAGTGAAGCATTCAAGCTGATAAACCAGGTACAGTCACAGTGTATATGGACTCTTAGAATACAAGCAGGCTGACATCTTCTGGCTGTCAAGCTGCCTGCCGGTCTGCTAGGATGTTATCACATTACCTGAGCAGTCATGATACATAGAGACTGACATAAAATGCCTGCCCCCTCCTCATGTAAAACGGCTACAGTTTCTTGCAAGGCTGTCATGGTATAAAGTGAGCTCTCAAGGCAGAAGGGTGTCACAGTGCACGCTGGCTGATAGATCCTGAACTATCACTGTTTATGTTGGCTGTCATGATACATACATCCAGACATACTCTCGGCTGTTAAAGCAAATACAAGAGTGTCACACTGTGTGAGCCTGGGAGGCACACATGTCCTTCGCAGCATAAAATGGTCTTAAGGTGCACACAAGCTAACATATGCTGTGCTGTCATATAAATACATGGTCATCCTGGTACATGCAGACTGATAATATGGGGCTGTCACAGTGTGTTATGGACTGAAATCGTGCACACACACTGACATACTTTGGCTGATACGGCATATATGGGCACATTACGGTACATGCAAGCAAACATATAGCAGTACTTTAGTGTCAACTGAGATGTCACAGTATACGCAGGCTGACACGCACTAGACCATCACAGTGACAAAAAAAGTAGCCAAATGAGTTTCATATTTTATGGTCCAATGATGTATACATCACTTTTAGATACTACATTAAACAACCATATGGTGCTAATAATAATTATATGCAGTTCAAGTTGAGTTATAAGGAGCATACTTAAGCTAGTAACTCTCTCCACTCCCAAGGAAGAACCCAAATAGCTGAGCAATCATATTATTTCCCCAATATATATGAAGGAATATCTTTGGCTATTTCATTTTTCCTTCAGTTACTTGACTTTATCTAGGCAGATGGCAATAAACATACTGTGTTTTCCTTGACAGATAATTTGTTTTCCTACACACAGAATATACTATGCTTATATCAATACATTGCAATATTTATTTTTCACTTAAGGCTAAATATATTTACAAACTTGAATGATATTATTAATAATTTTCAAATGTTTTCATTATCAAAATAAGATAATATTTTTATATATGTAAATTTTATAAGCTAAGTATTTGTGATAAAATGCATAATGTAACATCATTTAGTTTACATAATAAATAGAAATTTTCATGAGGACCAATATACTTCAATGGGATAAAAAACACAAATTATAATATTGTATCTACTAAAGGCCTGACAACCTGCCCTCAGGTTTCTATCCACAAGAACACAGGATGTGCTGAAATGTGCCTGAGGCATTTACATCTGTTGACCTTAAACAAACAGACTGTCAGTTATTTCTCTAGCAAAAATGGGTTTACTCAGGATCAGTAAAGAATTGTAACTTGAGGTCTGTAACCATAGTGAGCTGCACCAAACCCCACCCAACAAGAAGAGAACTTCTTTATGAGGGAAAAGGAAGCTGGGAGGCCTAAAGTAAACAGAGCCACTGGAGGAACAGAGAGTTCAAAGCATAGTCGCTTTCCACTGGCTGAGTTATGACAGACCGGCTGAGCTGTGGACAGGCAAGAAGTGCAAGTCTTTCTTCTTTCTACTGGGCTCTGCTGTGGTTGCAGGTCATGAGAGCTCCCTCTCCTGGTCTCAATTTTATTTGGAGGTTTCTCTTCATTAATTTTTACATACCTCTCTTCAGATAGTTAAAATACAGGTTCTAAAAATAAGCATATCCTAAGTCCAGAAATGGTCCAGTGAACAGTAGTGAAGAGCAGGAGGGCGTGCTGAGTTGACCACTGTCCTGGTGAGCCATTTAAGAAAGGAAGTTGCTCACAGCTGTGGAGGTGACACACTGCAGGAAAGCATATTTGGGACTAAAAATGAAGCTTTGTAGTTGATTTTAAGGTGACAGAAAATCCCACAAACTATTTTATTCTTTCTGGGTATATATCTTCTATCTTGAAACAATCTCAAATTTATAAAAAAGTAGAGCATACAGGATGAATACTTTGAGAGTGAACCGCTGACTTGATACCCCATTCCTCCCTGAATACTTTAGTATGTTTCCTACAAGCATGGACATTGTCTTAATAATCATAATATGAACATCAAAATCAGGAAACGAAAGACTCAGATCCCATTTGAGTTCTTCCAACTGTCCCAACAGCAAAAGGATCCAGTTCAGAATTTGGTGTTACATTTATAGGATTAATGTGCTGTACTTTGTGACTTCTGAAATATAGAGGCCACCAGTCTCCATCTTGAAGCTATCTAGCTCACCCAACCCCTCTGGCAAGGAATCATCTCATTGGCATACAAAAGACACTCTTCTCTCTCAAGAGATTTCAAGAGTCTGTGCCAGGAATCCAGGACAAAGGCTATATAAATATTTCATTATACTACAATGGAGTAGTATTACTACTTCATCTTGACAGTGACAACCATTGACTAGAGCTCACTTTCCTTTGATGAGAACTTCTCACATGGTCACATCTAACGGCAATGGAAGCTGGACAGCAAACAGTAGGTGTGTGCTCAGGTCAAGTCTGTCATTGTGCTGTGACACAATCTTTCTCAATTACGGTTGTCTCAGTATACTAGTTATTCCAATCCTTGCTTTCTGACCCCTGACAAAACTGAGGTACCATACAGGGATTACAAACTGTGACACAAATGGTACTCTAGCTCAGTCTATAGTCGCAT
This sequence comes from Ovis canadensis, assembly GCF_042477335.2. Taxonomy (NCBI): domain Eukaryota; kingdom Metazoa; phylum Chordata; class Mammalia; order Artiodactyla; family Bovidae; genus Ovis; species Ovis canadensis. The sequence continues at coordinate 53,363,798 of NC_091259.1, forward strand.
AATTAGAAGTATCCAGGTGACCAAAGAGAAAACTCAAGGAGAATGACTGCATGTTTCCTTGAGGAAATAGAAGAATCCATATAACTGACCCCTAGGCCTGCTGTGTATCAGTTCTGCGAGATCTGGGGGACAGAGAATATTCTCTGCAATTTCAGTAAACAACTAATGCTGCCTGACATTTAAGACATCAATCATATCAAAGGGATAATTTCAATGAGCCCAGACTCTTACATTTTCCCATACACTGAAAAGTACTAAAATCATTAACTTGAGATGTCTGTGTCTTTTTATGATTATCAGTATCCTTTGATGTTTGACTAAATGTTTTGTTTTCTCCAACAACAACTCCTATATATCCTGACTTCTCCCTTACCACTTTGGAACTATTCCTTGGAGCTATCCGAGAAGTTGTTTCCCAGTAAGGTCCCTGAATAAAATATAACTCTCAACTTTTAGGCTGTGCATTATTTTTTCAGTCACCAATCTGCACTGCCTCTACTTGAAGGATGCCTTCTAGAGTTGTGGAGTACATAACCATACAGCTAGAGATGTCAGCCCTATTCCCTCATTCCAGATAATTAGCAGAAAGGAAATAACATGAGACATATGGATTAAAAACTTCAAAAAGAAAAACTTGAAATCTAAACATCTACATTCTTAGGCAAATTAGTGAGGATACCTTCTTTTGAATCAAAACATCAATGGAGAGATTAAATGATCAATAAGATTAAAAACAAAAAAAACAGTGAAGAGGAGAGGGGTCATGCCACAGGAGGAATCTGTAGTAACCATTGAGAATCTGTCTTAAAGAAGGAAAATAAAAGTTGGTTTGAGCAGAAGGCATAAAAAATTGCCATAAAACTAATACTGTTAAACAATATGGTACCAGTGTAGAAATGAAACAATAGGTCAATCAGAACAGAAAAGAAAGCCCAGAAACACATCCAAGTACAAATATTTTCGTATTAAAATAGACAAGAAAATGACTGATTATTAGAGAGCTGGTGTTTGGATATTTGGCTTTCCATTTGGGAGTAGATGAAGGTAAATCTCTATAAGATACAAAAAATAATTTCCACATGGCTTGATAATCTAAAAGAAGAACATTCAATTATGTAAATACTGGAAGAAACCAAACAGCTGCTATCTTGTTATCTTAGAGAAAGGATGACATAAGACCTAGAAGTCATGAAGAAGGTTAACCGATTTCACGTAAAAACTCAAACTCAATTGTTTAAGAAATCACATACAAAATTATAGGACAAATAGTGATAATAACAATAAGTAGCATTTTTGAATGACAGATAATGGCTACGTGTTTGTATTTTTACATGCAACACTTAATTCTTATAATCATCCCATTATGAGGAAAATTATTATTTCCAATACTTTCCAGCTGTGAAAACTGAGATGCTGGGAGGGTAGTAAATGATTTCACTAAGATTATCCAAGTGTCACTAAGTAATAAATCTTTGATTTAAAACAAAATCTGATTCCAAAACCTATTTGCTTAACAAGTATACTACATTGCTTCCTTAATACAAAAAAGGAAAAATATTTGCATCATAAAATATTCAATGCAATAAAATCTGTTATGCCAGAAAGATAAAAACCAATTAAATGGAAAAAATGGATTAAACAGAAAAACCATAAAAGAACTATATATGACTAATACATATTTTAAAAAGTCAACCTAGCAAATTACCAAAAAAAAATGCAAGCGAAATAAAAAATGAAAACCAGACAGGCCTTAAAAATACATCTTACTTAATAATGGTGTGGAGAATTAGGCATTCTTATTTGCTACTAGCAGGAATACATACTGGTATGTATCGGGGGCCTTCCCTGGTGGCTCAGCAGTCAAGAATCCATCTGCAATGCAGGAGATCCATGTTCAATCCCTGGGTATTCTCCAGCACCACAATTCAAAAGCATCAATTCTTTGGCACTCAGCCTTCCTTACAGCTCTCACATCTGTACATGACTACTGGGTTCAGAAACATACAGTCCACCAAAACTGAATCAAGGAGAAATACCTGGGCTTCCCTGGTGGCTCAGAGGTAAAGAATCTGCCTGCCAATGCAGGAGACACAGGTTCAATCCCTGGTCTGGGAATATCTCACATGCCACTGAGCAATGAAGCCCGTGCACCACAACTATTGAACCTCTGCTCTAGAGCCCAGGAACTGCTACTACTGAAACCCATATGCTGCAACTACTGAAGTCCATGTGCTCTAGAGACTGTGCTCACAACAAGAGAAGCCTGTACACCATAACCAGAGAGTAGCCCACACTGGCTGCAACTAAGACCCAGCACTGCCAAAAAGAAAGAACGAACATTGGGGTACACGTGTCTCTTTCAATTCTGGTTTCCTTGGTGTGTATGCCCAGCAGTGGGATTGCTGGGTCATAAGGCAGTTCTATTTCCAGTTTTTTAAGGAATCTCCACACTGTTCTCCATAGTGGCTATACTTGCTTGCATTCCCACCAACAGTGTAAGAGGCTTCCCTTTTCTCCACACCCTCTCTAGCATTTATTGCTTATAGACTTTTGGATCGCAGCCATTCTGACTGGCATGAAATGGTACCTCATTGTGGTTTTGATTTGCATTGCTCTGACATTGAGTGATGTTGAGCATCTTTTCATGTGTTTGTTAGCCATCCATATGTCTTCTTTGGAGAAATCTCTATTTAGTTCTTTGGCCCATTTTTTGATTGGGTCATTTATTTTTCTGGAATTGAGCTGCAGGAGTTGTTTGTATATTTTTGAGATTAGTTGTTTGTCAGTTGCTTCATTTGCTATTATTTTCTCCCATTCAGAAGGCTGTCTTTTCACTTTGCTAATATTTTCCTTTGTTGTGCAGAAGCTTTTAAGTTTAATTGGGTCCCATTTGTTTATTTTTGCTTTTATTTCCAATATCCTGGGAGGTGGGTCATAGAGGATCCTGCTGTAATGTATGTTGGAGAGTGTTTTGCCTACGTTCTCCTCTAGGAGTTTTATAGTTTCTGGTCTAATGTTTAGATCTTTAATCCATTTTGAACTTATTTTTGTGTATGGTGTTAGAAAGTGTTCTAGTTTCATTCTTTTACAAGTGGTTGACCAGTTTTCCCAGCACCACTTGTTAAAGAGATTGTCTTTAATCCATAGAATTGAAAGAGACATGTGTACCCCAATGTTCATCATAGCACTGTTTATAATAGCCAGGACATGGAAGCAATCTAGATGTCCATCAGCAGATGAATGGATAAGAAAGCTGTGGTATATATACACAATGGAGTATTACTCAGCCATTAAAAAGAACACATTTGAATCAGTTTTAATGAGGTGGATGAAACTGGAGCCAATTATACAGAATGAAGTAAGCCAGAAAGAAAAACACCAATACAGTATAGTAACACATATATATGGAATTCAGAAAGATGTAACGATAACCCTGTGTGTGAGACAGCATAAGAGACACAGATGTATAGAACAGTCTTTTGGACTCTGTGGGAGAGGGAGACGGTGGGATGATTTGGGAGAATGGCACTGAAACATGTGTAATATCATATCTGAAACGAATTGCTAGTCCAGGTTTGATGCATGATACCGGATGCTTGGGGTTGGTGCACTGGGACGACCCAGAGGGATGGTACGGGGAGGGAGGAGGGAGGGGGGTTCAGGATGGGGAACACGTGTATACCTATGGCGGATTCATGATGATGTTTGGCAAAACCAATACAATATTGTAAAGTAATTAACTTCCAATTAAAATAAATAAATTTATTAAAAAAATAGAAAGATGCATTTTTAATAAAAAAAGAAGAAACAGGTAATTTGAAGAGGTGGATCACTAGAAATGAAACAGAATAGATTACAAAAAAAGCTCTTTACAATCAAGAGTCCAGGACCAGATGGCTTCACACATAAATGCTACCAAACATACAAGAACTTATACTACTTTCTCAAACTCTTCCAAAAGACTGAATGGGAGGGAACACTCCCAAAGTCATCCTATGAAGTCCCCATCATCCTGATACCAAAACCAGACAAAGACACTACCAGAAAAGAAAATTATAGGCCAATATCTTTGTTGAATATATATGCAAAAATTTTCAACAAAATAATAGTAAATCAAATCCAACAACATATCAAAAAGATCATGTACCAAGCTGGATTCATTCCAGGGTCACAAGGATGGTTCAACACACACAAAGCAATCAATATGATACACATCAACAGAATAAAAGACAAAAACTACATGATCATCATAATAGATGCAGAAAAAGAATTTGATAAAATTCAACATCCAATCAAGATAAAATTCTTGCCAAGTGGGTACAGAGGGATGAATCACGACATACTAAATGCTATTTATGACAAATCCACAGCCAATGTAATACTCAATGGTAAAAAACAAATCCCTTCAACTAAAATCTGGAACAAGATAAGGATGCCAGCTCTCAACACTTCTCTTCAACACAGTAAGGGAAGTCTTAGCCACAGCAATCAAAGAAGAAAAAGAAATAAGAGTTATCCAAATTGGAAGGGAAGAGGTAAAATTGTCATTATATGCAGATGCTGCTGCTGCTGCTGCTGCTGCTGCTGCTGCTGCTGAGTTGCTTCAGTCATGTCCGACTCTGTGTGACCCTAGAGACGGCAGCCCACCAGGCTCCGCCGCCTCTGGGATTCTCCAGGCAAGAACACTGGAGTGGGTTGCCATTTCCTTCCCCAATGCATGAAAGTGAAACGTGAAAGTGAAGTCACTCAATCGTGTCTGATTCTTCGCGACCCCATGGACAGCAGCCCACCAGGCTCCTCCGTCCATGGGATTTGCCAGGCAAGAGTACTGGAGTGGGGTGCCATAGATGCCATGACACTATATATACAAAAACCAAAAGACTTCACACAAAAACTTCTAGAACTGATAGATGAATTCAGCAAGGTAGCAGGATACAAGATTTATGTACAGAAATCAGTTGCATTTCTTTACGCTAACAACAAAATATCAGAAAGGGAATGCAAAAAAATACCTTTTAAAATCACATTAAAAAACACTTAAGAATAAACATGACCAAGAAGGTCAAAGATCTTATATGCTGAGAACTGTAGAATATTAATAAAGGAAACTGAAGATGATTCAAAGAAATAGAAAGATATCTCTTGTTCTTGGATTGGAAGAATTAATTTTTTTTTTTACATCTTAAAGAAACAGTTTATTCAAATAGTATTTTAGAATCACTATAAATCAAGTGAAATTTCATTTGAAAGATCTATGTTTCCAAAATACATGAGTTTTTTGTATGTAGTTATGCATAAGCCTAATAAAATGGATTATTTCATTGTGTTACCTATTTTTCCGGGTCTACTCAGGTCAGAACATTACTAGATAGGAGGCCCCCTTCCAGAGGCTATATTTTGATTTGGAATCTGGAAACAAAGTTGCTCAGAGAGGTCAGGTCAATTTTGTATGAGAGAAATCATTACTCTACAAAAAGAATCAAACTTAACAAAAGATTTCATACACTAAACTAAAGGGTGAGGAAACAGAAAAATAAGAAAATAGGCAGTGAGGTTGGTGGCTACAACAATTCAGAGGATAATCAAGTGCAAGCTCAAATCCAGTGATTTGGAATCTCAGCTTGGAATAATGTGTGCTCAACATTATTTAGCTTAATTCAGAGGTTTCTTTGCCCTTCACCTTCAGTTTTGAAAGAAGAATACTGGTTCAGAGTCAGAACATTCCTGAAACCACTAGTGTTTCTGCAGGCAATGGAGGAAGAGTCTACCCTCTGGAACAAAACAGTTTTTAAGCAGTCCTTACTGCCCTTTTCAGGCCTTTATACATACAGGAAAATCCCTTATCAGCCTTCACGTTTCCACAAGAGCAATCCTCATTTTTTTTAATCTAGGGAGGCACGTGCTTCAAGGTAAGCCAATAATAAACACTACTGAGCTATATGAAAGGATTATTAAATATAAAGCCGAAGGTTTATAGTTGGTTTGGATGCCCAGCTAGATGCTTCACTGTAGCTATATAGACATGAGTATGGCCAATTGCTGAAATCTGCTGAGGATCATATCACCTTCCACAAGATCATGTTTGTAAGAATTACCAGAATATCCAACAAAACCACTAGAAACTAAGGCCTGCTCAAGGCTATTCCCTGGGAATGCGCAGCCAGGTAATGAGCTAAGTGATACCTAGCCACCTGCCCTCACTGGACTGAAGTCCTGATTTTTCATTTTATAAGTTACCAGCTCTGACTGAAGTAGGGAATATGGTAGCCTGGCACCCTGACAGAGCCTGTTCAACTACTACTACTACTACTTTTCTGTGCAGACCACCTCCCACAACCGATAACTATGTATGTGGACAGACATGCCCACAGAAATGTAAGTGGATGCTTGGAAAAGAAAAAAAAACAACTGAAAACCCATGAATATATCTGCATATATCATATTTCTTCTCTCTTAAATTCTCATAATACAGTAACCTTTGCTTTTCTTAAGCTTAAACTTGACACAACTATTATAAATTTACTAATTCCCCCTCCCTTTCCTTCCTCAAAATGACAGACAGTTGTGACTAGTCAGGCTTATTTCCTAAGCTCCACCACCCCAAGCCTCTGGCACTGTTGATACTTCATACCATGGAGGCACTGTTAAATTTAAGAGCTTTGAGGGGGCCTTCAAATACACTTTATAAGTGGTGCCAGAAGCTTCTCAGGCCCCTTTGGAACTTTGGAAATGAAAATTGGGAGGACTGATTCTGGCCTTCAAACCAAATCTGGAAGAATTAAGATTGTTAAAATAGCCATACTATCCAAAGCAATCTACAGATTTAATGCAATCCCTATCTAATTATCCATGACATTTTTCACAGAACTAGAACAAATAATCCTAAAATTTATGTGAAACCACAGAATTGCCAAAGCAATCTTGGGGAAAAAGAACAAAGTGGGAGACATACTTCAGACAATACTGTAAAGCTATAGTAATCAAAATAGCCTGGTATTGACACAAAAACAGAGATAGGGATCAATGGAACAGACAGAAAGCCCAGAAATAAACCCACACACCTATGGTCAATTAATCTTTGACAGAGGTAAGAATATACAGTGGAAAAAAGTCTCTTCAGCAAGTGGTATTGGGAAAGTTGTATCATCACATATAGTGAAGTAAGAACACATCCTCACTCCATATACAGAAATAAACTAAACAATGGCTTAAAGACTTAAATATAAGGCACAATACCATAAAATGCTTAGAAGAAAACACAGGCAAAAACATTCTCTAACATAAATTGTACCAATGTTTTCTTAGGTCAGTCACCTAAGGCAATAAAACACAAGCAAAAATAAACAAGTGGAACCTAGTCAAACTTTTATGTTTTTGTGCAACAAAGGAAACCATAAACAAAATGAAAAGGCAACCTATGGACTGGGAGAAAATATTTGCAAATGATTGGACCAACAGAGCTTAAACTCCAAAACATACAAACAGATCATACACCTCAATAACAAACCCCAAACAACCCAACTGAAAAATGGGCAGAAGACCTAAGTAGATATTTCTCCAAAGACATGTAGACAGTCAAAAGACACATGAAAAAGATTCTCAACATTGCTCACTACTAGAGAAATGCAAATCAAAACTACAATGAGGTACCACTTCACACTGGTCAGAATGGCCATCATTAAAAAGTCTACAAATACCAAATGCTGGAGAGGGTGTGGAGAAAAGGAAGCCCTCAACACTGTTGGTAGGAATAAAATTTGGGGTAGCCACTATGGAAAACAGTATGGAAGTTCCTCAAAAAACTAAAAATAGAGCTACCATATGATTCTGAAATCTCACTCCTGGACATACATCCAGTGAAAACTATAATTTGGAAAGATACATGCACCTAAATATTCATTGCAACAGTGTTTACAATAGCCAAGCCATGGAAAAAAACAAAATGTCCACTGACAAATCAATGTATAAAGAAGATAAGGTACATATCAACCCTCCGAATGGGAGAGAATAATAGCAAATGAAACAATAGACAAACGATTAATTTCCAAAATATACAAGCAGCTCATACAACTCAATACCAGAAAAGCAAACAACCCAATCAAAAAGTGGGAAAAAGACCTAAACAGATATTTCTCCAAAGAATTCGTACAGATGGCTAACAAACACATAAGATGTTCAACATTGCTCATTATTAGAGAAATGCAAATCAAAACTATGAGATATCACTTCACACCAATCAGAATGGCTATCATCAAAAAGTCTACAAAAAATAAATGCTGGAGAAAGTGTGGAGCAAAGGGAAACCTCTTGCACTGTTGATGGGAATGTAAACTGATACAGCCACTATGGAAGACGGTATGGAGATTCCTTAAGAAAACTAAGACTAAAACCACCATATGACCCACCGATCCCACTCTGAGGCATATAGCCTGAGGAAACCAAAATTGAAAAAGACACATGTACCCCAATGTTCACTGCAGCACTATTTACAATAGCTAGAACATGGACGCAACCTAGATGTCCACTGACAGATGAATGAATAAAGAAATTGTGGTACATATACACAATGGAATATTACTCACCCATAAAAGGAACACGTTTGAGTCAGTTCTAATAAGGTGAATGAATTTAGAGCCTATTATACAGAATGAAGTCAGAAAGAGAAATATCTTTCTAAATATCTTTCCATATGAATCTAGAAAGATGATACCAATGAATTTATTTGCAAGGCAGCAACTGGAGAAGGCAATGGCACCCCACTCCAGTATTCTTGCCTGGAAAATCCATGGATGGAGGAGCCTGGTAGGCTGCAGTCCATGGGGTCGCTAACAGTTGGACACGACTGAGCGACTTCACTTTCACTATTTATTTTCATGCATTGGAGAAGGAAATGGCAACCCACTACAGTGTTCTTGCCTGGAGAATCCCAGGGATGGTGGAGCCTGGTGGGCTGCCGTCTCTGGGGTCGCACAGAGTCGGACACGACTGAAGCGACTTAGTAGTAGTAGTAGTAGTAGTAGTAATGGAGAAACAGACATGGAGAACTGGCTTATGGACATGGGGAGAGGGGAGGAGAGGCTGAGATGTATGGAGAGAGTAACATGGAAACTTACATATGTAAAATAGACAGCCAATAGGAATTTGCTGTATGTCTCAGGGAACTCAAACAGGGGCTCTGTATCAACCTAGAGGGGTGGGATGGGGAGGGAAAAGGGAGGGAGGCTCAAGAGGGAGGAGACATATATACATCTATGGCTGATTCATGTTAATGTCTGACAGAAAACAACAAAATTCCATAAAGCAATTATCCTTCAATTAAAAAATAAATTTAAAAAAGAAGATACAGTACATAAATACAATAGAATACTACTCAGTCATAAAAAAGAATGAAATAATGTCATTTACAGCAACATGGATGGACCCACAGATGGTCATACTAAGTGAAATAAAGCAGAAAAAGACAAGTAGCAGAATCTAAAATATGACACAGTTGAACTTATCTGTGAAACAGAAACAGACTCACAGATAGAACATACTTGTGGTTGCCAAGGGAGGGTGTGGGGTAGGGATGCATTTGGAGATTAGTATTAGTAGATGCAAACTATTATATACAGAATGGATAAACAAAAAGGTCCTACTGTATAGGGAACTCTACAATATCCTGTGAAAAACCATAATGGAAAAGAATATGAAAATGAATATATATATAACTGAATCACTTTGCTGTAGAGCAGAAATCGACACAACATTGAAAATAAACTATACATCAAAAAATTTAAAATACAGAGTCCTCAACTAATCATTTCTGTTAGAAGTCGTACAATTCATAGTAGTGACTGGAAAAGGGGCACAGGGGGTCTTCTGGGATGCTGGTAATATCCTGGGGTTTTGTTGTTGCTATTGTTTTATCTTAGAACTGGTTATCCAGGTGTATTCAGTTTGTGAAAATTAACTGAGATATACAATTGAGATATGTGCACATTGTGTATGCAAACAATATTTCCATGATGTTTTTAAAAGTAGAAAATATATATTTCTAAATACCAGTATATCTGTATATCCATCCGTACTAGCATAAGGATAGATACAGATTTTAAGATTTTAAAGTTAAGACTACATTTAAGTCTGCTTATTCTGGGGACAGGTGTTATGGAGAATTTGTGAAAGAAGAAAAGCACCTTCACCTCTTACTTTTTACATTTATGTAGCATTGGACTTTTTAAAACATGAAACTTGCATCATCTTAAGTTATCTTTTCTAGGAAGAAGGTGAACATTCTTTCAAACTTCTCTATTAATAAGTAAGCACACAAATCTATTATAACTTTACATAGCATGTGTTCTGAAACCTTCATTTGGGGGGGGGAACCTTTTTTTCTTACCCACACTGCTGGGCTTGTGGGATCTTAGTTTGCCAACCAGGGATTGAACCTTGGGCCACAGCAGTGAAAATCCTGAGTCCTAAGCACTGGACCACCAGGGAATTCCCTGGAAACCTTCATTTATGAGTCAGTTTTTTTTTGATGTCGAATTGTGAGTTAATTGTGTATTTTGGATATTAACCTTTTATCAGGTATGTTGTTTACAAATATCTTATTCCATTCAGTAAAGTGGCCTATTTGTTTCATTGAGACATTCATTTTTCATTCGAAAAGATCTTTCCACTCAATAAATATAGAGTCCACTTTTAGGAGCTATATGAAATTCCTACATCATAATTTACTTGACCAGTCCATTACTAATGGACATTGTCTCATATGTTTAATACTGTCAATAAAGTATTAATGTGCATTAATCTCCTTAGGATAAATTCCCAGAAGTATGTTACAGGAAAAATTGCTTTACATTTCAATATACATTGCTGCACTCCTTTCCTAAGATGATATGACCATTTTACACTCTCCACAATATTGCGGAAGAAGACTTAGTGCCCCTCACAATTGCAAAGTTGAATTTGTCAATAATTTTAATCTTTGCCAGTTTACTGATGGGAAAAGACGATTCACCTTTTACGAGCATTTCTTTGATTCATTAAAAAGCTAAACATTTTTCATACTTTTTTGTGTGTTTTTCGGGTAACTTAAAGAGTATTTTGCCGATTTTTCCATTAAAACATTAAATATTTTTGTTATTGATTTTTAAGAGCTCTCTATTTATCTAGGATATTGATTCTGTCTTAACATTTTGCAAATAATTTCCAATTTGCTTTCTATCTTTCAGCCTTTTATGATGTTTATTTTTACACAGAAGTGTCATTTTTTAAGTAGTCAAGTTTACCAATTCTATTATGTTTTCCAATGCTGAGACAAGCTTAGAAAGGTCTTCCCTGACGCAAGATTATAAAAGTATTCACCAATGGTTTAGAATTTATGGTTTCAGCAACAATTCATTTTATTGTAGTAAGTGACGGAAGAATACAGATTTTTTAATTGCTAACTAATTCTAGTCATTTCACTTACTAATCCTTGTTTTCCCTACTAATTAAAAAGTTACTTTATCAAACACAAACTCCCCATATACATTTAGTTCTAAAATTAGAATTGCATTCTTTATATTGCTCTTTCTGATTCTGTACTAGTAGTGTGTATTTTTAATTGCTTTAACTTTTTTTTTTCACAAAATGTAAAGAAGAGTGATTATTTTAGTTGGCATAAAACGATTTATAATATTAAAACCATATACAAGGACTTATTTATATATTTTGTTTGTTTATTTATTTTAATTGGAGGCTAATTCAGTTCAGTTCAGTTCAGTTCAGTCGCTCAGTCGTGTTCGACTCTTTGCGACCCCATGAATCGCAGCACGCCAGGCCTCCCTGTTCATCACCATCTCCCGGAGTTCACTCAGACTCACGTCCATCGAGTCTGTGATACCATCCAGCCATCTCATCCTCGGTCGTCCCCTTCTCCTCCTGCCCCCAATCCCTACCAGCATCAGAGTCTTCTCCAATGAGTCAACTCTTTGCATGAGGTGGCCAAAGTACTGGAGCTTCAGCTTTAGCATCATTCGTTGCAAAGAAATCCCAGGGTTGATCTCCTTCAGAATGGACTGGTTGGATCTCCTTGCAGTCCAAGGGACTCTCAAGAGTCTTCTCCAACACCACAGTTCAAAAGCATCAATTTTTCGGCACTCTGCCTTCTTCACAGTCCAACTCTCACATCCATACATGACTAGTGGAAAAACCATAGCCTTGACTAGACAGACCTTTGTTGGCAAAGTAATGTCTCTGCTTTTGAATATATTATCTAGGTTGGTCATAAATTTTCTTCCAAGGAGAAAGCGTCTTTTAATTTCATGGCTGCAGTCACCACCTGCAGTGATTTTGGAGCCCCCAAAAATAAAGTCTGACACTGTTTCCACTGTTTCCCCATCTATTTCCCATGAAGTGATGGGACCAGATGCCATGATCTTCGTTTTCTGAATGTTGAACTTTAAGCCAACTTTTTCACTCTCTTCTTTCACTTTCATCAAGAGGCTTTTTAGCTCCTCTTCACTTTCTGCCATAAGGGTGGTGTCATTTGCATATCTGAGGTTATTGATATTTCTCCTGACAATCTTGATTCCAGCTTGTGCTTCTTCCAGCCCAGTGTTTCTCATGATGTACTCTGCATAGAAGTTAAACAAGCAGGGTGACAATATGCAGCCTTAAGGTACTCCTTTTCCTATTTGGAACCAGTCTGTTGTTCCATGTCCAGTTCTGACTGTTGCTTCCTGACCTGCATACAGATTTCTCAAGAGGCAGGTCAGGTGGTCTGGTATTCCCATCTCTTTCAGGATTTTCCACAGTTGATTGTGATCCACACAGTCAAAGGCTTTGGCATAGTCAATAAAGCAGAAATAGATGTTTTTCTGGAACTCTCTTGCTTTTTCCATGATCCAGCAGATGTTGGCAATTTGACCTCTGGTTCCTCTGCCTTTTCTAACACCAGCTTGAACATCAGGGAGTTCACGGTTCACATATTGCTGAAGCCTTGCTTGAAGAATTTTGAGCATTACTTTACAAGCGTGTGAGATGAGTGCAATTGTGCGGTAGTTTGAGCATTCTTTGGCATTGCCTTTCTTTGGAATTGGAATGAAAACTGACCTTTTCCAGTCCTGTGGCCACTGCTGAGTTTTCCACATTTGCTGGCATATTGAGTGCAGCACTTTCACAGCATCATCTTTCAGGATTTGAAACAGCTCAACTGGAATTCCATCACCTCCACTAGCTTTGTTGGTAGTGATGCTTTCTAAGGCCCACTTGACTTCACATTCCAAGATGTCTGGCTCTAGAATAGTGATCACATCATCATGATTATCTGGGTTGTGACGATCTTTTTTGTATAGTTCTTCCATGTATTCTTGCCATCTCTTCTTAATATCTTCTGCTTCTGTTAGGTCCATACCATTTCTGTCCTTTATCGAGCCCATCTTTGCATGAAGTGTTCCCTTGGTATCTCTAATTTTCTTGAAGAGATCTCTAGTCTTTCCCATTCTGTTCTTTTCCTCTATTTCTTTGCATTGATCGCTGAAGAAGGCTTTCTTGTCTCTTCTTGCTATTCTTTGGAACTCTGCATTCAGATGCTTATATCTTTCCTTTTCTCCTTTGCTTTTCACTTCTCTTTTCACAGCTGTTTGTAAGGCTTCCCCAGACAGCCATTTTGCTTTTTTGCATTTCTTTTCCATGGGGATGGTCTTGATCCCTATCTCCTGTACAATGTCACGAACCTCATTCCATAGTTCATCAAGCACTCTATCTATCAGATCTAGGCCCTTTAATCTATTTCTCACTTGCACTGTATAATCATAAGGGATTTGATTTAGGTCATACCTGTAGTGGTTTTCCCTACTTTCTTCAATTTGAGTCTGAATTTGGTAATAAGGAGTTCATGATCTGAGCCACAGTCAGCTCCTGGTCTTGTTTTTTGACTGTATACAGCTTCTCCATCTTTGGCTGCAAAGAATATAATCAATCTGATTGCTTTACAATATTGTAGTGGTTTTTGCCATACATTAACATGAATCAGCCATGGGTTTACATGTGTTCCCCATCCTGAACCCCCCTCCCACCTCCCTCCCCATCCCATCCCTCTGGGTCATCCCTGGCACCAGCCCTGAGCACCCTGTCTCATGCATTGAACCTGGACTGGCAATCTGTTTCACATATGATATTATACATGTTTCAATGCCATTCTCCCAAATCATCCCACCCTCGCTTCTCCTACAGAGTCCAGAAGACTGTTCTATACATCTGTGTCTCTTTTGCTGTCTCACATATAGGGTTATCATTACCCTCTTTCTAAATCCCATATATACATGTTAGTATACTGTATTGCTGTTTTCCTTTCTGGCTTACTTAATTGTGTATAATAGGCTCCAGTTTCATCCACCTCATTAGAACTGATTCAAATGTGTTCTTTTTAATGGCTGAGTAATATTCCATTGTGTATATGTACCACAGCTTTCTTATCCATTCGTCTGCTGATGGACATCTAGGTTGTTTCCATGTCCTGGCTATTATAAACAGTGCTGCGATGAACATTGGGGTACACGTGTCTCTTTCAATTCTGGTTTCCTCGGTGTGTATGCCCAGCAGTGGGATTGCTGGGTCATAAGGCAGTTCTATTTCCAGTTTTTTAAGGAATCTCCACACTGTTCTCCATAGTGGCTATACTTGCTTGCATTCCCACCAACAGTGTAAGAGGCTTCCCTTTTCTCCATGTTGTTAGTAGATTTTTGGATAGCAGCCATTCTGACCAGCGTGAGATGGTACCTCATTGTGGTTTTGATTTGCATTTCTCTGACACTGAGTGATGTTGAGCATCTTTTCATGTGTTTGTTAGCCATCCGTATGTCTTCTTTGGAGAAATGTCTGTTTAGTCCTTTGGCCCATTTTTTTATTGGGTCGTTTATTTTCTGGAATTGAGCTGCAGGAGTTGCTTGTATATTTTTGAGATCAACTCTTTGTCAGTTGCTTCATTTGCTATTACTTTCTCCCATTCTGAAGGCTGTCTTTTCACTTTGCTTAAAGTTTCCTTCGTTGTGCAAAAGCTTTTAAGTTTAATTGGGTCCCATTTGTTTATTTTTGCTTTTATTTTCATTACTCTGGGAGGTGGGTCACACAGGATCTTGCTTTGATTTATGTCAGAGAGTGTTTTGCCTATGTTTTCCTCTAGTTTTATAGTTTCTGGTCTTACGTTTAGATCTTTAATCCATTTTGAGTTTATTTTTGTGTATGGTGTTAGAAAGTGTTCATTTCATCATATTACAAGTGGTTGACCAGTTTTCTCAGCACCACTTGTTAAAGAGATTGTCTTTTTTCCATTGTATATTCTTGCCTCTTTTGTCAAAGATAAGGTGTCCATAGGTGCATAGATTTATTTCTGGGCTTTCTATTTTGTTCCATTGATCTATATTTGGTCTTTGTGCCAGTACCATACTATCTTGATGACTGTAGCTTTGTAGTATAGCCTAAAGTCATAACTGCCTTAACTTTAAAACACATTTTAATATCTGCTAAAGCAAGCTGTTCTCATTACTTTTTCAGAAATTTTTTAGTATATAATTGTTTTGTAATGCTGAAAAAGATTTTATTGAAATTTTTACTGAAACTGCATTGAATATGTGTACAAGACATCAGATACTGACCTCTTCCTTTACATACATTATATCTTTCTATTCTAAAACAATATGAGCCTATTTATTTATGGTCTTTGCTAACATTTTATAATTTTATATATTTTATATTTCTCACTCCACCCTGGAGAAGTCATAAATATTACCTAAGGATCAAGAAAGGAGAAAGAAGAGAGAGGGAAAAGAGGAAATCCTTCCTTTCCTGATTACCTCTAATCAGGGTATTACGTCTAAAACAGCTCAAGTTAGAAATGGGGGAAAAAAATCACAATTAATAGGAGTTCAGAGTTTTATAGTATAGAGAACTGGCATTTTAAATACCAAAAATAACCAGAGATTCATTTTATTTCCTGATAGTGACCAAACACTTGGGGTACTCACTGAAATTTCATCAAGGGATGTGAAAGAACAAGTTGAAATGCAGATTTGAAGTGGTGATGTAAAAGGGTTGATTTCTATTTTTCTATTAAGTCCAGCTCATTCAATAAACTTTAAATTTGCCTATGCTGTGGAGAATTTTTAACTTTAACACAGTAAAATATGTCAATGATGCTTATTAAAGGTGTATTTATGTCATGTGTTAAATTCGTTCCTATCCCAGTGTCATATTCTGCGATATTTTCTTCTCAAATTTTTAAGTTTTTAACATTTATATTGTAATGCACCAAGAACTTACTTATTTTATGTATATTGTGAGAAAAACACTCTCATTTTTTTAATATGGGTAACCAAGTATCCCAGCTTTATATATTCAGTCACCCATCACTTTCCCTATGATCACTGCCACTCTGAAAAAAATTTAAGTTTCTCTATTGGGTCTATTTGTGGACTTTCTATTCTGATCCCTTGGACAACATCAAATGCCATCATGCCTTGCTGCTGCTGCTGCTGCTAAGTCACTTCAGTTGTGTCCAGCTCTGTGCGACCCCATAGACGGCAGCCCATCAGGCTCCCCTGTCTCTGGGATTCTCCAGGCAAGAACACTGGAATGGGTTGCCATTTCCTTCTCCAATGCAGGAAAGTGAAAAGTGAAAGTGAAGTTGCTCAGTCGTGTCCGACTCCTAGTGACCCCATGGACTGCAGCTTCCAGGCTCCTCCGTCTATGGGATTTTCCAGGCAAGAGTACTGGATTGGGGTGCCATTGCATTCTCTGGCCATCATGCCTAAAATATAATAGAAAATCTTACACCAGATCTATATTACATATCATGATAATGGGACAATGGACAAATGCTGATCACCTGAAACTTAAAGAATTCATCATTCTGACAAAGATACCAAGTGTCAAAAGTTAGTACCAACATGATGGAGAATGGAAAAATGTCCTGACGTAACAAGCAAAGCTTTACTATAAAGGACAAACATGTGTTTGAACAAGTATCCAAATCCTATAACCCTGATTGTTCTCATAGAGTACCTCTTTTCTTTGGGGGTATGAAAAATTAATGAAAATTTAGGAAGGTATGAAAGTAATATTAATGAACTTCAACTTGAAGGTAACTATAGTAAGAAATGGGTATAATAATGAAGATAACAAAGAAATAATTTCAAAATCCTGGTTTAAACACCTTATACTCAGGTTTTCTGGTGATAATCTCATCAGTTTTATAATAATTCTACTGCATGTACATTTTGAGAGCTTTTTGAAATTTTAGAGCATCTGAGAGACTCATATATTCAGAGAGATTCTAATTAAAGGTTTAGAAGTATTTAATTAAGTTTGCAATCAACATTTAAATGTTTTGGGAAATTTAATCTGTTTATCGCCTATGTTTGATGTATCAGTTTATACACATGCGGTGTAAATATTCAGTGGGATGTTATTAATATTAAATGAATTCTAGATTCATATGATTAATAAACTAGAAAATAAACTAGTTATAAATAATAGTGTTTATTCCTCTTTCTGTATAGACATCATTTGGAATGAAGTAATTTCACAATGATAAGTCATATCATTCCCCTCGTCTTTGTCTGCAAAATGGCTTTTTTATTTTTGACCCTTAATTAGCCTTGGAAGTTCTATAAAAATGCCCTATAGTCATTTTAATTGAAATTTCACTGAATCAATAGATTAATTTGGAATGAATTTTCTTTTTTATGAGAACATATAACATTTCTTCTGTTCCTGTTTTCAAAGGGAATTCCTCTAACATATTCTTAATTAAGATGATGGTACTTGCATTCAGTGATGCTGATGAGAAATCTATGTCAATATTATTCTCATTCATCTGCCTTTGACCGAGATACCAGACCTTTATCAGACACAATTTGCAAATATTTTCTCCTACTCTTTGGTTTGTCTTCTCACTTTCTCACTGTGCCTTTTGAAACACGTAAGTTCTTTATTGTGATGAAATGCAGTCTGTTTATTTTGTCTTTGGTTGCTTGTGCTTTAGGTGTCACACCTAAGCAAACATTGCCTAATCCAAGGTCAGAGATTTATTGTTACATTTTCTTCTAACAGTTTTATAGTTTGGTTCTTAAATGCAGGTCTTGTAATTTCTTGTACATGATATAGGTAGGGGTCCCAATTTATTCCTTTGTGTGTGGCAATCTGATTGTCCAAGCATTATGTTTTGAACAGACTATTTTCTACCCTACTGAATAGTCTTGCTACCCTTGTTGATCATCAATTAACTATATACGTATGGTTTTATTTCTGGACTTTCAATTCTATTCTATTGATATATATATATTTATCCTATGCCAGTACCATACAATCTTATGTTGCCTGCTATCAAGATAATTGTTGCTCTATATGTAATCTCTATATTTTTCTCTAACAGTACTAAAGATTTTCTTTTATCGTTGATTTTCTGCAGATTCACTGTGAAATGTCTATGTGTAGCACATAATCTGAACCCTGTTTGGTTCTGGGAGTGTCAGTTCAGTTCAGTTCAGTCGCTCAGTTGTGTCTGACTTTTTGCGACCCCATGAATTGCAGCATGCCAGGCCTCCCTGTCCATCACCAACTCTCAGAGTTCACTCAAACTCACGTCCATCGAGTCGTGATGCCATCCAGCCACCTCATCCTCTGTCGTCCCTTTCTCCTCCTGCTCCCAATCCCTCTCAGCATCAGAGTCTTTTCCAGTGAGTCAACTCTTCGCACGAGGTGGCCAAAGTACTGGAGTTTCAGCTTTAGTATCATTCTTTCCAAAGAATACCCAGGACTGATATCCTGTAGAATGGACTGGTTGGATTTCCTTGCAGTCCAAGGGACTCTCAAGAGTCTTCTCCAACACCACAGTTCAAAAGCATCAATTTTTTGGCGCTCAGCTTACTTCACAGTCCAACTCTCACAACCATACATGACTACTGGAAAAACCATAGCCTTGACTAGATGGACCTTTGTTGGCAAGGTAATGTCTCTGCTTTTGAATATGCTATCTAGGTTGGTCATAACTTTTCTTCCAAGGAGTAAGTGTCTTTTAATTTCATGGCTGCAATCACCATCTGCAGTGATTTTGGAGCCCCCCAAAATAAAGTCTGCCACTGTTTCCACTGTTTCCCCATCTATTTTCCATGAAGTGATGAGACCAGATGCCATGATCTTCATTTTCTGAATGTTGAGCTTTAAGCCAACTTTTTCACTCTCTTCTTTCACTTTCATCAAGAGGCTCTTTAGTTCTTCACTTTCTGCTGTAAGGGTGGTGTCATTTGCATATCTGAGGTGATTGATATTTCTCCCAGCAATCTTGATTCCAGCTTGTGCTTCTTCCAGCCCAGTGTTTCTCATGATGTACTCTGCACAGAAGTTAAATAAGCGGGGTGACAATATACAGCCTTGAGGTACTCCTTTTCCTATTTGGAACCAGTCTGTTGTTCCATGTCCAATTCTAACTGTTGCTTCCTGACCTGCATATAGGTTTCTTAAGAGGCAGGTCAGGTGGTCTGGTATTCCCGTCTCTTTCAGAATTGTCCACAGTTGATTGTGATCCACACAGTCAAAGGTTTTGGCATAGTCAATAAAGCAGAAATAGATGTTTTTCTGGAACTCTCTTGCTTTTTCCATGATCCAGAAGATGTTGACAATTTGACCTCTGGTTCCTCTGCCTTTTCTAAAACCAGCTTGAATACCTGGAAGCTCACAGTTCACGTATTGCTGAAGCCTGGCTTGGAGAATTTTGAGCATTACTTTACTAAGATGTGAGATGAGTGCAACTGTACGGTAGTTTGAGCATTCTTTGGCATTGCTTTTCTTTGGAATTGGAATGAAAACTGACCTTTTCCAGTCCTGTGGCCACTGCTGAGTTTTCCAAATTTGCTGGCATATTGAGTGTAGCACTTTCACAGCATCATCTTCCAGGATTTGAAATAGCTCCACTGGAATTCCATCACCTCCACTAGCTTTGTTGGTAGTGATGCTTTCTAAGGCCCACTTGACTTCACATTCCAGGATGTCTGGCTCTAGGTGAGTGATCATACCATCGTGATTATCTGGGTTGTGAAGATCTTTTTTGTACAGTTCTTCTGTGTATTCTTGCCATCTCTTCTTAATATCTTCTGCTTCTGTTAGGTCCATACCATTTCTGTCCTTTATCGAGTCCATCTTTGCATGAAATGTTCCCTTGGTTTCTCTAATTTTCTTGAAGAGATCTCTAGTTCCCATTCTGTTGTTTTCCTCTATTTCTTTGCATTGATTGCTGAGGAAGGGTTTCTTATCTCTTCTTGCTATTCTTTGGAACTCTGCATTCAGATGCTTATATATTTCCTTTTCACTTCTCTTCTTTTCACAGCTATTTGTAAGGCCTCCCCAGACAGCCAGTTTGCTTTTTTGCATTTCTTTTCCATGGGGATGGTCTTGATCCCTGTCTCCTGTACAATGTCATGAACTTCCATCCATAGTTCATCAGGCACCTTATCTATCAGATCTACTCCCTTAAATCTATTTCTCACTTCCACTGTATAATCATAGTGAAAGTGAAAGTGAAGTTGCTCAGTTGTGCCCAACTCTTTGTGACCCCATGGATAGTAGCCTGTACCAAGCTCCTCCATCCATGGGATTTTCCAGGCAAGAGTACTAGAGTGGGTTGCCACTTCCTTCTCCAGGGACTCTTCCCAACCCAGGGATCAAACCCAGGTCTCTCACCTTGTAGACAGATGCTTTACTATCTCAGCCACCAGAGAAGTCTGTATAATCATAAGGGATTTGATTTAGGTCATACCTGAATGGTCTAGTGGTTTCCCCTACTTTCTTCAATTTAAGTCTGAATTTGGCAATGAGGAGTTCATGATCTTCAGTGTACTTCAGTCTAAAGGCTTATATTTATTTGATTCTGAAATTTCCCATTTTTTATCTCCTCTGATATTTATCTTTCATTTCCTCCATTAGATTCTTTGGGACATTTATAAAATAAATATCCTTCAAGCCCCTTAACTGTCATTACAGAATGTATATATTAAATTCTTTATCCTTTTTCATTGTGTCCACTGTCCAAACCAGTCTTGTTGACCCCACTTAACCACAAGAGTGTTGAAAATGTGGGGGAACAGGTGAAATTTTGGGAGAGCACTGCTGCCTCTGTCATGGCCCCAGTACATGTTTGTACTCTGACCAGCCTACTTCTCTTTTCAGCATCATCATATCAACCTTCACTTCTTAGGCTCCCAGCCCTGATAACTCCTTTAGGCTATCCCCAATCCTGCCCTGCATGTCAACTCTTGTGTGACCTTCACAGACCAAGGCCCTGAGTTGATTAATTGATTGCCTGGGCTTCATTTCACTACTCCTGCTTTTCCAGATCTCCTTTTTCTTCAGAGTTCTGGGCAACCTTTCTCCCCCGTTTTGCTTGAAAGCATCAGTGCCCTAAGACCTACTGGTGTCTGAGACTGGCTTGAGCATTTCTGCCACCCAGAAATGGGGCTAAGTCTGCCTCAAAACTCAATAGTTTTCCGAAAGGGGATATGAAGCCCTTGAATTCCTGTCTACAGCCTCTAAGCCATATTGTGGCTCCAGTGAAAAGAACACTGGATTTAAATTCAGAACTTTCATCCTGGCTTTGAATTTAGCCATCACCATAATAAGTGAATGAGATGGTTGGATGGCATCACCGACTCGATGGACATGAGTTTGGATATGCTCTGGCAGTTGGTGATGGACAGGGAGGCCTGGAGTGCTGTAGTTCATGGGGGCGCAGAGTTGGACATGACTGAGCAACTGAACTGAACTGAACTAAATGATTATTATAATTAACATCTATCATTTACTAATTGCCTGAGGTATGCTTACTTTTCTTCTAAGCACCTTACACATATTCTTTACAAAGATGCTACATAGTAGTATCATTTTTCCTCTTTAACAAATAAGATATAACTCACATAAACAAAGTTCCTTGGGGTCCTCAGTGATTTTTAAGAGTCTGAAGGAGTTCTAAGACAAAAACAAAAACCACTATCCTAGAGTAATCCTACTTTCCAGTGATAAATATCTTAGTGATATCTATGTATCTCCCTTTTTCCCCTAAGCAAACAAAAAAGCAAAAGCATATTTGCACACATAAACATATACGTGTATCTTTTTCTTACAAATAAAAATATGGTATCAGTTCAGTTCAGTTCATTTCAGTCGCTCAGTCGTGTCCAACTCTGAGACCCCATGGACTGAAGCACATCAGGCCTCCCTGTCCATCACCAACTCCCGGAGTTTACTCAGACTCATGCCCATTGAGTTAGTGCAGATGATTTTAAATGTTATGTTTATTTTATGTTTCTAGCTATATATGTTTGGTGTGTTTTATATCAATTCTCTGGAAGCTCAGAATCCTGTATGAGAGAAGACATGTAAGAATCACAGGGAAGAGGAAAAGTGGGGCCAGATACAGAAAAGTCAGTCAAAGTTAAGGTTCCCCTAAAAGGTGATGTCTTGATACTGTTTTTTTATGACTTATATCCTTAAAAGAATATGCATATACAAATACCTAAATACTTTTTATCTGGCTATTCTATGATCTAACATTATTAAATGTTTACCCACTTATTCTTCCAAAATTGATTTTCATGAGAGATATATATTTAGTGTGTGTTGGATTTAAATTACTGGCTTCTTAAATTATAATCCAACTATCAATCTGTCATTAAATAAGGGCTCTTTTTTCAGGTTTTTATGATACTGATTGATTATATGGTTTTTAGAGTTCTACTCTGTTCCAATGATCTCTTGCATTTTATGGCAGAATTGGAAGTCAAGCCTATTTAATCTCTCCACTTATTTTTATTATTAATATATTAAAATATTACTGATTTCTTTTGTCTTGAAACTGGCATATTCTCCATATTAATATTAAAGTTTTTACCAATTATTAAAAATGTTCTAAATATGCAGTTACTATCTACAGATAATAAAATATTACTCCATTTTTTCCAGTATTTACTGTGCTTTACTAAGGGAGTAAGAGAATGTAACATCACTAGCCAGACATCATATCCACAAGAGTGAGCTTTGGTGCCACTGATGATGACAAAGCACTTTCATTAACAATAGAAGCTACACAGATACATGCAATCAGCAGACCTAAGAGACTTAATGCACATATGTGAGATGCTCATGTAGACTTCCAGAAACAATAAAAGGAGAATTTACAGTGTGGGAAATATGTAGTAGTTGTTAAAGACCAGAGCCCCCAAATCTAGTTTATTCCTAGATCCTGTTCATTACTGCTGACATACTCCCTTGGCCTTTGTGACCAGAGAAATATGAAGTAGGCAACATCAACTAGGAAAGTATATAAGAACTGAACCATTTAAATGAAAGCTAAAAAATGAAGAACTATAAAAATTACTGGAAATAGCAAAGAAGGAGGCAAAAAAATGTCAATAACTCAAAAGATAAATTTAAACCTCAAATCTCAATCCTAGAGAAATGGCTTAAAGAACAGCTAACAGGTCTAGACATTAACTTAGAAAACAACTGCAAAGATTTAGTGTTCCCAGACTTTAGAATTTCATCAACTGTTTTTTTCCTCCTTTTTAAAATTTTGATGACCAATATAGTGTTGTCATCTTTCTAGAAAGCCAAGTAAGAATGCTAAAAAACCCACACATTATCATTTCTTCATAAATGAAAAAACATTTTGTAACCAAAACTTAGGCACACCATAGGCTATGAATAGTTTTGTAAATTGAAAACACACATCTTTATTAGGAACTAATTGTAATGTTCTAATATTTCTATATTAGCCAGAGATAAATGCAAATTTCATCAAGGACTGATAATGGCCCACTGAATAGTATAAAGATACCACACTAGGGAGACATTAAAAATATTTTACAACTGTAATGGAATGGATACTAACCAATGAGAATGGATGTCACCACTAGAATGGACATTAACCACACACAGCCAGCTAAAAATAAAACCTGAGATATATCACACATTTAATCTAATCTGTGTACAACTGCGTGCCAAACAAGATGTGAGGAAAAATTAAATAAATCACAATTATGAAAGTAAGACACTAACCTAATATGATTTTCTCGAATTGATAAAAAAATTTGTGTCCTCGAGTCTAACAGATTTAACATTTCTTTCATCATTAACATAAAGAAAGGTAGAGAGTCACCAATTCATTACTTAATTTTTCAGCTTACAAATTCAAAGAATTTGAAGTACATGCACCCAGGATGAAAGGAGACCTAACATTCAAAGGTGAGAAGAAGAAAAAATCTTTACTTTTGTAACTTAAAGATTAGAGGGTGTTCCTGCCTAGCTCAGTTGTTAAAGAACCTGCCTGCAATGCTGGAAATCTGGGTTAAATTCCTGGGTCAGGAAGATACTCTGGAGAAGGAAATGGCAACCCACTCCAGTGGGTTCTGAGTCTCTTGAGAAATTTGTATGCAGGTGAGGAAACAACAGTTAGAACTGGACATGGACTGGTTCCAAATAGGAAAAGGAGTACGTCAAGGCTGGATATTGTCACCCCGCTTATTTAACTTCTATGCAGAGTACATCATGAGAAACGCTGGGCTGGAAGAAGCACAAGCTGGAATCAAGATTGCCGGGAGAAATATCAGTAACCTCAGATATGCAGATGACACCACCCTATGGCAGAAAGTGAAGAACTAAAGAGCCTGTTGATGAAAGTGAAAGAGAAGAGTGAAAAAGTTGGCTTAAAGCTCAACATTCAGAAAACTAAGATCATGGCATCTGGTCCCGTCACTTCATAGCAAATAGATGGGGAAACAGTGGAAACAGTGGCAGACTTTAGTTTTGGGGGGTGCTAAAATCACTGCAGATGGTGACTGCAGCCATGAAATTAAAAGACGCTTACTCCTTGGAAGAAAAGTTATGACTAGCCTAGACAGCTTATTAAAAAGCAGAGATATTACTTTGCCAACAAAGGTCCATCTAGTCAAGGCTATCACTTTTCTAGTGGTCATGTATGGATGTGAGAGTTGGACTGTAAAGAAAGCTGAGCACAGAAGAATTGATGCTTTTGAACTGTGGTGCTGGAGAAGACTCTTGAGAGTCCCTTGGACTGCAAGGAGATCCAACCAGTCCATCCTCAAGGAAATCAGTCCTGAATATTCATTGGAAGGACTGATGATGAAGCTGAAACTCCAATACTTTGGCCATCTGATGTGAAGAACTTGACTCATTGGAAAAGACACTGATGCTGGGAAAGATTGAAAGTGGGAGGAGAAGGGGACGACAGAGGATGAGATGGTTGGATAGCATCACTGACTCAATGGACATGAGTCTGAGTAAGCTCTGGGAGCTGGTGATGGACAGGGAAGCCTGGCATGCTGCAGTCTATGGGGGCACAGAATCGGACATGACTGAGCAACTGAACTGAAACTGAAAGATTAGAGGACTGAAGAGACTGGGTAAAAAAACTTAGAGAATACTTATGGGGTATGTTTTTTCACCAAAGATCAATTATCTTGTTAAGCTGCTTTTCTCTTTTAAGGAAGAAAGAAAACAATTCCCAAATCACAACAGCAGAAAATTCCCTGCCTCTGAAGAATACAATTTATTGAGCTGGTTTTACACAGATGCATACGCTGAAAGAACAAGTGGCCAACTATGGAGAACAGTGTGGAGATTCCTTAAAAAATTGCAAATAGAACTACCTTATGACCCAGCAATCCCACTTCTGGGCATACACACCGAGGAAACCAGAATGGAAAGAGACACATGTACCCCAATGTTCATCGCAGCACTGTTTATAATAGCCAGGAAATGGAAACAACCTAGATGTCCATCAGCAGATGAATGGATAAGAAAGCTGTGGTACATATACACAATGGAGTATTACTCAGCCGTTAAAAAGAATTCATTTGAATCAGTTCTGATGAGATGGATGAAACTGGAGCCGATTATACAGAGTGAAGTAAGCCAGAAAGAAAAACACCAATACAGTATACTAACACATATATATGGAATTTAGGAAGATGGCAATGACGACCCTGTATGCAAGACAGGGAAAGAGACACAGATGTGTATAACGGACTTTTGGACTCAGAGGGAGAGGGAGAGGGTGGGATGATTTGGGAGAATGACATTCTAACATGTATACTATCATGTGAATTGAATCGCCAGTCTATGTCTGACGCAGGATGCAGCATGCTTGGGGCTGGTGCATGGGGAT